>NC_139515.1:20796474-22104724 GCF_947247035.1 Vipera ursinii
ATTTAGCATGGTGGCCATACTTACAAATTCAAACAAGATATGAAAAAGACTTCAAAACAATGGGGTTATACAATGAACAGACAGAACTCGATCGTATATTGTTAAAAACAGATGAGAAGCTGATTAAAAAACTTTACAGATTTCTGCTTAATTTAAAGATGGAGGAAGAACAAGTTAAAGAAACAATGATAATTTGTGCAAAAAATGTTGGTCACACTATAGAGCTTGAGAAATGGGAAAAGTTATGGGACAGAAATATTAGATTAACTAAAGCTGTATCATATAAAGAAAATCTGTATAAAATGTTTTATAGATGGCACATGACACCAGTGAGACTAGCGAAAATGTTTAAAAATACTCCAAATATTTGTTGGAAATTAGCCAAAGACCAGGTATCTATTATCATCTCTGGTGGACATGTTCTAAAGCTAAAAGGTTTTGGCTTAAGATACACTTATGGATGGAGAAGATGGTTAAAAAACAAATAGAATTTAAACCAGAATTGGTATTTAATGAATGAATGAATGAATGAATGAATAAACCTTTATTGTCAAAGTACAACCATGTATACATTGAGATTGGCTGAGCCTCCCTTCGTGCCCCCACCCCTAACTCACAGTGACACAAACCCTCCATTTTATTTCACCATGTGAGCTAATTGCACAACACACTGGCCTCACAAGTCAATCATGCATAAAGTTTATAAAACCATTTCCTGTTCAAAAGCCTAACAGCCCGTGGATAAAAGCTGTTCTTCAGCCTGTTGGTACGGCTGGCTATACTACTGTATCTCCTA
Organism: Vipera ursinii; assembly: GCF_947247035.1. Classification (NCBI taxonomy): domain Eukaryota; kingdom Metazoa; phylum Chordata; class Lepidosauria; order Squamata; family Viperidae; genus Vipera; species Vipera ursinii. The sequence continues at coordinate 20,797,271 of NC_139515.1, forward strand.
CCCTATGGTAGGAGAGTAAAGAGGTACCATCCAGGGTGTGAGTCATATTATAATATTACATGTAGTAACAGCAGTGAGAATTATGTATGTCCAATATTGGAAAAATGAGAATTTACCAACTGAAGAAATGCTAATTAAGAAAATATTAGATTGTGCAGAAATGTATAGATTAACTTTAGATATTAAAGAAAAAGAGCATTTAGTCTATTATAGAACTTGGAATAAATTTTATCAATGGCTAGATAAACGAATTAGAGAGAAAGGAATGTGGCACTTATTTTTGACCTTATTTTACTAAGAAAAATATCATAGATTGAAAATTTAACATTGTTTACTATAATTTGCTATATCTATTTCTGTTATCAATCATTATTCTTACTACTTCTATTTGATATATATCTACCCAGACAATATGCTATTTGCTAAATATTGAATGTTATTGGGGAAACCCCAACCCTTCTCCCAACTCTCCCGCTATCCCGACCCCACACCCTATCTCTTCATTTTCCTCCCCACCCTTATAAAAACCAATAACGTTTACATAAAAAAGGTCCAAGCTCTGTAGGTATTTATAATCCAAGAAGGTCAGGGTGATAAGTATGCCAAAATATTTTCCTTTACTGCCAGCTGTTCTCCCAAGCTAGGAATCACCAAGCAAATCATAGTGCTATACACAAATCCATCACTAGATGTCATTCAGAGTCTATTTTCCACTCTTAAAACAAAGGATTGATTTCTTATGTTTCACCTCAATGGTTTTTTTTAAGAGAAAATCTTAATAATTATCTCAGTTCTCAAATTTTTCAAAACTGTAACTTTATGTTACTTCCACTTCAATATTGTATGTTTCTGTCCCCCATAAAATTAAGACACTGCTTCCATTTACATTTGGAGGTTTTTAGCTTTTTGGGAGCCTTTCCCAGGAAATTCAGTTGTAAAATAGTAAAGAAAGGAACAATATTCTCACCCAGTTCCAAACATGCTGTTTATGATGTATTAAGTAGTACTTTTTTTCTTCTTTGGTTGTCAGCAGCTAATGACCGGCCACAGGAATGTAGCCGGTCTTTCTCCTGCCAGTTTGGATGGCTTTCCTTGGATCGTACAGAAATACCGCCATCTATCTGTGATCAACAAGGCACCCTTCCTCTTCATTGCCTCTTCAGGGTGATTTTAGGCCCTTTTTAGGCCCCCCAGTAGGGCAAAAACAGGTGCAGAAGACAGAGCCCTGCCTGCCTGTGTCCCATTTTGCTGCGAAGCAAACAGGAAGTCTTCAATATGCTATCATATTTCTATAGGGGATGGGGAGAAGAGCAAAGGAGACAAATGCCCCCAACCATTACAGATTCCAAAAGGAGTATAAGATAAGGCAGAAGTAGAGAGAAAACAAAGTAACTCAAATGCATCTCTAGTTGGAAGGACCAGGGCAAAAGACTCCGGGCTTTTTGGATTAAGATTGCAACATGTTATGTTTTTTTTTACAGGTAGTCCTCAATTTACAACAGTTCATTTAGTGACTGAAGTTACAACAACACTGAAAAAAGTGACTTATAACCATTTATCACTTATGTGCAAAAGATATTGCAGCATCTCTGTGGTCACATAATCAAAATTCAAATGCCTGGCAACTGACTCATATTTATGACAGTTGCAGAGTCCAGAGGTCATGTGGAAACCAGATTCACTTAACAATCATGTTACTAACTTAACATCTGCAGTGATTCACTTAAACTGTGGCAAGAAAGATTGTAAAATGGGCCAAAATTCATTTAACAAAAGTTTCACTTAACAACAGAAATTTGGGAGTCAATTTTGTTGTAAGTCAAAGACTATCTGTAATTTGTTTTTAAAATTATTTATTTTAAAAGCATACACATGAGTCTAGGCTACCAGGCCTGAGCACAAAAATCCTGCATTAGGTGGCAGTGCAGAGTATAAGAAGAAATACTAACTTTTGTTTCCATCTAGAGTTTGCAGGCTCATGACTTTAGATCAAGGAAGAAACTTGCTGCTTATAAAACCATATGAGATATATGCCTCTCACAGAAGGAGTAAGATGATAAAGCTGTAGATTGGTATCTGGATTTTGATAGTGACAGTGACACATGGCACAGGACATGAGGATGAAATAAAGAGTGAGATTCGAAGTGGTGATTGTACCTTGACTTCTTAATGCCTAGTAAGGCTGAGCAAGGCTTGAAAATCCTGTGCATTAAGTCTCAGTGGTAAAACTAAGTGGGAAACATTGGAGGGGTATGCGAGATGGTACAGATTTACTTCAGATGATTATAGCTTATAGTAACCTTGTTGCTGCTCAAATGAGCTGTATGGCTCTTTAGTTATGCAGATTAAGGGATTCTTGCAGTTCCAATACACTTTGGACAACATGAAAAGAAAAAAAATATTTTACATTAGGAAAAATGACACACCTCAGTAAACCCTGTATCAGAGCATTAATGCTGCTTGTGCTGTAACATGTATCTCTTCTTTATGTTTATCCTTAGATGTACATCTATCAATAACAAGCTTTTCCTTTAGCCTGTGCATTTATGATATCTTTCTATTACCCAATACTGCTTCTATCAAAGCATAATACTTGCAGTTTCCACTACTGATCTGAAACATTTCTGGGCAGGTTTTTTTTTAGAGGTCTAAAAACCATCAGCTGCAAGTGAGGAAGAAATGAAAGAACAAACCAGGATACAAAAGGAAGGATGACTTATCAAATAGAAAATTTAGTAGAATTTATTAATTGCAGTGGTAAAATTAGGCCCACAAATATGGCTCTTTTTTGACAGCTGGAACCCCAGAAAAATCTTAATATTATATATTGAAAGCATAGCAGAATTGTTTCATTTGTTTCTCCTTAAATGATCTTAAATTTTGCTGCCAGTGGATTGGAATTGCAGTGTGCTTCTGGCACTCAGAACAATGTTTACTTCCTTACTTTTCTGTGGATTATCTATTCATTCATTCATCCATGAGGGAAGACAACAGTTATATCCATTGGTGGGATTCAGCCAGTTTGCACTAGTTTGGTAGAATTTTGTTGAGTTCAGAGAACCAGCTGAACCCATGCTGCTTCTGGAAGTCCATTCTAGGCCTCAGAGGCCTGGAGGAGGTCTCCCAGGCCTAGAACGACCCACCAGAAGTGTGTGAATGTCACTTCCAGAAGTCTGTTCTAGGCCTGATGGAGGCCTCCCAGGCCTAGAACAGCCCACACAAAGTGCATGGATGTCACTTCTGGAAGTCCATTCTAGGCCTCAGAGGCCCAGGCTTGCATCCATGCAGAGAACCAGATGTTCAGGTATTTGAATCCCACCATTGGTTATTGTAATGTATTGGGATTTTACTTGAACTATTTTCACGTGTGTTTTGAATGCTGCTTAAGTTTGCTCAGTTGAGGTGTCTGTGTAATGGTCACTGACTAGCCAGACATGCAGTCTCTAAGATCATTGGATGATTTGGGGCAGGAATGGGTTCCTTTAAACCTATTGGCTGCAGCCTAGTGGGCAACCGTATAAGTAGCTGCGCAGAAGCCTCTGATTCAGTTCTGTTCCTGTTTGCCTCAATAAAGAAATGTTCCTGTTTGAAACCTCTCGTCTTGCTTCCTGCCTCCAAAGAACTCACTACAAAACACTGGCAATGAGTGTGGGATCCTGCTTCTTTGGAAGAGCTGAAAGCCACTAGAATGTGAGGCCAGCAAAGTGCCTGGCAGGGAACGCATCCTCCTCCCCTCGGTCGTCCTAGCAAACCACACTATGACCACCCCATCCTGTGGACCAGTCCCAGCGCCTACAAAAGGAGCAGGATGAGGCAAAGAGAGACCCAAGCTGTGAAGACTTCCCGAAGATGGTGAAAGTCGGAAAGCTTGAGGAATTTGATGTTACTCACCCAGAGAGATGGTCATCCTACATCTCAAGAGTAGAAAACTACCTCCACACCAACCAAGTTGCTGAAGATGGCCTGAAGGCTGCAATGCTCCTCTGTGTCTGTGGGCCTGCAACATTCAACATCACAGAGAACTTAGTCGCACCAGTGCAGCTGGAGTCCATTACTTTCGCAGACCTGAAGAAACGGCTCGACAACCATTTCCAGCCCAAGCTGTCGGTAATCACATGGCGGCAACACCTTTGAACAACGAGTTCAACAACTCAGAGAGATGGCCATGGAATTCATCACGGCATTGAGACAAGCTTTGCGCCTGTGCCAATTTTCAGACTTAGAAGAAAGGCTTTGAAACTGACTTGTCTGTGGACTATGGAGCAGAGAGCTGCAACAGAAACTTTTTGCAAAAGAGACTCTCTTACTCCAGGAAGCCTTAAAAGAAGTCATGGTCGACGAAGCCACCGGCAGAGCCATGAAGGCCATGCAGCCTGCCAAAAGTACTCAGCACGAGGAGGCTGTCCACCACGAGGACGCCGAACTTCCAGAAGAGGTTGACTCTGACCACGAAGTTGACAAAATCCATCGGCATCACAACAAGGAACTGAAGACTCCTTACAAGGCAGTTGCCTTCCCTCAGTGTTTGGGCTGTGGTGGCCGCCACCAATGAGCAGACTACAGGTTCTGGACAGCCACGTGTTGGGCCTGTGGGAAAACCGGCCACATTGCGTCAGTCTGCAGAGGTCACCAAAAGGACTGCCAATTGGACGTTCCAATAAGGAGAGGTACCGGGGCCCCAGGGCAGCATAGTGTAGGGTTTTGCTCCAGCTGTCAGAGCGTTTGCCGCATGGGAGCTTGCCATCCCCTTAAGCCCAAACTTCGGCTTCAAGTCGAGCTGCAAGGCGTCTCTTGCAGGATGGAACTGGATACGGGTTCTGCAATGTCCATCATTTCCATGGAGACTTTCCAGTTTGTCTGCAACCGTAGCAAGAGGTGGGCCAAGCTTAGGCCATCCGACATCATTCTGACTGACTTCCAAAACTCCCGAGTTGCTGTCAAAGGCGAGGCCACCTTGGCCATCAAGTTCAAGGGGTTTTTGGGGGCCCTGGATGTGATTGTGGTGGAGGGCCAGAGAATGAGCTTAATAGGGCTTGTTTGGTTTGATGCACTGGGCATCCAAGTCACTGGAATCCACCGGAAACAAGCAGCGAACTTGGCGTCAGTATGCGAGGGGTTTGAGGATGTTTTTGACACAAGCCTGGGAGAGTACAAGAGCCCTCTGATAGCCTTTAAACTTGATCCTGCCATAATGCCTATTAGGATCAATCCCCGTAGAGTGCCATTTGCACTTAAACATAAAATTGATGCAGAGGTGGACAAGTTAGTCAGCCAGGGGGTACTACAGCCTATAGATTGAGGTGAATGGGAAACCCCAATTGTCATGCCACTTAAGGCCAATGGGGAGGTCAGAATTTGTGCTGATTATAAGTGCACCATAAATAAGGCACTTAAGCAGCATGCGTACCCAGTGCCAGTCATCAGCCACATCTTGGCATCGCTGCAAGGAGGCATTGCATTTGCTAAATTAGATTTGGCACAGGCCTATCAGCAGTTACCTGTGGACAAGGCCACAGCCGCTGCACAAATTATTGTAACACACAGGGGGACTTTTAAAGTCAAACATGTTCAATTCGGGGTTAGCGTGGGCCCAGGAATTTTCCAAGGTGTCATATTGAGTACACTCAAGGGCATTCCAGGCATTTACCCCTACTTTGACGATGTGCTCATCACCGATGAGTCCACTGAGGTGCTTGCAAGGAGGCTCAAAGCCATCCTTCAACAGGTCTGCGAAGCGGGCCTTAAATTAAAAAGAAATAAGTATAACATTGGGGTTTCTTCTACTCAGTTCCTGGGTTTCCGTATTGATGCTAAGGCATCCACCCTTCTGAGTCCAAGCTGAAGGCCATTCAGCTGGCACCTAGCCCCAGGACTAAGGGAGAGCTTCAGGCATTCCTGGGTCTCCTTAATTTTTACCATGCGTTCCTTCCTAACAAGGCAGAGCTGTTACACTGGCTCTTAGACAAAAACACCCCATGGAAGTGGACCAAGGTTCACGAAAACAGCTTTAAGGCAGTAAAATCACTACTGTCTTTTAATTCAGTGCTTACGCACTTTAACGAATCATTGCCTGTATGCATTGCATGTGACACATCCCCTTATGGGGTGGGGGCTGTTTTAAGCCATTTGGCAAGCGATGGGACTCAAATCCCAATTGCATATTATTCAAGAACATTGTCCTCAGCTGAGCACAATTATGCTCAAATTGACAAAGAGGTCTTGGCCATTGTGGCCGGGGTGAAGAAACTCCATGATTACTTATATGGCAGGGAATCCCAGTCTACACTGACCATAAGCCACTGTTGGGGTTATTTACTACAGATAAGCAGATTTCTCAAATACTGTACCCTAGGATGTTAAGATGGTCCATCTTTATGTCAGCCTACAGCTACAGGCTGATTCACAAATCCGGAAAAGACATGGGCTACGCAGACGGCCTTAGCTGGTTGCCATTGCCACAAATAGAGCCAGAAACCAGCAGCCAAACAGGGCAGTTCACATGCTCTGAGGACTCAACCTGTCAGTACAATGGGGAGGTGGTCATAGATGGGCAAAGCCCAGGAGTGCAACATGGGTCCCCTGATGGGGAAGGTCAACCTGAACAAAACAGCCACTGTGCTAACTCTGCTTTTTCCTTGGACTTTGGTCTGGGCCGACCTGGAATGGCCGGCCAAAGGGACTCAAGTCAATCAAGACTCTCGTGAACTCATGAGTCCTGGTCTACCCAGTCTGGCAGGCAAGCTGGTGGACCAGGAGTTGTCTGGATCCCCCAGGTGGTCTGCAAGGTCGTGCAGACCACCACCATATTTGCAAGACTTTATTCTCAAATAATATTAAAAATGTGTGTACATTCTAGTGGGGAGAGGTGTAATGTATTGAGATTTTACTTGAACTGTTTTCACGTGTCTTTTGAATGCTCCTTAAGGTTGCTCAATTGAGATCTCTGTGTAGCGGTCGCTGACTAGCCAAACATGCAGTCTCCAAGGAGATCATTGGATGATTTGGGGTGGGGTTTGGTTCCTTTAAACCTATTGGCCACTGCCTAGTGGCCAACTGTATAAGTAGCTGTGCAGAAGCCTCTGATTCAGTTCTGTTCCTGTTTGCCTCAATAAAGAAATGTTCCTGTTTGAAACTTCCAAAGAACTCACTACACAACAGTTGTACCTCACTATAGTTGTGCTTTCTGTTCCTGAATTTGCTTTGACTTGGAACAGCAATCTCTTTGTTTCTGGAAGAAAAACAGTAGCTGAGTCACTGTATCTGCATTCAGAATTTCTCACATTTCAAAAACATGTTAATTGTGTTTTTGTCTCTTCCTAAGTAATATGCAGACTGAAAAGTCAACATTATGTGTCATATTTTTCACCAGAGGTACAGTAGCTCATCTTGTTCACATATCAAGAGGAGGAGAAGGAAGAGAAAGTTATTTCAAGAGGATTTACTTAAATTTATCTGCTTATATGTAAATGCAATAAAAAGATGAAAATAAGAAGCATAGAATATGATGTGCATATATAAAACACACAAGCAAATTTTGCAAAATAAAACTACGGCTTAAATTATTAACCATGCACAACATTTCCCATAATTTAAATATCTTGTCTAGCACACTTTGTAAAATGATTAAATCTATAATCACCTACTGACTGACTGTAATAGATTTGGATCACACCAATGTAGATTTCATATTGCCAGGATTCATTATATGTTACTGAGGTATAGAAAATTTATGTAATAAATCAACATGGCCAAAATTTTGTCTATTCAAAATATATTTTACTGAACCGAATGACTTAAGTTTTTTGAGGAAGGCCCTCTTGAAAACATCTGTATGGTTAGATCTATCAGATCTGTGCAGCTGGGTCTTGTCCTGCATTGCTCCTGGGCTGTGGAACTCATTTTTTGGTAGTTGGAAATGGCTCACACTCTCCAGGAAACTACAGACATATTCAGGATTCAGGAAACTACAGATCTATCAGCCTGGTATCAATGCCTAGGAAGATTCTGGGAAAGATAACCAAGCAATGTATCTGTGAACACTTAAACTCAAACAAGGTCATAACAAAAAGCCAACATGGGTTTCTCATAAACAGATCATGCCAGAAAAAAATTATTGCATTCTTTGACAAAGTGACAAAATTAGTGGACCAGACAAATGCTGTGGATATAATTTACTTGGACTTCAGTAAAGCTTTTTGACAAAGTAGATCACAACCTACTACTTGATAAGATAGAACATGTGGGTTAGACAGTATCACTACCAGATGGATTTATAACTGGCTGACCAACTGCACTCAATGGAACTACATCTACATGATGGGAGGTATGCAGTGGGGTAGCCCAAGGCTCTGTCTTAGGCCTAGTACTTTTCAATATCTTCATCAATAATTTGGATGAGGGGATAAATGGGGAACTCATCAGATTTGAAGATGACACCAAGGAATAGCCAAGACTCCAGAAAATAGGCTTAAGATACAGAAGGATCTTGACAGACTTGAACATTGGGTATTATCTAACAAAATGAAATTCAATGGTGAAAAAGTAAGGTTCTACATTTAGGCAAGAAAAACCAAATGCACAGGTATAGTATACCTGGCTCAATAGTAGTAACTGTGAGAGGGACCTTGGAGTCTTTTTTATTATTATTATATTTGTATACCGCCCTTCTCCCGAAGGACTCAGGGCGGTGAACAGGGCACATATAAAAAATACAGGATACAAAAATTAAAAAGAATTAAATAGTAGCCCAGCTAAAACAATCAATAACAATATAAAAATCCCCATTAAAACCCCAACATAACCCCCATCAGGCCAGGCCGGCTTGTTCAAATAGATGGGTCTTCAGACTGCGTCGGAAGGAGCGAAGGTCAGGTGCCATCCGGAGCTCGACCGGCAACTGATTCCATAAAGCTGGAGCGCCCACAGAGAAGGCCCTCCCCCTGGGGGCCACCAGCCGACATTCTCTGACCGGAGGCACCCTGAGGAGGCCCTCTCTGTGGGAACGCACAGGGCGGAGGGAAGTTGACGCCGGCAGCAGGTGTTCCCCGAGGTACTCCAGACCCATGCCATGTAGGGCCTTAAAAACCATTACCAGAACCTTGAATCTCACCCGGAAGACAACTGGTAACCAATGCAGCTCACGGAGCAAAGGTGTAACATGGGAGTACCGGGAGACTCCCAAGACAACTCTCGCGGCTGAATTCTGTACCAGCTGGAGCCTCCGAGTGGTCTTCAAGGGAAGCCCCATGTAGAGAGCATTGCAGTAGTCCAGACGAGAGGTCACAAGCGCATGAGTGACCATACACAGGGCATCCCAGTCTAGATAGGGCCGCAACTAGCGCACCAGGCGAACCTGGGCGAAAGACCCCCTAGTCACAGCTACTATATGATCTTCCAGAGTGAGCCGTGAATCTAGGAGGACTCCCAAGTTGCGAGCCCTATCTACAGGGGGTAAAAGCTCACCCCCCATAGAGAGAGGTGGAATATTCTGAATATCCCGGGATGCCGGAATGCACAGCCACTCAGTCTTGTCAGGGTTGAGCTGAAGTCTGTTCCTCCCCATCCAGACCCGAACCGCCTCCAGGCAATGGGACATCACGTCGAGGGCATCACTGGGGTGATTTGGGGTCGAAATGAAAAGCTGGGTATCATCAGCGTACTGATGATACCCAACTCCAAAACCACAAATGATCTCACCCAGTGATTTCATGTAGATGTTGAACAGGAGAGGCGAGAGGACCGACCCCTGAGGAATTCCACAAATGAGAGACCTTGGGGTCGACCTCTGCCCTCCTGCCAACACCGACTGCGAACGTCCCAGGAGATAGGAGGAGAACCACCGAAGAACTGTGCCTCCCACTCCCAATCCCCTGAGACGCCGCAGCAGGATACCATGGTCGATGGTATCGAAAGCCGCCGAGAGGTCTAATAGGACTAGGACAGAGGAATATCCCCTGTCCCAGGCCCTCCAGAGATCATTCACCAGAGCGACCAATGCCGTCTCCGTGCTGTACCCAGGCCTGAAACCCGATTGGCACGGGTCTAGATAATCCACTTCATCCAGGACCAGAGGGAGCTGATGCGCCACACACTCTCAACAACCTTCGCAAGAAAGCGAAGGTTGGAGACCAGACGAAAGTTATTTAACACAGCTGGGTCCAAGGCAGGCTTCTTGAGGAGAGGTCTCACCACCGCCTCCTTCAAGACGGTGGGGAAATTACCCTCACTCAAGGAAGCAGATATAACTGCCTGGAACCAGCCTCGTGTCCCCTCCCGAGCTGCATAAACCAGCCAGGAAGGGCACGGGTCCAATAAACATGTGGTGGAGCTCAACCTCCCCATAATCCTGTCCACTTCATCAGGGGTCACAGAATCAAACTCCTCCCAGATAACATCGACAAGACCGCCTGTGTCCTGATCGTCAGACTCTGCCCAGTTGGAGTCCAGACCGGTCCGAATCCAAGCGATTTTATCCAACAGATGTTGACTAAATTCCTTGGCATGACCCTGCAAGGGTTCCTCCCTCACCTCCTGATTAAGGAGGGAGCGGGTCACCCTAAACAGGGCAGCTGGGCGATTATCTCCGGATGCGATGAGGGCGGAGAAGTAATTAGACCTCGCCGCCCTCATCGCTGCGAGATAAGACCTAATATGGGTTCTTAGTCGCAACCGGTCAGATTTGGATCGGCTGGACCTCCAACAGCTCTCTAGGCCCCGTCTCCGACGCTTCATCTCCCGGAGCTCCACGGAGAACCATGGATCTCACTGGGATCTGCACTGGGTCAGGGGCCGCAAGGGTACAACTCGGTCAAGTGCCTCTGTGGCCGCCCTTTCCCAGGCTTCCACTAAGGCATTCGCCGAGTTGTGAGCAACGGAGGCCAGTGGGGACCCCAGCGCTGCCTGGAACCTATCAGGATCCATTAAGCGCCTGGGGCGGTACCATCTAGTTGGCTCCGTACACCCACAGTTGGGGGTGGCAAAATGGAAGACCAGCCGCAGGAGGTGATGATCGGTCCATGACAGGGGCATAACAGTTGGAGAGCCCCCAGCAAGATCATCAAACCACCATCCAGATAAGAAAACCAAGTCAAGGGTGTGGCCTCCCTCATGAGTCGGTCCAAGAATTACTTGCGGCAGGTCCATGGCCGTCATGGAAGCCATGAACTCCCGAGCTAACTCAGATGATCCTCCTAGGGATGGTAGATTGAAGTCACCCAAAACTATAAGTTTGGGGAACTCAATCACCAACCCCTTGAGGACATCGAGTAGCTCAGGCAGGGCTGCCGCTGCACGACTAGGTGAAAGGTACACCAGCAGCAAGCCCAACTGCGCCCCAGGACCACATCTCAAAAAGAGAGACTCACACCCGACTATCTGGGGAACGGTGGTCTCCCGCGGACATAAGGTCTCCCTGATAACTACCGCCACTCCCTTGCCCCTACCTTGAGCCCGAGGCCGGTGTAGCACCCGGAAACCTGGTGGGCAAAGATCAATCAAAGGAACACCACCCTCTGGGCCCAACCAAGTCTCCGTGATTCAAGCCAGGTCTGCATGCTCACCCTCAACTAGATCCCGGACAAGGGGAGCCTTATTAACAACGGACCTGGCATTCAGGTACACCAGCCGGAGCTCTGGAGGCTGCACATCCTCACTCCTGGGACTTCGGGGAAGAAACAGAGGGTCGGAGCGCCTCACCGCTTGTAAGTAGCGGAGATGACCCCCCCCGGTATCAATGCGGCCCTCTGTTCATATACCTGCTGCCATTGTCTTAGTAGACAATCGCTTAAACATGAGCCAACAGTGTTCTGTAGCTGCCAAAAAAGTCAACACAGTCCTAGGCTGCATTAACAGAGGGACAGAATCAAGATCTTGTGAAGTATTAATACCACTTTCTAATGCCTTGGTAAGACCACATTTGGAATACTGCATCTAGCTTTGGTCATTACAATGTAAAAAACAAGTTCAGACTCCCTCATAGAAACATTTTTCTATTAATGGGGAAAAAAGTGTTAACCAATTCCCAATATTCCCTTATGTAATTTTCCTAGAAACATTATAGTTCTTCTGATTCAAGCATAAATACAAGACATTTTATATCTGAAATGCAATCCATTGATTTCAACAAAGAGTTATTATGTTTTATAAAATTACTGATTTATGTTGAAAACCTGAGTTTGTAATATTGATTCTCTAAGCAGATATATTTGAAAATACCCTGTTACATCACTAGAACAATGGATCATTTATTGATTCAAAAGCTTGCTACCACAATTGATCACTAAATCTGCTTTTTAGATTCCAGATATTGAAATAAGTAGAGGTTTTGTTTGTTTTCATTTTAAACCATCTTAAATCAGTGTCACGACTCATCTCAAAGAGACCTATTATCTCTAGGTGTTTCTGCAATTCATTTTAAATAGAAGCTTATGTGTCTTTTTAAAATCCCACTGCTAGCTCACTGAATCTTTACACATTTTTATGGAAAATAAATATGCATTTTCTTCAGAGAACAAAGGGTTGAGTCTGTTGGTGTCTGAAATGACATTATTCCAATGTACAGCATAAAAAGGGCTTTTTTTCTCATAGAACGCTCAGAATGGAGTTCCGGCACCTTTTTTGGATGGAACCTTGTAGGGTAGGCAAGGCTGGTTGTATGACATGTGTGAGTTCCGGCACCTTTTTCTTTTACAAAAAAAGCACTGCTAATCACCTTTTATATTTGGTGTTATGTCTATGACAGATTCTTTTTAGATACTAATAAGGAAACTTTCCTTCAAGATATTTCTAATGTTTAGGAATTTACTTTAAACTGAAATACGCACAGTTCTCTTCCATATTGCATAGACCTTGTTTGATTGCTTGGGAAAAGGAAAATTTCAATGTTTTTGTCTAGGCATTCTATGCAATGTCAATCCCACTAGCCCAGGCCAAGAATCAACTCCATAGGAATGAGTTTGGCCATAGACTGAGTTCTCTTGTTGAAAGTAGCTATAACAATAATAGAATCTCAAAAGTCTAATTACAAGGTAACCTCGTTCCCTTCTATATCCAAAAGGGGATAGAAAAGACAGAAGGGGTCATGCCTGTAATGCCTTACTTGTTGGGAGGCAACAGGGTTCAACTATCTATTCCCTATTGTTGAACACCTACATGAAACCAATATAAGCCATATAATCAAAGGGATATTAAAATTGCCTGCAATTAATAGGCCTACAAGCTATGTCTTAAATATCTTGCAAGTGGTCTGCTCAAATTCTGATTAAATGCCACTTTGGAAATTATTGAAATTCAGAGAGCTTTATTCAGTGTTGTCACCTCTGAATAGTGTAACTTCCCAATCCACTCACCATAACAGTTCAGATCCTCATATTAAACATATCAGAGTCCACAGAGTACCTTATCTGGAAAAAGAAATTTTGTTTTGTGTGTTTTCTAATATAATAAATTCTTCACTTATTGGTCAATGTTTGGATACAGATGGGCATCTTTTCCAAAAATTTTCTCAGATCCAGTAGCCATCCCAACTGGTCTTTTGACATTGGCTAAGGAAGTGGAATGTTTCTAAAGTCCTACAGTACATGAATAACAATTTTTGAGAGAGAAAAATGAGTATGATTTGTATCCGGATTTGATATCACCCCAGACTTTTTATCTCCAATCATTATTTAAATATACTCTGAAAGAACATTATCTATATTTAATAAACCCTCAACAATATTTTCTCATTTTGAAACCTAAGAGATGAATTTGTCAATTTGAATTTCTTTGAAATTTTCATTTTTAATTAAAACTTAATTGTCCCATTTCCATATCTGTTTCAGATTTTAAAATAATACAAAAAACTTGCCAATATTTGGTACACATTTCAACTGTTATACACAATTCTGTTTACTATGCATATTTAATGAAATCCCTTCTTAAATAATGCATTATCGTTATTCATATATTTTGCTGAAAAAACTGAAGCATAAAATGCATTTTTCTAAGGAAAGTTTTAAAATATATTGATTCAAATGCATGAAATTATTAAGTCTGCAAAGAGAAAGGCAAAATAATTTATTACCTATTTCTAAACTCAGACCAAGAGGAAAGTAAAAAAAAAATCCAAACATCCTAATATCTATCAATGAAATTGTCTGGTGAGAAAAGTTGCAAAGCTTTGTGCAAAAATATCCCCAAACCTATATGGGGTCCTGCTTCAAACCAGCAAATCAAAAACCTGTTGGTTCTCATATTCATTGGCTTTATTGATGCTCTGGAAATTGTTATAGGTTTAAAAAAAGTGTTGCAGCTTCACTTTGCAAAGACTGGCTGGTATGATGGACTCTGATCACACAAGTAGCAAGCAATCCATGTATTGCCTAATGAAACACTTTCTTTACCAGAATACCTTTCACATGGAAAGAATCACACAGTTTTGGATCTAATCCACTTCCTCAGCTACGTAATCAGTCACAAGCATCAGCTTTCTGATCTCTTATAAAAAGGTAAAGGTTCCCCCACACATGCGTGCTAGTTGTTTCCAACTCTAGGGGCTCATCTCCGTTTCAAAGCCGAAGAGCCAGCACTTGTCCGAGGACGTCTACGTGGTCATGTGGCCGGCATGACTAGATGCCAAAGGTGCACAGAACACTGTTACCTTCCCACCGTAGTGGTCCCTATTTTTCTACTTGCATTTTTACGTGCTTTTGAATTGCTAGGTTGGCAGAAGTTGGGACGAGTAACAGGCACTCACTCTGTTACGCGGCAATCGGGATTCGACCCGCCAAACTGCCGACCTTTTGATCGACAAGCTCAGAGTCCTAACCCACTGAGCCACCGCATCCCTTCTGATCTCTTATGCTAAAGGCATATTTTTTAAAATGGACTTCAAGTCAGCTCTCAGACCTTAATCAAGACTCAGTTCAAGACTAGTCTGCATTTTATGTACTTTTGGTCAAATCTTATTTTTAATTTGCTAAATTTCATGTCACTGGGGTAGATTTAATTTTCTAATTTGACAATTGAAGAAAGGGTACCAAGTTAATATCAAGTGTAGGTCCAACCCAATTAAAACCAGATTAATGATTCAGCTATGGACTGTGTTTCTCAATGGCATTGAAACTTAACGTGCCAAGCTGTTTCTGCTAATTTTGCTAATTAATATGGCCTAAAATTAGAAGTCTACAGCTCGGAGTCTATCAGGTCCTGGTAGTGAAATAACTCTCCAGAAGGATTCAAGCTCAATAATCGGCTATTTCAACCTCTTTCAAGTTGCAGAAAATCCAATGATCAGAGGTAGCAAAGAGGCAAAGCAACCATCATTATTTTCTGCTGTACTAGCAGACAGCAAGCTTTGATAGTCTTCATTGCTAAGCCTCGTATCCCACCAAACCAGTAATGAGGGAGGTCTCCCCACAAAAAATAAATCAATGATAGCAGAGCTATACTATTTCAAAAGGGCAACTCAACAATCATTTTTATGAATTTATTCAGGAAAAGCAAGCTTTCCTAGAGGTACACTATGCCAAGTTTCTTTAAGTCCCAGAAAACAGAGTGATAAGAGTTAGCAAAGGACACCAACTGAAAAGCAAAGATGGGTATTCATCATTCATTAACCCCCTTATTTGGCCAGTATTTATTTTTTTGATATGCTACAAAAGATCAAACATTATTCTGTGTTCAATAGAAATAGCCCATTTCTATTTTAGGCCTTTATGGGCTTGGATTAACACTAAATGGGCAACATTTTTTCTTTATTTAATTGCAATTCCCCTTTCAGTCTGTATATACAAATTCTTCTTGGTGAAAGCCTGAACCATGATCAAAAATATGTTCAAATGTGGATTCTTTCCATTACTTGCTTTGCTACTAAAAGACTTGCTCATGTTGCTATTTATTCCCTTTAATTCCATTTACTTTGCTGCTCATATTTATTTTCCTCCAATCATTTTGATTAGAGTAATTGAATCTAATTAACACTTAATAAATTAAATCAAGAAATACATAAACCAGTGTCCTCTGGCAGTGACTGGTCAAATGTTTTCAAATCAGATGTTAAAAAAAGAAGGAAAATGAATCATTTAAGAGATTTCCAAAATGTAAATGCAATTACTATTGTGTGAATATTAAACATATGCCAAAGTGTGTACTTAACATCTTTCAACATTTTAAAAACTGTAGCTGATATTTAGAGGCTGTTTACAAATCAGTTGTTATAAAAATATAAACTAAAACAATGAGATGATTTGTCAGATTTTGCTCATATTTGGTGAAAACTGAACAAAGGGGTCTGGAGCTGTACTGAAAACTCCAGGTGGGGTGGAGATATGTTATCCATGGCTCATGTTTGTGTTTCTTGATCTAAAGTAGTGTTTTTCCAAACTTTGTTACTTAAAAAAAAATATCTCCAGTCAGCATTCTGAGAGTAGAAATCCCCATTCTTAAAGTTACCAAGTTTGAAAAATACCGTTTTAAATTATTTTTTAGGATCCCTGCTCACTGATTTCCTTTTGTAAGGAAATATCCATTTTCACTTGTGGAGGAAGGTAGTGTTCAAGAGGAAAAAATAATGATACACAAGACTGCCGTGTGATAAGTAGCTTGCATCATTTATGAAGGAAGTGCTGATAATTTCTCCTTTGCAAAAGAAGTGGATCTATTCTCACTCTGGCTTAATTAAAGCAAACAATATATCATGAATTCTGATTAGAATTATAATCTAAAAGCTAGAGCAACCCAAAAGGGGAAAAGGATAAGGAGGAATGAGATAAAATTTAAACATGCACCAATGCATTTCACATTTCCGTTTCAGAAGAAAACAAAAGATTACATTCAGAGAGGAAATTCCAGCCTATTGAAGTATATAGGAAATATAATTTCTCTGTGCACTAATTAGATCTATCCATTAAAGATAAAATATCATTTGAATTCATCTCAAGGTATAACCTATGTAAGGTCTCACTAAATAGAGCGGACTAATTTATGTATACAACAATGTTTCTGCCTACTCAACATTTACATTTATGCTGAGAACTGGAATTATATGCAGATTATACAGAGAATTTAGGGGTCTAACCTGTTGCTGTATGAGTCATTTTATGTGCCTATAAAGCAAATATTTGCCCCAAAAGAAAATAGAAGAGAAAACATAATAATTACATGCTGTACTACCTTTTGGCTCAACAATTACAGTATGTATTATGTAGTAGAATCTGCTGTGGGAGTTAAATATATATATTGAGGATCACATTGTTAGGATAATGGAATAAAATGCAAATTAAAGAATATATTTCAAAGTAAGGGGACTTCACAGAAGGGAGATGAAAATAAGCTATCATTGTAATCAGGATCTTCATGGCATTGGCTTCATACAAATTAACCATTTTAAATAGAGCTCTACTTGGCCAGCCAAAATTTGATTTGGGAAAGCTGCTTCTTTTGCATTATAAGGTGATCTCACTTGATGAATCCAGTGCAGTAAAATCCAGTATAAAACCTTATTTCTTATATTATTTACATGGCTGCTCATTCATATAAAAGACTCCACTACAAGACACAGATGAACTCCAATTAATATTTGGCTAACTGGCTAACCCCTGCCATTATTTCCTTTTCTGATGGATGCAGTATAAGGAGGGATCATAATTTAGAATACTGATGGGAAATAAACTGGAAATAAGATAAGGAGAGCATATGATAGTTATGTGCACCCTATGTTTAACTCTATTCCCTGAATTCTTCTTGTCTGGTGTGCAAGACTAAAGTGGAATTGTACCTGCCTGTCATCTAATGCAAATATAACAAACTTTCCTTTACCTTTATTTATTGCTGGGCAAAAATGGTGGTGAGCCAGAAAACAAAGAAAATGGGAAATTTGCATGCACAGTCTTGCCTTCTATGGAGCTTAGCTCTTTTTACTTATTTACTAATATAATGGGAGAAAGTGAAGAGGAACTAAAGAGCCTCTTGTTGCGGGTGAAGAAGGAGAGTGCAAAACTTGGGTTGAAACTAAACATTAAGAAAACCAATATCATGGCATCTGGCCCTCTCAATTCCTGGCAAATAGATGGGGAAGAAATGGAGGTAGTGACAGATTTTATTTTCCTGCGCTCCAAGATCACTGCAAACGGGGACTGCAGCCAAGAAATTAAAAGATGCTTGCTCCTGGGGAGGAAAGCCATGGGAAATCTAGACAGCACATTAAAAAGCAGAGACATCACCCTGACAACAAAAGTGCGTATAGTCAAGGCTATGGTCTTCCCAGTTGCAATGTATGGCTGTGAAAATTGGACCATAAGAAAGGCTGAATGCCAAAGAATTGAGGCCTTTGAATTATGGTGCTGGAGGAGACTCCTGTGAGTCCCTTGTCTGAGGGTAGGGAAAGTGTTAGGGTAAACATATACACCCTGTTGTTCAAACTATATTGAAAAGTGTAATTTTTGAATGCTTATTTCTATTAGATAGAGTTCATTCAACTTAATAACCTGAAATACATTTTACATAGCTTTTACAGTTTTTTAACTGCTTTGTTACCTCCCTCTCTGATTCGTATAGGCGTTCCTAATCACAACTCTGTTATTCTCACTCTGCTAGACAGCTTTAATACTTTCACTTGTCAGACTTGCTTTTAGCATACAAGGGAAAAAAATAAACTTTCTTTTTTGACTTCTTAGAATTTAAGCACCTTTGTCAGACTTTCCTCAATGATGTCTGGTTTGTCCTTTTCAAGTTCTGCAGTTTTTTCCATCAGCCAGCTTGCTCTGCAAATCTCTCTGATCCTATTTGCTCTTGCTGGGTTCTCCAGCACTGTCTCCAGTGCACAAATTATAAATATAACTCAAACAACTTCTTCCATGGACTTTATAAATTGTTACCAAAAGACAGAGGGCCCTGATATCTAGTCCAGTCGAGCCCCACTGCACTTGAGTAATCAATTTCATATCTTGCTCTTGGAACAAAGTGGGGATGAATGATGCAACAAAGAACCTGAAAGCAGTATCAAGAGACTATAGGCAGCTTGGCATAGAAGCCAAAGATCAGGGGACACAGATGGCATTTTCAACTGTACTTCTGATGGAAGGTGAGCATCCAGTGAGGGAATGGAAGGTTCTAGAACACAATTTACATTGAGGGATGAAACTTATGACTGGAATAGACTGATAGAATGATATATTCTGTTCAAAAGAAAGAGACCTAACAAAAAAAGAAGAGGAGTCGGATTATATTTAAGAAATATCTATGCATAAAACCAAGGATGAAAGCCTCCTTGAATGTATATAGGTTAATATAAAAGAAAAGAAGAATCATCTTGACATAGGTATACTACAGACCACCTAATCAAGTAAAAGAAATAGATGAACTTCTTGCTAATCAGTCCGCTAAGGCATGCAGGAAACATACCACATTAGTTATGAAGGTCTTTAACTACCCTGACAACAATCGGGAGACAAACTCTGCACCAAGTGGGAGGTCAAACAGGTTCCTGGTGAGTCTAGACGACAACTTTGTCATCCAAAAGGTAGCCAGGGGAACTAGAGGGTCAGTTATACTGGACTTAATTCTTACTAACTGAGTTGAAATGATAGAAGGGTTTGAAGTTGTGGGAACATGGAGGAGAATGACCATGTCATTCAACATAAAGCAGGCACAAGTAATTGAACAAAGTTAAATTATTGTCTTAGACTTTAAGAGAGCTGACATCAATAAACTAAGATAAAGTTTAGGAAGGATACCATGGATGGAAATTCTAAAGGGGAAAACAAATCAAGATGCTCAGGAAACTCTGAAAAATGAGATTATAACTTATTCTCCAAAGCACCTGAGGACAGGACAAAAAGTAATGGGTGGAAGATCATTAAAGAGAGAAGCAACCTAGAACTAAGAAGAATTTTCCTGACAGTAAGCATAATTAATTAGTGGAATGACTTGTCTCTAGAAGTTGTGGGTGCTCCAACATTGAAGGTTTCCAAGAAGGGATTGGACAGCCATTTGTCTGGAATGGTATAATATCTCAAACCATGGATAGGGGGTTGTACTAGATCAGTGGTCCCCAACCTTTTGGGCATCAGGGATCGGTTACGTGGAGAAGATTTTTCTGCAGATCAGAGGGGCGTGGTTTTGTGTGCTGCCTGCATTCTACAGATGGGACTTTGCTTGTTTGTGTGGACCAGTTGCTGGTGTGCCATGGACTGGCATCGTCCACAGACTGGGGGTTGGGGACCCCAGAACTAGATGACTTCCAAGGTCCCTTCCAACCCTATTATTCTATGTTCTATGTCCTCTAAGACATCTTAATATGCCAGGAAGCTTCTGTGTTTATGTGATACTTTGCATCAAACAACAACTTTAATCTTGATACCAATTCACAACTTTATCAAAATCACCCTGCAACATGCCACAAACCTTTCCCATGATAACTGCTGAGTTTGGTGAGAAATTCATGAAGTTTTCATTTGAAGGCAAATTTTCATATTCCATACTTCCAAAACAAACATTTGTTTGAATATTGCACTGCAAATTTGTCAAAAGTAATGCATGGGCATACATAAAAAGGATATGTTTACTAAAAACATGTATATTGGAAAAAAGATACACAAATGTGTACTTTAATAGATATGTTACTTTGCTTATTTTTTTTAAAAGCAGACTGATGCAGAAAGAGAACAAAATGTACCATGTCTTCAACATTTTCTCCCTAATATTTTATCAATACAGCCAATGTGGGTACCTACTAGAGAGTCTTATATTGGTTTAATTAAGAAAAAAGCTGGACTTTACGGTTTGCTTTTTAAATAGTTTCCTGCCAACAACATCCTGCTCAATTAACATGGAGATTGACAAAGTCTCCATCCATTTCTCCCTCTTTAGAACTAGGATAGAAAATCTTTACTGAGTGTCAAAATCTCACATTGAGATGAATAAATTGTTATTTCAACTCTAAAAAGGTTATTTTTGGAAATATGTGGCTGTATATAAAGCTACAAGATAAATCCTGTTCAACATTTCCCTGTGATAAATGTTATCATGTCACTATATAGCTGAAAATGAAGCATACTTGGAAATAAAGGTGCCAAAATGAAAAAAGCCATTATAGCTGAATGAAACACATTACTAATAAAAATGAAATCTGGCAGCATTTAGTATAATGTATTTGTAATGATTTAATGATAAAATTCCCTTTATGAGACTTTAACCATACCCATTGGGGCTTTAGCTGCAGCTAGTTGAAAGAAAATTCATAAAAAAGTGATCAGAATAAATAAATTCTTAGGGGGATTGACCCAGGAGAACTTTTCATTTATACCAGATACAAAATGACAGAAATCTCACTATTATGCAAAATGAATGGAGTTTACTGTTACATGGAATTTTTGACATGCTGATGCTTACCTATCAATTTTTCACATTCTTGTCAGCTCTTTGTGGTAGTCTGGACAAGGCTATTACCTAACCATGGGTAATAACACTATTTTTATTGTAAAGTTACAGTAATAGAATCTTACAATTCTGCAAGCCCATACTGTATGTCCGCTCTTGCCTTTACTCTTTGGAAAACTAAAGAGGATCCTTCTGAAATGCCTTCTAGGCCCCTTTCCTTTTGTGGCTGTCTCTTATCCAACCATTGTCCTGGATGCAATTCTTCCTCCTTCTGTCTCTTGAAGATATGTCCATGGCCCATTACAAGATGCTCTTTTTAATACTTTTCAGGATCTGATACTGGGGTTATGATAGCTAACAGAACAATCTCAGTCCTGGCATCTTGTAAATGAAGGGTGTCTTATTTCAGACATACAAATGCAATTTTGTTTATAAGTGGTTTATTGGTGAATAACAAACAGTTCATTATTAATGGAGGCAGAGAATCAACTGTGCAAGCAAACTCATACACCAGAAAATATATAGAAGAGCAAGATATTATCTGAGAGTTCAGTTCACTGTCAGGTGGAGCAAAGGAGGTTATTCAAAGAGTCTGAGTTAAAGAGCCAAGAGCCAAGAAGCAGAATAAGAGCATAAGACACTGAATATAAATCTGAGATTGGCAAATTATTTCCAATAAGCTGATAAGCTACTTTTAAAAAGAAATAAAGGTATAGTTCAAGAATGGCTATAGCATTCTTGCTTCTCAATAAGTAGAGCACTTTTGCTTGGCTCTCTGAAGTTGCCAATGCTTCCTGGGACTAGGGCTCTTCCTGGACTGGAACCATCTCATCTGACTGATCCTGGTGATTTTCTTTTAAGTCAACTGCAGTGTCTGATTGTCTGCTGACTTTTGAAGCTGACATCCTGACATATCAGACCATTCAGACTCAGCCTCTGATTCCAAGAAGTCTAAATCCATACCCAAGTGTAGGAGTTCATTTCCCAGCAGATGAAGGTGTTGGAGGCATTTATGTAATGCCAGCTGAAAACATTTCTGTTATTAGTGAAGATACCTACTCACAGGATCAATAACAGATAGAAAATAGAAAAACATTTCACTCAAATGTTCAAGGAGAGAGGTGTAGTGAATAAAAGGCAGAAGGAAGATCTGTGACCAAAGCAATAATCAGTTAAATGAACCTTGAGCCCAGACAGAGAAGGAAGGGTTAGGCACTTTAAGACTTACAAGATTCTGCTATAAAAATACTACAATAAGTACCCATAACTTTGGTTTCCTAGTCTGGTCTGTCTCCAAGGGCTGACACATTCAGCAATGTGTCTTGCTTGCAAGATTCTGTTACTATAGCTGCAGAAATATAAGTAGCTGTAGGACTACATAGGACTTATTTCTTAGTCTGATCTACCTTGTAGGACTGACAATAAGTTGTAAGTGTAAACTAGTTCAGTGACTGGAGTTCTTGTGATCCCATCACTTTTCTCTCAAGAAATCTTTCTAAAGAGAACTCCATGAGAATCTTGCTTGGGAAAGAATACCTGTCAGTTTCAGAAAGCTTGTCAAAGAACCTTACGTGAAGCTTGATTTATGTGACATTATCTTGTCACTGAACTAAAAATGGGGTTTGCTCCTAACCAGGTGCTTAATTAATTGGACCTAGCATTGCTAGAATAGTTCAATATAAAGGCTGGCAGGGAGCCAGCTATGTAAGTATACCTATATTCCAGAAAAGATATAGGCATGCAAGATTGTTATACTGAAGTCAGTATGAAATGGTATTTGATTACAATTCAGAAGTTATAATTGATCTAGTTTGTGGTTATTAATGTCATAATGACGAAGGTGATAGTGGGCAGTTAATTCTGGTTCTCTGTGATCCAAACTGGTTAAAGGTAAAGGTAAAGGTTCCCCCGCACATGCATGCTAGTCGTTTCCAACTCTAGGGGCCGGTGCTCATCTCTGTTTCAAAGCCGAAGAGCCAGCACTTGTCCGAGGATGTCTCCGTGGTCATGTGGCCGGCATGACTAGACGCCAAAGGCGCACAGAACGCTATTACCTTCCCACCGTAGTGGTCCCTATTTTTCTACTTGCATTTTTATGTGCTTTTGAACTGCTAGGTTGGCAGAAGCTGGGACGAGTAACAGGTGCTCACTCTGCTACGTGGCACTCGGGAGTCGACCCACCAAACTGCCAACCTTCTGATTGACAAACTCAGTGTCCTAACCCACTGAGCCACCACATCCCTCTTCCGAACTGGTTACCAGATTGTTATTTCATATCTGAAACTGAGACCAGGTTATCTGAAAAAAAACCACTTTCCACCCTAATTATTTTTTGTATATTGTTTCCATACAACCTTTCTGTGCAAAGCGCTCTAAGGGAGGATTTTTTGGGAATGAGGGCAAGTGAAGAAATAGAGTGTACTGCCTTTGGAAGTTTTTCTGACATTTCTTAGCCTGACTTTTGACTGGCTTATATGTACAGTATATACAATTTTAAAATTG
Organism: Vipera ursinii; assembly: GCF_947247035.1. Classification (NCBI taxonomy): domain Eukaryota; kingdom Metazoa; phylum Chordata; class Lepidosauria; order Squamata; family Viperidae; genus Vipera; species Vipera ursinii. The sequence goes on from NC_139515.1 coordinate 20,821,130, forward strand.
CTTCTTTAATTATTATTACTGTAGAATAGAATAGAGCTGGAATAGACCTTGGAGATCTTCTAGTCCAGCCACCTGCTCAAGCAGAAGAGCCTGTACCATCTCAGACAGGTGATAGTTTAGTCTCTTTTTAAAAACTTCCAGTGATGGAGTGCCCATTTTGCTTAGGTTCTTGATTTTTGCTCCAGGGAGACAACATATCTCCCTAGGTTGTATGTGTGGTCTGCAGATGGATGATTCTGTTCCTGGTTTTCCTATTGTTATGTTCTTGATTGATGCCTGTTCCTGGTTTGCTGAGCTTTTATAGAGGATTCTGTATCAATTATGTTATATAATATTAATGTGTTCTCCATCATTTTAAATGTGTTCTGCAAAATAGTGGGATGAAATTTTTGACAATGAATGAATGAATGTTGCTTAATAAAATGTAAAAGAACTAATATGGTTGAGATGAAGATATGCAGGCAGGTTTCTCTTCCAATTTTATACTTTGGAAAACAGTAAATAAAGAAACTCTGTTTAGGGACACCATTGTTCTTCTGTGGCTTTGTTGTGAAAATCAATATATGCTGATATCTCTTTTTGCCTGTTTAGAACAAATGTGTGTAGGGTTTTTTAAGACACGGCTCCAATTTCTAACACTATGATCCCAATCCAAATTATATTGACATCTATGTCCATAGAAAGAGAGGGAGCTACAACTTTGCAAAAGAAGATGCTTCACCTTCCTCCTTGTTTTGTTAATTTAGTACAAGGTTGAAGAATATAAAATGAGTTATCACTTTTCATATTAAACAGAGCACTCAGCGAGAGTTGTCTGCTGTTTCAAAGGAAAAAAAATATGAGATTTTTAAAGCTAAATCTAATCACTTTGAAAAATACTGCTCTTTCCTTTATCAGGTTATATTTTTGGCAACTCTTTGTCTTTGTCCTACTCTGTTCACAATTATGTGGAAGCTTCATACAGTTTACTGTTTTGCTATTATTGTTATTTTTTTGCTACTATATTGTTTCCTTTTAATCCTCCAACACCCATCAGGATGTACTTCCCTGTCCACGTACCATACTCACTGCTTGAGGAAAACAGTGTATGATAAGTCATTTTACCTATGATGAATCAATGGGATTGAAAGGCTATGTAAAATCAATAGGATTATTGAGAAATGATACATCTGAGGATTTGGGTTGTTTAGTTCTTTACCTTCCTTCCTTCCTTCCTTCCTTCCTTCCTTCCTTCCTTCCTTCCTTCCTTCCTTCCTTCCTTCCTTTCTTTCTTTCTTTCTTTCTTTCTTTCTTTCTTTCTTTCTTTCTTTCTTTCTTTCTTTCTTTACTTACTTACTAATTGCCAAGGGACAAAAACAAAATTCACTAGTCACTAGTTGAACTGATGGTTAAGTAATATCTGTAGCTTCTATGTGTCAATATTTTGTCTCAATTTATCAATGGAAAATCCTCTCTCTCTCTCTCTCTCTCTCTCTCTCTCACACACACACACACACACACACACACACACACACAAACACATTTTAGCAGGTCTATTTGGAAATTAAAACATTTGATATGTGAGTTACTACTACTACCGTCACTAATATTTTGAATCAATTCATTACAAAATGAAAGCTTATTCACTGAAGGCCATAGACCATAATCTATCACAATAGTCCAATGCTGATCTATAGATGGATATTTATTGAGTTCCTATTCTAGGAAGGATTGACTGATCCAAATCATCCATGCAGCTTCATGTTAGTTCCCAGGTCTCCACATTCCTAATCCAGCTGCCTTAAGCAGAAGGCCTCTAAATGGTAGGCAGATGTCCTTTAATAATAAATGTGATCAGGCTAACATGTCAAGACATTTGTATTAATGTTCCACCTTCTCTGTTGTTGGGTAATGGTTCCCTATTAGTATGAGCCAATATTTCTTAAATGAATTCTTTAATTTCAATTTTAGAAGATGGTTTGTAACATTACAATCATGGTGAGGAGGTTATTTAAGGATACAACTTAGTGGATATTAATTGGCTACCATATCTGAATCAGCAGCAAAATGATAGCAACTTTGGTCTTTGTGTTTGTCTGGATTACTGCAGAACAGATATGGTTCCCTAGCAGAAAAACTCTATTGCTCTGTTTGAAAAAAAATATGGCAGCCTTTACAAGCAATAACCATTCCCATGTCTTCCACTCTAACAATGTCCTTGGAATGAGGTAATTCATGCCTATTATTGTGGCATAATGTTGTGGACTCATTGTTGCATGAATAAATGGCAGCAGCAACATTAACCACAAAAAGGAACTGAAGCTATTGCCATTCACTAGTGAACCTTTATTTCTGAAATTTACAAATGCTCCCCACTGGAAAAAAAATGCTGACACAGCACACAAACTTTCCAATTCTTAGTTGAAAGTATTGGGGGAAGGAGTCATTTGTGGCTTAAAATATTGGTACCTGACAAGATCATTAATTAAAGTAGTAATTAGTACCAATTCATTAAAATGGTGATAGGTGAAACAGTCTCTCTTCCTTAGCTTCCTCTTAGATAAAATGTGCAGTTAATAATAATAATAGTAGAGTTGGAAAGGACCTTGGAGGTCATCTAGTCCAACCCCCTGCTCAGGCACGAAACCCTATACCATTTCAGACAAATGGTTGTCCAGTCTCTTCTTAAAAACTTCAAGAGTTGGAGCATTCATAACTTCTGGAGGCAGGTTGTTCCACTGGTTAATTGTTCTAACTGTCAGGAAATTTCTCCTTAGTTCTAGGTTACATCTCTCTTTGATTAGTTTCCATCCACTGGTTCTTGTACTGCCTTCAGGTGCTTTGGAGAATAGCTTGACTGCCTCTTCTTTGTGGCAGCCCCTGAGATATTGGAACACTGCTATCATGTCACCCCTAGTCCTTCCCTTCATTAAACTAGACATACCCAATTCCAGCAACCATTCTTTATATGTTTTAGCCTCCAGTCCCCTAATCAGCTTTGTTGCTCTTCTCTGTACTCTTTCTAGAGTCTCAACATATTTTTTACATCGTGGTGACCAAAATTGGATGCAGTATTCCAAGTGTGGCCTTACCAAGACATTATAAAATTATATTAACACTTTATGTGATCTTGTCATTGTTCCAGCAAAAAGTCAAAATGTTATGTCTTTGGTTAACAAAGCAGGTTTTCAGATTCTATTCTAAAAACATTGAAACTAGAAATGTCATTTTGAAATTCCTTCACTTGGGATCACACACAAGAGAAGCTAATTCTCATCAGAATCATTAAATTTCATTAAACTTCTCTTAAAGCGTTTCAGATAATAGACTTCACAATGTTAAACCTTTCTTTCTGAATTCTTGATACATCAACTTCATAATTACTTTAATATTTTTATTTTTAAGTTGAATTTATTGCATGTTAGGGTTTAACCCTGGCTGTTCAGATGACCTGCCAATACCTAAGGAGCATATGCTTTTAAGGCAGGGGTCACCAACCCTGGTCCATGGACCGGTACTGGGCCGTGGCATGCCAGCAACCAGTCCACACAAACAAGCAAAGCCCCATCCACAGGATGCAGGCAGCACACAAAACCCCTCTGGTCCATGGAAAAGCCTATCTCCACGTAACCAGTCCCTGCTGCCCAAAAGGTTTGGGGACCTCTGTTTTAAGGTTTTGCACTAATTATAAACATCCAGGAAATCTGTCCCAAATCTTACTTCTTCATTGACTTTATTACCTGTGTGATAAGATATTCCCCTCCCATGACAAATTACCAAGTAAATTTTGTACCTGAGATCCTAAATGGAAAGCATTGTTAGTAAAACATGAACACTTTAGATGGTAACAGATTTATGATTCTTGACAGTCTAATTTACAACTTGACTGTTTGTACATTCAGTCTCTGGCCTTTGTCTATCAGGAGTGCCTATTAATTATCACATAAAATAAAGTCACGGTTTTCTAACTCAGCCCACAGCACCTAGCAAAACAGCAAAGTGAAGGGGGGGGGAACACAATGCGCAAATGAAGTTGTTAACTTTTTCATAAGTGAATGTTGTTGGAAGCATTTGATAATGATACATCCTGGCATTGATTTGTCTACTCTAGGAAAAAAAAATGTTTATGTTTTAGACAAAGTAAAAAAAAAATATTAAAATCACAGTCAACTGAAGTTAAGCACCTCCATAAAGTCCATTGAACTAAATGGAACTGTTAAGCTTATCAACAGAACTTAAAAATGTTTAGTTTTTGAAAGATCAAAGAAGAGAAATGCAATCACTGTATTGCCAGGCATTTGACTTTTGGACAGCAAGAAGCATAAAAATAGTGTTCAGGTGAAAGGTCATTCAAGAGACACAGATTCTTTCACATTTATTTAGGAATTTTCTGGCTATTTTTCCCACAGTTGATTCAGATTGCTAAATATTTTTTTCTAAAAGACACTAGAAATCTCTGGTGATCTTTTATGGTGGTGTTCTCCTAAAATGAATGCATAATAGCAACAAAAATTATTCAGGCAGGGAATAATTATGTTAGGGAAAGCAGTACCTGTTTTTTTCCAAATGAACACCAGATAAGCACTCATGGGTCTTCTAGATAACATTTCTTTAACTCCTTGATGGTTACATTACAAGCTATATGAGATATTTCTTTCCTCATATAAGCTGGTAGTAGTTACCAGATTTCTACAGAACACCTTCCTGACATAAGCATCCTTCATTTAGCTAATCAGGAGTCTAGGTAAAATGCTATATTATCATTTAACACACAGTTGGTGACAACTCAATCATTTGACAATGTGGAGACTGCCTTTAGCAATACATCTAAAGCACAAAGGTGTAATTGTGCCACCTTTCCCTACCATTTGCATGCACAATGTTACTCCCCATGTATTTGCTTCCTTGTGCCATAAATTTTAAGTGTTAATTTGACAGCAAAATTATGGAAGATTTTTGAGGAACTGCACTGACTGTAGGTTGTACCTCTTCTCTGTTTGAAACTGTTGCAATGAAGAATGGCAAGTTTCTGCATTACAATGTGGGACAGAGAGATGCTGAATTCATGCAACATAAAAAGAATCATGCCTCTTCCCACTGGCTGCTGGTTTGGATGCAAACTAATACCATCACTATTCATTCCAGAATTTCTTTGCATGGGTAGGTCCTTTCATAATAAAAAAGAAAAAGCAGGAAACAATTATACAGATTTTTTATGATTCTTCAGTTAAACTTGCATGCAAACACCAGTCAGATGAACAATATTCTTCTCCCCCTGCTAGAGATGGAATTTCCTGCTGAAATACAGACAAGGTCTGCCATTTAACATGACCTTTTCATATGAATATGAAATGGGAGGGGAGTGTCAGACTAAGCTGTCAGACTAAGCTCATGCATAGGTTTAATAAACTGAAAGTTTTTATATTGCAGTGTTTCTCAACCTTGATGACTTGAAGATGTATGGACTTCAACTCCCAGAAACCCCCAGCCAGTAAAGCTAGCTTGGGAATACTGGGAGTTGAAGTCCATACATCTTCAAGTTGTCAAAGTTGAGAAACACTATTTTATACAGTCTTAGCTCCAGCATGTGCAGAAGTAGACTAGTAAGGAAACATTTCTGCATTTCTTATTAATGAATTGAAGGAATGTAAAAGAAAAATTGAGGGTAGGATTTCAATCACATCATCATGTCTGCCATCTTATTTTTTGACATATGTCCACAGACACCCCTGAAAGTGGGTAGGTACAATTTTTCATTCAAATGCATCTCTAACAAAAGGGGAAATCTTGAGTGATATTTCATATTTAATTATTAAAAAGTATGGATTTCTGAGATCAGGAGAGCATCTTTATAAAAAAGATAACTCAAAATGCATTGTTATAAAGAAGATAACTCAACTGCATTGTTATAAGGATGACTGCAGCCTCATATTTCCTGATTTTTTTTCTCTTCCTGATAATGATATTATAACCCTTGATTCAATCCAATTAGTACAACCAGAATGCAGACACCATGGGATAGAGACGTAAACAATTGAAAATGCATTTTTATATTCTACTTAAAATAGTATTTTAAACAATGTAGCACGGCCTTGTTATTTTTTTAAAAAAAATCTACACTAATTCAGAATAAAAGTTCAATCTAGTCAAACAAATGAATGCAATCAACAATTGAATACAATTGGATCCATTACAGCCCACTTTTTCGCTTCTGGGTCCATTCTTAAGATGACATTTTACATCTGCTCCTAAATCTCAATCCTTTCTAAAAATTGTGTGGAGATACAAATAATAGCATAGCAGTTAGACATTTAGAACACTTTGATGTGTATGTTAGCTCTTTTTAAAAACTCATATAAAACAATTGAAAAAAAACAGACAGATCAAAGACCAAAACATACCTTCCTGTAGCCTGTGCACATCAGAAGACAGACTACTATTAGAAGAGTTAATGTAGCTGCTTACATTGGCAAATCAAGATACATGGCAAGTTTGGCTAAACCATCCCTGACTAGACTTATAATCTGCTACCTGGAACAATTGTCACATTGCACACTATTGTCTAGAATTCTGAACACCTTAGACTTGTTCCTCCAAAGTGATGCCTTAGGAATACAAGTAACTGCTATACCTTTCCTACAGTACATCATTCTGAGGACCTCTTCAGATCGACATTTCTAGGACAGCTGATTGTTGCTTCCAGAATGTAAACCATAGGGGTGGAAGGGACTTTGTGGGTCTTCTATTCCAACCCTTTTCTTGTACCATCCCAGTCAAATGGTAGTCCAGTCTATTTTTGAAAACCTCCATTGATTGAGCACCACAACTCCTAGAGGCAGTAACTGTGTTGAGATTAATGTGCTAGGCACTTGGGTATCCCTAATAAGCATTGATGGAAATATCTCTAAATAAGATCCTAGATCCTATTATTTATATTAATTTCAAAGTTTCCTGCCAGATTTTTGAGTTATTATGGCCTGCACTAATTGAGCCATACAACTCAAATTACCAATATTCATTTTTTTAAAGACATCTTGTGCCTTGCCTTAAGAATATTTGGCATTCTGAGAGCATGTTGTGTGAGTATCACAAAATGGCTGTGACAATAGTGTGGCCAAGTATAAGACTTACATTTTAATGAAATTGCCTCTGACATTCTATCTAGTAACCTGGGAATCAAACCTCAGCTTATCTTAGCCTTTTTCTCAGGAGCATATTTTACAAAGTGCTGGCCTGTAGCCATGTATATAATGGGATAATAATTCTTATTGTATTTATATTTTATACACATATGACATTACTGTTGTTCATGTGTAAAATGCTTAGAGTACTTTTAAACTGAAATGGTCTATTTTATTTATTTATTTAAATGTATATGCCTCTGGTCTCAGTGTCCTGAGAATAAATGAATAAATGATGTTGATGTAAGTTGCAGCTGTAAGTTCTAACTGTGTTTCTTATTCCTTCCAGAAATGAAAATATGTGGCAAAACACAGATCCATTATATTTCCTTTTGTTTGAGCATGGCTTGTCTTGCTTTTTGGAGTTTCCGCCAATGAATGAATGAATGAATGAATGAATGAATGAATGAATGAATGAATGAATGAATGAATGTTCATAGCAAAGACTGTCATACAAAATAGAAAAGGAAGAGTTTTTAAAAATCCTAGCAGGAAGTACTGCTGTCTCAAAGGAGAATTCATAAATCCAGGTTTGTTTATAGATCTGTGACCTGGCAGCAATATGTGACTTCCAAAAACAAAAGACAAAATTTTATAACCTTTCCAACTCAGGTTTTATTTGAAGAAAGAAAACAAAACAAAACAAAATGGATGATAAAAAATATCTTGCCAATGAACTCAAATAAAGTACATACTAGAATTATAGCTTTTGCAAAAGTACAGTCACTCCTGCAAAGTACTCCAATACTGTCATATCCATTTGGGGCTGGGGAAAGTCATGTATGACAATCCTGAGTAGCAATGCAGTTTATCATGGGCTGAAGCAGTTTGTTGTGTATGTACAGCTTTAGGCAATGCTGAATGCTTTTATTTTTCCTAGATACATGAATGTCACTTAAGCTTCCATTGTGCCACAACTTTTGGACCTCTTGGCAATGGTACAAAGTCACAACCCATGCACAAAATAGGCAGGGCATGCACTGTGACAAGGAGATTAGTATTATTTATTAAATTTATATGTGCCCCCTCTCACTGATAAGGTTATTGTGGGCAGATTACACAGGGTAAAAAGATAAATATAAAAACAAATAAATTTTTTAAATCAATTTAAAAAGGGAGACCAAGGAGATGGACAAAAATTAACTATATTATGAAACCCCTATGTTATTTTTGATGTAACTGATAAATTACAGCTTTGGATAAGACAATTACTTAGGATAGATTCATCATATATTTGAAGAAATGCAATAAGTTTTTATTTGTTAAATAGTAATTATTAACCTTATATGATGCCTAACTCTCAGTGGTCACAATAATCACATAAAGAAGTTACAATAAAATCAATAAAACATAAATGTAATTATAAAAGATAGCAAGCATGATGAATCAAGGGGTTTCATTCTTCCTTCCCAAAGGCCCCGCTCTTCCTTGCAAAGTCACATCTTCATAGCTCTTCTATAAGATAAGAAAACCTTTATTGTCATTTTTTTTTACTGTGGGCACAATGGCACACATCAAAAATGAAATTTAGCTGCCTGGTTTCAGAGTGAACACATACATGATACACACCTAACAAACTATATACAACATACAGTATGTATAGACCCGCACCCCTACATATACATAACAAATAAATACTGTCCATCTTGAAAATATAACAGAAAGAGGTTAATGCTGTATGGAATGAAACTATGGCTGAATCTGGATCTTCTGCTATGGATACTACAAATCACAACATCCAAATCTTGGGGAGCATCTTGTTCTAGAGAACAGAATTTGGGCACTTCCAGGGTGCCAATCAATGACATTGTTTAACTGAAGGAACCAGGACTGAATTGGCAAGGCAGCTGCTATGGGAGGCAGGTGTTTCTAGTAACCAGACTCTATGCTATAAGTGGAATAAATAGATAGACAAACAGACAGATTGTAGATAGATAGATAGATAGATAGATAGATAGATAGATAGATAGAGCGAGCTAATGGGAAAAATATGACTATCAACACCATGAAAATAGAGTGAGTTCCAAATCATCTCAAGTTATCAATTTCTCTCCATCTCTACTGCAAAAAAACAACAAAAACTTGGCTGTTACTAAGAATGTACATCTGTGTTTCTAAAATATTAGTATAGAGTCTCTGTTTTGGATACAAAAGGACCCAGATTTAAGTTAGAACTACCAAATCTGGGCTGTAAAATTTGACATGAGCATAGTTAGCAGCAAAAGATTTGCTGCTACCATGTAGAAGTCATTCAGATTATTACAGTTCAGAAATTGTAGAATCTCTTGCTACTTCGGGAGGCATAAGGCTGGGAGGGGCTTCAATATGAAAGTTTGGAGAGCTGCTTTAGATCAATGTAACTTAATTCCAAATTTTGCCCGGAGGACAACTGATAGTTAATCCCTCATGTGGTCCTATCCCATAGATCATGTGAAATTATCAAACATATCCAAAGAGCCATGTTGCCAAAATATCCAATACAGTTTTAACATTACCAAATAGTTCAACCTAAACAGGGAAACTAAACATTTTTAAATGTATGTTGTGACCCATAAATTATATTACTAATCAACTTTAAAAGACTTCAGTTCTAATGTTGATTGTCCACTAGACATACAGAATGAAGAAATAGAGTGTTCATGGTAAATCAACATGCAATTAAACAATCTTCTATTATGCATAGAAACAAGAGCATGATCCTCAAACAATCCTAACAATATTACAAAATTACCACAGAAATAGTTAAACAAAGAAGCAGCAAGATGAATATGTACTTATTGTTTCTCTCTGTCTCTGGAGATTTTTTTTTCTTTATGAATTCAGAAGCCTTGAGGGACTTCTGACAGATACAGGAACATTCAAAGTACCACCATATATTCTTTCTGGTTCAACACTTTACTCAAGAAGTATAATCTTTCTGGGCTAAGAATCACACTTTGCCTTTAAGTGACAAGGCAGGAGCTCAACTGAAGGTACACAGGACCACACATGTTCTTTAAAAATCAAGCTGCAGCTGTTGCATCTGGCAACCTCAACAATAATCAGCTGAAAGAGTGAGGCAGATGACTTCTTTTTAATAAAACATCACTCTTTTGACAGGAAAGGAAAAAACAAACAGAATAACCCTTTTATTGGGAGATCTCATACTACGTGGAAAATGATGATTTTTTCAGAGATTGCTGTGGTTAAGATGGAGATTAAAAATGGTACGTTTCCTACATATTGCCCTTATTGAATGGTATTTGTATAATAAGGGTATTTTTAAGTAAGCATGAATAGAGTCAGCTTGTGTAATAGAAACAAGGAGATTATGAGTTTGAGTCCTGCTTTAGGTGCAAAGCCAGTTGCAAGACCTTGGGTCAGACTCTAATGAACCCTAGGAAGAAGACAATGGCAACCCACTTCTGAAATCTTGCTTGGAAAGATTGGGAGTATTCACTGGTAGTAAGACTTTGGAGTTGAAGACACCAAACACACACACAACACACACACACACACACACACACACACAGAGAGAGAGAGAGAGAGAGAGAGAGAGAGAGAGAGAGAGAGAGAGAGAGAGAGAGAGAGAGAGAGAAGGCTATGCAATTAATTACTATTTTAATTTTATATCACTTTCTTTTACTTTCGCATTATTGTTTACCTACTCTGACTACCATTACTTCTTTGTTCCTTTGTTCTTCTAGATGCCACAGATGCCTATTCTTACATCTCCATTTGTACTTCTAGTTCATCTAATTCCACTTCCATAGTCTCCCTTTCAGTTTCTTTGTGTCCTTTATTAGGCACCTATATTAGTGTTTTTGAATTTCAGCAACTTTAATTATGTGGACTTCAACTCTCAGAATTCCCCAGCCAGTTGGAGCAAGCTTCCTCAGTCTGCTGGCTTCCATTTTATTCTATATATTCTGTTTTTACCCTGATCTGCTTCATTATAAGGTCTTTGAAGCAGCGAAATTAAACTGCCCTTCTTATTGAAATTTAGTATGACATGAATTTTGGGTGGTCCTTAAAGGCAGAATCTTATGAAAGCTTATCACCAGAACTTATCCAATATGCTAGTATGCTAGATCTTGTCCTGCATTCCAGATGAATCTGTAATATTCTTGTAAGTGAGGTATATTGCCAGCTTAGAGTCAAATGGTCACTACTTATATTTCTTAAAAAAATGTAATATCTCTTTATGTGATCTGAGCAGCTTGTTTTCTCTGAAATACTGCTTTCCTCTGGAAATAAATAAATGTTATTTTATGGCAGACCCCCACATGACTCAACATGGTGAATTACAGTTCGTGCACTCACTATATCTTATTAAAGATTGAAAGCAGGAGTGCTTTTCTTTTTGGGAAGCACACTTGAAAGGCTAAATCATGCCTACCAAAGGAGATTTTAAAGGACAGTTAAATATGCGTTCTCAATTATTCCCCATTCTCTTTGTGTTCTTAAACAAAGCTTGACTTTAAATCTTCATGTGATTTAGTATGTAGCATGTTCTTTTCTGCATTGCAGAAATAAACTGGATTATTCTTTTGCCAAATCTTTTAAAGAGGAGTTGGTTTTAAAACTATTATTATTATTATTATTATTATTATTATTATTATTATTATTATTAGTAGTAGTAGTAGTAGTAGTAGTAGTAGTAATAGTAGTAGTAGTAGTAGTAGTAGTAGTATTTCATAGGCTCCCCCCCTTTTCACTGTAATTTTCCCTGAATACATCACTACCACGAGAGAAATTATCAAGATCATTCTGCCCAGGGCTTTTTTTCTCATAGAATGCTCAGAACGGAGTTCCGGCACCTTTTTTGGATGGAACCTTGTAGGGTAGGCAAGGCAGGTTGTATGACATGTGTGAGTTCCGGCACCTTTTTCTTTTACAAAAAAAGCACTGATTCTGCCTCATATTTTACTTTGATTGTGTGTGTGCGCGTGTGTTGGGGGGGTTAATACAATTGTTTTTTTGTCATTAAATTAGGGTTTTCTTAAAGTTAAATACTTTCACTTTAATATACATAGTAATTTATAATAGGGCAGTGCAGCAATGTGGATTCAGAGGTCAAAATACGATTTGATGTGCAGAATACAAACATAGAAACAATGAAAACACATTAAAGCAGCTGTCTCTTTTCCTGAACTAACACAAGATCCCTTGGCAACCTATGTATGTTCTTGAGACATTTGGTTTAAGGGATTCTTACTTATACTATATGCCCTTTCACATGTATTCTGGATCATATTTTGATCTTTGAATCTACATCTCTAGAAAGCTGTAATTCTTAAGACACTATTCATTTTAATTTTAAGATACTTTGTGTCTTAGAAATAATTTGGTATAGTGGTTAAGACATCAGACTAAAAACCAGGAGACCAGGAGTCCTAAGTCCATCTCAGACATGAAACCAACTGGGTGACTTTGTACCAGACACTCTCTAAGAAGAAGCAGGCAATGGCAAAGCACTTAAGATTTTTCTTTAATCTTCCATCAGGTAGGAGAAGAGAGATAGAGAGAAAGAGAGATCTATCCTTGGAAGGGAACATCTGAGATACTATATTTTTCTCTATAGTCTTTTTAGACCTAGCTTTCATCTCCTACACTTGGAGATGAAAATGATAATGGACTGTGGCTGTGTCCTAAACATTCCTGAACATATCCTTGAAGTATTCATGGATTCTGCCACATTGAGGTCTCTTCCAACTCTGTTATTCTTTGAGAGAAGCACTGCCAACCTCTCCCCCTCTCATTGTCCCTTCCTGGGCACAGAGAGAGGGAGGGAGGGAGGGAGGAAAGGAAGGAAGGAGGGGAGGGAATGAAACAGGAAGAAAGGAAGAGAAGGAAGAAAGGAGATGGGAATGAAAAGGAGGGAGGCAGGGAAGGGGGAGAGGAAAGGAAGGAAGGAAGGGAGGGAGGAAGGAAGGAAGGAAGGAAGGAAGGAAGGAAGGAAGGAAGGAAGGAAGGGAGGGAGGGAGGAAGGAAGGAAGGAAGGAAGGAAGGAAGGAAGGAAATTGCAATGAGAGGGAGGGAGGGAGGGTCTGAGGGAAGTCCTGCCTTAGCACTTGGCCACCAGCAGCCTTCTTGCCCTTTTGCCATCTCCTGGTGGTCTCCCGTCCTATTGCTGAGGATGCTTTGGTTACAAAGCCAGGTCTCCTCACATGGAGAGGGAGTGGGCCTCCCTCTGAGCCATGCAATTTGCCATCCTGCACCCACTATGAGCAACCTGGCCAAGGAAAGTGAGCACAGCAGCAGCAGCTCGAGGGCTGTGCTGGGCACTTAACCTCCTCCAGAGGACTATGCCCCAGCACTCACCCTGGTCCCACCCACCTCCACCAAAGACCCTCAGATCCACCCCAGTCCTACCCAGGCCCCCATAGGAGCCCTGACGTGAGTGATATCAAGCTGGCCATGCCCACCCAGTAGGCCACACCCACCCCATAGGCCACACCCACAACAACCACACCCACCCAGTAGGCCATGCCCATAGCAGCCACATGCACCCAGTAGGCCACACCCACTCCAGGCACATTCACCTGGCCCCTCAAGGGCAACCACAATGCTGATTTGGTCCTCAATGAAATTGAGTTTGACACCCCTGCCCTAAAATATAGTAACTCTTCTTGGGCAGCCTAATAGTACAAAACAGTTCTGGTCAGGGAGCAAGGTTAGTCATCTGTCAATGCATTTTTTCTTGCATTGGAAAATGCAAAAAGCAGAAAGATTAAAAAGAAATTTAAAACATTACTGTTATATACTGGGTTTGGTGCTTAATTGAAGAGACGAGGCAAGTGAGTTCAGCAAGAATCATTCTTTATTTGCTTACTGGAACTGAACTAAGAAATGCAGCTATTTATACCGTGGCCTCTAGGTGGCGGCCAATAGGTTTAAAGCAACCTATTGCCGCCCTAGAAGCAGCCAATGGCGGCGCTGGAAATGGGTTGTTTGAGGAGTTGGGAGCCGTTAGCCAGCTTCCCTGCTTAAACAACCTTCCAGCAATTAACCCCACGTGATACTCTTTAGTAAGACAAAAACCAATACATTACAATTACCTCATAGATAAAACTGTTCAATTAAATGGACCTCCTATCAAGATGGCTGCTGCTTGGTAAGATTTTCTTTTACCTCTTATTGTTGACCTTCCGCTAAAGCTGGTTCTTTGGCAGTGCTGGTTTTGAATGGGAGCACTTAGGAGTGACCCAAGATGACTTCTGGACAATTGTGGGCCCAGTGGCGAAGCAGGGTCTTGAAGATTCCAATTCCCTCTGGAAACAATTGAAAAGTCATGGGGCATATCCACCTTCCTGTCCAGCAGTTTCATTTTTCTAAGCAAGGTGGAGTTTTAACTTTCACTTTTTGATTTGTTGACTTTATTGTTTTATTTTGCCTTAAAACAAAAAGTTGAATGCTGATTTATTTCAAACCGTTGCTGAACTCTACTTGCTTTTCCTTTTTGATATATGTTGTTCTGGATAATCTGTGTCTCTTCCATGTGGAAAGCAGGGCACCATTTGGGGATGGTGGTGGTAAAGAGACTTTAGACTCTCACCACAGGATTCTGTATTCTGTATTTTTTTAGTTTGTAAAAATTGTAAAAAATAGAGTTTATTTCTATTGAATTTCTCTTACGATCTTGGATTGAAATATAGAGGAAATATTTTTTTTGTTCTTTGATGATTAAGTTGCACAGGTTAAAATGGCTGAACAGTGTCAGAAATCTAAAAAAGAAGGGTGGGGAAATATGCATCTTCTAGCTGGATTTCTCTTACAAAAACTTGATCAAACTTTAATGTTTGTTCAAAGAATGTTACAATCGGAAGATTCATCTTTGGATAAAGACACACAAATGGATTTTGATCCAGTTCCAAATCAAAAAGATAATCTCAAGGCTGAAGAACTGACAAAGTGGATTTCATCTGTTCTGAAGTTTAAGTCTGCATACTTCTTCAACATTACAGCATTAGCTGGAAGGGAGGGAGACAAATTCCTTTCCTCTACAAAAGAATTCCTTTCCTCTATGAAGATGGAAAGAGAATGAATTTATTACAGTTAACTTCTGCTTGCACTCTGATCAGAAGAAGATAGACTTATTCTGGAGACTTAATTTACTATATTTACTACTACATTTAATTAAACAATTGACAAGAGAGGCTATTAAGAAACAGACATGGATTTTTGACCCAAAGTGATCTATTTATAATTTTTTGGATGATTCAGAATAGTTAAGATGCCAGGGCAAATTTGGATTACAATAACAGTTTGTTAACAGAGAATTTGGAAACTTTAATTTGTTCTCTTTTACTATTATTTCTTTTTCTGATAACTTTTTGTCAGTAATATGACATACAGAAGACAGTTCAACAAGTTGCAAATAGATTTAATAGTTTAAATTTTTTGGAAGGGTCTGTTTTGCAAGGGGTGGGAACTAATGTTGTCGTAATATATTAATCAGTATTCAACCAGAGGGGATAGATAATATGTGTATGTGTTTGTTTTTTGTTATACCATTTTTAATGTTCTGACTACTTTATGTCTTCTTGGATATATATTTTTGAGTTTTGAATGTTGTATTTTAACTTTGTTCTGAAAAAATAAAATATAAATTAAAAAACCTCTGTTCAATTAAACATATCAAACAAATTCCAATTTTTCATCCATGTTGCTGATGGGTTGCCCACCTCAATTTGACTATAAGATATCATTGGCATAGAAGATGTGACCTGAATACGATTAATTTCTGAATCAATAACTTCAGACTAAACCAACACGTAAAATAATAAAAAATGATACCCCATAACTGAATTCAATCCAGCTATGTCAGTAGTTAATTTATTTAAAGACCCCCAAATTGGATATTATCTATTTCAGCTCATACATATGAATGCACTTTCATGTATTGAGAAAGTAGGGAAAGAAATATATGTATAATTATTAACCTAGTACTATGACTTTCAGTGTTTCCTGCACAGAAAGAAAAGATAGAATTCCTAAAATTCCATTTACAAAATACTAGGAACTGGCTAACATTATTGTAAGTTATTATGTTACTCTGAGTCTTGTCTGCAGCAGAACAGAACAAATAGCTGTTGTTAAATACTGAAAATAGGAGAGGGAGCTGCAGATGGTGAAAAGGATCTCTCAAGCATGATCTCCATTTCTTTTGTTGTAAAATAATTCACCAACCTCTTTTTCTTTTCAAAATGTTTCAGTCTGGCAGTTGCTTTCAGCAATTATTCTGACTATATCAGCTTCTGTTTTATAATGAAAAGCATGTGTATTTAGTTCAACTTTCCCCTATATGATGCTTCTAATGTATTAAAACAATAGCTCCCAGAATTTCCATTTAGCTATGCTAAAGACTGGAGGAGGCTGTTAATCTGTCAGTGTAAAATCAAAATGCTCTGAAATCTGATATCTAGTTAGAACTGAAAATACATTTATTTCTAGATCATGTAAATTTCACATTTATTCAGTTCATAATTTCATTCTTTTCATTTTTGACATTCAGTAATTTATGTCTTTCATACTTATTCTCTCTCTCTTTCTCATCTATTATCTGTCTATCATCTATCTATCTATCTATCTATCTATCTATCTATCTATCTATCTATCATCTATCTATCTATCTATCTATCTATCTATCTATCTATCTATCTATCATCTATCTGTCTGTCTATCTATCTATCTATCTATCTATCTATCTCTATCTATCTATCTATCTATCTATCTATCTATCTATCTATCTATCTATCTATCTATCTATCTATCTCTTTTTTCTGTTGCACACATTACCTAAGGTGTCTGTTTTAACATAACCTTCCCTTTTGTAATATATTTTTCATACAACTTTTCAACTGAGATCTGAATTGCAAAGTTTGGAGAAAGATTCCAGCTAAAGAATTGTTTCAAATGTAAACATTATTTTGAACTCAATCTGTTCACTTAAAAATGAGGACAAATTTAAATTTTATGGGAACCTTCACTGTAGCATCACTTGAATAACCATAGCTGTTCTCTGTTTACTGAATAAGTATTTCATGCATCATTTGTTAGCCAGGTTTACGCTCAAAACACCAGCTAAAAAGAAACTATCTCATTAGAATATGAAAAATGTGTTCGGTGCATGTGATATGACACATAATTCATCAGATACCAAGCCTGTCATATTTCTATGAAGCTTCTTTACCAAGCTTTTGAGTGATGGTAAGTACTAACAGCTTCTCTATTGCAAAGTATTTTCATTAACTACAAAAGGTAAACATATATTCCAACATGCTGATTCCTTTATTTCATAAAATACTTACAATATACGCTTTTATGATGAAATATTAGCCTCTTTCTTTTGCTTGATGTAAACAATACTTTAAAACAAACAAAATATCAGGCATGTCCTTCGTAACCATACCAAGAGTCAGCCAATTCTGCTTGCAATCATTTTAAGAAAAAGGCATAGGATTTTAAACAAAAACTCACAAAGTGGCTGAGTTAAGGATGATTGATTGATTATGGGCCTTTAAGCAGTTTTTTTGACTTCTAGCAAACCACATAGATGGATGTTCACCATGACAATCTATCCAAGACTTTTATTCCAAGTCTCTCAAGGATGCACACATCACCACTATAACTAAGTTCATCCGCCGTGCTGCTGGCCATCCCCTTCTCTTTTCTTCCATTTTTGCCAGTATTAAAACCTTTTTCAGAGGGCTGGGTCTTTACATAATATTTCTGAGTTAGGATAATTTGAGCCTGGTCCTTTGTGCATATGAACTCTGGGTGAATTTGTTTGAAAATCCATCAGTTTTTTTTTCCCTTGGCTATCCATCGTATTTTTAGAAGTATTCTTTAAAATGCCAATTTCACTTCTACAGGGTAGGGAACTAACATGGCTTTCATGATTTCAATCTTGAGTTAAGATAGCCAATGGATGAACATTTTTTTCAACAATGACAGTTGGCTAGCTCCTCAGTATCTCTAAATGTCACACCAAAATATTTTAACAGAAAGATGAAACTCAGTGAGTTAGGCTGGATATTGCAAGATCCAATCTGGTTCAGCTACCAGAACCAGAAGTTTAGCCTTCCAAGTTTTTGGACTTGTGCTGGAGAATTTCTCTCTACCAGAATGTGTGCTTTGGGCTACTCTATGTGTTGTATTTACATGGTGCTTTCCTATAGGTTGATTGGTGTGTCTGTGGCCAGTGATACTGTAGGCTGGATATCTCTAGCCCAGTATTCTTCTGCTTGGGCTCGAAAAACTATGAGCTATTCTAATCAATAGCAGCAAGATATGCTCATCCAAGATCAAAAGCATTTCTTTCAAATAATTTCAAAGTGTGCAGAGCCCAGTTTTATAAATCATGGGCAAATTATTTTTCTCTTATATAGACTGAAGTTTGCTGGTTAATATTTAAGCCACACTAATGTCAGTACCTTTAA
Organism: Vipera ursinii; assembly: GCF_947247035.1. Classification (NCBI taxonomy): domain Eukaryota; kingdom Metazoa; phylum Chordata; class Lepidosauria; order Squamata; family Viperidae; genus Vipera; species Vipera ursinii. The sequence goes on from NC_139515.1 coordinate 20,839,713, forward strand.
TAACCATTTTACACATTGAAATCATTTTTTGGAATAATCTGCAAAAGGCATTATATAATAAAACAGTTGCTGATTGGGACAGGAAGCTTCAAAATCACTATTGTGTACAAGACTTGTTTTCTTCAGTAGTAAAAGTGTTTCACCCTCAAGGCACTTTAAAGATGAGTGAATTTATTAAGATATTTTTCAGTCCACTCTTCTTTTTTCAACCTCATGATTTGTCTGACTTTTTCTTTTCTTATATTTTAATTAAAATAGTATTTGCTTCATCCAATCAATGCATTTAATATTTTTTCTAACATGCATTTCTAATGCACTTTTCATGACATCCACCTCCTCTTAAAATAATTTTTCATACCTCTTTATGGCTGCATTTTTGCTTGTATGGTATATGTATATTAGAATGTCTATTTTTTAAAAAAAAAACAGTTAAAATTTTCATTGTAATTCATATTTAGATTTTGGAAGTCCTAATCAGAAAATCTGCAGGAAATGTGAATCATAGAAACATATCCTTCAATCCTAAATAGCCCAGAGCAATGACTAATTTTACTATAATTTAAACATGAAATATATGAATGTTTTAAAGCATTTTTATGGCTTAGTGCAGAGAGACAGACAGACAGAGACAGAGACACAGAGAGAAAGAAGTTGGTCAATTGACTAATTAACTCACCTTGACAGAAAGATAAGGAAAAAATAATCTTTGATATTATGAAATCTCCCTAGGGGAAAAATTGCATTATCTTATAGACAGAAATACAGCTGTTGTCTGGAGAAACATATAATTTGTAAGCATAAAACTGTAGTGCATACATGAATTTTTTAAAATTACAGATGATTTTGTAGATTAATCTTAATTTTTGTTCTGTTACCTAACTGCTGACCAGACTATGCAAACACTTAATTTTTACAATTCATTTTTCATTCCAAGCATTTTATCCCCAATTATCTAGCATATCTCTAAATTAGAATATAACCTAAGATTTCTCTATGCCTAAAACAAGCTCTCCAAGTGAATTAACAAAGACACACACACACACACACACACACACACACAAATAAGGGTGGAAAGGTCATTCATTATCCAAGAATTGGATGACAATGTGCAAATAGGTATGAATGAGTTTTCAAGGTGCATAAAGGTGAAAAGCAGAGAACTCTATTCTGCAGAAGCCAAGCTTGTTAGGTCTGTAACTCAAAATAAATAGATGTTTATTGGGTAAATGATATGCTTGATGTTGCCTTTGGAGATGAAGGGCTTGGAAAATCATTCCCACATTGAATGAATGACTGTCTTCAGTTCACCTAGCTGCAGATGAATTCTTATTTCATCTACTGAAGAAAAAGAACAGATAATCCCAATAGTCCCAATAGTTTATGTAGCATAAACTTTCAAAGTGCATTGCAGAATCTCTATTATTATCTGTATAATGAAGAACTGAGAATCAGCACAGCAATATCCACAATGTTAGCTATATAGTTTGCCTTAAAAAAATATTATCCGATAGATTGAGTGCTTTGCTAAATAGCAAAGAAATAAAAATGTATTTCTTTGTTTGTGTTTATGTGTGTGTGTGTGTTTGTGTACAATTTATCTGTCTATCCATTTGTCTGTCTTCACTCTCTATGTATCTATCATCATCATCATCATCATCATCATCATCATCATCATCATCATCATCTATACAGTTATATAACTATTTATCTGTCTGTCTCTCTGTCTATATATCTAATGGAAGAGAATATTTGTAATTTGAGGTTGAACTGTGGGGTCCTTGGTGCTCTCTGAGTTTCTTTGTTTGCAGACATTTCATTACTAGCACTGATGGTGTTACATGTTGGGTGATGTATCTATCATATGAATGTGTACCTTTTTTGTAGTGAATAATTGCTGAATGTTTTGCAGTCATCTAATTATCTGTGTATAAATTTATCCATTAGATGGAAAGCCACTAATACTTGCACATGTTTCAACCATTAGAACAATGGTCCCCAACCTTTATGGCTTCGCAGTCTGGTGGGAAGGGGAATAGGTGAACTGGCCCATGTGAAAGGTGGGCTGTCCCATGTGTGAGCCTGCAAGCCAGCCTGCTGCTTGTGCAAGTTGAGCTGCATGCACGCCAGCCTGCTGCTCATGCGGCCCACTTCTGAACTGGCCACTACCTGGCAGTGGTCTGTGGTCTGGGGGTTGGGGACCCCTGGGTTAGAATATGATTTTTTTAATGTGGATTGAAACTCAACTATTACTTTGGAAGATGTCTTTGGATCAAACTATGCTATTCTAAATGTAGATAAGGTATGTTTAATGTAGATTTTATTTGGGAGAAATGACTGCTCTGCCATTCCTTCAATAGCTTATGGTTGGAGGATGGGGGTCAGTACCGCTGATGGAATTGTGCATAATGTCAGGCCATAGATTTCATGTACACATTTGCAATTGGAAACATCTGTTTGTAAGAAGAAAAAAATCATTGCAAAAGGAGATAGCCTAAAGCTAAGCAATGATCGGTTGAGATATGTTACCTACCTATTGCCAAGAAAAGAATACTCTTATTGGTTGTCAGATAAAAGCAATGCTCTGAACTCACATTACATTTGTGCTGATAGTGTCCTGGGAACTTGAAACGCCTGTTCAAGTTGTGTGTTCTCTTTAAAATGCAAAATTGAAAAACTTGGGTAACAAACTGCTGGACCATATCCATAATCATTGTAAGCATAGGCTGTTGTCACTGGATCAGCTCTGAAATTGAATTACATATCCACTCTGCTGTCTTGGCTCAGAGATTTGCTATATGCTGCATTTTTACTTGGCCTTGCTTAAATCAATAGCAATCAAAAAGATACCTCAGTAAGACCTTAGATAAAAGTTTCAGGCTGCTTAAGATGAGTTTTTGGCCATGAATCATCGATTCACCAAAACTGAGCAAACTCAGACTTAATGCATTAAAATGTTAAAATTAAACTGAGTGATACAAGATTAATTAAATAATGTGATGATAATGTTGCCTAAAGTAAGGAAATTCTGCCCCAAAGCATAGAATACTTTGCCTGCCTAACTTCGATATTTAATTCAGTCACCATAAGAGGATTAAGAAGCAGAAATTTTTTTTTAAATTTCCAGTAATATATTATTCATCCTGCACTAATTTTATTATACAAAAGTATAAACAGTTTCCAAGACAAATTGTTTCAATTTAGATTTTTAAAAAGTTTGTGAATTCAGCCAAACAAATCAAGGGAAATTAGGCATGTAATGTCTTGCTTTGGAATATCATGTGGGGTTAATTGCTGGAAGGTTGCTTAAGCAGGGAAGCTGGCTAACGGCTCCCAGCTCCTCAGACAACCTGTCTTCAGTGCCGCCATTGGCTGCCTCTAGGGCGGCAATAGGTTGCTTCAAACCTATTGGCCGCCGCTTAGAGGCCAGGGTATAAATTGCTGCATTTGCAGCCCTGTTTCTCAGTTCAGTTCTTGCAACCAAATAAACAATGATCTTTGCTGAACTCACTCGCCTCATCTCGTCAATCAATGCAATGAACCCAGTATCTAACGCTGGCAATGAGGGTGGGATCCTGCTCCTCCAACTGAGCTGAAGAATCACTAGGGGAGAGGCCAAACTCGCCTGGTGGGAAAAGCAATTCCCACCCCCCCTAATGTCAGTTTAGCAGTCACACTAGTGACCACGCGCCCAGAGGACCAGTCCCTGGGCAATGGAGGAGTGGGAAAAGAAGACAACGAGCCCCAGCTGCAAAGACCAGCAGAAATGGCAAAGGTCAGAAAGCTGGAAGAATTTGACATAGCTCACCCAGAAAGATGGTCTTCATATCTGTCCAGGATCAAGAACTATCTACATGCGAAGCAAGTTGCCGAGGACGGCCTGAAGGCCACTATGCTACTTTGTGTGTGCGGCCCAGCCATGTTCGACATAGCGGAAAACTTGTTCGCACTAATGCCATTGGAGTCCGTAACGTTCACGGACTTGAAGAAAAGGCTCAGAGACCACTTCCAGCCCAAGCTATTGGTAATCGCTTGGCGCCATGCATTCGAACAGAGAGTTCAGCACCCAGGTGAAACAGCATCTGAATTCATTGCAGCATTGAGGCAGGCCGCACACCTGTGCCAGTTCTCTGAAGTTGAGGAGAGGCTATGAGACCGGCTTGTCTGCAGTCTCTGGAATTGAGAGTTACAGCAAAAACTCTTCGCCAAAGAGACTTTGTCATTTCCAGACGTGCTGAAAGAGATCATGGTGGACAAAGCCACCGGCAGGGCCGTACGAGCCATGCAGCCCACCAAAAGAGCACAGCACGAGGAAGCCGTCCACCACAAGGACGCCGAACATGCAGAAGACCCCAAAGACAACACAGAAGTTGACAAGCTACAAAGACACAATGATCAACAGCTTCCCAGTGACAAGCAACAAGGGGCAACTTACAAGACTTACAAGGCAGATGCCTTGCTTAGGTGCCCAGGGTGTGGTGGCTGCCACCAACGCATGGACTGTAGGTTCCAGACAGCCACGTGATGGGCCTGCAGAAGACTGGCCACATTGTGTCCATCTGCAGAGGTAGCTACAGGGACTGGCCATCGAATCGCCAGTCGAGCATCCTGACTAGGAGAGGTACCAGGGCCCCGGGACAGTATACCATAAAGGTTTGCTCCAGCCGCAGAAGCATTTCCCATACGGGAGCTCGCCACCCTATTAAACCGAAGTTTAGACTTCAGGTGGAACTGCAAGGGGTCCCCTGCAAGATGGAGTTAGACACAGGCTCAGCCGTATCGATTATTTCACTTGAAACATTTAATTTTGTCTGCAACCGCAGCAAGAGATGGGCCAAGCTGAGGCCGTCTGACATTATACTAACTGATTTTCAGAATGCCAGAGTTGCAGTCAAGGACAAGGCCACACTAGCCATTAAATTTAAGGGGTTTTCTGGACACCTGGACGTTGTTGTAGCAGGGGGTCAGCGAAAGAGCCTGATTGGGCTCAACTGGTTTGATGCACTAGGCATCCAAGTAACCTGAATCAACCGGACGCAAGATGCGAGTCTAGTGACATTATGCAAGGAATTCGCAGATGTGTTTGACTCAGCCCTGGGGATATACACAGGCCCACCAATAACATTTAAACTAGATCCTACTGTAATGCTGGTTAGGATTAAACCTCATAGAGTGCCATTTGCTCTCAAACACAAGATAGACGCTGAGTTAGATAAACTTGTAGAACAGGGAGTACTGCAGCCAGTAGATGGGGGTGAATGGGAGACCCCAATTGTAATGCCACTAAAGGCCAACAGGGAGGTCAGATTCTGTGCCAATTATTAATGCATAATAAATTGTGCACTCAAACAGCATGAGTACCCGGTACCAGTAGTAAGCCACATCCTGGCATCCTTGCAAGGCGGTACAATTTTTTGCAAAATTAGATTTGGCTCAGGCCTACCAGCAGCTCCCTGTTGACGAGGCCACAGCCATGGCACAGACAATTGTAACTCACAGGGGGGAGTTTAAAGTGAAACGCCTGCAATTTGGGGTCAGAGTAGCCCCCGGCATTTTTCAAAGCATTATGGAGCGGACGCTCAAGGGCATTCCGGGGGTTTGCCACTATTTTGATTACGTGCTCATCTCTGGTGAGTCCACCAAGGTACTAGCAAGGAGGCTCAGAGCCGTCCTTTAAAGGCTGCATGAAGCAGGCCTCAAGCTTAAAAAGAATAAGTGTAGTATTGGAGTTCCCTCAATTGAGTTCCTGGGGTTCCATATAGATGCCAATGGCATCCACTCTGCTGAGTCAAAGGTTAAAGCCATTCAGATGGCACCCAGCCCCAAAATGAAGGGAGAGCTTCAGGCATTCCTAGGCCTCCTAATTTTTTACCATGCATTCCTTCCTAACGAGGCCGCAGTGGCAGAGCCATTACACTGGCTCTTGGAGAAAAATACTGCATGGAATTAGAATATCGTGCAAAAGTTCATTTATTTCAGTAATGCAACTTAAAAGGGGAAACTAATGTATGAGATAGACTTATTACATGCAAAGCAAGATAGTTCAAGCCATGATTAGTGATAATTGTGATGATTATGGCATACAGCTCATGAAAACCCCAAATCCACAATCTCAGAAAATTAGAATATTACATGCAATCAATAAAAGAAGGAGTGTACATAGAACAATATTGGACCTCTGAAAAGTATAAGCATGCATATGTACTCAGTACTTGGTTTGGGCCCCTTTTGCAGCAATTACTGCCTCAATGCGGCGTAGCATGGAAGCTATCAGCCTGTGGCACTTCTGAGGTGTTATGGGAGACCAGGATGCTTCACTAGTGGCCTTCAGCTCTTCTGCATTGTTCAGTCTCACGTCTCTCATCTTTCTCTTGGCAATGCCCAATAGATTCTCTATGGGGTTCAGGTCAGGTGAGTTTGCTGGCCAATCAAGCACAGTAATCCCATGGTCATTGAACCAGGTTTTAGTGCTTTTGGCAGTGTGGGCAGGTGCCAAGTCCTGCTGGAAAATGAAGTCAGCATCCCCATAAAGCTCGTCTGTGGAAGGAAGCATGAAGTGCTCCAAAATCTCCTGGTAGACGGCTGCGTTGACCCTGGATTTAATGAAGCACAATGGACCAACACCAGCAGATGGCATGGCTCCCCAAATCAACACAGACTGTGGAACTTCACACTGGACTTCAAGCATCTTGCAGTGTGTGCCTCTCCATTCTTCTTCCAGACTCTGGGTCCTTGGTTTCCAAATGAGATGCAAAAGTTGCTCTCATCAGAAAAGAGGACTTTGGACCACTGTGCAACAGACCAGGTCTGTTTTTCTTTAGCCCAGGTAAGACGCTTGTTGTTCAGGAGTGGCTTGACAAGAGGAATACGACATTTGAAGGCCATGTCCAGGATCTGTCTGTGTGTGGTGGTTCTTGATGCACTGACTGCAGCCTCAGTCCACTCCTTGTGAAAGTCCCCAACACTTTTGAATGGCCTTTTCCTGACAATCCTCTCCAGGCTGCGGTCATCCCTGCTGCTTGTGCACCTTTTTCTTCCACACTTTTCCCTTCCACATAACTTTCTATTAATGTGCTTTGATACAGCACTTTGGGAACATCCAACTTCTTTTGCAATTACCTTTTGAGGCTTTCCCTCCTTATGGAGAGTGTCAATGATGGTTTTCTGCACAACTGTCAGGTCAGCAGTCTTCCCCATGATTGTGATTCCTACTGAACCTGACTGAGAGACCATTTAAAGGCTCAGGAACCCTTTGCAGGTGTTATGGCTTAATTAGCTGATTAGAGTGGGACACTTTGAGCCTAGAATATTGCACCTTTTCACAATATTCTAATTTTCTGAGATTGTGGATTTGGGGCTTTTGTGAGCTGTACGCCACAGGTAAAGATAAAGTTTCCCCCGCACATGCGTGCTAGTTGTTTCTGACTCTAGGGGCCGGTGCTCATCTCTGTTTCAAAGCTGAAGAGCCAGCGCTTGTCCGAGGACGTCTCCATGGTCATGTGACCAGCATGACTAGACGCCAAAGGCGCACAGAACGCTGTTACCTTCCCACCGGAGTTGTCCCTATTTTTCTACTTGCATTTTTGCATGCTTTCAAACTGCTAGGTTGGCAGAAGTTGGTATGAGTAACAGGTGCTCACTGTTATGCGGCACTGCCAAATGCCATAATCATCACAATTATGAGAAATCACGACTTGAACTATCTTGCTTTGCATGTAATGAGTCTATCTCATATATTAGCTTCCCCTTTTAAATTGCATTACTGAAATAAATGAACTTTTGCACAATATTCTAATTTTTTGAGTTTCACCTGTACCTTTGTCTTAAGATCAGTATGCAGCTTCTATCTGGGATGTCATCCTCTTCCACTGAGCATGCGGTAAGTGTGGTAAGGGAGAAAGAGGACACATACCTAGCTAGTCAGATCAACCAAACAAACTTTGGTGATCAATGGGGCTACAAATGTCACAGCCAGATTGCCCACATATCTTCATTTAGTGTTTGATATTGCACATTAATACCCTCACATTTCCTTTTCCTCATGGATGTCCTCCATCTTCCTTTCTACTTCCTTTCTACTTTCTACTATTTTGCTGTTTTAACTTTACTCAGTCCTTTAATTTCTCCTTTTATTTATTCTATGTTCCTTAGCATCATACCAACATTACCCTAAAGACCTGTGTGTAGACTGATCCATTGTTCCCTTCAAAAGAAAATATAATGTACGTGGCAGATTGTCCCTGCTTTTCAACACTGTTGCAACTAGCAACTGTTTGCTTGATGAAATGTTCCTACTTAGCTCTTTTTCTTTATAAGTTGGAAAGCCGGGGAGAAATATTACATACAGTGGGAATGGGGTGGGAGAGAAATGGGACCACATTTCACTAGTTTGTGCAGAAACAGAAAGACTGATGACTGAGTATAATAAGGACTGAGTATTTTACAAAGGCTGGGAATTTCTAATTTCTAATCAAGCCTATACCCTTATGTTGGTCTATGACCATAACAGAGATTTGATTTGATTAAGCACACTCTTAGATCAAATTGCTATATTTAGAAATATCTGAATTTTACAGTTTTAAAATTCTAAATTATATGTGTTTGTGTATGTGGGTGTGGGTGTTTGTTGTGTGTTTACATCTGTTTGTGTATGTCTGCGCATCCACTAAATAATCTATGACTCATTGAGTAATCATTTCAGAGATGTTCCCTTACCTAAACAGAGAAACAGAATGATCACAAGTGGTCATAAAAGCAGAGGGAGCAGCTTCTATCTTCCTACCAGCTTCCCTGTTGAGTTTTCTTGTGAGAAACTGATAGGGTACAACCAAAACCTTCTTTCATTTCTTCCCTTCCTTCCTCTTTATCTCTTCCTTCCTTCTTTCACTCCCTCCCTTCCTCTCTCCCTCCTACCCTCCTTCCTTGTCATTCTTTTTATTATTACTAATAGGAGTGAGAAAGGAACACACACACACACACATTCTCACACACTCACTCACACACAAACACACACACATCCAGGGCTTTTTTTTGTCATAGAATGCCCAGAACACACCTTTTTTTGGATGGAACCTTGTAGGGCTGACAAGGCAGGTTGTGTGCTGTGTGTGAGTTCCAGCACCTTTTTTTTAAAAAAAAATCCTGCACACATCTATAAAGATAGAGAACTTAATAAGCAATATAAACTTTGTTGTTCATCTGTTAGCAGCTGCATAGAAAATTCATTGTATCAATTGGCTTTCATAAGACAGCATTAAGTCAATGTAATGAATTGTCAGACTGTTGCAATAAGCAATACGCTATACATTTTTGTATCTGACAGCCACCCTTTATTCTGAGAATCCTGTTTTCTAATAGAAACCTACTTGTTAAAATACTAGCAATTATAAGGTATCTGCTTCACTCAGAAGCACATGAACGCTCAGCCAACTACATCTTGTTACTATCCAACTTTGTCCAGAAGGTTCACCATGCAACTAGTGGTGGGAAAGGGTGAAAGAGTACTATAAAAAAGTCTGTTTTTTCAGAGAGTGAGAAAAATATTGGCAGTACTGTAAAAGAAAAGCAGAAAATGGTTTTTCCCCCCTCAGAAACAATTTAGGCTCAACAAGGAGAAATTCCTTCTTAGTCAAGCTAGTCATTGACCAAAATAAAGTTTATCTATCTATCAGCTGTGTCTATAGAAGGTACTCAAAAAGTTAAGGTAATGGCTGCAATGGAACAATTTAAACTTTGGCTCTTTTTTACTTTTACTTTCATGCATAAAAGTGAACGCAGGGAATGTAAAGACAAGTAAAAGTAGAAAACGAAAAAGAGAAAATGAGACAGAGTCTATATGAGTAGGTATTATTCCCATAGCATACTCTGTGGTTTACCATCAGAAAACAGTGTTCTCTTAGCATCATAGAAATCTGACCTTAGTTTAAATGTGTGGCTTTGAAAAATTGCCATGACCTCACCAAGCAAAATCTTTGCGACCTTCCATAGAGTACTGTAAGATGTGATGAAACATGGAGAACATCAAATTCCTCCATTCAATTCTTAACTTGGGAGACCTACCCAAGGATAAGGTACAGGTGAGAGAGAATGCAATTATGTAAATCAAATCCATTGCAATCCATTATTGTCTATTGAATTCCACTCTAGCCTATTGTTGTGTATTACAGCTGGAAGTAGGATCTCATTTGTTAACTGGTCTTTACATCTTTAGATGCCCGGAAACAAACCTGGCATTTTCTGTTTGTAATGTTTGTCAATATTTTGATTTGTTATAGTTATGATATATGATATGGCATAAAGCAGCTTTCAGGGTCCTGAGACTGTCATGATTTCATTATAGGACTAATTGTACAGTTGGGTTCAAAAAGAAAGTTACACAGTTGTATAGCTACAGTTGGCAAATAAAGAAAAGCATAAATAAATCACACAGTGGTCAAGCTAACTTCACACATTGTCAGTTATGGACAAGTTCCTCACCTTAATATAAATGACTAATTTGGTAGTACAGTTGTATGTTTCTAATAATCTTTAGTTATGATGAAAAGACAAGACAACGAAGAAGAATAATTTTGAGTAAGTGCTTTTATCAGCAGGATGAAAAATAACTTTAAACCTTTGAAACAAAAAAAATGCAGGAAAATATTATTTATTAAATTCTAAAATTCAATCTCAGTTCTCTCTGATGGAGAAGAATAATTCACAGCAGTTTCAAAAGCTGACTTAAAAGTTTCTGAAAACTCGACTTCTGGTTCTGTCTTGTAGCGACACGGCTGATGGATTGTGGAACTCTGCACCCCACAGCTGGTTTTGCCCTGCCAGGGGACCCTAAATGGGTAGAAACTCACCCCAGATAGGTGACAAAGGAGTGGCACCTTGATGATCGCAGAACAATGGAAGTTGATCCGTTTGATCCAGGGGAATCCCTACAACTGAATAGGAGAAAGGTTAGCTTCACATCAGTGTCTAGCCAAAGCTACCAGCAACCGAAGTCCAAAAGCACGAACCAGAATAATGGTGAGCACCATGGTTGGGACTGGGTGAGAATACTGATCTTCTCTCTTCTATTTTGCAATTGATTCTCTGGAAAAGATCCCCAAAGCAAGAAATCCTCCAAAAGTGAGAAGTGAGGGGACTATACCTATATATATATATTGTGATCTTTAAGCTCAAGAATTGTCTGCAGAAAAAGAAAAACGTTGACTGTTGGCTAATCTTCTAGGGGGGAACTTTACTGGATAGTCAAACATTCTGGACTGCAACTTTGGCTGGTAAATAAATTGTAAGACCCTGAACAGTAGAACTTTTATAAAATACTGCCTTCACTGGTGCTTTGATAATTAGAAATGTCTTGGACAAAAACTACATCTATTATCCCCTCTGAAGACCCCAGCTGGAACATCACAGATCTGTAGGAGCAATACTTCAAAATAAGGCAAATCCTTTCTAGGAGGAAATGTATGCAATGCTACGACAGATTCAAATGACAATGATTTCAAATCATGATGATGGCACATTTCCAACTTAAACTTACAAGTAAAAATTTATCAGAAAATGATGGTAAAGAATGAACAAACAAATCTGATAATAGAATACAAATCAGAGGATAGTGACCCAAAGAGGGAAGCTATAAAGGAAGAGAACTACAAATTAATTCAAACAAAAGAAAACTTGCAAGTTTTTGCGACAACAATGGAACCGGAAAAGATATCCTATTTTTCAGGACCTCCAAATCAACTTGAAGATTGGAAAGAAGACCTAATGAAATGGACTATAGAGCAACCAGGGCAATCATTAAAATTTGGGAGACAAAAAATACATATCTTATCTAACTTGTTTTTTCTATTCCCAACAATGTTTACAAAAATACAGGAAAAACCCCTGGGTAAGTTGAACATGCTAACTTGGAAAGCTATCAGGCAAAAGAAAAAGGCTAGAATCATATCTGAGAGATTTGATGAAATTTACCAGATGGAGTACTATATGATCAAACACTTGTTTGAAAATGGTTAAAATAATAGATAAATTATGGACATAAAAGCGTCTCACAGTAAGAGAGATAAGATATATAAGTAGTATAGCAATTTCTATAATATATGAAATGTAAAAATATTGGGATGGTGCACATGAATGAAAAGGTTGGCTATTTAAAGATTATTAACTTGGGAAAATTATGACTGATAAGAATGGTTTTAATACAGAGGGAAATTAAGCTTAAATTTAAAAAAAAAACTTGAAAAGAAGGACATATAGTGACCTAACAAGATGACTTTTATAAATGCAATTGAAATATAAACTGATAAGAAAAGATGCTATATGCTGATGTTACTTTTATTTGTATAAACACAAGAAAAAGGTTTATGTTTAACTTTATATGTATTAAATTTTAAGAATAATATGTTTTTAATCTTGACAAAAGGCGAATACTATTGGATGAAGAGAAGATCAAAGAAATATATCATTAATTAATATATTGATTATGGAACTATAGAAATTAATTATTATTGATTGTTTTTAAAAATATGAACCCAGACAATATGCTATTTACTAAGCACTAAAGAATGTTACCTCTTGAGTGCCACGTAACAGAGTGAGCCCGTTATTCGTCTCAGCTTCTGCCAACCTAGCAGTTCGAAAGCACATAAAAATGCAAGTAGAAAAATAGGGACCACTATGTTGGGAAGATAACAGCGTTCCGTGTGCCTTTTGTGTCTAGTCATGCCGGCCACATAACCACGGAGACGTCCTCGGACAAGCGCTGACTCTTCGACTTTGAAATGGAGATGAGCACCAGCCCCTAGAGTCGGAATCGACTAGCACGCATGTGCAGAGGAACCTTTACCTTTTACCTCTAAAGAATGTTATTGTAAAAAAAATAATAAAATATATAAAAAAATTTCTGAAAACCCACAATCACAAAATGTAAGATTTACACCATATTCCAGAACATTAATTTTCTTTGTAGTTCTATACAATTATATGTATTTGTACAAAATATTTTTGCTGGCTCCAGGCTAGACGCTGAAAATTCTTTGATCAATATTTGATGTTCATGCTGAAAAGTTGGAGATCTACTTCTTCATAATGTTTCACTATAACTTTAAAACACCTCCCTAGTAACTCTCATGAAAAATATAAAAAGTGCTTCAGGTTTTTCTTATTAACTGTTTTTTGGTTCCTCCAAGCAAATTTCACTGCTATCATCATCTACCGATTTTTATACTCAAAGTGCTAAGAAGCCAGAATCGTAATACTCTGAATATTAAAAATTGGAGCCTTCCTTCCTTCCTTCCTTCCTTCCTTCCTTCCTTCCTTCCTTCCTTCCTTCCTTCCTTCCTTCCTTCTTTCCTTCCTTCCTTCCTTCCTTCTTTCTTCTACAGTCTCTTTAATGCAAAAGTAGAAAATTACAATATCAAACTATAAAAAGTAAGACCTGAATATTTTAAATGATTGAAGTATCTAAAGCTGCCACTCTAGCTCATTGTCATTTTGATTTGCTGTGAAAATTCATATCAAGCTTTGAAGAGGAACTTACCATTTCTAAGTACTGACATTCATATACTCTGTACAGAGCAACACATTTACTAAAATGAAAGAGGATTAACCTAGAGCCCCAAAAGCAAAATAGAATTTTTCTGTGGAACAAATGTACTTTGTGATACTTACTGCTTACTGTTAAATTAAGAACTCATTTAAATTACTCCATTACCCTTGAAATCTCTGAATGATCCAGTACACTAGCCGGCTGTATAAAACTGAGGAATAAAACAGAGAATCTGTTGAATGTTAAGAAATAAGCTGAGACAATCTAGAATATCTTTGAAATATATAGTATTACAGGTAAAAGGGTTCTAAGAATTCCATCTAAGCAGCTTCATGTCCAAATTTCTTTTTGATTTGGCATGTATGAATAAAGTTTGGAATAAATGTTTGTGATGGAATGAAATGTTTTCTGTAAGATTAACCTTAATGGCTCATTTTGGTAATTTGAATCCCCCAAAAAGCACCTTGGAAATGGTAAATAGAAGTAAATACCCCATGGACCTACCTATTTTATATCATCTCCCCTCTGCCCCTCCCCCTCCTTTTGTCTTCAGTGTAACTGCAACTGACTCCTTTCCCCAGGCTGTGTGCAGATGCCAGAAGCACCAGTCAGCTGAAGCCTGACATGGTTCCTGGGTGCTCAGCAGAGCCCCGGCAACACCACAGCTCCAGCTTACTCTCCCACAGGCCTGTGCTGCATTGACGCCAGTTCAGTTCGTCCCCACGCCACACTTTTACACTTTTTAACAGGTTTTTTTTTACAGTGCTTTTCAACCCATCATAAGCGTACCATCTGCCAGGTGCAGATGTACCACCAGTGGTACACATACCACCGGTTAAAAAGCCCTGGATTAGAACATAGAATAAGAGCTGCATTGACTCAGAAATTGGCAAGATTCCCAGAAATAAAGAACAACTTGTTCCTTTGAACCTGTGATTTCTAGCCAAATAGAGAACAACTGGGAACAGAGGAAAGAAAATATTACAGATTGAGAACTATATTTGTTTTAAAAACTGCTCACCTTCTGGGATTAAAAATACTTACTGAGCTGTGATCTCTAAGCTCAATAATTGTTTGCAAAGAAAAAAAATAACCTTGACTTTTGGTTAACCTTCTAGGGGGGATTTTACTGGATGGTTAAACATTCTGGACTGCAATTTTGGCTGGCTGATAATTGTAAGATCCCTGAACAGAAGAACTGTTATAAAATACTACTTTCAGTGGTGCTTTGACAATTGGAAACACAATGGATTATAAAAAGCGTATATAAAGATAAGAACTATATAAGATTTGGTTGTTTGGACTTTAGGACTGGCTGGTTTAAAAGGTTAAACACAGAGACTTGTTACTGGTGAAAGAATATCTGGAGGAGGAGATAAAATGGATGTTGCATACCTATCTAAAAGTGGTAGGAAACCACACCATTGTTATTTGAATCTGTTGCAGCATTGCATACATTTCCTTCTGGAAAATATTTGCCTTGTCTTGGAGTATTGCTCCTGTAGATTTCTCTCTCCTGTAGATTTAGAAAGGCCCCAGCGAAATGTATGCAATGCTGCAACAGATTCAAATGATGATGGTGGAGCAGTGGGCTAATGCCTCCTTAAGTAACACCAGCTGCCTGCAATTAGTGCAGGTTCGCATCCCACCAGGCTCAAGGTTGACTCAGCCTTCCATCCTTCTGAGATAGGTAAAATGAGGACCCAGATTGTTGGGGGCAATTAAGCTGACTTTGTAATAATGCCGCTTGGGGTGTGTGTGAAAGCCCTAATAAGCAGGCATATACATAGAATGAAGGCTACTGCTAAGCTTGTAAGCCGCCCTGAGTCTTCGGAGAAGGGCGGGATATAAATGGAATTAAAATAAAAATAAAAATAAAAAAATCATTATGAGATTAAAAACAACTTTGATGACATAAATGAACACATCTTTAACCTAAACATACAATTAAAAAACTCTCAGAAGATGATGACAAAGAATGAACAAACAAACCAGATAACAGGACAAAAAACCAGGGACAATGACATAAAGAGGGAAGCTAGAAACGTAGAGAACCACAGCTTAATACAAACAAAAGAAAACTTGCAAGATTTTGCCATAAGAATGGAAATGGAAAAGATCTCTTACCGTAGTTTCCGGCATATAAGACTACTTTTTAACCCATGAAAATCTTCTCAAAAGTCAGGGGTCGTCTTATATGCCAGGTGCTGAAAATTTAGGGAAAAGGCTGGCTGGAAAACCTGGAGCGGATCTCCCATTTAGTCTGCGCAGGGAAAGCGGGACCAATTGGAGAAGAAGCTGCAGTCTGTGATTTTTTACAGGCTGGGGTCTGGGCATCTTTTCTTCTAAAGTTGAAGACCAGCTGTAGTATATCCCAACTTGAAAGGCAGGTGGGGAAGGCAGCAGCCAGAGAAGCAGCTTAGCTCTAAGGACACATTTGACTCAGGAACTGGGTGGGCTGGCTGGAAAACCTGGAACAGATCTCCCATTTGGTCTTTTTTTTTAAAAAAAATCCCATTTATATCCTGCCCTTCTCCGAAGACTCAGGGTGGCTTACAATTTAAAGCACAAATCAATGTGCTTAGCAATAGCCTTCATTCTGTGTATATGCCTGTTTATTAGGGCTTTCACCCCCTCCCCAAGCAGCATTATTACAAAGTCAGCTTATTGCCCCCAACAATCTGGGTCCTCATTTTACCTACCTTGGAAGGATGGAAAGCTGAGTCAACCTTGAGCCTGGTGGGATGTGAACCTGCACTAATTGCAGGCAGCTTGTGTTACTTAAGGCTCTGCGCAGGGAAAGCTTTAGAGTGAATTAGGAAAAGTGAAAAAGTGAATTAGAAAAATAGGGAATGGTTGCTGGAATCAGGGGCTGCCACAAAGAAGAGGGAGTCAAGCTATTCTCCAAAGCACCTGAAAGCAGGACAAGAAGTAATGGATGGAAACTAATAAAGGAGAGAAGCAACCTAGAACTAAGGAGAAACTTCCTGACAGTTAGAACAATTAACCAGTGGAACAACCTGCCTCCAGAAGTGGTGAATGCTCCAACACTGGAAGTTTTTAAGAAGAGACTGGACAGCCATTTGTCTGAAATGGTATAGGGTTTCCTGCCTTAGCAGGGGGTTGGACTAGATGACCTCCAAGGTCCCCGCCAACTACTACTACTTCTTCTTCTTCTTCTTCTTCTTCTTCTTCTTCTTCTTCTTCTTCTTCTTCTTCTTCTTCTTATTATTATTATTATTATTATTATTATTATTATTATTATTATTATTATTATTATAGTTTAATCCACTTGCACTGTTTTATGTTTACATGTTTGATGACAAACAGCCTTATGTTTATGTGACAGTTTTCCTACTAAGCACCTGCATGTCATAAGCATTTGAATTAAAATTACCATATTAAAATCAAATCTGATGTTTTTTAATTTTTAATTGGTGTGCGTTGGAAGAGGGGTAGTCTTATACGGTGAGTATAACCCAAACCCTATAATTTAACAGGAAATGTAGGGGGTCGTCTTATACGCCCAGTTGTCTTATACGCCAGAAAATACGATATTTTTCAGGGCTTCAAAACAAACTTGAATATAGGAAAGAACATCTAACAAAATGGATTATAGAGCAGCCAGGATAATCATTAGAATTTGGAAGACAAAAAATGCACGTATTACCTAACTTATCTCTCCTATTCCCAATGACATTTTCAAAAATACAGGAAGAATCCCTTGGCAAGTTGAACGCACTGATTTAGAAACGAAGAAGGCTAGAGCTAGATATAAGAGATTTGATTCAACCTACCAGATAGAGTACTATATGATTAAACACTTGTTTGAATATGGTTAAAAGAATAGATAAATTGTGGATATAAAGGGGCCCTACAGTAAGAAAGATAAGATATACAAGTAGTATATTACTTTTTATAATATATAAAATGTAAAAATATTGGGATGGTGAATGTGAATAGAAAGGTTGGATATTTAAAGGTAATTAACTTTGAGAAAATTATGACTATAAGAATGGTTTGAATACAGAGGGGGAATTAAGCTTAAATAAGAATCTTGAAAACAGGACATATAGTGACTTACCTAGATGACTTTTATAAACACAATTGAAACATAAGCTGATCAGAAAAAATGTTATATGCTGATGTTACTGTTATTTGTACAAACACAAGAAAAATGTTTATATCCAACTTTGTATGTATCAAAAATATTAAGAATTATATTTGTTTAATGTTGACAAAAGGAGAATACTACTGGAAGAAAAGAAGATCAAAGCAATGTATTGTTAGTTAATATATTGATTTTAGAAATTATCATTGATTTTTTAAAAATATATGAACCCAGACAACACACTGTTTACTAAGCACTAATGATTGTTATTGTAAAAAATATATTTAAAAAATCAATAAAATAAAAACCCACATATTTATACTTGCCTTTTGATCAGTGTACCTTGAGGACCTCATGGCATTGCAACAGAACACAATGTTGCTAGTTTCTGGGCAAGATATATTTAATATTTTACCTTGTACTTTATATTTTAAATGTTTTTTTTTATTGAAAAGTTTTACAGTTCATTTTTTTAATAGAAAGAAAAAAAACTCCCTCCCCCCCTCCCCGACTTCCCAGAGCTGAATACAGGGTATAAACTCACAAACTTTAGCTAAAATATGCTAACAACAAAAATAAAACATTAAATTCTATCCCACTTTAACTCTCCATAGTCATAACTATATTACTAACAAATAACAAATAACTAATAATATGTCATATAAAGCCACTACTTATTCAAATGCTAAATGAAACTTTTTAGTCCCATATTTATTCTGAATATATTCAATCCATCTTCTCCATTCCACAATATATCTCTGTTGCGATTGTTCTTTCAAATATGTTGAAATCTTTGCCATTTCCGCCATTTTAAATGTTATGTCATATAGTATATCTTATTTTATTTGTGATTTTATTTGTGATATAAATAAACAAACCTCCCTTGAGACCCACAAACCTCTTTAATGCTTGGTAACAATTGATAATGCTTTAGTAAAGACTAATAATGCTCATGATATAAGTTGCTCTTGTAAGCATTTAATGAGAACCATTAATAAATAAGATAATAACAATTAATACATAATTATATGTTTTAACACAATTAAATATGGCACAGAAATAGAATGGTTTCTTAAATAGAATGAAATTGTTTGTTTGTTTGTTTGATTGATTGATGGATTGATTGATTTATTGATTGATTGATTGATTGGATTTGTATGGCTGCCCATCTTGCCTAAGTGACTCTGGGAAGTTCACAACAGATAAAAAGAACAATCCAATAAAAATGGATTTTTTAAAAGGCATTATACAAGCATGTAAAGTCACCAATAATCATTCAAAACAAAATTAACCAGCAATGAAATAGATCCTGTTGGACCCCCAAGTGCACTTACATAGTCATGTTTTTAGTGCCTTCTTAAAGGCCAGCAGGGCTGGGGACAGGGGATGATGTTCCAAAAAATGTATGCCCTTTTTATTCTGTTCTGTTCTATTTTATCTTAAAATAAAAATAGTGCAATATCTTTCAATGCCAGGGACTTAAAGACATCAGGTCACAGCCATCTTGACTGCAGGCTTTTTGCCTTCCTTGACATCAATAGTACATGAAAATATATCATGGGGAGTTAGTTTCATGAGATGCAGTGGAATGTATTTTTGATAAAACACCTGGAATTGTGGTGTCTATGTCACCTCTTCTTGCTCCTCCTGCTCACTCTTTCTCTCTCCCTCTACACACATGTGTGTTGTGGTGGTTCATTTCCCATATGCATATTTCATACTTAAGAGCAAAGGGCAGGTGTTATGTACTGTGCTTATTAGTAATACCAGATGGGTTGCTGGAGCAGCTAATGGCTCTCCAGCAAACCAGACTACAAGTCTCCAGTGCTGCTATTGGCTATCCCTAGGTGGCAATGGTTGCTTCAAACCTATTGGCTGCCGCCTAGGGGCTAGACTATATATTGTGGCTGGTTACAGCCATTTCCCCAGTTCTGACTCTGCATGAATAAACCATGAGTTTTCCTGTACTCAGTTGTCTCGTCTTCATTCCTGCGCCAAGAAACCTGCTACACAACAGAAGTAACATAGCTTCAGGTATGGGCAGGACCAGTTTGAACTCACAATAGTAGAACTCCAGAAAATGTCACGGCTGTAGACAAGAATAGGAAGTTGGGGAAAAAAATACATACAAACCACTTCTTGCATCTGTGTAATCACTGGCACCAAAGCATGAATCAGGGATATCTATAGTATGGTGAAAAGAGTTAAAATGGCACAATGGTACAATTGAAGCTACTTCAACAGTGCAGTGCATAAAATCAGGCAGGCTTTCAATCATAACCACTAAATAACCATGCCATCTTGACTATTTCCACCCTACCCAATTTAAGACTCTGGTTTAAATAAAATGAGATGTTCTGCAATATACTTCCATAGTTTGTTTCAATCTCTCTTACATATCTAAAGCTGATGCAAATAACAGAATAACAGAGTTGAAAGGAACCTTGGAGGTCTTCTAGTCCAATCCTCTGCTCAAGCAGGATGCCCTGTTTCATTCCAGACAAGTGGCTGTCCTGCCTCTTCTTAAAAGTCCCCAATGATGGAGCACCCACAACTTCTGAAGGTAAGCCATTCCACTGGTTAATTGTTCTCACTGTTAGGAATTTTCTCCTTAGTTTCTAAGTCTATATACTTTCTAATACTTCCTAAGTCCAATAGTTTGTCCTATTTTGATATGAATACAGGTAAACCTTGCTTAGCAATCATTTGTTCAGTGACTGTGGTGTTGAAAAAAAGGGACTTAAGCCAGGACCTTGAAGTTGTGGCTGAGGCATCATCTCTGTGGTCGCATGATCACCATTTGTCACCTATCCTGCCAGTTTCCATAAGCAAAGTCAGTGGGGAAACTGGCAAGACGTCATAAGTATTTCTAACAAAATTGCTCCCACTCTACTACTTTTCTCTCAAAAAGTCCTTGGGCAGCATGGGGATCTCATATTTTATAGTACCCAGTTATATTACATAGTACTGGCCCAGGCCACTGTCCCAGACTCCATCACAGACCCACTCACAAGTACCCCATAGCAACCAACTATGGCCATCTGGAGTGCCAGCAGAAGTTTTGTAACCTCTAAGTTTAGTTCAAGGCATGTTTTTCAACCTAAGTCACAAGTCATCATTTGAAGTCTAATCATGCAGTCTTGGGGTGCTTTGTGAACTACAAAGAAGGGGGCCAAGATGGTTACATATGATTTGATATGTCATAATTTACCACGTGATAAAAACTACATTGTCTGTGTTATTATTAAATAATTCATTTTAAGGAACAAAGAGGCATAAGGTTTAAACATTGCTTTGGTGTTAGAAGCTTCCCTGTTGGAAAAGGAAATTTCTGTCATGGATTTGTTTGCTCTGTTGTCCTGAAACAATTGCCATCATCTTACATAGTTTGCTCATTCAGATATATTTGAGTGAGATTAGCTATGTGATTTTATATAACGTTTATTTCTACAGCAAGCAGATGATTTTTGTCAACTGCTCATTTAGAGTCCCTTACGTTTTTAGGTATTTTATTCACAGACTCGAGATGCTTTAACCATTTTTTTAAAAAAAATGTTTTCAATTTTCATATCAAGCAATTTTCTAGAGATATACATCTGAGAATTATTATTGCTGTGTTAAAGTGGAAGTTGTTAAAACAGTGAGCTATTGCTTGTGGGCAGGTCATAGTATTTACAGCAGGGGAAATCCAAACATTCTGGATAGATCCTGGAAATCATTGTATCTTTTATGTGTGAGATAGAATCTGCCTGTTTGGGGATTTGTTCAGTTTTTCATTTTCTAAGGTGTAAATTGATGTGGTCTATTTTCATAGCAATTGGAGTTGAGAGTCAGCATGAAAATATGCAATTTATCTAATTTTCCTTCTACACTAACTTTTCAATGCATTCTTCCTAGGGTATAAATTTTTGCTTCTAAATTATTTCCCAACCTATCCATTTTTTTCCATTGTCCTTGTCTATTTTGCATGTAAGTATGTGTTTGTCTATACGATATGCTGATATTTTTTGAGTTTTAAAAAACTTTTCCAGAAAATATTTTAGGGGTTGACTGAATGATTGTACCAGGGCCAGTAATTATGAACAAGTTTGTATTTCTGATAGAAACCTATCTTTGTTTTACCCAAAGCTATCTTCTGTCCTCCAGGAAAATAACTATATAAAACTAGCCTGTCAATAAATAGAATCAATTGATTATATACAATAGAAACTTACCACTTTCATAGGACAAGGTGCTTGGAAAAGATAATAGGCCAAAAGGAGACCATGAGTTTGACAACACTTGTTTAATAGTCTTTTATGAATCCTCAATAAGTGCTTAAAGATGTATTCTTTTTCTATCTTTATTTCAGCTAATAATTCTGCATATACAGTAGTGCTATAATGGGTGGCATTGAAATTCCTTCCATCATTCATCCATCAACGAAGAAAAAAATGATTAGGGATGGACTGCAATCTAAAGAAACCACAGAGTGGTTTCCATTCAAATGGTTAATAGCAATCAATTCTGATCATGTGTTTTTGATCAGTTCTATTTATCCTGACTTTCTTTCCACAGAAGGAGCAACATCTTCTCACATGTTCATGATGATGATGAAACTTAACACACAGCTAATTTTCTCTAGATTCCACTTCACATTCAAAGTGAAACAGCCATTTTAAATAAATAATTACAACTTGATGTATTGTACAACAGTTAATTTACATTTTATGGCCAGTTCTCTGTTGCCAATAATTCAACCGTGAAATACTGTGAATATTTTTTTCCACATTCTGAGTAGCAACAATGAACCCTTAACTTTAAAATATTCTCAATGCAAAGTTTTTAAAGTTGAAAGATGCTTAGGTACCTAATTCATATGCTGTTTTGAGTCACTTGGTTCCATGAACCTTTACATGTAGGCTCCCCAGTTATGTAAGTGATATAATGAAATGTGTGAATGACCTTGGAAACAAGGGGAAGAGATGCTGCCTATGAAACAATCAGATAAGAGATGCTGGAGCCTCCAGTGGTCAATGGTCACTTAAAGGAATCAGAATAGAGCTGCAACAGACCTTGGAGGTCTTCAACCTCCTGCTCAAGCAGGAAGCCCTATACCATTTCAGAAAGGTGGTTGTCCAATATTTTCTTAAAAACCTCCAGTGAAGACAAAAAAATAAATAAAACCCACCGGGACCAGATGGGCTACTGAAAGAGTTATATAAATGCCTACAAGATACATTAAGTGCACCATTGAAAGATGTGTATAATGATTTTTTTGTTGGAAGCTAAACTTCCAAGTACATGGACAGGAGCAAATATTACTTTAATACCAAAAGAAGATTCAGATTTGACTTAGATAAAAAATTATAGACCGATATCATTACTAAATGTGGATTATAAAATTTTTACTTCAATAATAGCAGAGAGACTGAAAAGATTTTTAACTGAATTTCAGATGGAATTTGAAAATGGATTTTTACCAAAGAGACAAATTAAAAATAATCTAAGAGTTATAATGGATATATTGGAATACTATGAACTGCTTCCAGGGAAACAATTGGCATTAATATTTTAGATGCCCAAAAGGCATTTGATAATGTTTCCTGGCAATTTATGACTCATCAACTAAAAATAATGAATTTTGGACAAAACTTTATAAATATGATAAAAACAATATACCACAAACAAACAGCAAAAGTGATTGTGAATAGAGACTCTACAGAGAATTTTGAGATAAGAAAAGATACAAGACAAGGATGTCCATTATCTCCATTGTTATTTATCTTAAATTTGGAAGTTTTAAACAGGAATATTAGACAAGATACAGAAATTAAAGGATTAGAAATAAAAGGTGAAAGTTATAAATTTCAAGCATTTGCAGATGACTTGGTACTTATCTTAGAAAAATATTTGCAGATGATTGGAAAAGATAGAACACTATGAAGAGACAGCAGATCTGAAAATAAACAGAGAAAAATCATCTACAACTTTTGAAAGCAAGCTGTTCCACTGTCCTCACTGTTAGGAAGTTTCTCCTTAATTCCAGGTTGCTTCTCTCCTTGATTAGTTTCCACCCATTGTTTATTGTCCTGCCCTCTGGTGCTTTGGAAAATAAGTTGACCCCCTATTCTTTGTGGTAACCTCTCAAATACTGGAATACTGCTCTCATGTCACTCCTAGTCCTTCTTCTCTCTAGTCTAGCCAAACCCAAATCCTGCAAACATTTTAGTTTCCAAGCCTTTAATCATTTTAGTTGCTCTTCTTTGCACTTTTTCCTAAAGTCTCAAAATCTTTTTTGTAATGTGGTGACCAAAACTGATGTGGTCTTACTAAGGATTTATAAAATGGTACTAATACTTTGTGTGATTTTGACTCTCTGTTTATACAATCAAGGATTGTATTAGCTTTTTTGAATGCTGCCATACACTGCTGCCTCATGTTTAAGTGATCATCCATAGGACTCCATGGTTCCTCTCACAGTTACTGTTTCGGAACCAGGTTTCACATAATCTGTACTTGTACTTTTAGTTTTTCCTGCCTAAGTATAAAACCTTGTTTTTCTGCACATTAAATTTCATGTTGATCAATAGGGCCCATTATTCAAGTCTGTCAAGATTTTTTTGGATCCTGAGCTTGTCTTCTGGGGTATTGGCTATTCCTGCCAGCTTAGTGACATCTGCAAATTTGATGTGTTTGCCTTCTATTCCCTCTTCTAAGTTACTTATGAAGATATTGAAGAGTACTTAGCCTAAGACAGAACTTTGTGTTACCCAGCTGCTTACTTCCCTCTATATAGATGTAGTACCATTAAGGACTTCTTGCTGAGTCCAATTCATCACTCAGTTACAAATCCATATGGTGGTGATGCTGTCTATCCCACATTTTTTAAGCTTACTAAAAAGTAGCTTGCGGTCTACTTTGTCAAATGTCTTATTGAGGTCTAAGTATACTATGTCCACAGCATTTCGCTGGTCTACTAATTTAGTCTGTCAAAGAATGAAATACAATTGTTTTGTCATGATCTGTTTTTAGCAAGCCCATGTTGGCTTCTAATTATAACTTTATTTGTTTCTAGATGTTCACAGGTCTGATTTTTATTATATTTTCCAGTATGTTCCCAGATATTGATGTTAGGCTGATTGGTCTGTAGTTTCCTGGATCTGTTTTTTGAAGATGGGAACCAGATCAGCACTTTTCCAATCCTCCAGTATTTCCTCAGTGCTCCAGGATTTTTTAAAGACATGGTACAATGGTTTTGAGATAAATTCTGCCACCTCATTCAGAACTCTGGCATGTAATCTATCAAATCCAGGTGATTTATATTTGTCAACTTCAGACAGCTGTTCACTTACCATTTTCTTGCTTATTTTAATTTTTATTTCTAGTCTGTCTTTTACAGTTATGTTTTTGGTAGGTTGGACTATATATTTTTTTTCCATGAAGACTGATGCAAAGAATGAGTTAAGCAGCTCTGCTTTGTCTCTACTGCCTGTACTTCCTTGCCATCTTCTGTCTTTAGTGGACCGATTGTTTCCTTGACTATTTTTTTTTTGTTATTTATATGTTGAAAGAAACTTTTTTAAAATTATCTTTGACTTTTATTGCTTTGTTCATTCTGAGACTTGGCTTTCTTGAATTCATCTTTGCAGTTTCATCTGCTGATATTCTGCCTTAGTTATGTGTCCTTCTTTCCATTTTTTGTACTTATCCTTTTTGTCCTTTATTTTATCAGAGAAATCTTTGTGCAACCATGCTGGTTTCTTCTTACATTTCTTGTTTTTCTTTTTCAGTGATTTGTGCGGCCTGAGCTTTTATGGTCATATTTTTCTGAGTTTCCCATGCTTCTTGATTTGTTTTCCACTTTAGGATTTTTATCCATGGAATTTTTCTTAGGCTCTCTCTGAGTTTTTTTAAAATCAGCTCTTTTAAAGTTTAAGACACTGGTTATGTTAAACTTTAAAAGAGCTGATTTTAAAAAAAACTCAGAGAAAGCCTAAGAAAAATTCCATGGATAAAAATCCTAAAGAGGAAAACAAATCAAGAAGCATGGGAAACTCTGAAAAATAAGATGCTGCAGAATTTGTCTTCCAGGGTAGTTAAAGTATTCCATTACTATTGTGGTATGTTTCCTACATACATTAATTGATTAGCAAAAAGTTCCTCTCTTTCTTCTGCTTGGTTGGGTGGCATATAGTATAGCAATAGCATTTAGCAATGTCATTCTTTTTTTTCCCCTTTTATATTGACCCATATGGCTTCATCCTTGTTCTTGTACATTTCTGTAGAGATGTAGTGATTTTTTAAAAAACAATACAACTCTACCTCCTCTTTTGTTAGGTCTGTTTCTTTTGAATAGTTTTTATTCTTCTATCAGTACATTCCAGTCATGAGTTTCATCCCACCAGGTTTCAGTAATGGCAACTATATTGTATCAGCCTTCGTGTGATAATAAGTTCACCCTGTTTGTTCCCTAAACTTTGAGCATTAGTATATGGGTATTTTAGTTCTTTATGAGTCTTGAGTATGTTTCTTATATCTCCTACTTTGTAACTGGGATTTCCATCCTTCCCATCATTCTCTACTTCATTATGTTTTTTTTCTTTTTTTCTTTATCTATACTCCCTACCTCTTTATATGATTGGTTATCTAGTGGTTTTTGCTTGGAATTAGATTCTAACGGTCGTGAAGATTCCCCCCCAGTCAATTTTAATTTAAAGCCTTCTAATAAGATGAGCAAGTCATTTTCCAAATATATTCTTTCCAGTTCTTGTGAGGTGCAGTCCATCCCTTGCCAGTAAACCTTTATGTAGGTAATGCAGACCATGGTCTAGAAAGCCAAAGTTCAGTTGATGACACCAGTTTTTAAGCCAGTGGTTCATTTCTAAAATCCTTTGTTTCCTCATTGGTTGTTGGCCTTTAGTTGGAAGTAGAGATGAAAATGCCACTTGTGCTCCTAATTCTTTAACTTTCTTTCCTAGATGATTGTAATCTCTCATTATAGTTTTCAGATTCATTGTTGTATCATCACACACACACACACACACACACACACACACCATATGTAGGAGAAGAAAGGGGTAGTAACAGATAGGATTATTTTAGTAAGGTACTCAGTTACATTTTTGACTTTTGCTCCAAGAAGACAATATATCTCCCTAGATTGACTGCCTGGTCTGCAGACTATAGTTACTGTTCCCCTAAGAATTGAATCTCCTATTGCCAATAGTCACCCTTTTTTCTTCAAGAAGTCTGGGATACTTTTCTTCTTGTCGCAGGAATGTTGGGTTGTTCCTTTTTTTAGAAACTATTGATAAACACTCTTTTGTGGTTATCTGCATATTTTCTTCTGGTGGAGGCTGTGAAAGTGATTGTTCAGTTCCAAAGGGGTTCATTGGAGTGGGCTTGCTCTTGGTTGTTGTTTTCTTCTACAAGTGACATGTTTCCACTGTTTAGGCAACATGGGTTGTTGTTTTTACAGAAGCTGTTTGTTCCCTATTATGTTCAATTTGGGTATATTGATTTTCTTCTTTATGTTCATATATGGAGTCTTTTTTGCTCCCTATTGTGTTTTGGTATAGCTTCTTGTTTAGGTTGGGATTTCTCACTTGGTCATTGAGTTTCAGAGAAGCTAGAGTTGCCCGTAGACCCTTTACTTTTTCTTCTAAAAATTCACATGGTTTACATCTGATACATACATTGTTTGGGTCTTCTGTGGGCATAAGCTCAAACATGTGTCACATTTTGCAAGTCACTATAGTGTTAGTCTTTATTTCCATGACTTTTTTGTTTGTTTGTTTAAAAAAAATAAAAAAAAATCTAAAAATTAAATATTTTCCCTGTTGTGAAATAGTTTACAGGGGTTCCTGGCCCTTTGTTCTCTATATTGAAAAATTCATCACTATCTTGCCTGTTATGAAGTATCTGTCTCTTTTTCCATGATTTATTATTATTTTCAACTTAGATCATGAAGAGTTTAAAAATTTCTAAACAATTAAAATAAGTAAACATTTTTTTCAATTTGTAATTGAAAAATAAAATAAAATTGGAAATTGAAAAAATTGAAAAATTGAAAAAAATGATTTTTAAAAAACAATAGAAAAAGAAATTTAAAGTTGAATAAGATATAAAAATTAAAAAATAATTTAAAATTAAAAATGACATTGAAGAGTTGAAAAAAGATTAAAAATGAAAAAGAATTGAAAAATTGAAAAAAATTCGAAAAAAATATTTTTTCAAAATTCAGATTTTAAAAATTTAAGAGTTTACAAAAGTTCTTGGCCCTTTATGAAGTAAGATGCACTTCTTTTTGTTGGAAATCTCAGGCTGTTTTCTAGGAGGTGCTTTGCTCTTAACTCTCTATTCCCTGCCTTGAAAATTTATCCCTTTTCTGCCTGTCCACAAGTGTTTTGTACTTATCCTGTTCCTCCCTGCCTTCTTGCCCTTTGGTTGCTTGGCCACTGCCAGGCTTTTCAGGTATGATGGGCCGATCTGGGTGCTCTACTCCATTTTGCCATGCTCAGTTGATTCACTGCACTGGTCTCAGCCACTTTTGTAGGCACCGCTGCTCATCTGGTCTGGTCTGTTGCTCTCAGTTGCTGCTGGTCTGCCATGCTGCTCTTGGTTACTGCTCTTGGACACTCTACTCTTCTGTCAGTTAGCTCTGCACTGCTGATGCTCAAGGTCTGCTATGCTACTCACAGCTGCTGTCTGCTACCACTTAGCTCCATTTTGCCAGTGCTCATTGGCCTCCATTTGCACTGCACTGCCTCTGCTGAGCTGCTGGGATGGGTTGCTGGGTCATCTCTCCATTGTTCAGCTGGTCTGTCTCTCTGTCTCTTAGATGGGCCACCAGTGGGACACTGAGCTGCCTCTCAGCTGGACCACCTCTCAGTTGGGCCACCTTGGTAAAAGGATTTTTTTTCCAGAAATTTTAAAAATTCTAGAAGTTTATTTTTAAAATTCCAAAAATTTGGAAAATTTGTTTTTTTAAAATTAAACTGAAGTTTCTATTCTTAAATGCTAGTCTTCTAGAATAACAGAGTAACAGTGGTGAAGGGACTTATGCCATTCTGGAATAAGATTTGGTTGTCCAATCTCCTCTCAGGAAACTCTACTGGAAGGCATCAACAACTTCTGAGGTCGGGCTGTTCCACTGGATAATTGATTACATTGTCAGAAAATTTGTTCTAGTAGTTATACGTTCTCCTTTTGTTTCCTCCTGTGGCTAATCTTGATGTTGCCCTCTTGATAAAGTTTGTAATTCATGCATGTATTGAAAATGACAGATGAATAAAATTTGGAAAGTTAAAGTAAATCTCAGCTGAGAGTAAAAAAAATGAAATGTCAGCTTGTTAGTGTAAAAAATATTATATCTATATTATAAAAAGATAATACAAAGATGGTCTACAAAGCTCCACAAAAATATTTAAAAATATTTAAAATATTGAAGGCTCTGACTATTTGTAATCCACAAAAGAAAGTAGAATAATAATTGAAGCTCAAGGCAATAAAAGCTTACCATCCAGGCAATACAAATTTATGATCCAGCAGTAAAACTTTACAATAGTTGTAAATAACTTTTTAAAATGATCACTCAGCTTTCTTGGGATCATTCAATATATAGAAAAATCATATCCAATTCATTCATGATTATTTAGTTAATAAAGACTATAATCCTTATAACTCCTTATAAATTTGCTGATAGAACAAGAAAAGAAAGACACCCTCGTAAACAGATTTGCAGTTAATTCATCGGGGGTGGGGAGGAAAGGTTGCCTTAATTGATCAGTTAAAAGTAGCAGTTGAAAATTTGTATCTTCAGACTTGAAAAATTCTGTTAATGTAGCCTTACTATAAATAGAATTAGGTCATCTAGTTACGGTATGTTTTTTGTCTGGTTTACCTGAGAGGGTGATACAGAGGAGACCTTCCTCTGAAATGAATACGGTAAGAACTCCTTTCAAATTTTGTCATTCTGTGTGAGAAATTCAATATAGAGGGAGTAGGGGATAGAAATAGGAATAACAAAGGAGGCTAGGCCAATCTGCATGATCTTCATTATTTTGTGCATTTACAATTTTTATACGTTGATTCAAACCTCATGTAAGGTTGTTATTGTTCCAGAACACTGAGATAAATTTCTGTGGCAGCAGCTATAAAATAGTACAAAGATTATAATCTTCCCCCAAAAAAATTATATTGCAAAGCTTTGCTAATCTAACACAGTAGTTGTCTGCTTTTATTAAAGAAACCTCTGCAAAACCTTCCAACTTCCTTAATTTTCTCTGTTGCAAATTGGCTTTACTATGACGATCGGTTCATTGCCAGCAGGGAGACTATTTTGCTGCAATATCTCATTTTTGCTCCATGAACTGTTTCATTTTCTTTTTGGCTGGTCTCTTATATAGAGGAATAAACTTACTTGGCAAGAATATGCACACTTATGTGTATTTATCTGGCTGTAAATCCCATTTTAATAAATTTAGTTTGCATAGGCCTGCTCATACAGTAAATGGCCTGCTAATTTACCTCTTTAAATGTATGTGTATATATTTCTTCACGTGCACATCTGTGGTAAATGTTTTAGAAGACTCACCTGTTCTGAAAATGGCTGCTTAGAGACTCATGTCTACCTTTTCAGGTCTTCTGAATGAAGAATGGTTACAGTGTCCCTTAATGATTCCAACTTAGAGAGATAGGATTGACCAATTCCGTCCCTTTTCTATTCATTTTCCATCCTTACCTGCTTTCTTATTTGTTCTGATTGCCTGCCTCTCTTATTGAGCGTCTGTCCAAAGGGTCTGTGTAGTATTAAGCGGCAGAATGTAACAAAAAAATAAAAATACTACGGCAAGATTCAGTGCCTAGGTTGGTACCTAACAAATAGTGGATGAAAAGCTCCAAATTTAAATAATAGCCATACACACTTGGTCATTAAATCCTCACTGGTAACAAGGTAACATCCATTCCCTACATCCAAAGACATCAAGATGACTTACACCAGGAGTTCCTAAACGTTTTGCCACCACATTCCTTTTAGTGTAATGTTAATATATATATCTCCCCTAAAAATCCAAACACCAAAATTATTATAAATGAACAATGAAAACAATAGAATGAAACTTTGAGAAAGGTGGAGTTATTGTAATAACGTACAATTAAAAGGCTCTTCACATCTCTTTTGTCACCTCAAAATTTGGGAAACCCTGCTCTTAGGCTGTGCCTGTAGGCTGCCATAAACAGAATATAAAGCAGCAATTTAATTCTGCTTGACAACTTCTGAAAAGTGTGAACAAAGTTGGTACTACAATTGAAGTCCCACCTGTTCCACCATTGTGGCTGTTACTCAGAGATTTTTTTGGCCTATAGCCAGGGACTCCTTGTAAAACTGATCTTGTATGCTAAATGGGAGACTTGAAATCTGCTATTACAGCATTTATAGGCTCTCAGATAAAATCCTGCTCTGTGAATTTGGGGAAAGGTTTAAGAAACAGTTCTTCCCAATTAGTATTCTCTAGAGCTAGTTTCCCTTGCTAGTTTTCACTGTATAGTATAATTGTGTCAGGCTGCTTCAATATGGTAATATTTAAAGAACCTCAATATTAAAATATTGACCTTTTCCTTATCACTTCCCCAGAAACAGATTCTGAAAATCATGGAATCCATTTAAGGCTTCAAACTAATTAGAATGTAACATATATGGGCCCCTGGTGCTTTTGAAGGTTTTTGTGTTTTAGAGTACATGATGAAGCCAACTGGTTTAGAAAATTGCATACTTGAAAATCTATCAGAGTTTGGTATAGTCAGATTTTATTTGTCCATAATTCACCAATGTTCCTCTAGTTATTACACTGTAGTGCCAAGCTGCCAATTGTAGCATCAGTAAAAATTTGGTGCTGACCATCAAACCTTATCATTTGGATGAAGAGACTATTCTGGTGAGATTTTATGTCACTTCATTCTTAAGAAGCAATATGTGAATCCGAACTGCAGTGCAATGACCTTCTCCTATTAAAAAAAAGTTTAAAATATGTTAAGGAAATTGTGTGTAAAAATATATAGACTGCAAGATAATTTAAAGAGTGCTTTAAGGGGAATTGCATAAATTTACAAAATTATATTCACAAATATATTAAGAGGAATACACATAAGAATAGTAACCATTTTCCTGTATGTTGTTAAAATCAGTTCCATGGACAGCAGAGACATAAAACCAGGAAAATAGGGTACTGAGACAAATGCGCATTGAGTTTTGTTCAGCTAAGCTTCCAAAATACAAAATACAACAGATTTTCTTTCAAATTATTGTTTTGATTTCTGTACATCAAATATAAATAAGACTCATTATTTTCCATGAAAGTTGTCCTGGCTGTATAACAATAATTTTGCAAATGCTACATTTAATTGTAATAATTTTGAGTCCTGAAAATAATTGCTTCGGTAGCTATGATTGCTGAAGAATATAACCTGGAACAAAATAGATGATGTTTCTTTTGTTTATTTCAATGTGCTATTGAATACTTACAAAAATTATTCAAGGTTGATCAGTAAGATCAGTGAATAACTTTTCTGCAAATAAGCCATCAACTGAAAAAATGGCTGACCCTGATGTAAGATGTGATAAAGGGATCAATTTGACAGAGGCTTTCATTCCTGTTCCATCCTGTTCCTACCTCAATCTCCTTTTTTAAACCAAAACATAATCAAAGCAAAAGCTTTCCTTTAAAAAATGCCAGTTATCATAATCATTTATTACAAATTTATGAGTGAATTTCTTTGTCTTAAAATTATTATTATTATTATTATTATTATTAAATTTTTATACCGCCCTTCTCCCGAAGGACTCAGGGTGGTGTACAGGGCAGTACAATAAAATACAATATATAAAAATTAAAAGAAATATTAAATACAGTAGCCCAATTAAATAGATTAATACAAAATATTTGAACTGGCTTGTTCAAATAAATATGTTTTTAGGTCACATTGGAAGGAGCGAAGGTCGGGAGCCGTCCGGAGCTCCACCGGTAAACGGTTCCAAAGGTCTGGCGCGCCCACAGAGAACGCCCTCTCCCTGGGGGCCGCCAGTTGACACTCTTTGACCGATGGCACCCTAAGGAGGCCCTCTCTGTGGGAGCGCACTGGACGAAGGGAAGTTGATGCCGGCAACAGGTGCTCCCGTAAGTAACCCGGACCCATGCCATTTAGGGCTTTATAGGTCGTAACCAGCACCTTGAATCTTACCCGGAGGACAACCGGAAGCCAATGCAGCTCATGGAGTAGAGGTGTTACATGGGAGTATCGGGAAGCCCCCACCACCACTCGCGCGGCTGCATTCTGCACCAGCTGGAGCCTCCGAGTAGTCCTCAAGGGCAGCCCCATGTAGAGAGCATTGCAGTAGTCCAAACGGGAGGTCACGAGTGCATAAGTGACTGTGCACAAGGCATCCCGGTCTAGATAGGGCCGCAACTGACGCACCAGGCGAACCTGAGTGAAGGCCCCCCTAGTCACAGCTCCTATATGATCATCCAAGGAGAGCTGTGAATCTAGGAGGACACCCAAGTTACGAGCCCTATCTACGGGGGGTAATATCTCACCCCCCATAATTAGCAATGGAATATTCTGAATTTCCCGAGACGCCGGCACACACAGCCACTCAGTCTTGTCAGGGTTGAGTCAAAGCCTGTTCCTCCCCATCCAGACCCGGACCGCCTCCAGGCAATGGGACATCACGGAGAGGGCATCACTGGGGTGGTTTGGGGTGGAGATAAAAAGCTGGGTATCATCAGCATATTGATGATACCGAACCCCAAAACCACGAATGATCTCACCCAGCGGCTTCATATAGATGTTGAACAGGAGAGGCGAGAGGACCGACCCCTGAGGCACTCCACAAACAAGAGGCCTTGAGGCCGACCTCTGCCCTCCTGCCAACACAGACTGCGAACGTCCCAGGAGGTAGGAGGAGAACCACCGTAAAACAGTGCCTCCCACTCCCAACCCCCAAAGACGCTGCAGTAAGATACCATGGTCGATGGTATCAAAAGCCACTGAGAGGTCTAATAGGACTAGGACAGAGGAACAACCCTTGTCCCGAGCCCGCCAGAGATCATTCACCAGTGTGACCAATGCCGTCTCCGTGCTGTACCCGGGCCTGAAGCCCGATTGGTATGGGTCTAGATAATCAGCTTCCTCCAGGAACAGAGGGAGCTGCTGCGCCACCACACTCTCAACAACCTTCGCAAGAAAGCGAAGGTTGGAGACTGGTCGAAAGTTGTTTAAAACAGCTGGGTCCAGGGCAGGCTTCTTGAGGAGGGGTCTCACCACCGCCTCCTTCAAGGCGGCGGGAAAACTACCCTCATTCAGAGAAGCAGTTATCACTGCCTGGAGCCAGCCTCGTGTCCCCTCCCGAGCCGAATAAACCAGCCAGGAGGGGCTGGGTCCAATAAACAGGTGGTGGAGCTCAGCCTCCTCATATAGTTAGCCTCTATAATTTTAGCCTTCCAAAGACTACTGAAGAGGTAGTTACTCTCAAGGGCCTACAGTGATACATGGTATGTAGGCTAGATCACAATATAGTTTAATAATTATGTAATTTTATTTTTTACTGTGGTTGTTTTGTTTTATATCTTGTTTGCTATAAACCACTGAGAGTTTGGTGATTGTAGCTAGTAATAAATCAATAAATTAAATTTCCATTTCCAGCTGTTTCCATTTAAATGACATTCCTGTTAGGAATCCATCCATTCTGCCTTCATTGGTGATATGGCTTTCTGTACTCTTGCATTTTCATGCATAAGCATTCTTCCCAAATTAAGCATTCCCAATTTGTAGGATTTATATGACTTAATGTTTCAAAAGGGCTACAGCTGAGGAAAGATCCTTCTGGTATGCTTAAATATTTTATTTGTACTTCCTTGCATTTATTGCACTTTAATAATATCTGGCTCCACCTAAAGCCTGTTAAAGATGTAAAATGCTTTTTTTATATCTGCTGGTAAACCTCATTTCCCACAATCAATGTGGTTATTTGTATTAGTATTACAAATGGTGCTATAACAAAAAATTTATATCAGAACAAGTTTGCTTCCTAAAGCAATGTAGCAGAATAGCATATTATAAGTTCTGACTCCAAAATTCATTGAAATAACTTGAATTGTTTCCTCCTTCCTTTTTCACCTACAGGATGCTGTTTCCAGCAGTAGGCAACCAATTTTTTTGAAGAACTCTAAAGGAGGTGTTAGACCAAGAGAACACAGTCCAAATTTTGGCTTATGTCCATAGCCCAGAAATAAATAAATGTGTTGAATTATCATGTAGGCATCTGCAAGGCTTTCATAAATCATGCCATTACTACCAATGCACTTATCTTCAAAGCATGAAAGAAGAAACCACTTTGATGAAGCTACTGCAACTGCTTGAAAGATGTCCCAGCTCTCTGCATGTATGTGCATGATGTATACAGCTACTTTGCTGGCAGCCTCATTGGAGAATTGTCCTCAAAATATTACTATGAAGGACATGGCTGTCTTAATGTTTCATTTGCATTAATGTCTTATAAAGAATCTCTTTTGAGAGTTTGCAAAATGCTAATCCTCCTACCTTGCCCTAAATTTTCACATTGTAAGGGCTTTTTAGGTAGATATAATTGTGCTTGTGATTCTCAAAGAGAAATTCATATTTGGTTATCTTTGGCTGAGCTACTTCCTAATAGCAGTCACAAAATGTCAACTTGAACTCTTCCTGTACACAAAACTCAGTGTTACCTTTTCCATCTAGTCATACTTAAAATAGCTTTAGTTCTTGTAGTAACTGATGATAACATAACCTGACAGCACCATGATAATATTCTACTGTCTCTTCTCTTTAAATATGTATCTTACTTAACAAATCTGTCATAACTTCCTTGGCAATACCTAATAATTTCTACTAGATGGTAATTTGATATTGCTAATAATGTTGGCAGTTTTCTACTTTCATGTCCAAGAATCTTGTATCATTAATAGGTACAAGGTGATCTGCCAACTTGCATATGCCAAGATCTGGATTCTATTAAAAGGCTGCTGAAGATTTGTGAATAAACTAAAATTTTATTTAAGTGGATACTCTGTAGACTTTTCTACTGAGCTCAGATGTTGTTGTTGTTGTTAGTTGCGAAGTCGTGTCCGACCCATTGCGACCCCATCGGCAACGTTCCTCCAGGCCTTCCTGTCCTCTACCATCTTCTGGAGTCTATTTAATTTCACACTTAAGGCTTCAGTGACTCCATCCAGCCACCTCATTCTCTGTCGTCCCCTTCTTCTATTGCCCTCAATCTTTCCCAGCATTAGGCTCTTCTCCAGTGAGTCCTTCCTTCTCATTAGGTGGCCAAAGTATTTGAGTTTCAAGTTCAGGATCTGGCCTTCTAAAGAGAATTCAGGGTTGATCTCTTCTAGGACTGACCGGTTTGATCACCTTGCAGTCCAAGGGACTCGCAGGAGTCTTCTCCAGCACCATAGTTCAAAGGCCTCAATTCTTTGGTGCTCAGCCTTTCTTATGGTCCAACTTTCACAGCCATACATTGCAACTGGGAAGACCATAGCCTTGACTATACGCACTTTTGTTGGCAGGGTGATGTCTCTGCTTTTTAGTGTCTATCTATCTATCTATCTATCTATCTATCTATCTATCTATCTATCTATCTATCTATCTATCTATCATCTATCTATCTATCTATCTATCATCTATCTATCATATATCATCTATCTTTGTTCAAGAATGAATGGGTTATTTAAGTAAATTCAAGGAAAATATTCAGCATCAGCTTAAAATTGTTGCAGAGTTTGCATATCCTTTTCAGAACAATACAAAGCTGGATCCTGAAAATAATATCCAGAGATATTTTTAATTGCTCCATTTCCCCACCCAACCACAATTTAATACTTTTCCAACCTACATTTGCTCCCTAAGAATAATTTTTTTAAAGGACATTTTTTCATACATGGCAAGAAATTTCTTCTCCTCAAGTTAAGGAATGGATTCAAGATGCATGATTCTTAGTAAAAGTTAAAATTGCTTTGTGGGCTAAAAATGAGAAACCAGGGTGTTAAGTTAAAGTGAATTAATCTTACATTGCATGAGTCTTAGTTTTTTCTTTTTTCTTTTAAAAATATTTTACATTTAATTACTTTGTTAGAATGTATATAGTTTTTTAAATGTACAATTATACTGATTTTGCTGTTGCACTTGTTGGTTGCTACATTTTGTCATAACTATATATATTCATGCCTTTGGGAAAGAAATACACAAAGTTATTGTGGAAGTTGTACTGGATTCAAAGGAGTTCTTTGGAAAATTGTGATGTATGAATTGTCTTAAATTTGATTTGAACTTGGATCATGGATTGCCAACCTATAATTAAAAAAGATAAAGGTTCCCCCGCACATGCGTGCTAGTCGTTTCCGACTCTAGGGGCCGGTGCTCATCTCCGTTTCAAAGCCGAAGAGCCAGCGCTTGTCCGAGGACGTCTCCATGGTCATGTGGCCAGCATGACTAGACACCAAAGGCATATAGAACGCTGTTACCTTCCCACCGTAGTGGTCCCTATTTTTCTACTTGCATTTTTACATGCTTTCGTACTGCTAGGTTGGCAGAAGCTGGGACGAGTAACAGGTGCTCACTCTGTTACACGGCACTTGGGATTCGACCCGCCAAACTGCTGACCTTCTGATCGACAAGCTCAGCATCCTAACCCACTGAGCCACCGCGTCCCTCAACCTATAATTATGTCATGCTTAAAAAGACTTCATTCTGCTGAAACTAGATTCATGGTGTTTCACATGATTTTGTCACAGCTTAAAAACTGTAGTTTAAGAAAAGAGAATGGTGGGAATTTTTCCCTCAATCAAAGCCATAACTGTGTTACAGCTTCAGTATGTGTTAAATTGCTGTTTGGTAGGCCTATAGATTGCAGGTAGAGAACTAGTGGTCTTACTATAGAGTATATCATAGCTAACAAAAAAAATTACTGTTGGACCTGTCTCTTGATCTTATAATCACTACCCTTTTTCCTATTGTCAACATCAGTTGATAACATCAACTTTGTTCTTGATTCTGGTGATTCTTAGTTTTTTTTTCCTTTTTAAAATATTTTACATTTAATTACTTTATTCATTAGAATGTATATAGTTTTTTTAAATGTACAATTGTTCTTGATTCTGGTATACTTTTGACCCATATACCATACTTGTGCATAATTATAATACCATAAGTATACCAGGTATATCAGTATACCATACCATGCATCTACATGCACCAGTTTGTGCCAACTGTTGGAAGCTAATTATGGATAATGTTCTGTATACCATAGATGATGCCTATACTTGTGAATGTGTAAATAGTGGCAATATGGGTCTCTAGACATTAGGAGCCAAGAAAGGCACAGGCACAGTTCCCTAAGCTTGAGAAAAACTTTGAAAAAATAGTTTGACAAATATTTGATTGAAGTGTCCCAAATTCTAAGAAGCAAAATATATTTTCATTTTGCTTCACTAATTTAGTTCTGTGAATTCCCAGCATGCTTACAACTTTTGTGTAAAAAAAATCAACATACCAATCACATTATCACAAGTGTCATGTTGACATGGATCACACCTGTCTAACATACGTCTATCGAATAAGCCCCTGGGAAGGAATTCGAAGACAATTCCTTTGTGTTGGGACAGTATTATTTTTATAGAAAACAGAATTACTTCACTATAAAAAACCTATTATGCTTTTCATAATGGACGTCCAAATTAGGATATATATAAATCAGTGTAAATCCAGTTCATATTAGTATAATTATTTTCCATTCAAAATATTTGTGTGTCTGCCTGCTGCCTGCCTGCCTATCATCTATCTATCTATCTATCTATCTATCTATCTATCTATCTATCTATCTATCTATCTATCTATCTATCTATCTATCTATCTATTTCTATCTTTCATTCTATCTCTGATCTTTCACCATAATAAAGTTTTTGTGTGCAGTAAATTGTTTGCATGTCTATGTGATGGATTGCTTCCAATTGCTTGATACTCTGTGATTTCTCTGTTTGAATACAAAAAGAACTATTTAACATATACTGTTCATTGCTGCAAGTTCACACTGAGAAGGGGTCTACCATTTCACTTCTTCTGACCTCTGTGGAGAATTATTTTACCCTCTCTGATGCAGTCACAAATTCATTTGTGACTTCCACTCCAGTGATACAGATAGTGTCACAAATGTGAAGAGACAGTTAAAAACCAGCACTGTAAAGGGAGCGAAATGGAAGGAACCAATGCAAATGAAATTGCTTACAAAGCAATTGGTCTTTCATTATTGCACTACTTATCTGCCATTTTCACTTTGCCGCTCACTGGGCTGCAGATTATATTCTTTTCTGAAAAGTGCAGTTAGGCACACAGCAGTTCACATTATTATGGGCTAGTTGGCATTTATCTTTCAAGGATGTGCTTTTGTATTTTGATAGCTACTTGGGGGAACAGGACAATAATCCAGCAATATATGGTCCAAAAAATGGCAAACTTTAATGAAATATAATATTGTTGGCACTGGAGAGTTTTCAACTAGACCTAAATAAACAAAACAGAGGTGGGAAAGGAACAAAACTAAATTCCTTACTTTTAATCCTAATGTTTTTAAACTTTGCAATTTTGACCAAAGTACTGCAACATCTAGTATCTAGACTTTGTGTTTGTCTTTCTGGTTGACAATTGTTAAGTCTGGGGCAAGCGCTTGTCTGTT
Source organism: Vipera ursinii (assembly GCF_947247035.1). Classification (NCBI taxonomy): domain Eukaryota; kingdom Metazoa; phylum Chordata; class Lepidosauria; order Squamata; family Viperidae; genus Vipera; species Vipera ursinii. The sequence goes on from NC_139515.1 coordinate 20,879,109, forward strand.
TGAATTCTAAATTTCCAGAGCATTTTAGTTTATTTTCTACTACTTTGTCTACTTGCCTGGTTTGGGAATGAAAATCATTCAATAGCTATGCTAGCTTCTTGTACTGCTGATTCCTCCTAATTTGACAGTATATTCTGAACTACTTCTGGCAAGGCTTTGCTTTCTGTGCCTTGGGAAGACATTTGTAGTTCCTCCAGTTCTACCTCTGTGAATCCTGAATTTCATAATATAAATCAACATTAATCTGCTAGTCTCTGTTCTCTAATTTCTGATATTGGATGTTGTTCTTTTTTGAATGGGTGCATTCGTTTCAGATATTCTTCCCTTGTTGGACTTGATTTGTAATAACAGACCATTATTTCTATCCTTTCAATCTTTATAAACACCTTTTCTTCCAGTATTCCTATAGCTGCTGGTCCCGGTTACTCAGTTGACTGATAATCTTCCACCCCATTTGTTATCAAATGTCCAGGAACTCCAACACTTAGTGTGATCCTTATTGACCCAGACAGTGACTGATCCAATATGAGTTTCTGTAAAGTATGTCTCACCAAATGGTTTATGAGAGAGACATTCCTAATCTGCATCTTCTGATGAGACCTATGTAGATTGAAGCTCTGGCGTAGCTCTCATTTTGCTCAGAGAACACGAATCCATACCAAGATAGTTCCTCACTAAAAGTTATTATTGTTATTCTTTGCCCATCAGTCAAATACAGTATTTAGACTGGACTTGGAATATTTATCCACCTACTGAGTCCTCCCCAAGGACCTGAAATAGGCAGCTGCTGTTATTTGATGGTGTTAAAGGTATAGTGTAAGATTTAAGCTGTTTCCAGTAAAGCTACAGTATCTTTTGCAATTGATTGATTTTGCCAACATCGATAACATTCAAGTAGTGTCCAAATTGATTGTTGTTATTATTGTTATTGCTGTTATTATTATTAATTAATTCCACCTTTCACTGGTCATTCTGTATTTATCTTCACCCAAATATTTTCTACACATGTATTTATATGACTTTCTCCCAACATGATGCATCCATGACTTTTATAGAATTCAGAAGCATTGCATGACAATAGATAATTCAAATCAATTTCTAATTTCACTTATTTTCCTGGTAATATATGTTTATGCAGTTACAAATGAAGTACATAACCACACTTTTCAAGGGAAATAGTCATTCATTCATAAGATCAAACATTAAAGCTGTGAATAATCACCAGTTAAGTTCACCAGCTTCTTTAGGGAATAGCATGTATATATTCTCTCTCCATTGCTCTATATTACACTGAAAATGCAAGGTGCTTTTACTAATTGTGTGGAAAAAGTTTCGCTTGTCTCACCATCAAAGTTCATAATTTAATTTTAATGGTTCATAAATACCTCTTGTTCTTTCAGGATGCATCTAAAAATCTGATTATTGCAGATACAATGGGATATGTCTGATAAGGCAAAAAGTAAATATACTTACATGATTTGAACATCAATTACTTGTAAGTCATACAGTATAACATTATATAGATTGGGCAAAAAGCTGAATAAATAGGATTGTAACCTTTGTTGTTGTTAGCTGTGAAGTCGTGTCCGACCCATCGCGACCCTATGGACAAAATTCCTCCAGGCCTTCCTGTCCTCTACCATCTTCTGGAGTCCATTTAAGCTGACTCCTACTGCTTCAGTGACTCCATCCAGCCACCTCATTCTCTGTCGTCCCCTTCTTCTCTTGCCCTCAATCTTTCCCAGCATTAGGCTCTTCTCCAGTGAGTCCTTCTTTCTCATTAGGTGGCCAAAGTATTTGAGTTTTAGCTTTAGGATCTGGCCTTCTAAAGAGCAGTGAGGGTTGATCTCCTCTAGGACTGACCGGTTTGATCTCCTTGCAGTCCAAGGGACTCGCAGGAGTCTTCTCCAGCACCATAGTTCAAAGGCCTCAATTCTTTGGCATTCAGCCTTTTTTATGGTCCAACTTTCACAGCCATACATTGCAACTGGGAAAACCACAGCCTTGACTATACACACTTTTGTTGACAGGGTGATGTCTCTGCTTTTTAGTGTGCTGTCTAGATTTGCCATGGCTTTCCTCCCAAGGAGCAAGCGTCTTTTAATTTCTTGGCTACAGTCCCCATCTGTAGTGATCTTGTAGCTCAGGAAAATAAAATCTGTCACTATCTCCATTTCCTCCCCATCTATTTGCCAGGAATTGAGAGGGCTGGATGCCATGATCTTGGTTTTCTTAACGTTAAGTTTCAACCCAAGTTTTGTGCTCTCCTTCACCCACAACAAGAGGCTCTTTAGTTCCTCTTCACTTTCTGCCATTAGAGTGGTATCATCTACATATCTTAGATTGTTGATATTTCTCCCGGCAATCTTAATTCCAACTTTTGATTCAACTAGCCCTGCCTTTCTCATGATGTGCTCTGCATATAAGTTAAATAGGCAGGGTGACAGTATACAGCCTTGCCAGACTCCTTTCCCAATTTTGAACAAATCAGTTCCGTGTCCAGTTCTCACTGTTGCTTCTTGGCCCACATATAGGTTTCTCAAGAGACAAATACGATGGTCTGGTATGCCCATCTCTTTAAGAACTTGCCACAGTTTGTTATGATCCACACAATCAAAGGCTTTAGCATAGTCAATGAAACAGAAGTAGATATTTTTCTGGAACTCCCTAGGTTTCTCCATGATCCAGCATATGTTGGCAATTTGATCTCTAGTTTCTCTGCCTCTTCAAAATCCTGCCTGTACTTCTGGTAGTTCTCGATCCACATACTGCTGGAGTCTAGCTTGTAGGATTTTAAGCATAACTTTACTAGCATGAGAAATGAGTGCAATGGTGCGATAGTTTGAACATTCTTTGGCACTGCCTTTCTTTGGAATTGGAATGTAAACTGATCTTTTCCAATCCTGTGGCCACTGTTGAGTTTTCCAAATTTGCTGGCAAATTGAGTGTAGCACTTTTACTGCATCGTCTTTTCAGATTTTGAATAGCTCAGCTGGAATACTGTAACCTCCACTAGCTTTGTTGTTACTCAGCTTTTCTAAGGCCCACTTTACTTCACATTCTAGTATGTCTGGCTCGAGGTCAGTGACCACCTCATTGTGATTATCAGGGACGTTAAGCTCATTCTTGTATAGTTCTTCTGTGTAATTTTGCCACCTCTTCTTAATCTCTTCTGCCTCTGTTAGGCCATTTTGGTCCTTTATCATGCCCATTTTTGCATTAAACATTCCCTTCATCTCTCCAATTTTCTTGAAAAGATCTCTGGTCCTCCCTTTTCTATTGTTTTCTTCTATTTCTTTGCACTGTTCATTTAAGAAGGCATTCTCATCTCTTCTAGCTATTCTCTGGAATTCTGCATTCAATTGGGAGTATCTTTCTTTTTCTCCCTTGCCTTTCGCTTCCCTCCTTTCCTCAGCTATTTGCAAAGCTTCCTCAGACAACCATTTTGCTTTCTTGCATTTCTTTTTCTTTGGGATGGTTTTGGTTGCTACCTCTTGTACAATGTTGTGAACCTCTGTCCATAGTTCTTCAGGCACTCTGTCTATCAGATCTAATTCCTTAAATCTATTTGTCACCTCTACTGTATATTCAACAAGGATATGATTTCAAACCTGAGTGACCTAGTGCTTTTCCCTACTTTCTTCAGTTGAAGCCTAAACTTTGCAATGAGAAGCTCATGGTCTGAGCCACAGTCAGCTCCTGGTCTTGTTTTTACTGACTGTATAGAGCTTCTCCATATTTGGCTGCAGAGCATATAGTCAATCTGATTTCTGTGTTGACCGTCTGGTGATGTCCATGTGTAGAGCCATCTCTGGGGTTGTTGGAAAAGAGTGTTTGCGATGACCATCGTATTCTCTTGACAAAATTCTATCAGCCTGTGCCCTGCTTCATTTTGTACTCCAAGGCCAAATTTGCCTGTTATTCTGGTTATCTTTTGGCTTCCTACTTTAGCATTCCACTGCCCCATGATGATAAGGACATCATTTTTGGGTGTTAGTTCTATAAGGTGCTGTAGGGCTTCATAGAACCGGTCAATGTCATCCTCTTCAGCATTGGTGGTTGGGGCATAGACTTGGACTACTGTGATATTGAATGGTTTGAATGGATCTTACATTCCAGGTTCCTATGGAGAAAAAATCTTTACAGCATCGGACTTTCCTTTCACCACCAGACACATCCACAGCTGAGCGTCCTTTCGGCTTTGGCCCAGTCGCTTCATTGTTTCTGGCGCTACTAGTACTAGCCCTCTGCTCTTCCCCAGTAGCATATTGGTCGCCTTCCGACCTGAGGGGCTCATCTTCCAGCGTCATATCGTTTTGCCTTTTGGTATTGTCCATAGGGTTTTCATGGCAAAGATACTGGAGTTGGTTGCCATTTCCTTCTCCAGTGGATCACGTTTTGTCAGAACTCTCTGCTATGACCTTTCTGTCTTGGGTGGTCCTGCACGGCATAGCTCATAGCTTCATTGAATTACGCAAGCCCTTTCGCCACGACAAGGCAGTAATCCATGAAGGGGATTGTAACCTTAGGGGAAAAGTATTCAATACTACATCTTTTTGTGACATCAGTGTAATAAATCAGTTTGTTCTTATGTGAAAAAAGATCTCTCTTTCCTTTGTGAGTTTAAGATAGTTATCGATTAAAACACTGGCATTTTAGTTGAAGAACTTTTGTGGGAATAACAAGATTTATATGGAAGGCAAAATTATCTTGGGTTTTCTGAATCTTTACAATTGTTTGAAGCTGCCCTAGATGGGAGATTGGAAGTTTCATGCACCATTTGACCCATCTATTACTTCTCTGAAAGTTATCAGCTTTCTGAGGGCATAATGTGGTTAAGAAAACAACACCACATTACCAAGCCTGCAGAGACTGCGTATATGTGTGTTTGCATAAGTCTATGCAGTTAAAATATATGTAAATGTGCTACATGCTCAGAAATAATATAATCTTTCTCTCTTCTCTCTCCTTGCTTCCCTCTCCCTTAGCATTTATGCTGAGTTATGCAAATGGATGCATAAATATGCATAACTCTCAAGATATATATTCTGTGTACACAAGTGAACAGTCATAACTGGAAGCAATACATGGCAGAATTTTGGTATGCTGTACATTACACTTAAGTAAAACTCAGGGGCAACACTATTTGTTTTAATGTCTAAAGAGCAAGGTGTTACCCCTCTCGAAGAGTAAAAATTGATGGGCCAGATTGTTGAATCTTACTTCATTTCAGACAAGGGAAGACTTTCCACCGTATGTGATTTAGAAGGCTTCGGCCTCCATAAATTTATTGTCCAACTTTAGGAGTTTAGTAGAAGCAGCTGGCTTATTTTGCACACTCCAACACTCAGAAGTTGATTTGGAACCTTGCACCAGGAACTTTTCTCCATATGATATACATTGTTGGAAAAGTTCACCCAATGACCAGGAACACACTCCTATAAACCAATGATATAGTAGTCCATCAATAGAGAATGAACTGTTTTGAAAGTTAACATGATGAGGTTTGGAAAGGATTCCATGCAGAGTATATAAATCAGCCTTGCTCATCTCTTTTAGACCTGCTCTTTTATCTTCAGTCCTGCTGCTCTTGGCCTGGCCTTTCATAAATCCAGCTGAAGATGAGATACAGTACCTCCAATTCCAATATTTCAATTCTATTTCCCTTCCATGCATTTATTCAGCACATGGAAGAAGTCATGAGAACAGGACTACAGTCACTCTGAAGTTGACTTCCCTGCTCCCAGTGTCTGCAGAACACAGACTTACTGATCCCAAATCAGGTCAATCTCAATGGATTTATTATTGATCCTATCCATTTCACATAGGCTTCCAATCTTTTCATTCAACTACTCCAGTAACATTCTCTTTGCTTGTGGTGTGAATAAATACACCAGATCTTTCTGAGCATTAATGCTATGTATTCAGCCCCAGGCTGAGCCACAGATGGAGGCTAAATGCTGACTATGTGAGAATTTTATTCATGTAATATCTGCTGCATTTTTAAAGCTGGAAATCTTGCCCACATGCTCATCAGCAGACAAAGCCACCTAGTGCCTCTTTGAGATGATGAGAGCTCAAATCTTAGGGCATGTTATATGCTAAATCCAGAACAGTAAGTAGATTGACCAGTTGCTGCAGTTACACATGCATCTCGAGCCATTTGCTCAATGAGGTTTTGATAATTTATTGAAAATAATGTGTCTCTATTTTTAATATCTAACTTTGACCTTTTTATATGAGAAGCTAATAAGCAGTATCTATTTTAAAAGCAGAAAAAAGTCCTCATGGAAGATCATAATGATGATAAATATGTAGTTCAGCCCAAGTGTACACAAGTTTATACACAAGTGCTAATGTGCTAAAATGTAGTTGATTAGTTTGCAATTCAGGATACTGTGTGAAAACAGACAATTGGATTAATTTGACAAATTATGAATCAAAGTGTAGTGGATTGTATACCTCAGTTATTTTGTTCATGGGCTGTGAAAATCTTTATAAATTGATGCTTGGGAGTAGGACATTTCCAGGTCATTGAGGCACCTAAATTCTGTTTTTTCACTCTTGCTTGCAGTGACAACTAAAAGCAGTGTCTGAGGCAGTCTTGCATATGCAAAAAAAGATGTGGTTGCTTTAAAGCTTCAAAAAAGTTTTCTATATATCTATTCCTATCTTTTAAAGCACTTTTTGAAGGATCCTACATTTAATAACTGTTTAAGAAACAAAACACAATAATAGAATCCTGACATAACCTCCCCATGACAAGATCCATCACAAGACTTTCACTGGTGACTCACACTTGACCCATGACAAGACCCACCACAAGACCCTCACTTGACACACCCATACTGTACCTGACCCATCACAAGACTCAACACAAAACCAATCAGAAAACCCTGACCTGATGGGACCCTCACCTGACATGACCTCACCATCACAAGACCTACTGACCACATGAAGATCTTATAAACTGAAGAACACTAACATTTACATCCCCTAAACTTTGTTGAAGATGTTACCTAGTCTGGTAGTGAAATGTTCAGAAACCAACCCACAAGCTTGAAGAATGAACCTCCACCTCATAATAGAATCAGACAAAGTTAAGCTCAGCAACAGCCCAAAGAAAATAAGGCAACCTCTTTATTTTTATTCATCTAGCTACAAGCTAACTACTTCTTAAACACATCTTAACATCTACACGTTTTACTCTTTGTCTGTAATGCATTTTACACAGAAAACTCACATTATTGTGTTAGTGCTGATAGCAATTTCATTTCTACATATAGGAAGATAGAAATTTGAGTATTTTATTCCTCGTTATTTATTTCAAGATAAACAGATATTTGTCTGAATTGTAAATATCTGTGACCCTATGTATGGATGAACAATTGACAGATAGATTTTTACTTTAAGACATTGTGTCATGAGTAGGATCTTGAAGATAAATTGTTAGCAGGTTAGAACAAGTAACCTTTCTATGTACTATGGTTGACTAGGTCCTAGAAAACAACAAAATTATATATCGCAGTCAAAGAACACGAACTGAGTTATAATATATTTTCTGATGACCAAAATGCAGATGTGCTACATCTTTGATCTCACTTTTCCTTTTCACACTACTAAATTACTAAACCCTACTTCTCTAAAGAATTAAGAATGTTATGGATTTATTGAATTAAACTTGCAGACAAAGGATGACCTCTTAATTTTGTGCTACCCAAATAAGTAATATGGAATATTGGGAAAAAAGGCTTTGGCAAACATTTGTGATATTTAGTCTTTGGGGCTAAATAAAACTGATCACAGATTGAATTAAAAAAAAGTTTAAAATGAGCAAAAATGATGCTTTGCATCATGTGGGATAAATATTTTGGAGACCTGATCACTGTCCAGTAAATTCTTCCCACTGCAAAGTAGAGATCACATGATGTCCAAATTCTCACCTGTATTCAGCTGCTATTATGTACATAAAAGGATAAAGTGGTAGAACAAAAAGACCATTCCCTTTTGGGCTGCCCATGTTAGTATCCATTAGTATTGCATCCATGGCCCTGAAAAGTTCTGTGCTTTCTCATGTAGCTATAAAGACAATGTAAATTCTTATCTATTGTTCATGTTTCTCAGTTTCTCAGCCTTTCCCTGCCTTTTATCCCATTTTGTCAGTTAGTTTTTTTATGTTTGCTATTTATTTATTAATAAATAAATTTTAAGGTATATTGTTGGTAGCTGAATTGAATCTCAGGTGGGTTTCCTCTGTTCTAGACACAGACATTGATGCTGAGTGGGCTGAGCAAAAACTAAACTGGAAATTATCCATCAGAATTTTTCAGCACAGTGATTGGAGCTAGAGGTGAAATAAGAGAGAGAAGGACTATGTTTTAAAGAGGTCACAGGTGTAGAAGAGAATAGAGATGACGATGGAGAAGGTATGTACAGCAGAACAGGGATCACATTGTTAGTAAAATGTGATAGTTCAGGAAAACAAGAAAGTGAAAAAAGATCTAAACACTAATAAGGAGGTGGAATGAATTACTACAAGGCATTCAAGATTCTGCTGTAATTATACTTTATATCAGTAAAGAAGACTTCTAGTATTTCTTGTGGGGACTGATTTCTCACCTGCCTATCTTTAAGGACTGTCAGAATATCACAACATAGTTACACAATGTTCTGAAGGACTTCAGGAAAACATCTGGAGACCTACTGACATCATTAGTAAATCCCACATTTTCACCCTTGGAAGAAAGGAAGAAATAGGAACAGAATGAGTCTATATGACAAACTGCTTCCATACCCTACTCTTAGAAGTTTTCCAACCATCCCAGAGGATCTCTAAAATACCATGAACCGAGCTAAAGGTTGCCTCCCAATAGTGATTGTGGCTGTTTTTTGGAGCTAATTTTGGGGAAGAAATGAAAAAGAAGCATTGAGTTTATTTGCCAATAGATTTTGGCTGGATGACCTTGCTGTCAGTACATTTTATTGTTAGTGGGACCATGATGTTCATGGGCTGCATACCCTGAAATAAAATGATGAGGCTTTTAAAAAATAAGGTTTCAAGTAGGAGCATAGGTTATCACATTAATTTGCTAGAAAACCATGAAAGCTTTTTTTTTGGGGGGGGGGCAGGGATTTTCCTAGGAAAAAGGAAGTGTTTGCAGACAAATCATCCTAGCATATACTATGTAAACATAAAATAACTAAGCAGGTTGGGTTGATAATGTCTCTCTGCATAACAAGCAGTAAATAAAAATAGTTTTTAATGAAAAACTAGATGTGTGTTGTATCCTCTTGTTCATTTCTTTCTTGAGGTATTGAATAGAAACATAAGACAAGATGGGAGAATTGTGAGAGTTAAGATTCAAATAAATATACTGATAGACAGGATTTTAAAGATTTATACTCAGCTGAAGCTGGAAATTTTCCTTTTAAGGCTGATGGATTAACAGTTAGAAAAAAATATTAGCATCTCTAAGACAAAAAGAGGTTCTCTTAAACTGAAGTAAATCTATCTACAACCTACTATCTCCATAGGCTAGAAATCAGGTGCAGGCTTAGAAACTAGGAGACCATGAGTTCTAGTTTTACTTAGACATGTGAAAGTCAGCTGGGTGACTTTGGACCAATCACTCTCTCTCTTAGATCAACCTACCTCACAGGGTTATTGTGGAGAAAATGGGAGAGAGAAGGGGTATTAGGAATTTAAAAAAGGAGTATTAAAAATAAAGATAATATTTTAGATAGATAGATAGATAGATAGATAGATAGATAGATAGATAGATAGATAGATAGATAGATAATTGGACTTGGGCTTTGTATAATAACAACAAGATCCCAGCTTTAATGTATTATTGCCTTATCAGAAACTGATGTGCCATTTTACCTTCCTCTCACTGTATTTATGTAATAAACTGGATATTAAAATATTAATAAACCATGATTATTTATTTTAATACAGAGAACAACCTCATAATCACTTAAAATAATTCTAGGATTGTTAACATCAAATGCAATTGCAAGGGAATTTATTTTAAAGGAATTATATCACATGTATCAATTGATATCAATATTTTGAACATATCTTAAGCTTCCTTTTTCCAGGGCAGAAACTGTTTCAGTGATGCTTCTGGAATTTTTTTATCTGTGCACAAGCAAAATACTAGGAATATATAAAACTTCTTAAAAATGCTGATATCCTTTCATGTTTGTTTTCCTTTCTTTACATTGCTTTTGAAATTTATACTTTTTTGTAAACAAAAAAAAATATCATTTCATTTCATTGGAAGCCCTCAAATTCACCATTCACTTTCAGTAAAGCTTGGTAGAAATTCTTCTAAACAGGGTGAAGTAGCAACATAAGCCTGACAACTCATTTTCCCTTCCTTTTTAAAGAATTCTACAGTTATATGATTTGGAATTTAGACTTAGTTAATATTTAGATAGGAGACTAGGAAATTCCAGGGCTGTAGATTAGATTGAAAAGTATTTATTATTTATCATTCACTTATTAGAGTTTATGTGCTGCTCCAATCCCAAAATACATACTAACGTGTCCTCTTAAGTAAGTAGGTTAAAAAATAATTTTAAAAACATAATAGCAACTACAATACAATTACTATAATCCAAGTGCTTGATGAACAATCAAGAATTTATAGAAGAAAAAGGCATAAGACTTCACCATTCAGAACCATTCTGTTGGATCTTGGGAAAATGTTACACGGCTCTTCCTGCTACTGCAATCTTATCAATGTAAAAAAAAAATGTTGCACTGAATCCCTCCCCTCCAGTTAGAAAGAAGAACAGTCACAGTGAAGATATGCGAAGGTAGCAGAAGATGCTCATCTTTACTAATTCTTTGAATGCATGGCTTTCTGTGTAGTCCTGCATGCATCTGCCTAGGAATACAAACATTAGCATTACTTTCAACTGAGTAATAAATTCTACCACTTTGAACTAACTCCCATTGATGTCTGTTGACCTACTTCCAGGAACATGATGCTGAAAAAATAACATTTTAAAAATAATGTCAAATTGTTGAGATCAAGCTGATCATAACATTTTCTGTTGATTTCTGAAAAAAGAGAAAAGGCCATTTACCTAGGTGGCATGGATTAATCTACATCAGTATTAAATGATTTATAATTCCAAATTCCTATCACCCTATTAATGAATCTGTTTATACATTTCAGTAAGTTTATATCAGAAAATATGCCTAACAAAATCCTCACCCCTCTAATGTATTCATCAGTTTACTTTTTTCCACTTAAAAAACAATTCTTTTTGTATCATTTATAAAAAAATAGTTTTGATAATAGCAATAGACTTATATACTGCTCCAGCCCTCTCTAAGCAGTTTACAGAGTCAGCATATTTCCCCCAATAATCTGGGTCCTCATTTTACTGACCTGGGAAGCGTGGAAACCTGAGTCAACCTTGAGCCAGTGAGAATCAAACTGCCAAACTGCTAGCAACCTGGAGTCAGCAGAAGCAGCCTGCAATACTGCATTCTAACCACTGTGCATATGTAAAGGTAAAGATAAAGGTTCCCCCGCACATGTGTGCTAGTCGTTTCCAACTCTAGGGGTCATTGCTCATCTCCGTTTCAAAGCCGAAGAGCCAGCGGTTCTCCGAGGATGTCTCCATGGTCATGTGGCCGGCATGACTAGACGCCAAAGGCACGAAGGCACGAAACGCTGTTACGTTCCCACCATAGTGGTCCCTATTTTTCTACTTGCATTTTTACATGCTTTCGAACTGCTAGGTTGGCAGAAGCTGGGACGAGTAACAGGTGCTCAGTCTCTTACGTGGCACTCGGGATTCGACCCGCCAAACTGCTGACCTTCTGATTGACAAGCTCAGCGTCTTAATCCACTGAGCCACCATGTTCCTATAATGCATATGTATGTACCTATAAATGTATATTTTCCAGTTTCAAGTTTGGGATTCTAAAGAAAGAAATAAAAGTGTATTGGTTGCAATTACATTTCTGGTTATTTTCAGCACAACTGAACTGCAGTTACTATGTGTGCTGGTCCTGAGGCAAGGTTGTCCCTTCTACATTAATATAAAGGGTTTAAACTTTTGTGATACAGATCAAAAGAATGTTGCCTGTAACTGTACAGCTACCCTCCCTAGTTCTCTATTTGTATTTGCACCTCTATTGCTTTTGTTAGAATTCCACAGAATATTTAATGCCAACACAGCCTCTTTTCTCTCTCAGTGTTCAGGGTGTGATAGATACCCATACTTAGATGAAGTATTAAATTGAAGCAGCCATAATAACTGTGCATTGACTGTTGTGGATTAATGTCAGAGATGGGCTCCTAGTGCATGGTTCTTGTGTGCAGTGCCTAAGACCCTCAAAGGCTCATTTCCCATCCTGGTCTTCACCTTATGGTTGAGTTGCGGATTCTGCCCTTGCCCTCTATGTTAGGTCTATCTTCCATCTGAGGAACCTTAGGAGGGCAAGGAGCATAGCTATCAATCTCAGGCTAGGGACAGAGTTGCACTTCAGTTGATTGTTGCTATGAGAAATATGGCTTCACACTGGAGTAAGACCAAGAAGTGACTGAATTCCCAGAATCATATCAGGGTGGGACCACAGTCAGGAACTGCTCGAATTACCTTTCAACATTTCACCTTTAGGATAAACAGCGGGTTTTATGATAGATAGTGAGCTGTCAGGGTCTGGACTTGGATATGAATACATCCCAGGAGTGTCATTATGCTCTGCCCAGGCACAAAGCTATGCTTTCCACTCTATAGCCACAGCAACAACAATACCTTGGCATGTTCTGCTCAAAGTTGTGAATTGAGCCACATTTCTCATAGCAAAAATCAACTGAAGTACTGACAGAGTAGCAACTCTATCCTTTCTTATCAACATAGGGGGGATTGCCAAGAATATACAATTCTTCTGTTGTCATTCTCCTGAGGTGTGGTCTATACAAGGTGTTCTGAAAGCTACGTGTCTCATTGCTTGAGATCTGTATTTTAAATTAAAATTGTTTTGTCTTTACACACACTCTAATACCCCCAAAGTGAGCAAGACTATGTTATTTTTAAACAATTTGATTTTTTTTAATCCCATTTACATCCCGACCTTCTCCGAAGACTCAGGGCGGCTTACAATCTAAAACACAAATCAATGTGCTTAGCAATAGCCTTCATTCTATGCATATGCCTGCTTATTAGGGCTTTCGCCCCCCCCAAGCGGCATTATTACAAAGTCAGCTTATTGCCCCCAACAATCTGGGTCCTCATTTTATCTACCTCGGAAGGATGGAAGGCTGAGTCAACCACTAATTGCAGGCAGCTAGTATTACTTAAGGAGGCATTAGCCTACTGCTCCACCAAGGCAGTATTTTACTGCACGTACATGTAGCATGTGGCACCATACTCAGAAAATGTCTCAGTATGGGAGCCAGTTTGGTGTAGTGGTTTGACATCTCCTCAGGCTAGGAGATCATCAGTTTTAGTTTCACCTTCACCTTAAATTTAGATGGGTGACTTTGGGTCGGTCACTCTCTCAGCCTTAGGATGAAGGCAAAGGCACACCACTTCTGAAATAATGCCAAGAAAACTGCAGGAACGTGTCCAGGTAATTGTCAGGAGTCAACATGAAATAAAGGCATGCACTCACAGACACACAAAGACACAAAAAGATGTAGCAAGGGAAATTACATTTGCTGAATTGTATATTGACTCATAATACTTATAGTGGGCTGAAAATCTGTAAAGCTGTGAAACATCAGAAAACCAGTTTTTAAATGATCACTGGATGTCAAGGGAATTAAGGAAGAATGAAAGAAAGGTAGTGAATTCTTAGTGATTGTTTTTTATTGCAGAAGCTGTAGGGCAAATACTGATGCTTGAAAGGATATTTTCTGAAAACACCCCCTGGAGAGTTGAGAAAATAGTGGTGAATACATGTAAATTATAACTTTAATGTTAACATAAATAAAAAAATAAATGAATCACTGGGTCAAGATTATATCTTTAGAATGTCTCTGTGTTTATCCTCAAACATTTTTTTGTAAATTTGTAAAAAGTAACATATTTACAATCATAAAAACACAATCTCACAAATGAAGCTCATAATAGAGGACTATCAAGACACTCATGCAATGCTGATTTTTAAAAAGATGTCTAGATTGTTCCAAAAAAATTGTAGTTGGTTAACTCCTGATCTGGGAAAAGTTGTAGGAAACATTATTAGAAATAAAATTACCAAGCAAATTAAAGATGAGTCTTTCCAAAAGAATCAACATAGCTTTCTATATCATTACTATTTCAAGATTGTCAGTCTAGATGAATTATATGTTGTTCATTAACGTTTGTAACTTCAACTAGCAAAAAGCTATTCACAACAGGTCTATCTGATTCTATTATCTGTGATATTCAGTTTGGCCACTTGCCCTATTTTTAATCCAGCCGCCTGATTGGCCTTGTCAATTTAATAATCCATATTCCTGATCTCTAGTTTATAGCTCCTGACTCCTTCCAGATGCTATCTGGAGGCCATTAGCTTGTACTTATATAGAATAGATGCCCACTATTAAGATGAAAGTTGTATCTGGTCTTTATATGGCCAAGGGAAAGAAATGGGCAAGGGTAAGTCAAATAATCATGAATATTTTTACTAATTCCTATTAACATTTATTCCACTAATTAGCATTCATTAATCAATTATTTAACAGTTAATAAATCATTGTATCATGTTTCAAATAATGTTACTTTTCATGTTGTTACAATTTGACGGCAAGTTTTGGAGAGCCACTTCCAAGACAATATAGACGTTTCTAAGAGTGGAATGAGACAACTCGCCATAGCCAACTCACCATGGGCCAACTTGCCATGGCCAACTTGCCATGGGCCAACTTGCTGCAGGACAATTTAACAATTCAATTTCATTTTTAAAAATAAATACAAAGGTATTTTAATTTTTATCAGTGAGTTGGTCACAGCAAGTTGGCCGTGGCAAGTTGGCTGTGGTGAGTTTGTCATGGTGAGTTGGCCCCGAAGAATTGTCATAAACCCTTCTAAGAAGAATAGGGATGGCTGTTCACGCTAAACTGGCTGTGGCAATGGATAAGAAGAAAAATCTGTGCATGTTCTAGGAGGCATTGATAGTTGTGTACCATTCTGTTGCATATGGGACAATTGTGTCCAAATAAAATTCATTGCAAATTTTTAAAAAGTCTTAAAGCTGTTGCAGAATAAATAATTGAAATAGTGGCTGTCTTGTTAAATATCAAGGTGAATATGTGCAATGGCAACACAACCACAACGCCCTTCTGGGGCGTTCGCAGTCGGTGTTGGCAGGGGGGCAGAGGTCAACCTTGAGGCCCCTTGTTTGTGGAGTTCCTCAGGGATCGGTCCTCTCGTCTCTCCTGTTCAACATCTATATGAAGCCTCTGGGTGAGATCATTCGTGGTTTTAGAGTTGGTTATCATCAGTACGCTGATGATACCCAGCTTTTTATTTCAACCCCAAACCACCCCAGTGATGCCCTCGACATGATGTCCCATTGCCTGGAGGCGGTCCGGGTCTGGATGGGGAGGAACAGGCTTCAGCTCAACCCTGACAAGACTGAGTGGCTGTGCATGTTGGCATCTCGGGAAACACAGATTATTCCATCTCTTAATATGGGGGGTGAGTTATTACCCCCCGTAGATCGGGCTTGCAACTTGGGGGTCCTTCTAGAGTCACAGCTCTCCTTAGAAGATCATATAGGAGCTGTGACTAGGGGGGCCTTCGCCCAGGTTCGCCTGGTGCGCCAGTTGTGGCCCTATCTAGACAGGGATGCCTTGCGTACAATCACTCATGCGCTCGTGACCTCTCGTTTGGACTACTGCAATGCTCTCTACATGGGGCTGCCCTTGAGGACCACCCGGAGGCTTCAACTGGTGCAGGATGCAGTCGCACGAGTGGTGTTGGGGGTCTCCTGATACTCCCACGTTACACCTCTGCTCCGTGAGCTGCATTGGCTGCCAGTTGCCCTCCGGGTGAGATTCAAGGTGCTGGTAATGACCTATAAAGCCCTACATGGCATGGGTCTGGATTACCTGCTGCCGGCGTCAACCTCCCTCCTCTAGTGCGCTCCCACAGAGTGGGCCTCCTCAAGGTGACTCCGATCAGAGAATGTCAGTTGGTGGCCCCCAGGGGGAGGGCATTCTCTGTGGGTGCGCCAGACCTATGGAACCGCTTGCCGGTTGAGCTCCGGATGGCCCCCGACCTTCGCTCCTTCCGACATGATCTAAAAACTTATCTATTTGAACAATCCGGCCTGGTCTGATGGGTTTGGGGTTTGGATTTAGTTTTAACATAGTTTTAATTATTGTATTATATTGGCATAATTATTTAATTCTTTTTTAACTTTTGTATTTATATTTTGATATTTATTGCCCTGTACACTGCCCTGAGTCCTTCGGGAGAAGGGCGGTACAAAAATTTAATAAATAAATAAATTATTAAATAAATAAATTATAAACATTATCTTAACTACAATTCTAGTAAACCCTCAAAAAGTATAAACAAGGAAATGTTACATACAAATGATAAAATGCCTAACAATACTCATCTTTCAGAAAAAAAGGCTCAAGTTTTCTCTTATAATTATGTCTCATTTAACTTATTCTGTGGGAAAATGATTAAATACCATTCAGGAAGTATTAATACACATGTACACACAGAAAGAGATACCCATCTGTGCTTAGCCACTGAGAATAAAGAAGCCCTGGATGTTCTAATGGCTTGCAGAGCAGATGCCATCCTTTGAATAGTGTTCACAACTTGGTTAGAGTTAAGCAAGCGGCAAATCATAATTCAGTTCCTGCAAAGCAATCCTTGAGAAGATGGTTACCTCATATGGAGCCGATGGGCAAAGTCTGCTTGAGGCTCCTCTATCCTATAAATATAAATTGCTATCATATGGTTAGTGGTACACAAGAGCAGATGAGGAGCGGAAACAAATATGCAATATTCGAGGAAGTTGTTTCCCTCAGTTTGATTTTATTCCCATTTAATGACAAAACTGAAATCAGGCATAGGGAGTATTTCTTTAGAGTTATGCTTTTGCCAATCATAATTTAAGGAAGAATGTGGCTTTACTTTATTATGCTGACACTAAAAGAGACTTCCTCTCCTCTTCTTTTTTCTGCTTAAAGAGTTTTTGTAACACAGCTGTGCAAGCAATTTTGCTAGATTTAGTTAGAACAATGTTTCTCAACTGAGGAAACTTTAAGATGTGTGGACTTCAACTCCAGGAATCCTCCAACCAGAATGACTGGCTGGAAAATTTTGATAATTGAAGTTCACATGTCTTAAAGATGCTAAGGTTGAGAAACACTGAATGAAAAGGATGTTTCAGAAATGTTATGAGAATAAAAATAGTTCACTTTGATTTGCAACCTGAATTTTCCAAGCATAGAAAAGGCAGAATACTCTGATGACTGGGGTGATATTCAGTGGGATAAGTGACCTTAAACTTCTCACTAATGAATTTCTTTTCCATGTAATCTAGACTTGGCTGTACAATTATGAAGCTTTCTAGCAGTCCTTTTGAATACATAATCTCTTTTCTGAGAATTATCACATTATTTGCAATATTATCTTCATGGATTACTGCCTTGTAATGACTCAAAAACACTATCTGATGCATTATATACAAGGCAATGTATCAAGCTCTGTATTGATCACCTTTATTTTAAATTATTCATTCTTATATTATTACCTTCAAGTTAATCTTGACTACCTCATAACTACCTTGTTCAAATTTATGTAGTTTGCTTGGCAATGTTTTTGAAGTCGTTTGCCATTTTCTTCTTTTTAAGGCTGAGAAAGTGGGACTGGCTGAAAGCCACCTGACTGGTTTTTGTGGTGTTCGCGGCGGGTTTATTTATTTATTTATTTATTGATGGGATTTATATCCCGCCCTATCTCCTGAAGGACTCAGGGCGGCTCACAATAAAACATATAATAAGTACATAAATCAAGATAAAATGAAAATTGAGAACATCAGTGCAGGACAGCTGGCTTAACACAACAGTTGTTTTATTTGCCTCACAGGAACGAACAAGTAGGGGACAATCTCCCCTTATATAGGGATGCCAGCGGGTGGCTAGCCAATCCCTGTCCTCGAACACTTTCCGCCATTTTGGCTCCTTCCAATCCGTGTGGACCATGTGTGCAGCTGTCAAACTCAGCTGTCAACTGTATCCGCGTGTGGAGCTGTCAACGGAAACTGTGTGTGCGGCTGTCAGCTGTCAAAGGGAACTGACACACGTTTCTTATTTTGAACAGTGTTGATAATTACATACAATACAGTTTTGAGAGTAGAACTCATGGGCTCCTGTTTTTTGTAGCCTGATGCCCTAACCACAATACCAAACTGGCTCCCAACACTTACTTAAAATACAACAGATTAAATGATTCCACATTCAGTACTATAAAACAATGTAGTGTCAAATCATATGCAACAACTCCCTTGTGGCTTTCTTGGTTTCTTTTTAGCACCATCAGTGCAAGTGGAATCAGAAACATAGTTGTATATAATTCTGTCCTTCTGAATTATAACATCATTTTAAAATTCTGATCTGTTTACCTCCTGGGCTATCAGAATGCTTCTACTTGATTGAATTAGAATTAAAACATTTAAGGAAAATAAATTAGATTATTTTCTATTTATTGTGTATTCTGACTAATTGTAGTTTTCTGGAAACCAGAGAGAGGTCTTTCCCATTGCCAGATTCCTTTAATCAAAAATGTCAGAAATTGTTTCTTTTAAACAGAGATGCCATGATTGAATATTAAACTCCTCTGAGCCTAGTCCTTCCCCTAAATTGACTTGACTTTGATAAGGCTGATAAGATTGTATTTATACAGAATACATAACTTCTAAACTCAAAGGAGCCAGCTGGGGATAATATCTTGTTAGTTGTCCTAATTTCAGTGAATTTATCTCTGAGTGAATAGCAGGCTGGTAAACTATCCATGAATTCTGAATATGTTATTGGATCACAAGTAAAAGGCTACTGTTTGCTTTTGAGAAGTCACTGGTAATCATAAGGAAAACTGTATGATTCAAGAGCTGATATGACTAGTTTTTATGTGGAAACACAGCACTTCAACTTCACCAAACTAATTAGCAGTTTTATGATTCAATAACACTGGGTGTTTATTAAGCAATAAAATGTTTTTATTAGAAATTGATTACTGATTCCTGCAGATCCCCAAAGTATAGGTAGACTCATCTTAACAAAGTAAAGACTTGAATTACAAACAGAAATGCCTTTTATTAGAAATTGATTACTGATTCCTGCGGATCCCCAAAGTATTGGTAGACTCATCTTAACAAAGTAAAGACTTGAATTACAAACAGATATGTACAGTATATCAGTGGTTTGTATATATACACACATATCAATTTATGACTACATGATTGCAAGGAAAAGCTTTTGAAAAATTATCTGACCAAGTTAATGCTGCCTGCTTCTTTTGACAACACTTCATGATACCAAGTGCAATTCCTTTATAGCTGTGCTGCTTAAAAATATTCTGTTCTAATTTAAAAGGTCTGTGAATGATCCTGCAACTTTGGTAGATAATATGTGAACACTATTATAGAACTACATACTTTTCTTAGCTGAGAAGGGTAGCATTTTCTGCAAACAATGGCAATCTTAATAATAAATGATGTAGGTAAAATTACAAATAATACAAAACTCAGAGCCAGCTCATACTTTAGTTACTGCACTTGTCACAACTTATGCAAGTTGCATTAAAGGCTATACCAATTCAAAATGCATATATTAGTGATGAAACTGATTATGCTAAAATACATACTGTGAATAAAAGTATGTTAATTAAAGAATCAGTATGAAAAGTTATATCTTTTCAGCTTTTGTAAAACAAAAAAGTTCATTAAATAGAAGTGGAGTGAACAAAATTATGGTTTAAGCAAATGAAATGCAATGGCATCAGGCAAAATAAACCACTTTTAATTATGATTAGTCTTAGTATCAAGAATATTAAAACAATAAATAACCCACCTTAAAGAATTGCAATATGTTGTTCTTATGGCAATTCCTTATGGCTTAACATTTATTTATTTATTAACATAAATGTTTGCTACCATTCAGTGTCAACTTTTGCAGGTGGATAGAGGAATGGCTAACCTATGCTGAGCTGGCAGCTAAAATCAATGGTTACTAGTGATTATTTCTGTCCTAAAAGAAGGAGGAATCAAGTAAAATCTTCATTCACTACTTCATGATTGTGATGATCTTCCTTTGTCTCTCTAGCTTTTTGCTTTTCTCTTTCATTTCAGCCCACGGAATAACCTTTTTTTTTCTTTTCTTGTATTTTTTTTAAAAAATTGACTCTAATATTGTAATTTATAGTTTATGACATTAATTCTATAATCAGATAACAAAATGTCATTCATATTGGTTTAAATGTCTGCTAGAAGATTGTGGCACGCACACACACTGCACCTCTATCCCACCCTCATCTACTAAAGAAAACACAGGCTCTGGGACACATAGAAAAGTGGTCAACGATTGTGGATAGGGACAAAGGAGGAATGGATCAAAAGCTTTAACTTTGCCTAGCAGGATTCTTTGAAAGTGAACTAACTCAGTCAAGTCAAATATATATCACTTTGCATGAAAAGTAGGGCCAGATCAAAAGTATCAGGTGGCTTCTAAATACTTCCATGTCAAAGTTTATACTTTAACATACCATGGAAGCCAAAATAAAAATAACATAATTATATCTAAATGACCTTACAGTTTCAGTAGAAATGAGACACTGAATATAATTTGGAAAAGAAATATAGGCAGCTTGGCTGAATCTATCTTCTTGAATTACTGATTTATTCCAATTATATCTCTCCAGCCTTTCAGGATATTAGTACTCCCAAAGTGTTTCATAATCAATCCAAACAATTGTATATACAGATATAGGAAATATTATTTTAAAAGAGTAAAAAATATTCTAGGTTCTTCCTCAGGAGACAGATGAGTCCTTCGGGAAAGGGCGGTATAATAAATGTTACCAATTTCTCTGTATGATGGGTGAAAGGAAGACTCTAGTTAGCTAGTTTTCTGTGATACCCCAATCTTCCTTTAGGGACTCTTACCATTGAATGCTTGGTGGTGATAATAAAGTGAGCTAACTGTGATTTTTTTTTTAAGGAGCAGAAGCTATTAAGATATTCCTAACTGTAAAATATATTTGAAAGAGGCAAAATCATTAGGATATTCCTCACAGTATAATTACAAATCTACCCACATTGATTAAATGAATGAGACATGGGGCATGCCTGTATTTTAATTAAGCCCTGAATAAGTTTATTTACTCATAAATTTAATTATATTGGATGTCTGAACAAAAGGGCAATGCCTGCTCTGGAAAAGATGGATTATTTTCTAATAACCATGGCTTTACTATTAGCTCATACTTTGGTAATGGGACCTTTCTATATAATGCAACATTCTTTTGCTGGATAAGTCAAGAAAGTCCATCTTTGAAAATCAAATTTACAGCTTAGTGTGTATATATCAGCTGTATTCTATATGAATGGCAAGTAATAAATATATGGATTAATAATAGACCAGTTACATTAGGAAGAAATCTGGTTTTTTTTTCTCTCTTTCCCTTTCCCTTCTTTTTTTGTCCACTATGTTAAAACTATTTCAGAAGTTTGTGTATTTCCATTCTGATCAAAGCTGTAAGCAGTTAATTCAGAAAGTTAGTCAAAAGCTGTCATAAATTCAGAAATTAGGGAAACAGCAGTGTAGCTATGAAGGAAACTAAAATTATAGTAGATGATTCAGAAAGAGAGAAATCAGCAAAATTACAAAATTAGACAGAGAGAAATCAACATAATTACAAAACAAGCCAGTCTGAAGTCAACAGCAAAGAAAACCCAAGAACTCAAAGGCCAGTTAAGAGACAAATGCTTGCTATCAACAAAGCTGAGGTTCTTTTAGGTTCTTTTCATATAATTTCAGCCTTGCTTATAGGAACACTGATTTTTGCTTCCTTTCTAAAAAGCATAGGGAACATATTTGTTCTGTTCTTCTGAAACGTTTCTAGTTTTAGGGTTGGCACTTGGTCAAGATCTGTTGACTTCTCAGTATCAGAGCAGTTAGCCAGTTGCTCTAAATGATATTTCTAAGCAGAAGTATCTGCCTTGATTGGCTGAAAGCCAAATTGCTCTCCCAGAACAGGCTGGCAGACCATTTGGTTTGCATTTTCTTCCTCCAATTCTGAGAAATGCACTTATACTTCCTTTGGCAATTGAGCTCAAAATGGCTCTGGGGATCAACTCTGATCTGCTCAGCTTCTGCTTGTGTTTTACTACTTTCATACACTATATCTTAAAAGCTATGTATGGTTCTTGGCCATGTGAAAGAGAATTATCTGCTATATAGTAGTAGAACAATGAAATTTAAACTATTTAGATAACTTTATCCTAAATACATCACTGCAGCAATATCCATCTAGATCTAGGCATCCCCTTAAAATGTGGTTTCACATGAAAGTGTGGAGGAGTTTATTTAAAAGTACTTATCCACTTGTGTTCTTTGAAAGTTTAAGAGTACAAAGATATCCTTTTTTCTAATTGATTGCAAAGTATATCAAAGGTTGGGGCAACTCAGTACACAGCCATTTGATGCAGATGAGTCTTCATATTTCTTTTCTAGGCTAACACCAGTGTTTTTTTTGTAAAAGAAAAAGGTGCCGGAACTCACACATGTCATACAACGCGCCTTGCCTACCCTACAAGGTTCCATCAAAAAATGGTGCCGGAACTCCGTTCTGAGCATTCTATGAGAAAAAAAGCCCTGGCTAACACAGTCTAAGAAAACAAAGTAGTCTCTTGGTATTATGTATAAGAAAGTTGAACTCAAAGAAATATCTTCCTTTAGTTTGAGTTGTTAATGAAGGTAGAATCACCATTGGATTTATCTCTGTTGACAAAGACTCACCAGTGTATGAGTGAATGAACCAGGAGATAGAAATTACTGCTAGCAGCTGTAAAATATATCAAATTCATACTGAGATGGGTTTAAACTGACAGTGAATATAATGACTAGCCCCATTAACAGACAATAATTGTTGCACAAAAAGTTTTCTTTTGTTGGCACAAGCTAACAGGGATTGTCACATGATTCAATTTGGGGGCCTGATCCTAGAAATGGGATGATGTGGCTTCCCCCATAAATAGGGTGAAAATGCATGTTAAAGGCTTCTGAAAAGCTCATCATAACACCACCTATTAAGCTTCATGCAGTCATTCTATCATGTTTAGATTCAATCATGATTAGCAAAATTTTACTGGAATATTCCTGTTTTCTTTAATGTCTGTACTTGTGTATGTCAAAGACTGGAGGTATGCTTGAAAGCTTATTGTTGAGGAGATCACTTGGACCAGACATGTGTTGCTCTATCTATGTTCACCTTGCATAATATATGCCCTTGAAAACACTGAGGTGTTCATGCAGATGAATTGATATAAAAGCTTTTTGGAGAAATCAGATATATTCATTTCTTGAAGTTATGTACTGTATTGACATTCACTGAAGGAATCTGAGACCACAAGCTAGTAAATTAAGGAGATGTATGATTCCCTGGTCTGACAAATGTTCTTTCCCCTTTTCCAGTATTCTTTTAATAGGAAATTACCCACCAATTATTTAGCCCAAGAGTTTAAAAGTTCAGTCACACATTGCATCATGATTAACTGCAAAATATGTTTGAAACTAATTACATCTGACAACTGCCGCTACCCACATATTTAGCAAACATGTTCTCTAAATTCATTAGTGGTGAGGAGTGCTACTTATCCTTGAACTTTAAAAACTCCATTTTTACACCAGTGTAAAAGTACAATTGAATTAATTTTTAATTATATTCATAGTAGGTTACCTGTAAAAATTCTTTACTAACAAACTTTTTTTTGTCTTGTGCTATGTATTGGACAGGGACGCGGTGGCTCAGTGGGTTAGGATGCTGAGCTTGTCGATCAGAAGGTCGGCAGTTTGGCAGGTCGAATCCCGAGTGCTGTGTAACAGAGTGAGCGCCTATTACTCATCCCAGTTTCTGCCAACCTAGCAGTTTGAAAGCACGTAAAAATGCAAGTAGAAAAAGGAACCACTACAGTGGGAAGGTAACAGTGCTCCGTGCGCCTTTGGCGTCTAGTCATGCCGGCCACATGACCACAGAGACATTTCTGGACAAGCGCTGGCTCTTTGGCTTTGAAACGGAGATGAGCACCAGTCCCTAGAGTCGGAAATGACTAGCACACATGTGCGGGGGAACCTTTACCTTATGTTTTGGACATATGCACCTTGATCTGTCATGTTCATCAGGTGATTACACTTCTGCCTCAAATGAGAAATAACACTCAGTTGTTATGAGGGAAAATGATAAATCATAGATGTTCCATTGTGGAGTCAATCCTTCCCCTCTGTTATTTAATATCTATATAAAACTGATGGGGCAGGTCATCTATCATTTAGGAGCAATGTGTGCCCTAGTGTACTGATGTAAATTGCCATTCCAGGCTGGGTTAGAGATGCTGTAGAACACTTGAAATAGGGTTATAAGAGCATAAGCAGTTCCCTACTAGATGGGACATCTCATCCATTCAGTCCAGCAGCATATTTGCAAATTGGCCAAACAATTGTAAAAGGAAGCCCACTAGTCTCCCAGCAGAGACAGTCACACAGCCATTGAGCCTGATAGCTATTGATCCCCATGACTTCCAAGAACTAGTCAAACCTCCTTTTGAAGCCATCCAAGTTGGTAGGCAGTACCATATCTCTTGGGTTATATACTGGGTTTGTTGCTTGATTGAAGAGATGAGGCGAGTGAGTTCAGCAAGAATCATTCTTTATTTGGTTGCAGGAATTGAACTGAGAAACAGGGCTGCAAATGCAGGAATTTATACCCTGGCCTCTAGGTGGCAGCCAATAGGTTTAAAGCAACCTATTGCTGCCCAAGAGGCAGCCAATGGTGGTGCTGGAGAGGGGTTGTCTGAGAAGCTGGGAGCCATTAGCCAGCTTCCCTGCTTAAGCAACCTTCCAGCAATTAATCCCATGTGATATTCTTAAGTAAGACAAAGCCCAATACATTACAACCCTCCCCCACACAATATAACAACAAAGGAATGATTACAGCAATTACAAGTTTTACAGAGATACAGAAGTAGTATGCAAACGTACACATTTTTCCACACGTGCTAATATAGACTCTCCTGGCTAGCAGCAATTCAATGACACATACAACATTATAGCTCAGTTATTTTGGAACAAAATCTTGTAAATATGCAGGAGGCTTGCAAACCCTCATGGAACGCCTGGGAGAGCCAGGCACTCCTCGGTCTACTAGCTTGCCCGCCAGGCTGGGTAGACCAGGGTCCATAAGTTCAAGAGAGTCTGGCTGACTTGGAATTCTCTTGCTGGCCATTCCCAGTTGGCCCACCCCAGAGTCTAATCCTTCCACAGAGTTAGCACAGCGGCTGTAGTGTTCTGGTTGACAATCTCTGTCAGGGGCCCCATGTTGCACTCCTGGGCTTTGCCCCCCTATGACCACCTCCCTATTGCTCTGACTACTTGGGACCTCAGAGCATATGGATTGATCAGCCTGGCTGCCGGTTTGTGGTCCATCGATAGGACCTCGGACAAAGTCCTCGCTTTGTGGCTGTTCTGGAAAATGCTTTCTAAGATGATCGATATGGCAACGAATGACTCAGCCGCCCTCTAGGCCCACTTTGTATGAGAGAGGGCCCAACATTTTTGTGATTTTTCCCTGGCACCCACAAGTTCCCATGCCCATAGTTCTGGACCCACACCCCATCACCCACTTGCAACCCCCTTGGGGGTCTTGGGCAAGAGGACTCTGCTGCCACCCGGTCTGGGTGCAACCTGTCCAGTTTCATTATTAGTTGCCTCCCCTAGCACAGCTCTGCTGGGCTTTTGCCTGTTGCCATGCATGGTGTGGAATGTTGGCAGAGCAAAAGGTTGGCCAGTCTGTGGTGCCAGTCCCCAGTCACTATGCACTTCAGTGATTCTTTCATGGTGCGCACCATTCGTTCAGCTTGCCCATTCCTATATGGGTGAAATGGAGCCGATGTCGCATGCCTAATTGTAGATATCCCAGACTCCCAAAAGACCTTTTTTGATTCCTATATTAAAAATTACAAAGTTCTCCCTTCCTGTCTCTAGTGATAATATTTCTGCAAGTGTAAAATCTGCTTTCCTCTACCTGCAAAAGACCTTTTTGATTCCCATATTAAAAGTTTAACACTTCTGCCTTTTCCCCAATCTGCAATTGTAAGGTCACATTCCTGCATTCAGTTTAACACTTCTGCCTTTTCCCCAATCTGCAATTGTAAGGTCACATTCCTGCATTCCATTTCTGCCTCTGGTGATAAAACTCTTTCTTTATTTACAACCACATTCCTGTCTCTGATGATTCTTCATTCACATATAACAAGACTTGTTTCATGTAATTGCCCATGCCTCAAGATATGGCTTCCTGTCTCCTGAAATTGTCTCTGCTTCAAGATTATGACTTTCAAGTCATGTCTTCCTGTGATAACCTTTTGTCTTCCCTGTTAGCATTTGTATATGGCCCTGTCTCCTGCAATTATCTCTGCCTCAAGTTATGTCTTCCTATGATAATCCTTGTCAACTTTGTTAACATTTGTATAAGATAGCTATGCATTATTGTTTTCTGTAATGACCTTTGCCCTCTTCATTAGCAGTTCTCTGTTAGCATAAACTATGTTTTATTGTTTCCTGTAATGACCTTTGCTCTCTTCATTAGCGGATGTATGCAATGAGTTATGTTTTCCCTTTGACCTTCCATGAGTGTGTTTCCCCCCTCCCAAATGAAACAGCCTAATAAAAGGAGGGTGTGTGGAGCTGTTCGGGAGCAAAAAACATCTACCCCGGGCACTCTGTGCTCTCTCACCTTGAACAAACTTGTGTTGGTGCCTCAGTTTGTCCTGGGACTCTGCTCCTGAGCCATCGCAGTTCCCAAGTGTGACCGTTGGAACGTCCGGCACACTGGGTCGGTGGCAAAGGGCAAGATCCTTCCATATTCAAGGTGTTCACCCTTGCGAGGGTCCCTCTAAATTCTCACCCCTGTTACGGGGCTCTAAGAGTTGAGGCCAGAACCCTGATCAACCGCTCAGCGCAACACCTAATGAGGTTTGCCCTCAGGAAAGCCTGAAATTCTGCCACAGTGAATTGGGCCCCATTATTGGACACTATGACGTCTGGTAGCCCATGTGTTGCAAAGAGTTTCCTAAGCACCTGGATGGTCCTAGCAGTAGTCATATTTGCAATTGGTATAACTTCCAGCCATTTAGAGTGGCTGTCAACCACTATAAGAAAGAACTGTCCCTTGACCAGGGTGTGTGTGTCTCCTCCCACCTATGGACAGGAGCATGCAGCATTTCAGGCCTAGACTGCTGACACATGTAATGTCTGTGTACTTGAGCTTCAATGGCTTTATCTAATCCTGGCCACCATAAATAGCTTCGTGCCATAGCTTTCATACAAAGAATACCCGGATGACCTTCATGAAGCGATTGCAATACCCTGTCCCTTAATGAGGTGGGAACAATGACCCTGTTCCCCCATAGAATACAACTGTTATGAGCTGAGAGCTCGTGTTTCCTTGTGAAGGCGCTCTGGGACTTAGGGCCAGGGTTTTTTTCTATCCACCCCATGTGGACCCAAGATAGCATTCTGCTTAGAATTTTGTCTGCCGCCATTTCTGTGGCTATGTCCCCTGCATGGAGGGGAAACACTGGCAAGTCCTGAATGGACAAAATGTGGGCTGCTGGGGCTGGATCTGGCTCGATTTGAGGCAGTGGAAGCTTGCGCAGGCCATATGCATGGCCCATATCCTTGCCAGGTTTGTGAATTAGCTTAAAGCTGTAAACTGATAAAAAATGGACCAACTTAACATTCTAGGGGATAAGATGTGGGGTGTCTGTCTGTCTGTAGTGAATAACCGCAATAGTGGTTTATGGTCTGTGAAGACCGTGAAGTCCCTGCCGTATAAGTAGTCATGGATTTTTTTTTACTCCCGTTACTATAGCCAATGCCTCCTTAAAAATTTGTGCGTAATTATGCTCAGCGGAGGACAGTGTCCTGGAATAAAAAGCAATCAGAACTTGGGTCCCATCGCTCTCTAAGTGACTTAGGACAGCCCCCACCCCATATGGGGATGTGTCACATGCAAGGCATATTGGCATCGATTCCTTAAAGTGAGTGATCATAGAACTGACAGACAGTAGAGCCTTCAATTCCTGAAAGCTTCTTTCGTGAACACTAGTCCACTTCCATGCAGTATTTTTGTCGAAGAGCCGGTGTAATGGCTCTGCCACTGCGGCCTTGTTAGGAAGGAATACATGGTAAAAAATTTAGAAAGCCTAGGAATGCTCTCCCATCGTTTTGGGGCTGGGTGCCATCTGAATGGCTTTTACTTTTGACTCAGCAGGGTGGATGCAGTCGGCATCAATACGGAAACTAAAGAACTCAATTGAAGGGACTCCAATACTACAATTATTCTTCTTAAGCTTAAGGCCTGCTTCATGCAGCCTTTGGAGGATGGCTCCAAGCCTCCTTGCCAGCTACTCCATGGACTCACTGGTGATGAGCATGTCATCGAAATAGGGGCAAAGCCCCTGGCATTTTTCAAGGCATTATGGAGTGCCCTTGAGCGTTCACTCCATAATGCCTTGAAAAATGCCAGGGGCTACGCTGACCCCAAATTGCAGGTGTTTTACTTTAAACTCCCCCCTGTGGGTTACAATTGTCTGTGCCATGGCTGTGGCCTCATCAACAGGAAACTGTTTGTAGGCCTGAGCCAAATCTAATTTTCCAAAAATTGTACCACCTTGCAAGGACGCCAGGATGTGGCCTACTTCTGGTACCGGGTACGCATGTGGTTTGAGTGCACAATTAATTGTGCATTTGTAATTGGCACAGATTCTGACCTCCCCATTGGCTTTTAATGGGGAGGTCAATTGCGGTCTCCCATTCACTCCCATCTACTGGCTGCAGTACTCCCTGTTCTACAAGTTTATCTAACTCAGCATCTATCTTGTGTTTAAGAGCAAATGGCACTCTACGAGGTTTAATCCTGACCGGCACTACAGTAGGATCTAGTTTAAATGTTATTGGCAGGCCCGTGTACGTCCCCAGACCTGAGTTAAACACATCTGTGAATTCCTCGCATACTGTCGCTAGACTCACCACTTGCATCCAGTTGATTCTGGTTACTTGGATGCCTAGTGCATCAAACCAGTCGAGCCCGATCAGGCTCATTCACTGACCCCCACTACGACAATGTCCAGGTGCCCAGAAAACCCCTTAAAATTGACGGCCAGTGTGGCCCCAGCCTTGACTGCAACTCTGGCATTCTGGAAGTCGGTTAGTATGTCAGATGGGCTGAGCTTGGCCCATCTCTTGCTGCTATTGCAGACGAAATTAAATGTCTCAAGTGAAATAATGGATACGGCTGAGCCCGTGTCCATCTCCATCTTGCAAGGAACACCTTGCAGTTCCACCTGAAGTCTTAACTTCGGCTTAATAGGGCAGCAAGCTCCCGTGCGGCAAATGCTTCTGCGGCTGGAGCAAAACCCTACACTATACTGCCCTGGGACCCCAGTATCTCTCCTAATCGGGATGTCCGACTGGCAATTTGATTGCCGGGCCCTCTGGCGACCTCTGCAACTGGACGTGATATGGCTGGTCTTTCCGCAGGCCCAGCACATGGCTGTCTGGAAACTACAGTCCATGCATTGGTGGCAGCCACCACACCCATGGCACCTAAGGAAGGGACCTGCCTTGTAAGTTGCCCCTTGTTACTTGTCGCTGTGATGCTGTTGGTTGTTGTGTCTTTGTAGCTTGTTGACTTCTGTGTTGTCTTCTGGGTCTTCCTCATGTTCAGCATCCTCATGGTGGATGGCTTCCTCATGCTGTGCTGCTTTGGCAGGCCGCATCGCTCGTATGGCCCCACTGGCGGCTTTGTCTGCCATGATCTCTTTCAGCACGTCTGGGAATGACAGAGTCTCTTTGGCCAAGAGTTTTTTCTGTAAATCTCAGTTCCAGAGACCACAGACAAGCCGGTCTCGAAGCCTCTCCTCTGCATCGGAGAACTGGCACAGGCGTGCAGCCTGCCTCAAGGCCGCGATGAATTCAGATGCTGTTTCACCTTGTTGCTGAACCCTCTGCTGGAATACATGGTGCCAAGAGATTATCGACAGCTTGGGCTGGAAATGGTCACTGAGCCGCTTCTTCAAGTCTGTGAATGTTACAGACTCCAATGACATTGGTGTGAACAAGTTCTCCATGATGTTGAACATGGCTGGGCCACCCACACAAAGGAGCGTAGCGGTCTTCAGGCTGTCTTTGGCAACTTGATTCATGCATAGATAGATCTCGACCCTGGATAGATATGAAGACCATCTTTCCAGGTGAGCTATATCAAATTCTACCAGCTTTCTGACCTTTGCAGTTTCGGCTGGTCTTTGCAGCTGGGGCTCATCATCTTCTTATCCTGCTCCACTGTATGCCCAGGGACTAGTCGTCTGGACGCGTGGTCACTAGTGTGCCTGTGCTAGGCCAACCGTAGGGGGGGAATTACTTTTCCTGCCAGGCACATTCGGCATCTCCCCTAGTGACTCTCAGCTCTTTTGGAGAAGCAGGATCCCATCCTCATCACCAGTGTTATATACTGGGTTCGTTGCTTGATTGACAAGATGAGGCGAGTGAGTTCAGCAAACATCATTTTTTATTTGGTTGCAAGAACTGAACTGAGAAACAGGGCTGTGAATGCAGGAATTTATACCCTGGCCTCTAGGTGGCAGCCAATAGGTTTAAAGCAACCTATTGCTGCCCAAGAGGCAGCCAATGATGGTGCTGGATTTGGGTTGTCTGAGAAGCTGGGAGCCGTTAGCCAGCTTCCCTGCTTAAGCAACCTTCCAGCAATTAACTGCATGTGATATTCTTAAGTAAGACAAAGCCCAATACATTTCATCTTGATTGAATTATGAATTGGTTTTTTAATTCTTTTTGTCTGTCTGAAGACTATAAGAGACTGGATGGAGAGAAACAAGCTCAGAATAAACATCATCAAGACAGTAGTACTATTCATCTGTAAACATCTTAGCTATTCATAAATTATCTTAATAAAAAATCATCTTAATGGCTGAAACGTTGATCCAGGATTTGAGAACTCACAGTTGTCGAGCCCCACTGGCTCACCACTCTCCGGGGACACCTCTCAACGCCAGCCTGGTGTTACCTGCCACCTGCTCCCGACGTGCTGACCAGCCTCCGGTGTCTTCCTATGACTCTGCAGCAGCGCAGAGGGCCCGACCCACCACCCACGCAGTGTGGAACGCCTGTGGAGCGGCCGAACGGTCGGGACCGGCCCAAGCGGCCACGGAACAGCTGATGGCCACGCCTGTGCAGTTTCTTCTCCCTGCCGGGCCAGCGCAGGTGGCCCCTGCAGCTGCACAGGGGGCTCAGCCCTCCCTCCACGTGGCACAGAATGGCTGTGGGGCGGCCAAATGGTCAGGACCGGCGCAGGCGTCTGCCAGACAGCTGATGGCCATACCTGCGCAGTTTCTTCGCCTTGCCAGGCCAGCGCAGGTGGCCGCCGCAGCTGTGCAGGGGACTTGGCCCTCCATCCACACGGCACGGAACAACTGTGGGGTGGCCGAACAGTCGGGACCAGCGCAGGCAGCCGCCAGACAGCTGATGGCCGCACCTGCACAGTCTCTTTCCTCAGCCGGGCCTTTGGTCCTTGGGCCTCTCCAGCGACCAGCTGGCCGTGGCCACTCCGGAACGGCACACCCAGCCCAGGAGGCACATGGCTATTGAGCCGGTCTGGTGGTGGGGACACGATGGGTGCGGCAAGGGGCGACGGGGACTGTGGGCGTGTACGTGGGGAAGGGTCTGTATGGTGCGGGTGGTGGGGATGGGGAGAGGACGGCTGGGGATGCACAAGGAAGGGTTACGGGGTCTAGGCCGGGTGTTACATGGCAGACTTACCTGACAGTTGCTGGCATTGCGCAAGGAGTGGAGCCAGCGCACAGGGAGGAGATGGGCGGGGTCTTTATTGGATTGTGGATGGATGCTGGTTTGTGTTGGCGGGGTGGGGCTGGGGTGTGTTCAAGTGATAAAGGAGCGTTAGAGCAGGATGCTGCCAACGCTGACTTTATTCCGGTTTAGTCTTACTGCTTGCAAGAAGAATAAACAACGTCACTCGTACCTTGGATGTGTCTGTGGTTTGTCATCAAGGACGTATTGTGAGAACAGTTTCTACCTAAACAGCAGGTAGAAGCCATGGCAAAGGTGAACTTCAGATAGTATTCCACTTAAAACCATTTCTGGACCAGTTACCATCCAAAATTTATGGTTATGACAATATATGAATATTACAAATAAATAAATCAGGCCCTTAGATTTACAAGGACTGCAATTTCAGTTAAACACCCTAAATGGGATCATAATTCTTGTATAGACCTTGAAAGAAGGAATCTAAGTAAGGTATTATCACAAAGACAAAATTGCAACAGGTAAGCTATATCATTAAGATATCACAAGCTTACAGAAAAAGGTCAACTTTGTTTTGGTATAAGTTTTCAAAATTCTGTGACAACTTTACAGATTTTATTTATTTATTTATTTATTTATTTTTGGGACTTATATGCCGCCCTATCTCTTGAAGGACTCAGGGCGGCTAACAACAATACAAAAATTAAAAAAGAATTAAATAACAGCCCCAAAATAAATTAACTACACAGTTAAAAATTAAAACATATTTAAAAACCCATCATCCATCCAGGTCAGCCTGATGAAAGAAGAAAGTTTTGAGGTTGCGGCGAAAGGACCGGAGGTCCGGGGCCATCCAAAGCTCAAGGGGGAGTTGGTTCCAAAGGGCTAGTGCTCCCACAGAGAAGGCCCTCCCCCTGGGGGTCGCCAGCCGACATTGTCTGGCCGATGACACCCTGAGGAGGCCCTCTCTGTGTGAGCGCACTGGGCGATGGGAAGTCGTCCCCGGTAGCAGACGGTCCTGCAAATATCCCGGGCCTAAGCCATGTAGGGCTTTAAAGGTAAGTACCAGCGCCTTCCCCTTCATGAATTACTGCCTTGTCGTGGCGAAGGGGCTTGTGTAATTCAATAAAGCTATGAGCTATGCCGTGCAGGGCCACCCAAGACGGACAGGTCATAGCAGAGAGTTCTGACAAAACGTGATCCACTGGAGAAGGAAATGGCAACCCACTCCAGTATCTTTGCCATGAAAACCCTATGGACAGTACCAAAAGGCAAAACGATATGACGCTGGAAGATGAGCCCCTCAGGTCAGAAGGCGTCTAATATGCTACTGGGGAAGAGCAGAGGGCTAGTACTAGTAGCGCCAGAAAGAATGAAGCGACTGGGCCAAAGCCGAAAGGACGCTCAGCTGTGGATGTGTCTGGTGGTGAAAGGAAAGTCCGATGCTGTAAAGATTTTTTCTCCATAGGAACCTGGAATGTAAGATCCATGAATCAAGGAAAGCTGGACATGGTCAAACAAGAGATGACAAGACTGAACATTGACATCTTAGGTATCAGCAAACTAAAATGGACAGGAATGGGTGAATTTAATTCAGATGACCATCAGGTATACTACTGTGGGCAAGAATCCTTCAGAAGAAATGGAGTAGCCTTCATAATCAATAAAAGAGTAGGAAAAGCAATACTGGGATACAATCCTCAAAATGACAGAATGATCTCAGTTCGAATCCAAGGCAAACCATTCAATATCACAGTAGTCCAAGTCTATGCCCCAACCACCAGTGCTGAAGAGGATGAAATTGACCAGTTCTATGAAGCAGTACAGCACCTTATAGAACTAACACCCAAAAATGATGTCCTTATCATCATGGGGCATTGGAATGCTAAAGTAGGAAGCCAAAAGATAACTGGAATAACAGGCAAGTTTGGCCTTGGAGTGCAAAATGAAGCAGGGCACAGGCTGATAGAATTCTGTCAAGAGAATGCGATGGTCATAGCAAACACTCTTTTCCAACAACCCAAGTGACGGCTCTACACATGGACATCACCAGATGGTCAACACAGAAATCGGATTGACTATATGCTCTGCAGCCAAAGATGGAGAAGCTCTATACAGTCAGTAAAAACAAGACCAGGAGCTGACTGTGGCTCAGACCATGAGCTTCTCCTTGCAAAGTTTAGGCTTAAACTGAAGAAAGTAGGGAAAAGCACTAGGCCACTCAGGTATGAATTAAATCATATCCCTGTTGAATATACAGTAGAGGTGACAAATAGATTTAAGGAATTAGATCTGATAGACAGAGTGCCTGAAGAACTATGGACAGAGGTTCGCGACATTGTACAAGAGGTAGCAACCAAAACCATCCCAAAGAAAAAGAAATGCAAGAAAGCAAAATGGCTGTCTGAGGAAGCTTTGCAAATAGCTGAGGAAAGGAGGGAAGTGAAAGGCAAGGGAGAAAAAGAAAGATACGCCCAATTGAATGCAGAATTCCAGAGAATAGCTAGAAGAGATAAGAATGCCTTCTTAAATGAACAGTGCAAAGAAATAGAAGAAAACAATAGAATAGGGAGGACCAGAGATCTTTTCAAGAAAATTGGAGAAATGAAGGGAACGTTTAATGCAAAAATGGGCATGATAAAGGACCAAAATGGCAGGGACCTAACAGAGGCAGAAGAGATTAAGAAGAGGTGGCAAAATTACACAGAAGAACTATACAAGAATGAGCTTAACGTCCCTGATAATCACAATGAGGTGGTCACTGACCTCGAGCCAGACATCCTAGAATGTGAAGTGAAGTGGGCCTTAGAAAAGCTGAGCAACAACAAAGCTAGTGGAAGTGACAGTATTCCAGCTGAGCTATTCAAAATCTTAAAAGACAATGCAGTAAAAGTGCTACACTCAATTTGCCAGCAAATTTGGAAAACTCAACAGTGGCCACAGGATTGGAAAAGATCAGTTTACATTCCAATTCCAAAGAAAGGCAGTGCCAAAGAATGTTCAAACTATCGCACCATTGCACTCATTTCTCATGCTAGTAAAGTCATGCTTAAAATCCTACAAGCTAGACTTCAGCAGTATGTGGATCGAGAACTACCAGAAGTACAGGCAGGATTTCGAAGAGGCAGAGGAACTAGAGATCAAATTGCCAACATACGCTGGATCATGGAGAAAGCTAGGGAGTTCCAGAAAAACATCTACTTCTGCTTCATTGACTATGCTAAAGCCTTTGATTGTGTGGATCATAACAAACTGTGGCAAGTTCTTAAAGAGATGGGAGTACCAGACCATCTTATTTGTCTCTTGAGAAACCTATATGCGGGTCAAGAAGCAACAGTGAGAACTGGACACGGAACCACTGATTGGTTCAAAATTGGGAAAGGAGTCCGGCAAGGCTGTATACTGTCACCCTGCCTATTTAACTTATATGCAGAGCACATCATGAGAAAGGCAGGGCTAGATGAATCAAAAGTTGGAATTAAGATTGTCGGAAGAAATATCAACAACCTAAGATATGCAGATGATACCACTCTAATGGCAGAAAGTGAAGAAGAACTAAAGAGCCTCTTGTTGCAGGTGAAGAAGGAGAGTGCAAAACTTGGGTTGAAACTTAACTTTAAGAAAACCAAGATCATGGCATCCGGCCCTCTCAATTCCTGGCAAATAGATGGGGAAGAAATGGAGGTAGTGACAGATTTTATTTTCCTGGGCTCCAAGATCACTGCAGATGGGGACTGTAGCCAAGAAATTAAAAGACGCTTGCTCCTGGGGAGGAAAGCCATGGCAAATCTAGACAGCACACTAAAAAGCAGAGACATCACCCTGTCAACAAAAGTGCGTATAGTCAAGGCTATGGTCTTCCCAGTTGCAATGTATGGCAGTGAAAGTTGGACTATAAGAAAGGCTGAGCACCAAAGAATTGAGGCCTTTGAACTGTGGTGCTGGAGAAGACTCCTGCGAGTCCCTTGGACTGCAAGGCGATCAAACCGGTCAGTCCTAGAGGAGATCAATCCTGACTGCTCTTTAGAAGGCCAGATTCTGAAGCTAAAACTCAAGAGAAGGAAGGACTCACCTAATGAGAAGGAAGGACTCACTGGAGAAGAGCCTAATGCTGGGAAAGATCGAGGGCAATAGAAGAAGGGGACGACAGAGAATGAGGTGGCTGGATGGAGTCACTGAAGCAGTAGGCATGAGCTTAAATGGACTCCAGAAGATGGTAGAGGACAGGAAGGCCTGGAGGAATGTTGTCCATATGGTCGCGATGGGTCGGACATGACTTCGCAGCTAACAACAACAACAACCAGCATCTTAGATACTGAGTGATCTCTAGATCATATGGAGTTTTTGGCTTCCAGGACTTTTTTCCTCATAGAACACTCAGAACGGAGTTCCGGCACCTTTTTTGGATGGAACCTTGTAGGGTAGGCAAAGCGGGTTCTATGACATGTGTGAGTTCCGGCACCTTTTTCTTTTACAAAAAAAGCCATCATGGAAAACTTTCTAAAATAATGCAAAGAATACATTTTATCAGCTGCAAATCTGTTTCTCATCTGAGTGGTCTGAGGGATTTTTGTTGCTGAAACTACTGATAGGACTGACCATATTCTTAGAAGAATATTGTTACTTTTTAATATCTTCCTCTATGGTTTTTTTTGCAAAGTTCTGGCATTCTTATAAGAAACCCAAAATGGATAATAAATACTTTTATCTTTTATCTAAAGGTTTTCACCTATAGATTAATGATCTTCTTTCTCACCCTCACACATAGAAATTCTCAATCCATTGTCAATGAATGGATTACATAGCTTTTAAAAATATTACCTAGTTTTTAAAAACATTCTCCATAGCTTATAACAGGGGTGTCAAACTGCCAGCCCATGGGCCGGATGCATCATGGTGAAACTGCGCCCACCCCATTGCCAGCAAGGGAAAAAAAGGCATGATATATTGCTACACATCACGTGACATTGTGATTTTGACACCACTGGCTTATAAGATAATCGTTTGTACTCTCTAAAACAAATGATTATTTCCCTCTTTAAAGGTGGCACTCATTTTTGGGTGCAGAATTTACAATTTACAAATTGTTATAAAAGTTGCATTAGTTTTTCACAATATTGTTTTTTTTAAAAAAAAAGAACTATGAATATTGTTTTTTCCCCTGTCCCATTCAATGAAAAAGTGTCTTGTTTCTCTATGGGATATTTTTTTAAAAAAATGCTCAATACTCTAAACCATTATCAACATTGGCTGAGATTATGAAACAATTCTGAGAAAAGATAGCCATTGAGACTGGAACATAAATGACTCAGGTTTTTTTTTTCCTTTCACTGAATAAATAAATTCATCCCACTAACCCCATTAATTATGTAAGCCAGTATGTGGTATCTTAGGAGCTAATAGGGGAGAATGGGAATTGTATTGTTAACTGACTATGCTGTGATTTTGACAAATGAGGAATCCATCCATATTTATCAAAAATTCTGTCAGACAAAATTAAGCCTGACTATGAAGCTCTTAAATCATTTTTTAAAATTATCCAGGAAACAGGAAGCATATATTAGATCCCCTTGAGAAGACAGTAATCTTTATGAGACCTGAATTCATTCTCTTTTCTTTTCTAGACAACTAGACAACTACACAGAAGTCACATCAGAAGTGTCAGTTTAATTGGATTTTCAGATTGGGGAAAAATATTCTGTTAATAGTTCCCTTAAGCTTGTGCCCTTTCTCCTACTGTTGTTGGCTGTTGAATTTAATAAAAATAATAAAATGTTGCTTTGTGAGTAGTAAACATAATATCTGCAAATTGTATACTGGAGACAGACAAAATAGGATTTTGGATTACAGAAACATTTTGCTCCATAATAATGAACATAATTTTGATGTGACAAATATTTCACCATGTGATATTACATGCATCTGTGTGTATATTTGTGTGTGCCTGTTACTCATCCGAGCTTCTGCCAACCTAGCAGTTCGAAAGCATGTAAAAATGCAAGTAGAAAAATAGGGACCACCACGGTGGGAAGGTAACAGCGTTCCGTGCGCCTTTGGCGTCTAGTCATGCCACATGACCACGGAGACGTCCTCAGACAAGCGCTGGCTCTTCGGCTTTGAAACGGAGATGAGCACCGGCCCCTAGAGTTGGAAACGACTAGCACACATGTGCGGGGGAACCTTTACCTTTACTAATATGTATACATATAGACACAGAGAGAGATAGAAGACCAAATGACCACTCAGTAACTATTTCTGTTTCTCTGTGTGTATATCACCAAAAATCAGAATTCACCCAGCAATTAAACAAACCTCAGTGCATGAACATACAATACGGACTAGAATCCTAGTGCTCATTTATCTCTTTACTTCCTCCTTTAGTCCCCATCTGAATTATTTTCCTCACTCTGTTCTGCACATTATATATGACATTGAGAGAAAAAGAATGATTATTTCTGCCTTGTAAGGAGGAGGGAATATACTACAGAAAAAAGAAACAAATACTAATCTAGATCAAATGTCCCCTAATTCTGTTAGGTGAGATAAATGCTTTAATCTAGCTCTCTAAAGAAATATGTAACTTTGATCCACAGAATAAGAGCTGATGTATTGAGATGGTAGAATAGTCATCCTTTCTCCCATTTTCCTTCTCAGAGATACATTGGAAGTGAGAAAGGGTTTCTAGCCCAAAATCACCCCTAGGCTTCCATGATGGAGGGTGGACTTTAGCTTGAATCTCCCTAGTTACAGGGACTGAGAGCTTCATCCAACAACTTTTAACTATACATCACATCTGAAAAGAGTTTTCTTCTTTATCTACCCCTTTCCCTGTCATCATCTCTGTGACTGAAAATACAGGAGAACCAACATTTCTTTGGACTTACCGTATATATGAATATTTTCTCATTATTATTAGAAATAATAAAATCTGGTGTCTTTTACATGCCAATATAATTTTATAAATAATGTTTACACACACACACACACACACACACAAACAAACACACACATCCATCCTTCATTGGGATTATAAAAAAAATAATGACCTTATAAATGAAATGTAGTTTAGGGGCTTATCAATAAAATGCATTCAAGATGAATTTGCTCAAGATCAGTCTAAGTGTTCAGCAAAGTCACATCCATTATGCAGCTTTCTTTGATAGACACAGGTTGAAGACAGACATGTCTTGGATGATAACTAACATTTGTCATCCATAGTCCCTCGCTTTCCAAGGAATCTAAACATGCAAATTAGACATTTGGAAAAGGCAAAAACATTTGACTAGAAAATGTAAGACTGACCTTGACAGCCCTCTCAATGTGGTTTGTTGGACATGAATAGGAAGATACATTTCTTTTTCTCTCTCCAAGAATTTTACTGCAGCTCTCACCTCCTCTAACAATCAACATTGGTGTCAAATGTGCCATGAGCGATAGGCAAAAGTAAGGCATTTCATGAATTGTGTTCAATGTGTATGATTTCATTTACAGCCTGGTTTAAAGTCCAATTTGGTGAAATTGACAGAGTGGACCTTTTCATTAAAATCTGTGAAACAGCTGATATTAATGAATGTTGTACTATCTGAGCTTGAAGTGACACTTTAACAGATTGTAATTGGCATTTACAGACTTCTTTAGAAGCTGTAAATTCTACTATGCTACACTGTGGATTGTTGGCACTGTGATATTACTCAGAAGTTATTAGAATTTTGAAATCATATTTAATAAATTATATTAGCATTTCTTTTTAAATGGTGTATCTTTATTACAATGATGGAGAATATTTAAATTTTATTTATTTTATTTTAATTCCATTTATATCCCGCCCTTCTCCGAAGACTCAGGGCGGCTTACAAGCTTAGCAGTAGCCTTCATTCTATGTATATGCCTGCTTGTTAGGGCTTTCACACACACCCCAAGTGGCATTATTACAAAGTCAGCTTATTGCCCCCAACAATCTGGGTCCTCATTTTACCTACCTTGGAAGGATGGAAGGCTGAGTCAACCTTGATAGCTCTTCTACAAAAGAGACTGCTCAAAATGAACCACATGGCCAATTCTTATTCTGGTGCAAATTTTTGGACACTGTATTTATTTAGTAATTATGTTTAATCATGCATTTTACCATCTTATCAAAAGCTAATTGAAATGGAAATCAATTTTATAACATTTATTTTCCTACCTGATTTTCCCTCTTTGTTCTTTGACATGTTCCCATTTGAAATGATTTTGAACAATGGTCAGTTTCAATAATCTTTGACTCTATGACTTGAATTTATAATTTATTTATTATTTATTTATTTATTTTATTTAGATTTATATACCGCCCTTTCCCAAAGGACTCAGGGCGGTTTACAGGGCATTTAAAAAACAGTCAATACAAACGTTAAAACAAAATTAAAAGAGATTAAATAGAACCCTGAGAAAATTAAAACCCAGTTAAAATTAAAATTAAAAATATTCTCAGCCTGGGCCAGAGAGCTCGAAGAGCCAGGTCTTCAGGTCCCGGCGGAATGAACGGAGGTTGGGGGCAGTCCTAAGCTCCGCAGGCAGATGGTTCCACAGGGCAGGCACACCCACTGAGAAGGCCCTACCCCTGGGTGTTACCTGCCGGCAGTCTTTAACCGGCGGCACCCTGAGGAGACCCTCCCTGTGGGAGCGCACTGGACGAAGGGAACTTCAGCAGGTGTTCCCTCAAATATCCCGGACCCTCGCCATTTAGGGCTTTATAGGTCATCACCAGCACCTTGAATCTCACCCGAAGGGCAACTGGAAGCCAATGCAGCTCGCGGAGTAGAGGTGTTACATGGGAGTATCGGGAGACCCCCATCACATCTCGTGCGGACGCATTCTGCACCAGTTGAAGCCTCCGGGTGGTCCTCAAGGGCAGCCCCATGTAGAGAGCATTGCAGTAGTCTAAACGGGAGGTCACGAGCGCATGATAATTGACTTTACTTGTGGGATAGAGTATTTCATAATGGTTGGACAAAATTTTATTTTCAATAAATTTGAAGAATTTTCCTCTTATTGTCAAGTTTCAGACGTATGGGCTTTTCAAGTGACTCTGAGGCATTGTTTACCTTAAAAGTCCTTTATTCAGCCTAATACACTGGCAAATGCTTGCACGAAGGAAGCTGGAATTTGAAATCTCTGCCCCCTTGCACAATATATTAAAACACAATTCTCCACATTTCTAATTTTGTCATTAATCATATTCTCCTATTAATTTAAAGAATCAGTTTCCCTTCCATTAGAAAACCCACCAAGCTCTTATCTTCTTTAATTTCAGATGGCTTTGAGGAACAATCCTCCTCTTCCCCCCTAACAATCTCTTAAAGCAATACACAAGTTTAACATATGAAATGGCTACTTCTTCATCTCTTGTCAAGCAATAACATTCAACGTTAGCAGCGTTGACACTTATGCTATCTAATTATGCTTTGCTTGGAAATGATGGTTCATTTGATTCCCATTATAAAGTGAATCCTGAAGTTGAAACTCAAATACTTTGGCCACCTAATGAGAAGGGAGGACTCACTGGAGAAGAGCCTAATGCTGGGAAAGATTGAGGGCAATAGAATTGTAATTTAATTTAATTTATTAATATTTCTATACCGCCCTTCTCCCGAAGGACTCAGGGCGGTGTACAGGGCAAGAATAAAACACAGAATTACAAAAGTTAAAAAGTAATTAAATACATGCCCAATTAAAAAATACAGTTAATAAATAATAAAAACCACAATAAAAATAATAAAAAACCCCACCAATCCCCCCTCAGGCCAGGCCGGCTTGCTCGAACAAGTATGTTTTTAGATTGCGGCGAAAGGAGCGAAGATCGGGCGCCGTCCGGAGCTCAACCGGTAACTGGTTCCATAGCTCCGGGGCGCCCACAGAGAAGGATCTCCCCCTGGGGGCCACCAGTCGACATTCTCTGGCCGGTGGCACCCTGAGGAGGCCCTCTCTGTGGGAACGCACAGGGCGGAGGGAAGTAGATGCCGGCAGCAGGTTCCCTAAGGTACTCTGGACCCCTGCCATGTAGGGCTTTAAACACCATTACTAGTACCTTGAATCTCACCCGGAAGACAACTGGTAACCAATGCAGCTCACGGAGCAGAGGTGTGACATGGGAGTATCGGGAGACTCCCAACACAACTCTCGCAGCTGCATTCTGTACCAGTTGGAGCCTCCGGGTGGTCCTCAAGGGAAGCCCCATGTAGAGAGCGTTGCAGTAGTCTAGATGAGAGGTCACGAGCGCGTGAGTGACCGTGCATAAATCATCCCGGCTTAGATAGGGCCGCAACTGGCGCACCGAAGAAGGGGATGGCAGATAATGAGGTGGCTGGATGGAGTCACTGAAGCAGTAGGCGTGAGCTTAAATGGACTCCAGAAGATGATAGAGGACAGGAAGGCCTGGAGGAATGTTATCCATGGGGTCGTGATGGGTTGGACATGACTTCACAACTAACAACAATAAAGTGACTTTATCTAATTTCTCATTTATATGCACTGAACCTCTGTTTACATCAAAAGCCAGACTTTTTGCAATACTTTTCTATATTTAAAATAAAAATACACCAGAATTTTTAAAATGAAAACAGTGTACAAAAATGCATTATGTTCGAGGAAACATTGCCAAGAAAACCCTATTATTTACAACAATATAATGTGAGCAAAAGAAAACTATCTTGGAAAATCTGAGCTATGAAAAGATACAAAGAATAAAAATGTGTATTTTTAGAATATAGTAAAAATTCTTCAAGGTTTTCCCAATGTCTGATGCACCAGTTTGATCAACACTGCACAACTTCTGAATAAGGAAATAGGAAAATAGGAAATTCTACAGTATTCATATTTGCTGGGATATTAGTAAAACTTCTTTGGCTCAATTTCTCCAGAAGAGAACATGATACAAACAAGTTGCTGATCCTATTGTCATGATCCAGCTAACTTAACCACCTTTAAATTCATTCTATTATTTAATGAAATAAACGGGATATGAATTGTATAACACTAGAATGATTTGATCCCACAATTTGCATCCATATGCACAAACCTCAACTACTCAGTCATCCCCAAACAAGAAAATACTGAGCTTTGAACTAAGTTAATGTAGAACAGGGCAAAAAAACATGCATTATTATTGATACATGCAACTAGTTTTATTAGTCTGGGTCTTAGGAATTGATTCTTGTTGCTCATGAAATCACTGCCGTCTTCTGAAATTCTAATTTGTGTATATATATCACAGGGCTCAAATGGGTTTTGAGAAGCTCTTTTATTACTTTTTCCACTTTTATACAGCATATGTCATGCTTGTCAGTGTAGTTAGGGTATCTACAGTTAGCAAAAAAAAAAAAAAGAACAGGAAAATCAGAGACAGATGGAGAGACATCAAAAAATAAAACAACCAATATGTCAGAACCCACTTCAGCCCACATGTTAAGAAAGAAGGATTCTTGGAGACAAGGTTTTCCAAGTAGGAACTTTTACTAAAAAATAGGAGATAGCAGGCATAATAGACAAGATCTGAGGAATCCCCTTGCAGATCGATATTTTTAAAGTGTCCCCAAGCAAACCCCACCCCACAGTTCATTAGGTCAGTTCCAGATCAGCCAAGCTCCAGGCCTTGGTGGAGCAGTGGGCTAATGCCTCCTTAAGTAACACCAGCTGCCTGCAATTAGTGCAGGTTCGAGTCCCACCAGGCTCAAGGTTGACTCAGCCTTCCATCCTTCTGAGGTAGGTAAAATGAGGACACAGATTGTTGGGGGCAATAAGCTGACTTTGTAATAATGCCACTTGGGGGGGCGGGGGGGCAAAAGCCCTAATAAGCAGGCATATACATAGAATGAAGGCTATTGCTAAGCACATTGGTTTGTGCTTAAAATTGTAAGCCGCCCTGAGTCTTCGGAGAAGGGCGGGATATAAATGGGATTAAATAAAAAAATAAATAAATAAGCCCCTCGTGGGAAAGGAAAGACAACAGTCCATTTGTAGCGGGATCATTTACACCCCATCACATTTCATCTGGAGAAACAAACCAGATTCCAGAGGGTTTCATTCCTCCCTTTCCACCCCCTTTCCTAGCTGCCTGCAAGATAAGAGGGAATGCCTAGTGAAAGAGTAATTGATTATATTATGATGGATAGCAGGCAGGCGGAATAAACAAAAGGTTACATTTAAGGAAGGAAGTGAAAGCAATACAACCCCATGCTTGTTCCCTCTCCTCCTTGGGAATGGCAGAATCCAGAGGAGGGTGAGATTTGAGTTTTGCACAG
This sequence comes from Vipera ursinii, assembly GCF_947247035.1. NCBI lineage: Eukaryota > Metazoa > Chordata > Lepidosauria > Squamata > Viperidae > Vipera > Vipera ursinii. The sequence continues at coordinate 20,923,480 of NC_139515.1, forward strand.
AAAAGGTAGTTAGAAATGAAGTGAAATAAATGGATTCTTACACAATAGTTGAAAAGGGACTAGCATGTAGGATAGCATCTGATGCACACCTATACAGAATGAAGGCCTAATGAGTTCAATGGGTCTCCCAGATAAATGAAAAAAGGATTGCAGATTTAGATTCTCAACTGGATAATAACGATTAGGAAAAACATCCTAGTTTATAGATATATTCATATGGAGTATTGGATCCAAACTAATGGGAAATAAAGTTATGATAATGCAATGCTTCCACAGATGAAAGATTAAAAGAAATTTACAGTTTCCCTCTTATTGTAACTTCCTGCAAAACAATACAGGAAGCCCTCATTTAGCAACCACAGTTGGGACTGATAACTTGATCATTAAGCAAAGTAGTTGCTAATTAAAACCATGACTGTGTTTAATATCTTACTACAGCTTTGCTTTATAGGCCTGCAAATGTCACAAATGTGAAGATTGATCAGTTATTTTTTTATTACCATTGTAACCAAAAAATCACTAAGCAAGGCTGTCACTAAATAACGATTGCCTATATAAGAGACATTAGGGGACCTAAATATGAAATGCTTCTTTTTTTTAAAATGAGAAGGCTGTCCCGAGTTTGAAAAGCTAAATCTAACAAGGACTTCTAAGTTGAAATGTCTCCTGTTACAAACTTTGACACTGACTCACCAACTATGTGATTTTGTAAATTTTGCTATCAAAAATAATTTGAGTTGTTTCCTCAAATGTTCTAATTTACAAAAATGTGACATATATATTGAAAGGATGGAAGAAAAACTACATATATTTAAACAATGTTATTTTTTTAATGATTTGGAGCAAGTTAAACATTGATCCCTGAAATCTGTAATAATAGTAAAGAAAAAAAGAACATACTCTTCTATGGCTCAGAGTTCATCAGAAATTTGATAATTTAATGCAGCATAATTTAATAGTTTAAGAATAATGAGGCAGAGTTCAATGACTTTTTCATTCATCTGACAGATGAAAAATGCCGTTAAGTGCTTCCTTGCAATATAAAACTATAAATGCCAAAACCTAATTTTCAGTTTATTCTGAAATTCCACCTGCCAGTGTGTGGGTGGCATTTTACTGAAGGAGCTGGAAGAACAATTTTTTTTGAGAGCTGAGGAAAGACAGTATATTATGTGTAGTAATTTTATTTTCAAACCTGGCAGATCTGTCATCCATATTTTCAAAATGGGCATCTCTAAATTGCTCATTTATCTAAGTTGCATTTATCCATTCCTAAAACTGTATTCATATTTCATCACCATTTAGTTTTCAGAAAGATGGAGGAAAGACCACAACTGATGGAAAATCCAAAGAAGAGTTTCTAGATTGGAACAGGAAACAGAGTCTTCCAGACCATCTGGATGAATCTGAGTTGGCTTGATGTGTTAGCCAAATTCCTAAATATCTCCCTCTGTGTGCCTTGTTCCTGGAAATTTTGGCCAGGAAAAAAAGCTTTCCCCCTCTTGTTGCTGTTTCAGATTTAGCTTGTGGATCTTTATAATGGTGATTTTTTCAAGCATTGTTAGTAGGAAGAGCTCTGTGAATATCTTTTGTTGTGGTGATGCTTATTGTCAGGTCAGTCATCACAACGTGGACTCTCAGCAGTCTGGCTCCTCTTCTTATATCTCTTATCTACTGTATATACTAAAACTTCCTTTCTCATAACATTTAACTGTGTGAAATGGTCATCATAAGGCAACATTTTTTGAAGCAAGGTACCTCATATAGAATGCATCCAAAACATGTCACCCATGACTCCTCAGGGACTGAAATTTGGGAAAGTTATGGCTGCTTCAGCTCTGTGGGTCTGCTGTTGCAGTCACAAATACTAATTTTGAACTTCCTGTGGCAGTTTCTTTCATTCCCAACCAATGTATTATCAGAGGAGAGATAAGAGTTAACTAGAACTAATAGCTTTTCTTCAGAGCATATTTCTATAGAACTACCACACTAAACAGTAAGAAATTTTTGTACACAATTGCTCAAATTGAAAAAAAAATCCATTAATCCAGGATCCAAAAATTCTTATTTCTGAGAAAATATAATGCACCCTTTCCTTGCTTAGCAACTGAAAGTGGTTCCTTAAATTGGAAGCAAAATGGTCACATGACCAAGAGGGATAGACACTGAGAAGACCATTTGTTGCTGCCATCTCATTTAGATAAAATTATCCTCGGTAGTATCCTGTGCTTGACCTGCTTCTCCCCCCCCTTTTTTTTTGTTCCCCTACTGGGTTGAGATATTGCTTCAGCAAGCAATTTCTTCCTAAGTGCTTTTCTCCATAGCACAGTGATTCTTGAAAAAAGTGCTAACTGCAAGTTAACATGTTCAGCTCTGTGGCCTTCATTAGTTGATTAGAACCCTTCAGCAGGCTTGTGTTGCTGTCTGAAACTGACCAGATCTTAATTAGTTTCAACTGAAGGCTTTTGTTGCAAGTCACATGGAATTTGGTAGTAAATGCATGCATTGTAGGAAAATGAATTTTTAATTTATTGTCGTATTTGTACCTGTTTACTAAAACAGGTAGCTGCTAAATTAGGAGTGACTTTTAAAGAAATCTTTTAATTAGCAGATTAAATAATTAACAATGATAAGGGGACTGCGGGATGTGCAGTTCTGGAAGTCACCAGCTGGTCTAGCTCTTGTACAAATCTCTATTAATTTATATGCAAATGCCTTAAACGCTATATCCAAGACTCCAATATCATTTATCTTATCCCACTCTTATTCCATTTATCTGCAGATTTCGGATATTGTTCTTAAAATATATATTTGCTTTTGAGAATGATTTTGGTATAGATAAATGAACATGTGGAATTCTTTCACGTAAAAAACATCAGCTAATTAGGTTTAAGCTTTAAATGGAATATTTTCTAAAGAGCTTTTCAAATAAGAATATCAGTCAGATTTTACATTATTTACTGTAACATGACTAGTAACCAGCTAAGTTATGAATTATACTGGGATTGTATGATACTACAGTAATATGGACAGAGTTGAACCACACAAACATTTCAAATATTAATTTAGTATTCTCATTCGTATTCAAGTCATAAATAAGGTGTGCTGACATTTGATAGCACAGGCAAGCCAAAGGTTTGATCACCAAGGCTATCATAGTTCTATGCTGTTCATGCTTTTCAATTTCTCAATCTAGCCTACAACCCTGAATTCTCTGGTGGTCTCCCATAGAGTTTCTAATGAGGTCGAAGCCTATTTATCTTCCAAGCTCAGACAAGGTCAGCCATATTCTATCTGTTCCTGAAAGGCCAACACATATATTGGGCTTTATATTTTAATAATAAGAGTCACACTGCAATTCATACTGCAGCTGGATTGATTATGAGTAAAATGTTATAACATTGCAGTATAAGGATCAGGTTTATCATTGGATATCCTTTTATTGAATAAAATGCAAGCTTTCTTATATGTATATAGAAAGTATTTCAGATAAAGCTCGGGAAACTTTTTCTGAGTTAATGATACATGTATAACTTAGCAGTGGTAATCTGACATTTCATACATTATCGATAACGATTTTGTTTATAGCCAGCAGGCATCTCTTAGGATGTGTGTGTTTTGACACCAAGTCAATCTCTATTTTTTTCAAGGCTGAAGTAATCCTATTCCTAGCTGCATATTTCAATACCTTGGTCCAGATTATTGCTATTAGCTGAATCAAACTAAAATTCAAAAATGCAATTGAGGGTACAGTTTTCTTTGTAAAATAGAATGCGTTATTTTTTTTTAAAGGCAAAATAATAAAAAGACAAAAACATACTTTGAAGAAAACAGGTCAAACTGATTTCTTCCCTGCGTGCTAGACTTGAAGCAATTAAAGAGGCACACAGGAATTCAAGATCTTCTGATAAATTGTATTTATGTACAGAAGGTAAGAAGCTATTACAAAAGAATTTGAGCAACTGCTGTGTATCAAATGCAGGTTCTATTTATAACAGTCAGTGTTCACATTCCTTGCATTTTAAAAAAAATCTTACCTGTGGCTGTCTTCTGAGTTAGAGATTGTTTCCAGCTGTTCTTTGTTTTGCTAATGGCCTGATCTAGTATTATGTTGCTTAACTTTTGATTGCATGAGAACTTTAATACTATTTGCATTTATTTTTCTATCCACTAATACAATTTGTACACATATTTCATAATGTATCAACTACCATATACTTCATGTCAGTTATGGCCTTTCACCCTGACACATCTTGCAAGCTATATATATCTTGGGGGTCTTTTTTGATGGGAGGGGAGCCTTTGAATTAATCTGATTCCTGGTGACTATCTTGACTAGTCCTCAAAGTTTTCTTGGCAAGATTTCAGAAGTAGTTTGCCACTGCTGCCTTCTACAAAGGGCAGAGAGGACTGATCAAAAGTCACCCAGTTGGCTTAATGCCTAATATGGAACAAAAACTCATGGAACCCTGGTTTCTAGCCAACTATATCCAGGGCTTTATTTCTCATAGAATGCTCAGAATGGCATTCTGGCACCTTTTTTGCTAAAAACAAACAAACAAACAACTCCCTCTATTGGCTTTCAAAAGCCTATTGCAGGAGTAGGCAATCTTGGCTCTTTTTTATGACTCATGGACTTCAACTCCCAGAAATCCTGAGCCAGCCACGCTGAGGGGAAAGAGAGAGGTTTCCAAGCTGAGCCATGCTGGCTCAGGAATTCTGGGAGTTGAAGTCCTTGAGTCATAAAAGAGCCAAGGTTGCCTACCCTGCACTAGAGGAGGACATTAAAATTATTTACAAGGTTACTTCTTTAGGAATTAAACTTTTAGAATCTAAAACAGCTAATTCAAAAAAGCCAACATGAAAGAACCTCACGTTTTTCATCTGCTTCTGTCTTTTGGAAGGTAAAATTAGATAACAAAATAATCTATTTCCTATGTTAACATCTCTGCAATGAAATCAATAAAGGTAACAGGAAAGAAATAAGAAACATTTTTCTCAATGTAATATGTCTAATTTAGCTGATGCTAGAAAAAAAATAGTATCTTTTGTACACTCTTGAAAACTATTTTTAATCTATAACCATCTATTACAACTAAACCACTTTAAATTAAACAATTCTTAAGAATGAAAAATTCTTAATTTGGACTTTACTTTTACTGTTTGGACTGTTGTGTGTTTTGAAAAAATAGATTATTTAGAATCTAGTTACGTTGCACTTCAGTCTTTAAATAATTAACCTAGTAAATACATAACAATATATGATGTTTTCCATGGTGAGCTTAACATCAATAACAACATTTATTAAAAAGGCTAAAATAATTTCTGGTGGTATTATCTGTACATTAAAATTTTGTTTAGTCACAATCTTTCACTTTTCACGTTCAGGACAAACAGTGGCCATGTATCCTAGCAAAAGATGTTACATGTGTGCATAAGCATAGTCAGTAGCATATGCCTTTTTAAAAAATATCAAACATGCAAAGAAACAAAAATAAGTCCAAAATATCTGTATCACATCCAGAAATGCCAACTTTGCAACCAATATTTCTCATCCATAACTATGGCACCCTAAGGATACCTGCATACATGCAAATGCTTCTCTGGGATCTGTAACGCAGCAAGGATTGCTTTTTCCTTCCAGTAACAGATTGCTGGGAAATACCAAACATGGCCTTGAGAATTCCAATGTTGCAAATTTTTCTGGATGTGGTTGGAAAGAGGCCTATAAATGCCAGTACAAATACATCACACTTGCTGAACATACACATGCAACTAATTACAATCTTCAATTATATGTGATATATCTAAAATGAAATGGGCTGTCTCAACTGCTACTTGCAAACCATTCCGTTTTGCAGCAAAACAATCCAGGACAAGCTGATTAGCAGAGCTTAGAGAGGACTCATTAACACAATTTTGGGGAAGGAAAGAAAGAGAAGGACAGTTTAACATCTTCCAGTTGATGTTATGTTATGTAACATCTTCTGGGAGTTGAAGTCCACGAGTCATAAAAGAGCCAAGGTTGCCTACACCTGGCCTATTGGCTTTTGAAAGCCAATAGGAATTGCTGCTGAGTGCGCCAAAATACCCAGCTGGCAAACATTGCACAGGCAAGTTGTCTGCAATGAAGGCAGGAACTTTGCACCCCTCCCTGCTGCCCAACTACACCATTTCAACTAGGTAAGTAAGATATTATTTGCAAATAGGATGGCAATGAACAATTTAGGCTGCATTTACATCAGGGCTCTTCAACCTTTTCAGAAGTTGTACCACTTTTAGGATATGACAATATTCAAGCACCACCAGTGCTTAACAGGGTGTCAAAAACTTGATGACTAAAAAAATGGGGGGGTATTTTGGGTTTCATTGGTTAGATTCATTTATTGTTATAGAAATGGCTAGTTTATAATATTATAGAAAAGCAAAAAGTTGAGGTTCAATGTTAATGCTTCCTTCTATTCCTGTAATAGAGGAAGTCAGAAGTCAGTGCCTTTTCTTTTTCCCTTCTCCCCCTCACTTTTCCCCTTTTTATCTCACCCTTCACTCACAAAAGCCCGCCCACTCACTCACACTTTGCTCACAAAAGCCTCCAATCGCTCTCATTCACTCCTCCATCTCTTTCAAAGGCACCTCGTTCAGTCTCTCCCACACTCACTCTGTCTCTTTCAAAGGCCTCTTGCTCGTTCGCTCACTTACTGCCCCGATGCTTCCAAACACCATTTGCTCATTCACTCACTTACTGCCCCATTGCTTCCAAATACTTCCAAATGCCACTTGCTCGCTCACTCACTTACTGCATTTGGAAGCGACGGGGCAGTTTAGTTTAGTTTAGTTTAGTTTTATTGGATTTCTATAACGCCCTGCTCCTGAGGGACTCAGGGCGGTTCACAGGGCATATATAAATAGGTATACAAAAATTAAAAGAGAATTAAACCATGCCCAATTAAAATACAGCAATAAAAAATAATAAAACCAGTTAAAAAACCCATATTCCCCTTCAGGCCAGACCAGCTAACTCGAACAAGTGGGTCTTCAACCCGCGACGGAAGGATCAGAGGTCCGATGCCATCCGGAGCTCTACCGGCAGTTGGTTCCATAGTGCCGGGGCACCCACAGAGAAGGCCCTCCCCCTGGGGGCCACCAGTCAACATTCCCTGACTGGAGGAACCCTGAGGAGGCCCTCTCTGTGGGCACGCACAGGGCGGAGGGGAGTTGACGCCGGCAGCAGGTGGTCCTCGAGGTATCTCAGACCCATGCCATGTAAGGACTTAAAGATCATAACCAAGACCTTGAACCTCACCCGGAAGACAACTGGTAACCAATGCAGCTCGTGGAGCAAAGGTGTAACATGGGAGTACCGGGAAACTCCCAAGACAACTCTCGCGGCCGCATTCTGTACCAGTTGGAGCCTCCGAGTGGTCTTCAAGGGAAGGCCCATGTAGAGAGCATTACAGTAGTCTAGGCGAGAGGTCACGAGCGCATGAGTGACCGTACACAGGGCATCCCGGTCCAGATAGGGCCGCAACTGGTGCACCAGGCGAACCTGGGCGAAAGCCCCCCTAGTCACGGCTACTATATGGTCTTCCAGGGTAAGTCGTGAATCTAGGAGGACTCCCAAGTTGCGAGCCCTATCCACGGGGGGTAAGAGCTCACCCCCCATAGAAAGCGATGGAACATTTTGAATGTCCTGGGATGCCGGAATGTACAGCCACTCAGTCTTGTCAGGGTTGAGTTGAAGTCTGTTCCTCCCCATCCAGACCCGTACCGCCTCCAGGCAACGGGACGTCACAGCGAGGGCATCACTGGGGTGGTTTGGGGTCGAAATGAAAAGTTGGGTATCATCAGCATAGTGATGATACCCAACTCCAAAACCACGAATGATCTCACCCAGCAGTTTCATGTAGATGTTGAACAGGAGAGGTGAGAGAACCGACCCCTGAGGAACTCCACAAACGAGAGACCTAGAGGCCGATCTCTGCCCCCCTGCCAACACCGACTGCGAGCGTCCCAGGAGATAGGAGGAGAACCACTGAAGAACTGTGCCTCCCACTCCCAATCCCCTGAGACACCGCAGCAAGATACCATGGTCGATGGTATCGAAAGCCGCCGAGAGGTCTAATAGGACTAGGACAGAGGAATATCCCCTATCCCGAGCCCTCCAGAGATCATTCACCAGAGCGACCAATGCCGTCTCCGTGCTGTACCCGGGCCTGAAACCCGATTGGTAGGGGTCCAAATAATCCGCTTCATCCAGGACCAGAGGGAGCTGATGCGCCACCACACTCTCAACAACCTTCGCAAGAAAGCAAAGGTTGGAGACTGGACGAAAGTTGTTCAATACAGCTGGGTCCAAGGCAGGCTTCTTGAGGAGAGGTCTCACCACTGCCTCCTTCAAGACGGTGGGGAAATAACCCTCACTCAACGAAGCAGATATAACCACCTGGAGCCAGCCTCGTGTCCTCTCCCTAGCTGCATAAACCAGCCAGGAAGGGCACGGGTCCAACAAACATGTGGTGGAGCTCAGCCTCCCCATAATCCTGTCCACTTCATCAGGGGTCACAGAATCAAACTCTTCCCAGATAACATTGACAAGATCGCCCGTGTCCTGATCGCCAGACTCTGCCCAGCTGGAGTCCAAACCGGTCCGAATCCGAGCGATTTTATCCGACAGATGTTGACTAAATTCCTCGGCACGACCCTGCAAGGGATCCTCCCTCACCTCCTGATTAGGAAGTGAGCGAGTCACCCTAAACAGGGTGGCCGGGCGATTATCTGCGGACGCGATGAGGGTGGAGAAGTAATTACGCCTCGCCACCCTCATCGCTGCGAGATAAGACCTAATATGGGTTCTTAACTGCAACCGGTCGGATTTGGATCGGCTAGACCTCCAACAGCTCTCTAGGCCCCGTTTCCGATGCTTCATCTCCCGGAGCTTCGCGGAGAACCATGGAGCTCGCTGGGATCTGCACCGGGTCAGGGGCCGCAAGGGTAGTAAGGCAGTAAGTGAACGAGTGCCGGTGCTGGAGGCCATCAGCTGTTTGGTGCCAGAGACCACTGCCATGAGGAACACAGCTCTGGGTTGGGGTTCAGAGCAGCTCTGGCTAGGGGCTCAGCATGGGCCGCAGTGGGGCAACTGTTGGGAGGGGAATCCCCATGGCAGCTGTGGGAAGGGGAATCCCGTGGCATGTGGCTCCGAGCTGCAGGGGCGGGGGTGCAAAGGATGGGTGGCGATGCCGTAGCAAGACACCGGCATCGCTCCCAGTGACAGCACCTCTGAGTTCCAGCACCTTTTTTGTTTTTAGAAAAAAAGCACTGACTGTATCTCTATATACACAACTAGCTCTCATACCTTGCTTACATCTCAGTTATATTACTTGCAAATAGCTTATATGTTGTACGGAAACTTCAAAACAAAATATGGCACCTTGAAATTATTAGAACTGTCTGGAACTCATGTTACAAGAGGTGGACCAAACAAAAATTTTATAGGCTAGATTAGAATTCTCTATCTCAATCACCTGAAGAGGATGGTGAACATTCACTTGCTTAATGACTATGGAGATTCTTAGGCAACCAGGTCATGGTTGTCCCAAAGGTGCTTTTTTCAAAAGGTAACTGGACTTTCTTTGTTTTTCATTGAAGATGTTTTGCATATATATATATATATATATATATATATATATATACACACACACACACACACACACACACACACACACACACACACATACACACACACACACACACACACACACACACACACATATATATATATATATATATATATATATATATATATATATATATATATATATATATATATATTAATATTATAGGGACGCGGTGGCTCAGTGGGTTAGGACGCTGAACTTGTCGATTGGAAGGTCGGCAGTTTGGCAGGTCGAATCCCGAGTGCCGCGTAGCAGAGTGAGCGCCTGTTACTCGTCCCAGCTTCTGCCAACCTAGCAGTTCGAAAGCACGTAAAAATGCAAGTAGAAAAATAGGGACCACTACAGTGGGAAGGTAACAGCGTTCCGTGCGCCTTTGGCGTCTAGTCATGCCGGCCACATGACCACGGAGACGTCCTCGGACAAGCGCTGGCTCTTCGGCTATGAAACGGAGATGAGCACCGGCCCCTAGAATCGGAAACGACTAGCACGCATGTGCGGGGGAACCTTTACCTTTTATATATATATACATATATATATACATACATATATATATATATATATATATATATATATATATATATATATATACATACATATATATACATATATATGTTAAATGTTTGTTAAGTATTCAGAATACACTTGCTTAGTCCCAGACACGGGACAAATCTTATTTCCTGTTTCAGCCTAGCCCAAGGCCATCTACAGGCAGTAGCCACAACAGTGGCAGCTCATATTTGTGTAAAAATTTTTGGCTTGCTAAAATATATATGTTTTATTAATTTTTTAATATTTACATTCAAATATTTGTGAAGCAATACGGTGGTTGGGTAATCAAAAGTAAACAATATCAAATAACAAGTTCTTTGTAAATAGTTCAGGTTACATCAACACGGATTCCCTCTCTGATTCCCTTATTTATAACATAGTCAAATTAATCAAATTAATACATTGCTAATTGTGACCTAGTCAATTAAAAGAATTTTCAATATATTTTCACTAGTAAATATCAATGTCCTGCTTTTAGGTTTTACCTATTTACAATAAAGTAATCTAAGTTAGCCTATGCTAAATGGAAAAAGCTTACTTTTTTGATAACCCACATTTCCCTATTTCAATAGTAATTATCCTGTTTACAAAACTTACAATGTTCATTTCAAAACATTCTTATTTTTACCAGTAACGTCTATTTATCATCTTAACAATTCACCAATTATAGCAAAATATCTTATATTATACCTTTCAAAATTCTATAATATATATCTAATAACCAACTTTCCTTTAAAAGTTAAATACAAGATGAGTTTCTGTCTATATCATTAAAACTAATATATTCTATATGTCATTCCAGATTCTATAACATAGTTCAGAGTTGTATTCTAAAAGCTTAATTTTGTTTTCCCTTACAGATCTAAAACCTAAATGTAAAATCAGTTTATATTTTTAGAGGTTCCCCTTAATCCATTAAAATATATATTTTATACTCTATCCTTAGGAATCCCAAAAAAGAGACAAATTCAATTTTTTAAAAATTTAACTCTTGCCTTCCTTTTGTGCCAATCAGGTTTCCTTTTTGGCGTCTTTAAATTCTCAAATGTATCTCCCTTTCTTCCTACACCCCTTATTTGAATCCAGGGAGACCATCCAAATATCAGTTTTGTAAAGAAATTGTCCCCTTTGTTTGATGTAATATAGTTATCATTAGATCAGTCTGGTCTTTTTCTTCTTCGAATTCCATCTGGGTTAGGTAGAAAGTAGTAGCTGGTGTTATGGTTGTCATTTGATTAGCTGAATCATCAGCATAGTGTATTTGAAGGCCTTTAATATCTTCACTCTTAATGTTGCTTTCTTTGGGTGTTGTTGCTTTTTGAGTTGTAAGTTTTGTAGTTGACATTGAAATTTGGACTTTAAGGTTCTCTGTAGGTTGTGTTTGTTGTTCTTTGTAGTCTCCTATTTTAGTGTTATTGTCCATTTCTTCTGTTTGCTTTTGGATTGTCAGTTCCTCATTTAAGGTCAGAGTTTGATTTGGTGGCTTTAAGATGTCAGATTTAACTTGCAGTTTGGCTTTAATTTGCTCTGTCATTGCCAAAATCATGTCTAGTATCAGTTTGTAGTTAAGTGGTGGGATGTATTCATCCATTTCGTTATTGTTTACAGCTAGATCTTCCATGGAAGCTATTTTAATAAGAGTCAATGATTATCCACCTCCAAAAGAGTTGTTTTCAGTGCCAGGTGCTCCCTCACTTATTTTTGAAAGTAATGTCAAGGACAGCTCTGTTATTCAGTCAGCTCTCGCAATAAGAAAAATATTTACTTGCTGTACCAAGTTTCACCACAAGATGTCATCAATAACATATAGAATGTGATGTATTTTTTTTCCAAATTAATATAAAACTTTTGTAACATTAGTCCATTCTTTTGTTTTTCCTTAATTCACAGCTTAAACAGAAAATAGGGTAGTAAATCCCCACCAAAAATAGAAGCTTTTTAGTAAGTACATATAAGATTGCTTAATTTCTTTGCTGAGTCACTTGATTTTTTTAAGGCTTTAAGGCTTTGAACTTTATTCCCCATGTATATAAACACCGTTCTTTTGACAAAAGGGGAGGAAATTTTCAGAAAACTCCCACATGAAAATGCTTAGGGGAATAAGGAAGGTAAATTCTCACCCAGGTCTTCCCGATTGCTTCTTAGTGCTAGGTAGTGCTTTTGGCTTTAGACAGGGAGCGGCTTAATTATCGGCCATCTTAATGGCCGGTCTCTTCTTCGGGCCAAAGGAGCTGCTCTGGATTCAAGAGGAGGGATGCCACCCTTCTGTGATCATAGGGAGGGCCTCCTCACAGTGGTAGCCCCTCCAGGGTGACTTTCAACCCTTTTCAGGGTCCTCCAAGGAAGAAAGATCGGATGGCAGGGAGCAGACTCTTCCTGAACATTTGGAAGCACCGCATGCGCAAACCGGAAGCCCAGAAGTGAAATGTCTTCAAAAGAAAAATAAAGTCCAGTTGCCTTTTGAGACAAGGTTCACTTGCTTTCCAAGTCACCATAGGTTCTAGTCATACACAAAGCAGCATTTAGAGATAGTACCTTAGCTGATCTACAAATGTTAAGTAATATTTTATGTAGGCTGGGAAGCTGAAGCACTCTAGAAAAAGGCAGTATAAAATATAAAATCATATCAGTGTTACTTTTCAAAAAAAATGGACATTTCTATTTATTACCAGGAATCTGGCTCGTCTTGAAGGGGTATATATTAAGGTCTTTATGTCACGCATGAAGTTTTCTCTCTTTTCAAGTGCAAAAATCTTACAACTGAAAGAAAACTTGCAGTGAGATCTTCAGCTAGCTATTCTGAAGGCAAGAAAATAACTGGACTAGAATCAATTGCAAGATAACATCTGTGTTAGTGAGCTTGAAATGTGAAAATGTAATAATGTGAGCGGGCCTAATTTTCATAATGAGATTGGAGGGATCATGGTGTGAAGAATATTCCATGCTGTGAATATGCTGTCTTAATATTTTCCACAGAAGATCTGACAGTAGGAATTCTTCATACACTACACATTACATTAAAAATAAAAATCACTTCCTCTAATGTTTATGGTGCTATGCAGTGTTTCAGACATTTATGAATAATATATAAGGTTTATTTATTAGTTTCCCTCTGTTTATTTAACTGTCATGCTGGCTGTATCTGAAGGCCTCAGTTGTAAAAGTTTCATTTCATAAATTAACTTATTTTGGGAGACTTATTTTAAAACGTCTTTACGCCAATATAGTTTCATGAACACTGATAGCAATATATTTTTTTTAAAAAAAATCCTATTAACAGTTAAATAAAGATCTGCATCACTGGTATAACTGATAGCTGCCTTTTCCTCTAAGATCTTCTGGTAGGACTTTTTGAAAGGTTGTCATGTTTGGGCACAGAATACAAATAAAATATCTCTGTTTGAGGTCTTTGGATGCTTCAGTTTCTTGGCATGTTTCATGCACAGCACTTTACTGAATGCTTTGTACTCTCCTTCTATGCACATATCAAATTTTCATGCCCCCCCATCCATTTAAAACCCTTATTTAGCATCACTTGAATAATGCATTCATTTTCTTTTATGAAAAAAAAATACATAGGAGAAAAACATATACTTAAGTCATTGGCATTTGGACTGCTTGGTGCATTGACAAAGCACAACCCTGCATTTTTGCTGCTGACAAAAAGACAAAGGCAAGCAATGGTGACTTGGGCATCTTTTATATACACTTCTTACATAAATCAAGGCCTTAAATGACATGCCATTTTGAGACTCAAGAGTGCATGAAGTTTTTGTTTACTTATAAATGTTTTATTGATTTTTTAGTTTTACATTTAAGTATTCAAAAAGCAACGTGGCAGCTGGGCCAGTCGATAACACAATAACATACAAATATGTTTAGTACAAGTCTCAAACTACTACATCAAATTTTTCCTCTCTTTTCCCCTCAGAATTCACTGTCTCCTGTCTAAACTAATACAATTCTTATTAAATCAATTAAATAAAAATGACATTCTTACATTTATCAATAATTTTGGCTTATACATATCATTATTTTAACATTCAGTCTTTATAGACAATCAATGTCCTAATTAGTTTTCCCAAATTTTTAATTTCCTGTTAATGTTTAACTTTAACATTTAGTATTTATAATTTCCAAATTTTAAGTAACCAAAGTTCACATTATCACAATTCATCACAAAGTCTAATATTCAGAATACACATCTTATCTATTTGGATATATTCTATTTCTCACCATCTTACCTCAACCAATTGATAATACAGTATAACATTCTTGTTTTCTATTAATTTCCAAACATCTTAAATTTAGTAACCAAATTTTCTCTTGTTTCAACATCAAATGCTTCCTCTCTTTTTCTCTTAATATCTATTTATCTCATATTTAAGCTAATACAGTTTTTATTATATCAGCTAAATGAAAACATGTTTATTACATTTAACCATATATTTTAGCTTATATGTATCTTAATTAGCTTTACATTCAATCTTTATAAACAAATCAATATTCAAATTTAACTTTTAATATTTATACTTCCAAATTTTAAAATAACCAAAGTTTTCTTTATCTCAATTCATAATGAAATCTAGTATTCAAAGTACATCTTTTCAAATCAAGTATATTCTATTTTAATCCTTACTAATAAATCAAAGCCCCAAATCTTCCATATCTGTGCTTTTAAATCATCGTATAGATCTCCCTCTATTATTGTATATATTGTTTGAAATAAGAAAGGCCATCCAATCACCATTTTTTTTGAAGGGGCTAACAAATCAATTTTCTATTTTTCTCTCTCAGTTTGGTTGTTCTGAAGTGTTTATCTTCCCTTTGGTCTGTTCTTCTTGATCCTCAGGTTTCTTCTGGTTTATATAGAAAGTCTTTTCCATTTTTAAGTTGTCAATCCCTTTTCTGAGTTTTCCGTTAACTGTATTTGTTGATCAGTTGAATCTTCTATCATAGCATTTGATTGCTCCACTTCTTCTATTATATTCTGTGTAGTTAATTCTTTGGTTGTAATCAAAGTTTGGGTTCGTATATCTAGGCAGACATTCTTGTCCTTCTCTGTAGCCTCTTATTTCATCAGTGGCTTTAAGTATAGTTTCATGAATTGCTTTCAGCATAAATAAAATCTGTTCCTGAGTTTCATCCATGTTCTCTTAATCATGTGAATTAAAAGTTTTACAACCAGAGAGTGAAAATAATTTTTATCAGTGAGTATAGAACACAGGTGGGCTGCTCACAGCTGATTGCCAAGGTTAAAAAAGTCTTATAGTCTGGGCTTCAAGCCAAGTCTCTTCTAGGCAATAACAGATTGCAGTATCAGGTTTAGCCACAAGATGTCACGCATATGTTTAAGATTTTTTTAAAAAAATCCAAGATTTTTATAGTCCTTTTTCCAATTTTACTTCTTTTTTGTAAATAAAAACCCAAATCTTCAATAAGGATAAGAAATCTTAGTCCTCAAGTATTAGAAAGATAAAAATCTAGTTAAAATCAGGTTATTCTTTCAACATTTTAAACTCTCCTGAATAGTCAGTTGCTGCTGTTTTTAGAGGATGGGATAGAGCAGGGGTCAGCAACCTGAAACAGTGAAAGAGCCACTCGGAACCGGTTCCCTCACAAAATGAAAAACTAGGAGCCGCAAAAAATATGTGCGCATGCACATACATGCAAGCATGCGCAGAACAGGGTTTGACTGAAGAGTGGAGCCAAGGCGAGATATGCACCTACCCTGCATATTTGAATTGATTGGTTGAACTTTTTTAGTCCCACTTTTTTTTTTTACTGCACATGGCAGAGGACTGGGAGCTGCAGGAGACAGCTGAAAGAGCCGCATGTGGCTCCAGAGCTGAGGGTTGCAGACCTGTGGGATAGAGTTTCCCTTTTTTCTCTCTCTCTACAGGGGAAAAAATACTTTGGGCAGCTTACATAGGTGGAAAAAATAGTTACGATTGAAGAAAGGTTCAGATCTCACCCAGTCTCATACATGCTGCTTTCTAGGTGCCTGGTGGTAAGTTTGACTTTGGCTGTCTGCAGCCTAGTAATGAACCACATTTCTATGGGCGGTCTTTTGTCCACTGATTTGGAGGGATGCACCAGATTGGACATAAGGGCTACCACCTTCTGTGATCCAGCAGGATTCGCCTTCTTTCTGGTTGCCCCTACAGTGCGACTTTCAACCCTTTCCAGGGTCCCCCAGCGATGTGAAATCAGACGTGGAAGATGGAGCTCGACTTCCAAATGTCTGTGGTGGCTGTGGTGGCAAAACAGAAATCTGAACATGCTATTCTTAATTTAATGGCAGCCTGGTATAATTTGATCAGAGGGAAAGACTTCTTATCTTTAAGTCCAAGTGCCCTTTTGCAAAGATCTAAACTTTTTCCCCCCAAAAGCATTTTATTTTAATACATTCCGCCTTTATGGTAGAAAACTAGGCTTGACATGTTTTAAGTAAAACAGACTACTTAAAAGGTTTCATTCAGTTACTCTGACCTTGATATTTTATTCAGTATTAGTACAATCCTATAATATTACAAATGTCTAGTAGAAATGGGCACTAGTAGAAATTGCTATTTGTTGTAATTAATGTAAATATTGGACATGTATGGGGAAGTGGGAGATTAATGGATTCAAAGTTCCTGCTGGAAGAGTAGATGCCAACTTTAATCAAGAAAGCCTTTGCACAAATAAATGGTTCCTTAAACTGTTTTGTCACAGAGTACCTTTCCACTTATGAAGGACCCCAAAAGAGTTTTTGTTTGTACAGGCTATATTAATTAATATTTACTGTATTAAAAATTAAAATTGATGTATTTGTTATTGCTATCACATCTTATAATTGTTTAATGGATTTTTCATATTGTATTATTTTTCAACCTCAGCTGACAAATCATTTTAATTTCACAGACCCCAGAGAGGGTCACGGGAGATAGGGGTTTTAAAACCACACTTTAAGAAAACACTGCATTAGTCTCAGTCCATGAACTATTTTGAAGGTGGAATCTTTAAATTGTTCTCACCTATGAAAAAGTTTCTTGGTTCTTCTTTGCCATCATCCTTTCAGGCTAATTGTTGATTTTATCTTTTTTAATGCTCAATCAACCAAGCTCTGCATATTAGCAATGCCCAGAACAGTTTTTTGAATTGGGTGGCCTTACACATCTCTCTATCTCTTTTTCTATGTCTCTGTGTGTGCGTGTGTGTGTGTGTGTGTGTGTGTGTGTGTGTGAGAGAGAGAGAGAGAGAGAGAGAGAGAGAGAGAGAGATGTTGCTATTGTTGTGTTGCTTATCTTCCTATTGCTTTATTCTTTTTTTCTTTGTTTATTACCGTAAGTACATAATGTCAAACTACATCTCCACATGCAACCTATCCATACCTATATGGATAGCCTATTAAGTTAGTTGTCATCAAATCAACTTTGATTCCTAATGAGCTTGTATTCTACTCTATTTGTAACCTAAAAAAATATGGATGGCAAGAGCAGGGAGAGGTGATACTTTCACACAAAGGTTCAATTTTGATAGCAAGTACGTATTTCCTGATTCATTAGTTTTAGATTGCAAAGAGATACAGTTGCATACATTTCCCTCAGATAACCAGATGAATAAATAGCATACATGGAGGGTAATACAATGCTGAATGCATGGCCACATTTCCTATGCAGAATATTTCCTTCAAGGAACTGAATCCTTTACAATTTTGTATTAGTACCTGTAAAATCCTGAATGAGAAACTACCTGTTTCAGTTGTTGCTCTAATTTACTTTATGTGTCATACAACATAGATCGAGTAAGTCATGATTA
Source organism: Vipera ursinii (assembly GCF_947247035.1). Lineage (NCBI taxonomy): Eukaryota > Metazoa > Chordata > Lepidosauria > Squamata > Viperidae > Vipera > Vipera ursinii. Next base: position 20,941,506 of record NC_139515.1, read on the forward strand.
AGCTACATATGACTTGTAAATACAGGAATGTCACTCTCATATCAGAAGTTACTTATTCTTACCTGCAATTTTTGCTGGCAAACACATTAATCTCTTGCAGTCACTGATACACAAGTCACCACTTAAGCAGTTATTACTCAGAGACCGATAAAATATGTTTACCTTTTTTAATATTCTAAAATGCCTAAAAGCAACCAAATTCAAAAACCCAAAATAGGGCATTTTGTTTTCTTTTACAAAGGCACCTTGCAAACTGTCATTAGATAAAGCTATCTGTCTTATGTTTCTAATGATAATGCAATCAAAGTCCTCTCTTTTTCAAAGGAAGGATATAAGCACAATTTTACATTGCCTTAATTGAGGTCTGAGCCATCACTGGCTATTGTATTGCCCACATTTATTTAAGTCTTTTTTCATCAGTCATCAGTTATAGAAACATAATGCTGAAATATCAAAGTCTTTTTTCTTTACTTGGCAAAAAGCTAATGTGCAAAGTTTGGTTGATTGAGTGTTAAATGAAATTGTATCCAGACTGATTGGGGGCGGAGCCAACTGTCAGAGCGGGCGGCTGTGTGAACGGAGCTCTCTCCTCGCACAACCTCTCACCCAGTGTTCGCGGGGGCTTTTCGGAGCTTCAGGAGGTTCTGTAGGGACATCCGAAGTTGCAGGCAGCCCGGAGAACCTTCATGAGCGGCAGTTCGTGTTGAAGATCCGGAGAAAGTCTGATGCGAGCGAACCGGGGAGAAGGAGGCCAGTAATGGCCGACATGAAGATCTGACAGAGGGATGGAGCTAGCACGTAAGCAGCGGGACAACGGTAGAGCGGAGCTGACGGAGAGTGTATCCGAATATTAAATAGGAAGCGCTTGTGAAAGAGGTACTGGTTCGAAGTGGGAGCCTCACGGAGAGGGAATAAGCGGCGATAGAAGTCTGGAGGGAGGCGTTTGGCAAAAACAGCAAGGGAAAGAAAGCCGAAGACTATATGACTGTATTCTAGCTGGAGAAAAGCTACAACAAGTCAAAGTCTGAGCTTTGGAGCCTTAGAGACTGAACTCTGGATTGTCGGGCGTGGAAAGCGATCAGCTTGGTCTAGTCTGGTCTATCCTGGTAAATTTTGAATTTGTGAACTTTTGAAACTTTTGAAATTCTACTCTACTTGTCACGGGCGGCCATTTGATATAGCAATTTAGTAACTGGAGGTTTGTTTAGTGGGACATCTACTGGTCTTTGACAGCAGAGGAAGACGGAAAAGGTGCCAATTTCTGCGCCGGAAACGGGGGGGGGGGAAAAAGAAGAAGAACGTGACTTTGATTATATTCATACTATAGAATTCTATTATATAAATTGCTTAGTTGGTAATAAGTATCTGGTGGTAACTGTTTTATATATCTTTTGTCATAGAGTTAAAAGGTTTATATAAGACTCAGGGTATTATACATTGATAAAACGCTGTTAAAATTGGGGAAACATGACAAGTATCTCGGGAGCAACTAAGCCTAGCGCTGGCAAAAAGGCAGCAGCACAGGGACAGGGGATGTCCTCAAGTCCCTCCAATCAGAAATCTATAGAGGATATGCTGCAAAGGGAAAGATCTAACTCGAATTCCTTTAAAGATTTACATGCCCTTTTGCAAAACCTACACGAGGCAATGGCCAAAAACCACGAGGAGATGAAGAGAGAAATAGGCCAAATAAGAAACGACACTGGTGAATTAAAGGGGAAAATCCAAGCGATAGATGATAAATTTGAAGGGATTCAACAGCAATTAGTCAAAAATGAACAAAGACTTCAAGATATGGAAGCTAGAATGGAAAAAGAGGAAAAGAGAGTAGATGATTTAAATGAAACACTCCTTCAGGCTAATAAGGAATTAGAAACAACAGTCATTTTTCTGGAAGCAGAAAAGGCTGCTCATTATCTACGCTTCCAGAACGTTCAAGAAAAAAGAGGGGAAGATCTGTTGGTCATGATGGCAGAACTGATGGCAAAGGCACTCGGTGTAGGGAAGGAGGAAATGCTGGCGGAAATTGATGAAACATACAGGGTCCAAACTAATTATGCGAGAAGGCACAACCTCCCAAAAGAAGTACATGTAAGGTTAGTTAAAAAATCAATTCGGGATGAGCTTCTGCATAGATCTAGAGAGGAACCATTAGAATTTCGGGGCCAACCAATCACCATCCTTAAACAGATACCTAAAAGGATGAGGGATCTGAGACGCGGCTATCAATTCTTAACATCCAAACTAATAAGAGAAAATGTAAACTTTAGATGGCTAACTCCAGAGGGTATTCTTGTTACGTGGCAGGATAGAAGGCATAGACTGGACACGATAGAGAAGGCAGAAGATTTTTACAAACGCCACTTCCATAGCCAAGAGGAAGTAGATTTAGAAGATCAAGATGGAAGGGAGGTAAGAGAAAGAGATACAATACGTGTGGCAATGGATGGGAAGATCTTAGCTACAGAGGATAGAAGGAACAAATCCGGTGAGTTAACAGAGAAACATGGAACTAGAGACAAGGAAGAGAGAGAGCCCCGAATCACGAGATCCACAAAAACCAGAAATAAGTAAGATGAAGGGAGGTGAGTGTAGTATTATGTCTGTGAATATTAATGGATTGAATTCGCCAGTGAAAAGGCGGAAATTTTTTAATAGGCTTATTCACCAACAATTGGATATCGTGGCAATACAAGAAGTCCATATAAAGGAACAACAAAAATATTTGTTAGTACAACCAAGAATAGGGAACCTATTCGTTTCCTTAGACCGACACAAGAAAAAGAGAGGAGTGGCACTATATGTAAACCCAAAATTGACTGCAAAACAAATTTATAACGATAAAGAGGGTAGAATACTGATAGTCGAGGTTATAATAAATCACAGGAAGGTCATGATGGTAGAGATATATGCCCCAAACCATAACCAAGAACAATTTTTCAAAACACTTCACAATAAGATATGTAGCATTGATTATGAGGAGATTTGTTTAATAGGAGATTTTAATGCTATCCTAGATATAAATTTGGATTATATGGGAAAGACGCTTAGGAAAAAGAAGAGAAGAACTCTACCGAGATCTTTTCTTAACTTGGCTGAGGAACTAAATATCCAAGATGTCTGGAGGGAAAGAAATCGTAAGGCTAGACAATATACATATTACTCCAACCGACATAACTCATGGTCTAGAATAGACATGGTGTGGATGACGAAAGAAATTAGTTCAGAAATAGATGAGGTACATATAGCGACAGGTACTTGGGCAGATCACAATCCTATTAAACTTATCTGGAAAGGTTCCAAAAAAATACCCAGATGGACGCTTCAAAGAGCAATTTTAAAAGAAGACGAATTCAAATCTAAGATGGAGAGAGAACTAAGTTTTTTCTTTAAGGAAAATAAAGCTATAGACACCTCAGTACAAAACAATTGGGATACAGCTAAGGCAGTGATGAGAGGGGTAGCGAGGGCATATATGGTATATAAAAATAAGGGGAAAAGACAACAACGGGAAAGATTAGAAGAGGAATATAAGAGCTTAGAAGTTACACTCCAACAAGATCCACAAAAAGAGAATATCAAGCAATCTATGGATCTGATTAAACACAAACTTAACATTCTAGACAAAGAGAAATTGGCACAACAATTGAGAAACACGAAACAAATTTTTTTTGAAAATGCAAATAAACCGGGCCGGTGGCTCGCATACAAATTGGGAAAACAAAAGGGGAAAAACTGGATTCACGAACTACGAGATGAGGAAGGGAGAATATTCCACCAGGAGGAAAAAAAAAAAATTATAGCCCAGGAATTTTATGAACGTTTATATAAAGAAGATAGCCAGGCAAGTGTGGAGAAAATGGAGGAATATTTTCAAAGAGCCAAACTACCTAAGGTCACAGAAGATACCAGAAATATGTTAAACGAGGAAATTCGACTATCTGAGGTGATAAAAGCTATTAATGCACAAAAGAATAATAAAGCATCGGGACCCGACGGTCTTCCATCAGAGATTTATAAAGAATTACAAAATATCCTAGCTCAACCCCTAGTGGAGGTATTTAACGCAGTATTAGAAGGCGCAAGGACGCCTAAATCTTGGCTAGAGGCAAACATAACCCTTATTCCGAAAGATAACACAGACCATACATTAATCCAAAATTACAGACCCATATCACTTCTTAACTCGGACTACAAGATATTTACATCAATTATAGCGGAACGATTGAAACGATTTCTGAATGATTTCATACACGCAGATCAAAATGGTTTTCTCGCTAAGAGACACACTAAGCACAACATTAGAATAATATTAGATACATTGGAGTACTATGAATTACATAGCGAACAACAGATGGCATTACTTTTCTTAGACGCCCAAAAGGCATTTGACAATGTTAAATGGTCTTTTTTGTGCCAACAGCTTAGCTTTATGAATATGGGAGAAAAATTTATAAATATAATTAGGGCAATTTATGACAATCAGGGAGCAAAAATAATTATTAATGGGGAAGCATCTAGCAAGTTTCAAATTCAAAAGGGAACACGGCAAGGCTGCCCCTTATCACCGTTGCTGTTTATATTGACTCTTGAAGTATTAACGAGAACTATAAGAAACGACCCAAAGATAAAAGGATTAACCATTAAAAAGGAAACCTTTAAATTGCAAGCTTTCGCGGACGATCTAGTTTTTATTATGGAGGATCCATGTCAGACGGGACCAAAGCTATTGGAAGAATTATCTAAATATGGTGAGGTTGCCGGACTGCGAATAAATAGAAATAAGACCAAGATGATTGTTAAAAATATGACCAATAAACAAAAAGGTAATCTGGCCGAAATCACGGATATAGAAATAGTCAAGAAAATAAAATATTTAGGGATTAACATTACGGCTAGATGCACTTCACTCAAAAAGGATAATTATGATAGTGTAGTGAATCAAATAAAAGGTGACCTGGAAAGATGGGGAAACCTAAAACTCTCATTATTGGGAAGAATCGCTGTCATTAAGATGAATATTCTGCCTAAAATCCTGTTTCTGTTTCAGAATATCCCAATTCAACTCGACTCTAAATTTTTTCGAAATTTGGATAAATTATCACTAAATTTTATTTGGCAGGGGAAAAAACCAAGAATTAAATTGAAATATTTACAAGACACGAAGGAAAATGGGGGTTTTGGATTGCCAGACTGGGAATTATATTACCACGCCGCGGCCCTGAGCTGGATTAGAGAATGGGTAATCTTGAGAAATAGAAGACTATTAACTTTAGAGGGTCACGATTTGCAATATGGCTGGCATGCCTTCCTATGGACGGAGAAACAAGGTCTTTTCTCGCATTTTCAAAGACACCGGATCAGGCAAGCGCTACTCAATACTTGGAAAAAAATTAGATCTCACAATTACACCAAAATACCGGTCTGGCTATCCACCCTTGAAGCGATAGTTTACCCAAATCTGTTTGATTTGGGTAACATAATCTCATACAAGGATATTCTGAATGAGGAGGGGGAATTGAAACTTAGGAATGAACTAGAATTACAAGGTATAAAACTCGATTGGTGGGCCTACTTACAAATCCAATCGAGATTTAGGAAGGATAAAAATGAATGGGGGATATATACCTCTGAAACAGCATTGGACAAAATATTATTGGGACCGGACTCTAAACAAATAAGGAATTTTTATAAATTACTTTTGGGATATAAGCTGTTTGAAGAGCAAGTGAAAGACCCCATGTTGATCTGGGCTAACAATTTAGGACATAACATCGACCTAGATACTTGGCAAACAATTTGGGATAGGAATAATAGGATAACACTGGCCTCATCGTATAAAGAAAATTTATTTAAAATGTTTTACCGATGGCATCTTCCCCCAGCCCGCTTAGCAAAAATGTACACAACAGCATCTCCCAAATGTTGGAAGTGTTCTGAAGAGATAGGCACATACTTCCACACGTGGTGGTCTTGCAGTAAAACACAAAAATTTTGGAGAATGATTTGGATTTGGCTGAAAGAAATATTGAAACAAGATCTGGAGTTTAGTCCAGAACTTTTCTTATTGGGAATCACGAAAGAGAAATATCCTAAAGATGTGCTATACTTAACGATCCATATTATCACAGCAGCTAGAATATCATTTGCGCAAAAATGGAAAAAGAATGAGATCCCAGGACAAAAAGAGGTTATTAGGAAAATTTGGGATTGCGCTGAAATGGACAAATTAACTTTGGAATTAAAGAATAAAGATCAATCAGACTATTATAGAATTTGGAACAAATTGTATCTTTGGATGGATAAAAAGAAAGGTCTCTATTAGGTTTTACAGACTAGCTCACTGTTTTAAATATTGTGGTATTTCACCGATTTGTAATCTAAGTGTATTTAAGTGTATTTTTGATGTACATATATACATGTATATATATATATATTTAAACATTGTAGACAAAAAGGTTTGTCAGCTCGCTGGTACTGTGTCCAATGTTTTTAAATAATAAATTTAATAAAAAAAAAAGAAATTGTATCCAGACTGTAAGATGCTATTGCCCACTAAAGCAGCTTTCCTATGAGTTGTCCCACTGATTTAAATTCATTTGCCTCATATCAAAGAAGTGTGTTAGCTGTCCTTTGGTTGCTGCTGTTTATTAGCAATGGAACTATAGTTAAATGCCAGCTCAGAAACAAACTAGGTATGCCTATAGGCACAATTGGCAATTTAAGCATGCAACAGTAATTTTGCAGTTATTAGTCACCCAATTATGCTTTTAACTTTAGTTAATTCTTTTGCATGTATGAGAAACAAAAATGGATTGCAAAGTATAGCTGTGTTTTACTCTATTTCAATCAGATGTGACTGACCCAAAACAACAAAAGAAGTGAATTGAAATTACTTTCCACTTATAATCCTCTATAGAGTTAACCAAGATTAAGCCTCATTAAATACAAAGGCTTACCTTTAAAGAAGCATACCTATATTGTGCTATTCCCCTTTGCTCTTCCTTTCTTTTTCTTCTTGTTCCTTTATCATTCTATGCTCAGTGTTAAGAAATCAGTGATAGGAGCTATTTTTCATGATTATGGCAGGGACCATGATATTAAATTAATTATTGCCCCATGATAAAATTGCTGTCACAGGAAGTTAAACATTTCCATTGCTTTATGCTTTCCAAATTGAAATCTAAAAGCATTTTTTCCTAAAACAAACAAAGAAAAATAAATAAATAAATAAAAATATGAAATTCACAAGATTTGCAGTCCAAGTCCAGATATATCAGTCATCTATCTATCTATCTATCTATCTATCTATCTATCTATCTATCTATCTATCTATCTATCTATCTATTTATCATCTATCTATGATCTTAAATAAAAATCATGACTATTTTCAAAACATGGATATTATATGAAATGTTGCTTGTTTTATTATTCTTCAACACTTATGTGATAGAGAAAGAATATCTGCCACATATTCAAAGATGGCGGCTGCAACTGCTCCTTCTTTCATAAGCGCTACTTTGATCAGGCAATTCATAAACCTGCTGCCTTGACTTTTTTTTTTGAGCACCCTGCTCTTTCACAGATATCCCTGAGCCTGAGCTTGGATCATATTTATAATAGTGCTGAATGAAGTACTATCTCTTTTTTTCTGAAAGCCTTATGGAAGATACATTCATGATTCTTTCCATTCCGAAAATGATGTAGCTGAACCTTTGAATTTAGCTGGTACAGACACATTTTTCATTCAGTTTGATTTCATTAGGTCAGAAACTATCAAACATCTAATTTCTTTAAAAACAGCACAAAAAAAGCATGGGAAGCTATTAAAATCAAATCCAGGGGAAATGAAATATTTGTCTTTAATTTGCCTTAGTGAATGAGCTCACAAAGCAGCAGATCTACTCAAGTTTTAAGAAAATGAAAATGAATTCATTGTATGAATTAAGATTTTTAAGGATTTTTGCATTGGTAAATAAAAAAAAAACAATTGAGGAAAAGTGTACTTTCAGATAAGTAAAGGTATTCCCTTCAGCGATAGAATATTCCCAATGGTTCTCTGTTGAAGGAAAATAGCATCCATATTACATATTTTAAATCATTAAACATTTTAAAACCATGCTATTATTAAGAATGTTCAACTGTATCTCAATAGAAATTTTTTAAAAATCATTATTAAGTAGTCATGTTTCAAATGTAAATTTTCTAATGTAAAGTTTATTATTAAACATTCATTTTCATGGCAATTTTCCCAAAGGGACCAAACTGAGTGATTCTGGTAACATTCCTCAAAATTACAGAACAAGGGTTTATGTCAAATCTTCATGGCAATTAATGGAAAATGTATTAAAAAACAATACTTGGCACAATACACTCCAAATAAGACTTTTAGAAAACATTATTGTTACACTGATTTCCAACAGATAATAAAAAGTCTTTGATACTATTTTAGACTCAGAGTTTATATTGATTGGGACACAGTGATCTTGATGACTCTGATGATAAATAATTATTTTATTGTGGTAAGCAACTTAAATATTTAATTTTATTTTTATTTCCTTATTTTTATTTTGATCAGCTCCAATTGACATATGAGATTTAGGCAGAATATATACATTGAAAAGAGAAAGATGTCTGCATAATTGTTACCAATATTTATCCCCCAAATGCCTGTTCACGTAAAATACCTTTGATCTTGAAGAAGGCATAAAAAGGGTAACAGGGGAGGAAGCGAACAATGGAGAAGACTGTGGGTCCATGTTTGTTGTTGTTGCTGTTGTTTTGTATACACTAAAGAATGCCAGGCAATATAGAACTCTGTGAATTGAAGAACTTTGAATTGACTTCAGAAATCTATTCACAGGTAAAATAGTTACATGAAAGCTCTCATCCACTAAGCACTATAATTGGTACCAATAGTGGCTTCTGAACCATCAGGAAGGTAGCCCCATGGGAAAATACATTGCAGTTATCTAGACAAGTGGTAAAAAAGACATCAATATCCTGATCCAGTTAGGGCCACAACTGATAACCAGCTAGATCAAGCTCGATGAATGTCTCTTGGCCATGACTTCTGCCACCAATTACAAGAGGATCCCTAGTTTCTTTACAGGGATAGGAATACCATCCAGAGACAGCAGAGGAGCAATTGAAGTATCAGAGTGTTGTAGATAAATGACAACTACATCTTTCTGGGATTAAGTCTAAGCTTGTTCCTTCCCATCTGGACCTTTAAAACCTCCATACATCAGGTTAGGACTTTCATTTCCAAGCTGGCTTGGGATGTAAAGTTTATTTATTATTTATTATTACATTTATATACCGCCCTGTTGTGATTCAGGGTCAGCCTGTGGGTTGGCAGTTGGGTCGGACGACTCAGAGGAGGAGGAGGGGGGTGCTTGCTGAGGGGATTGGACAGCTTGATGAGAGCCCCCAGCAAGGCCCCTCTCATCTGGTCACGATGCAGACCCAGCTGTGTGAGCCTGACAGCGTGGATGAAGATGACCCACAGCTGGCCCTGTTCAAGGATGCCCGACGCAGGAGGCAGTCAGTCAGGAGTAAACAGAGGAAGGCAATGGGGCACCTCAGAAGGAGGCACAGAGAGGCCACGCCCTGAACTGTATTTAAGGGGAATGTGTGGGAGGGCTGGTTTGCTGAAGGCAACCGCTTGGATTGTTCTTGCTTCTTAGCTCGTGTTTTATGGTTGGTGTCTTGTCTTAGTCTGTTTTATGTGAATAAATTTGGCAGGCGTAATTCCAGCCTCTTGCCATTTCTAAAGGGGTTGTCCCTGTCTTTTCTGCAGGGCTGGTAGCAGGCTGGTACAGAACACGCCCTTTCCCGAAGGACTCAGGGCGGTTTACAGGGTGATTAAAAAACAAAGATACAAAAGTTAAAAACAGATTTAAAAAATTTACATTCGTCCCTGCAAAAATAAAACCCCAGTTAAAATTAAGATTAAAGCTAAAATTAGAATTCTCAGCCTGGGCCAGAGAGCTCGAAGAGCCAGGTCTTCAGGTCCCAGCGGAATGAACGGAGGTCGGGGGCAGTCCTCAGCTCCACTGGCAGCTGGTTCCAAAGGGCAGGCGCACCCACTGAGAAGGCCATATCCCTGGGTGTCATCCGCCAGCAATTTCTTACCGGTGGTACCCTGAGAAGACCCTCCCTGTGGGAGCGCACTGGACGAAGGGAACTTGATGCCAGCAGCAGGTGTTCCCTCAGATATCCCGGACCCAAGCCATTTAGGTCTTTATAGGTCATCACCAGCACCTTGAATCTCACCCGGAGGGCAACCGGGAGCCAATGCAGCTCACGGAGTAGAGGTGTTACATGGGAGTATCCGGAAACCCCCATCACAACTCGCGCGGCCGCATTCTGCACCAGCTGAAGCCTCCGAGTGGTCCTCAAGGGCAGCCCCATGTAGAGAGCGTTGCAGTAGTCTAACCGGGAGGTCACGAGCGCATGAGTGACTGTGCGTAGGGCATCTCGGTCCAGATAGGGTCGCAACTGGTGCACCAGGCGAACCTGGGCAAAAGGCCCCCTGGTCACGGCTCCTATATGGTCTTCAAAATTGAGTCGTGAATCCAGGAGGACGCCCAAGTTGCGAGCCCTATCAACGGGGGGTAACACCTCACCCCCCATCGTTAGAGATGGAGTAGTCTGGTTGACCCGAGATGCCGATATGCACAGCCACTCAGTTGAGCATTACTAAAATACTTTACCCAGAATTAGTGATGACCTCTCTCAGTGGCTTCATACAAATTTAAGAAACTAATGGCTAGCCCTGCAGAATTTGATTTATAATATAATTTATCATTTATGAGCTGTCAAATTGCCATATAACTTTGGACAGTTTATAACTAGGAACCTATATACATACATACATACAGTACATACATACATACATACATACATACATACATACATGAGAGAGAGAGAGTGGGAGAGAGAAAGAGATTAGATGACCCAAGTAATCAGTTTAATTCAAGCAAACCAAAACGCTTCCAGAATCACTCTGTTCGCAATACCTGACAGAACTGGGAGAACAGCCAGATCTTCAGCAGTTTCTTGAACAACATACTTAGGGACTGAAAATGGGCTCATATCTGTGATTAGTGCAATTGAATTGCTTTGCTTCTGTTGGTCTATGACTGTAAAAAAGTTTTGGTTTAGTTTGGTTTGGTTTGGTTTGGTTTGGTTTGGTTTGGTTTGGTTTGGCTTGGTTTGGCTTGGCTTGGCTTGGCTTGGCTTGGCTTGGCTTGGCTTGGCTTGGCATGGCATGGCATGGAATGGCTTGGTTTGGTTTGGTTTGGTTTGGTTTGAAGATTGCTTAGGATCAATTCCATCCAATGCCTTAGTCACTTTTTTTCTAACTTAAAAATCCCAAAATATGTTAATATCTCCACTTGAAGGATTTGTTCCTACCCACTTTATTGTGGGTTTTCATTGCACTTTATATTTCCCAGCATGTCAGTATCCACCTTGATATGGAACAGCCAAATGCATTATATTTCAAAGGCAGAGACATTACAGAAATCTATAAACCTGTGTTATGATTTCTGCTGTCTGATTCACACTCCCTTTCTTTAAAAAAAAATCTTAATACAGATTTGCCTCCTCTCGCTTCCATTGCTACTTTACACATGGTAATACTTTAAGGCAATATCTCTGTTTCTTAATTTTTCATGCAATATCACTCCTTGGTTATTCCTCTCAAATTGCTTTTTCAGTAGTCAGAATTTATATTTTAAATATTCATGCAAGATTAGACTTCCTATATTTTCAAATGCTTTTTTTTCACTTACATTATGCTTCTAAGAGACAAATTTTCTGAATGTTTCTATCTAGACTGTTCAATCGAGCTGTCTCCAGGTATACTCTTCCAATTCTATCCAGGGCATACAAACAGTTATGAGTGCTTTAAACCAACCAATCGGAAAAAAACCTTAGTTGAGAATGGCTGATTTAAACATGAAGATGGAAAATGAATTATTAGCATAAAATGTGAGAATCTTCTTCTTGACTAAACTAATATCTATTCAGACTATTAGAGCTTCAGTCCCATAGCTGCATAACTAAGCCTCTCTAAACCTAACGCTTCTGAATAGATATCTAGGACTGTCCTGGAATGCTAGGCATTAGACTACAAAGGACAGAGAGAAACACCAGAGACATCAAATATCCCTGGACTGAGCTGGAATATTGACTGATCTGTTTTTCCCTCTGGCCTTGAAAGGAGAAAGAAGAGCTGCTCAGAATTCCAGGTCTTTAGTCTGCACTGAACAAACAGATTTCTTCTTCCCACAGGATGCCTTTGTGTTGTGTCTACCTATGACCAGGTGTAAGTAGGGAACTGCTTCAGAGATGGAACAGGCACCATATTCAGTTTCATTCTAGTGAGAAATGGATCACCAAGATTGAAGTCACATTAAATTTGGTGAGTGGACTAGCTTTATGGTTGCCCATAGCAACCAATGAAATCTAGGAATACAATTTACTTTAGAGTGTGTGTGAGTCCCTGGGTAAAGTGTGAGATATTCTTGGAGAGGGAAGGAAGGCAGGAAGAAGATGAGAGTGCCCTAATTCAAGTGATCACTATTATTATTAGTGAAGATTGGGAGAAAACATTTAAGATCCAAGACTTCTAGGTGATTGTGGGCTATTACTCCTCCAGTGTCTCCTACCTGTATCAAATATTTTGTGGCCCAGCCTGTTTTTGATCTTCTCTGGTGGCATTGGTGCTAAAAGCCAAGAACTTATTCATCCAGCTGAACAAGCACCTGGATAGGTGATGATGGCATGGAGTTGATTTAACTATACTAAATTGCCATTAGAGGATGAAGTGATCTCTTTGGCTTTGGCTGCCTATTATCAACTACATCCTTTATAAGACAGGCACAGGATAGCTACAATTTTTCATGCACAAGTTTCATATGATTTTAAATAGTATAGCAGAGCAGAGAATAGATTTTATTGGAGGCCTCTTTTAGATACTTTGACCTAGAATACACACATATATTATATATACATACAAATATAGGTACATATTAGATCAATCCACCACAAACAAGATTTTTTTTCCTCCGTGAAACAATTTCATTAGTGAAAAACAATGCTTTGCCTTCCTGCCTTCAGTCACATTGATCCAGAGATGGTTAATCCATTTACAAAAAAAGTTCTAAGTATGGCTGTATGAACTGATCATAGATTAGTTGCAGTCAGTCAATGTAAATGAATCAGAATGAAATTTACTCCTTCATTCACAATTGAGAAATTGTTCCTATTTTGAAATCTCCAGGATTTGGATTTTTTTCTTTTTCCTTTTTTGTTGACCTTATCTGTTATGCCTCTGTCCAATGGTGGGATTCAAAAATATGAACAACCGGTTCTCTGTGTGGATGCCACTTCCAGAAGTCCATTGTGGGCCTAGGCAACAAAGAATTAGCTACCAGTTCTACCGAACTGGTGCGAGCTGGCTGAATCCCACCACTGCCTTCTGGAATCAACATTTATAGATATTCCAGTAGACTCACTCTGAGTTATGAAATTTCCTAGAGGGCTTAATAATAGTACAAGACAAGAACTGTTGTCCATATCGGGTGACAATAAACTTCATATTTCTCTATTTTCATTGTTTCAAGTATTATTGGATTCCATTTCTGGTTATTCCATATTCAGGTAGGTTCAATTATTTTTAATTACGGTATTCTTTGCCTGATGATCATTACTGTATGTGTATGTTTATGTGTGTCTCCATGTGTATGTGTATGTATATAAATATGTGTGTGTGTGTTTGTGTGTGTGTGTGTGTATTATCTATCTATCTATCTATCTATCTATCTATCTATCTATCTATCTATCTATCATCTATCTATCATCTATCTATCTATCTATCTATCTATCTATCTATGTATGTATCTCAATATATTATATACAGTATATGCATATATGCAGTATATATGTGTGTGTGAATACTTTATATATGTATGCATATATGCATATATGTACTGTATGTACTGTATATGTGTGTGTGTGTGTGTGTGTACATACATACTGTATTTGAGCAGCAGTGATGAAGATGCTTGCCTCCCACTCAGAAGGTTGAGAATTGAATCCTAAGTAGCAACAGATGTTTCTCTCTTAAGGTAAAAAGGAAAAAAAAATCTGCTATGTACTCCATGTGGTGTTAGGAAGTGCATCTGGCCAGTAAACACTCAGCTCCATCCAGTCGCCCTGACTCTACCCTGAATTAAGGAATTACAGGGTAAAAGGGAGTTTATACTGTATATGCTGTATTTATGTATGTTTGTGTGTGTCTATACACATACATACTGTACATACTATACATACATACTGTATGTATATACTATTGTTAGGCATATGGTGTTAGCCTACAATGTTGGGTTGAAAATATATTAACCATGATGTTATGTCTTTAAGATGTTAATTGGCCAATGGGTGTGTAAGTGTTCTCATGGCCATAAAGGGGAGCTAGAAATGTAGCTTCTCTCTCTCTGCATTCACTGATCTCTACTATTACTGTTTTTGCTCTGCTGTTGGTTTACTACTGTTGTAAACCTGAACTGTGTTTTGACCTCTGGACCAGTAAGAAGACTTTGTATTTTGGATTGCTACTTGGACTGTTTATTTTTGAATGTGCATTTTTTTTGTTCTTACACCACCTCAAAAGTAAACTACTTTTTGCTTTTACAACTCAGTGTACTCTTGTGGTTTCTGTGTGACTCTTGCTGCTCTCAGTACCCTTCCTCGTCTGTGCAACTCTTTGGTAGCACAAGGAGACCTCTGCACAACAAATTACTTAACAACTATAATTATATGTATGTTCTTTACTATATACTTTTTATTTCTTTTCTGTTTTTCTTTTTCTTTTTTCCTTTCTGTACTTTTTGTTTTTTAGTCTGCATTAGTTTTTATCTTTTAACTATTTTTTAAATAAAACCAGTATTAAAATGTTTTTTGACATTACTGAAGCAATATTCTTAAGCAGAGAAACAGCCTCTCAAGTAAAGTTACAGCACTTTAAATGTACTACGCTTGATGTTCATTATTGGAAAATTTATATTATGTGGCTAGGTCAAATGCTTTTCAACAAGTATTCAGTTATCAATTGATGAGAATGCTAGAGTTATTTTGCTCCATGTACAAAGTGTAGCCTTTCTCTCTGATCATCGACTTTTGTTTTCTATGACAATAGCAAAAATATTCAAAGCAAAGTAGGATTGGTGAGTTCAGGCAATTAAAGAAACATCACATTTCTGTAGTCCTATACTGAAATTGATACTTCTTTCTGAAACTAGCTGTAGCTTGCTTCCTCTGGAGATATCTCACTGATTTCATTGTACGTCTCCAAACTAAGGTACATGTTAGGGCTTACAGCAAAATCCTATATAGAAAAATGTACACAGAAGTGCATTCTCCTGGATTCAACAGGATTTTATTGGAAAAAAGCCTGAGGCTGGTTTTCTGTATCTCCTTCTATGCCCACTTATTTTGGCGGGATATAGTTCTCAGTAGACATGTATAAGATTGCACTGTTAATAACTTTGCCAACTAATGGAGTTTCAAGTCAGTAGAATTCTTAGTGAGGTGACTTTGGTTAATTTAGTAGTTCCCACTAGGCTCATCTAGCTCTTGTATGCACAAGAAAATAAAACAAAAATCCTCTGAATTATATGTCACTTACCTTGCATTGAGTTGGAAAAAAATCAGATAATTACAGTACTACAAGGGCCTGATGTTCTTATTCGTTATTTGCTATCTATTATGTTTGTAATAGATAGTAATTGGTTTGTGAGTTTCATGCACTCTGTATGTTATTAAGATAAAATTGTTCTCTGCAACTTCTGTTCTCTGTTTTTTCAAGCTTAGCTTGAAAAATGCCTAATTCTGCTTCTGAGCAAGATCTTTTGGGAAGCTTTCAAATAGGTGAAAATGTTACAGTATCTAGGATTTTTTTTAAAAAAACAATATGACGCAATTTATTTATAAAGTCACTTATGCTGCCACTGTAAGAGGCATTTTAATAATAATAATAATAATAATAATAATAATAATAATAATAATAATAATAATAATAATAATAATAAGAAGAAGAAGAAGAAGAAGAAGAAGAAGAAGAAGAAGAAGAAGAAGAAGAAGAAGAAGAAGAAGAAGAAGAAGAAGAAGAAGAAGAAGTTGGAAGGGACCTTGGAGGTCATCTAGTCCAACCCCCTGCTCAGGCAGGAAACCTTATACCATTTCAGACAAATGAGTGTCCAGTCTCTTCTTAAAAATGTACAGTGTTGGAGCATTCACCACCTCTGGAGGCAGGTTGTTCCACTGGTTAATTGTTCTAACTGTCAGGAAGTTTCTCCTTAGTTCTAGGTTACTTCTCTCCTTGACTAGTTTCCATCCGTTGCTTCTTGTCCTGCTTTCAGGTGCTTTGGAGAATAGCTTGACTCCCTCTTCTTTGTGGTAGCCCCTGAGATATTGGAACACTGCTATCATGTCACCCCTCACTCTTCTCTTTGTTAAACTACACATACCCAATTCCAGCAACTGTTCCCTATATGTTTTAGCCTCCAGCCCCCTAATCATCTTTGTTGCTCTTCTCTGTACCCTTTCTAGAGTCTCAACATCTTTTTTACATCGTGGTGACCAAAACTGAATGCAGTATTCCAGGTGTGGCCTTACCAAAGCATTGTAAAGTGGTATTAGTACTTCACTTGATCTTGATTCTATCCCTCTTTTAATGCAGCCTAGCACTGTGTTGGCTTTTTCGGCAGCTGCAGCACACTGCTGGCTCATATTGAAGTGATTGTCTACTAGGACTCCGAGATCCCTCTCACAGTTACTACTATTGAGCAAGGTACCACCTATACTATACCTGTGCATTTGTTTTTTCCTGCCTAAATGTAGAACCTTACTTTTTTCACCATTGAATTTCATTTTGTTAGATAGTGCCCAGTGTTCGAGTCTGTCCAGATCCTTCTGTATATTAAGCCTATCTTCTGGAGTATTGGCTATTCCTGCCAGCTTGGTGTCGTCTGCAAATTTGATGAATTCCCCATCTATCCCCTCATCCAAATCGTTAATGAAGATATTGAAGAGCACTGGGCCCAGAACAGAGCCCTGGGGCACCCAACTACACACTTCCTTCCATGTAGATGCGGTTCCATTGAGGACCACACACTGAGTACAGCCTGTCAGCCAGCTCCGAATCCATCTGGTGGTGATGCTATCTAACCCACATTTTTCTATCTTATCAAGTAGTAGGTTGTGATCTACTTTATCAAATACCTTACTGAAGTCCAAGTAAATTATATCTACAGCATTCCTCTGGTCCACTAATTTTGTCACTTGGTCAAAGAATGTAATAAGATTTGTCTGGCATGATCTGTTTTTGACAAACCCATGTTGACTTTTAGTGATGACTTTGTTTGCTGATTGGAAGACTCTTTCAACAACTAATTCAGTTGTTGAAGTTTTCATTGGGGTTTCATCAAGAGATGGGAAGGAAATGTTAATTCTTTTAATCAGTGCTTTTTTTGTAAAAAAAAATATATGCCAGAACTCACACACGTCACACAACCCGCCTTGCCTACCCTACAAGGTTCCATCCAAAAATGGTGCCAGAACTCCACTCTGGGCATTCTATGACAAAAAAGCCCTGCTTTTAATAAACTAATACATACAAATAGGCTACAGCATAAATGATTTTAAAAAAATCAAAATTGTTTCAGAGATTGCTGCTATAGTAGATGGCAGCATGTAACTGATCTAGGGTGATCCCCAGAAGCCTAAATAGAATATGACCGTGTTAGTACTTACTTGGGAGACAATTAGAAAATTTCAGGACTATAGGTCAGACTGGGATCTCACAAAGGAAACCAGAGTGGAAACTCTCTCCATTTTGTTTCCAAAGAGAACCATATAGACATGAGCTCAGTTTGAAAGAGTCTTTAGTTTGCCTTGATCAGGCAAACTATGATTGTGTGCTCAAGATCTAATAACATAGCTGCCCTTTTCTAATGGATGTCAACCCTCCTCCCCCAAGATCATGGATCACAATTCAACAACAAATAACCAGTCTACCTATGATTTAGTTTCCCGTTTGTATTGATCCTGTTATTTGAAACAGGAGTGGGCTTGGTTCATCTGTATGAGTTTTCCATCAATAACACTGCATCATTCTCTTGCTTTATGCTTCCTATATTCTGACTATGGAATATAAAGAGACTCTAGCTGTCAATGCATCTCCCATAAACACTTGCAATTCTTGGGTGTTAATTGAAGAAAGAAAAGTCAGGTAAGTGCCCTGGTACATACCATCTTCCTTTAGGTTCAATAAACTAGCAAAGATTTGATCACAGCATGAGGTAGTCAGCAAGAACAGACCCTCAGACTGAAAGGTCCAACACTGCAAATCATTCACATGAATTTTGAGCTCTCATAATAACATTTCAAGGATTGAAAAGCACTTTGCTATTTTTTTCTAATTTAAACATTCTAAATACAGAAACTGCAACTATTTGATAATAGATTAAGATGTCTTTTTAAAATAATATTTTACGAGCTGTTACAGAGAAGAGGGCGTTGAGCAAAGCACCTGAGGGCCGATTAGAAATAACATGTGTAAGAGCTTTAAAGAGAGATCCAGCCTAGAATTAAAGTTAAATTACCCGACAATGAGAACAATTAATCAATGAAACAGCTTGCCTCCAAAAATTATGAGTAGTCCATCAATGGAGGATTTTAAGAAGAGATTGGACAGCCATTTGTCTGAAATGGTATAAGATCTCCTGCTTGGACAGGGGGTCGGACTAGAAGACCTCCAAGGTCCCAACTCTATTATTATGTACTGTATTCTGTAATATCCCTACATGAACAGTTAACACACAGTGCAATTCCTATCTTCCAATGGTTAAAACTAATGGCCATATTAATAAGCAGCCTGCATTGATTCATATTAATAGCATACACAGGCTCAGAATTTTGCAATGCAAATCATTTATTTATTTATTTTTAAAAAAAATAAAAACACACATGCACTTGTTTTAAAACAAACTACCAGATCAAGGTTGCTTGTAAGAACTGTGCATGCTTAAAAAAAATACACCACTAGCATATTTAAACATGTACATTAAGAAAAGCACATACAGAAATGTCTTTGAATATTCATGCACATCTTTTTTCTCAGTGCATATGAACTGATGCATAAATGTGGCTGAACTATAGTTGTTTAAATGAAAATTCTAGCCAAAAGTGATAATGAATTGCCTATGCATACTCGAAACACTACGTAGCACATCACACATGTGATATTAAATCATGTAGCAGCACATTAGTGTAAAACATAAGCATAATTCTTCCAATCACTCAGCTTGATATTCATTTGGTAGATTCCAGCATATATAATGGACCAAACAATCTTATTGAAGCAGCAGAATAGATTGCATATTTTTCTTTTATACATTCTGCCAAAATTCAGATGTTTATTGATACAAATAAAGAGGAAATACTACACACAGTGAAGCACACATAAATCTTAGTGATTTCAGTGAACTGTACAAGCTCATAAAATGCACCAGATTGCAGCCAAGTGTACTGCAGATGCATGACTTATAATCAACACATGTGGCTAATAAACAGAATAGGAACTAATTTTGATGATCTTGCTTTGATAGCTGGGAGCAAGTGGTGGAATTAAGCTTCTTTATCTATCTTTATCCATCATCTGGAAGCTGGCAATAAATTTAAATATATTTTTTGTGCTTGGTTCTTTAATCTTATGCCTTAGCACAATTTAGCTCAACTCAGATTATGAAGACCTGGAATTTTGTGATGTAGAAGTATTGTAGTATGATAATAGTATAAAAAAGGATGGAGAATATTCTGAAGACTATTCAGAGAATATTCTCTGAGAATTATGGAGAAAAAATACAAAATCAATAACATAGGCTTCAAACTGCATTGAAAAGGCTCTTGGAAAGCCAGTAAAAATAATAAGTTATAATCAAATAATATTCCTGGAATTTGGAAAGTTAATGATAGAAAGTAGACTAGATTATTTATTAAATTAATACAATATGGATATGAAAAGGCATACATTGTCAATAATGTGGCTATCAACTAACGAAATATGAGCAAAATCATGTTTCAGTCAGTTCACCAGATTTTATAACACATTCTGTGTGAAGATACAGAAATGATATTTGAGTTCACATACAAATGAACAGCCTTCATACAGCTTTCACTCTTCTATGCAATCTGGCAAGAAAAAACAAGTCAGTACTATTTTTATTTTTTCATATTTTAGAAAAACAACTAACCTCATTGTTAGTAAAATAATGAAAAGGATGATAGCTATCATTTTATGACATAATCTACCTGCATTCAAATAGAAAGACTCTTTGTAAGAGGAGAGCTGAATGCAGAATTTTTTAGAATCCTTTAATGAAAAAACCCATTGCATTATGCTAAGAGGGCCTAAATTGCATTGTTGTTCCTCTCTAATATTTTGTCAAAATAATTCAACAATGATGTTGCTTTAAAATCTGAACAGTTTTTTTCTGCATCAATTCTTTAAAAAGAGGGGGAGGAAACAATAGATGCATATATTCTAACAAAACAGTCCAGATTGTTCAGGAACTATTTTCTTAGCTGATAAATTTAAAAAAAGGAAATTGCAAAGGATTTCATAAGGTAAGACTCAAAACAGAGAAGATTATTGCAATCGTACAAGAATAAAGTCCATTTCAATAACATGGATAACATTAAAGGTAAAGGTAAAGGTTCCCCCGCACATGCGTGCTGGTCGTTTCCAACTCTAGGGGCCAATGCTCATCTCTGTTTCAAAGCCGAAGAGCCAGCGTTTGTCCAAAAACGTCTCCGTGGTCATGTGGCCAGCATGACTAGACGCTAAAGGCGCATGGAACGCTGTTACCTTCCCACCGTAGTGGTCCCTATTTTTCTACTTGCATTTTTATGTGCTTTCGAACTGATAGGTTGGCAGAAGCTGGGACGAGTAACAGGTGCTCACTCTGCTCACTCAGGATTCAGCCTGCCAAAGTGCCGACCTTCTGATCAACAAGCTCAGCGTCCTAACCCACTGAGCCACCGCATCCCTCGGATAACATTATACTATCATTATTAAGACCATTAAAGTGGAATTTCTCAGAAGCCAGGTTTTTTTCCTATTTTTTTTGGAAATCTTTCTTTTTTCCTGCCTTCTAAGAAAATGTTATAGTATACTAAAGTAATGTTATGGTATTCTCTCAAGAGACTCCATTATCTTTGGGCAGTGACTACTATTTTCCATCTACAATACCCCTAATTAAACGAGATCAACATTATTAAGGTTGTAAAAATGGCAGTTTGGCTATAGACTGGAAGTGAAGCTGCAAAATGTAACAGTAGCCAAGTACAAAATTATAGCAATCTTTTAGGGAGAAAAAAAGAAAACAAAAAAACCCCAAAACCAATGAAAATATAGCAAATTAAAACTCATAATAAAAACAAACTAGTTAATGAAATATGTCCTTACTTATCTTCTAAGGCAAAAATAGGCCAAATGCTACTCTTTAAAACTGGGGTTCTATGGCTGAAATAAAGAGGTGCAAAAGATATCAAGACCTGGTTGAAGAAAGTGTAGTGTCTTTTCATGGTGGATTTAAGAAGCTTGTCCATCATTAGCAGAATGTATATGGTGAACGGTGATGATTATATAAAGCAAAAAATATAGATAACAAAAGTACTCAAGGACTATTTTACTATTTCATTTATTAAAATATTCCTACTTAAATTTAAATTATGGAAATAGAAGCATCACTTTTCATTCAACCCTCATGTGTATTACACACACACACACACACACACACACACACACACACATATATATATATATACTTTTCCTACATGTATATATGTACATTCATAAGTGTCAAAAGTAGAAACTTGGCAGCTACATGCCTTATTGTTTTCCTCTTGTCATTCAAGTAAAGGGAGCAGATCAAATGGGAGGAGGGGTGCCCCCGTCCTGGAAAACTGCTTTTATTTCTTTGATTCCGAAGGAAGATCAGGATGTCACCCAAGCAAAAAATTATAGGCCAATATCACTTTTGAATACGGACTACAAGATATTTGCTAAGGTTTTAGCTAACAGATTAATGAGGGTATTGCAACAAGTAATTCATGGTGACCAAACTGGATTTATAAGTGGTAGACAAATGAAGAACAATGTGAGGCATATAGTTGATTTGTTGGAATTTCTGGAAAGAAAAAATCAGATCCCTGCAGCGTTTATCTTTTTGGATGCTGAAAAAGCCTTTGATCAATTGGATTGGCAATTTTTGTTGAAAGTATTAGATAAAATGAATTTTGGGGATAAATTCTTACAACCAATTAGGGCACTATATCAAAAGCAAACAGCCCGTATAATAGTAAATAATAGTTTGACTGAAGTATGTAATATTGAAAAGGGCACAAGACAAGGGTGTCCATTATCACCTTTATTATTTATTTTAACATTGGAGATATTACTGATTAAAATACGGAATTCAGAAAAAATTAAGGGAATCCAAATTAGAGATCAGGATTATAGACTGAGGGCGTTTGCAGATGATCTGGTTGTTACAGTGACCCAGCCAGAAAATTCTGTTGTGGACCTGATGGAGATAATAATGCAATATGGGAAAGTTTCTAGATTCAAGGTTAACATACAAAAAACTAAAATGTTGTCTAAGAATATGACAGTATCACAAAAGGCTGTTTTAGAAGAGCTAACGGGATTTGAAATTGTTAAAAGGGTTAAATATTTGGGGGTATATTTGTCACCCTGAAATGTAAAGCTATATAAAAATAATTATGAAAAGTTATGGGGGAAAGTTCAAAAAGAATTGGATAGCTGGAAAAAACTACAATTATCTTTATTGGGAAGAATTGCAGCAGTGAAAATGAATGTTTTGCCGAAATTTTTATTTTTATTTCAAATGATACCTATTCTTAAAAAGGACTCAAACTTGGAGGAATGGCAAAAGGGTATTAATAAATTTGTCTGGGCAGGGAAAAGGCCACGAGTTAAATTTAAGATTATGCAGGATACGCGTGAGAGAGGTGGTCTTAAAATGCCTAATCTTAAACTATACTATGAAGCTGCTGCTTTGTCAGCGATAAGTGATTGGATTAATTTAACACAAGTGAGATTATTAAATCTTGAAGGTCATGATTTGTTATTCGATTGGCATGCATATTTACTGTATGATAAGAAGGTGGATAATGTGTTCAAGGTACATATTTTAAGACATGCTCTTTTGCGAGTTTGAAAAAAGTATAGACATAAGCTAAATTATAAGATACCTACATGGGCAATACCGAAACACGCAATAGAAAATATAAGTGTTGGGTTTAAACATGATGTGATTACATATAAGGAAATTTTAAGTTTGTAAAGGAATGTATGGTATTTGAAGCCATATAATATCTTAAGAGAAGAAAAGATTGTACAAACTTGGTTTCAGTATGGGCAATTACAGGCCAGGTGGAAAGAAGACCAGAAAACTGGTTTTTCAATGACTGATGAAAATTTGGTAAAGCAAATTAGAGATCAAGATCAAGCACATATTAAAAGGATATATCTTGCACTGATAGAAATTGATTCATAGACAGAACTTGTTAAAGACTGTATGATAAAGTGGGCTCAGAATTTTCAAGAAGTCATTACAATGGATACTTGGGAAAAGATTTGGGTGAGAAATGTAAAATTTACACAAGTTCAAAATTTAAGAAAGAACTTTTATAAAATGTTTTATAGGTGGCATTTAGATCCTAAAAAATTAGCAAGTATGTATCCGAACTGCCAACCTAAATGTTGGAGGTGTGGTGGTGAAGATGCAACGTATATTCATATATGGTGGACCTGTAAAAAGGTTAAAGCATTTTGGATTAAAATTTGGTGGAACATGCAAAAGATATTTAAGAAAAGGATAAAGTTTTGTCTGCAATTTTTTCTACTGGGCATTATTACTGATACTACTGTTGTGGACACTAAGTTGATGTTGAATTTAATTACGGCAGCAAGACTTTTAGTAGGGCAATATTGGAAGAAGGAAGAACTGCCGACTATACTGTAGAAGAATGGACTTTAAAAGTTTCCAACCTGGCGGAAATGGCAAAGATCTCAGCGTACTTGAAAGACCATTCGCAACAGAGATATATTGTGGAGAGGAAAAAATGGATTGATTACATCCAGAATAAATATTGGACTAAAACGTTTCATTTAGCATTTGAATAAGTATTGATGTGATATTTATATTGCTTGTAGTTATTTTATAAGAGTTAAAGTACGATAGATTTAATAGTTTATTGCTGTTTGCATAAGGTAGATTATGATTGTTTGTACTTTTATACCCTGTATTTAGTTCTGGGAAGTTGGGGAGGGGGGAGGGGGAGGGAAGTAGGTGTTGGGGAGGGTTGGGGAGAGGGGAGGGCATTGGGAGGGGTTTTGTTTTGTTAAAAATAAAATGTACTGTAAAACTTTTTAATAAAAAAAAGTAAAGGGAGCAGAGAGATGAGGCTTCGAATGGGTTAGTTAGACAAATGAAACCCCTCCAATTCTACAGATGTTTGTTGAGACAAAGATGTATGGAAACGTTTCCACCACTGTGAATCAGATAACGGAAGCTTCTCAAAACAATGAAAAAGTGTTTACCTGAACTACATGGACATTTGGGTGATTTGGCTTGGAATATCATTGTTATATGTTTTGGTTAGATGTCTAGGTATTTTACAGTTAGTTTTCCTTTGCATATACCATGCCATGTATTCAATAAACCAGTAAAATTTTCAGAAATGAAAGAAAATCTTTATTTGGATACCCTGTCCCATTGCCCATTGGACTCTCCTTTCATTTCTCCATCAAAGAGCTCAAGTGAGTGGCGGGAGCACTCGGGTCTCAAAAACACAGGCTTGCTAACCTCCAACCCAGCATCCTAACCACATGAGCTACTACACTCCTGAATAGTTTCAATAAAGCACAGCCATGTTTCATTATAACCATGCATACAGTATGGACCCTATATCTTAACCCTGTTGCTATCTACTTCCTTTAGTTAAGATGGAGCAAATTGTAAGGACCTGCCTCAACTAGATCTCCCAAGATTGTAGAACTGTTGAAACAGGCATTGTATCAAAAGGAAATTTTATTGAGAGTTAGTGATGGCAAAGCAAAGTCTGAGATTTGGTGCGCAAAGGATTACATCAAAATGGCATTTCACAACTCCTCCCCCAGTGTCCAATCGTCCAGTTGAAATCCATCCAATCCACAAGAGCCACCTTGTTATGAGGTGGAGTTTCAGCAGGCTTCTCAAGGTCTCTCTTGGTTTTGTTTCCCAACGGTCCCAGGCTCCTTTGTGTGGAGATGAGGCAGATGTTTTTCAGGTTGCATTCCTCTGACCCAGAGGGAGGCCTCTCGCACAGAGAAGAACGATAATAGTTCCCCAAGCAACCATCTCTCTCCCAACAGAATGGCAGGCCCTGGAAATGGATACATAAGCAAAGCAGGGAAGGATAAGGAAATGGATGAGGTAGATGTGTTAAAATAGAATGCAAAAGCAAGCAAATATAAATGTGGGGTGCTGACACATATGTTCATTCTCATTCCATCCATTCTTGAAAGGCAGAAGACAATAATATATATGGCTGTAAAATATTAATGCACCAACAGTCATATTTTACTCCCCAAGTGTTACATGTGATACTAGGATGTTAATGCTTCCTCTATTTTTCTCCATTTGTCCTACACTTTCCTACTTAATGATGTGGCACCTTCTGCTGATCTTCTGGAAGGACTGTTTCTGCTTTGCTACTTGTTTTCAGTTCCAAGAAACTGTAAAGGGGGTAGGGGGTGAAATTGTGTGTTACATTGCAGAATGACAGCTGCTACACTTAAGAAAACAACCCCAGTTTGACTTGCTAAGGGTCCAGAAGTCTGGAGGCAGACAAAGCAAACAGACTGGGTATGAGAAGTCCCTGGGTATGGGAATGTCTAGCAAACTTTGACTATGTAAGGAGGGAGAGGATTGTTACAGAAAATATCCTTTAGTCCAGGGAAGGGAAGAAGCATGAGAAAATAAGTCAGAGTAATTCTGTATTAATTACGCTAGGCATAAGTTGATCTGGATAACTGCTTTGGCAGGCTTTCAATTATGCATGTGCTTGCATGTTAAAGAAATGCTTTGCAGTATCTTACATTAAACTGTGAGCAAATTTTTATTGTGTGTTAAGTTGTAGTTTGCTTTGTCTCAGAATAAAAGATGAATAGCTGGATTCACACATTGAACTAAACTATAAACTATATTGAACAAACCTTTAAGGCAAAACCAAATAAACCACACCATAGCTAATGAGATCATTAAATCACCTTTCCATTAATTTAAATTTCTTGTAGATCATATAGGGTCTGAATGGGGTATGTGACATCATCATCCCAAAACAATCCACTTGGCATAATACTCAAAATGGAGTTAAACTTGAATAAACTGTTGAATGATTCCTGGAAGTAAAGGCTACTTTTTGACAATCTATTTGAATGATGGGTCAAAGTTTTCAGCTCATGTTTAATATCCACAAAGCAATATAAGGGAAAAAAACAATATTACCATAGGATGGGATGCTCCACTTATTTAGCACTTTTCTTTTCAACATCCATCACAATGATGGTAAATAAAATATCTTTCAAACTTTTGTCAAGAAAAATATCCACATTGAATGCATTAGTAGAAGCAATAAAAGCAAACACATTCTCAGATTTACAGGAACACATTCAGGTATTCCTTTCAAACACCTTCTTTTCCCTCCAAAGTCTTTATAAATTAGAAATAAGTGTAAAGCAGTACTGCTGAAATGAGTGTGAATAAAAATGCAGTCCAGTTTAGTTTTATTTTTTTAAAAATGGGAAGAGAATTAAAATGCTGACAGAAAAGAGTTCAAGATAAGTATCACTTTTATTTAAAGTAACATTGGAAATAAAAGATGACCCCGCTTCATGATAAATTATGACCTTCTGCAGACATGAATCTGAATGAAAGAAATACGGATGTTGTCTTGTTTTGCACATGAAGATTCTTATCAAATTGTAGGCTGTGTAAAAATCTAGTCCAGAAATTCGGTTGGAGAACAAACTGATCAAGTATCCAAATAACAGTAAAAATCTCATTTACTTTGGACAGTGAAAGCAAAATTAAAAGAAAAAGGCCACCTTTGGGACAACCATGACCTGGATGACTGAGAATCTCCATAGATATTTAATCTTCTGTAGCAGCTTTCTAGTGAGCTATAGGGCAGAGCTTTTCAACCAGTGGTATGGGTACCACCTGTGGTACATTGGCACCTGGCAGGTGGTACGCGACCATCCTAGAAAAGTGGTAGCAGGGGAGGGGAATAAGCTGAACCGGTGGCAGCACCGCAGAAGCCTGAGTGAGAGACGGCTGGAGCTGCAGGACTGTCAGGGCTTAGTGGAAGTGCCAGGATCAGCGCTTCTTCGGGGCTCTCAAGGCTCAGTGGAAGCGCCAGGATCAGCGCCAGACTCCAGCTGGAGCTTGGCGCTGATCCTGGTACTTCTGAGCCCAGAAGAAACGCCAATCAGCTGGAATGTTGCAGCATCTCCAGAGTCTTGTGATTTACATTCAGATGCTTGGCAACTGATTCATATTTATGATGGTCACAGTGTCCCAGGATCATGCGAAGTGACCAAAACCTGCTGCAACCACCCAGCAGACGGGGGGAATAAAAACCAAACACCCCCACCCCACCCCCGCTGCCAATCCTCAACATAAATGCTCACAACAATGAAAACCTTGGACAGGAGGAAGAGCACGGCCAGGTGGGCAGGCAGGTGTCTTGCTCGGCTGTGGCTTGGGGGGGCACTTTTTCAGTGCCATTGTAACTTCGAACAGTCACTAAGTGAACTGTTCTTCATCACTTTTTCCCTTTTTTGCGGAGGTCATCAAGTTTTTGACACCTTGCTGGGCGACTGGTGGTACTCGGATGTTGCCATATCCTAAAAAAGTGGTACAATGGGTGAAAAGGTTGAAAAGTCCTGCTATAGGGAGTCTAAGAAGGAAGGAGAATCAGAACATTTCCTTTCTTCCCTGCGGTTACTTAGAACTCACTTTGACTGGTTAAATCCAGAGAAATTCACTGGGCAGTATCCACTAAATAATATTTGCATGATGTTCTAAATTTATACAAAGACTCAAAATGGCAATGCTGGTCAGGAAAATATCATATACGTGTGAGATAATTTTACATACTGCATAGGAAATAAGAAGCTTCTTCTTTCTATTTCTTTTTATTCTTTCCACATTTTTTCTTTATTCATCTTCTGTGCTTGTTTTTATTAGATTGTGTTAGTTTTTATACCTTTTATAAAACTTTAATAAAAATGTATTCTTTTAAAAAAGAAAATGCTTAAACCTTGTTTTTCACCAAAGGTTTTGCACAGTATAATTATTTTCCCAATTTCTCATAAAATAAAGGTAGTACATTATAAATACTAATGAAAAATTTGGTATAGCCTTTGTTTTTGGTTATCTTGCTTCTTTATCAGTTGTATAACAATTCTTTCTCTAAGCGGTCCTATTAATGAATAATAGGAGCTGTTCAAAGAGCTTTTGATCAACCTTCTATAAATCACTCTATATAACAAAAGCTTTGATCTTGTCTTATCTGGGTACAAGAGACCAGGGACACACTGTAACCTGCTAGTTTTGGGAAATAAAATAAATAAATAATTTTATCTCCTCCAAGTGTTGATATTTATTGGTGAATTTTCCACTACAACCAGAACTAACCTTCTTTAACTTTTGTGCCCAGGTGAGGCTAGCCAAGTATTGCCATCTGTTGAAACTGTTTGATTATAAACCTTTTTAAAAAATGAAGTAAAGGCACCCAGAGATAAAAGCACAAAAAACGGAGCAGATATTAGTACTGGACTATATTGGAAGGTCATCAAAATGTCTTTTCTTTCAAGTTTCCTATCTCTATAACCAAATATATTTTAAACGACACTTAATTTTTCTGTAAAGCTGATGGATATTAGATTCTCACAGTCAATGTCATATTTCTTTATGGGCATAAGAACAAAATGTTATTTTGTTTCTGGATGCTGGATAAATACAGTACATTAAAAAAGGTAAAGGTTCCCCCGCACATGCGTGCTAGTCGTTTCCGACTCTAGGGGCCGGTGCTCATCTCCGTTTCAAAGCCGAAGAGCCAGCGCTTGTCCGAGGACCTCTCCGTGGTCATGTGGCCGGCATGACTGGACACCAAAGGCGCACGGAACGCTGTTACCGTGGTGGTCCCTATTTTTCTACTTGCATTTTTACGTGCTTTCGAACTGCTAGGTTGGCAGAAGCTGGGACGAGTAACAGGTGCTCACTCTGTTACGCGGCACTTGGGATTCGACCCGCCAAACTGCTGACCATCTGATCGACAAGCTCAGCGTCCTAACCCACTGAGCCACCGTGTCCCTTAGTGTTCCATTAAGATCCAGATCAACAGCTTTCTAAATGTAGGTATTATTCCATTAAGATCCAGATCAACAGCTTTCTAAATGTAGGTATTATTTATGCTCCAGAGAAACAAAACAGTTTTAATTTCCTCTTCACCTTTAATTAATGCACATATTTTCTGATTCTCTGGGAGTTCCTGTTGCCCCCACTGATGTGACATCCTACAGGAAGCCATGTCTTCCTCTAAGTCTGTCACTTATCCATGCAAACACCCAAACACTCTGTTCTTTTGTAAGTGACAAAACGGGGGAGATAACTTAGCTTCTCATATGGATATTTCCCATAGTAAAAGCTAAGATGAAAAAAAAAAAGATAAGGGACAAGGAAGGTAGAAATTTAAAACAATAAAAAGTCTGATGAAAAAGGAAAATTAGACAATGGGTGGTAATCCAAGATGGAT
The DNA here is from genome assembly GCF_947247035.1 of Vipera ursinii. Classification (NCBI taxonomy): domain Eukaryota; kingdom Metazoa; phylum Chordata; class Lepidosauria; order Squamata; family Viperidae; genus Vipera; species Vipera ursinii. The sequence goes on from NC_139515.1 coordinate 20,971,470, forward strand.
TTAGACAGCTTTGGGTGCTGAAGATATGTTGCTGATTTTAATAAAGATTAATATTGGGTTGGATTGAGCAGGGTACAGTGCTAAAGTGTGGTCAATTGGAGGACAGCCTGAAATATTCTGAAGTGGAGGTGGCTAAGATCCAAAGAGGAGAAGGCATAACAGGATCTTTTCTACTCTTTGAAGAATTTATTTAGAGGAAGCTGAAGTGAGAACAGCAACGATCAGCTTCTACTGCCTCTAAAGAGAAAGCCAGTCCCAACCTGAAAGACGGAATCCAGATTACATATCTAACCTTTAATTTCTGAGTAAAGGGTAGGATACTTAGAAATACTGTAGATATGTGTGTATGCATGCTAATCCAGTTCTGCAATTTATAAATATTTTTAGTATAAAAAGAGTTTAAGCCACTGTGGTTATCAGGCAAGAGAGCAGCCAGAACAGAGAGTGAAGAATGGATCACAGTTCATCTATCTAGTTGTAAAACACTTTTCCAAAGGAAGATTGTGAAAGCCAGAACTAAATTCTCGTTTGTTTTATTTGCTGAGGGGAAAAATCACAAGAGTCATTTTGCACTATGTCTTATATAAAATTCTGTGAACCCACAGACATCCCCAAGACAGATATATATAAAGACCAGTTATAACTCAAATATCCCCCCATCTGCTCTTCCCCACTAGAGAAAGCAGAAGAAATTTTATTTTAAGAAAGCAGTTGTGTTGTGTATTCCTTTGGCTTTGTGTATTAGCCCTTCTCATTTGTCTTTCTTTCTTCCTTTCTTAAAACAAACACTAGGAACTGATTCCAAATAATGGTCTCAATGGTATGGCTAAAATCAGACTTAACATTTCCAAAGCCAGACCATATTAATAATAATATGATATAATTGACTAACCAGAGCCACTAAAGCTAGGGATAAAGAGACTCCATAGTTGAAGCTCTATGCATAGAAATGTAGCATATGTATATAAGGGCACAAAACCATCAAAGTCATCTTTATCATTCCATGCCTAGAATCTATGACATCTTCAAAAAATCTCACCACCTGCCATCGGCTTATTGCCTTTGTTGACCAAGCAGTCATTAGGAATGATTTATCATTTACTGAAGAGCTAGTATAGTGTGTTATTTGTTCATCTGGATTAATGCCATTTTGCTATAGGTCCCTCAGTGGAAGAATAAAAGGGAAGGCCAGTTTGAAAACCTTATTTTGCCTTCTGAAAGAAAACAACATCTGTGCATCATAAGCAGCAGAACATTAAATTTGGCAGAGCAAGGCCTGTAGTTTATCACCTTGGCTCACATGAGTAAGTATCACTTCCATCAAGGGAAAGAAGGGTGTGGACATAAATCAAGAAGCTAAAGAGGCATAAAAAATGTATAAGTACAGCAGGAAGGTACAAGCAGCTTAGCATTTAGTTAATAGGGCTCCCAGATCTAGGCTGTGAAGTTCTGAATAAACTTTAGATGGCAGGAAAGGATGAACTCTTTCTGCATTTCTTTTGCATCATCTAGTGGTCATTTCAATTTTTGCAAATAAAATAAAATAAAATAAAATAAAACCTTAATATATTATTAAGATGCAAAGGAAATTTCTTGGCTTTGCTTCATGCTATGTCTCCTAATACATAAAAGATTAAATTACTTCTTTTCTTAAACCAGTATTAAACTACTCAAGGTTTATATTAGTTGCAATGGCTTTTCTACCTGTTTGCAGTTTGTCTCTCAGCTTTGTTCTCAAGTACTGATCTAAGGTCAACAAGCTTCTTCTTATAACTGTTATAACAGTTTATGAACCTCATCTAACTTCTGGGGAGTGTCATGCCACTACTGCCTAAATTTCCAAGCACCAAAAGGAAAAAGAAAAAGTTCTGACTAGAAAAAAGAAAGAAAAAGAAAGAAATGAAAAGAAAAAGTAAGTTCAGGTTTTCCAAACTTAGAACAGGGGGAAGAGAAGGTAAGCGAAATTGTTGAACTTTACAATAGATAGATGATAGATAGATAGATAGATAGATAGATAGATAGATAGATAGATAGATAGATAGATAGATAGATAGATAGTGTAGATTGTTATTGTCACCTTCTTGTGCCCCCCCACCCCAGCCAGCCCTGCAGGCATCCAAGTTGCTTTCTTGTCCTTCCCTTCTCAGCTGTCACCATTAAGAAATTTCAAATTTTGAGACTTCCGGTTTTGCATCATGACAAGATGGACACAAGGAGGCAAGACTCTGCCTTCTGTGCCCAATTTCGCTCTGCTGAGGGCCCTAAAAAGGGTCTAAAGTTACCCCGAAGAGGCGATGAAGAAGGAGGGGATTCTTGTTGATCACAGAAAGATGGTGATCTTTCCATTCGATCTGAGAAAAGCCCTCCAAACCAGCAGAGGAAAGACTGGCTACATTCCTATGGCCAGCCATTAGCTGCTGACAACCAAAGAAGAAAAGCACCAATTAACATATCATAAACAGTATGTTTGGAACTGGGGGAGAATATTGATCTTTTCTTTACTATTTTACACCTGAATTTCCTGGGAAAGGCTCCCAAGAAGCTAAAAAACTCTGAATGTGAATGGAAGCGGCATTTTGATTTCTATAAGGGACAGAAATATACAGTATTGAAGTGGAAGTAACATAAAGCTACAGTTTTGAAATTTGAGAACTGAGATAATTATTAAGATTTTCTCTTTGGAAAAAAAACCATTGAGGTGAAACATAAGAAATCAATTCTTTGTTTTAAGAGTGGAAAATGGATTTTGAATAATATCTAGTGGTGGATCTAAGTACAGCACTATAACTAGCTTCCTGACTGCTTGGTGATTCCTAGCCTAAGGGAGAACAGCTGGCAATAAAGGAAAATATTTTGGCATACTTATCACCCTGACCTTGTTGGACTATAAACACTCACTGAGCTTGGACTTTTAATCTCAAGAGCTAGTGGAAAAGAAAGAAAAACTTGACCTTTGATTACATTGATTACATTTGATTACATTTTGTGGTTTTCCAGACCTCCTCCCACCCCCTCACCCATTGATCAAGAGTCTGGGAAGCAGAGGGTCCTTGGGGATATTTGGGTATTGGGCTGAATTACAAAGGGCTTCCCTGGGTAGGGATGCTTTAAGACTGGCTCAACTGCAAATAGTCTTTTTAAGTTCTCAAAAGCGGTCTGGCAGCTCATAGTCCATGCTCAGACATGGCTTCCCTCCCTCTTTACCTGTTTTTAGTAATTCTGTAAGGGGTAGGGCAATTTTGGTAAATGAGGGGATAAATTAATGGTAAAAGTTAGCAAATCCTAGGAAGCTCTGGAGCTCTTTGAGAGTCTTTGAGGGCTGCACTCAATCATGGCTTTTACTTTGGTTGGGTCCATTTCAATGCCCTCACTAGAAATTCTGTAGCCAAGGTAATCTAGTCAGGTCTGGTGAAACTCACACTTTGATAGTTTGACATAAAGTTTGGCATTCAACAGCTTCTTTAACACTTCTCTCACTAGTTTTATGTGGTCAGTCATATTTGTGCTGTATATCAGGATGTCATCAAGATACACCAGAACCCCTTTGTATAAATGGTCATGTAGGACCTGATTAATCAGTTGCATGAAGACAGCTGGAGTCCCCTGGAGTCCAAACAGCATGACTTTGAATTGATAGCTCCCCATGGGACAGTTAAAAGCAGTCTTCCACTGATCTCCTTCCTTTATCCTCACCCAGTAATATGCATCTCTCAAGTCCAACTTGGTAAAGATACACCTCTTTGCCAGGTGGGTTAATAAGTCCTTCAGGAGGGGGAGGGGTATTTATTTTCCACACTCACTGCATTCAGACCTTTTTAATCCATGCAGAGATGAAGTGACCCGTCTTTTTTTCTTTAAATAACACTGGGGCTCCCACTGCAGACTTGGCTTGTTCAATAAATCCCCTTGCTAGGTTTTTGTCCACATATTGCTGCATCTCCTGCATCTCAATGGGGGACATAGCATACATTCTTGGTCATGGGAGTTTGGCTCCTGATAACAGTTTGACAGAGCAATCATTGGGTCAGTGGGGAGGCAGGGTGTCACATTCTTTCTCACTAAACACCTCCGCTAGGTCCCAGTAGTTACTGGGGATGAGTGGATCACCTGATTGTGACAAACCAGACATGTGTGCTAACTCATTGGGTGGCCTAGATTCTCCTGTAATGTACATTGAGTTAAGTGGGGGCTTGTGTCCTATAGGTAACCTCACAGTCCTCATTTTCTTCTCCCACCAGATAAATGGCTTCCATTTGTCCAACCAGGCTAGCCCTAAGATTACAGCTTCAGTCATTTTCAGAGCCACCATGAAACGAATGAACTCCCAGTGTTCACTATTTCTAAGCGTAGGGGTTCAGTCAGTTGTGTGACTAAAGTTCCTCCCATTATGGAGCCATCATCTTGCTCAAACGTCACAGGTTTGGAGAGCAGCCTTGCTCATATGCCCATTTTCAGGGCAAGTGACAAGCTAATAATGCACCAGGAACATCCAGAGTCAACTAGTACTTTTAAATCTACTTGTACCCCTGTCTTAGGGATTATGAATTTGGCAGGTAGTGAGAAAGGGGGAACATGTCAACTCACCATCAGGTCATTCTCTCCTTCATAATCACTGTTGTAGGAGGGTAGAGCAGTGGTAAATCCGGCTTGGGTCTTGGCACTCTCCTGCATGGGGGACGTGACTTGGGCAATGGGTTCCTGCGTGATCCAGTTGGATTTCTCTTTCATCAGCTGCTGGGCTGGTTTCTTTCTCGCTGGTGGTACTGGTCTGTTCCGCTGCCGAGGGTAAGGGACTGCAAAACTCACTGCTCAATGTCCCTGTTGTCCACATCTGAAACATTTGATCAGTGGGCCCGCAGTTGGCCTGGTATTTTCAGTAGCTGCAGAGGTTGGAGGCTTTCAGGGGGGTGGCTGTCATTTGGGTTGATTTGGCCTCGACTCGGCTTCTTGTGGGGGTGGCTTCTTATAGCGGGCAAGCTGAATGTCTAGTGTTACTGCTGCCTGGTATCATTCTTGCATCTGATCAGGGACTGCTCGATAGATACAGGTCTGGGAGATGTGGTCGTTTAATCCCTCCTTGAAGTGATGGACTAGGGATTGCTCAGGCCACCTCTCTATTCAGCTGTCTATCTTGCAAAACTCTCGTACATACAGTATTCCAGTGCAGGCCTGCTAGCTTGTTTTATTTTGTGGACTTGTTCCTCAGCTTTGAGGGCAATGGATGGGTCCTCAAACCTTGCTCTCAGTCCTAGTAGGAACAGATGGGGGTCCTCCAACTTGGGGGCTTGTTCATTATATAAATTGTTCAGCCACTTGGATGCTTCCCCTTCCAAGCTGTATGCAACCACATCGACCATAGCAGCTGGATTCAGATAGAAATAGGAACAGCAGTTCAAGTGAGAGTGCATCTGGTTGACGAAAAAGATCAGCTTCTCTCGGTGCTCATCGAAGGTTGCTCTATTATATAAAAATATAATAAATAAATAAAAATATAATATTATATTATATATAATATAAAATATAATAAATAAATAAATAAATAAATAAATAAATAAATAAATAAATAAGACACGGGTTGGCAACCCGCAGCTCCGGAGTCACATGCGGCTCTTTCAGCCATCTCCTGTGGCTCCCAGTCCTCTGGCGCCACCATGTGCAGTTCAGAAAAAAAAAGTGGGACTAAAAAAGTTCAACCAATCAATTCAAACTTCTCATTGAAAAAAATTGTGAAGTTTGAATTGATTGGTTGAAGTTCTTTGGTTTGTGGGACTGTCCACAAACCTCTTCTTCAGACTGCACGTGGTGGCAGCAGAGGAAGAGACAGGAAGACTGCTGGAAAGGTGAGTGCGTCGGTGAGATAGGGCATGTGGTGGTGTTGGTGTTTCTGAGCAGCATATATAGTCTTGGACACTGCCAGACCCCCTCCTTCTTTACCCCCTCTCTCTCTCTCTCTCTCTCTCTCTCTCTCTCTCTCTCTCTCTCTCTCTCTCTCTCTCTGCATATATTTGTGTGTGTGTGTGTGTGTGTGTGAGAGAGAGAGAGAGAGAGAGAGAGACCAAGTCTGTTGATTTTCTAGTGAGCTACCACTGCCTCATCTCCTGCCCTTGCTGCCTCTCCTGTGCAGACGCATTTGCGTCTCTCTGTGTCTCTGTCTGCCACTCAAAGCCATCCTGCAGCAGTTTCAATTGGCCCCAATTGCCAAGCATCCCCATGGAAATCAATAGAGGTCTGTGGTGCCTCAAAAGGCCAGCCACGGCACCTCCAAGTGACAGTCTGTTGGTTTTACTGGCAAGCCACCACCTCCTGCAGCTCCGCACCACCTTCTTTCACTCTGAACCATGGCCTGCGAGGATTCCTCTCCCCACAGCTGCTACGCTGGTTCATCCCTCACCCTGTTGGTGCTGCGAGCCACAGGGACACCTTGCCCCAGCGGCATTGCTGGCCCACCTCCACTGGCTCCTCTGTGCTCCAGCTGTGCCAATGATGTCAGAACTGCACCGAGCTGCTTGTTGATTCTGGCAGCATCCCAGAGCTGGTCCGGCCTCGGCTGATGGGCCGCAGTCCACACGGTCTGCTCATCAGGCCACCCAGCTTCCTGTCAGCATATCCCGCAGGGGAGGTCTGTTAGGAGGCAGCAGTCCAGCATTGTTTCCCCCCTCATGTGTGTGTTTGTTTGTGTCTGACCCACGTGTATGTCTGGAAGAGGCAGCTGGCAGTCCAGCGTTGTTTCCCCCCCTCGTACATTTGTATGTGTGTGTTAGACCCACGGGAAGAGCTGGTAGAGGCAACTGGCAATCCAGCGTTGTTTCCCCCCATGCATGCATGTGTGTGTGTGTGTGTGTGTGTGTGTATCAGAGCAATGGAAACAGCTGGAAGAGGCAGCCGGCAGTCCGGCATTGTTTCCCCACCTTGTATGTTTGTATGTGTGTCAGACCTGCAGGGAATGGCTGGATCTGACACAATACAAATGTACGAGGGGGGGAATCAATGCCGAACTGCTGGCTGCCTCTTCCAGCCATTCCCGTGGGTCTGACACACACACATGCATGAGGGGGAGAAACAATGCTGGACTGCCAGCTGCCTCTTCCAGATGTTCCCACGGGTCTGACACACACAGAGAGAGACACACAAAGGGGAGAAACAACGCCGGACTGCCGGCTGCCTCTTCCAGCTGTTCACACAGGTCTGATACACATACAAACGTATGAGGGGTGAAACAATGTCGAACTGCTGCCTGCCTCTTCCAGCCATTCCCGCGGGTCTGACACATATACAAACGTATGAGGGGGGGAAACAATGCTGGACTGCTGGCACCTCTACCAGCTGTTCCCACAGGTCTCTCACACACACGCATGCATGAGGGGGGAAACAATGCTGGACCGCCGCCTCCCTAGTAGACCTCCCCTGCGGGATGTGCTGCTAGGAAGCCAGATGGCCTGATGAGCACAGAGGAGCCAGCAGAGGCAGGCCAGCAACACTACCGGGGCGAGGCATCTCCACGGCTTGTAGCACCAACAGGGAGAGGGATGAACCGGCATGGCAGCTGTGGGGAGAGGAATCCTCACAGGCCGTGGTTCAGAGTTAAAGTAGGTGGGTGAGGAGCTGCAAGAAGTGGTGGCTCACCAGTAAAACCAATGAACTTGGAGGTGCCGTGGCTGGCCTTTTGAGGCACCATGGACCTCCATTGACTTCCATGGGGACGCTTGGGAGCAGCTGCCTGCTGGGCAAGCCCTGAAAGCTTTCTTCCTCTCCCCGATCTTGCCTTACTTGCTCGTCCTCTGATGTAGGCTTCTGCTAGGTTTCCTCAACCTCGCCCCGCCCATTTTATTTTAATCCCACCACCTCCTCCCTCTTTCACAAAGCCTCAGTAGATTCTTCTCCCCGTTGGCCTCCTCTTCCGCTTCTTTGGAACCTTCACAAAAGGCGGAAAGAAGAAAGTCCCAGAGAGAGAGAGCGCAGGGCGGAGGGAGAGCAGTCTATTCTGAGGGAGGAAAAGCCAGGATGGCAGAGCCGTCCATACCAGAGGTGGACCAGGGCAGGGCTGGTGCATGTTTTGCCTTGTTCTGTGCATGCGTATGCGTGCGCACATGCACGTACACATTTTGCAGCTCCCAGTTTTTTTGTGTGTGTAACGGAACTGGTTCCAAGTGGCTCTTTTGCTGTTTCAGGTTGCCGGCCCCTACTCTAAGAGGTGGTGCCATCAGTGATTGCTGGCCTCCCCACTGTGGATGTTGAAACCCCAGTTGTTACAAGCCTCCCAGCAGTTGTTGCATGCTGGGGACTGTTTCCACCCCCATGGCTTTTGCTGCATTGCCAGTGGCTGTGGCATCCCCAGTTGCTGTACGACCCCCACCAATCTCAGTGGCTGTTGTAATGGCACCCCCAGTTGCTGCAGGCCTCCCAGTGGTTGCTGCATGGGTGGGGGCTGCTGCCATCCCCACTGCTGCTGGCCTGCAGGGGGTTGTGGTATCCTTAGTTGCTGTAGGGCTCCCTGCAGACCCAGGGGGGGTTATTGCTGGATTCCCATTGGTTGCAGGGCCCCTCAGCAGTTGCTGCATGTTCAGAGGCAGCGGCCAGCCCCACTGCTGCTCCTATACTCCCAGCGGTTGCTGACCCCCCTGGCGGCTGCATCACCCCTGGTTGTTGCAAGGCTCCCATATGCTGCTGCATCTCTGGGGGTTATGGCTACCCCCAGATTGGCTGATGCACCACCAGCGATTGTTGGCCTCCCACCTTGGAGGCTGTGACATCCCCCATTGCTGTACAGGTCCCGGGCTGGGTGGCCGGTAAGCATGTCAATCTGGGATTTGGCTGTCCCATTGTCCCATTCCCTGAATCTTTGTCAGTCTATTCCTCAATTCTAGGAATAGCAACTGGGGCTTGGGATACTAGGATAGTTAGGTAAAAATTGTAGGTTTGGGCTTAATGACATGGTTCCAACAGATGAAATTCTTCAAAAGAACTTCAAGGCATTGCTTACCTTAAAGAAACTTTTATTCGAGAAACAAAGTATCAGCACTACAAAGTTAAAGCCAAAAACTGAATTCCCCTCCCCTGAGCACAAAAAGTAACAAAGCACAATTGCCTCCTCCAATTAGCAGTCACAAATAACATTCCCCAATTAGCTTGAAGCACAGGCTTTCTTCCCAGCTCTCCAGCCCGCCAAAACTTTATCAACTCTGGGCACAATAACTTTGAATTCCAACAGCTGAGTTATTATTGTTATGACTAACTGGACTCTCGTCCACATTCCTTCTCCCAGCATCAACTAACTCTAAAAGCAAAAGAGTAAAATGGCTGCATTTCCATCTGTTGTCAAAGCAAGAACATCCGATGTTAGCAGCATTGACATCCAGAGTAGCATGCATTCACATGCCTCCAATCCCTTCCTTGCTGCAAGGCGGTTGGAAGCACGTGAACACACGCTAGTCTGGAGTCTCAAAAATGGGTTTTTCCCCCGCTCCTGGCAGTGAAAATTCTCCACCATACATGTATTTTCTGCATTCTCTGGCATGCCTGCACATTTTAAACATATCCAAAGTTGTCAGTGGAAAAAGGTAAAGGAGAATAATGAAGCTTATATTGCCAGGTAGATGGTGTTTGCCAATACAACAATGCAGCATTTTCATGATGACATTGTTATATGTGTAACATCATTCTAGCATCATTGTGGTTTGCTGTGAGTGCACTGATTACATCGATATTTATCAAAAGTATAAATAGTTCTGAATTCTAAATTCAATAGTATCTTCATTTTAAGTATAAATTCCAACTTCTTAATATGCCCACAATCTGTTCTAAAAGCAAAAGTTGCATTCTGATTCCTTTTTCATATATTTCCTATTTTTTAAGACCATTGCTGATTATGTATTTTTTATTATATTTTTATTAAGAGAAACATAACATTTAACTCCTGAGTAGAAGGTATGCATGGGTTCTGTTTGTACAGAGGCATCCTGTTCTGCAGAAACCAATGCTGTTAAAAATCCAGTATTTCTGTAATGTTTTTCTGCAGATGAACTTGGAAAAAAGAAATATTTCTTTCTGCTATCTGTTATACGTAAATATGCAGCTAATGATGAAATAGACTTATATGCCAAGACCCAAAATTAAAAAAAACACCTGGAATGCTAATCCATGCTGTTCCAAAATCTTAATAATAGAGATATCAAGAAAAAAAAGAATAACATGACTGCAGGCAGCAAAACAGTATTACTAATAAAAATTTTTATTCATGTACTCATTTTGAGTATCCTAACTCAAAATATGATTAATATATAAGCACCATCAATTATCAATTGATGGCACTGGGTGCATAATTTAGTACCTTCCCAGTGCTGCTGAACTGTAACTCTCCACAGTCCCCACCAGCATTGTCGATGGTGAGGGATGCTGGGACATGTAATGCATCAAAATCTGCAGAGCAGTAGTACAACATTCTTCTTTGAAGTTATATCCCATTAGCTTTGGTCTTACCCTCTAAAGTATGAGAGAGTAGTAACTCTACATTTGTTATAGGTTCATGTTTACTTTTAATTGAACATGGGTCATATTCTGCATTGGATCAGCCAGTACCATAGTACAGTGTGTCTTTTTTCCCCCCCTCCTTTTCTCCTTTTTCCCTGGCATGCTAATTCTACACATTTCAGAGAAGGGAACATTGTTGTGGTTTGTTGCACAGTTAGCCAGGTGTTCAGACTGGATTTGAGATTTTTGTCCACCTATCGAATCCTTCTCAAGGGCTTGGGGTAGGCAGATGTGGATGTCTGATAGTGTTACAGATATTGTTGCTGGATGTGAGCTGTTCCAATTAAAGCTGCCTTTTGCAACTGACTGATGGTGAATCTGCCACTGCTGATGGTTTTCAAGGGTTTTGGGATTGCACCCAAGGATTGTACCCAAGGCAATCCTTGGTATTGGTGCTACCTTTGCTTTCTTTTGCTATAGTCATTCTATTTCTATTTGCAGGTGTTTGTATTTTGTTATCTTTTCCAGTTTTCTAGATTTTTTTTTCATATTCTGTTGTCTCCAAGTACTACCACATTCATCATCCATACTTTTTTGTCTATCTTATTGACAATTGATAAGTCTGGCATGATACACAACAGATGCCTGTTTGCTTGAATTCTAAAGTCCCAGAGCACTTTGGCTTCTTCATTTTCTATGATTTTCTCTACTCAGTGGTCCCACCTGTTCTTGTTTGCAAGTAAATGATACGTATTGAAGATCTTCCAAGGCATCATTGTTGCTACTTTGTCCTTCTGTTGTTTGTAGTTAGTTTTTGCAATCTCCTTACAGCAGCTAACTAGGTGATTCATTGTTTCTTCAGCTTATTTGTAGAGACAGCCCTTGCTATCTGTTGCTGTCTTCTCAATTCTGGCTTTGTATGATCTGGCTTGGTCTTGTGTAGCCAGAATTAGCCCTTCTACCTCTTTCCTCAACTTTCTTGTTCTTAGCAATTGCCAGGTCATGTCATTTTATGTTTTCCCTGCTACTTTTTAAAGTTTACTAACCATGTAATGTACCAGAGTTCCAGAAAAACATCTACTTTTGCTTCATTGACTATGCTAAAGCCTTTGATTGTGTGGATCATAACAAACTGTGGCAAGTTCTTAAAGAGATGGGTGTACCAGACCATCTTATTTGTCTCTTGAGAAACCTATATGTGGGCCAAGAAGCAACAGTGAGAACTGAACACGGAACCACTGATTGGTTCAAAATTGGGAAAGGAGTCCGGCAAGGCTGTATACTGTCGCCCTGCCTATTTAACTTATATGCAGAGCACATCATGAGAAAGGCAGGGCTAGATGAATCAAAAGTTGGAATTAAGATTGCCAGAAGAAATATCAACAACCTAAGATATGCAGATGATACCACTCCAATGGCAGAAAGTGAAGAAGAACTAAAGAGCCTTGTGTTGCAGGTGAAGAAGGAGAGTGCAAAAGTTGGGTTGAAACTTAACATTAAGAAAACCAAGATCATGGAATCCAGCCCTCTCAATTCCTGGCAAATAGATGGGGAAGAAATGGAGGTAGTGACAGATTTTATTTTGGGCTCCAAGATCACTGCAGATGGGGACTGTAGCCAAGAAATTAAAAGACGCTTGCTCCTTGGGAGGAAAGCCATGGCAAATCTAGACAGCACACTAAAAAGCAGAGACATCACCCTGTCAACAAAAGTGCGTATAGTCAAGGTTATGGTCTTCCCAGTTGCAATGTACTGTATGGCAGTGAAAGTTGGACCATAAGAAAGGCTGAGCGCCAAAGAATTGAGGCCTTTGAACTATGGTGCTGAAGAAGACTCCTGCGAGTCCCTTGGACTGCAAGGTGATCAAACCAGTCAGTCCTAGAGGAGATCAACCCTGACTGCTCTTTAGAAGGCCAGATCCTGAAGCTAAAACTCAAATACTTTGGCCACCTAATGAGAAGGAAGGACTCACTGGAGAAGAGCCTAATGCTGGGAAAGATTGAGGGCAATAGAAGAAGGGGACGACAGAGAATGAGGTGGCTGGATATAGTCACTGAAGCAGTAGGCGTGAGCTTAAATGGACTCCAGAAGATGGTAGAGGACAGGAAGGCCTGGAGGAATGTTGTCCATAGGGTCACGATGGGTTGGACATGACTTTGCAGCTAACAACAACAACAAACCATGTAATGTTTTGTCTTTCCATGCCTCTTTTCTGTTTCTCATTTAGTCTTTCTTGTAGGCCAGTTTGGTCTCTCCAGTACTCAGTAGGCTTTCCTGGTATATTGACTTCAGTGCATCTTCTTCACTATTCATCAGATATTCTTCCAATGCCCTATTTTCTTCTTCAACCATCTGATGTACTTGCAATGTTCCATGTCCACCTGTTTGCCTTGGTATATTGAGTCTATTATTATTAAATTTATTTGTTGCCCTTCTCACTATGAGACTACTTTAGGTAGCTTCATGGATAATAGGAAACCCATGAACAATATAATAATAGGAAAATCATGGGAAACAAAGTTTGCAATGATGCTTCTCCAATTTCCTAATGATGCTCTTGCATAACATTTCTGTCAATAATATCGGATGATGTTAGGCTCATGGATTTATAGATAAAGCATCTGAACATTAAAAAAGAATACACAAGACTTAATGTCAATCACACTATCAAGGAAAGAGCATATCACCAAAATAAATTTTGGCCCTGATAAGAGGAGACAAATGGAATTGTGCTGAATTATCTGTTCTTTTCTTCCTGCTGCTACAATTTTTCCCTCCCATAGTTCTATTTTATCCTTTTCCTAAATTAATCTGTGAATAATTACACCAGCATGAATTAGAATAGGCCATTGTGCCAGGTCATCTAGCAGACTAAGTTCAGTTGAGAGCAATGCCAATATGATTTAATATGTGAATATTTCATGAACTGCAACATTGCTAGGGAAGATGGCTTCTTTTTTAAGCAGATTGTAAATAGTTGCTAAATTATAAATAGTTTGGTCTAAATTATAATCTTTTATTTACAAAATCAAAAAAAAATATAAAAACTCTGATTATCTTTAAAAAATAAAATAAGAACTGAAACTAAGAATTACAATAATTAATGCATTGAGCATGTAGGAAAAAGAAAAGGAACAGAGAGGAAAAATGTAAGAAAAGAAAAGAGAATGCAGTAATGTTAATAGATATCTAATCTGGGTTCAGAAAAAAATCTTCTTAATATATTAATCCATTTGTGCTGCTGGGGCAATCACTCTTATGAACATAACTAACAAATAGTATCCATATTTGATTAAACCTATTCTTCATTATAAGATATTTCTATCATGGTCCCATTGGATCCTGGTTCAGAGGAGGTGGAGGAGTTGGAACTTGGACCATCTGACGGAGATGGCACGTCTCCCCTGGATTGTCTGGAGAACCCAGGGGCTGAGGACATTGTTGTCCCAGGTCCCTCCAGCACTGGAGGGACCTAGTCTACCAGACAGGTTCACATATGCAGGGAAAATTGGCTGCAGAAGGACAGAGGCAATGAGAGACAACACATCCCTCTGACAAGGAACAGTTGCCTCCCCCACCTGATCTGCGGACATAGACAGTGGAGCAGAAGGAAGCTCACAGGAGGTCTGAGAGGCTGTTTGCAAGGAGGCTGCCCCACCTGTCCTCACAAGGAACACATGGCTTGGGCTGATTTAACCACATGCCAGAGGAAGGTTTGCTCATCAGGAATAATTATTTGTCTCAGAACTACCCTGAATTTTGGAAATCTGAGTTGGAAACCTTCAACTCATGTTTCAACCTTTGGATTTGCCTGCCCTGTTTTGCAGACTCTGGGTTGTAGCTTACATACTTTGTTTTGCAAACTCTGCACTTGCTTTGTGGACTTAGACTTTCTTCCTGTTTAGGGACTTGGTTCTGGTGGATCCAGCTAGTGGGTCCAGGTTAGATTGTCTGTGAGTAGCTATTTTGTGGGGAAAAGTAGTGTGGTGGTTTACCAGCACCCCTGGAGGGCCATCTGTCATGGTTTAGTGATGCAATAAAAAACTTTATTGGTGCCTACATTTTCCTATGCAACCTGGGTCAACAACTTCTTAATATGTGGCACACTTAAATTGTTTAAAGTAGTGATAGGTAATCATTTTTAGGTGTGAGTTACATTTTGGAGCCACAGTAATGAGTAAAATTGATAGATGGAGCCAAGAGATACATACAGTATATGCACAATCATATTCAGTATGTCTCACATGTACAAACATTTCCATCTAGTCTTGTTGCCTCTCCTGTACACAAAGACAGCCTTTCAGTCATGCATATGTATGAAAAGAGAATTCTCTGATTTGGGAAGGAAGTATTGATTCCCCTGCAGCAGTCCCACTGAATGGTTGGTTACTAGTTGTTACTATTACTAATGAGGAAGTAGTACATCTGTACAGGGAAGTAGTACAGAGATACAGGAAAGGGAGAAGTTGAAAAAGACTCCATGGCCACAGGGAGATCACCAGAGAGCAGTATCTGGCCCTATGCTGCAAGTTGTTGACATGTTATATAGAGTCTGAATGCAAGGATCCACTAGGAAACTGGAGCATACTATTTTGCAAGAGGTCTCTGTTCCACTATCCAGTCACTGCCAGTGACTTTTTGTATAGTTTCTCCATAGAACACACCAAACGCTAATGGTGTCCTTGAAATTATAGCCATGAACAGCTATGAAAAGGACCCCAGCAGATAGAAAAGATTACAGTGCCTTCACCATAGGCATTAATCAAGCTACTTAAATAGATTTTCTGAGTTTTATCAGTATGCAGCAATTTGTTGTGTAAACATGTCTCAAAAAACTTTCTGTGGAAAAAGCTAAGCCTTGAGTAGGATTGGTAGTTGGGCTTTTTTGTTCTTTTTTTCACCTTAAAAATGCAGTGGTTTTTTTTTTTGTGTGTGTGTAAAGAGCTTACTCCTGCAATGCATTTGTCCTTGAGACAAAAAGCCTTTTCCACCTAAAACCTAAACCAATATTACACTGGCATATGGAGCTTCCCCCAACAGGCTCTTAATCAAGTTTATTTGTTCAGATGCTCAAAAGCTTTCATTCATGGCTTTGTTTATCATGCATAGCCTTATTTATTTGCTATAGCCAGTTATTTCTTAGTGCAGTCGTGAAGGTTCAGTTAAAAATACAAGATATAAATACAACAAAGGAAAGGATCTTCAAAAATTCCTTGCTTTTTGAGTCAGGTTATTGTGTGATGTCCCTTCTTTCTATCCACTCTCATCTTTTCAGACCATATCTGATTCTGGAACAAGAAGGAAAGAAGGGAAGTATCATCAAACTTAAAAATAAAAATCTGAAACAGAAGCGATCAGACGAGCTCAAGACTGAAAGCAACTATTGTTCAGATTCATGGCTAGGGAGAAAATCCAAGGGATTAGCTACAGATAAGATGAAAGACATAAACTACATTGGCCATTGCTATCATAGAACTGTGGATACCAACAAATTCTCCCATCCTACCCCAAGCAAGGAGGTGCAACAGTGGAGGAAAACATTTGGTGCCAGAGCTGTCCTACTGTATTCTGTTTAGTGTGCTTGCCACAAACAAAACTAAATAAGAATCAAGCAAGCAGGATTTCACTCCAGCTGTATTTATGTAAGATTACAGCCTTAGTATTCCAACTGTGTAGGTGTAAATCAGTGCTAAGTTAGCTAGTTTGAATCAATATGTAGTAAATAAAATGCTCATATTTGAATGTTGGCTTTTATTTATCAATTAAAAAAAACATGTCATGTCTGTCAATCTTTAAAAACTTTGCAATGTGACTAGCAACCACAAACATAAAAAAAATGAATCAAATCACAGGCCACATCAACCCAAAAACATTTTTTTAAACTCCGCTTTTAAACAGAAGAACCCGTCTCCATCAATCAAAAAGCAACAAAGACGGAAACATTTATTTCTGTAAGATGCCATCCACAATCATCAACATCAGTTCCAAGGGATGCGGAATAAAAACAGAAAGTTTCTTAGCAAAGACAAAGCACTGGCAACAATCACATCAACATTCAACAAGTGCCTCTGTTATGGATCCCTGCACAGAATAATTTGTTATGCTGAAAAGAATGAACGGATGTACTTTAATCTACCTTTTTGCGTTTCCTAATATGCAGAACTATCATTAGCTCTTGTGTTCCATCTGGCTTATGCTATAGAAGAGAATTCATGTTCAATGGAGCGGGGAGAAAGAAGGCAAGAGCCACACTGGTATTGAACTAACAAACTTTAATGATAAACCCGAGGCTGATAAATTGACTTATCTAATTTAAATAAGAAAACAGAGTCCCTCCTCCCCCCACAGCACTCTTGTGGAAAATGAGGACAGGGGGTGATTGAAATGTTAATATGTTTCTTCATGGAAGTGATTTTTATTTAGGAGATGCTTTGAGCTATAATTCTCATAAAGCAATAATGAGATATTCTAGGACTTATGATCCCAAATATCTGGTTGTATATTAAAGTTCTCTTCTAGAAGAGGAAAGCATTAGTGGGAGAGACAGGAGGGGAAAGACAGGGGGGAAACTAACCAAATTTGCTAGTCTAATCTGATGAAACAACCTGGGACAAGTTTGTCATTTTAGTTCCACTGTACAGTCAAATTGAATCTCCAAATGACTTCATTTGTGAGACAAGATTTCAGAATCTCATGCAAGAGACTTCCATCCTCCAATATTTAAATAGGGCCTCAATTCTGTCTTGACTTTCTTTTGGTTAATATATATATATATATATATATATATATATATATATATATATATATATATATATATATATATATATATATATATATATATATATATATATATACAGTTTTGCTGAAATTTGGACAGTGGGAATATCAAGTGACATGATACTTCTTTTTCAAGTCTCTCGGAAAGAAAGAAAGAAAAGAAGATGGCTGATCAAAGAATGAAGAAAAGGTCAGCATCTAAGGCAGGTGTGTCAAATGTCAGCCTGCGGGCTGGACATGTCATGCGGAAGCCACACCCACCCCATTGCCGGCAATGGCAAAATGGTCCCGATACGTTGTGTGACATCACATGATATTGCAAGTTTGACATGTCTGATATAAGGCATTCTAGCCTCCCTTTTTCCTGACTGATTTGTCTTACTTATTGACATCACCAAAGGCTGTGGTTAAAATACCTTCTCAAATATAACCAGATGTCTAAAGCAAATAAAAAGTTATATCCTTTAATTGCTGGGCCAGCAGAAAAGGATGCTTGCATAAATTGTGCTACTGTTGTGACCAAAACCAAGTTTTCCTCCAGAACAAGTCTGGCAGGTTTTGAGGCTCTTATAGTTTTAGCACAGGACAAGTTAAAGAAAATGATAAATGAATAATTGATGATTGAATTTCCCTTTCTTTTTTTTGCTCCCACTGAGCATCATCTGTCAGTGGGGAAAACACCTGTACTAATTCTCCTTACCAGGTGGTGTGGTGAGATTGAGTGAGTGTCTGGGATGGACTATTCAGATATGGAGTTACTGTGTGTGAGTTGGGTGGTCATATAAATCTATTTAATATATAAATTCGAGTTGGCCAGATGATATGTCACAGGGATGGAGATGTCCACCTTTATGTCCTGCCAATTAGGCTATTTCTGAGGATGACTAGCATTATTTTGAAAGAGAGCCAAATCTGTGTCCATAAGTAACCTGTGACAATTTGTAGGTATGTAGGAAGGATATATTTTTGATACTCCTAATGCCTGACTAAAAGACACAGTCATAAATACCTGTTTAATCAACTGTGTGTGTGTGTGTGTGCACGCCTGCTTGCTTGCTTGCTTGCTGTTATCTTGTTAATTAGGGACAGTTCTCAACAATTCTATGAACCAGATCTCTCCACTATAAATTCATATTTTTGCCTATAAAGTTTTATTCTGTTGCTATAGCAAAGCCATACTGTTTGGAGGCTGGAAACTGTATGTTTAAACAGATTTTCTATGCACATTCAAGAAACCTGCTTTCCCAAAATTTTGCTCTTTATCATTTACTCCCCCCTTCTTCACCCTACACCTTTCCTCCCACTTCTTTGTGCTGTGACCTGGACATGTTAACCTACACAGAGTAGAATGTGGAATAAAGCAAGAGAAAATGCTCCTAGGGCTTCCCACAAGGGCAGATGATAGCTTACTACAACAAGTACGAAAGCATATTTTAAGCCAGGGAACCAAGAAAGCATCAGTAAGATATCCAAAATCAGTTCCTATATAACTTCCTAAAGTATAAGAAGCAAAGAAGAAGAAGAAGAAAGACATGATTCTGTTCCAGTAGAGCAAGGAGTCTCCAAACTTGGCAAGCTTGAGACTTGTTAATTTGAACTCTCAAAACGTCCTCAGCCAACTGGGGAATTCTGGGAGCTGAAGTCCACAAGTCTTAAAGTTGCCAAGTTTGGTGAGCTCTGCTGTAGCATGTAAATAGAGTTCCAGTCACACTTTTGAAGTCAGGTTATATCAGTTTTGCAAGGTAGATTAGACAGGAAGCATGGCCAGTTAATTTTACATTACTTTAAGGTTATATTAACAGAATATTGCCAGCCTGAAAATGCATTTCTCTTCCATCCCATTCTCATTATAATCCAAAAATTAGGGAGGGTCCCTTCTGATCTGCTTGCCTTTCCTACATTCCTGCTGCAAGGCTAAGTTGCATTTTATCTGACCATTCCCCTGGCTGTGACTCTTCTTCCTGTCTCCCAAGTATGTCCCATATATTATTACAATTTCCTGGTCTGGCTTCCCTGGATTTGTGAGACAATTTCCAATGAGTCGCTGAAAGAAGGAGCTGCCTTCAGCTGCCAATAGGAAGTGAGGTGCAATACATTAAACAATCAAATTTCTATTGGGGACACAAAAGGAAAATGAAGAAGAAAAAACACTTAATTTTAAAGCTGGAAGAACGAAGGATGATTCTAAGCGGCCTCTGCTCTAAGCTTGAGATGCAACACAAGAAACATCATAAGGATGTGACATTTAAAAAGAATGGGGCATGTTTGTGCCACAGCTAGAGGGATGTGAGAATGAATCCATTAAAAGCACTGAGGTGATAGTTTGTGAACCCAATACAGCTCAGGGCACTATTAAAACTTTGTTTAGGTAGGAAATGAAGCCTGAATGAATTTAATGATATGAGAGAAAAAGCCATACAAACTATCTGAATTTGGGCAAGCAGACTAAAGGAAATTACCTCCGACAGGTTTGTTGGTGTTGTTATATCTAATTACACTTATAGAAACATATTATTTATAATTCAATAATTCCAAGTTATATCGTTATTCATACCTTTGGATAGTGTGAAAAATTAGACACAGTATAAATTATCCTTCCAGACTCCTTTTGAAATGTTCGTCCTTAGCAAACATTTGATCTATTTGGAATTCAAAATATAAGAGATTAAATGTATCGCCTATCACTATTGCATTGATTAAAAATACTGATATACTACTTCCCCAGAAATGTATTTTGATCCTTTTTCTCATGCCGCATTGATAAAATAGACTTTAATATTGATAAAATAAAACTTATATGTAGAAAATTTGGATGAATGTTAGGATATTTGGTAGATATTCAATTATTTTATGATAATGATGAATTTGTATTGTTTTCTGTGATCAAAAACAAATTTCATTTGTCTATTGCTACCTATTGGCAGTATTTACAACTACACATTTTTCTGAAAACTCAGTTTGGACCATTGACATCTTCACCCTTAGTAATACCAAATCATTTGAAGTAATTACTAAAACAATTGATAAATATGCCTCATTTATAGGATCCTATCACATGTATATGATTTTACACGCCCTGTAAACCGCCCTGAGTCCTTTGGGAAAGGGCGGTATATAAATCTAATAAATCTAATATAAAAATGAATGTGCTTGGAAATGGAGTAACAGTTGGTTAAAACTTGTTTTTCTAATATTCTAAAGTTGCCATGTTCTGAGAAAAAGCCATTTACCACTTAGCAATAATGCTTAGACTTATATACCACTTTACAGCCCTCTCTTAGCAGTTCGCACATTGGCTCCATCAATCTGGGTTCTCATTTTACTGACCTCGAAAGGATGGAAGGCTGAGTCTACCTTAAGATCAAACTACTGGCAATTGGCAGAAACAGACTGCAATACTGGATTCTAACCACTGCACCACCACAACGCATTTGATACATAATTTGACTTACAGAGGATTTAATATTTTAGGTATACACATAATAAACAAACAAACAAACATATAACTGCTGAATAACCACATCCATATTAAAAGAAATTGTCAGTCACAGAATGGAAATGGATCTCCATGCACTTCTACTTCAAGATGTGAAAGATAAATTTCCGGCTCCAATTCCCCTTGAATTGAACAATGACATAAAATATGGTAATCCATTATTTAGGATTCTGTTAATCTATAATCCACAGAAACAATTCTGTATAGGGACTGGGATTTTAGATCTTAATTTTTTAAAAAAATTAAATTTTAGAATGTGTTTATTGTTTAGGGCTATTTGGTTTAATTTCATTTTAATTTTTGCATATTATGTGTTGTTTATAGTGTTTTAATTGCCCTGTATAAATATATAAATCCAAATAAATAAATAAATAAATAAATAAATAAATAAATAAATAAATAAATAAATAAATTCCTCCTTCGCCAACTTCTCATGCACAGGGAATATGCACCACCCACCTGCCCCCCCCCATGCCTTCACTAAATCAATCACCCAGTAGAAATGAGGTTTAGCAGGCCGAGCATGCAGGCAGAGTCATGGGGGGAGGTGAGCGGTGCAGATTCCTACTAGGCACCAGGCTGGCTTCAGCAGCTCCAATCTTGCCTAGGCTTCTGCTGAAGCACTTGCAGCTCAGCTTCTTGCTGACTGGCAGAGGCCCCAGGGTTCCCCAGTTCCAAGTCAAGGAATGTGTGGGCAAGCTGCTGCCAGGTTCCTCTGGGTTTCCATAGGTCCTGAGTTCAGGCTGCCTCAGGGCTGTGGCATGGGTGGAGGCACCTCCTGTTGGGCATTGATCGTGCCAGTTCTGCCACCTGCTGCAGGACATCTTGAGGCTCATCATGCCGATCACACTGGTGCCACCACTTGCTGCAGAGAGTGGTAGAACTGGAACGATTGGCGCAACAATCCTTGCAGCATGATGGGTGAGCACATTGCAGGCATGCACACAGACTCCACTGTTTTCAGTGGTGCTTCTGTGCCTGACCGGCCACCTCAGATCAGTTGCAGTACACCACTTTTAGCCACTTTCAGGTATATATAGCATGGGGTCTCAGAACAAAGTATTCCACCTTGATGAAGGTTTTGTTTGTTTGTTTTTGTTTGGCAAAAGTGACACAATTTAACTGCAAAGCACTGAAATGTAACTCAGCCAACCAAGTTGGTCATGAGTGGGTCCTTGTACATGTATGAAAATTAATATTGAGCTGGTCCTCCTGTATTTTAGTCCCTGTACCTCCTGGTTGGTTAAGGACTTCTTTGAGGTAGCAAATGCTTTACAGTGGTGAATACTTCCATCTACCTTGAAAGAGGTTATTTTCTGACTCCTCCTTAAAAGATCATCCTACACCCATGGATCTGGACAATTTTCATCCAGTTTTCAAACTTCCCTTTTTAGTTGATTGTTTAATTTTGTGATGAGTCTTATGATAAGTTGGGTGAGGGCCTTGTAATAGGTCTTGTGATGGGTCAGGTTTGAGACATCAGTGGGAGTCTTGTGATCACCTTGTGATGGGGAGATTATATCAAGTGAGGGTCATTGGGAGGTGAACTGCTGGTTCAGAGGGGCTTGAGTGGGTTGGTTGAGGGTCAGTGCTGTCTCTGTTTAGCTATGTGGTTGATTTGGATTCTAAGGGATTTGTAAGCTGGTTGTAGATCAATGTGTTTGTCAATGGAATTGCTTGTGGAGTGCCAGGTTTTGATGAACTGGCAAGTGTGGCAGGTGGTAGTGTGGCTGATGATTTTTGGGTAGGACTCCAACAGGTGACTCACATCTGACCCATCACAAGACCTGTTGCAATACCCTCACTTGACACACCCACACCTGACTCATCACAAGACCTACTGACCTCATGAAACCCTCATAAACAGAACATTGACACTGACATCCCCTAAAACCCACTGAAGATGTTACCTAGCCTGGTAATGAAACATTCAAAAACCAACCCACAAACTTGGAGAATGAACCTTCACCCTCATCTGACCCCTGAGCTACAGATATTTTCCACTATTGCAAAAAAATATTTATTTTTTTCTGGCAGGCTTAGGATAAAAACAATGCTTTTATCCTGGCTCTCCTTGATCACTCAGATACTTTCAATACAATTGACCATGGTATCCTTGTAGAGCTAAGAGTGGGAGATACCATGCTATTGTGTTGCTTGTCCTTTCTCAGGACCAGTTACAGTTGGTGGAGAGGAAGAGTGATTGAACCTGAGGCTCCTTCTCTCTGGGGTACCGCAAGGCTCTGCCCTTTCACTATTCCTGTTTCACATCTACATGAAGCCAATGGGTGAGATCATCCAATGCCGTGCGGTATTATGTCATTAATATGTTGATGATAACCAATAAAGATCTTGGGCCATTGTTGTCAAATGATATTGTCAAATTCCTTTTCCTAGTTCCTAAATATTGGAAGGGCCTGGAGGGGAGAAAACCCCAAGAAGACTGAATAAGTGTAGCTTTTAAGCCCCCCAGCTCTAGGGATCTACCATCTTTGCATTAGGGTATGCTTCTTCCATCAGAGTTGGTGCACAATTTGGGGATTATTCTGTACTCTTGGTTCTTGCTTAACGACAGTAGGGGATTTTTGTACTGGTTTGTCTTGCATACCAATTGTGCTTATTCCTGAACTGTCTTGCTCACACTGATTTATCCCTTAATCTTCTGTTTGGATTACTTTTAACACACTATACATGAGGTTGTCCTTGAAGAGCCCTTGAAAACTACAAGCAGGTCCAGAATACCCGGTAGAGGCATTAATTTGAAATTATGGTTTCTAATTGTATTCATATAACATTGTAGCTCTGCAAGCTATGCTGGCTCCCAGTGGACTTCTGGGTGCAATTCAACATGCTGGATCTTGAAGATTATCACTTATAATTTCCTGCATGGCACAAGGTCAGGCTATTTGTGGGCCTGCCTTTCTCCCATTGTTTTGGTCACAAGGTTGTTTTTTTTTAGAGAGGGCATGCTCTGGGCTTCTTTTATCAAACAATATTATCTTGTTACAAGCAGCACCTGCCTTGTGACATAGATTTTTACGATCCCAGCTTTGTTAGTCTTTTGCAAGGTACTGTAGATTTGGTTGTTTCCTAATATTTGGATCAGATGGTTAGATGTATTCTGCCACTGTCACTGTTTTTTTGTTTTGTTTTGTTTTTCCTCTGGGAGTGACAGTTTATCTGAGGATGCAAGAGTTATATATTCTGAGATTTTGTGTGGATGTGTTTGCGTTTCTTGTGTGTGTGTTTATCACCCTTGTGAGGCATCTAGAGTTACTTGTATGACATGGCTGACTATAGAAATCATTTAAATAAATAAAATGTGTAGCACTACAGTTTTTTTCATTCTTTAGAGTTTACAGGTGAGATGCATAATTTTCATACAAATTTCATAGATTAGCCCTGTGCTGAATTTTTTAAAAAATAAAAACCCAGAAAAAGATGTTTACCATTTAAGCAACCTCCAGCTTCCAACTGGATGAGTCACTCCTCAGATTCAAAGCAAAGGAATTAAAGAGTGCATAAATAGTACAACATATTAAAATTTTTTGACCAATGACTATTTCATTACATATTTTGTTTGACAGCTTTGAGAAAATTGGAAAAATATGTGGTAGACTTTAATAATTAAGTTTAATATAATTTTATTATTCACTTTATCAAATGGACTCAGCAGAAATTAATTAATTCTTGTTAGCTGACATGTTTACTGTAGCAATACCCTGGAAAAACCACACTATGGTATTTAACAGTACAATTGACTCAACATTTTCAATGCTTCAGCAAAGAACATAAATAAAACACTTTAATTTAAAAAAAATATATTTTGCTGCATTTACCTGAAGAAGGATGACCTTAAATTTGAGATAACCTCCTCTACAAAAAGAACAAATGGGATAGATAGATAGATAGATAGATAGATAGATAGATAGATAGATAGATAGATAGATAGATATAGAGAGATAGAGAGATAGAGAGATGAGAGAGAGAGAGAGAGAGAGACAGACAGACAGACAGACAATATGTTTGTGCACACATTCATGGCATACATGCATGAACACACATAAAGATCTTGTGTAAAGTCTAGCTTTTCCATTTTGTCACCCATAACTGCCAACTGCAACTGAATCCAGACCTGTGCAATGTATGTATGTATTATGTATGTCCATTATGTATACATATTTGTCTTTCGGGAGATGTGTGTTGTATGCATACATATCTGCATGGGTATTTGTGTATATGGGAGGCATGTATAGTCCCTCCAAAATATCATGGTTAAGGAAAAAATTATTATATTTCTTTTTACATATCATGAAAACTACTCAACACCCTTTGCTTGGCATAGTTCATCCTTTACTAATGTTACACTAAGGATTAATTTTATAATCATCTGACTGTTTACAGAAGTTATCTTTCCAGAAAATACACTTTTGTGAAATAAAAACAAATGATACAATACTTTTGAATTTTTTGAATTAGTATTTTTGAATTAGTATTTTTTGAATTAGTAACAATGAATATATATTGTGTTTTGGTGCCTTGGCTCTACAATAATATTTGCTGTTTTTCTTATTAAGGTTTTGCTTTTGCCGCCTTCTTAGAGCTGAGAGAGAGTGATCACCCAACT
This sequence comes from Vipera ursinii, assembly GCF_947247035.1. Classification (NCBI taxonomy): domain Eukaryota; kingdom Metazoa; phylum Chordata; class Lepidosauria; order Squamata; family Viperidae; genus Vipera; species Vipera ursinii. The sequence continues at coordinate 20,996,837 of NC_139515.1, forward strand.
GGCTTTGTGCTTAAGGCAGGAGTACAAGTCTAGGTCTCCCCATTTATAGCATGATGCTTAACCACATCAAAGTAGCTCTCTAATATAACCACATTCTCTTTAAGATTTATTTATTTCTTTATTTATTTTATTGGATTTATATACCGCCCTTCTCCCGAAGGACTCGGGGCAGTGTACAGGGCAGTTAAAACACAATATACAAGGTTAAAAATAAATTAAATTAAATTAGCCCCAACAAGTAAATCACATTCCAAAAATTTAAAATCCTAAACCCTCAGTCCAGGCCAGCAAGCTCAAATAACCAAGTTTTCAGGTCGCGGCAAAAGGAGCGAAGGTCGGGAGCCATCCGGAGCTCAACAGGGAGCTGATTCCAAATATATTCATTTATGCTGTCATAATGTGCTGAGATGGGTTTGCTTCCTCTCTTCTGGACAGAAGGGAAATTTATTCTGATGGATTTTTTTTATTTCCAATGTTCTATTGGTCACTATACTGTATATTGAAATGTCATAAAACATGGGCACTACCTAGCCACTGGTAGCTACACCTTAAACAGCTTAGCAGGGTCAGATATATTGTCTCCCTACAATCCCAGGTTTTCCTCCAGTAGCTGCTTACACAGCAGTTAAAGAGAACAAGAGAACTAACTCCACTTTATTTCTCTCTTTGATTGATAGATTGAGCTTTTGGTTATTGATAGGCAGCAGCCCTGTATTCTATCAGGAAGAATTTAGCAATGATGAAGGGGGAAGATTAGATGACCTATTCAATCTAACTCCACTTCAATGCCCTGAACTGCTGTAGGAGGAAGACTGGTTAGATTGAAAAGGGAACACAATCAATCTAATCTAATATAGAGACAATAAGCAGTTTGTTTAATGGTCAGTGGGGCCTTTGGAACTTTGTGCACAAATGTTCTAACAGTCAGGTCAGGTCTGACAATTTCTTTAATACACAGGGAAATAAATCTCTCCCAAATTAGCAATTTTCAAACTGGATCCATAAGCAAAAATGGCATAGAACATTTCTGAACATTTTTAACAGCCTGACTTTACATGCAGAGGCTTGGCTGGCAATTGTCATGAATTTCAATTGTTCACAGGAATCAGTGGAAGTGTTTCTCATCATAAAACCATCAGAAAAATTTGGAGAGTACATAATTCTTATTGTGGGTACATACAGTTGAAATGTGGAGTCCAAACCAAAAGTAAGAAAAATGCATTTCATTATTTCTAAAAAAAAGTTACACAATCAGAAATGATCCAGATGAGGGATGGAAGGGAAACTCATTAAATTTGCAAATAACATCAAGTGGGGGGACCCTTCAACCATTGCAACTCATAAAAATCTCAGATCACCAAAAAAAAATATCTCTGTATCTGTCTCTGTCTCTCTCTCTCACACACACACACGCACACACACGGACACACAAAGATACACTTTTAGACTTTGGCATAACATACCAGTTTTTTCCCCCATTGTTCTCTTGGAGATTGAAATAGAATAGCAGGTAGTGAAACATCATTTCAGATGTTCAAAGAGGCAGATCAGATCATGAGGCAGGTTTAGGTGATTTATCAGTGAACTTCCTAGAAATCCTGTTGGCTCAGCATCACATCTGTTTCATGGATTTTTTTAAGTGTACCAGTGGAACATATGGAATTGAGTGTATAGAAATGCTACATGAGCTATATGATACAAAGAAAGAATCCTGTACTGTCTGATCTAAAATGGTCAAGCAAGGGAAGATTCATTTTTCAGAATAAATTCAAGCAGACCATTACAGGTGGTCATCGACTTACAAAAGTTGCTTAGTGAACATCGAAGGTACAATGGCATTGGGAAAAAAAATGACTTATGACCATTTTTTACACTTATGACTGTTAAAGCATTCCCGTGGTCATGTGATTTACATTTAAATGCTTGACAACTAATTTACACTTATGATGGTTGCAGTGTCCTGGGGTCATGTGATCACCTTTTACAACCTTTTGACAAGCCAAAGTCAATGGGGAAATCAGATTCACTTAACAACTGGGTTATTAATTTAACAACTGCAGTGATTTACAACAAATGTGGCAAGGAAAGTCATAAAATGGGGCAAAATTCACAAATTTCCCATTTAGCAACATAAATTTTGGGCTCTGTTGTGATCATAAGTTGAAGAACACCTTTATTTAAGCTTTTATTAGCTTGGATTTTCAGGGTAAGTGGTGTTGACTTCAAGTGATTTCATCTGATGAGCTTAACAGACAACCTTTCATCTGTCCTATAAAATATGAGGTATTTAGAAATTCTAGGTTAGGGATCATTGGCTAAGATACTATAAATCTAGGAGAGGCTCACTGAGTGGGATTTCTAAGATCCATCCTCTTCCCCACCAACTTCTCAGCATAAAAATCATCTCCCTTGTAATCTACCTAATGCACTTGTGTCTATATGGGGCTGGATGATATTTACCAGCACATGATCTTGGGTTGGAGAATTGAGTCCTTGAAGAAAGAAATTTGCACTCTTCAATGTAGACTCAAGTTTCAGGATCTAATACAATAATTAAGAAAACACACAATACAAATAGTTAACCCAGACAGCTTTATTACAATTTGCTTAAGCATTTCTCATTCAGTTATACATATATTTATTCATGTTTTTCCACTGTGAATTTGCAATGGATTTGGGAGAAACAAGACACCAAAATCCAGGGGTACTGTGTACAAATGATGTCTCTCAAATGAAATTCTTGACAGCTTTCCTTTTCAACATTGTTAGCATGTTCCAGGTCACCACAGCCTTTTATTAACCATTACGTGATCTTCTGCATAATAATTCATATCTCTGATAGTTGGTATGCAGAGCAGATGTAATGACTCCCTTGTTTTCCAGCTCCTTCTGCTGAAAATATTCAATTTCCTCAGGTTCAAATTTCATTTATCTAACTTAAATGGAATCCTTGATAATCCTTGCTTACCAACCACTTGCTTAGCTGTTCTGGTTCTGATTAAACAATATTATCTATTGGGAATCCAGAAGTTACAACAGTGGTGAAAAAGGAGACTTATGACTGGTCCTTGAGGTTGCAGCTATCATATTATCTCCACAGTCATATCATCACAATTTGGGCATTTGACGACCAGTGCCCATTTACAACTGTTGCAGCATCCTACGGTTAGGTAATTGCCATTTGTGATCTTTGCAGCCAACTTTCAACAAGCAAATTGGAAACTTCTAAAATGCAAGTTCTCAACTGGAGAGCTGGCAGGAAGTCACAAGTGACATTGTAAATTGGTGCAGTAGTATGACGTTTCACTTCACTGTACTGGAAAATTAAACAAACTTAGGCTACCTCCAGAATGGTCCAGGTAGGACACAAAAACTGAGTCTTGAATAGAGACGTCTGCCAGAAATGGGTAGTAAAAAAGTGAGGATGAGGGCAATGTGGTGACTAGAAAGAATTGTGCATTTAACTGAAATTGCTTTATGAAGGGTGGAAGGATGGATGTGCTGATGATATGGAAATGTTCTGCAATAACATGAAGAATATATTCCTGTTATTGCTTGTTTCCCTTTTCCTTTCCAACACCTCTTTTCTATTGCATTAAAAAAACAAACCTGTGAATAGGATTTCCTTAAAAAAATCAACATATATAAACTACTTTAATAGCCCTTCTCCTAAATAGAAAAGCAGAAATGTTTCAGATAATTTCATAACATATATGAAAGATTCATCACCTTGTCAATAGGATTTTCAAATAAACATTGTCTTAATGTTATTTCCAATTACTATTGCTATGCTGCTGTATTCAATATAGATAGAATACATTGATTTTTTAGTTCCTTCACTAATAGTCCACTGCTATCAAGGATTTTAGTGTGTTGATCTTAATTGAGCAGTTAGTGTGTAGAGGTTAATCTTTTGATGCTTTCCAATATTATGAGGGAAGAGTGCAAAATTTCGATAGATAGATAGATAGATAGATAGATAGATAGATAGATAGATAGATAGATAGGTAGGTAGGTAGGTAGGAAGGCAGACAGACATACAGACAGACATACAGACATTATACTGTAGATAGATGCATGGACAGGGCAGGACAAGACAGAACAGACTTGATTAGAAAAACAAAAACTGATAGGTCAAAACTAGCTATATTTAGTAATTGGAATGAATGAAGAAAGAAAAGTATCTCTCACAGTTAAGGTATAAATATTCAATCTACAGGGATGTCAAAGTAAATTTCATTGAGGGCCAAATCAACATTGAGGTTGCTCTTGTGGGGCTTGGTGGTGTGGCTTGTGTGGGCATGGCCTACTGGGTGGGCATGGCTGGTATGGGTGTGGTCTACTGGGTGGGTGTGCCCTACTGGGTGGGCGTGGCCAGCTTGATGTCACTCACATCAGGGGCACCTATGGGGGCCTGGGCAGGACTGGGGCAGATCTGAGGGTCTTCAGCAGAGGGGGATGAGACCAGGGCGAACATTGGGGCATGGTCCACTGGAGGAGGTTAAGTGCCCACCCCAGCCCTTGAGCTGCTGCTGCTGTGCTTGGTCTCCTTGGCCAGGTTGTTCATGGTAGGTGCAGGAGGGCAAAGTGCATGGGTCAGAGGGAGGCCCACTCTCTCTCTCCATGTGAGGAGACCTGGCTTTGTAACCAAAGCATCCTCAGCAATAGGGTAGGAGACCACCAGGGGATGGTTAAAGGGCAACAGGGCTGCTGGTGGCCCAGTGCTAAGGCAGGTCTTCCTTCAGATCCTCCCTCCCTCTCATTCCAATCTCCCTCCTTCCTTCCTCCTCCCTCCCTTCCCTTCCCTTCCCTGCCTCCCTCCTTTTAATTCCCATCTCTTTCCTTCCTTCCCTTCCTTTCTTCCTGTTTCCCTCTCTCCCCTTCTCCCTTTCCTCCCTCCCTCCCTCCCTCTCTCTGTGCCTAGGAAGGGATGAGGGAAGGGGGAAGAGGTTGGCAGCGCTTCTCTCAAAGAATAACAGAGTTGGAAGAGACCTTAGAGGTCTTCTAGTCCAACCCCCTGCTCAAGTATTATACCATTCCAGACAATGGAATATCCAATCTCTTCTTAAAAGCCTCCAGTGATGGAGCACCCACAACTTCTGAAGGCAAGCCTTTTCACTGGTTAGTTGTTTTCACATGTCCTTAGTTCTAGCCTGGTTTTCTTCCTGATTAGTTTCCATCTATTATTGCCTTCTGATGCTTTGGAAAATAGGTTGACCCCTTCTTCTCTATGGCAGCCCATCAAATATTGGAACACTGCTATCAGGTCACCACCCCTAGTCCTTTTCACTAAGCTAGACATACCCAATTCCCACAAACATTTGTCATATGTTTTAGCCTCCAGCCCCATAATCATCTTCATTTACCATCCATTAAGATCCAGCTGGTCCCCCTGGTTTGGTTTATAGTACAGTGGCCACAAGCAAAGCCTTCTCAGAGACAGCACCCCAATTATAGAACTTTCTTTCTCCCAAGGAAAATATGAACAGTGCATCCCTCACCCGTTTAGAGGCAACTCCAAACACACTGTTCAGCCAGGCATATGTAGAACAACAACACATTTTATGGTCAAACAGCACTAAGTAAATTACTACTAATATTTTTCTTTCTTAAAATACACACTTTTAATATTGTTTTAATTTAAGCAGTGCTGGTGATGCTTTACAACAGCTGTCTTTGAGATTTTTTTTTGTAAACCACCCTAGATTTCTCCAAAAGATTTAATTTCAAATTAGATGTTGATTTAATAAATTAGGCAGAAGAAACAAATGTTTAAATACATCTAAATCCCACAGACCTCCAGCCGCACCTGAACAGAGTGGCAGGAGGTTAAAAAAAAGAGAGGGGGAAGAAAGGGGGACACTGCCCTTTTTTGTAACACCTCAGCTTCCTCCTCCCCTTTCCCTCCTGGCGCTCTCTTGTTCTCTCTCTTTCTGTCTTGTTCTCTCTCTCTCTCTATTGCACACACACACAAACTTCCTGTTTTCTCCTCCTTCTCACCCTTTCTCTCCACCAGCCACAGAGGCTCACACATTGCTGGCTGCCGGCAGTTCCCGGCTGCAGGTCTGCCTCCGGCGTGAGTGCTCCGGCTCTACCATGTGGTGAACAGGGCAACTGGGAGCCAGTATATGCTTGGCTTGTGCCACCACACGCTCCCATCTCCCCGCCTTTCACCCCACAGGTCAGGGTGCTAGGCTTACAGAACTCCATGGCCTGAGCAAAGAGAGGCATGGCCCAGAAAAGCAGACCTGGACGAGAAGAGGAGAGGCCTGGCAAAGCAAGGCATGGCCTGGCATGACAGGGTGAGGCCGGGAAGGGCGGGGTGGGGTGAGGCAAATGAGCTGCAGCTGCTGCTGCGTACCACCAGCCCCTGAGCACTCACCATTTCCTGGGTGCCCAGCTGGGTTGGGTGGGCCAGGGCTGGGGCAGCAGGGACCAGTCCCTTGCCATTGCTGGGACAACTCTGTGGGCCAAATCTGGGCCCTTCCTGGGCCAGATCCAGCCCAGGACCTTGTGTTTGACATGTCTGAGCTACAATAAAATAAATATGTAAGTCTTTTGATCAGATCAGTTTTAATTCATCATTAAAGGGCAATGTTATTTCATCACTGAAATGTGCTGTTGCCTTTTAATTCAAAATGCTTCCTTGTTAACCAAACCATCAGAAAAGAATTCAATACACATTCAATAACATGCAATAGTAGCTTAGTTGTATTTATTAATATACTAAAGAGATTGTATAATCAGGTCTTATAGGGTGACATACAGAAAAACCAAGGTAATAAATTAGCATGCATGTTAGGATATTCTAGGACGAAATGGCTAGTCAGCATTTTAAAAGACCCTAAGGGAACAAAATAACTTTTTGTATCCAAAAAATGTAAAGTTTAACCATACAAGTCAAAAGCCTACAGTAAACTAATGAGAAATGGACACATTATGCTATGCATATTTATAAGTACTGTATCTGCCCCCATTGTGATATCTGCTCTTGTGGGACAGATCTAACAATAGTTGGGGGGAATCTTTTCTCTTTAATTGGAAGCCTCCTGTATTCATTGCACATCAGATTATTATTCCACTCTGGATTATCCTTTTAACACATCACATGGAAATGTTTGCAACTGAGATGTTTGTAAATACAATACAGAAGAATGTTCTATTTTACACCTTAACAAATTTAACCAGCAAAATGCTAGTACTATTCATTTACTCACCATAAAATGAATTTAATTGTACTTGAACAAATAAAATTTACAAGCATAACCAGTTGGATGACTCTTGGGAAAAGGTAGAACTGTAAGTACGCCAGGTTTATGCCCTTCCCTATTAGTACAATTGGCCATATGTTCAAGATGTCCAGGACCTGCACAGATGCTAAGGGAGATTGCAATCAACCTGGAACATTTTCTTGATTATGTTGGTTAGTTGATATAAATGTTGGGACAAAGAAGGTGTGTGTGTGTGTGTGTGTGTGTGTGTTTGTGTGTGTGTGTGTGTGTGTGTGTGAATCTACTATAATTCCATAATTTTGAGTAACATTACTGATAGAAGGCTAAGGAGGCAAGGAGATTCACTAAATTTTTGAATGGCATCAAATTATTTACAACACTTAGATACATGTATGTTCATAAATCTCTATTTCAAAAGCTGCACTGGTTGACATTTTGCTTATAAGTGCAACTCAAGGTGCTGACTGTTACCTATAAAAGCCTACATGGCGTAGGAACTGGTCACTTCAGGGACCACCTGTCTCCCATTAAATCTCCCTGGCTGATTCAATCCTGAGGGTTATGCACTCTGGGTTCCTTTGATTAAATTATGTTATTTATTAAATCCTTTCAATCTCTCCTTAAAACATTCCAGCAGTCTTTTATTATTTTACCAGACAAACAACAATACAAATATAGTAATTACTCTGTGAAAATAATTGGAGAGACACTTCAGTCTGAAACGTCAAAACTACCTCATGGGGCTGCTTAAAGGAAGAAATTGGAGGAAAATGCTGATATACTAGATGTTTTGAGGTAGCAGAGAGACAGTGAACTTTAATGAGTCCAAAAGCATACTTCTGTAGCATTTTCAAAGTGCACAGCCTTTAATGTAAATTAGCTTTTACAGGAAAAGCAGATAAGAAACCAAAGAATCTTTTCTTCTTTCCATTTATGTTATACCTCTTTAGATTGTCAGCCTGAGGATAGAGACAGTCAGTCTACTGTTTTGCTGATCAGTAGGACATTGTTGAAAGAAAAATCATCAGGTCCAGTTCCAAGTCGGGAGTAAATAAAATGAAGACTAAGATACTAGAAATAAAAATGGAGGCTAAGATGCTGGAAATAAAAATGTAGGCTGCTTAGAAAGAAGCTTCCAGTTTATTGATGAGCAGAAACTGCAACAACATGCAGTTCTGGGACAGCTGACCAAAATGGAGTTGAGAGTGGATGGGTTTTTATACCTTCTTGATTCCTATGGGGTCATGTAGGGGTGTTGTTCCCAAAACTGGGTCTTAGCTTGGTGTCGAAGCCAATTGACCACCAAACACAAGATGTGGAAAACAAAAAGACTTTTATTTTGGTACCAAAGATGAAATTCATCCTTGCTTTGATAGCTGTCAGGGCCCTGTTTACAGTTTTACAGCAGTTTTTATAATCAAAGGTGATTTTCATACACCCTTCTGCCCACCCAAGACATCCCTTTTCCCTCCCCCTGATAATACATGCAAAACATATAATATTGATTGGTTACCTGGATTGCAGCCCCCTAAAGCTTCTCGTTTCCTGTGCCAGCTATGTTGTTGTTACCATTTCTTGTAAATGAAGCGCAGTATTATGTAGTGGGTTCTGGGCAGCAGGAAGGACGCCGAGACGATGAGTACAGCATGGCAGATCTTTATTCAGTGGTAGTGACTGTACTGGGGAATAGGGGTTACCTGCCCTCCTTTTATACCTGGCCAGGTGAGCAGCCGGCCAATCAGTTTGAACCTCTGTTTCCCGCCGAAACTGGGTTACCACCAAAACTCCAATGCCCCCTGGTGGTGACTGCTATGAACGTGTGTCTGTGTTCCCTTCACCTGGATACATAACACCCCTTCCCCCTTAAAAGACAAAACAATCCCCTCAACAATGGTCCCTATTGACGCACATAGTCCGACAGGTACGCAGGTGGCCGATGAACCTGGGATGAACGTCTTAGGGGTAGCCTACTTAACCCATCTGCATGGCCCATTTCTTTCCCTGGTTTGTGAACCAGCTTAAAGATGCACCCTGATAAGAATATGGACCACCTGAGCATCCTTGGGGACATAATTTGGGGGGTTTGTTTTTCCGTGATGAATAACCCTAATAGAGGCTTATGATCTGTGAATATAGTGAATTCCCTACCATAAAGGTAATTGTGGAATTTCTTGACCCCAGCCACTATTGCCAGGGCCTCCTTGTCTATCTGGGCATAGTTCCCCTCTGCCCCTGACAAGGTTCTGGAGTAGTATGCGATGGGCACCTGTTCCCCGTTTTCCTCTAGGTGGCTCAGTACTGCGCCCACTCCATAGGGTGAAGCATCTCAAGCAATGCAGATGGGCTTTATTCCTATGAAGTGGGTGACTGTAGACCTGCTTGAAAGTAGGGACTTTAAGAATTGGAAGCTTTTTTTCGTGGACATTGGTCCAGCTCCATGCAGCTTTCTTATCTAAGAGCCTGTGCAAAGGCTCAGCTATTGCTGCCTTGTGGGGTAAGAAGGAATGGTAGAAGTTGAGCAGCCCAAGGAAGGCTTGCAGTTCAGCCTTGTTCTTGGGAGTGGGGCCCTCTTAATTGCCTTCACTTTGGATTCTGCAGGGTGGATCCCACTGGCATCTATTTTAAACCCCAAAAACTCAGTGGATGCCACTCCAATGCTGCATTTGTCCCTTTTTAATTTGAGACCTGCAGCACGCAATCTGCTTAAAACTGCCCTCAGTCTTTAAGCCAATACTTCTTCTGTGTCCCCTGCAATGAGGACATCATCAAAATAAGGACATACCCCTTGAATGCCCTTGAGAGTCTGCTCCATTACCTCCTGGAAGATGCCTGGTGCTACACTGACACCAAACTGCAGGCGGTTAACCTTGAAGGCTCCCTTGTGTGTTACTATTGTTTGTGCTTCTGCCATCTCCCTGGTAACCAGCAGCTGCTGGTACGCCTGTGCGAGATCTAGCTTAGCAAAGATCGCGCCGCCTTGGAGGGAAACAAGAACGTGGCTGACCGTTGGGACCAGGTAAGCGTGCTGGTTAAGGGCCTGATTTAATGTACATTTATAGTCAGCGCAGATGCTGACCTCCCTGTTAGCTTTGAGAGGGGTGACTATGGGGGTCTCTCACTCTCCCCCTTCTACTGGCTGTAGGACTCCCTGTTCAACTAGTTTATCTAACTCCCCTACGATCTTGTGTTTAAGTGTGAAGGGGACTCTCCGGGGTTTTATCCTAATGGGGAGGATGCTGGGGTTTAGTTTAAAAGAGATGGGGGGCCCAGTGTACCTGCCTAGCTTGTTATTGAATATGTCTGCAAATTCTTTGCAGATGGATTCGATGCTGCTTCCCTGGGTCCTATGGATGCCTGAGATCCCTATGCCTCAAACCAGTCTAGCCCAACCAGGCTGGTTCTCCTACCCTCAACTATGATAATATCCAAGTGCCCTTGGAACTTCTTAAACTGCACTGAAAGAGTGGCCTCCCCCTTGATTTTTACTGGGGCATTTTGGAAATCGGTGAGGCTAATGTTTGAGGGCCTCAGTTTGACCCGCTGCTTGCTCCGGCTGCAAATAAGTTTAAAAGTCTCATACAATATGACTGAAACTGCAGAGCCGGAGTCAAGCTCCATTTTACAAGGAATGCCCTGTAAATGGACGTCCAATTTAATTTTGGGTTTAAGTGGCCGTCGGGCCCCGGTTTGGCAGATGGCCTTCCGGCTTTCAAAAAATCCTATGTTGCTCAGTTTCTGGGCCCCGGTACCTTTCTGCGAAGCGTCTTCCAGCTGTAGCTAGTGGAGGCCCTCTCGCAAATGGCTATGGCAGACCGCTGTGATGTGGCCTGATTTTCTGCAGGCCTGACACGTGGCCGATCAGAACTTGCAGTTTGCCCACACGTGGTCTCTGCTGCAGCTTGCGCATTTCGGGAAGGGGATTGCCTTCCTCTGGTTCTCCCAGCTTCTTCATTGTCCCGGCCTCCTCCGAACCTGGTCAATGCCGGTCTCCTCTGCTTTTCCACTCCTGCTGTAAGCAGCGTCTTCAAGGTGGATGGATCCTCCTGGGTTGCTGGGTCAGGGGGTCTGGACCCCTTGCCCTGCGCTGCAGGTCACCTCATTGGCCAAGATCTCATCCTGAGCATCTTGGAGGGTTAAGTTGGGCCTTGCAAACAGCTTCTGTTGCAGGCGCTTGTCATGTAGGCTGAACACGAGTTAATCGTACAGCCTCTCATTCAGGTCAAAGAATTTGCAGAGGTGGGCGGCCTGCCACAAGGCCGCAATGAATTCCAACACCGATTCGCTCGGCAGTTGGACCCTCTGGCCAAACTGGAACCACCAGGCCAGCTCGGAAATTCATGGCTTGAAATTCCCGTTTAGCTTCTCGGTGAGGTCTCAGAATGGAACGGATCCGATCGGCGTTGGTGAGCACAGGCTTACGGCCAAGTCGTAAATGGTGGGCCCGCTTATGCAGAGCAGGGTTGCCGCTTTCAGGCCATCTTCGGTGATCTGGTTCACCCAGAGGAAATTTTTGACCTGTCCCAGGTGAGAGTCCCACTGTTTGGGGTGACGGATGTCAAATTCTCAGGACTGTCTGATCTGTGCTATCTCTGCATCTGGCTTCCATGAATCCTGCTCCACCAATGTGGCCGCTAGTGTGGTGGCTGGTCAGTGGTCAAGGGGGGGAAAGATGCCTCTTTCCTCCAGCAAGCGATGTCATCCCCTAGTGACTTTCAGCTCTTAAGGTGAAGCCGGATCCCACCTTCGACACCACTATTATGTAGTGGGTTCTGGGTAGCAGGAAGGACGCCAAGACGATGAGTACAGCATGGCAGATCTTTATTCGGTGGTAGTGACTGTACTGGGGAATAAGGGTTACCTGCCCTCCTTTTATACCTGGCCAGGTGAGCAGCCGGCCAATCGGTTTGAACCTCTGTTTCTGCTGAAACTGGGTTCCTGCCAAAAGTCCAACACCCCCTGGTGGTGACTGCTATGAACGTGTGTCTGTGTTCCCTTCACCTGGATACATAACACGCAGCATCCTATGAATCTGTCTCGCTTCATTGTCCCTACCCACCCCATTCCCTGCAGCCCTCCTAACATGTCAACTGTTAGCAAACTTGTCTGCAAAACCCTCAGTGGACAGAAAGGGGGAAAACCTGTTAAAGAAAAAGTTGTTTAAGAATTTAAGAGTAAATGTTTCTTCTCAGCATTCATCTTCCTCTTTCCCAAGTCCATCACAACCACACCTGGGTCCTATCTCCACATATGACCCTTCCTCTGATCCCCAGGGCCTCATCTGCATGCATATTGTTTCATCTGATCCTTCAGGTGTCATGGTTGGCTCTATAGGCAAAGGGAAAATGCAAATCCTAGGTGTTTGAGCTAATCTTCTCAACATTTAGCTTGACTTATCTAGTGTCTCTGATTGCTCTTTGCTTATAAATAGACTGTTCCAGTCTTTCTGAATGGATTACCAAATCTGCAATTCTAAAAAGTGTTATCCTCAGTTTCTGCTTGGGGAAACTGGGGCTAGTTTTCTGCATCCATTAAGATTTTTCTCCACTATTCCTTTGGGGAAATATAATATTCTGCCTTTTTTAATATTCCCCCCAAATATTTCCTTCCCTAGGAGGGTGGGTGAGTGCTGAGTTTCTACAACAGGAAGTATGTATAAATCCTTTAAATAACAGGAATTGTTTTGTATAATAGAATAGAAACTTTATTGATCTAGTCAAATGACCATGTCAAAAGTATAAAAACTGGTACAAATATACAAAGGAACTCAAAGAAAACAGACATGTTCATAATAAGTTATCACTCCATCAGTTAACCCCAATCTGCTCTAGATTCTGTCCTTTTTGGAATGACCTTTGATATAAAGAGTACAGCCTTACTAGTGATATGCAAGTTCATTCCCTGCAAAAAAGTAAGACAGTCCTAGGTGCCCCAGTATTTTTAAAAATAAAAATCTAAGAAAACAGTCCTTTCTGCAGAACACAGTTTGCCGTAAAAGAGAACAAGGACGATGTCTTCAATAGTTGGTGTGCCACAGGTCTTTCTTGAACTCCACAAATCCTCCCATATCTTACCTCAGAATCTAAAGGATTTAAATGGACTTATAGTAAAAGTCTCCAATATTTGGTTGAGTTTAGAACACAGAAGAGAGTTGGAATGGACCTTCGAGATCTTCTAGTCCAGTGTTGCTAAACTGTTTGAGGCAGTGATTCATTCAAAGTATTGACAATTTTCTTCTGACCCTGCAGTCCATTTGGCCTGAGACAAAAACAAAGTATTAGCGCGCTATGGATCAGAACTTGCATCAGAAATAGTCATTAATTGTATACTGCAGCTTCAATCCCTTTTATTCTGTTAGAGTTGCCAGATTGTTTTCTTTCTGGTTGCTCTTCTGTTGAAAATCCCCAGTTAAGCCAAAATGTATCACAGGTAATTGCAGATGGTTTTTAGTGTTATTATGAACATTTTGGGGATGTATTCCCATTAAATCAATCAGAGGTTTGGCTGCTGTACATATTGTTAACAGTGTCTGTTATAAATTCCTTAATTTTCTCAATATTTCTTGCTCATTACTTGGCAATGTTCCACAAGAATGAATCAGCTGTGCTTTTGGATCTTCATCTGTCTGTCAACACTTTTCTTTAGATAATTATCTGAATTCCTTTTTGTCAAGGCCAAACTCTCAAAACTATCTGGTTAGGCAGCTTATTATTCCTAGAGCCTAGAAGATATTCAACTTGGATCGGTGGATAAAAAGAGAGCATATTTTATTATTATGAAACACATATAATGGGAATATTTGAATTGCACCAAGAAAATGTTTTACTTTAAACAGCATACCAGGGATTGTAGAAGATTTAAATGTCAGTAAAATATTTTTACTTTCCCTTTCAGTGGTTAGCCATTTTGCTGCTTGTAGGCCTGATTAGATGGGGTTGACGTAATGATAGAAAAATGTCACTTTTGGTATCCGAACAATCCACTAGCTTTATTAAAATAAATATGTAGGGTGACCTGATTTGAGTCTCCTCTTCTTCTGGTATTAGAATTCAAAAGTTCAAAAAGCTTTTTTGCTGTTACAGTAAATGCAGATTGCCCTTTCTTTCTGACTTAGCTTGTGCCATCATAAGTGCCACTGGTTTTCTAAACGTTGCTGAATAAAAGCCTCAAAAGACTTTTTTAAGGAATCCACATACTTGTTTATTGTTGTTAAGCAGACAAATATAGAGTACGGTCTGTGCAGTTAAGATACATTGTCTTGATATAAAGTCTGTGGCACTCTCATTTGTGAAATTCTTACTTGTCCTTCTCTATTAGAGACTAAAGTTGCCTGAGAGACAGGAGCAGTCTCAGGGGACAATACTATTGTAAAAGCATTTTGGCTTTTTGAAGAGAGGCAGAGAGCTCTAACAGTTCTTGTTTGATCTTTACAAATCCCATTCCAGGGCATCCTGTCAATTCATATAAGTAAAGTTTCTATCATCATCATCATCATAGTCATCATCATCATCATCATCATCATCATTATCATCATCATCATCCTTATTATTATTAATTATCTTACTGGTAAATCATTCTTTGATGCTAAATAGTAATAAGTGTTTGGTTTCTTTGGAGGCTCTGAAGTGATGGCCATTCCTGAATTCATTCTATGTTGGTTCTTTCTTTTTCCCCATTCTCTTACTTGTTCTACAAAGTGTTTAAAACGTTCACTGTTAAAAATGAATTGGAGGAGCCTATCTTTCTGTCTTTACTCAAAAAAAGTATAAAATGGAAAAATAACAACAAAGTAAAATAAAAAAAGAACTTTAGGAGCACATAGATAACGTTGGTGCATTCCTTGCCATCTTGGCTCTTTCCCTTCTCCTACAATCATTTTGTAGTGTATTGTTTTAAATAAGCTAGGTAAAATATTATCTATATCCATTTTGATGGCCCATAAAATTAAAAAAATATTGTACATTAGTTGGCATATTCTGCTAAGGTTCCTTTCTTTGACATTGCCATGTATAGATTGACCTGTTCCAATATTTTGGCCACTGAATCATTCTTGCCATACGTAGTTTGCATAAGAATTTTTATTGATTCTTCTTTTCCTTGCCATATTTCTGTAGATATTCTGTAGATATTCCTTTAGCCTTCTAACTTGGTAATTGATCAGAGTTCTGATCTAACTTCAGCTTCTAATATTGAGGTTCTTGTAAGTGGGGATTATCTTCTAAGATATCTTGGATCTTGACATCTCTGCTATAAAGAATTTTATTGTACTCCTTTCATTTTAAAAAAAAAATATTTGAATCACTTACTGCCTGCCCATTGATGCTTTTTAGCATACCAATTTAAGGCTAGAACCTCCTTCTGTCTGGAGATGTTTTAGAAGACTTTCTTTGATTTCCATGTCTGTTTCCATCTTCCAAATCTTTACATATTGTATATCACTGAAATATGATTCTTGCCTCTTCTAACAGTGTCGGAAATTCTTCATTAAGCTACCTCTTGAGATTTTTGTTTCTTTGGGCTTTGGCTTCTCTTCTTAGCAATTTCCATTTGTTTGATATTCAATTGGTTTGGTACTTTGTCTTTGGCAGTTTCTTTTCACATTCATTCTTAATTATGACTCTAGTTTCATTCTGTAGTACTTCTGGTTCACTGCCAATAAAGTTTAGGAATTCAAAATGATTCCTAATGTTCTTCTTTAAAATGGTGAGTACATGCTCATATTGTGAAAGCTGATTGGGTTTGTTTTTCCACGTTGACTTATATTACACGTGTACAATATAGTAAGCCCTTGGCCACATATATGCTGTTATAATTAGACTTTTCCACATTCCTATACTTAGGGCTTTTTTTGTCATAGAACGCTCAGAACGGAGTTCTGGCACCTTTTTTGGATGGAACCTTGTAGGGTAGGCAAGGCAGGTTGCATGACATGTGTGAGTTCCGGCACCTTTTTCTTTTACAAAAAAGCACTGCCTATACTAATTATTTTGTCAGATTGATTTCTGCATACTCCATTTGGTGAGGGATATAGGTACAATTTTAATTGTTTGAAAATTGTGTTAGTGATACGGCAGCAAGACTTTTGATAGGTCAATATTGGAAGAAAGAGGAACTGCCGACTATAGAAGAATGGACTTTAAAGGTTTCCGACCTGGCAGAGATGGCGAAGATTTCAGCCTATTTGAAAGATCATTCGCAAGAACGTTATATTATGGAATGGAGAAAATGGATTGAGTTTATCCAGAACAAGTATAGGGTCAAGAAGTTTTATGTAGCATTCGAATGAGTCTTCTTTCGTTTCTCCTTCTTTTTTATTCTAGTTTTTTTATATATATTTATTATGGTTAAGGTGTGTTTTATCCTATATAAGCTAGAGAGTGATGGATTTTAGAATCTATAGTTTTTAGTATATGGTTGTTTATGATTGCTTTTTTATATACATATACCTTGTATTTAGCTCTGGGAAGTCGGGGGGGAGGGGGGGTGGAGGGAGGAGGGGAGGGAGGGAGGTTGGGGGGAGGTAGGGGGGTATAGGGAGGGGGAAGGGGGTTTTTTTCTAATGGAAAACTGTACTTTAAAACTTTTCAATAAAAAAAAAAGAAAATTGTGTTAGTGATGAAGAAATCATTGTATTTCCAGAAATTGATCAATTATCATGCTTCATTTCTGTTTCCTAGACCATATATTCCAGCTACTTTTTTTCATTAACATGTATAATGTTGGCCTTCTAGACACCAATTTCAAGCAACATTCTTATTTACATGTTCTGTCAATTTTAGATTGAATTTTACCATAAAACATTCGATGAAAAAATGCTAATGTGTGAGAAACTATTCCATAATAAAAAGTACAAATATTTAACATACCACTAAAATTTGTTATGTTATACTGTATATAACATATAATGAAAATAATAATAGCTATAATGAGAATATTGAACATGATTCATTGCTGTTACCATACCATGATTATATCTACTAATACTGAAGACCAGTTACATTTATATAATGACTTAGATTTCCCTTTCTCTATTATTAGGACAGTTCTTGTTAGAATGCTGGACAAAAGTAAAGTGACTGAAATCAGTAAATTATTTACATACAATTTAGTATGCTTTATATAGTAATAAACCTACTTAATGATCAAAAGGGAGATAGCAAAGAGGTACACAGAAATGACAATGGTTCCAAAACATTTCATTTCCCTTTTTTATCAATAACTCCAAAGTTTCCAATGTTTATATCAGCAACAGTTAAATCTATCACTGGCATCACCATATCCATTATTGAACAACCATTGCAAGATTTAAAAAAAAAGATTTTTTTAAAAAAATTATTGAACCCTTTTCAAGGGTTCTTATTGGACTATCTGAAATTCCATACGTTTTGGGGGTCTCATATATTCATCATAGCAACTGGATGGTGATTATAAGAGATTTTCATGTTCGTATTATGGAACTACCACATTTGAGCAACTTAAGCCAATTATAATATCTCAGCCCAACCTATTCCACAGTTGTGAGAAAGAAAAACTTTTAAGAGAGATTCCACCTTGAGCTCTTGATGAAAAATAGTGTACAGGTCTAACAGATAAATGTACATGAGCTTTCCCACTACTACTATAGATATTGACTTGGTTTCAGGAATATCAATCAAAGATGAATATCTCTGCTGCTTTTTCATTAGACAGGCAACAGGTGCAGTTGTCTCATCAATATCAACATGATTTTAAAATTGCTTACTATGGCCTCCTGGCCCAATATAACTATCTCTAAGTAGATGCAGCTATATTTTGAAGCTGTACCTATGGAAACACTGTCACAACACAAGCCAGGTGCATTTATCTTAGTTCTGTGTTCTTCTTAGCTTTTTCTTTCCACCCAAGCTTGAAGCCTCTGGCTTTGATTATAGCAAAAGAAAATTAATATCCTCATTTAAGCAAAGACAAAACAAGGATTATGGAGAGCTAGTAGTGATGTGAGTGTGTTGGTTGACCCAGGGCTAGCACTGATTTAACAAAACTATTCCCAGTAGCAAAGTCAAAAAGAATTAGCAATAATATTAGCAATAATATTAGATAGAACAGGAAATCTTAGAGCATTCTGGCAATATCACTAGAACTCAATAATTGCACTGAAGGGTTTACATTTGACCATATATAGAAGATAAGACTCAGTGGTACCAATCAGCATAATTATGATGTCTTATTACTGAATAAGCTATTACACATTCTAACACATATTTCATAAATGAACAATCAAGAATGGGTGGGGATATCAGCTGTGACAGATCAAAAAATCTGTATATCAACCAAAACATTTTATAAGAGAATAGGTGAACATCCTTGGCATTTTTCCTCCAGGTGGTTGGGATGTTAGCATGGTATAGATGTCTACATCTACTGATTTCCTGTGTTTACTGATGCAGTTTTAGTTGTTTTTTGTCTTAATAAAATCCTTTGTTTTTATTTTGTTCACTGTCCAGAGTTTCTTGAATAGCAGCACTTAGCAATAACACTTAGACTTATATACTGCTTCACAGTGCTTCACTAAGTGGTTTACAGAGTCAGCATATTGCTCCCAACAATCTAGCTCCTCATTACCAACCTTGGAAGAATGGAAGGATGGGTCAACTTTGAGCAGGTCCTGATCAAAAGGCTAGTGTTTGGCAGAATTAGCCTGCAATACTGCATTCTAATCACTGCATCACCACAACTGGTCAGATATATACATGAAATAAATAAATATTAATACTAATAATATTGTACACTTATTGTACATTGAATTAGTGAAGTGATAGGTATGGAAATCTCAGAGAAGAAGTATTCAGAATTCAGTCTTAAATGCATAGTTAACTCCTTACCCCCAGTTGTCTACTTCTCTCAACATTCCCCAGTTGGCTCACATATTTGTTTTTGGATGATGATAGTAACCCCTCCCCGCCCAGTCCAAGGAATTGTCTGATGTTCAATTGGAGAGCTTGTGATTCAGTTCTGTTCCATTCTGTCTTGTTGCTCCTTGTTCTCCCACAATTTCCTTTCCTTTTAGAGAAGTAGAAGGACTAAGATAATTCTCCTTTTATCCATTTTATAGAATCTGTTTCACTAGATTCTTCATATAAATGGGCTGGCTAGTGAAAATCTTCTCCTTTGATGTGTGCCTTGGCTGCTCTGCCATACATCTTCTAACTTCTGTTTATTTTTATCTACCTCCTGCATTTATTCTGATGTAGTTCTAGTTATTTCCTTCCTTACTCTCTTCCTCCTTCTGACAAGCTAAAATGTAGCAGTAGCTACTCCAGCCACTTCACTTCCCAACTTGTATGTCTTCTGTTTCCCAGTAACCTGACTTGGTACTTTCTTGCTGGTAGTTTTATCTATGCCTTCAGCTTTGTGCACAACATCTGTAGCCCCTGAACTCATTTTGTAAGTTGTCTGGCCCTCCAGTTTAAGCAGTGGCGTAGCGTGGGGGTGCAGGGGGGGCCGGCCGCACCGGGCGCAACATCTGGGGGGGCGCGCTCGCACTGAGCTGCTCAGGGAGCCCCAAGGGCTGCACAGAGTTGGCTTGGCTCCGCTGTCGAGCTGCTCTTTCTTGCAAAGCGAAATGAGTCCGGCAGGGGAGATGGGCGGCCACATAAACTGAATAAAATAAATAGAAGCGGCCAACTCTCCGCCCAGGCTCAGGCCAACCGCAAGCGCCCCGCAGGCACCCTGGCAGGTTTGGCCAAGCGAAGACGGACCCGCTGGCCGGCCGGCCTAGCTTTGTGCGCATGCATGGCTTTATTTAGTGGGGCTCACGTGCGAGCTTGAATGCAGCGGCTCTTGCAGGTCGGAGCCCCGCCCAGCCGCCCTCGAGAGGGACCCGGAAGCATCCCGCATGCGCGCGACTCTTCTTGGAAAGTCTATGCCGCTGCGGGGCGCGTCTTTTCAGCAGTGCCGTGACGTCACCGCCCGCCCGCCCCTCTATTTCCGCTTCCGGTTGCCTTGCCCCGGGTGCTGACAACCCACGCTACGCCACTGAGTTTAAGTCATCTTTAGCATTAGATCCAGCCTTGGTTTTTTGATACCTTTTTATCAGAAAACCACACAAAAAAAGCACATTGTTTAGAAGTGTTACTTAGAAGGATACTAGGAAATATATATTAAATAAGTTTGGAGATTTGTATGAAAGTAAAATATCGAAAAATACTTGTGGAAACATTTTCCATCAATGGAGCAGCATGCTGAACAAAACTTGTTTTGACTAAGGTGATAAATTTTGCAAAAATAACATTGACAGAATCTCTCTTTCCTGGTTATTCAGGGAGATGCGCAGGGGTTGTTTTCTAAATGACAAAAGCCAAATATAAAGACTGAAGCTTTTCTTAAAGATAAATAGAACCATTATGCTTCTGGGCAGCAAACAAAAAAACTCCTACCAATGATATATAGCCCATTTGGCTCAAACCAAATCAATATCCCACATGGAATCAGAGAATAAGTCAAAGTCAAGAGACTCAGCAGGCATAAAATTCAACATTTAGTGGCCTGAAGATAGGTCATCACTGCTGGCTATGTACAAAGGGGTGGGAATACAGAATATATTAATATATATCATATATTGTATACTTTTTATTTATCTTTTTATAACAGGGGTAGCTGGGAAAAAGAGTTGAGCATTCTTGTTTCTTCCTTAAAACCCCTAAGTTGTGAGATCTATTTTAGATACAGTATTGAGGGTTTTGCAATCAGTGACTGAGGTCCAAGCTGAAAAACTAGATTTGGTGTTCACTATATCAAACTATTAAAATTAGGGTCCGCTTGATGTTATGTTATAGTTTTATCATATTATTATTTTGCATTCATGTCAGAGATATTTATTATTGGTATTCTTATTGATATGTCCAATAATTTTGATAATTTGGAGTCCTCTAAACTTTGTTACATGTCTTGCCATTTGGAGACTTACAGCTGAAGTGACATTAAATCAATTGATCACTTTCGAAAAGTGAGGAATTTATCCAAATAAACTGTTCTTTACAGCATATAGCCTTATAGAGAATAATGAGACTTATTCACTATTGCAATTTCTATACAATGTGAATACATCTTATTCTATTCATCACAATCAGAGGGGGGAGGGGGAGGGAGAGGGGAGGGGGAGGGAGATTACAGGAATTCATAAAGCAGCCAATGGGAAAATCTGTCATCATACAAATGATGTGAACAGCATACTGAACATAAATTAATTTGTGTCATTTATATGATATATTACAACATGCATGACATTATAGTAGCTTCTATCTGACATCTAGGGTATGGGGAAATAATTTACTCTCTCTTTATCCATGATCTGACCACCTGAGATTCAAATTAAGATGAAATGGAGGCAAGGAAACAGATTCATGAGCAAAGTGAAAAAAATTGTGAGCTTCACTGCCTGTAGAAGAGGTAAAGGGGGAAGAATCTTCAGGTGCATCATAATGTCATCACAGGTAATATTTATATTTTTTTTAAAGGTGCCCAGCTCAACACTGACTTTGTGTGGTGTTCAATTTAAAATTATTTAATTAAAAGAAACCAAAAGAAAAAGCACGTAACAGAGGAGAACAAACACCATATCTATGTCAGACATTACAGTCTAAAACAGTCTAATACAGGTATATCCCACAGAAAAAGGAAGAAAGAAAACAGGTTTGCAAGATTGGCTTAAAAAGATTCCAGGGTCAGGTCACCATAATATATCTTCCATGATGACTACATTTAACATAACTGTAGAAAATTGGGAAGAGGGGAGTGAGAAATGGTAGACAATATTCAAGGAATATTATGTAAGCAGGCCTTTTTTTAGAGATGAGAAAAAGAAGCTGAAAACGTTTATTCAACAGACATCTTAAACATCCTGACTCATCCCTCATTACATAATCCCTGATCCCTCAAACGATAAGTGGCATGTGATACCTGTACTTTTTCACATCCTTTTCTCTTTTCACATTCTGCACTTCCAGAAAACAGGACCAATCCATAGCCCACTAGGAACTGGGCCATGCAAGTAACAAAAGCCCCATCCACTGACACGTAGGATGCAGGCAGTTTACAAAACCATGCCCTCCCCCAAGTCCATGGAAAAAGCATTCTCCATAGAATCAGTCCCTGGCTGCCAAAAGATTGGGGGCTGCTGCTGTAAATAAAAAAATAGGAATTAGGCAATATATAACATAGAAAGCAATTGAAAGAAAATTTAAATACAAGTTAGAATAGAAATAAAATAGATTAAATACAAGTGGAGTTTAGAACATCAAAATAGTCTATATGGTAGTGTGATAACTTAACTATAAATTTGAATGCAATATATATTATTTCTTTTGAAGTGAATTTAAAAATATGCGTGCAT
Organism: Vipera ursinii; assembly: GCF_947247035.1. NCBI lineage: Eukaryota > Metazoa > Chordata > Lepidosauria > Squamata > Viperidae > Vipera > Vipera ursinii. Next base: position 21,019,436 of record NC_139515.1, read on the forward strand.
CCTTTTTGGGGATATGTTATCATTCATGAAACTATGATAGCCATACAGCATGATGTCAACTCTACTCCAGTGTGCCTAGGCGTAGAAAACTTGCAACCATGGATGGTTTCAAGTCATAGGTATTGGGTAATAAGGAAGCTAGTGTGGTTCAGTGGTTAAGATGCTGGACTAAGACCAGGGAGATACACATTCAAGTCAACCCTCAGTCAGGGAAGCTCACTGGATGACTTTTGAATAGTTCCTCTCTCAGGCCAATGTACCATACTGGATTGTCGTGGGTAAACATTGAAGAAAGATGTGCTATGCATTTGGAACTCCTGGGCATTATATAAATATAATAAAGCTAAAAAATAATAAATATTAATGTTTTATACTTAATGTGGAAAACTCAGACTAGAATTTTACCAGTATTCTGACCAATGTAAATACCAAAACTGAACATTGTTTTTGTAAATGTTAAATTTCAATCCAATATGGAAATATTTTGATTGGTGTTTTGGAGAAGTAAATGCCAAATCTGAACTTCTTTAAAGGAGGTGAAGATTGTTTGACAATTCTAACATTCCCTCTATGTAAATAACGTGACAACTTGATGCTTGCTTAATTAAGATTCCATTGAAGACAGGCCTTTTCCTTCATTGTGAACATTAAAAAAAAATCTGATTACATCTCTGTTTATAAAACACATTTTTTTAAGTAGCATAAAATTTTCATACTATTCTTGAACATGAAACTTAAATGATACAACATTCGGAGGAGCTGCAGGGCAAAAGTAATAGAGCAAAATTTCATCACAGGAAAAGAATACACACACACACACACACACACACATACAGTATGTGTGTGTGTATGTGTGTGTGTGTGTGTGTGTGTTGGAAGATTATTTAGACACTTTGATTGTATAACAGATGCTTTAGCTGCTATTTTGCCACTATCCTATATTCTACCTTTTAGATATCCCTCTCTCCCTCCTTTTTCCTCACAGCACATGCTGTGCGACATCAGTTACCCAGACACATTTAGTTATCTGCAATGATTATTTTTGTCCCTCTACATGACAGGGCTGGTGCTTGGAGATCATTAAAGTCTACTTTGAAGGTTTTAAGTGAAAATTATACTTCTGAGCTACAGAAGAGCTCCCAGGTGTCTCCTAGGACTTTTTATGATGCTTTGTAAATGGGCAACAGGCTGGCCAACAAACTCTGATGACTGGAGGAACATGTGGCATGACATTATCATCTCCTGTCAGAGCATGATTTGGTTCATTTAAATAATGATACACAGGCCTGGGGTAATTGGAAATATATTATCTTTTTATGGGTTGTGGCAGCATCAAAGAAGAAGGAACAAATCAGAGCTGGTTCCTGCAATGGGGCTAACTTAGTCCATTAAAAATGTAGAAGAATCTGTAAATAAAAATGCAGGATGGTATTGAAAAGTAGCAGTACCACTGTAGCAAAGTAAAATTCTTTGACTTAATCTTATTTGATATTCATTGCAAATCTTAGAACTTCAAAAATACTTCTTATATATCACTACTTTAATCATTTACATTAAAAACATTTCCTCTGCTCCTAACAAGGTACATGCCTTTATAAAAGTGGTTCTGAGTAGTAAATCAGAAGATAAAGTTCAAGTTTATACAGAATTATATCAAATGATTCAAGCAACCTACTGTGCTATTTTTAAGCTATTTTTCAGGCTAGAAAAGTCACCCATAGGTAGTCTCTTTAAGATTTAAAGTAATTTTAGGAACTGAAAGAGAGTGGCAATCATATATAAGGCAGAATTCCCAGAGTGGGGCAGAGAAGAAAAGAATTCTGTTAGATGTAAGAAAAGACTGTGAAATTCACACTCTAAAAAAACTTTTAAAATTAAGAGTGTGAATGGTGATTAAATTGTCATATTGTTAAAACTATCAATTTCATGAACATTCTGCAACCTTATGGTCCTCTTTGGAATCAAAGAAATTATGATGAAAAGTTGTTCCATATGATAAATAAAGGACTGATCAAAGCAAAGCACTTAATCATTGACCCAGAAGTAATACAACAATGTCATGCTGATGGAAGATCAACAAAGACAGTTTCCTGAAAGCTTGGATAGCCAAGCACTAATTACAAAACTGGGTAAGACTCTCTACTTAAAGCAGATGAACCCAGACGGAAGAGGAATCCAGACCGGACTGAAGATAAAGTTTTTAAAGCAAATACAGAGACTAGAACTAACAGGGCAACAACATAATGATTACAAATGGTTTGGTTTTTGTGGATCACTGATGGCTAGATGGCCTCCTTCGATTCAAATAATACATATTGGAGCAAAGGGAGACCTATCTGGCAAAGAATGCCGACTGGTGGCCCCCAGGGGGAGGGCATTCTCTGTGGGTGCACCGGATTTATGGAACCATCTTCCAGTCGAGCTCCGGATGGCGCCCGATCTCCGCTCCTTCCGGCGCGATCTTAAAACCCATCTTTTTAAACAAGCTGGCCTGGCCTGATGGGACGGGGTGGGATTTTTATAAATGAACTTCAATTTTAATCTGTATTAATTTTTTATTATGGGCATTGTTTAATCATGTTTTAATAATTTTTAATTTTTGTATCTAGTTTTTATGTATTGCCCTGTTCACCGCCCTGAGTCCTCCGGGAGAAGGGCAGTATATAAATTAAATTAATAATAATAATAATAATAATAATAATAATAATAATAATAATAATAATAATAATAATAATAATTTAAAGGCCTTGGTCTGGAAACCTGATTGGCAAAAAAAAAAGAAAGCCAGTTTTAAAAAGTGAATTCTTAGAGAACCAAAATAGAAAATGTTTATGAGATAGAACTGAAATGTGTTTATGTATCTATTAGGCTTATTTTAGACATTATAATTTGTGCACTGACATAATGGAAATTTGGTTTATATATCCCACGTTTGATGTTAAAAGACGTTTGATTATTCTATTTAAAAATTAAGAATTAGCTAAAATTTAAAACAGAATCTGGTTGTGTATAAATAGTTGTAGATTGATAAACATAGGCTGTGGTACTGTTAGTAACATGTGATGTATTAGGATGTGAAACAGACAATGTTTATTAGGTAGAACATAGCTACTCAGCCACTGTGTACATGTTAGATGCTATAGTTTTTGCTGTAATGAAATAAGGGAAATTTGGGTTGTGAATATTATTTGCGATGTTAAACGCTAAATTTGAATAATATAATTAAAATTAAAATTAGGTAAACTTTAATAACAGGACATAGATATATTTCAATGAAATTGAATTGACAAATTTTTCAACTGGCCATGCTATTTCTAGAAATTTACTAGTTTAAACTGGTTGTATGAAATGTTAAGAGAAATTGAGAAGGATGTTTTGATAATGTTACCTGAATTATGTACTTAAAACTCTGTTACTGAATCTCTGATTACCCAGTCATTATGATGCTTTCTAAATATGTAGATTTTAAGTGGAAAACCAATAAAACTAAAAAAAAAACAATGTCATGCTTTGTTCCATTAACAACATGCTGGATGCTATTTTAGACATTTTTGGGAAAAGGGACACCTGTGTGATCACACAGCCCCTCAGCTGCTGTCCTTGTAGGAAGAGAGCCATGTTTAAAGCCAATGTAATATAAAAAGTTGACAGTAAATATGAAATATCATTTTTAAAAGTCACTTTAAAATCCTTTTCATTATTTCACATTTATTGTCATGTCACTTTAATACCCAACCTGAAATTTGATTAATATCTCCAGAAATTTCTGTTTTATAACTAAGTGACTAAGATGCACTATCTTCCAAGGTAACAACATATTAAAAATCTTTTTTTTTGCTCTTGCATCTACAACCAACTGAGCATCACTGTATTTTTTTCCTCAGATACTTTGGTGGGGGCTTTACTCTGACACCCTCAAAATCACTGATTAGATGTTTGTACTCAGAGTACTCTGAAAGTGGGGGAGTGGTGTATATGAAATGTGACAGATGCAATGTGATCAAAATCCTACCTTTTTAATATGTTGTGATTCATGAAAAAACAGTTGAGGGAAGTCAGCTTCCCAGAAAAGGAAATATTAAAAGGGCAGAAAAGTATATTTCCTAAAAAGATATTGAAGAACCAGGAAAGCATGCCCAGTTTTCTTAATAGCCCAGTTCTCCTTCCCTCAAGCAGAAAACCAGTTCTATAGACATGCAAATTTAAACCATCAGGAAGGCTGGAGCTGGAAGCTTAGGAAGACAAAGACATACCCCAGCCCCAGCCCCAGGAAAGCACGATATGACCTTTGGACATAATAGGACCAGTGCTTTTTTTTGTAAAAGAAAAAGGTGCCGGAACTCACACATGTCACACAACCCGCCTTGCCTACCCTACAAGTTTCCATCCAAAAAAAGGTGCAGGAACTCCATTCTGAGCGTTCTATGAGAAAAAAAGCCCTGAACAGGACTGACCCACAACCATTAAGAATACCAGAAAGGCACACCCAGACTCAAGTCAGAATATGTGACACAGGAAATAGAAAGCCTGAAACAGGAAATAACTCCAAACAAAAGACTCCAGAGGGTATAAAACCAACTCTCTACATGTGCTCAATCCCTTTTCTGGTGGATCCATCTTTCTGTCTGGCTTTCCTCTGCAGTAAACTGTAACCTTCTTCCTAAAGCAGTTGCCACGTTGTTTATCCCTGACTTGGATGGAACGATGATGAAGACTTTTCTTCCTACACAGTGGTATGGCTTCAATTGCACAGCAGCTATCTTGACTTTTCTGGCCCCTCAAGAAACTCTTGTTTATGCAAAAGTTTGTAGACTAAATATACAGTAGTTTTTAGCATTTTCTAATACATCTGCAGAGATTAAAACTGGTTAGAGAATAACAAAAAAACACTGGTCCCAATCCCATTTCTGCCCAAACTCTGTATTCATTTAGTAGACCTGATGGAGAAATAAATTTTGTATTCATTGTCTTGTGTGTAAGCACAGCTCTCTTAGCAAATCAGGCTTCTATCCCAGATGGCACAGAAAATTGTACTTATATTTATGCCAATTTTCATTACAGTTTTCCCTTCACTTAAATATGTGGCTTTCTTCTGTATCTAATGTGAATCCTTCCATGTGTTAAAAGGCTAGTATCTTAATTCAGTTAGATTTTTATTTATGTTATCATTTGTTACTCTTATATACCATGTTGTAGTATGAAATATATTTTATGTTCATAATAGCTTAAAGTATGATGGTCTATGTAAGCATATGTAGATCAATCTGATTCTGATCTCAGTAATCCATATTCTTATGCTCACACTGAAATTTGTAGTGAGCTCTGCTCCCAACAATATGTGAACCTAAAAAACTGGGCTTTCAAACCATGGCTATGTATTTATTTTTTGGGGGGTGGCGGGAACTGACTATGGCTTATTCTGTAAAACATGTTTAAAGCAAACCAAGAGATAAGGAGAGCTGTCTAGCGTTGCCTTGATTAGGTAAAGGTAAAGGTTCCCCGCACATGATGCTAGTCGTTTCCGACTCTAGGGGCTGGTGCTCATCTCCATTTCAAAGCTGAAGAGCCAGCATTTGTCCAAGGATGTCTCCGTGGTCATGTGGCCAGCATGACTAGACACCAAAGGCACATGGAACGCTGTTACCTTCCCACCATAGTGATCCCTATTTTTCTACTTGCATTTTTACATGCTTTTTCGAACTGCAAGGTTGGCAGAAGCTGGGATGAGTAACAGGCGCTCACTCTGTTACACGGCACTCAGGATTCAACCCACCAAACTGCCGACCATCTGGTCAACAAGCTCAGTGTCCTAACCCACTGAGCCACCACGTCCCTTGCCTTGATTAGATGGGTAGTATAGAAGTCTAATAATAAATATATTTTTAAAAAAGGGGAGGTGTTCTACATTATTGCTTTTTATGATTCCCTAAAGCCTCCTTGGACTACTTCAGACCAAAACATATGCCCTAAAATTAAGCTTAATATGGAGCCACAAGAACAAAATTTCCTGAAATTCCCCCTAAACTCTGAAACCCTGACCCCCAGTTATATCCACTAGAAGAACCTGCCCACTGTGCATGATGAACCTTTCCACTGTAGCCTTCAACTTCACAAAAAATATAAGGTACAGATATTGATAATCAAAAAGATGCTTATTCCTAGCATTAATACTTCTATGGTCATTGAGTAAATTTACCATATTATCTTAGGCTGACTTTCTATTTCTCCAGATCCTCAAAGGAAAGAAATTTGGTGAACTATTGAAAAAGGACTAACTATTGGGTTTCTTTTATTTAGAAGAAGGACAGTATATACCAAGGACCATTAATTAGGGTCATCAAAGTCAAACAATGTCCATACTCTCCATATGGTTCCAATCTACAGTATATGCCCATAAAAAGTTAAACCTAAACCCTTAATTGCATTTATAACATATTCATAAGGACAAAACATGGGTTACTTTTCCTTATAACCCTTGTGGTTAAGGATCTCTATTTGCTAATCCATTGTTAGCTCATATTATAGTGAATTTTGCTGCTGTATTCCCCTTATGTCAGTCTGGATGATCTACTAGCAGAAGGATTAATCAGTGAAGTTGACATTGACTTTTCAAACCAATATTGGTTGTTATCTGATTAATAGAAAGCTGCTCTCTTCAGGAAAGTACCTATATATCCTTATGTGCTTAAGCTACCACAGAGATTTTTCCTTAGCTTACTTCAACACCATAGCCTCAATAATGTTAGATGGAAAATAAGATAAAACTTTCCCATATAAATCTCTGATAGAACATGGGAAGAATATATCAATCTTTTTTTTCTTTTTAACAACCTTGTAGTCCCTTAATTCAGATATTGTGTGTGTGTTTGTGTGTGTGTGTGTGTGTGTGTGTGTGTGTGTGTGTCCTAAGAGACAAGAGAAACATGTGCTGCTACTTCGGATTGAACTCTCAACCTTGCTAGTGAGAAGCAAAAGTCTTCACCACTAGCCCACCATGCTGCTCAGGAAGAATATATCAATAATTTGCTATTAAGTCACTATTTAATGAGCATTAAATGAGTTTATTAGCATTATATTATCTACTGCGAACAAAAAAAATGCTAAGAAAACTCTACCCATTCAAATTATTTAGTCTATGGGGAAAAGAAGCAAAAGAGACTATTCTCCGATGTGTCTAAGACATTGTCAGAATTTATTATGTGAGGCTCAGAGATCTGTTCTCCCTTCATATTGGTACTCTGTATACTTTCCTTTGAACAACAAAGGAGCAAATTACCTACCTACACTTATCTTTTCTAAGTTCAGGATTTCTTTTACAAAGACCTGTTTTACCAAACTTTCCTCATCTAGTCTAGAGAAGACATTTTCAAATGCCAATGATCTCACATATGCATCCATATCATTCTGGTGCTTTGGAAACTGACATGTGTCTTTCTACAGTATATGTTTTACTGAGATATTAGAAAGGAACTTAAGGGATCTACTACTTGTAAGGTTCCCAGGAAGAAATTATTTTTATTGATGTTCTGACGTGAGCCCGAGCATAACCAAAATGGTTGCAAAGTGTATTTTTATGTTATTAAAATACAAAACTGTTTTTGTTTTTGTAATTGTATTGATTGTGGGAAGCCAATTTTATCCATTTAAGGATGAGACACCAGTTATCAATTTACTGCATTTGGTGGTTGACTAAGGTTATATTTTTTTTTCTAAAAATGTCTTATTGCTATTTTATTGTGCCGGAACCTATTATAATAAAACTATGCTATGTTATTGCATAGCTATATAACATAATCTTCTTCCTTTTAAATTTATTAATGCATTTTAATTATGCTTCTATTTTTTAAATTGTTGATTGCAGCAAAGAAACTGATTGACCATTTAGCATCCTCTTTCCCCAAAAATGTATTCACAGTGATTTCTTCATGATGCTGATTTTGGCTTGCAAATGCAGTGATCTGAGGTTTGCTCAACCAAGAAGAGTCAAAACAAAGATGATTAAATGGAAAAATGTATATGAAAATGAATTTGTTAAACAGTGTTAAAGTTGACTCAACATTATATATACATGAAGCAAATGGCAACCCTATGAGCTGGCTGCCAAAAGTTAAGAATATATTTTGGGACCTCTTTATAATAGACAATAGTTATATATATGGGGTAACCATTGTCTATTACAAAGAGGCTTATATATATCTTTATAATTTAAATTAAAATCCAATGGTTCTGTCATAAATGTAGTTTCAGTGTAGGGTGGTCCTAATATATATATTTTGAAATGCACATACATTTAAGATTAATCAGGGAAAACAATGTTAATTACATATGGAATCTGATGCACTCTTTCCCCTCCCTTCTTCTGTTTACAGGTAGTCCTCAATTTGCAACTAATCAAAGTTATGACAACCCCCCTCCAAAAGCTGCTTACGACTCAGATTCAAAGTTACAGCCACTGAAGCATCCCCCTATAGTCATTCATTCTTACAGTCCATCACAGGGATGCTGCAGTACCCCCACCTATCTCCCTGAATCTGCTTCGCCTCTCTGCTGGGCCTCTGCAGGCCTTGAGCCTGCTACCCAGCCCACTGTGCACCATGTAACCTTGGTATGCAACTGCTCCAGTCTGCCTACAGGTACATCAAGGGCCAGAACTGCCTGACCTCCTTTCTCAACATAAGAATATGTTCAAATGAAACTAAATAGAGTATTGAGTATTCCATGTTTGATAGAACCAAATTTGAAATACCTTAAAAGTTTCCTAGCAAACAAAGGGAACTCAGACCAATTATTCTTCCTTGTTTTTCATCTCAGGACTTCTAAGAGTGAGATGCAGAAAATTAGGCCCATTTTAAACATAATTTTGAAAAATTAAAAAAGTATCCATAGAAAATAAATCTTTGCTCTCAACCATAGTGTATTCAATAATGTATCTGTGTATTCAACAATTTGGATAATCCCTCTTAGCCTTGGGGAACTTACACTGACATTTTGTAATATTTAAAATAACTAAGGAGTATTCACCAGAAATCTGCATGAATATATTTTCCTCTGCAAAGTTTATTTGCACAATACATTTGCAGCTACCTCCTGTAAGACTTCATAGGCATACAAAAAATGTCATCTGATGATGTCTGTATCTTCTGTAAAGAAAGTGATGACTGTTTAATAAATAGAACAAAGAAAGATAAATTCATTAATGATGAAGTTATTGGATATCTTGATACATAAATAAGGGAAAGGATTTTTATAAATGAACATTTTATTTAATGAATCAAGAAAATTCAGTAAAGTTACTTAATTACAGATGAAGCAGAAATGTTTGTTGGTTCCAACTTATGAGTTTTAGCTTTTGTTAGATGGGTTTTGTCTTTGAAGGATGATGTCTGCCATCTGAATGAAGTCATTTACTTATACTTATTCCTGAAGCTTTCAGCGTAGCCACCAGATTTGTTTTTCCTATCTGCTTATGCAGATTGACTTACTCTTGCATGTTCTCATTGATTGAATGGATGGATGGATGGATGATTCTGTGGATTTTATTTTCTTCCACATTTGGATCAATTTTATGTTAAGATTGTACTGTCTCATTTATGAAAAGAATGGTCAATCTATTTGCTTTAACAAGTAAGCAGGCGAGACAGCGAGTTAACAGTTTAACTCTTTATTCTGAACCAGGCAACAAACATAAGAACATGACATCTATTTATACTGGCAGCTGTCGGCAGTTTGACCAATCAGGGGTGAGTCCGTTCCCGCGCCGTTTGTTTCCGCCAATCGGGGCCGTCAGGGTTTGACAGCTCGGAGCTGTCATCGGTAGCGCGTGTTGAGCTGTCAGTCGGTTGGCGCTTGCGCAATTCGGCCTGGCAGCTTTTGACAGCTGTCAAAAGCTGCCGCGGTTTTTTACCTCAGCCCTATTACTTCTATTATAACATATTGTGTAAATATATAACAATGAGTAATACACAACACCCCTTACCCCTCCCTCTGATTGAGTTGATGTTTCCCCAACTGTTTCTTTTTCGGGTTTCCCCATTCGAAGTCTTTTAGGTAGGTGGGAGGTCTTTTTATACTTTCGGAGCGTCGGGGTGTTGTCTCGGTTGGTTCTTCCCTTTCCCCAGGGGCTTCTAGCTGAGGGGGCAGGGGGCATGGCTCCGAAGGTTCCGCGTCACTTGGAGCGGGGTGTTGCAGTGGTATGTTCCGATCGGGGGATTTTTGGCGTGCAGGACTTTGCGGCGGTGCTTCTGTCAGCATTTCGTTGTTACCCCTTTCCCCCATGTTTTGAGGACTGCGACGCCGAAGTTGGTCGATGTGTCTTCGGATATGGATATTATGTCCAATGTCTATGATGTATGATAGGGGGCCCGTTTGTTCAATGACCACCCCCTGTGTCCATTTGTTGCCCCCCCCGTAATTCCTCGCCCAGACAGCTTGCCCTGTGTTAAGAGTTCTATGTTGGAGGGGTGGATCTGGGTCTGGGGGGATCTGTCAGGATGTAGACGGTCTAGTCTGGTAGTTAATCTTTTGCCCCAGCGGAGCTCCGCTGGGGACTTTCCAGTAGTTGTGCATGGTGTGGTGTGTTGTGATAAAAGGAATTGAGCCAGTCTTCGGTGCCAATTTCCGGAGATAATTTTCCGCAGTGCCTCTTTGGTTGATTTCACCATCACCTCTGCCAAGCCGTTCGACGATGGGTGAAAAGGAGCCGTGGTGGTATGTCTAATAGAGTTCGCCGTTGTGAAACTCTGGAATTCGTAGGAGGTAAATTGGGGGCCGTTATCGGAAACTATAACATCTGGAAGCCCATGTGTTGCGAATAACCCTCTTAAAACTTGTATTGTGGCAGTTGAAGTTGTGCTAGTTACTGGTGCCACCTCTAGCCATTTCGAATAGCTATCCACGACTATTAAGAATGATTGTCCCTGGAATGGACCTGCATAATCTATATGGATACGAGACCAGGGTGTCTTTGTAGTTTCCCATCTGTGTATGGGAGCATGAGGTTGGGCGGCTCTAACAAGTTGGCAGGAATAGCAGCCGGCTACATGTGTTTCAATCTGCTTATCTAATCCTGGCCATCAGACATAGCTCCTGGCCAGAGCCTTCATTTTGACGGTCCCAGGGTGCCCTTCGTGGAGGCTCTCTAACACCTTGAGTCTGTGTTTGTCGGGTATGATTACCCTGCTGCCCCATAAAAGACATCCCTGATGGGTGGATAATTCCTTTTGCTTTAAAATATAAGGTTGGAATTCTGGGTCTGGGGGTGTGTATTGCCAGCCAGACGTGACATAGCCTAAGACTCTGCCTAAAATTCTGTCTGCAGCAGTGGCTGCAGAGATGTCTTTAACAGATAATGGGCATTCTGGCAGGTCTGAGATAGCCAGTATTCTTCCAGCTGGTGCTGGGTCTGGGTCGACTATCGGTTGGGGGAGCCTGCTAAGGCCATCAGCATGGCCCATGGATTTCCCTGGCTTGTATTCTAAGTTATATGAATAGGCTGACAGGAAGGTAGACCATCTCAGGATTCGGGGAGATAATATTTGTGGTGTTAGTTTGTTTACTGTAAAAAGTCCTAACAGGGGTTTATGGTCTGTAAAAATGGTAAAGGATCGGCCGTATAGGTAATCATGAAAATTTTTATGCTAGCTACTATAGCTAAAGCCTCCTTGTCAATCTGAGCGTAATTCCGCTCAGGTTTTGACAGCGTTCTGGAATAGAACGCTACAGGTGTCTGTTTTCCATCTTTAGTTAAGTGGCTTAGGACTGCTCCGATGCCATAGGGGGAGGCATCGCAAGCCAGACATAAGGGCAGCTGTTCGTTATATAGGGCTACTGTTGTATTGCTGGAGAGTAAGTTTTTTAATAGATTAAAACTTTTATCATGCTCCGATGACCAAGTCCAGGGTTTGCCTTTGTCTAATAGCCTATGTAAAGGTTCAGCAATGGAGGCCTTATGAGGCAGGAAGGTATGATAAAAGTTAACTAACCCTAGGAAGGCTTGAAGTTCTTGTTTATTTTTAGGAGTTGGTGCTGTTTTAATAGCTTTGATTTTTGTTCCAGTGGGGTGAATTCCTTTAGCGTCTATTTTAAACCCTAAGAACTCTGTTGAGGGCACCCCGATGGAACATTTGTCTCGTTTTAGTTTGAGACCAGCCTCCCTGAACCTACGGAGCACCTTTGTTAATTTGTCAGCTAGGTCTTTTTCTGATTCCCCTGCAATTAGGACGTCGTCGAAATATGGACAGACCCCGGGGATTCCTTTAAGTGTTTTTTCCATGATTTCCTGGAAGATCCCCGGGGCTGCAGAGATGCCGAATTGAAGGCGGTTGATTTTAAAAGCTCCCTTGTGGGTGATGATTGTCTGAGCTAAAGCGGTGTCAGGGGTGACAGGCAGCTGTAAATATGCCTGCGCCAAGTCCAACTTGGCAAATATGGCGCCTGACTTAATGGCTGCGAGGATGTCTTTGACAGCCGGGACCGGGTAGGCATGTGCATTTAGTGCGAGGTTGAGGGTCGCTTTATAATCGGCACATAATCTTATTTGGCCATTTGGCTTAACTGGGGTCACTATGGGTGTCTCCCACTCAGCCCCTTCTACCGGTTCTAGGACTCCTAAGGTAGTTAATCGGTCTAGCTCAGCTTCTATTTTCTCCCTCAAGGCGAAGGGAACTCTTCTTGCCTTGATTCTGACAGGCATTACATTCGGGTTTAGTTTAAGTGATACGGGCGGTCCAGTGTACTTCCCTAGCGAGCTGTCAAAGACGTCCGCGAATTGAAGGCAGACGGATTCTAAATTTGACAGCTGAATGGCGTTGACACCTGTCAACGCTATCCCTAGTGCCTCAAACCAGTCTAGACCTAGCAGGCTGATTCTGTTTTCTTGGGTCACAAGAATAGGGAGGGATCCTTTAAATTGTTTGAACTCCACGGGGACGGAAGCTTTTCCCCAGAGTTTAATGGGCGTTTTCTGGAAGTCAGCTAGGCGGAGTTTGGTGGGTCGAAGGGTGGGCCATTTTCTACTTCAGTTAAAAATGTCCCTGTAAGTTTGCCACGAAATGAGTGAGACGGAGGACCCAGAGTCCACTTCCATCTCACAGGGAATTCCCTGAATCAGAACGTCCACCTTAACTTTGGGCTTAAGAGTGCTGTGGACTGTATATTTTTCCGCCCTTCCCCTTACGTTGAGCACTAGGTTTCTGGGACTGTGCCTGGCTCTGGGTGTGTGTAGGGTCATACCTGCGGTTGTAACTTTCAGTTCGTGCAGATTTTCTCAGCTCCGGCTGCGGCACACGGCTTTGAGGTGACCTGTCTTTCCACACCCATGGCATTTGGCACTGCGGAACCGGCACGTTGCTCTCGGGTGGCTTCCGCCACAGCTGGCACACTTAGCCCTGTTTGGTTGGAAGTTAGCGCCCCTCTGAATGTTGGCAGGCCCCCCCCTGTAGTTGCATTGCAGCTTGAGCTTTTCAAACCGCCGCTGTACCGCATCGATGTCCATGGAGACGTCGTCATCTTCGGGACCGCTGAACCCGCCGTCCTCCTGGTGCACGGACCCACTGGGCCCGCTGTCAGGTAGACGTCGGTTGTCACCGTGGCTGTCCTCGTATGCAATGACTTCCCTTGCCACATCGGTCATTGACATTTCTGGCTTGGCGATCAGCTTCTTCCTCAGCCGTTCGTCTTTGAGCCCTATGACGATCTGGTCCCGGATTCGGTCTTCTAAGTCCGGGAACCGACACCGTCGTGCGGCATGTCTGACCCGGGTTATGAAGTCGTTTGCTGGCTCGTCAGGAAGCTGTAGTTTCCAGGCGAAATTTACTCTCCAGAAGAGTTCTGACTTGAGGGGCATGAAGTATTTGCTCAGCCCCTCGGTCAGGTCGGCGTAGGAGATAGTGGCGATCGGCTCAGGGGTGAAGATTCCTACAGCGGCATCATATACGGCGGGCCCGCTGAGCCAGAGGAGGGCGGCTGCCTTGGCCCGGTCGTCCGTAATCTTCTTAACCACCAGGTATCCTTCTACCTGGCCCAGATGAGACTCCCAGCCTTCTGGGTGGCGGGTATTGAATTCTCGAATGTGGCCATGGTTCGTCATGCTGTCTCTAACTGTGGGTGCCGCTGCTTGATTTGAAGGAAAGTTCGGCTTCCGAGTGACTTCGGCAAGTGACCAGCTCGGCTAAGGGAAAAAATCTCTTCTCCCCTTAGGTAGTGACTTCAGCTTAGGCAAGCAGGCATCCCATCCTCGTCGCCAGTGCTTTAACAAGTAAGCAGGCGAGACAGCGAGTTAACAGTTTAACTCTTTATTCTGAACCAGGCAACAAACATAAGAACATGACATCTATTTATACTGGCAGCTGTCGGCAGTTTGACCAATCAGGGGTGAGTCCGTTCCCGCGCCGTTTGTTTCCGCCAATCGGGGCCGTCAGGGTTTGACAGCTCGGAGCTGTCATCGGTAGCGTGTGTTGAGCTGTCAGTCGGTTGGCGCTTGCGCAGTTCGGCCTGGCAGCTTTTGACAGCTGTGCACATTTCCCTACTTTTTTTTACCTCAGCCCTATTACTTCTATTATAACATATTGTGTAAATATATAACAATGAGTAATACACAACACTATTTATCAAAACATGAATGGAACTCAAGTCTTAACCACCTTTATTTGTGCTGACATACGTACATTAGCCTTCTTCTTATTCATTATTACTATTTTAGAGCAGAGATCCCCAACCGGAAGGAAAGGGAGAAGTAGGGAAATGTGCACATGCATGCCTGCGTGCATGCATGCATGCACAAACAGGGGTATCCATGGTAGCAGCACTAGCACCCATGCACATGCACAAGCAGGCTGTGCACAGCTGTGGCAGTACTGGCACCCATGCGCAAGCACAAACAGGACTCCTAGTGCCACATGACACTGGTGGTGGTGATAGCACCCCCGGACGTACACAAATGGGGTCACTAGCACCCGCATGGTAGTGCTAGTGTGAGGGGGGTGCATGCACACATGCATGCATTCGCCAGCCATTCCTGTCACCCAGTGGCCAAAAGGCCATGGCCCGGTACTGGGCCATGGCCCACAGGTTGGGGGCCTTTGTTTTACAGGGAAGACTGGATCATAATCTCTGGCCCTGCCTGTTCTTCTACAAATATTTTCAGGTTGAACACAAAGACTCAAAAAGATATTGCAATTTCAGTCAACTGAATGGAATTTGAATTGTTCAGTTTGGAACACGTTTGTTGTTGTTAGTTGTGAAGTCATGTCTGACCCATTGCAACCCCATGGACAATGTTCCTCCAGGCCTTTCTGTCCTCTACCATCTTCTGGAGTCCATTTAAGCTCACGCCTACTGCTTCAGTGACTCCATCCAGCCACCTCATTCTCTGTCATCCCCTTCTTCTCTTGCCCTCAATCTTTCCCAACATTAGGCTCTTCTCCAGTGAGTCCTTCCTTCTCATAAGGTGGCCAAAGTATCTGAGTTTCAACATCAGGATCTGGCCTTCTAAAGAGCAGTCAGGGTTGATCTCCTCTAGGACTGACTGGTTTGAATGCCTTGCAGTCCAAGGGACTTGCAGGAGTCTTCTCTAGCACCATAGTTCAAAGGCTTCAATTCTTTGTTGCTCAGCCTTTTTTATGGTCCAACTTTCACAGCCAAACATTGCAACTGGGAAAACCATGCCCTTGACTATACACACTTTCGTTGGCAGGGTGATGTCTCTGCTTTTTAGTATGCTGCCATAGCTTTCCTCCCTAGGAGCAAGCGTCTTTTAATTTCTTGGCTGCATTCCCCATCTGCAGTGATCTTGGAGCCCAGGAAAATAAAATCTGTCACTACCTCCATTTCTTCCCCATCTATTTGCCAGGAATTGAGAGGGCCGGATGCCATGAACTTGGTTTTCTTAATGTTGAGTTTCAAGCACACTTTTGCACTCTCCTTCTTCACCCACAACAAGAAGCTCTTTAGTTCCTCTTCACTTTCTGCCATTAGAGTGGTATCATCTGCATATCTTAGGTTGTTGATATTTCTCCCAACAATCTTAATTCCAACTTTTGATTCATCTAGCCCTGCCTTTCCCATGATGTGCTCTGCATATAAGTTAAATGCCGGACTCCTTTCCTAATTTTGAACTAATCAGTGGTTCCATGTCCAGTTCTCACTGTTGCTTTTTGGTTTCTCTTGGACACATTATTTACCCTCAGTTCTGATAAGGTACGAGCAATTGCAATCATTTTCTTCATTAAATCTTGATGAAGATTTTCTTCATCCAGATGGAAAGACTGAATAAGGAGGAGACGGAGGAAGAACCCAAGTCTGAGATTAGGATCTTGTACCATATAGTATTATGAAATCGTTTGCTTAATTGAGGTAGACCAAATAAACCAAATTTGTTACCTTTATAACTTTATACTTGGCCTACACCAAAACCAGAAAATTTGATATGAACCAAGTCACAATTATGATTTCCTGGATTTTATAAATGTTAGTCCACCTTCAATACCTTCATTTCCAGAAGGTATTTAGGATAATTCATCATTAAAACATTGGCAATAACTTGGAAATTAAGGAAATAATTTACCTAACATGGCAGTTGATATTCTCTAACAAGATGTTGCAAGGTGCTCTTTTCATGAATGACCCATATTATGTTAATTAAATATTTGGAGATAGGAGAGCTACTTCCTTTCCACTGCATGGCAAGCAGCTAAAATGAATTAGCTGAATCTACGTATATGTTTATCAAGAAACAGCTGCCCTAACTGCTATTTTGAGAGTAGGGATGCATCTCAATGACTGGGCTAGTCCATATGGAACAAAAGTCTAGATCATAATTCACTTTCCCAACATATCTTATTCCTGGGTATCCTATAGCACAATACTAGTATAAACAGACATTTTTCTCTTCATCATATTGAAGTAGCCGAAGGACCACTCGGGACGACAGGCTAGTTAACTAAAAGGTTTATTTAGAGCAAGACAAAACAGAATAACTCGCCCGGCTTTTATAGCCGGCAGCTGTCAGTGAGGGCCAATCAGGAACGTCCATTTTGGCGCCGCGTCTATCTGGACCAATCCGCGTCGTCTGTTCTTGACAGTTCAGGCTTCCGCATGGCTCGGTGTTTGACAGCCGCGAGCTGTCAGCGGTTGCGCCTGCGCTGTGTGGGGAACTTTGACAGCTGTCAAAGTTCCCGCGTGTTCTCCTGTCAGATTTGCTTTTCCTCACGTATACGGTTTAATCACATCTAACTTAACTGTTTACATATATAATACACCCCTTACCCCTCCCCTGGAGCGTTTCCTCCCTCTCTGTCGTTGGAACCTGCCCACTGGTAGTCCTTTAGGTAGGTGGGGGCCCTTCGGTTCCTGGTGGAATGACGTGGAAGTGGGGCGATGTCTGGGTCTGCCGGTGGTGCGTCTCTTTGCTCCTCTTCCTCTTGGTTTGGTATCGGTAGTATTTCTGGAGGGGGTTGCAGGTTGAGTTCCGACGTTTGGGGTTCTGGGGTGTATGGTGGTTGTCTGGGTCTGAGTTGGTCAATATGGCGGCGTAGGTTGCCATGAGTTTGTGTGGATATTAGGTAAGAAATGGGTCCTGTTTGTTGTAGCACTGTCCCTTGGACCCATTTGTTTTTATCTGAGTAAGATCGTGCCCATATCATTTGCCCTGGTTTGAATGTGCGGATGGGGGGGGTTTGTTCGTTTTCTTCCGGGTATGTGTCAGGATGCAGTCTGTCAAGCCGCGTTATCAGCCTCCTCCCCCATCTTAGTTCCGCTGGTGATTTGCCCGTTGTTGTGCATGGAGTTGCGTGTTGTGACATTAGGAATTGGCTGAGTCGCCTTTGCCAGTTCCCCTTGACGAATTTTTTTAAAGCTTCTTTTGTGGAGCGTACCATAATTTCAGCCATCCCGTTAGTCGATGGGTGGAAGGGTGCAGACGTGACCAGCCTAATACAATTCTTCATAGCGAATATCTGAAATTCACGAGAGGTGAATTGAGGGCCATTGTCTGAAACTATGGTGTCTGGGAGGCCGTGTGTGGCGAATATTTTTCTTAGGGCTTGTATAGTGGCTCCTGACGTTGTTTTCTTAAGGGGAGTGACTTCTAACCATTTAGAATAACTGTCCACTACAATTAGGAAACTCTGTCCCTGGATAGGTCCTGCAAAGTCTAAATGTATGCGTGACCATGGGTTTTTTGTTGTTTCCCATTTGTGGATTGGTGCCTGGGGTGGTTCGTTCCGGGTTGCTTGACAGGTATAGCACCCTCCTACATATTTTTCTATTTCCTTATCTATTCCCGGCCACCAAACATAACTTCTGGCCATAGCTTTCATTTTGACAATGCCAGGGTGTCCTTCGTGTAAGATGTCTAACGTTTGATTTGTGTTCTTATTTGGTATTATGACACGATTTCCCCATAGCAGGCATCCCCTATGTGAAGATATTTCATTTTTCCTGTTGAAGTATGGTTGGAATTGGGGGTGTGGGTTTTTTGCTGGCCACCCTGCTGTGGCCCACCTGAGAATTCTGCTGAGTATTTTGTCCCTAGCTGAGTTGTTCGCTATAATCTTAGCAGAGAGGGGACAGTCTGGAAGTTGCGAAATTGCTAAGATCATCCCAGCTGGGTCTGGGTCTGGGTCATTGCTAGGGATTGGCAGTCTGCTGAGGCAGTCTGCGTGTCCTAATTCCTTCCCTGGTTTATGGATTAACTGATAAGAATAGGCAGATAAGAATTTGGACCACCGTAGTATTCTCGGTGAGAGAATCTGAGGTGTTATTTTATTCCAAGTGAATATCCCTAATAGGGGTTTGTGATCTGTGTATATAGTGAAGGGTCTCCCATAAAGATAGTCGTGAAATTTTTTGACCCCTGCAACTATTGCTAGGGCTTCTCTGTCTATTTTTGCGTAATTCCTTTCTGCTTTTGACAGAGTGCGTGAATAAAAGGCTATGGGTCTTTGGGTGCCATCCTTGTATAAATGACTTAATACTGCCCCAATTCCATAGGGAGATGCGTCGCAAGCGATGCATATTGGTGTATCTTCTCTGAAAAGGGTGATCGTTGAACTATTGCAAATAATCTTTTTTAGTGATTGGAAGCTATTTTCATGAATTTTGGTCCAGGACCAGGCAGTTCCTTTATCCAGGAGTCTATGCAGAGGCTCTGCGATAGTGGCTTTGTGGGGGATGAAGGCATGATAAAAATTTAATAATCCTAAAAAGGCTTGGAGTTCTTGTTTATTCCTTGGGCTAGGTGCTGTTTGAATAGCCCTTAGTTTGTCTGTGGTTGGGTGGATGCCCTGTCCGTCTATTTTGTACCCTAGGAACTCTGTGGAGGTGACTCCAATGGAGCACTTTTCCCGCTTAAGTTTGAGGCCGGCTTCTCTGAGCCGGCTCAGCACAGCTGACAGTCTGTCAGCTAAATTTTCTTCATTTTCTCCGGCGATGAGAACATCGTCGAAGTAGGGGCAGACCCCGGGTATTCCCTTCAGGGTTTTCTCCATGATACCCTGGAAGATACCCGGGGCTGCTGATATGCCGAATTGTAGCCTTTTTACTTTAAAGGCACCGCAGTGGGTGACAATTGTCTGGGCTTCCGCGGTGTCATTAGTGACAGGCAGTTGCAAATACGCCTGCGTGAGATCAAGTTTGGCGAAAATGGCGCCGGAGCGGATGGAAGCAAAAACGTCCCTTACCGCTGGCACCGGGTAAGCATGGGGGCTAAGAGCTACGTTGAGGGTCGCCTTATAGTCCGCGCATAATCTTATTTCCCCATTAGGCTTAACCGGGGTGACTATTGGGGTCTCCCAGCTTCCCCCCTCTGTCGGTTCAAGCACCCCGAGCCCAACGAGGCGCTCTAGTTCCCTTTCAATTTTTTCTTTAAGGGCAAAGGGCACTCTCCTAGCTCTTATCTTAATGGGTTGGATGGCTGGGTTTAATTGTAAAGAGATGGGGGGACCCGTGTATTTCCCTAAAGTGCCATCGAAGACGTTTGCATACTTATTGCAAACGGCTTCGAGACTGGGTGATTGTACAGTATTTACCCCCGTTATGGCGATCCCTAACGGTCCGAACCAGTTCAGCCCTATCAGGTTGGTGCGATTTCCCGGCGTTACCAGTACTTCTAGGGGACCCTTGAAAGATCTGTACTCTACTTCCACCTTAGCCCTCCCTTCCAGAGGAATAGGGGTTTTCTGGAAGTCTGCTAGGTGGACCTGGGTTTGCCTCAGGGGAATTTTTCCCTTGCCTTGTTGACAGATCTCCTGATAAGTTTTAAATGAAATTAGGGAGACTGCTGACCCTGAATCCACTTCCATGAGGCAGGGCACCCCCT
Source organism: Vipera ursinii (assembly GCF_947247035.1). Classification (NCBI taxonomy): domain Eukaryota; kingdom Metazoa; phylum Chordata; class Lepidosauria; order Squamata; family Viperidae; genus Vipera; species Vipera ursinii. The sequence goes on from NC_139515.1 coordinate 21,039,750, forward strand.
GAATTCTTACCCTGATCTTAACCTTTGAGCTTAGGCTGTTTACCCTGTCAATTGTTTCTACCAGGGCCCCTGGCGGTTTTTCTCTGCTGGCCTGGGTAGCTGGCCTACCTGGGGAGTTTGCTTCCAAATCATTGATGTTGTCACGGCCCTTGCTGCGGCACACCGGTTTGATGTGGCCGGTCTTCCCGCAATTGTGGCACTTAGCGTTTCTAAACCGGCAGCTTCCTCGGGCATGGTTGCCCCCGCAGCTGGCGCAGGCGGCCCGTTGCTCGTAACGCGGCGGTGGCGGAGGGGGGTTCCTGGACCTTCGGCGGTCCGAAGTGTCACTTCTCCTTGGTTGCCTGCGTTCCATTCTGCGCTGCAGGGCTTCTCCGTCGGTGAAATCCACCGACTCTTCGCTGTCGCTGAGGGTGGCGCTTTCTTGGAAGACGGTCGCTGGGCTCTCTGGGGTCGTGGTAGTCGGCTTCTTCTTGTGGTTGTACTCGTAGGCCATGATTTCTCTGGTCAGCTCTGCCAGGCTCATGTCGGTCTTGGATGTCAGCTTCTTCTGTAGGCGTTCGTCCCTCAGGCCGATCACCACCTGGTCTCTGATGCGGTCTTCTAGGTCGGGGAAACGGCAGTTCCGCGTGGCGTGTCGGACCCCAGCGATGAAATCGTTTGCGGGTTCGTCTGGGCGTTGTTTCTTCTGGGCGAATTGAACCCGCCAGTACAGTTCGGATCGGGCTGGCATGTAATGCTTCGTCAGCTGGTCTACCAGGTCCGCGTAGGATACTTCGGTGATGGGCACCGGGCTGAACAGCCCCACGGCAGCGTCGTAGACGGGGGGTCCACTGATGTATAGCAGCGCCGCGGCCTTCGCTCGGTCATCGGTGATTTTGCTGACAAGGAGGAATCCCTCGACCTGGCCCAGGTGTGATTGCCACCTTTCGGGATGTCGGGTGTCGAATTCCCTCACGCGACCGAAGTTTGCCATGTCGTCCAGTCCTGGGTCTCGCTCCGTTGGAAGTTAAAACTTCCGTGACAGCTCTGGCCGGGAACTCTCTTCCGCGGCCGTGACTTCAGCTCTGGAGCGATCCCATCCTCGTCGCCAGTGAAGTAGCCGAAGGACCACTCGGGACGACAGGCTAGTTAACTAAAAGGTTTATTTAGAGCAAGACAAAACAGAATAACTCGCCCGGCTTTTATAGCCGGCAGCTGTCAGTGAGGGCCAATCAGGAACGTCCATTTTGGCGCCGCGTCTATCTGGACCAATCCGCGTCGTCTGTTCTTGACAGTTCAGGCTTCCGCATGGCTCGGTGTTTGACAGCCGCGAGCTGTCAGCGGTTGCGCCTGCGCTGTGCGGGGAACTTTGACAGCTGTCAAAGTTCCCACGTGTTCTCCTGTCAGATTTGCTTTTCCTCAAGTATACGGTTTAATCACATCTAACTTAACTGTTTACATATATAATACACATATCTCCTGCAGTAAATTCATTTCCTTCTCTATCCCCATCTATTATTCCCTTTTCTTTTTATTTTTTTCCACATAACTTTGCTAAATTTCAATACTACATTGTTTCTTATATTGCAATGATTCTAGATTTAAACATAATAGAAGACCATGGTTTGTGGAAAAAGCCATAGTTCTCTGGTCCACATATAATGGCAAACCATAAATCATAGTTTACAAAACACAGTGGCTGTGATCATCTATATTTTGTTAAGACCAAAGACAGCAGACAATGTTTGTGCTTAGTACATTCTATGTACCTAGTCAAAATGCAAGCAAGTAGGAATTTACATTCAAGCCCCTCTTCTTCACTTCTGACTACAGAAGCTTAAAATGGCATCTAATATGCATTCATCTAAACATGTTTCCAAGTGCATTCAGTTTAATCCAATTAAATTGGATTATAGAATTACAAGTCATGTGGACAGGGCCTATATATGCCATGGTCCTCAACAGGTACATGGTGAAAACACTGGTAGCTTGTACATTTTGGGTCACCCTTCCTGCAGGTGTCCATATAGACCCATTTTGCAAGCAAGTAAAATCAATATTATTATAATGTGGCTTGGCTTTACTTGATTGTGATTGGCTATCATAGGAATTGGTAGCAGATTGTTGTTTGTATTGCTCTTTATTGGTTTATTTATGCTTTGTTTCCCTGTCCAGAGTCCATTATAGTTAGGGTTGCTAAATAAACAAATATTTGCCTTGAAGCTGAATGTGGAATAGTTGGAAATCTAAACACATATTGACCCTGTGGGTGAGCCACAAGTTTAAAACCTCAACTTCTTTTGCTGTTACACCTTCAAAATAATTGCCTAAATAGGCATGAAGTGAAACTTAACTGTCTTTTTTTTAAATCCCATTTATATCCCGCCCTTCTCTAAAGACTCAGGGCGGCTTACAATCTAAGCACAAATCAATGTGCTTAGCAATAGCCTTCATTCTATGTATATGCCTGCTTATTAGGGCTTTCCCCCCCCCCCAGTGGCATTATTACAAAGTCAGCTTAATTACCCCCAACAATCTGGGTCCTCATTTTACCTACCTCAGAAGGATGGAAGGCTGAGTCAACCTTGAACCTGGTGGGATGTGAACCTGCACTAATTGCAGGCAGCTGGTGTTACTTAAGGAGGCATTAGCCCACTGCTCCACCAAGGCTCTATTGGTTCATTTCTTTTTGACTATGAACGTGCTCCAGTTCCCTTCAACAAAACAATCATCTATTAGAACACAGGAAACCTAGCTTTCTTATTGTGGTCCCTGCCCTTGAGATGTTACAATGTCCATATGACTCCCACCTTGATGGTGTTTTAAAGACCTTAAAAACCTGCTTGTTCTCTCAGACATTGGACTAGGATGGATGGGTCCCCTGGCTGATTGAGTTTTCTGTTTTCTATGTTGTTTAGTTGGAGCTCCTTTTTGTGCATTAGATATTATATATATATATATAATATATATATATATATATATATATATATATATATATATATATATATATATATATATATATATATATATATATAAATCTTATAAAATCCTTCATTTTATATCCATTTAAAGAACTAAACCTTATGTTCTACTAGAGATATATTTGACTGCATATAAATTCTTTGGCACACTCCTGGTGGAAAATAAAAGTTGTACCATCTGATATTTATTCCTGACATAATACTTTCAAAAGGAAATTACATCTAACCAAGGAAAAAAATATATATCTCTGGATGTTTTTAAACAACGTGGGCCATAGCCCAAATGAAGATGATGTTCTGAATTGGAAATAGTGGTTATTTCTTTGTGGTAATGTATAGTTTGACTTGAAGGAGATATTCTTGGACTTATTTATTTTATACAAAAATCTTCTATCAACCTTTCATCTATTTTATTTCCATTAGTCTCCAAATCAGCCTTTTATGCTGTATTGTATTTCCCCCATTAGATTTGAAGAATAAAGTATATAGCGATTTTCAGAGCAATCCTTTACAATAAAAAGACATATTATAAAAAATCAATACAATTTTCTAGTATGCTGAAATGTTACCATCTAGTATATCTTAACTGTGTGCATTTATGTGTCTGTAGTACACTATCATCATCATGTATGCTAACTATATATGTAGTGTCTCAACTAGCTATTAAATTGGTTGAAATAGTACAATAATCTCTAAAGCAGTTTACAAAGCTATGACCATGTAGCCTTTTGAAATGTTTAAGTTGATGTGAATTTTTTTAAAAAATAATGCTCGTTTGTACTTTTGTATTATTTTGTATGTACTTATTTTATGCATACATTTTTGAGAAACTGGAAATGTGATATTCTTCTGTTGTAAAGGAAAACAGCTGCGTGTTTTGTTTTGGCCCTCAACAGATCTAGATAAGCCATTATAAGCTTTTCTTGATTAGGCAAGGATCTTCTCCAAGCACATAACCGCACAATTAATTGGAAGATAAGACTTGATACCCTGACAAAGAAATGTAGAGTTGATACCAACAATACAATTTTTGAATCAGTTCAAAATAATTTATTTTTCTCTAGTTCCATTGTTATCTACTCTCTTGTACTTGATCTCTGTTTTTTTACTTAATTGACTTCAGTTTTATTATATCAGGACTCATTATTTCAAACGCTCAAAAGATAACACGAACAACAATATAAAATTAAAATAAAACTAGATAGCATAGCTCTTTAAAAGGGATATTGCAAACAAGAGGAAATGTTCAGCAGCATCTCTTGGCTACTGTTTAAAATGTACTCCAAATGTTACATTTCCTTTGAAATTCACAGTGCCCTGTTGACCGTTCAGAGCTGAATATGCCAGGAGAAACATCAAAGGAAGTTGAATGGAGCAGGAATGGCTTTTTTAAGAAGCATGTGTGGTAAAACAAGGGATAAGATCAAGAAAGAATAAGTAATGAACATATGTGAATTGAATCCAAAGAAACCAGAATGAAATGTTGAAGTGGGGAAGACTGAATTACAAAGCAACTATATGAAGGATAGGTGAAGAAAGAGAAGACTAAGAAAGTCATGGATGGATGGAATTGATCTAATCCTGAAAAAGTGACAGATAAAAAATTTAAAGAATAAAGGACAATGTAGGGAGCAGTTTATAAAGTTATGGTAGAAGCAATGGTGTAAGAAGAAGTAAAAAAAAATACTAGAAAACTATGGAGCTATATAGTAGATCAGGGTAGAAAGTGAATTTATAAATCTTTTATTTTATCCTAAGGCCAACAGATGACAAGCAGTTGTTTACAGCAGAAAATATATGATCAAGAAATACGGACTTCCAGTTTCCCACTGAAGCTGCCGCAGCCATTTTGAAGGCAAGCTCCGGCTTCCATGTCCGATTTCGCATCACTGGGGGACCCAGGAAAGGGTCGAAAGTCACCCTGTGGTGTGACCAGCAAAGAGGGGATCCCTGCTTGATTGCAGGAGGGCAGTAGCCTTTCCGCTTGATCCAGGGCAGCCCTCCTGGAGCACTGGGGAACTACCAGAGGACTGGAAGAGAGCTGATGTAGTTCCCATCTTCAAAAAGGGGAAAAAAATAGATCCAGGAAACTACAGACCTATCAGCCTGACCTTATTACCTGGGAAGTTTCTGGAAAAGATAATCAAACAACAAATCAGCGAACACCTTGATGCAAACAAAGTCATCACTAAAAGTCAACATGGGTTTGTCAAAAACAGATCATGCCAGACAAATCTTATTGCATTCTTTGACCAAGTGACAAAATTAGTGGACCAGAGGAATGCTGTAGATATAATTTACTTGGACTTCAGTAAGGCATTTGATAAAGTAGATCACAACCTACTACTTGATAAGATAGAAAAATGTGGGTTAGATAGCATCAGAACCAGATGGATTCGTAGCTGGCTGACAGGCCGTACTCAGTGTGTGGTCCTCAATGGAACTGCATCTTCATGGAAGGAAGTGTGTAGTGGGGTGCCCCAGGGCTCTGTTCTGGGCCCAGTGCTCTTCAACATCTTCATCAACGATTTGGATGAGGGGATAGATGGGGAACTCATCAAATTTGCAGACAACACCAAGCTGGCAGGAATAGCCAATACTCCAGAAGATAGGCTTAAGATACAGGAGGTTCTGGACAGACTCGAACACTGGGCTCTATCTAACAAAATGAAATTCAATGGTGAAAAAAGCAAGGTTCTACATTTAGGCAGGAAAAATCAAATGCACAGGTATAGTATAGGTGGTACCTTGCTCAATAGTAGTAACTGTGAGAGGGATCTCGGAATCCTAGTGGACAATCACTTCAATAAGAGCCAGCAGTGTGCTGCAGCTGCCAAAAAAGCCAACACAGGCTGCATTAACAGAGGGATAAAATCAAGATCACGTGAAGTACTAATACCACTTTTACAATGCCTTGGTAAGGCCACACCTGGAATACTGCATCCAGGTTTGGTCACCACGATGTAAAAAAGATGTTGAGACTCTGGAAAGAGTACAGAGAAGAGCAACAAAGATGATTGGGGGACTGGAGGCTAAAACATATAAAGAACGGTTGCTGGAATTGGGTATGTGTAGTTTAACAAAGAGAAGGGTGAGGGGTGACATGATAGCAGTGTTCCAATATCTCAGGGGCTGCCACAAAGAAGAGGGAGTCAAGCTATTCTCCAAAGCACCTGAAAGCAGGATGAGAAGCAATGGATGGAAACTAGTCAAGGAGAGAAGCAATCTAGAACTAAGGAGAAACTTCCTGACAGTTAGAACAATTAACCAGTGGAACAACCTGCCTCCCGAAGTGGTGAATGCTCCAACACTGGAAGTTTTTAAGAAGAGACTGGACAGCCATTTGTCTGAAATGGTATAGGGTTTCCTGCCTGAGCAGGGGGTTGGACTAGATGACCTCCAAGGTCCCTTCCAATTATTATTATTATTATTATTATTATTATTATTATTATTATTATTATTATTATTATTATTATTATTATTTTCATTTGCATGCAAGATAAATAACTATTGCTATTGTTTGAATTTTAGGTGAAGAGTTGATACAGTTTGCTGACTTGATGTCCAGTTTATGTTGTTATTATACTTCTGGTATAATGTGCAGTTACAAATTTGAGATTATGGGTGGCCTTATAAATTGATTAAAATAAGAAATAAGAAATTCATGTTTACCAAGTGTTTTCATTTAGCTGACTGCTGAGTAATACTATCCACATCATTATTACTCTGTATATGGTGTGAAGTGTCATGCTGCTATTTTTGTCATGGATTCATTTGCTGACTGATTATATCCCATTAAGTTGATGTTGACTCTTAGTGATATTCTCCATGATCATGCCATTCCAGCTAGATCAATTTCAGAACTTCTTATATATACCAATTGTGTTTTTAATTTTCAATTTCTTGTTGCCTTGGATGAATTGATTTTAATACGAGTTTTTCCAGTAACAGCAAACATTTTTTATGGGAATTCTGCTGTAATGAAGTTTACAGATTAACAGTGTTCTCTAAATGTGCAATCCAGCTTGATCAAAAGCTATAAAAGAATTTTGAAAATGTTCCTTTTTATCTTTTTTTTTAGTACATGAAAAAACACAGCATTCCATCCCAAGAATTGGAGCACTCAAGGAGAAAAGGTTAACATATCAATATTTGTTAGTACAGGAACATGGAAAGCTTAAAATGAAGTCAAGACAACAACTGATTACAGAGAGATTTAGTTTTCAGTGGTTTTAATATGCATAATTAAGACAAATTTAATATACATAAAACAGAATTTTAAATGGAATTATGTAGAAATGATGAACACATGGTTGTTAAACCATATAGGTTTTGGGTAAGATTTTAAATGAAAGAGTATATAATAAAATCAGCTCAGAATCTTGATTGTAATATACAGGTGGATCAAAAGGAATGAAATCTATTGTGCTGTAATTTTGACTTCTGGTGGTGGTATGGTGAACTGAAGACAGCTCTGCAAAAATGTAGCCAATGACATGGCAAAAACCAAGGAACCTTGAATAGACCAGTTCCTTGGAATCTTTTACAGATAAAAAGGAAAGCATAGGCGATCACCCACATGTGTTCTAAACAGCTGCTCCTTACAATGAATCCACTGGCAGTGGTATTCCATGGATTTGAGTGTTGGGAGATGACAATAACAGCCATTTCATTTGCAACCACATGGCATGGGTCCAGAATACCTCGGGGATCACCTGCTGCCGGCGTCAACTCCCCTCCGCCCTGTGCGTTCCCACAGAGAGGGCCTCCTCAGGGTGCCTCCGGTCAGAGAATGCCGGCTGGTGGCCCCCAGGGGGAGGGCCTTCTCTGTGGGCGCCCCGGCTTTGTGGAATCAACTGCTGGTTGAGCTCCGGATGGCACTGGATCTCCGCTCCTTCCGGCGCGGGTTAAAGACCCACCTATTTGAACAAGCTGGCCTGGCCTGATGGGGAGTTAATTTGGGTTTTAAATATTTGTATATTTTATTGTTTTATTTTGGGCATTAATTTAATTCTATTTTAACTTTTGTATTTTTGTATTTTTATTATATGCCCTGTTCACCGCCCTGAGTCCTTCGGGAGAAGGGCGGTATAAAAATTTAATAAAACTAAACTAAAACTAAACTAAGCCTTTTAAAGGACACTAAGTTTGCAAAAAATAATTGTATACTTAAGAATGTAAAGAATGTGAAATACACAGGAAAAAAATAAATCAGATTTAAGATAAGATTTGATCTAAGAGTGTTCTAAATGGATCAAGGGTCCAGATAAATTTGGTATATTGATTCTTACAATATGATTTTAGAATCAATTAAAAAATAAATAGTATCTCATGGGAAACAGACTTGTTTTGGTTATCTTGGTTATTAAATGAGATCTTTGAAGAATGGAGCCAGAAATAAGTAATTACAATATCATCACAGTCAGTAATAGAACGTGTCTAAAAGGCGTTAATGAAGGAATGACACATGTGGAACAACTTATATCTGGCAAGAGAAAATACTACATGTGGAACTACAAATAGCAGACCAAGAGAAAGATTTGGAAAAGAATGCTTAGTAAAACTGAATGAGAATTGCTAGGAAAAATTCAGGAGCATTTATCTGGCTAGTAGTAATAAAATAACTAGCATATGAAATGAAAAAAAAAATATTTTGGGGATTTTTTTCTCTCTTCAAATATAGTTACAGCTTCTAGGTTTTTTTTCCCCCATTGCCCCTTTTCCTAGAGCGAATAATACACCCTTGTCTCTTGTCACCCTTGTTTCATTTTCAGTTATTTCAGACTGGATGCAGACTTTGGATAACATTGAGGAAAAGACTGAAGGGCTATTTGTGCTATTTGTTCAAAATAGGACTTCATACAGCAGGACAATCCTTTTTGCCAAGCAGAATTCCACAGACAATACAATGTAGGATAATTCGTGGAAAGAAATATCAAAAGATGAAGGCATCTCAAATCAGAATTTCTGCTACACCTTACAAATAATCATATTTATTTGGTGCATGAAATCTAGCAGGCAGATTAGTTACAGAAAAATGAGCAGAGTTCAATTGCCCCATTTCAGATGCTGGAGTATAAAATATGCTTTATGCCTTGGCCATTTCATAAATTTATAGGATTAGATTTAGTACTATTAATTATTTTGTACAATAATATTAATTATTTTTAAATTAATTCACAGACAGAGGAAGCAGCATAATACCATCCCCAACAACATAAGTCACTGTTATCAAGTTAGACTTTCAAATGCTCTCCAGGAGTTTAAATAGCTCTTTGCCATCATTTTGTTCAGGATCATCCACAGGCAATGCATTTTAAAAAAAAATAAATAGAGAGAGCTTTGATTAGTTATGATTATTTTGACATTCTTGACCTTTCATACTGGATATCTTGTTCTAAAACTAGATATCTTAAATACATTTTTAAAAAAGAATTTAACAGAGCACACATGTGGCAATACTTTGTATCTCAAAATTGATGCTATCAAGTTGTGTTTGGATTGCAAAGGCCAGAATTCCCAAGAAAATTCCATATTGGATTATCCAAACTTGCATTTAATTCAACCTATTTTAGTATCTATCCATTTAAATCTGAATATTATTTTCCTTGTGCATGCTTTCCTTGTGCATATTACATATATCCATAGCAATATATCAAGTGCTAATATAAATTATAAGTTAATGTGATGATTGTTCTATTAGCACAATAGATTATGGATTACATTTAGAATAACTAGACTTTAGCATAATTGAGAGATCCTTTTGGTTTAATAAATGTAACCAATGTAATCTGAATTACCTTCAATATATATCTATTACTATAATTATACCTGCTTTATGAAAAGTTTTATCATTAACTCTTTCTTAGAATATTTCTGTAAGGCATAGAGAAATTTTGGCAAGAATACAAAACAATGCTGAGACCTTCAAAAGGGTCGTGTTGTGGACTTCCAGTGGCGACGCGACGCTGAAGACAGCCGTTTTCGGGCTGCCCGCTCCGCAGCTGTGTATTTCCATCGTAAACAGCGCCGATCAGCTGTTTAGATGGATTTGAAGCCCCCTCCTCAGGAGAAGAGGAGGGGGTGAGGCCCCAGGTAGGGGTTGAGCTCTCCGGGGCCGCCTGAGCTGAGAGTTTGGGCAGCTGAAGGATGAGCCCCCCCCGAAGCCTGGGTTGCTCCGAGCTGCGCAGCGCCTCTGCTCCGGGATTTTTGGAGCAGAGCCAGGCGTTAGCAACCACCCCTGCCAAAAGGAAATACTTTTGATTATCAAGATGCAGGCAGAGCAGTACAGGAGGTCAAGGTGATGTGGACTCTTATTTTTACTCTAGCTCAATGGATTTTATAGCTTTAAAGTGAAAGTGCGCAATAAGTGAAAGTGGGGGAAGATGGCGGCTAAAACTTCTAAAGCTCTTCGGAATGCGGGGTCTTCCCTGGTGCAACAGACCTCATTGCAAGCTCTGCTTCCTCCTGCGTCTCCTCCGGTATTGACGCTTAAGGATTTACAAGATGCTCTTGAAAAGCATTCACAATTGATGTCTGATATGATGGATGAAAAGTTGAAAAAGCTGGAGGAGAAAATGGAGAAATTGGAGAAGAAGATGGAAGAGAAGTTTAGAGCAATGAGGGTGGACATGTTGTCTATGATTGAATCCGTAGCTGAATGTGTGCAACAGCTGGATGTAAAAGTGGAGGATCTCAGTCAAAAGAACTCTATATTAGAAGCAAAGGTATTAGAAAATGAAAATATAAGGGATAAAATGGACGGAGAATTGAGCCTTGTTCAGTATCATCAGATGCAGTATGCTATTAGAATCAGGGGTTTAAAGGAGAATGGTAAAGAAGATTTAAAGCAGCTGATTTCTGAGGCTCTGGAAGGGGTACTGGGCCAGCCAGCAACTGAAATTGAGGGAAATATGGACAAAGTTTTTCGTGTAAATTCATGGATTGCAAGACAGAGGAAGTTACCCAGAGATGTGGTGGTCTATTTTACAAAGAGAGTAATTAGAGATGAAGTCATTCAAGCTGCTTATGATACCAAATTGGTAGTGGCTGAGCAAGAAGTCTTGGTTTTAAAAGAGATTCCTCCGAAGATCCTAAGGAGAAGGAAAGATTTTGCATTTCTAGTACAGGAACTTAAGAAACATGATATTAAGTTTAGATGGGAGATTCCAGATGGACTGGTGGTGACGAACGAAGGTAAAAGACATCGTTTGGTTACTGTGGCTCAGGCACGTGATTTTTATAGTAATGTGTTAAAAGCAACCCCCCTATCATGTTTGGAAGCTGTAAAGGGATACGCTGAGGGAAAGCTTCAAGATGTTGCAGATAGCCAGACAGAGGACAATGGTGTTGGAGGGGATCAAGTCACAGTCTCATCGGTGGTTGCAGGAGGCCAGAAGATGACGTGTGCTGCCCTAAGAAGAGCAAGACGAGAGCAAGAGCAAGACCAGCAGAAAGTTGTGGAATCTCCAAAGCGTGCTTACAGTGAAGATGTGGGAGGGGAGCGGTCTAAAGAAGTTTTGGGGGTCATGACAGACGTGCTCCAAAAGTTTTGGGGCGTCAAGATTGCTGATTAAATTTTTAAATTAGAATGTCAATGGAGTAAATTTATTATAGAGGAGAAAGAAAGTTTTTTTTAATATTTAACACAATTTAAGATTGATGTTATTTGCTTGCTAGAAAAGTATATTAGGGTTATGGACTAAAAGTATGTGTTGAACTAAGAATGGGTATGCAAGCTCCTAATTAACAATAAGTTGTCTTAGAGACTGCCTAAAACTTTTTTTTTACTCTTTTTATTTGAATTCAAGGATGATTTGGAACTGTGAGACATTTGGCATGATACATGCAAGAACTATTTTTGATCATAGTTTAGTTTGGTTGGAGATTATTAAAGTTAACAGAGATAGGCGCTTTTGGCACGTAACTGAGAATTTGTTTAAAAATTAGAGAAAGGTGGGAGAATGCAAATAGCAGGTGAAAGTTTTTTTTTCTTTTCCCTTTTTTTGAAATTAATATGAATAAGGACTGGGATTAAGAAAATCTATTTTGAGTAAAGCTCTTTTTCTGTTTTCCTCTTTTTCTTTTTTACTTTATTTGTAATATTAATATTGTTTGTATTCATTTTATATGAGCTAGAGGGAGATAGAATTAATAGTTTATTGTTGATAACATAGGGGTGCTTACATTTGTTTTACGATTTTATACCCTGTATTTAGCTCTGGGAAGTCGGGGGGGGGGAGGAGGGAAGGGGGAGAGGGATAGGGAGGGTTAGATAGGGTGGGGGAGGGGGGATTAAAGTCAAAATGTATTGTAAAACTTTTTAAACAAAAGGGTCATGTTGTGATGTAATGAGACTGACTGAGAAAAATTATTCTGTGAAATGAAAAGGTAAATGAAGTAGCAATAAAAATCCCAAATGTACTCTTAATAAAATCTTCTTCCATTGTTGCAGAAATCTTATATCCTATTTAATATGCAGTATCCAATAATGACATTCTACTGTTACATCCTATTAATGACAACAGACACATTCAAGAATTGGTTTCAATTTACTTGTATATGACTGACAAGTAAAGATGAAAGAACAAAGCTATTACTTCAGAAATGGGGGGGATTCAATTTTATATCTAATACCCATAAATTCAAATATCATTAAGTGACTGCTAATTCATTGTGTTGTTTCATTCTTGAGATTACAAATTATAATTTATATTGATGAAAACATTACCTCAGTCCTGGATTTCTAGCCTTCTGCCTTAATCACTAGACCCAGCTAGCTCATACAATATTCACACAACATTTTTCATCTGCTTAATGAATTAAACATGTTTTCTGACTTCTGACAATACATTGCATCATAAATTAACTAATCACAGCACACTAATTCACAAAATCCCTAACTCACATTAACGCCAACCAATCTTAGTATGTGATGTGAATGCATCTGTTAGCCTTTATCTGACCTAGTCAAACAGATTAAATAAACATGGACATTGTACACTTTGAAAATGGCTAAGATACATCTTTTCCCATTAAGTGAGAGTAAGGGAGGCTTGCTGATGATGGTCTAGCCCAGGGGTAGGCAACCTGGGCTCTTTTATGACTCATGGACTTCAACTCCCAGAATTCCTGAGTCAGGTATGTTGACTCAGGAATTCTGGGAGTTGAAGTCCATGAGTCATAAAAGAGCCCAGGTTGCCTACCTCTGGTCTAGCCTAACCCACCCACAAACACATCCTCATGCTTCTAGGAGCAAAGTGGAGGAGTACCATTTCTTTGCTTCTCTTAGCAATTTACCACAGCTCAGCACAATAGTTGGAAGAGATCTATGTAGGGGCCCTTGCCTGCACAGAAGTCTGTTCTGCCTTTTGCAAATGCTGGAGGTGACTAGGAGGAGACTGAAGTGTTGTTCCTTGAAATAAACTTGCCAGTTTCCCTCAGAAAAGCTAATCATGGTGGAAAACAACATGAGGGAAATCAATGTTGTCATATACCAGTCTAATCACTGATGTTGACCTATGTCCAAATCCTGCTTACAGCAAACTGGGTAGATTTTGCGCAATAGCATGTTAGATCCACCAGACATTTACAGGCCAAGTTCCTACTATACAGATGTATTTTCTGCATTTTTATATATATATTAATAATTATTTATTCAGATATTATCACACTCTACGAAAATGTTAGATATTATCACATTTTATATAATTTTAGGTGCTACCTCATTAATAGACAATTGACAGATTGCTCCTTTTGAATTTTTCTTGTGGGTTCTAGTCAGCTTGTTTGATAAATATATTTTCATTAGGTCTCAAATTTTATTTACTTGTTTTTAATATAGTTTTATCACCACTTCTTGTATTGGACTAAGATTGCAATAAACTGAATGACTCACTCACATAGCATCATTAATTATTCTATATAATACAACTATGTCTTGAATCTATTGAAAGGGTTTTAAGGTAATGTACATGTTTCCTGCCATTCTCTATTCTTTTAACCAAAATTATTTCAGCCAAGGTCAGAAAAGGTGAAGACTACCTAAGAATCTAATCTTTACTTTTTCTATTCCCAGTCCTTGTTAGCTAAGTGTGTCATTAGACATTTTTCTTAGACAGTTGTGCAATTTAAGTATAATGTTAGAATGTGTCTCTGACTCCCATTTAATTCCTTGGCCTAATAAAGCTATTTGTTATAGAAAAACCACAGGAGGCCCAGCTGTTTACCTACTATATTTTACAAATAGTATTTTCAATGAAGAAGCTTTGAAACGTCACCTTCAGCTGAAAGCAAACAAAGCAAAATAAGGAAGCTTAAAAAAAATCCTTCAGGTCACCTTTAAGCAGTAAGGCTGCTCCACAGTTAAGTTAGCCAACTGAAAATAAAACCAATAATTTTGACAGAACTCTGCAAGTTGGGTTGCAGAAGAAAACCAAATTACTGCCATAAATCAGGAGAATACATTTGTCTCTACCTGTGTGGCAAAGCAGGTTCTTTAATTTAGAAGGCTGAAGAAAAGGAGGATTCTCATGAATCAATTTCTCATCAGTTTGTGAGAATCTCAAGAACATGTTCTAGACCAGAGAAGGAAAGACAAAAACATGTTAAAATGCCACTCTTCAAATTAAAATTAATAGTAGGAAGAAGGGTTGTTTAAAAAGACAGAGGGAAAAGTATCGTCATCGTTTTGTTTCACCAATGCAGATATATCAAGAGAACTTGTTCGCTTTCATAAAAGAAAGCAATCCATAAATGCATTCAAACTGTACATTCAAACTCAGGGATATTATTATACATAAATTGTTTATTGTGAACATCTGCCAACAGTAGCCTCTTTATTTCTATAAAAATAAATGCCCTAATCATGTTACTCAAAATTAATATCACCTTTCTGTTAAACTATGGGTCTATCACAAAATTCTGTGCTTGTTGCCTAGGTGAAATATTTCATCAATTTCAAGGGAATTCTAGATAGACAAAGATTTTTTAGTTAGGTTGTAGGAACCAATTTTTTATAATAAAGGTAATTGCAGGAGAGTTGGACAGTGAGCTGAAGTGAACCAGGAAAAAATAAAACTGTTCATTTAAATAGCTGAATTACACAAGATAAGAATAAAGGTCAATTGTCTTGCTAGACATTTTATCCCTAGAGTTAAGATTTAAAAAGACTCTAGGTACATGAGCATTAGAAGGGAAAGAAGCTAGTTTGGTAATGAACCAACAGTTAGCTGAGAACTATACATGTTTACAGGTCTTCAAGTTTGGGTGCCACAGGGCAGAAGAAGAAAGATAGAAAGTAGAAGAATAATGTTAGGAAGTAATGAATTCACCTCCACTCACAAAAGTACTAGTGATTGTATTAAAAGAAATGTTTTAACATTTAAAACATTTTAAACAATGATTTTATTAAGGTTTATATTAAACAGATAAAACCAATACAAGAACCTATTACAAAAACAAATAAAAAGATGTTTAGAAAGTGCAAATATCCCACCAAAAAGAAGAAAAAAATAAGCTTCCCCTTTTATCCCTAGCAAGTATATTCAAGATTAACAATTTATTATTGTCTCTTAAAATACAACTAAATATATCTTCATTTTTACCTCATCCCACTTTCTATAAATTAATCTCAGCTCTCCTTATTAGTCAGCAAGTCCAGTAAAAGTTAACAAAAATATCAACCAACTTAAATGTATATTTCTACTTCTATTTAACACCTAATCTCTGTCTCCATTAGCTTTACTAATGCCTCTCTATAATAAACAAAACCCAACCTCAATTAATATCCAAATATTGAAAAAAGTATTGAACATTACCAGAAATAACTACTTATTTATATATCATAAGGTAACACGATCCAGTCAAAATAGCCATTAAACATCATCAGAAATTGTGACCCATTATTAGAATAATCCCTTACTTATATACTAAAACTAATACCATAGATATTATCATAGATATTATTAGTGAGCCAATTGGGTCTACTGGTGAAGGCACCAGGCTAGAAACCAGGACAACGTGAATTCTAGTTCCACCTTAGTATGAAAACCAGCTTAGTCCAACTCACCTCATAAGGTTGTTGTTATTGAGAAAATAGGAGGAGGAAGGAATATTATATTTGTTTTCTTGACTTATTTGTAAAAATATAAGTATATATCCGACTTATACCCAACCAATCAAAACACCAGAAGTAGCAACTGATTATTTAACCCTAAACGTTAAATAACTTAGAATAATTCACATTTTTCTTCGTCCTCCTAGAAGTCTTTAAATCCCATACATAAAATTCTAACACCTGGTTTCTTCTGCTATCTTTGTCTCTTTTCTCAAAGCCCTTGTCATTTTTTTTATCAAAGTCTATTTCCAGTTTTAATGTAGCCTCTCCCAGCAAAGGCTTCTTCTCAAATACACCCTTAAAGATCTCTGCTGCATATTAAATGCACATGCTGCCCATTTCCCTGTCCAAGGCAACTCTGGACATTATATTGTGAAGTTCTGGAGAACTTTTCAGCAGGTCTTTACAGTGATTCTGTGTTGTGCATCAGATGAGATTTGGGGATATGCCTAGCAGATTTTTTTTTGTCTTCCATAACTTGCTTTTTTTAAAAACAGTTTTAAATATTTTTCCACTTCTAGCTTCCACGCCTGCCATATGGACTGTTCTCTTATTCTGAATGTATAAACAACTGAATGCAAAATAGGCACTTTTGCAGAAACATAGGTGGGATCAGAGATGGAAACGACTAGCACGCATGTGCGGGGGGAACCTTTACCTTTACCTTTACCTAGGTGGCATCAGAGAGAGGTTACATTAGTGTCTATTCCCTTAAGAATTCATTAAAGCATGCAATTTGACTAGAAATGCCTAAACATTTGCATGCATCTGTACACTCAATTACTAGAAACAATCCATCATAGGTTTATTTGTTTTTCAGACTTCGTCTACCAGTAAACAAATGAAATATGTTAACAAACCTTTACTAGGAAGAGGAAAGCTAGCACAAATGAATGTGTATTTGGAAAAAATGTACTTAATTATTTATTACACTTTTATGTCACTCATTTCCCCTATAAGATGATTCTCAAAGACTATTCAGCCTAAATTTTATTTAAATAAAGATAAAGGGAAGCTGAGTCATTAAAGCAGTGTTTTTCAACCACTGTTCCGCGGCACACTAGTGTGCCGCAAGATGTTGCCTGGTGTGCCGTGGGAAAAATTGAAAAGTAATTATAAAATACTTTCTTTGTGTTTATTTGATTCCTATTCAAGAGAATTACTTTATATATAGTCAATATAGGCACAGAGTTAATTTTTTTAACATTTTCTAATGGTGGAGTGCCTCGTGATTTTTTTCATGAAACAAGTGTGCCTTTGCCCAAAAAACGTTGAAAAAGACTGCATTACAGTAAATGAATTGTGCAATTTTACTTTTTGAAATAGCAATCTGGATTATGTATAAAAACCTGTTCATTTATTTGTTTATTTAAACAATTTGTATATCTACCCATTTCATGATGATTCTGAATAGCATACAGTTTAAAGCCATAGAAAATAACACACTTCATAAAATCAATATGCAAACTATTTATTTATTTATTTATTATATAATTTATTTATAAACAAATGACTCTGGCAGCTTGCAATTCTAAAATTCTAAAACAATTTAAACAGTTTAAAGACATTAAAACAATAAAAACATCCACACAATAAATTAGTATAAGCACAAATAAATATGTATAAACAGGTATAAAGTATATGCAAGTAATAAACTAATATAAATGCACACAAAAAGGTATAAACCATACTGTGATACATGTTGAGGGTAACAAAACCCATTCCCTTTCAATCACTGAACAAAAGAATTGATGATAGAGGTTGTTTAACCTCCCAGGCCAAATGCTTTCTAAGGAATTCTGGGAGTTGAAATCCAAACATCTTAAAGTTGTAAAGATTGCGAAATACTTAAATAGAGGGGGAGCTACAAGCTATGGAAGCCAGAAGAGATTTTGAGGTGTAATTGTAATTCCAAGTACTCTTCTGGTCTCTATGTAGCACTTTGCCAATTGCATCTTCATTGATAGGGATAATTATGTAACTAATGATGCAATATGTGTCACACTATTGCCTCTGCTTTGCTATAACATTAGGAAGATGATCAAGAGTAGCTGCTACATTATGAAATCATTACAGTAGCAGAAAAAAGCCACTGACATGTCATTCCCATTTTGTCTGGAACAATGCACCTCACAGATTTGGGCAAACTCTAAGATGAGGAGACTGATGTCCACATTACCACTAGTTCTACTCTAAAACCTTTCAAACATAGCTTGCCAACCTACCCTAAAGCTTTTCATCAATGCAAAAAGGGAACAAAATAAATTGTTAATGTTGTATCTGTCTGACGATGAGTAAAACAATAAAAATAAAAAAAATCCCAAAGTTATTGACAGGGAGATAATTTAGAAAATTAGAAAATGGAAACCCTAGAAGCTCTGCAGAGCAGCATCAGTTAAACAGAAGAAAGACTATTTTTCTTCAGGACTGGAGGATGTCATTGTTTTTTCAGAACTGGCGCAGTGTTTTCATGTGGAATTGCTGGATAATGCTTTAACATGGGGCTTATTAGAAACAGTGTTTACTGGGATAAACCATTTTCACCATTTATATAAAGTTACCACAATATGTAGTGAGGTATTATTAACACAGGTTGGTTAAGGAAGAGAATTTGATTAAAACTCTTCTGCCATATTTCTTTAGAAAATTGATATAAATGTAGGAAAGTAACAATGCTTTAAGAGCATAGCAAAAGATTTTAGTTTCTTTTTATGGAATAAGTCGCCAGGAAACAGAAGCTATGTTTTGCTTCTCCATTACTAAAGAATGACATTAGTCGTAATCAAGGAGGAACCATAACATTAAGGGAGTTTAACTAAGATAATTTCTAAGAAGAAAAGGTCCACTGATTTCCATTAAAAAATCCTAAGGTTAACTACTATTGCGTCTTATGCTTGAGGTCAGGATATATTATAAGAAGGATAATAAAGCTAAGAATATTTCTGACCCCTATTCAAGTCAATTTGAGAATCCTCCTTTCAGAACCTTTCATGGCACAACTAACCATAAATTTTTGAATGGAACATGCTAATATTCATCCATTTATTTTCTTTATAGCTTTGTTTATACTGACATGGCTAATAATTTATTTCCATTACTAAAACTCTACAGCAAAAAAGGATCAAAGAGTGGTAATTGATGTGCTATAGATAAAAGAGGAGGTTTATTTATTTTAGAAGGCTTTTGGTATGCAAATCCATGATCCAGCAGGAAACCTAAGCATCTTTTTAATTCATTTATTTTGCACTTAATAATGCAGAAATGCACATTGCACAAAAAGCTGCACATTAATTAAAATGGAAAGAAAATAGCAGGGATTTTTTCATTGTCAGTGTATTTGAACTGTCCCACATTCAAGCTGATGAAGTTCCTTAATAACTCAGAAAAAATTGCAATCTAAAATATTGGAAATTGCAATATTATCTTAATCATGGAAGAAAAATATAGTCTCCTTAATAGATTTTCATCCATATGTCATTAATATCTCCTGCTTCATCCCTCCATCTTGTTCTGATTAATATAGATGGGAAAAGAGGCATAAAGGATTTTTCAGTATAAATTAAATTTAGCTCTATATATCTCTCTATATATGGCTAATGAAGTGCTTTAGTATCTTTTCTTTTGCTTGAGATATAGTTAAAACTCTAGGACTGTAGTTAAAGCTTTGGATGATAAATGTGAGCAAACAGAGCTCTTGCATCAATTCCTAATTAGCAGATTGGAGAGAAAATAAATTCCTTTTCAGACAAAATCGTTCAAGGAGTAGAGAAAGCTTTCAAGGGCTTGTTTCTTTTTCTCATTTTTTTCTCGTCTTAAGTTCAGTTTGTTTCTTCATCAATTTGAAGGGCTTTTTTCTACACACTAAATTTAAAATTGTTGTAAAAAATATTTTTGTTTTGAATTCTATCAAAGATCTAAAACTCTTTCAGATTAGGAGATTTTGGAAGCAGAATGAAGCATCCTAACTCCTTTGGTCCCAAAAGATCATACCTAATAAGACCATCAGAGATACATTTTTGATATAATTTTTGATGGGAAGACACTGTCACACAATTTGGAAAAGAAAGGAGAATAACAGTTTTGGTTTATACATTGGCTTTAATGTGAAATATTAGTATATGTAAAATAACTCAATATTTCTAATATATATTTGTGTTCCAAATTCTTATTGCTCCAGCAATAGAGAATATACAAGGCTTAGAGTTGAATTGTTGAGTACCAAAAATGTCTTAACTGGTAACAAAACATCTGCATGAAGACAATCATGCTCAGAATACCAATAATTCAATATATTTATAATTCTGTGTGCCTATGTGGTCAAACTACTCCATGTTTTCAAGTGAACATGGAGCACTGAACTGAGGGATAGGTAAAGGTAAAGGTTCCCCCACACATGCGTGCTAGTCATTTCCAACTCTAGGGGCCGGTGCTCATCTCCATTTCAAAGCTGAAGAGCCAGCGCTTGTCCGAGGACGTCTCCGTGTTCATGTGGCTGGCATGACTAGACGCCAAAGGTGCACGGAACACTGTTACCTTCCCACTGTAGTGGTCCCTATTTTTCTACTTGCATTTTTATGTGCTTTTGAAATGCTAGGTTGGCAGAAGCTGGGACGAGTAACAGGCGCTCACTCTGAGGGATAGGCTAATACTATTGCCATAGTCAGTGCTTTTTTTTCTTTAAAAAAAAAGATGCCAGAACTCTCATCTTGTTAATCTTTTATTTATATAATTGGATTTATATATTTATTTATATAATTAAAAATTATATATTTAATTCTTAACATAAATTTAATTTATTGTATTTAAGGCAAATGTTCATAGTAAATTCCAAAGTTTTGTCCAATTGTCATCCAGCAAATCTTTGAGGTTTGAGCCAAGTTTAATTCATAATTGCTTTTAGTTTTTTCATCTGTTTTTGGCTTAGATGAAGTAATGCATCTTTCAGACATTCACCAAATAAACTAGAATTTGTTGTGAGCATCTCCTTAAATCTATATTAGCAACCACATTATTGATGGCTTGTACATACCATTTTAAAGATATGATCACATTGGTTCAAGTGAATGAGATGCTCCTATAACCAAAAATGTATGCTGTTAATTCATCCCTGCCAAAATAGTTATTTTCATGAGACTTAGTTCATGATGAACTTAGAACATTAAGTTCTAATTTATCAAATTTATCAAATTTATCATGAAGACAGCATAGTAGGCTGCCATAGGGGTGAAAAATTGTGGGATAGCTCCCCCATGTTTATATACTGCAGGTTGGCATAGTAAAGATGGAATTGTCAAAGGTTCATCCTGAAGTGAGTGGAACAACGGTTCATGCAGCAGGAACGAGAGACGACCCACAAAGGAAATGCGGTTTATTTTGAAACACAGCAAACCAAAGCAGGAGAAAAGTCAGCATTGGCTACTTGCTGCATCCAACGCTGCTTATATAGCCACCCGGTACAGTAATGACCACCACGCCCATCAATCCACCACGCCCATCACCACCACGCCCAGTAAACCAGCATCCACCCGCCTCCCCTACAAGTATCCGGTTCCTCCCCACCCATCCCTTTCTTTGATCCTGCTGCCCGATGCCTCACAACATGCCCTCTCCCGCCGGGAATGTCTCGGCCTCCCAGGTACATTCTCCCCATCCCGTTCTTTCCCTCGGAAGCCCTTCCCCCTTGCCAGCTGTTCCCCGCCGGCAACCGCTTCCCCCATGGGCCCGACCTCCTCACAGCCTGTTATTATCCCCTCACCCCAACCCAGCCAGAAGACCCCAGCAGCCCACCACGTATGTGCCTGGCCTGCGTGCACCTCTCTGCCTTTGTCTGTCCGGCGGCAGGGCCCCTCCTTCTGCCCAGGACATCTGTCCGGTGGCGAGGAAGGGGGTCCCAGATCGATGCCCATATGCCAGCAGCTAAGGGCAGATGGGCCACTTGTGGAAACATCAGCACCGGCCGCTCCAGCCCCCTTGCTAGCTGAACTGCTCCACGCAGGCACAGCAATGGCAGTAGGCTGAACGGCCTGCCGGCCTGCCAGGTCCCTCTGTGTCGGCGTGGCTTCCTGAAGTGGGCGCGAAGGCCGGCATCCGTCCTGGGCCTGGTAAGAGTCGGTAGGCCACCCATGGGCATTAACAACTGCCGGGCCACTTCCCCGGCCGTCGGAGCCACCGGTCAGCTGTGCGAGAGGGGCATGTGTGATGGGGGAGACCCATGGGTGTGGCGCACCACCCCTCGTAGAATGTTGGGCCCATGGGGCTCGACAGGAATTTTTTTTTGTCTACTTGGAAAATGATGTGTTTCACTTTAATACAGGAGACAACTTTTGCATATATAGTATGACATATATTGAGTTCCTTTTGGAAGGACTAGCAGTGGGAGATAATAGATGTCTAACACAAGTGCATATGTTGCCTTTAACATATGTATATTTAATTGATGGAGTCATGTTACTGACAAGATAATGAATTACAAAGAAATTGTTATTAATACATTAAACATTTTGTTTCTATTTCTTTACAACTGCTGATAAAAAATGGCCTGGCTATGTTCAAATTGTACACACAAGAGAACAGGCTTAGGTGAGGGGGAAAGTGTTATAATTCAATCTATTTATGAATATGAATGAATATGTCTATAATTGCCCAGTGTATTTTAACAATGATATAGAACTGTGCTATGAGGAGCTTACAATTTACATTTCTTATTCTTTAGGAATTAATGACAGAAAGAAAATGGATTGAAAAAAGTAGATGCAAAAGTAACATTAGATAAATATGAGAAAATATAGCTGCATATCCTTAAGTAATTTATGAAAAAAATGCTTAAGATTACCACTTCAGATAGACGTACAAAATCTGCAAGAATCCAGATAACCACTAAAGTAGTAGCCATGAGACACAGTTCCTGGCTGAGGGAGGTGACCCTCAGCCCCTCCAGGCCACATGGGATGATGTCATTAAACCAGGATAAGTCAGTGCAGCAGTTCACTGCCAATCAGTGCGAGGTCATGTGTCTCCGCAATGCACACCAATGGCACAGACTTTGCAGTCGCCGAGCCAGACACCAGTGTGGGGTGGCAGGAGGGCGAGGGTGGCGGGCAGGCTGAGGCAGCAGCAGACATTGTGGGCCAGGTGCTCCAGGGCAGCCACATAGGCGTGCAGGGCAAGGAGGAGGCGGCGCAGGTCGAGCACTGGGTAGGCCACCAGCTGGCCCGGCCTATGGAAGGTCAGCTGCCCGCTGCACCCCATGCATGCCATCTCCATGCCCAGCGCCTGCAGCCACCTCTCCAGCACCGCCTCCACCCGCCCTGTGCGCACCGCCGTGTAGAGCGGGCCCCACAGCTCCCACAGCACCAGCCGCAATGCACAATGATGATGCAGAGCTTGCAGTCGCCGAGCCAGATGCCAGTGCGGGGCAGCGGGAGGGCGCAGGCAGCGGGCAGGCCAAGGCGGCAGCAGGCATTGCAGGCCAGGTGCTCCAGGGCATCCATGTAGGTGCAAAGGGCAAGGTGGTGGCGGCGCAGGTCCAGCACCAGGTAGGCCACCAGCTGGCCCAGCCCATGGAAGGTCAGCCACCCACCATGCCGCATGCATGCCACCTCCATGCCCAGTGCCTGCAGCTGCCCTGCCAGCACCACCTTCACCTCACCACCTGCCCTGTGCAGCCCCACTATGTAGAGCAGGCCCTGCAGCTCTCCCAACACTGTGGCATTGCTGCTTCCATCTCCTCCAGGTAACTTCAGGACTACCATTAAAAAGAGGTAGAGAGGGAAATCTTGTCCACCAGGCCTCCCCTCCCCATTGGGCCAAGGGTCTCGCAGAGGACAGGGTGGATTTGACAAATGCGAGTTATTTGAGGAGGGGGTTTCTTTGCCACTGCATTTTCTCCTTCTGACTTCTGGTCAGCCTGGCTGACATGAGGTGAGCATGAGACAGGGATGCACATGTTTTTCATGCTTTGGTGCCAGGCTCTCCATGCTGCAGCACGACATGGAGAGCCTGGGTGACACGGGTGAGCACAAGGCAGGAGTGCACATGGATTCCGCTTTTTCGGCAGGGCAGAATTAAGTGCTGCTCCCCACCTCCCGCTCCTGGTCCTCTCTTACTTACAACTAGGAGATGGTGTAGTTGGGCAGCAGGGAGGGGTGCAAAGTTCCTGCCAACTCACCTTCATTGCAGAGAACTTGCATGTGCAACATTTGCAGGCAGGGTCTTTTGGCACGCTCAGCAGCAATTCCTATTGGCTTTGGAAAGCCAATAGAGGGAGTAGCACAGCTTGTTCAAAAGTTGAAAAAAACCCATCAAAAAAAGATGCCAGAACTCTGTTCTGAGCGTTCTGTGAGAAAAAAAAAGCCCTGGCCATAGTTAATATAATGAAGCCACAATTTGATCAGAAAATCTTTTCATGAATGAAGGCAAAGAAAACCTTTTAATTCTGTATCCCCTGAAGGACCTTCACCCATGAAATCCTGATACTGTACCTTTTTATATACTTATTCAGGAATAAAAATCTTCATAACAGTAACTATTGGAAAAGACATACCCGTATATACTTGAGTATAAGCCGACTCGAGTATAAGCCGAGACCCCCAATTTCACCCCCAAAAACTGGAAAAAGTTATTGACTCGAGTATAAGCCGATCCGCCGTTCTGCAAGCCTCTGCCGCCAGCAGAGGCTCGATCCGCCATTTTGCAAGCCTGAATACACAGGAATACCCTGTGTGGCCGCGGCTCGTCGGCAGGTCTCCGTTCCTCCTGCCGACCTTTGGGGAGGTTTGGGCGCCTCCCCAAACCTCCCCAAACCTCGGCAGGTCTCCGTTCCTCCTGCCGACCTTTGGGGAGGTTTGGGCGCCTCCCCAAACCTCCCCAAACCTCGGCAGGTCTCCGTTCCTCCGCGCAGACCTGCCGACCTTTGGGGAGGTTTGGGCGCCTCCCCAAACCTCGGCAGGTCTCCGTTCCTCCTGCCGACCTTTGGGGAGGTTTGGGCGCCTCCCCAAACCTCCCCAAACCTCGGCAGGTCTCCGTTCCTCCTGCCGACCTTTGGGGAGGTTTGGGCGCCTCCCCAAACCTCCCCAAACCTCTGCAGGTCTCCGTTCCTCCGCGCAGACCTGCCGACCTTTGGGGAGGTTTGGGCGCCTCCCCAAACCTCCCCAAACCTCGGCAGGTCTCCGTTCCTCCTGCCGACCTTTGGGGAGGTTTGGGCGCCTCCCCAAACCTCCCCAAACCTCGGCAGGTCTCCGTTCCTCCTGCCGACCTTTGGGGAGGTTTGGGCGCCTCCCCAAACCTCCCCAAACCTCGGCAGGTCTCCGTTCCTCCTGCCGACCTTTGGGGAGGTTTGGGCGCCTCCCCAAACCTCGGCAGGTCTCCGTTCCTCCTGCCGACCTTTGGGGAGGTTTGGGCGCCTCCCCAAACCTCGGCAGGTCTCCGTTCCTCCTGCCGACCTTTGGGGAGGTTTGGGCGCCTCCCCAAACCTCCCCAAACCTCTGCAGGTCTCCGTTCCTCCGCACAGACCTGCCGACCTTTGGGGAGGTTTGGGCGCCTCCCCAAACCTCCCCAAACCTCGGCAGGTCTCCGTTCCTCCTGCCGACCTTTGGGGAGGTTTGGGCGCCTCCCCAAACCTCCCCAAACCTCGGCAGGTCTCCGTTCCTCCTGCCGACCTTTGGGGAGGTTTGGGCGCCTCCCCAAACCTCCCCAAACCTCGGCAGGTCTCCGTTCCTCCTGCCGACCTTTGGGGAGGTTTGGGCGCCTCCCCAAACCTCGGCAGGTCTCCGTTCCTCCTGCCGACCTTTGGGGAGGTTTGGGCGCCTCCCCAAACCTCGGCAGGTCTCCGTTCCTCCGCGCAGACCTGCCGACCTTTGGGGAGGTTTGGGCGCCTCCCCAAACCTCCCCAAACCTCGGCAGGTCTCCGTTCCTCCTGCCGACCTTTGGGGAGGTTTGGGCGCCTCCCCAAACCTCCCCAAACCTCGGCAAGTCTCCGTTCCTCCTGCCGACCTTTGGGGAGGTTTGGGCGCCTCCCCAAACCTCCCCAAACCTCAGCAGGTCTCCGTTCCTCCTGCCGACCTTTGGGGAGGTTTGGGCGCCTCCCCAAACCTCGGCAGGTCTCCGTTCCTCCTGCCGACCTTTGGGGAGGTTTGGGCGCCTCCCCAAACCTCGGCAGGTCTCCGTTCCTCCGCGCAGACCTGCCGACCTTTGGGGAGGTTTGGGCGCCTCCCCAAACCTCCCCAAACCTCGGCAGGTCTCCGTTCCTCCTGCTGACCTTTGGGGAGGTTTGGGCGCCTCCCCAAACCTCCCCAAACCTCGGCAGGTCTCCGTTCCTCCTGCCGACCTTTGGGGAGGTTTGGGCGCCTCCCCAAACCTCGGCAGGTCTCCGTTCCTCCTGCCGACCTTTGGGGAGGTTTGGGCGCCTCCCCAAACCTCCCCAAACCTCGGCAGGTCTCCGTTCCTCCTGCCGACCTTTGGGGAGGTTTGGGCGCCTCCCCAAACCTCAGCAGGTCTCCGTTCCTCCGCGCAGATCTGCCGACCTTTGGGGAGGTTTGGGCGCCTCCCCAAACCTCCCCAAACCTCGGCAGGTCTCCGTTCCTGTTTGGGGAGGTTTGGGCGCCTCCCCAAACCTCCCCAAACCTCCCCAAACCTCGGCAGGTCTCCGTTCCTCCGCGCAGACCTGCCGAGGTTTGGGGAGGTTTGGGGAGGCGCCCAAACCTCCCCAAAGGTCGGCAGGAAGAACGGAGACCTGCCGAGGTTTGGGGAGGTTTGGGGAGGCGCCCAAACCTCCCCAAAGGTCGGCAGGTCTGCGCGGAGGAACGGAGACCTGCCGAGGTTTGGGGAGGTTTGGGGAGGCGCCCAAACCTCCCCAAACAGGAACGGAGACCTGCCGAGGTTTGGGGACGTTTGGGGAGGCGCCCAAACCTCCCCAAACAGGAACGGAGACCTGCCGAGGTTTGGGGAGGTTTGGGGAGGCGCCCAAACCTCCCCAAACAGGAACAGAGACCTGGGGAGGTTTGGGGAGGCGCCCAAACCTTCCCAAACGTCGGCAGGTCTGCGCGGAGGAACGGAGACCTGCCGAGGTTTGGGGAGGCGCCCAAACCTCCCCAAAGGTCGGCAGGAGGAACGGAGACCTGCCGAGGTTTGGGGAGGTTTGGGGAGGCGCCCAAACCTCCCCAAAGGTCGGCAGGAGGAACGGAGACCTGCCGAGGTTTGGGGAGGTTTGGGGAGGCGCCCAAACCTCCCCAAAGGTCGGCAGGAGGAACGGAGACCTGGGGAGGTTTGGGGAGGCGCCCAAACCTCCCCAAACGTCGGCAGGTCTGCGCGGAGGAACGGAGACCTGGGGAGGTTTGGGGAGGCGCCCAAACCTCCCCAAACGTCGGCAAGTCTCCGTTCCTCCGCGCCCTGCCTGCCTGCTTCTTTCCGCTGCGGAAAGAAGCAGGCAGGCAAGGCGCGGAGTTTGGGGAGGTGCGCGCGCACCTCCCCAAACCTCCCCAAACTTCGGCAGGTCTCGGACGGCGGTGGCTTGGGAGAGGTGCGGGCGATCCCGGAAGCACCAAAGCCTCGGCCGCGCACAAGTCCTCGGTAAGTTTTTTTTGTTGACTGGAGTATAAGCCGAAGTGGAATTTTTCAGCCCAAAAAGTGGGCTGAAAAATTCGGCTTATACTCAAGTATATACGGTAGTTATTACAGGACAGTGCTTATGAAGAATCCTACATCCTTTACACCACCCTTGCAAATGTGATCTTTTGCTCAGGTTTAAAACCAATGCTCCTATATAAATATATTCACATAGGGGTGACATGGAACAAGTCAAATGCATTGTGTTGGAAGGCTGATCACCTTGACTGTGAGAGGAAAGGGATAATCTTGCAACGAGCCACAAGGACATCTGTGAGACAATCAAAAACCTTTGTGAACTTACCCCAGTGAGGGTACAACTCAAAATTCTGCATAATGCACACATGGAAAGACACACGTGCAAAAACCTAGTTTTCCAGCTACACAGAGAAGAAATCATGTCTCCATTTCTAGCTGAAGTCAATTAGGGAAGCTGCAGCAGCTGAATTTCCCTTTAAATGGCAAGCTTTTGTTTAAATATCTGAAGCCAAATGTCCTTAATGGATTGGCTTGAGTCCAGCCAGTGAGTTTGTAAACTGAGGAGAGGCATGCCAAATCTCTACACTGAACCTGATTTACAGTTGCAGCCTCAAGGAGCCAATGAACCTAGCCTCTCTGATTTGCTATCACCTCAAGCTCAAAAGCACAGTGGTCCTGACTCTTGGATTTCACCATTTCAGCTGGATCCATATCACATAAGGAGTGATATGCAATATGCACCTTCTGAATTGGTCTGAGTCTAGCTCCAGGGGAAGCAAGGCTTAAGGAAGCCAATGATCACATTGAGCTAATTCACCCAAAAAACTGGTGAGCAGCATATCGGTAAGAATTGTTTCTCTCCTTCCTCTAGTTTTCTGGAAGCTTCGTTTATCATCAGTTTTTAAGAACCATGTGAGAACAAAATATTAGTCTTCATTTCTCTCCAATGATCTACCAATTATACAGGCTGGCTTTTTTCCTTTCTCCTTTCCCACCCCTTCAAAACAAAACAAAACTTTTGTTGCATATAGGGCAATTTTCATTTTCTGTATAATTCTCAATTCCAAAAACTGAAAAAGAGACACCTTCCCATTTTCCTGTTTCTCCAAAACACCCTTCTCCCTTGCTAAAAAAGAAAAGCTATATAAATTGATGATATAAAGTACCACTGGGCCTGCTATCTCTCTAAAAGCTGCACTGTACATGCTATTTCATTGTTAGTCTCCAAGGATTGTTCACTGCTATTCCCTCAGTACTGTTTAAATGCTATTTTTTCCACTGAATGCTATTTCCCTTGTGATTGCTATTTTCCCATTCATTCTTATTTCTCATTAATTGTTATTTCCCCAACTGTTCCCTGAATGTTTTTCATTTTTTTGTTGCTATTCCCTCAAAGCTATTTATTTTTAGGCTATTTCCCTGCTGAATATCTTTTCCCTAATGACCGCTACTTCTCCGTTATGGCTGTGAGGTCTCTCAATCATATCCAACCCCTTCTGTTGGCAGTACTTGTAGTACCCTTTTGAGAGGCTTACAATTTCTCCAAACGGATGGTTTTAAATACTCTGTATTAAAAGACCTTGGTTGGTATCACTCCTTACCAGTCAATCCTTGCCTAAACAGGAACACAGCCTATGTCAGGGGTAGGCAACCTCGGCTCTTTTATGACTCGTGGACTTCAACTCCCAGAATTCCTGAGTCAGCTATGTTGAAGTCCACGAGTCATAAAAGAGCCGAGGTTGCCTACCCCTGGCCTATGTAAATAAATATATTCACTTTCTTTTTTTATTTTTTCCTCTTTTCTCCACATGGAGGTATCGCCTTTCTCATCTCTTCTGTCTTTGTCTTCTGTCTATTCCTAGATATCCTTTAAAATGTGGAGCTGAGAAAAGAGACTGTGCTTCTTCTTCTTTCTTTCTTTCTTTCTCTTTTTTTTAGTTTTGGGCTGTCTCCTTTACACCAGACAAATTTATAGAAAAGTTTCATCTTTGATTCATAACTACAAAGTAAGAAGAAAATAATTAGATATACATGGTATTAAAAGACAGCAAAAAATCTCTCTCCTCTCACCTGGAGTCCCTGAAATTATTTTACAAAGGTGGAGTTAGCCAAGCTGAGAAAAAAGAAAATATCTGGGTCAGTTACCAAGTTAAGAAGCACAATAAATCTTTAGTATTAGCCAGAAAATAGGTTTAAGGTCTTAAAAAAAGAGGAGGAGAGAATCTGCTCTTCTCCTCACATTTAAAACTCCAGAAAAGAATTAAAAAATCCTTGCATGTGTGATATGATTTCACTTACTTTGCCTCATTGCCCAACCTCCAAGAATATTTTTTCTCCTCAAACATCACCTACTTCTACATTCTACGCTGACCAATTATTTCTTTTTGTTCTGATTTGTTGAATCAGCTACAGTCCCTTATTCACACAAATCCTTGTTTACAAACTACCATAACTGATTTGTCCATCAATTTAAGTCAATCCAGACAATCTTCATTATATCAAATAATTCAAGGATGCTTACAGTAATAAACACATAAATGGTAATGATAACATCAATATCAAACTAAACTGAATCAATTAACAGCTAAGCAGAAATATTATTAAAAAAACCCTATCCTGCTAGCCTGGGGAAGAACTGAGCAAAATTATAGTGAGAAAAGTGATCCCTCAGATAGTCAGGCCATGTAACGATCCATAGTTTCTTTAAGAATCTTTAGTTATCTTCAGAAAATAATGCAATATCGTTCACAGGTTACAACAACTTCCTGTTGACAAAAGAGTTTAAGTTTCTCAGTAGAGCTGTTATGTCTCTTGTCTTGGAGTAAAGCAGAAACCTCAAGTGAGGAGAGCTTTCTATGGTTTAATGACTGTATCTTACTTGCAAGGAATATTTTGTGGTGTTAGAATAACTGGATACTGGATAATCAGTATTTGAGAAAACCTAAACTAACTATCACAGTCTTTTAAAAGGTTTTTCTTCCCTTATTAATGCTTCTTGGCAATGTTGCAGAAAACAGAGTATTGGAAATAACTTTTTAGATTATATTTGACAGTAACTGAAGTGAAAATTCCTCTTCCCAAAAACAAATAACTATTTTGCTAAATATCCTCAAGTTCTATAAACTGAAAATAATCCATAGAAATGAGAAGTTGTAGCCTTGGAAGACTAGTGTCCAATGATCTGTCCTAACATCAGAATCCAAGTCAAGGAAAATCAAATCAATGTGGCTGCAAAGTGTGATGAACATTGTTCATAGTGAGTTTTGAGTGTTCCAGCTTCAATATCTTGATAGCAGATATTCTAGAAAGTAGAAAAAAATCAATATTTTTTTTCTGTGTTGATGCAATGGAGAATGACAAGTAAATTCTCACTGCTAAATCCGTATCTGTAAGTTCAGGTGGGTTTTAAGAATAACTCCACTCCAATCTGATCTCTTTTAAAAGTTCTGCAACTTGCTCTTCTGTTTTCTATCTTTCTGTTTCATCACTGGTAAACCATTGCCACAGACAAAATCATCATTAGTCAATTACAAAAAGCAGCTTTATGAGAAACAGCTTGCATCCTGTGAAGATACCTTTAATACCATCCAACAACATCATCTATCATCCCCCCCCCCCGGCTTTTTGTGAAGAGATGCCAAAAAATTCCAAACCTAGTCTAAATATCTGGCTGATTGTGCAAGCAACCATAATATGAAGTCTAATACAAATAAATACTGGCAGGTGTGACTTATTATCTGCTGTGAACAGATAATAATAAAGTTATATTCCATCCAGCTCTGATAAGTTAGGTAAAGGCAGGGAAGGATTGAACTATTCAGATTTGAAAATCTGCTATTGTAACCCCATAATAAAATTCTATTACCATTTGTAATTTTACTTCCCAGTCTGGTCTACCTTGAACACATGGCAGGTCTTAGTGGCTTAGGTAGAAGGAAGGATTCACCTTCATGCTTTCATTCCCAGGAGTTTTATATTTTGTTGATAAGCTTTACACTTGTGGTTTCAAACTTTCTTCAGAAATGGAATTGGGAGTGGGTTTTTTAAATGATGAACATTTCTGGATTGTTGCTGGATTGTAACTATCTCCCATTCTTTGCAGTGGCCAACAGCCACACACGTGTGTGTGTGTGTGTGTGTGTGTGTGTGTTTGTGTATACACATACACACACGCACACAATGTAGAAACACACACACATAAACATGTATATATCTGTAGACGTTCCTCTCTCTCTTCTACACATACAGTATACACAATTCTCGTAACTTACAATAACCCATGAAGAATCTGAACAATGAGAGAACGTTTTCTACTTCAGGCAGAATGAAATTGCATAGGAAATATAATGTTTCAAAGGTAAAAGTGGCCATCATCCTCCCTGACCACCTTTTCTGGCCATTAATATAGGATAAATTGATACTCTAAAGCAGGCATGTCAAACTCGCGATGTCACATGATGTCGCGCGACGTATTGGAACTTTTTCTCCATTGCTGGCAATGGGGTGAGCATGGTTTCATCGCAACGCGTCCGGCCCGCGGGCTGGCAGTTTGACACCCCTGCTCTAAAGAGCAGGGGTCTTCAAACTATGCATGCTGGCTGAGGAATTCTGGGACTTGAAGTCCACAAGGCATAAAAGGGCAAGTTTGAAGACACCTGCTAAAGAGAATACTCTCTTGCAAACAACAGGTGCTATAGTGTGGGTCCACTCTCAAAGATGGTGCTTCAATACTCTGTGCTAAAGCAATGATCAGTTTGAAAATAGAGCAACCCAAGAAGTCTCAGCTTGGATGGATGGATGGATGGATGGATGGAGATAGATAGATAGATAGATAGATAGATAGATAGATAGATAGATAGATAGATAGATAGATAGATCTCTGACCTTAAAATAGTCTTTATATTCTTTACATCTTTTAGCATCTATTCTTCAACAACTATTGTTAAAAATCTATATGTAGAACATAACACAATTTTATTTTTATGCAGACACTTTTTTCTCTTCTAACTAGGATTTCATTGTTGTAATTTTCACTCACTCTTGCTAATGAAACTTATAAAGGCTCCAGGCTTCAAGATCTGAAAATGAGAAAGAGACTATATCTTGGTGTCAGACCAAGTGGTTTCCACAGAGAAAGTCTAGGTTCACTTCCTGGTTTCTCTAGTTATAAAGAGTAGAGAACAATTATGAAAATACATCTTGGCTGCAGACTTTTTCTAGATCAGGTTAAGAGAGTTATGAATAAATTAGTCAAAATGACAGCATGATGGAATGCAAAAGCTAAATATTGTCAACCATCCTGTCATCTCTCAGACATATAAGCTGTGCCTGGCAGTGATAAGCTTTTTCTGAGAGAATAGCTAGGAATGAAACAAATAAGGTTTGCATGGAAAAGGAGATAGAAAGTTGAAATTAACTAAGTCATGGCAGGAATGGAGCTGCAATGGAAAAGATGAAAGAAAAAAAAGGATGGCTGGCTATATGTCTATGGAGATTCTCAGTCAATCAGATCATGGTTGTCCCAAGATGTTTTTTCAAGAGGCAACCAGATTTTCTTATTTTTCTTTGATGAACTAAGTTGTATTTAGGAAATTTGGAATACTGAAGATCTTGATCAATGTTTCTCATTGTTGGAGCTTTATGATATTAAATTTGCTGACTAGGCAATTCTTGGAATTGAAGCCCACAGTTTTTAAACCTGCCAAGGTTAAGAAACATTTACCTAGAGGTTCCATAGAAAGTAGAGGGATGCGGTGGCTCAGTGGGTTAGGATGCTGAGTTTGTTGATCAGAAGGTCAGCAGTTTGGCGGGTCAAATCCCAAGTGCAGCATAACAGAGTGAGCGCCTGTTACTCATCCCAGCTTCTGCCAACCTAGCAGTTCAAAAGCATGTAAAAATGCAAGTAGAAAAATAGGGACCACTATGGTGGGAAGGTAACAGCGTTCCGTGCGCCTTTGGTGTCTAGTCCTGCTGGCCCACTTGACCACAGAAACATCCTCGGACAAGCGCTGGCTCTTCGGCTTTAAAACGGAGATGAGCACCGGCCCCTAGAGTCAGAAACGACTAGCACGCATGTGCGGGGGAACCTTTACCTTTACCTTTACCTCCATAGAAAAGCACAGATCACTAAAGATGTAGAAAAATGACAGAATATGGGATCATGGCACTGCAGGTCAAAATTAAGATCTTATGTCCCATTTTTCTCACTTTGGTTAATCATTCCAGAGAGATTTTAATTTAAAAACAGGTTATGATCTTGCTTACATAGATTCTTTTTTTCAGTTTTTTTGAAAAATCTGCATATTTTCATATGGGGAAATAACATATTATTTTTATTTTATTTTTATTTTTATTTTATTACATTTATATACCGCCCTTTCCCTGAGGACTCTTTGAATATAACTAATAGCACATTAGAGTAAATTCAAACATTTTAATTTGGTACTTGTGACCAAATAAAACAAAAACAAAATTGATATTGTGAGTGTAAAGAAATTTCTCTAGCATGCACGGTCTTTCTCAAATGTACACTCTGGGTTCAAGTAATTGAACAGCACATGATTTGCTGAAACATCATAAGAAAAGCTGCCTAGCCATTTACTTTTTCTAGGGTTTTCTGCTTAACTCACACAAGAATCAAGAAATTAAAAAAAAGACAATGCAACAAATATATTATGGTCTTTAAAGAACCAACCATTTATAGTTATTACTGTCTGATGTATTTCAAAATTATCAGGTTCTTCAGGAAAGATTCAGTATAACATATATTTTACATCTCCTGATCCTTAGAGAAGGATAAAACTTACTGGTTTCTCCTTGAATGGATGTATATACTTCCACATTTACTTTTTTTTAAAAAAAGAATCCAACCACACAATGGCATCCACACAATGATGACGCCACAACTCATGCCCAAAGCCCTTGGCAAGAGTACAAAGCCAAGTTTTCAGCACCTTATGAGTTGATAATTCTTCATGTGAACAAGTCAAGTGCAGACAAACAAAGATTTATACAAAATATTCATTTTCAAAAGTTTTGAAATAATTTTGGTTAGTTAATACCAAATTTTCAGAGTATTATCAAAGTATATAAAACGAGAAGGGCGGGATATAAATGGAATTAAAATAAAATAAATAAAATATTTGAGTAATGAAATCTTTCTTCACTGGACCATTAACTTAATAACAAACTGATAACTGATAATAGAACGATGCATTTCACTCCTCCTGAACTATTTCTATTCAGCCATTTCCCCCCTAGGGTGATTAGAAATATAGCAATTATAATCCTTGGCTAAGAATAGTAATGAATAAGGATATGGTCCCAGACAAATGACAATAATAATCATGGATTTACATAGTAAATGTTTACAAAGCACCAGCAATTAAAATGGAAAAATTGCAGTAATTGGGGAAACATTAAGAGCTGACAAAAAGCTGATAGTTGCACTCAACTCCACAAAACCTGCCTTTGTCTTGTTACCTCCAAGGATATAAATGAAGGGTCAGCTGGATATATAGAAACAATAACAATATTATAACAACAGCAATATGCATCTTTTTTCATTGGGAGATCTCTAAGAATTTTACAACCTTTTTAAACACACCAATGTAAGGAATTGAGACAGGATCTGTAGGTTGAATAAATAATACAACCCAACAATTTCCTTATATTTCATGAATAATTCATTCCTCATTTTTTCTATTGTTTTGTTTTGTTTCATTCATTCCATGATGATGGGAGCAAAAGAGAAAAATAAACTGAACAAATTTTTTTGAAGAGAACATTAATTGATTGTTAAAACTTTCTATTATTCACTGTAAGACCTAACCAGAAAATATATTAATATTTCCTACATCTCTAGAGAGAAATGGGAGAACAATTATAGTTCTAGTTCATATATCTCTTTATGACTCAGGACCAGTGATCAATGATTAATGTCAATTTCTTCACTTGATCTGATCACTTGGAAATCATCCTGCTCATTTTGTTCATAGAGGTTCTGGATCTCTACCTATTTCCAGTCTTGTGGGCACCATTACACATGATTTAAGAACAAAACAAAACTCCACCATTCTTCATGAAAATGTACAGTATAGAATAGTAACTCAGTACTCATTGTTAATTGGTTCGGGAGGGGCAATGAGTACTGAATATTTTTTCCCTATAAGAAATAAGTAGTGAGACACAAGGCAGCTGACGCTGACAAGTTCTAGCTTGTGGGTTGAGCGCCAAGCAAACTAGTACCAGGACAAAATTTCCATGTCAAAATGCACTGAAATTCAATGAGTTTCAACAACGAGAGAGAGAAAAGAGAGAGAGAGAGAGAGAGATGCCAACTACAACTTAGTCTCGAGTTTCAGAAAATTCTTCTTCATTTCACAACAGACTTCCAAAGAAAGAAAAAAAAATCTAAACTGACTATTTTTTAAGAAATAGGAAAATCCCTGGTCAGTACTCCTGTTCTTTCAAAAAATGATAATCCAGATAACATGAATTAGAATGTGAGTGCAGTTAATATATGAAGTTACTCCAAGAGAGCTACAGATAAATTTACACAAGGACCAGCTTATCTGGAAAATATCTAATAAAAGCATTTTTTAAACCTTCTGAAATGTGAAGAAAAGAGATGGTGACTGACGTGTAAGCCTTCAATATTTGCTCCCATTATTGATTTAATGAAATGCACGCCAGCCCATGCAATTTTAGACCAATCATTGGGAGGGGAGAAAGAAGTTTAATTTTTCCTAAGCCTAAAAATCTGTTCAAATGAACCCCTCTGTTAACAAAAGGCCTGACAGTTTAGAGAAATATTGTACTCACATGCAAATATGCTTTTCTCTCTCATGAGTCTGTAATAGAAGTCATTTAGGCTAGAAAAGCTACTACCTATTACACTATGATGCTTTTTTCAGCATTTCTTTAGCTAAAAGTTCTAGTTTTTTAAAGGAACCTATTTCTTTATAGCTAGAGAACCCAGAAAGCCATTGATTATTGCCGTTGTATTAAGGCCTTCACTTCTCAATTTAATTTACTTGTTGGCCAATAGAAGTTTGGTAGAAAAAGAATACATGGACAATACAAAACAATATCTCTGAAAAAGTGGAAGAGCACCATCAGGTGGTGGTTGTTGTTTTATGTATCAATCAAACACACGAGCACCAGTGAAAGTATCATTATTATCCATCTGCTCCTAAAGAAATGCAAAAATTATCATCTGGCATTAAAATGTACTATGGGCAAACCTTTCAAAGAGTGTGGGCATTCAAGGAAATTGCTATCAGAGTTTATCATCACTGACAAGTTTTTGCATTGCAGTAGCGTCCCAAACATTTTTATTGCTCAAAAACGGGTGGAATGGCAAGATCAAAGTTTTTGTGTTTTCTTTTATTCATCCCTGTTATCTCAGCCCCCAAAGAAATATTTGAGGAAAAACTGCAAACATTTATTGCAGCAAAATGCCTGAAGATATCTGTCTGAAACTTGGCATCTAAAAAGTCTGCCATCCTTGTTACACAGTACTCCATCCATTCTACTAAAAACTGAAGGCCATCCATTCTAGTTGGATCCAGAATTATTATTTTTTTCAAAATTGAATCATGAACCTTGAAGAGGATAAGATTACTCTTGAATATCTTATCATAAATTGTCAATCATAAATCTCCAATTCAAATTAATTCAGTGTGTTAATTTCTGAAATCTTCTGCCTTTTGTTCATCGAACTCAGGGTGCTAATCCTAAGATTACTGGCTTTTCTCACTGAACTGAATAATGTATAACATTCACATAGGTTACTTTGTTTCTTATTTGATTTGATACCAGCTCTAAATATTCTTTGAGCTACATCGCCATAAATTGTCAGTTGTTTATTATTTAATTACTCTTATAGAATTAGTCTCAAAAATACTGATAGTTTCATTTTTGGAGTTGTAGAATACATATATGTTGAACAAGGGGAAATATCCAACAGAATTGTTATGGGAGAGACCCCAATTTGTAATTCATGTCACAATCAATTTGATGTTAGTGCCAAAAATTATTAAGCAAATATCTTCACTTGAAATTCATTAGCATTTGGCATTCATTAACAAGTCCTATCTTCATTTGACTAACCATAAGATCATTTATATTGTGTCAGAATCACTTCAGAATCTCTATATCCATATCAGAGGTATTGACCATATGGAAGGGAAAAAAAACCTACACAATGTTCACCTTCCAGTTTTATTTATTATTTTATTTATTAAATTTGAACAATACCCATGTAACTTTGGGTGGTTTACAGATTATGTATAAACCATAAACAATATAAAATAGATATGATTAAAAAGCAGAATTAAAACAAAATGTTAAGTTATTATGTTCAAAGAAGCAATGCAATTTGCACAGAGCTGATTCTCTGCAGTCAAGAACAGGAAACTTTACAAAGCCAATCAGAGAGAAAAAAATGAATATACCTAGCTGAAACTGAACTTGGTTTTTATTTGACACGTCCTTCCTATCCTTTGATGCATGAGGCCCCTGGATACAGAACAGCTCCAACTGACCTACTCTATAGAGTACTTTCTTAAAATACCCTTTGATATATCTTTCCTGTAAGTCAAGTAACTTGTGAAGACACTTCTGCCTGTGCTTCACCATTCATCTGAAAAATAAATAACCTGTTTCCATATTGAAGGACAGGAAGGAGATAGGATATTAACTGAACAGAGGCAAAAAGTAACATAAAATCCTATAATGTCAGTCCACTGCTGCCTCACTAAGAGCTAGTGAATCACATTCAGTACTAGAATTCTAAATACAAAGGGGTTGACGTCAGTGACCAAATGGCTGCGTGCCATATGGTTTGTAGGCAGCCATATCAACAGTCAATTATCCAGAGAGTAAATACTGAGCTGCTGTAAATTACTGGGCTATAATTCTATTCCAATGAGGACTTTATGACACTGCAAACCTCAGGAGTGAAAATAGTTTGTTCTGCATACATAGCTATGGAAATATGATTACCACTCTTGTCCCAATTATGCT
The DNA here is from genome assembly GCF_947247035.1 of Vipera ursinii. Taxonomy (NCBI): domain Eukaryota; kingdom Metazoa; phylum Chordata; class Lepidosauria; order Squamata; family Viperidae; genus Vipera; species Vipera ursinii. The sequence continues at coordinate 21,078,435 of NC_139515.1, forward strand.
CATTTGTAATGATTAAAAAACCCCTCAGTCATGGGCTGGGAACTAAAAGTCCATCATTTGTAAAACTACATGTGTGATAGAGAGAAATCCAGAGATCCACACATTTTATCTGATTGTCAGCCTTCTGAAGATGAGGCTCTGTTGATGTTTTAAATCTAAAACAGGAAAAACAGAAATTCAGGCTGATTAAATTTTCCTGTATTTCACAGGTCAGAAAAGACTTTCTACTTGGTATGTGGCTATCGAGTTAGAAGAATGTAACTTAGTTCGGTGGCAGAACCTTGAAGATAGGGATCCTAAGTTCAGTTTCTGGAAATTCAGCCATTACAAAAATAAATCCTTTTATTTATGAAAGAGCCACTCTATATCTATTAAATTCTATATCTGATAAACAAACAAACATGACAGACAATCTAAGTATCTGTAATATTGCATCCTTATCCTAATTAAAGACAGAAAAAGTTCTATAGTGATACCCTGTCAGAAGTGACGGTCATAAATAGCAAGAATGCTGTATTTAAAAATAAAATTGCAGGAAGGTGTGCTTCAGCAGGATCATTTAGATTCTCATGAACTCCAGCATCATCCAAAAATGTTTTATAACCAATGGATTTCCAGGTGAAGAAAATGGTGAACTGACACATTCTGAAAAGGAGAGACACCTCCAAGGCAAAGAGTTGTGACTGGACTGATAACCTGGTCCAGCAGATCTTCTCCAAACAAGGGGTAGCCAAGAGATTGTTCATGTGTGCTCTGGATGGCTGTCCTGATGAGGAAACCCACTGGAATCAGAGACAACCTGCAGACAAACTATTAGTAAAGTATCAGGAATCAAGGGAGAAACATCAAGCTCTCAGCTTCAACTGAAGCCGCCTTAAGAAAAATTCACTTGACTCAAACCCAATTTCTAGCCCCACTTTCTAGCACACATTTGAAATATTTTAAAATCCAGTGATATGCTGGCACTTAGAACAGCCAGAGCTAATTTGAAAAGTGCCATAAAAGGTGCAAAGCAAGCCCATTGTCAGAAAATTCAGACCTTTTTTCTGGACCCAACAAACGTGTCAAGGAATCTAGACCAGTAATAAATAGCTGGCTTCATCGAGATGCAAGGATGACACAGACTTCCTAAATGAGCTGAATTCATTTTTGGAAGATTTGAGGCATCAAATAGCACTCCTGCTAGGAAAGGTGTGCCCCATCCTGGTGAGCAAATGCTTAGATTTGATGTAACCTCTGTCTGGAAAACACTGCAGAAAGTGCCAGAACCCATATATTATTAAGGCGAGCTCTTTTTATTTCATTATTCTGGGTTCTGCCATTCTCCTGAAGGGGAGGGGGAATACGTTGCTCTTTCTTTCTTTCTATCACTACAATGTATCCTTTCCACTGTTTCTGCATATCTACTCTTTGAACTGTCTCTCCCTTGATGTTACCTTTGGGGGGAGAAAGGAATGTGACTCCGGCCATCTAGCTTATTTCCCATTTCGGAGGGGAAGGTGTAAAGACCCAACAACATTGCTGCAAGCCTGGAAAAGATCTGTGTTATCAGCTCCTTTCCCACAATGGATTTGACACCTGAGGATTGGCCCATTCGAACTGGCCAGATGAACTATTGGGGTGGGGCTTGCTTGGGACTCTTTTAACCTATTGATCTGAGTGGATCAACCCTCAGATCCTGCCTATCATGCCTGCTATCAGCTTCTCCTAATAAAAGTTCCTTTTGCAAGAAACTGCTTCCACAAGTCCTGCTTTCTTAGGATGAGGTTTTGAAGTGGACCCTGACATTAGGCAGGATCTGCAGTAACAGTCATCCCAGAAGGAAGACCCTTACCAGTGGACTTAGCAAATGATGTTGGATATTGAAATGGAAAGGGAAGAACCTGTGATGGGAGGGGAAGCCTCCCATCAAGCAGATCCCAGTGGATATTGCTATGTATTAATGTTGTGTTATGGTTATGTACATTACAAAAAGGGTTATGAGGTAAAACCGGCCGGAACACACGGCAGCTTTTGACAGCTGTCAAAAGCTGCCGGAGGCTTATGCGCAGCCGCAACGCCTTGACAGCTCTCAGCTGTCAAGCCGCGGAGACAGCGCAGGCATGGCAAAATGTAACAGCTCCGGCTGTCAAAGCCAGCCGCCGCGGATTGGACCTCACCGACCGCGGGAAACCGGCAAGTTTCTGATTGGTCACCAGCGTGCCAGCTGGAGTATAAATATCAGCGCAGAAAGTCTGTCAGCGCCCGGTTCCATGCTATTATTAAAGGTGGTTACTTGAGCCAGCTGTCTCATGTGTTCCTTACTGAAGATAACACAGATATAGCTCCAAATCCTCAAGCTCAATAGAAGAGGTAGTGGTTGCAGAACGCCGCCATAAGCCCAGGTGGTCGATGGATGTTGGGAGGAAGGAAGACTGGGAGAAGAAAGCAAGAAAAGTGACACTCAGATGAGGCAGTCATCAGCTGGGTGGGAAAGTCAAGATGAAGAGGTCACTTTGCCTTAGCAAAGACAAGGATGACTGACCACCATGCTCCAGCCAGTTTTTGGAACCAGCCATTGACATGTTGAGAATCACTATCAACTCCATGAGGGAGGAGAAAACTGATCCATGCCAGAGCACCGTCAGCCTGGGCTCCGCAGAAGGGACAGATGAAGGGGGGTGAACCAGCAGTCCATGACCCTTCCACAAGCACCACTGAGGCTGCAGCTGTCACAACCACCACCCCCTCAGGCCAGGCAGCAACTGTGGATCGAGATGGACGACAACACAGATGAAAGAAGAGACATCAATCCATCTGAAAGTTCCCACTGCTGGAGGTGAAGTACCACAGGGAGCCATGATGCCTGGGATTTTTCCTAACACAGATGCTAAACTACATGGATGAATATGGCCACAGCATACCAAGTGACTGGGGTCCGGTTTGCCTTGTGCAAGCTTCCCTGGATGGGATCCCGGCAGAATGAGTGGTAGATCTCCATGATGCTGATGCCCCAGAACTGCAAAACTTTAATCAATTTATAGCAACTCTTAGACATCATTTTGAAGATCCACTAGCTGACCAAAGGGCACGGGACCGAATAAAAACCATCCAGCAAGGCAGATGACCCATGGCGGAATATACCCAAGAGTTCTGAGCTCTGGCCAGCAAATTAAATTGGCCGGAGGATATCCTGATTGGACATTTCAAGGGTGGTCTGAACTATAACATATTTATTTATTTATTTATTTTATTAAATTTATATACCGCCCTTTCCCGAAGGACTCAGGGCGGTTTACAGGGCATTTAAAACAACCAATACAAAAGTTAAAAACAAATTTAAAAAATTAAATCATCCCTAGAATTAAAAACCCCAGTTAAAAATTCTCAGCCTGGGCCAGAGAGCTCAAAGAGCCAGGTTTCAAGTTCCCGGTGAAATGTGCGGAGGTCGGGGGCAGTCCTAAGCTCCACAGGCAGCTGGTTCCAGAGGGCTGGTTCCACAGTCTTTTATCGGCAGCACCCTGAGAAGACTCTCCCTGTGGGAGCGCACTGGACGAAGGGAGCTTGATGCCGGCAGCAGGTGTTCCCTCAGATATCCCGGACCTAAGCCATTCAGGGCTTTATAGGTCATCACCAGCACCTTGAATCTCACTCGGAGGGCAACCGGAAGCCAATGCAGCTCGCAGAGTAGAGGTGTTACATGGGAGTATCGGGAAACCCCCCTTCACATATATGATGCTTGCATCCCCCGAGGAGACCCTGACTGACTGAAAGACTGGTACATCCTAGCCAAAGAGGTGGAGATCTACCTTGCCTAAGAGGTATTGGCACGGGGGAAGATCGAGGGGAAGGTCACTATCAGAACTAACCCGTGAACTATTGAAGCAAGCTCCAACTGCCAAAAGAATGACAGGATGCTTCAGTGTGGAAAGGAAGGGCACCACGCAGCCAAGTGCCACTCATGCACCCCTGTTTAGAAACCTGATTGAGCCCTGGCTGGGAAATTCAGGAAGACTCCAACAAAGCTGAAAGAGATGGCCATGAAAAGCAAAGCAGTCATTGAGTTCCATACCTATATGCCAAGCTCTCTAAATGCGAATTCCATAAGGAGAAAATCGACTATTTGGGATATTGCATCTCCCTAAATGGACCCTGAGAAGCTCCAAGCAGTACTAGAATGTGCTCTGCCCTGCACCAGAAAGCTGTCAATACACGTCCTTTGAAGAAGGCAAGCAGGAGTCTCCAACAGGCACCTGTGACAAACAAAAGCGGCTTTATTCAGCTCAAAAGCACAAAAGCAAAAGCAAAGTCAGTGTTCAGAGTTAATTGCTCCCATCGCTTACATAGCTGGTCAGAGACAGGGCCCCACCCACAACCCACAAGCTAGCATCCGCCCACAACCCATTATAATCCCTCCTTCCCTTTGCAGCCCCCTTTCTGCTCTATTCTACTCACCACCCTCTGCACGGCCATCAGTCTTTTCCCCCCACATCCAACAGTCTGCTGGACACCAGGTAAGCAGTCCATGAAAACCCCACCCTTAAGCCCAGATGTTTGGCTCCCCCGTATTCGGCTCCACAAAGGGTGGTGCTACTCAAACTGCCCCCAAGCCTCTGCTGAGGCAGTTCAAGCCCTGGAAGCTTGCTACAGTGATGGTGGCCCTTCTGAGCATCATGCCTCCAGCTGGCAGGTGGTGAAACAAGCCAGAAGCTCACAGCAGCCAGCAGTTGGCGGCGACACCCAACAAAGTCTCCAAAGACAGCTGACTGTTGGTGGGGCCTGCGGATAGCTCGGTGGCGTTGGTGGTGCTGGGCAGGGAGCCGGCAACGTGAGGCTCTTGCTCCCCCCCCACTAAATATTGGAGGGTGGCAATACGAGGCTCTTCCTCCCCCTCAATGAATGTCGGGCCCACGGGGCTCAACATTACAAAGTTTCCTTGGATTTCCTAACTTTTACTGACAATTCATCCCTTCCTTTGCACAAATTGCATTACTAATTATGAACTTACTGAAAACCAAAGGGGAGGGAAAGCTCAAGCCAAGTCAACCATTGAAATGGACAGTGGAATGTCAAGCCGCATTTGAAAGGCTTAAAAGACTATTTTCTGCTGAACCAGTTTTAAGACACCACGACACTGATAAACCATTTGTAATTCAAGTGGATGCCAGTGACGTAGCCTTGGGTGCTGTACTTTTACAGGAAAACAATGAGGAGAAATTACAACCCTGCTCATATACATCAAGGAAGCTCACAGAGACAGAACAAAGGTGGGCAGCCTGGGAGAAAGAGGCTTATGCTGTGTGATGGGCTCTTCTCACTTGGCGGAACTTCCTGGAGGGGAACAAAATTTGTTTCCATGTATGGATCGACCACAAGAACCTGGAAGCACTAAAAATGCCCAGGAAACTAACTCCTAAACAAGCGAGTTAGTTGCAACATTTTAATTGGTTTAATTTCACATTAAAACATCTGCTGGGAGGGAAAAACCTTTTGGCAGACACTGCCCTCATATAAAAGTAACTGAAGTGAGGTAGCAAAACCACTCATGCCAGATAAACAACTAGCAGCACAAGTCATCACCCGGGCACAAGCCAAACTCCAAAAACCTTTATCGAGCCAAGCAGGAATCGAGTTTTAAAAAGTGCTAGAAACAGATCAATGGTTTCTAAGCCACAAGAACCTATGCATCATAACAGATGGTCTGCCATGTGTTTGGGGAAAATTATACATACCAAAACACCAGAGACTAACATTCATGCAGTTGTGCCATGACGCAAAGTCAGCAGGTCATTTCGGATTCATGAAAACCTAGTCAAAAGGCAATTTTGGTGGCCATCAGTAAAAATGACATTGAAAGCTTTGTACCTAGCTGCCCAATCTGTGCCTCAGCAAAGAGATTGCAAGGAAAACACCTGGATTACTGCAACCAGTAGTGACCCTGTCAGCATCTTGGAAGGAGATTTCCATGGACTTTATTGTGGAGTTACCAGAAAATGGGGCAAATATAGTCATCTGGGTCATGATGGACTTATTCTCCAAACAAGTACATTTTATTCCCTGCCCCAAAATCCCCAATGCAAAAACACTTGCAAAGCTTTTCATTCAACACATATACTGGCTTCATGGAACTCCACAGTGCATCATATCCGATAAAGGAGTACAATTCACATCAGAGTTCTGGAGAGCATTCCTAAGCTTGTTAGGGACCACCCAGGGACTGTCATCTAGTCATCATCCACAAATGAATAGTGGGACTGAATGATCAAACTCAGCACTAGAACAGTACTTAAGATGCTTTATTAATTACCAGCAGGACAACTGGACTGATTTGCTTCCCTTTACAGAAGTTGCCTATAACAATGCAGTCCACTCCAGCATGGGTTACACTCCTTTCCAAGTCACAACAGGACAAAGTTTTAATCCGATGCCTGAACTTCCTTCATGTGACCCTGTCATCCCCTCTTTAAAGGAGTGGATTGCACAACTAAAAAACACCTGGTCAGTTGTAAGGAAAGCTTTAGAGGAAGCTAAACAAGTGAATAAAATGCAAGCTGACAAAAAGAATTGAGCCAAAACCTTTTAGCATGAGGGAGAAGGTTTATCTATCCACCAAATACTTAAAGTACCTACAGCCCTCAAAGAAACAGGGACCAAAATTTGTGGGACCATTTCCTATTACTAGAATCATAAATCCTGTCACAGTAGAATTAAAACTCCCCAAAACACTCAGACAGGTTCACCCTATTTTCCACTGCAGCCTTCTAAAATGAGAGCAACAATCACTCTTAAGACCAGCTGCTGCTCCTCCCCTTCCTCCCATCATGGTGGAAGAAGAACAGCATTTTGAAATTAAAAAAAATCCTAGATTCCAGAAAACATCAGGGCTCCACCCAATACCTAGTAGCATGGAAACATCTCCCAATCTCCCAAAATGAGTGGGTCCACAAATGCCACATTAAGGCCCCCAAGCTCCTTAGGAAATTTAATGAGACATATCCCAACAAACTGGACTAATCCCTGTCTCCATTTTATTAACATTCAGAAAGCAGCAGGCCCAGATAACATCACTAGGCAGGTTCTTAGGGAATGTGCAGATGAGATGACTTGTGTTCTTACAGATATTTTCAATCTGTCATTGCAGCAGGCAGTGGTCCCATTGTGTTTTAAGATGACTGTCATCTTGCCATTGCCAAAAAAGTCCACAATTACAGGTCTCAGTGATTACCATCCGGTTGCACTGACGTCCATCATTATCCTTTGAGAGGCTAATACATTATTGTATCTAGCCTCCCTCCAGCATTTGATCTGCTTCAGTTTGCTTACTGACGAAATCGCTCTACAGAGGATGCTATTTTTTGTGTTCTCCATCTGAGCTTGGAACACTTAGAGGAAAGAAATACTCATGTGTATTGTTGTTTACGACTTCAGTTTGGCATTTAATACAATCATTCCCCAGCATTTAGTAGACAAACTTGGCCTTTTAGGCTTAAACACTCCTTTGTGCAATTGGATTCTTGATTTTCTTACTAACAGGCCCCAGTATGTGCAAGCTGGAACATTCTCTTGAACACAGGTTCTCCTCAGGGCTATGTCCTAAATCCACTGCTGTTCACCCTGTTGACCCATGACTGTTGTTTTAGGTTTGCCACCAACCATAATGTGAAGTATAATAATACAACAGATGACAATGAGGGTGCTTACTGCAAGGAGATTGAGGGCTTGATGAACTAGTGTAACAAAAACAACCTAGTTTTAAATATTGATAAAACTAAAGAGATAATTGACGATTTCAGAAAAGGCAGGCACAGCCACACTCCTTTGTGTATTAATGATTCACCTGTGGAGATGGTTTCCAGTATCAAATTTCTGGGTGTGCAGTTAGCGAGTAGGCTGGCTTGGTCACTCAACAGCTAGACACTAGAGAAGCGGACATAGCAGTGCCTGCATTTTCTGCATCACATGAGAAAAGCACATCTTCCTTCCCCTGTCCTTACTACTTTCTATAACAGGACACTTGAGAAAATCCTGTCATACTACATTACAGTCTGGTTTGGAAGCATCACTGTTTCAGACAGGAAGGCGGTGCAGAGAGTGGTGAGGATGGTAGAAAAGATTATTGGCAGTTCCCTCTCTTCCATCCAGGACAGCATATAAGCAATGTTTGAGCAGAGTATACAAAATTGTCTGGGACACTACACATACTCTTCATGACCTGTTTTCCTTGTTACCGTCTGGGAGGAGATACTAAGAAGAGAGTTGTTGAAGCTTTAATTTAAAAACAAAAATGGGAGGATCCATGTATCCTTCCTCCCAAGGACAGAATTAATACAAGAATAGATAAGAAATGTATTAAAAATATGCTTGTATACCTTGCTAAGAAGACAAGAAACCAGGTTCTAGGACAACATATTAACCTTAAGCTAAGGTTTAAGAATACCAGACTACTGCATAATAATTTTATAATCTTTTTTTGCACAAGAGGAAAGAATATAAATTTAACTTACTTGACCAGGGATAAGATATTTTTATAAAACTTCAGAGACTTCTTATGGACTTTTTGCTAAAAATGCACAGAAATAGGTTTCTAGTTTTGCCAATTGAAATATTTAAATCTGGGGAAAAGCAAACCATATAATAGTATCACTCCTCTGCCTTTAAGATTATAAGTCTGTAACTAAGGTAAAGAAAATTAGAAGTTCTTCTTTCAATATCTTTTCCTTTTCTTCTATACCCTTTCTTCTTTCCTTCCTTCCTCCCTCCCTCCCTCCCTTCATCTCATTTTCTGTATTTTCTCATGTTTATTTTACTCATTTAAAAATCACTAACTAAAAATTATTATTTTTTTTTTTAAAGTCACTTCATTGTCTGAAGCCACGGAAAACTGAATTAGAAGGATTTCCCTGAATTTTCAATTCCATAAAAATACCACTGTACCTTCTTGCATATGATGTGTTGCTACAGGATATGATGATGACCACCAAATTAAAATACTTTCTTACATGTAATATAACTGCAGGATAGGGTTATCCACAACTTCTAGGTACCGTATATTAAATACCTATTCATAATAAACAGAGACATACTAGCTGGTGTCTTCCAAGCTGTAAGGAGCTTCAGTTCCCATAAACCTTGTTTTTTCTTGTACCGTATTTTCCGGCGTATAAGACGAGTTTTTAACCCATGAAAATCATCTCAAAAGTTGGGAGGTCGTCTTATACGCCCAGTCATCTTATACGCCGGAAAATCAGCGAGCCCGGGAAGGCACGTCCTCCCCTCTCACTCTTGCCGGCATCTGGCGGGAGCCGGCAGGGCAGTCCTGCGCATGTGTGCGCTCCCCAGCTGTTAAGGAGCACTCCTTAGCAACCGGGGAGTGCGCGCATGTGCAGGACTGCCCTGCCGGCTCCCACCCGACGCTCTTCCCTCTTGAGGCAGCTTCGCTCCCTGGCTCCTAAGGAGTCCTCAGGGATGCTGCCTCAAGAGGGAAGAGCGTCGGGTCCTGCCAGCTCCCGCCTGACGCTCTTCCCTCTTGACTTTGTGACTGCTTCGAAATCCATTTCTGTAGAGTGCACAAGAAATAGCACTAATTTATTGCCACAAAGTTAGAGGTGGAGATCCTGTGAATCAAAATTGTGCTGTAAATTATTAGGCAAGAGATCTGAATTTCATTCACAGTAGAATCTATTCCTCATGCTTTATAAAAGTAGGTTAAAAATGTTGGGGGGGGGGTTGCTAGTATTATTTGCCAAGGTAACTATAAGACTTTTAAAAGCGCAGATTGCAGTACAAAGTGTTGCAACTTCATTATCCCGGTCTGTTCACAAGGACTTTGTTCCTTTCCCCTGACAATCCCAGGTCGCCTCACTGCTTGGGCACCAAAAGGGAGAAGATGGAAACTGATCTTGGGGGATTAGTTACTTTCCTTTTCCATATCAGTCTTTTTCTGGACATCCAGGAAACTGCAAACTAGAGATTCCATTATAGGAGCCCATAGCAATTTCAATCACAACAACCTCCCACAATCAAAGCTATGCTTAAATGATCTGTTGGAAGAGTTCTAACGTGCATGAGCCTCTGTGGGCAGGAAGCCTCCCCCATTTTTCAGAACGACCCATGACCAAGACCCCCCAAAGCGACCATGTTACCTGCAGCGCTCTGGAGCCTGGCAAAGAGACGGCGCCCACCTCTGAGGCACCCTTCCAGGATCGGCTCAGAACACGTTTCCTTCTCGCCTTTCCCGCATGCACCAATCAGAGGGCTGAGCATGCGGGGGCCTGATCAAAGCCCAGGCGCCACTCTAGGGCCGAGCCCCTCCTCCGGTGGCTGGGGCTGGATTGCATGGCGCTTCCTGGACCACATCCTTCATCTGCAACCATGTGAGCTGGCCAGTCGGGTACGTGCTCCTCTGCAATCAAGCGCGTCGTTCAGCTCTGAGATTTGTAAGACCAGCTCAGACAGAAATCTTAGGCAGAAAGTGGGTTAGTGTCGAGCCAGAGGCTCTACACGTGCGTGTGCAGGACTGCCCTGCCGGCTCCCACCCGACGCTCTTCCCTCTTGAGGCAGCATCCCTGAGGACTCCTTAGGAGCCGGGGAGCGATGCTGCCTCAAGAGGGAAGAGCGTCAGGCGGGAGCCGGCAGGGCAGTCCTGCACACGCGCGCACTCCCCGGCTGCTAAGGAATGCTCCTTAACAGCTGGGGAGTGCACGTGTGCGCAGGACTGCCCTGCCGGCTCCCGCCAGATGCCAGCCTGCCCTACTTCCTCCACAGTGAGAGGGGAGGGCATGCCTTCCCGGGCTCGCTGATGTTCCGGCGTATAAGACGAAAAATCTTGAATATCATCTCAAAAGTTGGGGAGTCGTCTTATATGCCTAGTCATCTTATACGCCGGAAAATACGGTAGTTTTGGGAGACAACTAGTCTACAAGGAATCAATCATCCTCAAGTTGTATTTATAAACATCTTGGTCACAAAATCCAGAATAAATTTGGTTTTATTTAGTGGGCTCTTATTTTGTTTTTAATTTCAAAAATGTGTTCATGTATATGTGGAGAGGGGAGATTTTAGAAAATAAGCTCTGGGAAAGTGGTTAAAATAACTTCTTTGACTATTAAGAAAATAATAGGGAAATGGTTCTATTTATACTGAATGTAGTTGTTTTGCTTGTTAATTGTGATGAGTGAATGACACCTTGAGCTAAGAGAACAGAATTGAAGAGAATAGAGGGAAATGTTATTGTTTTCTTTGACAATAGAGAAAATAGTGTGAAGGGACATTAAAATGAAATCCTGAAAATCATTTTTTGCAAAAGAAGTTATTTAGATTAATACTGTATATTTTTGGTAAGAACTGGAATGCTTCAGAAGAAAGATGGAAAAAAGAAAGAACACATTTGCATGAATGTATTACAAAAAATAATAAGAAATTTCAGCTCAATTCAGAATAACAAGTTGGTAGGATATAGCTCACATAATTTATTATTAGTATTATATAATTCATTTGAAAGGGTATTATCCATAAATTGGGATTGTATATATATTCCATAAATAAATATTATTTATTTTTATTCTTTCAGTGCTGGCAATGACGAATCTGGATATCTTCTGCTGCTGTCTTCTCAGCCTCTAACACTCTTCACCTCAAGAGCCCCCCCCAAAAGTCCTATGTTTGTATTCTTCTGATAAAATAATTCACAATAATATAACAAAAAAGTAGAACAGCTCAGAACTATAATTTCTCCTTCTCTTTTCTAAATTTGGAACATTTTTTCATCTTCTCCCATGCCATCATTCTGCTAAATGTATAAAATTCTTTTATTGGCCAAATGTGATTGTGTGTGTGTGTGTGACTGTGTGAATGCAATCACCTAGCACACCTAACTTGTGTGTCTAAACACATAACTCCCACAGCACTGTCTTATGCCTAAATATATTTATCCAATAGGTCTGCATTGCTGTTATCCTTCTCATCTTCTCATCTTTCTCACCTTCTCATCTTTCCTACTACCTTTCTCCAATTGGTATCTTATGATTTATCACTTGTTGTTTGTATCTTATGAATTATGATTGTATCTTATGATTTATGTTTGTATGTACACTAAAAGCTTGTGCACTGGAGACAAATTCTTTGTGTGTCTAATCACACTTGGTCAATAAAGAATTATATTCTTATAAATATGTTTTCTGTAGTTGGAACCTCTGAATCTCAGTCAAGCTTGAGGATATTTTAGATTTGGATTTTGACTGCTTTGGAAAATACTCTTCAGTCTGGACATTTTCTGAACCTTGTTAAATCAAATGCAGTACTAGGTTATTTAACCAATCTGAGCTCATGCTTCTAGTTCCTATATTATACGTATGAATTATGTTCTCCTCCTGATTTACAATGAAGAAACCAAGAAAATGCCATGTTTTTCTTCAAGTGATGGATGAGAATAACATCTGTGTATGTAGCAATATTTTTTCATCATAAAAATGTCACCAAAATTGATTTTTTAATGCTTTTCATTTAACACAATATAGTAAGGGTGACTTTTAACTCATTTTCGTTCTGTTCCCCTTTGATAAATGTCATTTCAACAGTGCATAGCATATTACTGCATGGCACCATGTGGGCTTATCTCTTACACTGCATTGTAAGCTATTTTGCATATTATAAAAGCACATTTTCTCAATAATATGAGGTGTTTACAGAAAGAAAAAAGCAATGTTATCTCTATGTGGTAGGAATGATATTTTTTCCTATTTCTTATTGTATTTATGGAACAAAAATGACATTGGCTTTTTCTCTGAGTTTGGCAAAATCAGCATTTGGGAATTTATCTTTCTTTTTTCCTCTAGCAGCTCATAAATCATTGTATAAGTGGGAATCAAACAGGGATCTAGCAGCTTCAGTATTAGCCAAATTTTATTGTTATAGCTGAAGGTGCAGTGAAGTAATTTGAAATGTAAACTTAACTATCATATGTTGTAATGAGTTTTCCCTCTCTTCACTCAAATATGGGGAAAGTGTGTCACAACATTTTTTTTCCAGAGAAGAACCACCTGCTGGTGGAACTGCTCAGTTACATGAAGTTCTTGACGGCTGGGCCTTTATAGGCCAATTAGCTCAGGTGATGGTCAGAGGGAAGCATCCATTGATTGATTGACTTGGCTTCCACCCTATTCCAGCTAGAGCAGCTGTATTCTCTTCTGTACTGCAATCAGGTTTATGCAATCAGTAAAAACACGATTTTTTCTGCTTGGTACAGAATGAGAAAGATGGGTTCTATGGAGGATTTGATTCTATGACATTTCAAATGAATCATCCCATCATTTCATGTTCAGAAATCAAAGCAGAGACTGATTTCAAAAGCACTGAAAGAAATAGCTATGAAACACTTCCCAGGTCATTTTATGCCACTTTGGGTAAGCTGATATACAATATCCATTGTGGCAACTTAATATGTGTGTTTGTGTGTGTGTGTGTGCACGCGTGTGCGCACATCCGCACAAGTGTTAGGATTAAGAAGGGGTACTACTTTTTTTTTATCTGTCAACTTTCTTTTAGGATTGATAATATAGTTTCCTTATGCTTTTGCTGATGTTTTGCAAGTGTGATAAGAAGGGCTCCAGGGATATCAAAACATAAAAAAACAGAGCACCTCAGCCACACAGGATGTTACAAATCAGCCAACTAATCCCCTAACAATAACCCCATCAACCAATCATGATGCAACATCACAGCCAACCAATCCACTTATAGCAACAAAGCCAACACCCCACACATCCCCACCAGTATTTATAGAGAGACGGCAGCTCCGATCACGCTTCGCTCGCACAAGCACGAAACCGAAGACACCAGCCTGAAGATGACGAGTGGGACCTCGTCGCCAAGACACCCTCAATCCTACACGGGAAAAGACCCAAATACGCCAAGACATATATATACATACATATACATATACATATACATATACACACACATATATATATACATATACATATACATATACACATACATATACATACATATACATACATACACATATACATATACATACACATATATACATACATATATATATATATACATATATACATACATATACATATACATATACATATACATATACATATGCTCCTTGGTGGAGGAGTGGGCTGATGCCTCCTTAAGTAACACCAGCTGCCTGCAATTAGTGCAGGTTCGCATCCCACCAGGCTCAAGGTTGACTCAGCCTTCCATCCTTCCGAGGTAGGTAGGTAAAATGAGGACCCAGATTGTTGGGGGCAATAAGCTGACTTTGTAATAATGCCGCTTGGGGTGTGTGTGAAAGCCCTAACAAGCAAGCATATACATAGAATGAAGGCTACTGCTAAGCTTGTAAGCCGCCCTGAGTCTTCGGAGAAGGGCAGGATATAAATGTAATAAAAAAATAAAAATAAATAAAAATAAATATACATATACATACACACACACACACACACACATACACATACACATACACATACACATATACGTATATGTATACGTATATGTATATGTATATGCTAAATGTTTGTTAATCATTCAAAATACACTTGCGTAGTCCCACACGGGACAAATCTTATTTCCTGTTTCAGCCTAGCCCAAGGCCATCTATAGGCAGTAGCCACAGTAGTGGCAGCTCATATTTGTGTAATTTTTTTTCTCTTGCTATGCACACACACACACACACACACACACAGAGAAATATATATATATATACACACACACACACACACACATACATACATACATACATATATATATATGTTTGTGTGTGTGTGTGTTGATTAAGGTGTTGGGTGTTGGATCTAACTGCTCCACTAGCACTGGGTCAACCCAGGTTCTAGTCCACCTTCAGCCAAGAAAGTTCACTGAATGATTTTGACCCAGGAATTGCTTCTCAAACCAACCTGCTTTATGTTTTGTTTTGTTTTGTTTTTGGAACAATTGGAGGAGGGAACACCATGTAGAAAAGCACATGTAGAGTGCAAATGACAAAAGCAGAATCACACCATAAAATCTACCCCTTTTGTGTGTGCATTCAGCAGACTGTGCACCAAAACTGTTTAATGTTGCTTTTGTCATTTCAATGAAAGGATCAAGTTCCAATGATGACTCACATGATGTATGACACCATAACTGTATTTCTCAACTTTGGCAACTTGAAGTTATATGGGCTTCAACTCCCAGAATTTTTGACACCTGGCCTGGGAAATTCTGGGAGTTGAAGTCCACACGTCTTCAAGTTGCTAAGATTGAGAAACAGTGAACTAGAGTTATAAAGATTATAAGTCTAACAAATAAATAAAATAAACATTTGGAAAAACCATCTCTTCAATGGTACCTTCACCTTTGTATCTGGATGCACCTTTATCAAAATGTCAGAAAGCAAAACAAAATATAATCTCCCTATACAGTACTTACATGTTTCAAGGGACAATAAGGAGAGGAGGAACAAACTGGAGGAAAGAGGCCTCACAAAGACATTTTTCAAGCCCTGGAATTTCTAGGAAAAGTGGTGGAGGTTTTTCTATTTGTTTTCAGAAGATTTTCCTTTTCAAAATTTCATTTGGGATTAAAATGACCATATGCAAAAAACGATTCTTCTAAAGTTCTATTGAGGGATGATACTACACTTTAAGTGCAAAAAGCAAATATACTGAGGAAACCTGTATTTATAAATGGAAATGTATGTTAAAAAACTACATACGCTTTGAGAAATGCCAACAGCTGCTGCATATGCTAGATAAAGTTGTGAATAAAAAGCCTGCAGATGTTTGTGGATTTTTAAAAAAAAAATGATAAAAAAGAATTCAAATACGAGACTATAGTCCTACTTGCACAAATGATACAATTGTCAGACATGCACTTCTGAACAGGTTTGTGCCTTATTGTTTTGAATCTATGGTCTGAATGTTCAAAGCAGCCAAGCCATTCAAGCTTGGCTGCTTTGAACATATACAAAAAGAGCAGAGCTTATGGTGTGACCCTGTTTTGGTCATTTGTCTCTTCTCAACTCACCCTACATACGCCCGCTGGTCTGCAGAAGCCCTGCTAGCTCTTGAAGAGTACTTTCTCACGCTTTTTCTAGTCTGCATTTACTTGTGACTAGACACAGCATATAACTGTCCATAATGAGATGCTTCAGTATAAATTTGTTACGTCAAGCTTTGTGGCCCCACGACTCTTTGACAGCTAGAGCTCTACTAAGTAGAAGATGAATCTCTTGCCTTTTCCCGCTTTAAAGATGAGCAGATTAGCTTTTGAAGCCTCTGAAAAAGCTGCAAGTCACACTAAAGAAGAAAGTTGACTGTCCTATATTATATAAACAAATAGGCCACCATCTTTAGAGAAGGAGTATACCCTCTGTTAAGGAATTTGTTGTGCAGGGTCTCCTTGTGCTACCAAAGAGTTGCACAGACAAGGAAGGGTACTGAGAGCAGTAAGAGTCACACACAGGAGTACACTGAGGTGTTAAAACAAAAAGTATTTTACTTTTAAGGTGGTGTAAGAACAAAAATGCACAGTCAAAAATAAACAGTCCAGGTCATAAACAATAGCAACAGTCCAAAGAGTAATCCAAACTACAAAGTCTTCTTACCAGTCCAGAGGTCAATACACAGTTCAGGTTTACAACAGTAGTAAACCAACAGCAGAGCAAAAACAGTAATAGTAGAGATCAGTGAATTCAGAGAGAGAGAGAAGCTACGTTCCTAGCTTCCTCTTATGGCCATGAGAACACTTACACACCCATTGGCCAATTAACTTCTTAAAGACATAACATCATGGTTAATATATTTTCAACCCAACATTGTAGGCTAACACCATATGCCTAACATTCTCCCCTTTGGGTAGAATAATATATAACTCTTACAATCTTATGCACATTCTTTCACAATTAGCATTGTGTTTC
Source organism: Vipera ursinii (assembly GCF_947247035.1). Taxonomy (NCBI): domain Eukaryota; kingdom Metazoa; phylum Chordata; class Lepidosauria; order Squamata; family Viperidae; genus Vipera; species Vipera ursinii. The sequence goes on from NC_139515.1 coordinate 21,095,326, forward strand.
ACAGCACTTTGTACCTTCGTAAAATGGTCTGCAATATTTACATCAGATGAACAATACTCTAGCTGTATTAATTTATCCTTGACACATTGTCTGACATTTAAATAACGAAGATCAGTATGTTTAGATCTTGTTCTTACTGCAGCATTATTAGCCATCTTTATTGCAGCTTGATTGTCCTCATATACAATGAATGGATCATTTACATTTAAACCCATATCTAACAATAATTGTTTGTACACTAGCAGTTCTGTACATAACACTGATAGACATGAAAATTCAGCCTCCATTGTAGATAAGCTTATGTGTTTTTGTCTAATGGACTTCCATCCAATCAAAGAATCACCCAACATTATAGCCAACCCTGAGATAGATTTACGAGTGTTTGTATCAGAGGCAAAACTCGTATCTGCATATGCTGTGAGGATTAACTCACGATTTGGCTCTAAATATAACGAGTAGTGAATAGTTTGCTTCAAATACCTTAATACTCGTTTAGCTGATTTCCAGTGTCTAACAGTAGGTTCATTGTTGTACTTAGCCAATTGATTTACACAGTAAGAAATATCAGGTCTAGTCCAATTACTCAGATACATAAGACTTCCTATCAAAGATTGGTACATAGTCTTATCAAATACAGGACTCTCAACATTAGTGTCCTTAAAATCCATAGCCATCAGAGTTTTTGCTGGTTTACACATTTCCATATTGTATCTCTTTAATAACTGAGATATTTTACTGGCTTGCGAAATCTTAAAACCCCTATTCGTTTTCACAATATCTAACCCCAAATAGTGGCTTATTTTCCCAAGATTTCTAATTGTGAATTTATTTTGCAATCTTGAAATGATAGTTTGTGCTTCTAACTCAGTTTTTGTTATTATTGCAATATCATCTGTGAATAATAAGAGAAAAGATATTGTTCCGTTGTGTTCCCTTCTAAACAAACAAGGATCAGCATTACTGGCTACAAAACCTAATGCACTTAACTCATTAACTATACATTTATTCCACTCATAGCCTGATTGTTTCAATCCATAGAGGCTTTTCTTTAACTCCCAACAATCATGGTCTCTATCACTGGTCAATCCTGGTGGTATTCTTAAATAAATAGTATGTTGCAATGGAGCATGTAGATATGCAGTTTCAACATCTACATGGGTAACCATATATTGGTTTTTAGCCACCCACACTAAAGCTGCTCTTAAAGTAGTTGCCCTCAGACTGGGTGCAAACACCTTGTCATAATCCTCAGTAGTTTGGGCAAAACCTTGTGCAACCAAACGTGCCTTATGGGTTATAGTTCCATCTACACCCTTCTTTATTTTATATATCCATTTACAACCTATAGCTTGCTCACCAGGTGGCAGTTTTGCTTTCTCATAGACCTTAAGATCCTGCAAAGACTTTAACTCCCTGTTCATTGCAGCTTTCCATGATGCCTGTTCCTTTTCAGGATACATCTGATCTCATCATAGTTAGAAGGTACTGAACTAACTTGACATACTACACTTGCTTCATAGCGATCAGGTGGATGTCTGATGCGCATTGAATGCCAAGGAATTACAGGGTTTTGAATTTCTGACTCCTTTCCTTCCTCTGATTCCTCCTTTATCTCCCCTATCTCCTTTTCATCTTTTATATTTACAGGAGAAGTATTATCATTACTAGTTACGTTATCAGAGGAGTCCTCAAACACTAGAGGATCAGTATTAAGAGTTACTTGCTCTAACCTATCCCAACCAACGTGCTCAAGGAATTTTGCACTAGTACTGTTATATACATTAGTTGTGCCTCGTTCCCAGAAACGATAGGATTTATGGTTAGCTTCGTAACCTACAAAGTATAATTGCCTAGCCCTATGTTGGCCTTTACTCCTGAGTTGTGCAGGAATGTGGACCCAAGCTGGGGTGCCAAACGTGTGCAGATAATCAAGGTTTGGTCTTCTACCATGCCATATAGTGTATGGTATTTTACCAGTAGAAGTATTAACAACTATATTCAGAACATGGTTTGCACATTTTGCTGCCTCCCCCCACAGTCTATCTGTTAAGCCAGAATCTTGTAACATGGTTCTCATCATGGCTTGTAACGTTTGTCCACGTCTCTCAACAAATGCATTATGTTGAGGCCTATAAGGGGCTGAACGTTTATGCTCAATGCCAGCTGATTGTAGCATATCAACAAAGCGCTTATTTGTAAATTCAGTGCCATTATCAGTAATTATACACTGAACCTTTCTCTTTGTTTTTCTCTCCACGAATTTCAGCCAGTTTGCAAATTGTTGGAAAGTGTCTGCCTTTGACTTAAGCAGATAACAAAAACCATTACGAGAGTAGTGGTCCAATATACTTAAAATATAACATGACCCTCCTAAACTTGGTTTCATGGGTCCAATTAAATCAGCAAACACAACTTCCAAAGGAACAGTTGTTTTGAAGCTGTTTATCCTGTTTGCAGGAGTTGCCTTACTCTTTTCCTGATTACAGGCATTGCAATTCAAATACTTACTACATGGCTTCAGTTTAATTCCTTCTACTAACTCAACTGTTTTACGTAGTGAGTTAAAGTTTACATGCCCTAACCGCCTATGCAATAAATGTATACACTCATCATGTGGCTTCTTGTTCTCACATATTGAGTTAGCTTTAACTGTACTAACCTGGTTACTTGTGAGAATGAATAAACCATTTTTCAACTTAGCAGTTACACAGGTTCCATTCCTTTCAATAGTGCATTGCTCCCCTCTGAATGTTACCACAAACCCAACTTTAACCAATTCCCTTACAGATAACAGGTTGAATCTTAGTTTAGGTATATATAACATAGATAACTGTTCATCAATGCATGGACAATAGGAATTACCTTCACCAGAGGCCTTCATCCTCCAACCGTTGGCTATTGAAACATATTGGTTGCTGTTTTTCATATTAATAAACCTCTTTTTCACTTTAGTAATGCATTGTGAAGCCCCACTATCAACAACCCACAATTCATTATTTCTGGATGTTGATTCATCAGAAACAGCCAAACCAATGCTCTTCTTAGCCTTTCCACTGCTATTCACATTCTGTTTTTTACCCTTTCTACAGAATTTGGCTATATGCCCTCTAGCCCTACAAGAATAACATTTCTTGACGTTGTAAGCAGTGGTAAATTGCTGCTTTTCTCGTGGCTGTGTCTCTCTCAGCTGGTCTTTGTCACGCCTTATTCTGGATTCTTCAAGCAGTCTCCCAGTAATGTTAGTCAATGTCAGTTCCTCTCTGGTCAGGACTTCCAAAGAAGAAACATACCCATCAAAACTCTCATCCAAAGATGACAGAATAATGTAGACCTGATGCAACTCTGAAAAAATCAGCTCCTTTTCATGAAGCTCTTGAAAAGTTGCCTTCATGTAATTTAAATGGGTCAGCATATCTCCATTCTTCTGCAGATGAGCCCTAAACAGCTTACGTGTAAGGTGTATATGTGCACCCACACTGTCTCGAACATAAAGCCTTCGCAAAATGCCCCAACACCTAGCAGCAGACTCCTCACCACGAATATGGACAAGCTGCTGGTCATTCAGTGTTAGTCCAATAATGCAAAGAGCTTTCTCATTGCTATGTTTAAAGTTGTCTATCCTCTTTACATCCTCTTCGTCATCTGGATCCCAAGCAGTAGTATCTGGTGGGTTATTTACAACAGTCCATAGTCCTTCCTTGCGCAAAAGCAAGCAGCATTTCGTGGACCAGGAAACATAGTTTGTCCCATCCAACCGGGTTATCCAGGAGATGCCTGACAACAGTTCTTGTGCCATTTTACACCAAATAGCTAACACAAACTCAACTAGGAATACTGCGTGTACTAACTCTCAGTACAGGTCTGGGCCCATAACCAGTGTTAGGGAATTTGATGTGCAGGGTCTCCTTGTGCTACCAAAGAGTTGCACAGACAAGGAAGGGTACTGAGAGCAGTAAGAGTCACACACAGGAGTACACTGAGGTGTTAAAACAAAAAGTATTTTACTTTTAAGGTGGTGTAAGAACAAAAATGCACAGTCAAAAATAAACAGTCCAGGTCATAAACAATAGCAACAGTCCAAAGAGTAATCCAAACTACAAAGTCTTCTTACCGGTCCAGAGGTCAATACACAGTTCAGGTTTACAACAGTAGTAAACCAACAGCAGAGCAAAAACAGTAATAGTAGAGATCAGTGAATTCAGAGAGAGAGAGAAGCTATGTTCCTAGCTTCCTCTTATGGCCATGAGAACACTTACACACCCATTGGCCAATTAACTTCTTAAAGACATAACATCATGGTTAATATATTTTCAACCCAACATTGTAGGCTAACACCATATGCCTAACACCCTCCAAACAAATGAGTTTAATAGAAACACTTTCAGAAGGGATGGTGAGATTTTGTCCCCAGGGTCCTGTGATTAATTGATATGGCCTTTGGCTTTTTGGCTTTGGAGATTAAGAGTTCCAGGCCCTTTGTGGAGGATATGGCTTTGCTCTAGATAAAATTAAAATGCAGTTCCTGGATGCTACATCTTAAACTAGAACACTTGATTTGGTATCAGACAGATAAAAATATTACACAGATCAAAAAGTGATGGATCCAGAATACTGATATATAGTAAATTCTCAGTGTCACCAGAGAATTAAGTGATGCACCTGGGGGACAGCATTTGAAATAGCATTTAATTTTTAAGATTAATAGAGCTCAAGGCAAAAATAACACATTAAATTTGTCCACAAAAACTAAATTTTACATGGTGAGTAGGAGACATATGCAAACAGTGAATGACCTGAATGGGCAAGAATATAATTATTTGTTTTCCATGAACTGAAATGTCATGTTATCATGTATAATTCAGCATTTGAATGGAAGAGAGCCAGAAGTTTGTAGGTCTCCAGAAAAGCAGCATATCAGTGAGAAAAACATGGAAAAGAACATAAACCACTAGCTAAGAGTAATTGTGCTTGAAAGATAATATTCATTAGAAAATTACCCTTTAAAAATATCCACTAAATGCATTAGTGTGGTAATGTAAAAGTGCTAGATGTTTTATAGAGCATGGACATTCTGGATGTAATAGAAACAGATTTCTTCTAAATCAGCATGACTGAAAAGGATTAAATGAAGAAGAAAATAAATTAAAAGGTAAAATATGAAAGGAATAAATAACAAGACAAATTAATCTTATTTCAAAATAAAATTTACCATGTATTTTTGAGGACTGGCTATAAGTTATCTACTTATTGTCACTGACAATATCTTTTTAAGAGCATCAAATGGATTAATCTTAGACTTGCCTGCCTGAATAAGTGTTCCAATGACTGTTACTTTGAAAGCAGCTTCTTCTTCCTTCCTTATTCACTCCTTAGCAACAGTGCTATAGTTTGTCCCACCAGCAAATCATCTCACCAGACAATGTATCTGCCAGATGTTGCGAAATCCACATGCAGAACTTAGAACTTCATCTTTCCCATGCCCAGTGGCTGCACTTAAACTTCCTTTATGGATTTGATTTGCAGGTGCATGAAGTAGAAAAACAGATCCAAAGACAGGTAAAACTGGTATCTTCCTATTTATATTATTCTGAAATGATGCTCTTGCAGCTACTACTCTAATATATCTAATATTGGTTCTTCAGTTCATTTCTCTCTAGTTTTCCAATTGCATAGGACTGTTGATAGCAGTAATATTATCTGGAATTCTTTTGTTTACACTACCTGAAATGGTTACATTTAGAAACTCGTCTTTAGAAATGGTTGGAGAAGGAAATGGAAAATTACTTTGAATAATAGCTTCTAGAAATCCCTGAATAAAAGTAGTTATCTGAACATGATCAGCAACTGCAGAACAGTTCCTGTATCAGAGAGGCTATGATTTATGAGAAAACATGATACTAACAAATAGTGTGCCTTAGGAAGCATATTCAGAATACAATCTTGTTTATAAAGATAACGTCATAAGAAAAATAGTTGCCATGGTAGAATTAAATAGAAAGATGGATAAATACAAAAGACAACAGTGAAGGCAAGGAAGAAGTAAAATAGTAAACATAAAATACCTATTTTTTAAAAAGAACTAGTGTCTGATGCGGGTGCTAAATATCACATTTAGATGCCACTGAAATGTTGATAAATTTTAAGTATCCCATTCTGAGCAAATCTAACAGCAGTTTTTTTAAAGTAAATATTTTTATTGGAGTTACTGACAAATAATCAGGAAATATAGTAATTTACAAACAGTTGTTGTTGTGTACTAGGTTCATTGCGTAGGAACGAAGAGGAGGCGAGTGAGTTCAGCAAAGATCATGGTTTATTGCTTGCAGTATCTGAACTAGAGGACAAGGCTGCAGATGCAGCAATTTATACCCTGGCCCCTATTCGGCAGCCAAGGGGTTTGAAGCAACCTATTGCCGCCCTAGGGGCAACCAATAGCAGCGCTGGAGATGGGTTGTCTGAGGAGCTGGGAGCCGTTAGCTAGCTTTCCTGCTCAAACAGCTGTCCAGCAATTACCACATGGCATTCCCTTAACAAAGCAAGCCCAATACATTACACCCCTCCTACCTAGAATGAACAGCATTATAACAACAGAAGTAATTACAGCAATACAATTTACAAAGGGTTAACAATGGTGTGAAAACAGGTTTCCTCTTAGCAGCTCAATAAGGCACTTACAACATCATACAGTAGCTTCATTGTTTAGACAATCTTGTAGGTCAGCAGGCAGTGCAAGAGGTACATACAAAATTATAGCTTTATTATTTCAGGACATAATCTTGCAGGAAGAACAAGGAAGAACAGGAAACTGGCTCGGTAACTAGGACATTGGAATAAGAATAAGGAACTAACGTAGTGGTCAATTCCAGGAATAGGGAGCTGATCTGGAGGTCAGCCCTGAGAAAGGGAAATGGGAAATGGGAAATGGCTATTGGGTGGCATCAGAATGCTAGAGGTGGGCACAATGTTAAGGTATAAAGCCTGATTCAAAGATTTGGGTGTTGCCTTCTGACTCAGCCATTAATGACTGCTTGTCCACTTGGTCCTTATTGCAATAAGTTGTTGAAATGTAAGTACTAAAGTGAGAATTTTGTTGTGTCTTGTCTCTTGTTTCTCTTTAACAAGTTTTCCCCCTGACAGTTTTGGTGCATTGGCCGGGAAGGGACAAAGCTGAAAGAGGACTTGAGTTCTACAGGAGCATCTGACCAACTCCAGGTTTGGACTATAAGCAATCAGCTTGTGCTCTCTCTCCATGTACCCACACTCCAGTTTGGATTAGAGGTAAGGCAAGGGGTCTTGCCTTTGAAGACCTCTTTTAGCTAGTTAGTTATAGCTTGTCCCTGATTTGGCTACAAGGGAAGGACTTGCTTTGGGATGAGCTAATTGAGTAAGATCAGTGCTTTTTTGTAAAAGAAAAAGGTGCCGGAACTCACACGTCATATAACCTGCCTTGCCTACCCTACAAGGTTCTATCCAAAAAAGGTGCCGGAACTCCGTTCTGAGTGTTCTATGAGGAAAAAAGCCCTGAGTAAGATTGTTGTGCCCTTAGGCAAAACAGTCCAGCAAGTCCAGTGGCAGTGGAAATTACCGTGTCTGGGACCCAAAAGGGAGCTGACATTCCCGGGGTCTGATCACCCCCTTGTAGTGATTTGAGGTAGCTCCTTGGGAAGTGGGTCATGCCCTCAAGTGTTATCTCTTGCAGCCTCATTTACAAGGGTTTTTTGTTCCCTCAACAATGATGCTCAGCAGGAAGTAAGGTTATGTTATTTCTCAAGCTCTTTCCAGCTGCTGGTGATATGTAGACTAAGCTCTGAGATTGCCATTTTGATGTTTGAATTTTGGGCTTTTATTTCAGCTGTGTGGAGTGAAGGTATAGTCCTTTATTTTCACCCCTAGCTGATATTGTGCATTGGAGGCTTTTAATCATTTGTTAAATTTGGCGGTTGTGCTATTTTATTCAAGATTAGAGATGATGACGGTGTTGTGGACACTGGAATAAAAGTTTTGGGTTTAGTGCATTGCTGTGATTAAGTTTAGAAGTTATAAAATTGCTCTTTAGCCAGTCAACCTTTAGTGCCTGTTGGAATTGCTTTTTTTGCTGTTGTTCTTTTGGTAATATTGATAAAAGCCATTCAGTATTTCATATCAGATTATCAGATCATCAAACTGACATGCTTACATAACATGAAATGGGTAATAAAATGAGCTTCATCTTGAGGTGAAACAAACTCTTGTCAACAAGTATTGAGAGGGCAATAAAACATAATATTTCCTAATTATTATGCAGCTTATTTTCTTACATTGATCTTCCTGTGCATTTTTTTTTGTCTTTAGGAATACTTTGAAAAGTTCACTGCTATTTAGGTCAATGGAGATTCTCTATAATCCAGGTAAAATTGTCTGGAAATTGAGTCATGGCAACTGGAATTCTTTTCCTTTTGGTTTGAAACATTTCACTACTTATCCAAGTAGCTTCTTTAGTATTAGCAAGTTGGTTAGGAGACCCCATATATATAACGACATTTCAAACAAACAAAAAAAAAGACCAGTTGCCATGACTCAGCTTCCACATAATGCTATTTGTTTAATCTGAAATTCATTTTCATTATTTCCATTCATGTTTTCCTTGCAATGAAAGCTTACAGCACAAGCAAATAGTTGTTCCATCTGTTCCTGCAGTTCCTCATTTTTTTTCTTCTTCCCAACACTCTGGTACACATCAACTGTTTACTAATTGGAATTTTTGCACATGCTACATCTTTTATGTCACTCAGCTTGTTTGTGAGCCAGTGAGTATTTTTAGAGATGCAGAAAGAAATCAAAAAAGTTACTTATTCTAATGAATAACAACACTTCTAAGACTTGTATATCTAATAATAGTATTCAATTTGAGGGTTTTTTAAACCACAGTTTAACTGATGTCAAGACTCAAATAGTCTATTTCATTGACACTCGTGTTTGTTATGATAATATCTTCCTATGTAACAAAATTGAATGACTGTGTCAATATTTTCATATCACATATTTATACTTTATATTCAGATCCATATTTTTTCTTTCCACTTGAACTTTGCAATGCATAATAATCTGCAATATATATTACTGTTGAGAATGAAGTAGGTTTAGCAAGAATCTAGCTATATTTGAGACAAAAGGTCCAGTCTGTCACAAGGCCTTGAAAAGATTCTGGGAGCAATAATAATCTTTGACTTAAAACCATTCATTTGGTGACCATTCAAATTTACAATGGCAATGAAAAAAGTGACTTATGAACAACAACAACAACAATAACAATATAATAATAATAATAATAATAATAATAATAATAATAATAATAATAATAATAATAATAATAATAATAATGTTGGAAGGGAACTTGGAGGTCATCTAGTTCACTCAGGCAGGAAACCCTATACCATTTCAGACAAATGGCTGGCCAGTCTCTTCTTAAAAACTTCCAGTGTTGGAACATTCACAGCTTCTGGAGGCAGGCTGTTCCACTGGTTAGTTGTTCTAACTGTCAGGAAGCTTCTCCTTAGTTCTAGGTTGCTTCTCTCCTTGACTAGTTTCCATCTGTTGCTTCTTGTCCTGCCTTCAGATGCTTTGGAGAATAGCTTGACTCCCTCTTCTTTGTGGCAGCCCCTGATATATTGGAACACTGCTATCATGTCACCCTTTGTCCTTCTTTTCATTAAATTAGACATAGTTTTCACATGGTCAGTTGTCTTACCTACATATTGAAACTGTTACTGTAAGCATTGCTTTTCACAAGCAAATGAGATTTTGTTTTCTATAGTCAAATCCACCATCCTGGTGTTCTTGAAAAGTTTGTTTCTCTGAAGGAAATATGAAACTCTTTATATGATCCAGGAATGCTGATTTTAGATTTGGTGGTTAATATAATGTTTCAATAGGGACTTTCTGATTTTTCTTTTTTTAAGTAAAGTATTTAGAAATTGGTAAAACAGATAGTGTAGACTAAAACTGATTGCTGACAATGGGAAAGAAATGCTAGGTTAAAGTCAACTACAAATGAGATCCATTGTTTTTGTTCTTGGTGTTGTTGTTTTACACTCTGTATCCTTAAACATCTTTTTGAAGGATGGCTATTCTGTTGAATTAGATGGGAGATGTCCCTTTTTGCAAAAGCTGTTTCTTCAGATCAGTGGTTATTTATTTGGTAAAATTTATTTTTATTACAAATATATCCAGCACTAAAGCCAAGCAATAGATATTATTCTTAATGCTGTAAAATGGCAGGATAAATATGGGCATCTGAGGATTTGATGTAAAATTAGAAGATATTTACCATTTTTCAGTGATATGGAAAACATCAAAGAAAACACCTAGGGATTTTCAGTGGCAGTGCTAAATAACAATTTGACAATTATTTAAGCTTTGTCCACCAAAAAGAATAATAGATATTCTGTGCATCTAATTTGTCATTGAGCTGTTTAGGGATATTATAACAGCACCTGTTACTCGTCCCAGCAGTTTGAAAGCACGTAAAAATGCAAGTAGAAAAATAGGGACCACTATGGTGGGAAGGTAACAGCATTCCGTGAGCCTTTGGCATCTAGTCATGCTGGCCACATGACCACGGAGATGTCCTTGGACAAGCGCTGGCTCTTCAGCTTTGAAACGGAGATGAGCACCGGCCCCTAGAGTTGGAAACGACTAGCACGCATGTGGGGGGGAACCTTTACCTTTTACTTTACCTTTTCAGAATTAATGGCTTAATCATCGTTTATTCTAGAAAAATAGTTTCTAAGTCCTTAAATTTGCATAAAACTTCTTCCACCAAGGATTGAAGGAGACTCACCTAGTGTAAAGAAACTTGCCATTTTGAAAGTTCTTAATATATAAAAAACGAACAAGCAATTTCCAGAAGTGATTAAGAAAAGAAACATGTAAATTCCGTGTCAAAAAGTGGTTTGGCCAAAGATGATTATGTCCTCATGATCTTTTTTCTTATCCCATTTCTTTGAAATATAATTAAGGAAGTAAAGATATAATAGTAAAGTAAGTAATAGTAAAGTAAGTAAAGATATGATAGTTTTATAATGCCTTTTAATTACTTACACCAATTATCATCCCTCCAAAACCACTCCAGGGTACACGTACCTTTGGATATAAAACTTACTGTATGTAGAAAACATAGGTAATAAAAACAATTTTGCTATGGGGCGGCACATTAAAATCACATGGAGTTTTGATAGAAAATTAATTTGTTTTGCCAAGTTTAAGTTTAGTATAATAGTCTTGGAAAGAAATCAAATAGTAGCACTGGGGGGGATATTAATTCTTATATAGCATGATTGTATGAATATGTTACAATTTTTGCATATTCTTTGAGGAAGCGATTACAGATATTAGATAATGAGATTTATTAGTCAGTTAGTCAGTTTTCACATTTAGATTTGCACAAAATATTTTTGTGGTTTCAAAACTTCTCACAATAGAGCCACTGATACATTTAAACTGAACAAGGAGTTTTCAGTCATTTTAATCAGTGATGTTATCAAAGTAAAGAATCAAGCCTCAGGTGATGGAGATGTCATTCACTTATGAACCCTACCAGATATGATGTCTTACCTAATTCCATCAAGAAAGGCTACTTGTGAGCTCTCAAGTTAATCATAAACATAATTTCCCACTGGAATGCATTGACCCCCAACAAACCTAAGCCTGGAAACAATATTTGTAAGCAAAGTATGGGTGGAGATTTCCAGTTAAACTTTGCTTTTAACTTTTGGAAAAGATTAAAAAGCAGGTTTAAGTTTAGGCAAAGATTTTTTTAAAAGCTAAAACCTGCTTTTTAATCTTTTCCACAAGTTAAAAGCATAATATATTTGCAAAGTTTAACTGGAAACCTACACCCATAACACTCCTCCTAGCTGCAAATAATACAGTGAATAAATCCCATTTGGAAACTTCTAAGAGCTGCTGAAAATTTTAAAGGTTTTTTTTAATTAAAATACAGAGAAGTGACACACCTTCACAACTAGTCTTATACTTCCGACCATCACAGCATCCTCTTAATCATGTAATAGTGTTTTGGGCATTCACCCAAAAGAGCTGTGGTGGCAGAGTGGTTAGAATGCAGTACTGCAGGCTCCTTCTGCTGACTGCCAGCTGCTCATAGTTCGGCAGTTCACATCTCACTAGTTCAAGGTTGACTCAACCTTTCATCCTTCTGAGGTCAATAAAATGAAGCACTGTAAAATGGTATAGAAGTCAGAGTGCTATTGCTATTTCTATTTGGCACCCAGCATGCATCCTGATGACATATGATCACTATGTGCAACTTTCCCAGCTGGCTTCTGATAAGCAAAGTCAATAGGAGAAGCTGGATTTACTTAATGACCCATTGATTCACTTAACAACCATGGCAAAAAGATTGTAAAATTAGGTATGGTCACACGATGACTCACTTAATGATGTATTGCTTAGTGACAGTAGTTCTAGGCTCAATTATGATTCTAAGTCGAGGGCTACCTATACATATAAATGCTTACACCTAGAAAGTAAGCAGTTCTCTCTAGGTAGTGTTAAGTAAGAGACTGTAAAATATAAATCAAATCCACTCATGTGATGTCCAGCCACTGATACTTACATAACAAAAAATAATAATAATAACCAATTACTTGCCTGCCAGGAGTTCTTTGTAGAGATTTAAGTGGAGGGTATTCACCATTTCAAAGGTAGAAGGGCAAGGATTCCTGTTAGCACCTCCATTTTCCACCATTCCTCATCAGTTTTGAAGGAATTGTAACACCACTTATGACAGCTGCTGGAATACAGATAGTAGTTCCTGCTAGAATAGACAAGGAATATATCATGGAACAAAATTTATGTCAAAGAAGACATAAATCTTATATATAGAAAAGCACACGAATAGGTAAGATAAAATACCCATTCAGTTGTAGAAACAGAAACAGCTTAACCATAAATAAGGAAGTTTGCTGTAACTTAAAGATAAGGAAACATATTTTTAACAGATTAGGAAAGGAAGCTGTTCCAAGGATGGAGCAGAAACTATTCTAATAAACTGATACATTTTATTCTATTAAGAATGATTGGCTAAATTGACAACTTTGAGTGAAAAAATGTATTTTGACTCTGCACTGATTTTCTGGTGTTTTCTACTTAATTCCTTGCCTGACAATGAAAACAATGAACAGAAAAAAGGAAAAAGTCTCATCCTTCCAATATAGCCAGATAAGATGAAGAAACAAATGTGTTCATCAAATCTTGGATAACAGATTTTATTGTTATTAGTTAGCAGGGGTCATTCTGTCCCTGGAGTTTGTATTTCAACCAGCTCTGAGAAAATAAAGCTGCAGAAGGGGGTTGGTCCTTGATGATTCAACAAGGGGTTGTAGAATCTTGAAGCCTCTTTTTTGGTTTCTGAGGTCGTCATGTTCAAAATTTATATTTTAAAAATTTGCATGATTTTTAAAAAGTCAGTGTCAACTGCAACCTCTCATTAAGCATAACAGGCCAAGTAACTAAGAGCCCCTATTACTAAATGACAGACATTATTTTTGCAGTGTGTGCCTGGGACATACCTACTCCAATAACCCACCAGCACTTGTGGCAATTGCTATGCGTATATCTGGAGTTATTGTTAAGGTGTGTCACTGCTATATAGTTAAATCTTTTGCACCCTGGAATTTTTTTTTTTTACTTTTTGATTTTCCTCCAGGAGAGAATTTATTCATTATGTTCATTTTTTTTAATTGCTTGCTCAGATTGTTGGTATGTGGGCGGTTGTAGGTATGTGGATTTACAATTAAACTTTGCAAAATATATGTATCAATAAAGTAAAAAAACCTGGCTGTACCTTCTTTTTATTTCATTTAAAACAGTGCATGTGTGTGTGGGGGGGGATATATGTGTTTTTCAGTTAAACTTTGCAAAAATATGTGGTGTTATCTTTCAGGAAAAGCAGAAAAGAAGGATATTGCTTTAAAGATTTTTTTCTTCTGCATTCAAGGTGCTGTTTTTAAAAAACTTTTATTTAAAAATAAAATATTTTTAGTATTTTCTTTCAAATGTGTCCAAACTAGGGCTTACTTCGAAGTATAGGTTTTCAATACAGTCAGTCATAAAGTTACCAGAGGTCAATGCAAGTGGAAGTTTATGTTAATCATTAACTTTAGGTCTGATAAGCAGACTTTCTTGATAGTATTAGCTAACATGTCATATCCAGTTGGATTTATGAGCTGCACCATATTGGTTTGATTGATTTTACTTTGATGATATCATTGATTAAAATTACCAAGAGGCTCAAATTAGAAGTTACTATACACCATAAACCAGGGGTCCGCAACCTTGGCAACTTTAAGACTTGTGGACTTGTGAAACAGACTGAAGATGACCCACAGTGAATGGTAATAAACAATTAATTTAGGACACAAAGAATTGTATTTTCTCAAAATTAACCCACAAGTAATTAATACGTCTAAGGGCTAGAAATAATTAGTTAAGACATTGCAAAGGTCAGTTCAATACATTTTCCCAGGAATAAGTTTAGGTATCTGGTAGAAGCTGTGATTATATCAAAAGGACATCATGGTGCAGTGTTTGTTTGATGAGATGATATATAATATTTCTCTTTATCCCATCCTACAGGTGCCATGGGAGACACAAACTTGATTTTGCACTTGTATTGCATTATACAATTCTTTGCTATATTGCCCTTGATAGCTGGGCTGATAAGAACAGAAGTCCACACACCAAAACAACTAGTAAGCCAGACTGTATACATTTATCAAATACAGAAACCAACTGTGTGCAGGAATCCCATTCAGCAGCTTTAATGTTTTCATTTTAGTTTATGGGGTTTTTTTAAAAAAAAGCAGAGCCATAAGCATCATCCCTTTTTCTCTCTCACACCCCCATAATGTTTTGTGTTTTTTTTAAAAAAAATGGATGAAAACAGCAGCATTGCAGACAATAGCTGTCACATTCCATATGATGCATTAAATGTTGAGGTCTCTTCCACTTAGAAATATTTTTTATTTGTTTTATTTTTATATATATATAAAATATATAAATACAGTGGTATCAATATATGCAGATTTCTAAAATTCACTTCAGTAGAATTTTGGGTGACTAGAGATATGCCTTGCTTTTTAATTTTCCACATTAATGCCATTCTGTTTGACCAAAAATTGGAAACAAAACAATAAGCAATTAAAAATAGTTAAATGCAGCACAGTATTAGGTGTTTAAATTATACATTAAGATATAATTAAAATATACACTTTTAATTAAACAAAACTAAGCCAGTTAAAAGCCATTTCAGCAGCCAGGCTGAATGCCAAAGTCCATTTGAGTGAAAATATTTGCTAATCCGCTTTCTACTCCCAACAATGTAATGGACTCTGGAAACAGTCTCTGAAGAGTTTTAGATTCCGGACCACATAGTTTTATTTGGTGAAAAATTGATTCTTTTAATGGTATGGTGTCTGGGGTGTCTGGGGTTGAGCGGCAGCTATGGTGTCTGGGGTTGAGCGGCATAATCTTGCACTGATTCAGCTATTTTCTCCAAGACCATTCCCAATCAGTGTTGATAGGGACTGAGAGATCCAGCCTACAGCCACCACCCTGAGTTTGTCACAGGACTCAGGACTCTCTCCATCCTTTATCACATCTCCATGAAGCCACTGAGTGTCATCATCCATCACCACTGGTTGAGGTATCATTAGTATGTGGATGAAACTGAACCTTACATCTCCACCCCTGGTGACTCAAGCGGTATTGTTGCTGCCCTTTTGGGGTACCTGGAGACATGGTGTGGGGGTCTGGATGGGGAATAACAGACTTTGGCTCAACCCTGGCAAGACCGAATGGCTTTGGGTACATGGACCTTCAAGATCCGGGACTTTGATATCTTTAGCAATGGATGAAGTGTCACTACTCCAAATAGACCCAGGCTGCAATTTGTGGGTATTCCTGGATTTGAGACTCTCTTTGAAGAGTGAATGGCAGTCACAGCTATGAGAGTCTTTGCACAATTTTGGATTCTGAACCAATTGCAGCCTTTCCTGGATCAAGAGTCCCATTGTTCAGTCTCACACTTAGACTACTGCAATGCACTCTACATGGGGCTATCCTTGAAGAACATTCAGAAACTTCAACTGATGCAGAGTGTGATGGCCTTGGCAGCTCTGGGACCTCTAGAATAACTCATATTAAATCAATGTTCTGCAAGCTGCAGTGGCTGTCACTTTGTTTCTGGTGTTGATTATTGCCTATAAAGCCCTGCATTGGTCTAGCTTATTTGAAGAATCATGCCAGCACTATGAGACAGGCCTGCCCCGCCCATAGCAGCAGAGAAAGCATGCTGCAGATCCCATCAATGAAGGAATTCCAGCTTTGATGTTCTGGAGAAGAGCTTTCTCTGCTGTGGAAACATCTTGCCCTCTCCCCGACCCCAGTGAGAATTGCTCCCACCCTCCTGACCTTCTGTAAGGGCTGAAAATCTGGGTCTCCCTGTTTACTTGGGACCCCAATAGGGAAATACTACCCTGGGAGTTGTTGATCAACTAATAGCAGCTCCCACCTCCACCCATACATTCTTTTCCTTTCCTGCCCATCCTTTAGTTTAGTTATAATCTGTATTTTGTTATGATTTTATTGTGATTTTATACATTTCTGTGTGTATGTATAGATATAGATGAATAGATAGGTATAGGTATAGATACTGTATACATATACATATATAGATTAGATAGAAGATGATAGATAGATAGATAGATAGATAGATAGATAGATAGATAGATAGATAGATAGATGATAGATAGATATAGATATATACAGTGCTTTTTTTGTAAAACAAAAAGGTGCCGGAACTCACACATGTCATACAACCCGCCTTGCCTACCCTACAAGGTTTCATCCAAAAAAGGTGCCGGAACTCTGTTCTGAGCGTTCTATGACAAAAAAAGCCCTGGATATACAGATACAGATACAGATACAGATACAGATACAGATACAGATACAGATACAGATAAATGTCATAAGCTGCCCAGAATTGTCCTGTAGTGAGATAGGCAGGAAACAAATTTAATACATATAAAAATAAATGTTGCTTTGCATTTTAAAATCTGGCTAGTGGCTCTGTTCATTTTGATGTGTAGCTGGACCTTTTGCTGAGAGCTTCGGAGAATGTTCAAAAAAATTTTTTTTCATTTCCAGGCCATGCTTATGGAGTGCCATTGAAGACCACATGTTGATATCTGCTTTATCACCTTAGCAACCCAATAACACAATTATTTAAGTACTCATTGGGATGAATTACAATGATCTCACAAAATGACAGTGCTTTTTCTGGCAAGGGAGCCTACTTCATTTTCTTTTAAAGCGATTCACACATTAAATATGACTCACTTTTCATAAGTTTCATAGATATCTTGGGACACTGATCAAATGTTAAAAAGTTACACAAATACAAATTATAAGTTTGAATAACCTCAAAATAGAAACAGTAACAACTACACATATACAGTACATGACACATTTAATTAGAACAAGTGAGAGAACTCTCTATAAAAGGCAATCCAACCTAAATCAAGCATCAGAACTTCTAGAGAAATGAATAGAAAAAGCTAATCGGCTTGAATAATAATTTTAATTGTCAGGAGGATTTATTTCTTCTCTCAGAGTCTAGCAAACAAAGAATATGTTCCAAAAATCTTTTAATATTTTTATATGTTTAAATAATATAAGAAAAGGAAAGCAATCCTAAGGCTGAATAGAAATTCTCTGAAGCACACTTTCAGATTAAAAATATTATTAGAATTCTCTCAACCAAGCATCATCGAGAATGCTTCATATTCATATTACAAAAAAGATATTGGGTGGAAAACACATGTTGAGAGAAACTTAAAGGGGAAAGTAGTTTTAGCCTATGCAGATAGCCTATGCTATCTGATAACACTTTTTTATTACAAGAACACAACAAAAAATCTTACAGAGGTAGAATATTCACTCATATAAAAGGTTTTCAGAGATAACCCTCATTTACTTCTGGCTCAGAATATTGCATCTAGTTACATCAAAAGTATATCAAAACAGTAAATTGGAAGCAAAGCTGATAAATAAACTCAAACATTCTTATATGCTGTCTTCCAGCTTTCTAATCTCTCTATGCAAACTGTTATCTAGTACATTTATCAATGGATAATTTAATTTTTTTAGCATCATGAAGTGAAAAATACTTCAAAACTATTACAAATATAGTTCAGGCTACTGTTGGGGATGATGGTTAATCTAGAATAGGATTTTTCAACCTCAGTAACTTTAAGTGTGGAGTTCAAGTTCCAGAATTTCTCAGCCAGCATCATAGGAGAACAGTTTTTGAACCAAGATACCTCAAATGGGCTACCTTATAGAATGCATCTACAAGACCCACAATTCCAGAGGAATGAACTTTGAGAAAATTGTGGCTGCTTCAGTGTTCAAGGCTGTTGCTGAGCTACTGGGCTCTGCTGTGTCCATGTGATCTTCATTTTTAACATTCTGTCATTCTGTGATAGTTTCCCAGCCAATCTCAAGATTCCTCACTTCCTTACCCCCAGCTACAGCCACTTAACCACCTGCTAGAAAGGAAAGGAATGGGATGCAATATTTGCAATGTTTTCTGCAAGATTTCCACAAGGAAAGTCAATATGGAAGCTGGCAGAAATTGAAAGTCACTCCTGCT
The DNA here is from genome assembly GCF_947247035.1 of Vipera ursinii. Lineage (NCBI taxonomy): Eukaryota > Metazoa > Chordata > Lepidosauria > Squamata > Viperidae > Vipera > Vipera ursinii. The sequence goes on from NC_139515.1 coordinate 21,114,038, forward strand.
CTCACTGCTTTTTTCCTGCCCTTGGTCATTCTGTTTAGGTAAGAAAATATCTCTGAAACAATATCTAACAGAGTGCTCTAAATGAAGGTGCACTTGATTGGCTAAGGCAGGGGTCTTCAAACTTGGCCCTTTTATGACTTGTGGACTTCAACTCCTGGAATTCCTCAGCCAGCATGCCTGGCTGAGGAAATTTGGGAGTTAAAACCAACAAGTCATAAAAGGGCCAAGTTTGAAGACCCCTGGGCTAATGGTATAAACTACAACTGGCAAGAGCCAGTTTACTCTTTGCCCTAGAAACTAATGGAATGGCTTTTGGTCTGTCATACTCTCTTGGCCAAAGTTCTCCAGATGGGATTAACATGAAGGGATATTACATACATACATACATACATACATACATACACACACACACACACACACACACACACACACACACACACCATAAGCCACCTTAATATTCTGGAAGAAAAATGGAATATAAATCTAATAAATATGTTTTACAAATATCTCTATCTGTACATACATTACAGTTAGCATTCTATTATAAATTTTCCCCCTCCCAAATGTATGGATGTGCCCAGAAAGAAAGATTATATATTTAGGAGAGTTTCTAGTAGAATCATTTCAGAGTAGCCATTAAGTTTCTAGGCGCAATTCATGACATTGGTCATGATATTGCTTGCTTGCTTGCTTATGTACCATCAAATCATTTTCAACCAGGTAGGTAGATTTTTCTCCTGACAATTTATTCCTAACTTGTTCTTTCAAGTCTCCCAATTAAATCATCTACATTTTAACTGAGTCCCTCCACCTTGATGGACTGCCAATACTAGCCAAGAAAGAAACATGTTCTGAGTCCCCACAGTGTCATCTATTGGGATCCAAGAAGTGTCTGATGAATAGAGTAGAGCTGAAAGGGAACTTAGAGATCTTCTAGTTCAACCCCCTGCTCCAGCAGGAGACCCTATACCATTTCAGACAAGTGGCTGTCCAGTCACTTAAAAACCTTGAGTTTTAAAAACTCACTTAAAAACCTTGAGTGATGAAGCAGCCACAACTTCTGAAAGCAATCTGTTCCACTGGTTAATTGTTCTCACTATTAGGAAGTTTCTCCTTAATTCCAGGTTGCTTCTCTCTTGTATTAGTTTCCATTCATTGTTTCTTGTCCTGCCCTCTGGTCCTTTGGAAAATAAGTTGACCCCTGTTCTTTGTTGTAGCCCCTCAAATACTGGAATATTGCTATCATGTCACCCCTAGTCCTTCTTTTCTCTAGACTGGCCATACCCAAATCCTGCAACTGTTCTTCATCTATTTTAGTCTCCATGCCTTTAATTATTTTAGCTGCTCTTCTCTGCACTTTTTCTAAAGTCTCAAAATCTTTTTTTGTAATGTAGTAACTAAAACTGGATGCAGTATTCTAAGTGTGATCTTACTAAGGTTTTATAAAGCAGTACTAATACTTCATGTGATCTTGATTCTTTGCCTCTGTTTATACAACCAGGGATTGTATTAGCTTTTTTTGGCTGCTGCCACACACTACTGGCTCATATTTAAGTGATCATCCACTAGAACTCCAAGATCCTTCTCACAGTTACTGTTTTTGTGCCAGATTTCACCTATTCTGAAGTGTCCTTCTTTGTCATGGTATCTCCTATGGTCTGGATGGTTTCCCCCTTGAGGCTTTCTGGAAGGACCTAAAGACCTAGTTGTTCACCCATGCCTTGGGATAGAGTGGATGGAACTCCCTTTTCAGATGTATTTGGCATATATTGCTTATGCTTTGGTGTTGCTTGTCCGTATTTTCTGTCTTGTTTATTTATTTTATTGTATTTTATTTATCTTGTTCTCTTTGTAAACTACCCAAAGTTGGTTTGGAATCAGCCAGCATTGAAATCACATCCAATAAATAACTACTATTACTAGTGATAGATGTATTGCATGAATCTATCCTGGAGTCCTGTAAGAAGTTATGTAAATATCCAAAGCTTTCAAGCCAATTTTCTGGTGTAGTTGCTTAAGATCCCATTAACAGAAGGCCTTGAACAGGAAAAGAAATATTACAAAAGAGTAGGTATGTGTGAAGTGACAATTATAGGCTTTGAGAAAATGATTGGTGCTGTGTTTGCACTGTGAAAACAACATGATTTGCTTTGACAAAGCAAACAGGCCACCTAATTCACCTTCAGTTTGAGTCATCTTGAACTGCTTCAGGCAAATTCTGTGAGGAAAAAGCTCTAGCTAGCTTTCTTCTCTAATCTTGGCTGAAGGTTTTCTACAATGCTTTCCAAAGCCACTCATTCTGGAAGACACTGAAGGGCTCCAGAGATGGGTGGCTTTGACAGGTGATGTGGGATTGCTAACACCTGTAGGAGCAGTCCTACCTGTTAGATCTTTGGCAGATGACCTGAAGGAGGCTACAGGCTGCCTGCCTTTGGTGCAGCACTTCTGCAGCTTCCAAATAGTTATCTACTTTCTGATTTTCTCTGGATATTGCCAATAAAAGACAGACATACTTTTACACATCTTTGCAATGTGGAACTCAGAGATGACAAATCCAATCTAAAACTTTTCAGTGTTATACAAGACAGTTATGCAGTTTTTGAAGGAAGACAAATGCCTTACCATAACACAGAAAGATCCTTGCAGACTGAATTATAATGACAGTGAGTGATGAATATAGCTAGAAAAGTTTTAAGAGAAAACCCTTTGGTGGTTTCACAGATATGATCCCCATTATATTGAAGGGTATTTAAATCCACACATTATATTACAAAATATTTGGTAGCATATGGATTTTTTTTTACTTAAACCCTATAGCTTTTCTATTCCATTTTGTTTTGTCACTAAACAGGAAAGGACACATTGATGAAATAGACTTTATGGGTCTATTTGATCTGCTCTGATATCTTATGGAGAGACTTGATTTCCAGAGGCTGATTGAAGAATCTTCCATATTGATGGTGGACAGTTTTTCAAGGCCTTCTGGAACAGGGAAGTGGTCTGGCCATGGCTTTAGATGAAATTGCACCTGAATGGCATCTTCCAAAAAGGAAAGGGATGGGGGGCTCTTGATTCTTTGTGAATTCCAGGGCATAAATCAAACCAAGAGACACCTAGAACATTACTGGCAGTCTATGAAGAGTGAATTGACTATAGATAATCTTGAAGAAGCAATGCATCAGTGATTATGTAAACATCATCTTAACCTTGAAAGTTTCAGGGCCCGTCCGACGAATCACCCAACAAATGAAACCGGAACGGGAGCTGGTTCTTCTAAGCCACGTTTATTTGCTTCATAAACAAGTGCCCGAAGATTGATGAAGTCAGCGTTGATTTTACAGCACAATCAACGCTGCTAAATAGCCAGTAACGTCAACACCCTCCACCACACCCTTAATTATTCCACCACGCCCACACTTAACTTAACTACCACCCCCTACAGTATCCACCCTTTGGTACCCGCCCCACCACCATTGCAGCCGGTAAGCCACCCCCCAGCTCAAACCACCCTCCTTTCCCCCAGAGCTCCGCATAATTCCATTTCCCCCCCATCTCTCCAGTCTCTCCCGTCCGACGAGGGCTGTGCCCCGAGCCCCTCCCTAACCCGCCGGCAGTCTCCACCGCTCCTTGAACCCTCCTGGCACCCGTCCTTGTCCTGCCGTTTGAGTTGCTCCCTCCCGACTTGCTGATCGCTTCCGGGAGTCGGTAAGAGCGGCGCGGCGCTGTGGGACGTGCTGGCAGGCGGGCCCCAGGCTGGGAGGCTGCAGCCGATGCCTCGTGGTCGCTGCTCTCCGTTCCAGGCACCACCGAGGGAGGAAGAGCGAAGAAGAAGCCGCCGGGAGTCCCTGGAAGCCGGTAAGTCGCTTTTTGGCTTCCCCGGACGTTGGGCGGGTGGTTGCTGAGGCGCGGGGAAGGCCGAGCGTTGTCCCGGCCTTCTAGGAAGACGCGGGCGCTGGCGCTTGACTCCGGGGCTTGGCGGGGCACTCCGCGGGCGCCGGCGGTGGTTTTCGGGCCTGGGCAGGTCGCTCCGCGGCCCCTCCGTATGTCGGGCATGCCAGGCCCGACAGAAAGAGAGGAAGGAATGATAAAGAAACTTGAGGTTGACCTACCTTCATTGTATTTGGTATCAGATACAGCAGAAAGAAACATAGTCAGGCTTTCAAGGTCAGGTATATCGATATGCTTATGATATCCAAATATGTATTTTGATTCCTAGCTGAAGTGATGCTCTCAAAGAGCTCTGTAGGTGACTATATCCTTTCTGATGCTAGATGGCGAAGACTGGGCTGTAACTCAGTCCCAGAGACAGAGTGGCTTTGGTTTCAAAAGCCTACCAATTTTAGTATTGACTAATGTCAATTATAACATTAGGTTGTTAACCTGAATAAGATTGCACTCATCTGAACAGATTTGGTTTGCAATTTGGCAGGGAGCAGGTCCTCTTAGGCTCACAGATCCTACTTAAATACAATAATATTGGGAATCTTCTCAGTCTAGCAATTCTACCTCTGTGCACTTATTGTGGCATTTCTTGGAATGAGAAATGCTATTCATTGTCATTCATCTCCAGATTGGACTATTGCAGGGGTAGGCAACCTCAGCTCTTTTATGACTCATGGACTTCAACTCCCAGAATTCCTGAGTCAGCTATGCTGACTCAGGAATTCTGGGAGTTGATGTCCATGAGTCATAAAAGAGCTGAGATTGCCTACTCCTGGACTATTGCAATATACTGAACAAGGATTGCCCCTGAAGATCTTTGGAGGTTACAGCTAGTCCAGAATGTAGTAGCTTGGACAATTATGGGTATACCCATAAACAAACAAATAAATAAAGGCAGTCACCTAACATCTGTACTTCATGACTATTACAGCCCTTCTATGGAGGTGTCTTTTGCATGAGAAATGTGGGACTGGGAAGTGGGGATAGAAGCATCAAACATCTTGTTGCTGATGATTTTAACACTACTGGAGCCAGTGACTCCATTCTAGCTTTAGTAGATCCAGAAAGTTCACAGGACTCCTTGTTCACATCTACTAAAAGTTATTTAGACTCCAAAGTACAATCTCTTAGCCCTGTCTATTTAATGATAAACCAAGAACACAAGCTAAACCTCACAGATATGAGGGGCTAGCCAAAATATGTTTGAGTGTCAATAGAAGACAAGACTCTATAGCTATTATTTGATGAATCTCAGCTGTGCACTGGATGGAGGCTCAGCATGGCTTAGGATTTATATGATTTATCTTATTTATAGGATTTACTCCCTTTGGACAATGCAGAGAACTTAATAAAGAAATGCCTATTGGACAGTGAATATATTCTGTCCTCTAAGGTACCATGAAAGGGCTTTTTCAACGGCTGCTTCATTTCAGTAGATGGAATAGAACTTGATCTTGTTTATCTCTGGATTGTGGCAGATTTATAGCCATAGCCTCTAATTTATTTCTTGGCGACCAGTTGTGTTGGCAGAGTTAAGAGAGCAGTATTGGTTGCCAGTTAGCTTCTGGATTCAATTCAGGATGCTGGTTGTCACGTTTAAAACTCTTCAAGGCTCATAATCTGAGTATATAAGGGATAGCTTTTTCCCAGTAACACCTGTTCACCTGAAAGGTTCCAGTTGGTGGGATTGCTATATGTCCCCTTAGAAATTGTCACCTACAGGGGGGCATGGAAATATACCTTTCCTGTTGTTGTTCCCCTTCTTTGAGATAGCATCCCCCATGTGCAATCAGCCACTTTCCTTTTTTTTTTAAAAGGAGGATTTTTTGTTGTTCCACAAAGCTAGGGAATTATTGCAACTACTTCTTGTGACAAAGCATTTTTTAAATATTATTGTTAAGTAATATATTCAGGTTCTATAGCGATATTAAATAGATGTTGGGGGTTTCTTAGGTGTTAATTGTATGCTCTGTTTTCTAAAAGTTCCAATTACATCTTAAGGAGCTGTACTACCCAATCAGTGGGTTGGAATCATCTATAAACATTCAGATTTGTGCTTACATTAAATAATAATAATAATAATAATAATAATAATAATAATAATAATAATAATAATAATAATAATAATAATAATAACAGAATATCTTTATTAGAACCATTGAAAATTATAAAGAATTCAGCAAACTTTCAAGAATTCATATCTCCCACTATTCAGCATCATGGTGGCAATGGGAGAGTTCATCAGTTGTTTAACATCTGGAAATTGATTGGATTGGCAGTTGATGTATTTCCATTACTTAAAAGTCTCCCCCAATTACAGGTGGTCCATCAGAAGGACACAAAATCTACAACCTTCATTGTCAACATTACCAGCAGTTCCTCATCTCTCCCTAGCTGTGGAATGCTCTCCCACATACTGCAAGTCAGAATGTCATTAATTTTGGCTTAATTTCAGCACTAAAGGAACACCTAGTTACTTACCCAACTTTAGGATTTGGGTGACTAGATCTTTTTGGAATTTGTTTATCATTTACCCATTCTTGACTTTTTTCTTCCTTTTTGCATCTTGCTTTGAAATCTGTGAATAAAGAGCAGGTTGTAAATATTTTAATAATGGACATAAATTAATATCTTAATATTCATATATATATATATATATATATATATATATATATATATATATATATATATATATATATATATATATATATGTAGATCTAGAGTCTCGGGTTTCTTCCCGCGTTCCTTTCATCTTCAGAACGCGGGAAGAAACCCGAGACTCTAGATCTACACATACAGACACCCGCGAGAATCTACGAAAACAAATATATATATATATATATATATATATATATATATATATATATATATATATATATATATATAATATATGAACATTAGTCATGCCTGAAGTTGCAAAAAGGATAAATATCAAGGGACGATAGTACTGGTGTACTACCATAAAATTATTTCATATCTTCCATATTCGAAACTAGCAGACAAACCTTCAGACAATGAATCATGCTTATCGTAGCCTGAGAAAAGCAACAGATTAATTAATAAGCTTATGGGGTTCCCTGTCCCCAGGTTAAAGGTTGGAAAGAATACAATCTATTACTTATTTACATACTGTAAGGCAGAATATGCCAGAGAAGAGATACCTATAAAAATATGTACATATTTTTATATGTATACATGAAAACAGGGATAGTGATGAGTTAAGTTTGTAACTATAATGATTTAAACAACCAAAAGGAAATTCCTCTAGCCCTGAAGAATCTATGGTTCTCATTCCATTCAACCACTTTTCTAATGTATATGCTGAATGGCTCCAATGAAAGTAATATTAATAGTGTTGACTGTTGATATATATTTTTAAAAAGAAATCCTTTCATTCTACTTCAGTTCTGGTCCTTCTAGAAAGTACTTGTTTTTTTTCACTGTACTACTGATTTCATTTCACCAGGAAAGCATAGTTGTTAAGGCTGGCATTGTTGAATTATATCTATTTGGTTTTAACTTTGTCCCAAATGTAGTTTCAATAGCAATACTGCTACTTTCATTTCTTACTGATGTTGAAGATTTCCTTTATTATAACAGACAGTGTTACTTTTTTCTTTATATATTTGCATCAGTCACTAGGGTTACAGCACGCCTACCTTGCCAAACTTAGCTTTTGTACTGTCAGTATTTCAACTTGTATTATTTGATGTCTCATAGTTATATATGTAGATAACAATAATATTATTCCCTTGGAGGATAAGCAATATTATGTGAAATGCAAAAAAGAAATAGAAGTCAAACCAATGGAAAGCATGACATAAGAAAAGGAAATACAACTAAATCTTAAACCACATACCACACACCATACACTATATACTATGTTTCATCTAAGACTGTCAGTAGTTGAACACCTTCAAAGGGAAGGTTGAAGACTGAATGAAAGTTATCAGAAATGACAAGTATCACTTTCCTTCAGAGAGGCATTGTCAGACTTCCAAATCCAGACATCCACATTCAAACTGGTCATCAGAATGAGCCAGAAAGAGCCCAAAACACCAGTGGTGGGATTCAAACCATACCAAATTCTATCAATTTTCTTAGTTTCAGGGAATTTCAGAAGACAGATGTTCATATGGACTTTCCCCAGCTGACCTTTTGGTCACCATACTACAAAAAAGATGTTGAGACCCTAGAAAAAAGTTCAAAGAAGAGCAACTAAGATGATCAAATCCTGGAGACTAAAACATATGAAGAATGGCTGCAGGACTTGGATTTGGCTAGTCTAAAGAAAAAAAGAAATAAGGGTGACATGATAGAAGTATTTGAGGGGCTGCTACAAAAGAGAGGGCGTCAAATTATTCTCCTAAGCACCAGAGGGCAGGACAAGAAACAATGGTTGGAAACTGATCAAAGAGAGAAGCAACCTGGAATTAAGGAGAAACTTCCTCACATTGAAGACAATTAACCAGAGGAACAGCTTGCCTTCAGAAATTGTGGGTGCTCCATCACTAGAGGTTTTTAAGAAGAGACTGGACAGTCACTTGTCTGAGATGGTACAGATTCTCCTGATGAGTCTATTCTATTCTATTCTGTTCTATTCTATTCTATTCTATTCTATTCTATTCTATTCTATTCTATTCTATTCTATTCTATTCTATTCTATTCTATTCTATTCTATTCTATTCTATTCTATTCTATTCTATTCTATTCTATTCCTTCCAACCAGGGCAAATACAAACAACTTTATCCAAAAAGAAACATGTAAATTGATCCAGGATGCCTCCAGGTTCTGTATCCTATCAATCTTTCTCCAATAGGCCTGAGTAAACAGACGACCAGCTATAAATCTGTGGCAGATGCAAAAATTGCAGAGAACATTTAATCCATTAGTCTCTTATCACCATTGTAATCTAGACTTGATCTTATACCAGTGCTACTTTTTATTTTGGCTATCAATGTTGCAGATGCTGTTTCAATCCCTTTATCTCTTTTAGTTCCTTAATAATCCAGGGAGCTGCTTGGTATCTGTGACTGACAGAAATTGCAAGAGAAATTTTGTTCAGGACCCTAGGCATCTCCCAGGAGTCAACCAGGCATGAGAGCCTCCAGATCGCCAAACACTCCAAGTTGTCATTGGAATCTATTCACATCTGTTACATATCTACGGCAGACCAATGTAAGGTTCTGACCATCCATGCAGAGTTTTGTTTTGAGCATCTTAAAAAGCAAATTATCTGTTCATAGCAAAGGAAAGCTGTTTATGTTCTCCATAGAAAGATCATGTTCAAAATAACACCAGGCACTAACCCATGTTCTTGGGGCTGAGATTACTGGCAATTAACCCTGATCACCATGAAGCCTATGAATACATGAATTATATCAGATGTCCCTCTTTCACATAGAACAGGCATGTCAAACTGCCGGCCCACGGGCCGAATGTGTCACACCGAAACCGTGCCCACCCCATTGCCAGAAATGGGAAAAAAGTCACAATACACCACACGACACCATGTGACATCATGAGTTTGACATGCCTAATCTATAGCTTTCTACCAGCATTTACATATCTTAAAATTTATTTATCCATTTTCCCATATTTATGTTCCTTAGAAGAATTTTTAGTAAATTCATATATTTGCTCTTGTGTTCTGCATTCATGCAATCTTTTTCTTCATTTTTCCTGTCAAAAGCAATCATTTTTGTGTTTAATACATTATTTCTTCAATCCATGTTCTTCATTGTGTTATCTAACATTTGCTGCAAATCATTTAGGTTCATAGTCAACAGAATGGCATGAGCCGCATAGAAAAGTACATGTGTATTTATGCCCCAGCCAACAAATGTATTTTGACTACAAAAGTGCTTTTATATTCATCCATAAATGTAAAGGATGCAAACATTAATCAGTGCAAGGGTTTAACCTCACATCCTTGTCTTCCTCCTTGCTCAGTGTTGAACCATTTTGAAGTAGTAATTTATTCACTTTTATCATAAACATGTTTTTAAACTTTTATCTTCATAATTCCATAATTCATGCTTATTCATTTTAGTGTTTTAGTATGTCTGTTCTCAAATTCAGTAAACATAAAAATTTTCTTTATTGTATTCAATAATTTAGGGTTAACCACAGCCATAAACCCATATTACACAAAATTTTGCACATAGCTTTATCTAATACCTTTCAGTCAGAATTCCACCAAACTTCTTCCCAGATACAATAAACTGACCAACCCCCCCACCCACCCCCACAGCCCTTCCTCCATTCACTCTTGCTATAAGAGTGAATCTTGTATAACGTTCCTCCAGTCTAAGGCATAAATACAGTCTCTGTGCATTTGTTAAACACATTGCATAGCCCCTCCATACACAGATAACATCCATATTTTAATGTTTCTCCAATTACAGTATCTACAGCTGCAGTCCTACCATTTCAAAACATTCTCACTGCATTTATGACTTCCTTTTCATCTTTTTTCCTTGACACTTAACATTTATAGCATTTGTTTTAATGCCACTCTTCTACATATAACTATCACTTCCATACATATCTTTAAAATACTCCTTGCAGCATTATTTTTCTTCAGTTTCATGTCAACTCATTTCATCACTTTTATTTTTAATTTCATTCACTCTGCTGGAGGCTTCTGCACTTCCAAAACAATTTTTATATCTATCAAAACTGCTCTGCATTTTTACTGCCTCTTTCTATCTAAACTGTTTCTTTCTCTCTTTGACCATATTTTTACAACTAATCTTTTTTTCTGTGTGCAGTATTTATTACAATATGCATTTGTTTCTCATCTACTGCCTCTTCTTCCCTTCAACAGTATTGAACTAGATAGTCCTCCTAATGTCTTCCATCTCTTTACTCCTATGATCACTCCACTAAGAAGCTTTATTTATTTATTTTGTTCCATACTTCCTATTGCTATAATTCTATAAACCTTTGTGGCACTTGGTACAAAATTTGTGGTACTCGGTACAAAAGTAGAGAGGAGATTCTTCTTCCTTTTTGTTTATATACTATTTTATTTATTCTGTTTGGTGATAATTCTATCTTCTAATATTTTTCATACAGAAAAAAATATACTCTTTTCCTATAGCTGTTCTACTTTCCCTTTTTTTTTAATAAAATCAAAATTGAACCAAACCCTCCCCCGCCCCCAAACATATCTTTAAAACAGATATTCACCAAACAGTCATTCATTTTTGGATCCCGAAATAGCCAATAATTTTAATGAATTCTCTAGAGTCATATACACCCATCCATTCATGTCACTTTTTATTTTAAAAATGATGTGTGGTTCTTCCATTATCACAATTCAGTGAAGTGTAAAATGCAGCCACACTAACCTATGAATTCATTTCCTATGCATCCACAGCAACCAGGATGTCACTAATTTGTACTGTTGCATGCATGTTAGCCTTCTAATTCATAATTAAATCTATATCTTCCTTCTAGGCATGTACAGAGTACTGTGACATTAAACTGGTAAAACTGGGGTTTGATTGTGATGGTCGCCTACTAGACAAATTTTGCCTACATTGACTGGTACTTCCTTACTATTAGCAAGATATGCTGCAGACTTCTCTAAAATGTTGCATGATGTTTAGAGATTCAGAAATATATGCATTAACATATAGGCATGACATCACTATATTCATGCCTACTCTTAATTTGCCCCCTTTGCTTTCTTAGTCCTCATCTTATTGCACTTTGTCCTTGAATAAATTCAAATGAAGACTGTACAGGTCATCTACAGCACTTGGCATTCTTGTAAAATGTGGTAAGAGGGATGAAACTAAGATAAATTTTGGAGTGTTATAAAAATATAAAGCAGTGGGTCAGTCTTGATATTGTTCCTACTGTATAATATCATGAAATAATGACTACATATTAGACAATTATTAGACATATTATTAGACATATTATTTTAGACAAAGCTAAAATATGTAGAAGCAACCATTATCGTTCCACAATGTTTAAAACATAGAACAAATCAGGGGAAATTATTGGGAAATAGTAAATAATTAACATTATTTTCATGTCTTAAAAATGAAAGAAAAGTATTTTTCCAAAGATATTCCCAGATTTCAGTAGTAGGAGAAATACATCACACACTTAAAAGAGAGGCATCTTTCTCATTGGAATGCTATTTCAAAAGAGGATACATAATTTGTATTAACTTCACTTTCTTTTTGACACACAAAATGTCTCGTTTGTCTAGGCCAGGGGGAGGGAACCTTGGCTCTTTTATGACTCGTGGACTTCAACTCCCAGAATTCCTGAGCCAGCCATGCTGAGGGGAAAGGGAGAGGTTACCAAGATGAGCCATGCTGACTCAGGAATTCTGGGAGTTGAAGTCCACGAGTCATAAAAGAACCAAGGTTGCCTACTCCTGGTCTAGGCAATGTAAATATTAAATGTTTTAAATTTATTTGTCTGTTGGGCTGCAATATGCTCTTTTTCTCAAACTATCTTTGCTTTCTTATTCTTTATCATTTTCAGATCTACATAATTAATGTTTTTACATTTCACAGTTGTTTGACTATGAATTCTAGAATGGATGCCTGAAGTCATGCAAGATCGCAGTCCGCAGAACCTTTCACTCTCAGCACAATTGTTTTTCCCCAAGCCGACTCTCCTTTCCCTCAGTGCAAACAAACCATGGCAAAGAGGAGACAGATCTTTGCAAGGTGAGTCCGGCATGGCAGGATGGAGGGGGAAGCAGTTGTGGGGAGCAGGGAGGGGGAATAGGGTGAATGTTCCAGAGCCTCTGTGGTCATTTGTAAGGGCAAATAACTGCGGTGGTGTTGCAACAGTCGTAATTTCAGGACTTAGTCGTAAACTCTAGGGGGCTTATATCACGTAACTTTGAATGAGTGCTAAGTGAACTGATGTAACTCAGGGATTACCTCTATGTGGAAAATCTGTGTGACTTTTTTCTTTTTGGTAGCTGCATGCTCAAAGTGAGAGCTGGTTTAGTGTAGTGATTAAGGCAGACTAGGCATCAAGAAACCATGAATTCTAGTTCTAACTTAGGCACAAAGTTAGAACAGCCTTAGGAAGAAGGAGCCAATGCCAAACCATTTACAAGAGACTGCAGGGATTAATTATTCCAAGCTTCTGATTCCAGTTCCAGGAATCAACATTGACTTGAAGGCATACAGAGACTCTCTCTCTCTCTCTCTCTCTCTCTCTCTCTCTCTCTCTCTCTCTCTCTCTCTCTCTCTCTCTCTCTCTCTCTCTCTCTCTCTCTCTCTCTCTCTCACACACACACACACACACACGCTAAAAGTTCACAATTCTAAAATGATTGTATACTTGCTTTTATGTATTTGCATTTGCAAAGACAACAACACCACCACATACTGATATAATAATAATATCGTCAAGGAACTCTATTAAGACTTTAACAATACATGGAAACTGTCAGAACAAAACCTTTATTTTTTAAAAATAACATATTTTCAGATGTCAAAACAAAAAGAAAACCTCCCAAAACTTTTTCATAGCTTGCCCTCAGCAAACAATAAAAATGAACACAATCTACACACGTTTGCTTGAAAAGAGGATCAATGATTTGAAAGAAAAAAACATGAAACAAAAGTAAATGAACATGAAAAACAAAACAATAATAATAATAAGGAGAATGTTGTGCAGCATTCTCACGAAAATATATGAAACCACTACACTTCCATGGTTGAAGATATTAGCTTTTCTTTATACTTTAATTGAATTATTCACAGACAGATAGCCTGGAGAGATATTGTGTATGCCACTGTGTCCACTGCTCTTCTGAATAGTCACACAAATCCAGACACAAGATTTGGACAAGCCTGAGTCTTCAGTCTTTTGGTAAAGACTTGAGTTCTCTTAACCAGCTTAACCATCAATACTGAAAAGACCAAAGTATTCATAACTGGTGGCTTTCAATGAACATTGGAGTTGTGCAAGTTGAACAATTTAAACACCGTTGCTTAATTGTCCAAGAAAGGATGCCACAGCCAATATCAGTGACTGAATTGGCCAATCTACCTAACCTTTAGAATATTAACACAGTACTCCTGATGAAAAATGAAAGGTAATAAAACCTACTTGGCAAATAAAATGCTTCAGTTCAAATTACATCAATTCCTATACCTTTGGGGAGGTGTTCAAAATTCAGTACTCCACTACAGGTATCCTGAACAACCTCTTTTATTCAGAGCTCCTCTACCAAACTTGTGACATTTTAAAATAGAAAACAAAATAGACTTTATGTTACCTGTAGTTTGTTTTTAAAAAAAATGCTGGAGGAGGGGACAGAAAGCAAATAATGCACCTCAGAACACAAATTCTTGTCTGCCTGCCTGCCTGCCTGCCTGCTTGCCTATCTATCTATCTATCTATCTATCTATCTATCTATCTATCTATCTATCTATCTATCTATCTATCTATCTATCTATCTATCTATCTATCTATCATCTGTTGAAGTGGACAGTTGAGTCTTCATTTTGTAGATGAAGTTAATTTTGCAATTTGGCCTAAGGTAACCCTTCTTATCCACATCTTTTACTTCTTTTGTTTTTGAAGTACTTCGAGAAAATGATTACTGCCTGAAACAAAACTACAACTTCTCCATAATTTATGACATTTCATATTCCATGAGCTCCACTTAAAAGAACTTCACTTTAAAAAGATCTCCCACATGCTGTGTATATTGTTTTTTAGGAGTGTGTATAGTTGAAACAGTTTGCTTTAAAAAGAGTTGAAGGACAGAAAAAAATTCAGCTTCCTGGAAATTTTGCGTGTCACATTTTTAATACAACCTATTTCTCCCTTCTTTCCGTTCTTGAAAAATGTCATGTTCCAAAACTGAATTTGATTAAACTTCCATGCAATCTTGTAGATCTAAAAATATTGATCTTAAATTATTCTATTTATATTGAATTTTAATTTATGTTTAAATCACAGCACATCAAATGTATCAGTATCTGTTCTTCTAGTTTACAAACTCAGGGATATCTAGTATGTAGATATGACCCCCAGTAATTTATTTATTTATTTTTTGTTAGAGCCAACAACATTTTTAGAGCATCATCAGAAACTGGTTGAGTCAATATGAAACGTTTCAGGTAAATTCAACAAGAATTGAGGAATTAAGAAATTATCCTGTACCATATGGAGTTGATAAAAAATGTGCATTCTTCTGTAGTTAGATTTGTTTTCTTGTACCAACTAAGTTAAATTGTTATCTTTATCAGTATACTTATCTACAAACACATACATAAATGCATACTTATCCATCCATTTGTGGCTTATCAGTAATTTTCAGAATAGTTACAATTACAGAGTGAATTAAGAATATATTATCAGAATGTAACTAGTGAATAAGTTAACTCTACATGAATTTTTCAAAGAGTAATCAAATCCGTCCCATTTCTACATTATAGCATCTATCAAATTTAAAGTCTGTTATTACACTTTTCATGCCAGCAATGACATTTCCATTTCTTTAGTAGCAACAGTTCAAGTTTTACATTAATCCTTTTGTTTCAGGGTATTAGCACTTATAAGCTAGCTAAATGAAAAATGGTATAAAACTCCCATAGGCATTTTGCAGAAAAACTTTCATAAATCCACTAACGTTCTAGATAAGCAATAGAGCTTTTCAATCTCTGTAAACTCTACACCCCAGGACTGGATTTAAAGCATTTTCAAGTTATCAACATTTTTTAAAAAAAATCTATGCAAAATAACTCCTCTATATAGTATTAATAACAGTTTCAGGGAAATATTTTCTTAAAAAACTGACTATATGCAGTTATTTTGTGAGAATAGTCTGAATAATCTTAAGAATAAAATTTGCTATAACATTCTTTCAAATATTGGTTTGACTGAGACACTATTTTCCTATGCTATCTTTCTACCACTTAACTGTGGACATAATTGACCAATACCCATTTATAAGGATAAATATTTTGGGGAAAGGTTGAACAGCTTAATTTTGAATTCATTTGTGCTGACTTTTTCGAGTTATTCTTTCTTTTTCAGCTGCACTATAAATAAACCACTAAAAAAAAGTTCTCATGTCAAAACATGTCTGGCTAGGAGTTACTAATTCATCTACTGGCCTTTATAACTTGTTTTTGTTTTAAATAAGAAGTATGCATTTACCTGGCAATTGTATTTACACATATTCTGGCAATTATATAGTGTACGTATGTGTATGTGAGACAGAGAATACATAGTGATATTAGGCAATAGTCTATTTTGTCCCTTTCCCTTTTGCATGTGTTCATCCATGTAAGCTTATTTCTTTAAAAAATGTTAACAATAAACTTGGCAGACTGGTTTATTTAATACATAAACCTGTATTAAATATGCAGTTTTGATATATTGCTAATCATATCCATATTCATAATTTTTGTTATACCAATATGCATTATGTGCAGTTTGGGTTTTTTTCAGAATAGCGCTGTCAATTTTTCTTGTTAAATATGCCCAGCCAGAATTAAGAATGATAAATGGTAGTACTTATTCTTACTAACTTACATATGCTGGACTTTTTTTACATAAAAAAATCTTTGACTGTTTATGAGGGATTGTTGACTATGGAGAAACAATATAGTGAAAATATAATAACATTTAATTTGAGCTAGGTTATATGTTATAACAGAGTGAGCGCCTGTTACTCGTCCCAGCTTCTGCCAACCTAGCAGTTCGAAAGCATGTAAAAAATGCAAGTAGAAAAATAGGGACCACTACGGTGGGAAGGTAACAGCGTTCCATGCGCCTTTGGCGTCTAGTCATGCCGGCCACATGACCACGGAGACGTCCTCGGACAAGCGCTGGCACTTCGGCTTTGAAACGGAGATGAGCACCGGCCCCTAGAGTCGGAAACGACTAGCACGCATGTACGGGGGAACCTTTACCTTTACCTTTATATGTTACTGAAGGTGTGGTAACAAAAAAAAAATGTATGAGGGCAGCTAGGGTGGTATAAATGACTGTCTCCCTGGTAGTTGCTTGTTCCTATGTCAAAGAAAAAGCAGTTCTGGTAAGGGGTATCTATATTCTATTTGTTGGATGAATGGTATATTTTCAAATTGTCATGTTAGCTAGGAGCAGCACAGAATGGCATCCATCAGCCTTGTTGCAAGTTATTAACATGTTCAAACTTAGTCTGTCAGTCTTTTAGATAGAATTTAACTAGACTATTTTTTTTAGAAAACTAAAGTGACAACAGGACAGCTACATTAAAATGGTACGTAGTCTTTTGAGACAAGCTGTTCCTCAAATGTAGCTACTTGCTCTTTAACCAGTTATCCAGCATTGGGACCACAATAATTTGAAAAGAGTACTTTGAAACCTAGTAAGCTATAATTATAGACCTATAAGAAAATAGGTAATGTGGTGTTGTAACATGTGATTTATTCCACTGATACATGTAAATTGTGTCCCTGATCAAGGTTTGCAAAAAATTAAAATCAGTCAAGTGAAGAGGACTAATCTAATGTTTCTCAACCTAAGGAACTTTAAAATGTGTGGTTTTCAACTCCCACAAGTCCCCAGCCTAAGCTGAGAAATATTGGTCTAAAGTTAAACCACTGACTTCAGAGAACAATAACATTGTTCAGAAGAACTGCAGAAGGCTGGCCAGCCAGACTAAACAAAAGCTTACTCGGGCATAATCCCCTTGACCTGAAGCCAGACCACTCTATCCTCTCAGCCCTGCCTTGAGCCCAGCCAATGTGAACCTCAAACTGACAGATTCCTCCACTGACTTCTACTTGCAGTGCAGCTCCAAGGAGGCTCCTGTTCCTGTTCCCTACAGAAGACAAGGCATTATTCTAGCAGAACATTGCCTCATTGGAAGCACCATCTTATTTATACTCTTACTGAAATTTATTAATAATGAATTAGCAACAGTTAAGAATGCTCAGTTAGGACCTGCCCTATCATTATGCAAAATTAAGCCATCATCAGTAATCTTTACAGAAGTTGGGTGGATGCAAGGTGGGGTACTTTTTTACATATATCACAATGTTGCTTTAGTTATTTGGACAAAAGCCATGTGATTTAGCAGATGCTAGTAGCTATCATTTCTAAGTAGAGAATGTGAGGTATGTATTAGAAGCTTCTTTGGTACATTTGGTGGATCTGATGGATCTTTGGTGGCTTCTAGGAGCAGAGAAATAAATAGCACAGGGTCTGCCTGACTAACTTACTGTCTCAAGTGACATAAGAGATATTTTCCATAAAATACCAATCCAATCAGTGTCTATATATTGAATGAGGAAATACCATACTTTTGCCATTTGCCTGAGGCAGCTAAATATCTTGGGCTGACTCTATGCTCAGTGGGCAATGGAGAATCAAAATAGAGCATGTCTCTTGCCTGAGCTTCAGAGCTAACTGTCCCAATTCTCTACACCAGTATGGATAAATGCATGCAGATTTAAGCACGGATCGTAAAATAGAATTCTGCACAGACTACATAACTCAGGAATGAGTTTGTTACACCCCACAAAAGCATGAACTACTTCTTTGGGGGGAGGGGGGGTTTTCCAGTTCAGAAATATTGGAAAATTGGAATTTGTATGGGGAAAAACATTCTATTAGCAGTTATAATTTATTTGATTTTTATTAAAACAGGGTGCAAATTACAGCCCAGCTAGTCCATCATGAAGAGATGAAATATACCAAAATGTACAGAAACAAGTAAGTGAGTTTCATATCCCATGGCCTTTTGACTAAACCAACTGCTTACTAAGACCTTTTACCCAGTGTTTACAAGCACTCAACAAACCCTTATGAGCCTTCTGCCTTCTCACAATGTATCTGTGTCAACCATCCAAGAAGTAACAAAGAGACACAGATTGATTATAAGGGCCCATGGGATGAAGGTTTCTGCTTACAAGAACCAAAACACACACAATTGTATTATTTACAGTTCTTTTACGCACAAAGGAAAGCCTATTTGCAGGACAAACAGACTGATAAGGATGCAGCTAAAATGGATTAAAAACTAGTGCACTTGAAAAAAAGTAACTTCAGATAAAATAAAATAGTTTACATATGCTGTGAAAGAAAAAAAGAGGTGATTGGAAAGGAGAAGAATGTAAAGTTATATAGACCAGGGCTTTTCAATCTTTTCACCGATTGCACCATTTTTACAATATGGCAATATTCGAGTACCATCTAGCAAGGTGTCAAAAACTTGATGACCCCCCAAAAAAAAACCTGTTCAAAGTTGCAATTGCACCGAAATGACTTATGACCATTTTTCACACTTATGACCATTGCATCATGCCCAGGGTTATGTGATTTATATTTGGATGCTTGGCAACTGATTCATATTTATGATGGTCAGTGTCCCAGGGTCATGTGATCCCCTTTTGCAACCTTTTGTCAAGCAAAGTCAATGGCAGGGCTGCTGTTGGCCAAGTGCTACCCTCCCTCCCTCCTTTCTTCCCTGCCTCCCTCTTTCTCATGCCTTCTGAAGGAAGAATTTGAACCACCCCCCCCCCATATTTTCTCTCTTTCATATATTCATCAAACAAGGAAAAGCCTCCAGAGACAGAAAAGACAAGCTGCTGAGTGAACTAGCTTAAAAAGGCACATTCCCCTTTAAGAATTAGAAACTATCTAGAAAGGAAACTTAAGGAGCGCAGACAGCACTTAAGGAAGAAAAAAAATGTAGTAACTATTGGCTGCCAGCTAAGGCAGCTTCCCCAAGTAAAGGAATGCTACAGGCAAAATCCATTCAGGAGAAAAATTCTTCAAAATCCCTTGCAGCAAATCTTACAGCTAACAATAGCAGAGCAATAGAAGCTAACACGAGACATCAGCCATCAGCCAAATAGAAATTGCCAAACACTCCTTCAGAACACAAAGCCCACATTGCAGAAGTCCTAGAACTTCAAAGTCACAAAAGCACATAAGAATCCTTCCACTCTCCATCTCCCTCCTTCCGTGTCTCACCTCCAGCTGATGCTGCCTTTCTTCATTCCTCATGGAGGGCAACCCCATCCTCTCTGCTTGATAAATTTATCCCGGAATTGTTTTATTTAATATAAATCAGCCACAGAAATGTATTAAGGGAATGATCAAAATAATCAATATGACAGAGAAAAACTGCACAAGTCAGCCCCCATTCATCCTTTTTTTAAAAAAAAAAATCATTGACCCAAGCTAAAAAAAAAAGATATTTAATCATGCATCTTTTTTCACCCTTTTTTCCAATACCCCAATCAGCAACACAAGGGTAACTTAAAATATGGTAAATTTAACAGTATACTGAAATCAGTATACTGAAGTATAACATTCTAAATATTTGATTTTCTTCTCATTGCTGTAATATTTTAAATTTTGTCCAGTATTTTTCTTGACAAGAATATCATTTCTATAATTCAGTAACCATATGAGGAAAAGGTTTCTCTACTTTCAGAAATAATTTTCTTTTAAAAAAATGACATCTATAAAACTTTAAAAATTGCTTTTCATTATAAGGAGAAAAATCTGTCTTTGCAACTGTAAAATAAAATTAAATACTGCTATATAGACACATGAGCACCATCCATCAGGAAATGTTCTTTGGGAAGCATGAAATCTAAATAACTAGCCAGCTCATATGATCGGAATAATGAGCCATATTTCATCTGGCTAAAAGTTAAAATTGCCACTTCATTGCATCAACATTAATTTATTTTAAGACCCAATCCAAATACATAATTCATTTTACTCATATCCTCTTAAGTAAAAGTAAACATAGATCTGCATAAAATTTAATATACTTGTACTTATGTACAGATCAAAATCATGAAAGACTATTAGTTGCAAATACATTCTTAACAAATAACAATTTATTCTGTAGTATAAGTTGTCAAGAATCAGAATCTGTGAAACTGTTCTGAGTTATGCAATGATAAAATATTTAGTTTTAATAGTGCACCTTTCTTTGGGGGGAGAGTAGTTTTAAAAGCAAAAAAGTTCAGAACTATAATTTAAGAAAAACATAACCTCTCACATAGTCCTTTCATATCCTTTGGATCCATTGCAAGAAGGTACAAAGCAGTTTTACCTGGTTAACCAAGAAATCTCACCAAAGGATCTCCATAGATCATGTTTTAGAATAAGTGAGATGATTACTAAAACTTTGTTTCTAGTAATTGATTATCCAGAGGTTAAAAAGATATGGAAGTTCAGTGTTTACTTCTGGTTTAAAGCTATTAAGCTTCAAACTTGGAGGACAAAAATTTCAAAGGAAGGATGTCTTGAATAAGAACTATCTTTTAATGGCCCTAGTCTAAAGAGTGCCTCAGGGCTAATAAATGTTTATTCAGGTTTCAGTGACATTTGAGTAAAACACAAATTTGGATGTGTTTTTTGAGCTGTTTACCTGAAAGCTCACCAAGCACAAGCTAGTGGAAGCACATTTAATATGAAAGAATTAAAATAAATAAATATGTTGAAAATATTGTATATCGGGAAGGGAGAAGAATGAATTAGTAATCAAGAAATATATTTTCATTAATTCATAACAATAACTTCGTTGTGAGCTCAAACAAATGATAATATGAGGACCATCTTGTCTACAGCCAAGACCCAGTCTCACATTCGTATATCCTAACTCCCAAGACACACCCACACACCCACAAACACCCACAACACACAAATATAGATACACAAAGAAGGAACCCCACTCAGACCCATAGTCAGCTCCATAGGCTCACCTCTACAAAATCTAGCCAAATTTCTTGCCAAACAACTACAGCCTTACGCAAATTCCATCACCTCACACGTACAAAACTCATTCCAATTCATAGAGATCATAAGTAAACTAAACTTACAGCCCTGTGACCTACTTGTGAGCTTCGATGTCGTATCCCTCTTCACCCAAGTGCCAATCAAAGAAGCCTTGACAGCTATCCGAAATAAATACAACCCCCCAAAACACATCCTAGATCTGACCAACCACTGCCTATCTAACACATACTTCATCTACAATGGAGAAAGATACAAACAAATGGAAGGAGCACCCATGGGATCACCCCTTTCACCTGTCATCTCAAACCTCTACATGGAACACTTTGAAACCCTCGCTCTAGAAAAATCCAACCACAAACCCAAATTCTGGCTCAGATACGTAGATGACACCTTCGTAATCTGGCCACATGGCAAAGAAAAACTGGATGACTTCCTCACACACCTCAATAGCCTACACCCCAAAATACAATTCACCATGGAAACAGAAGCTAACAATCTACTTCCCTTCCTTGATGTCTTAGTCTACAAGAAATCCAACGGCTCCCTAGGACACACTATCTACCATAAAAAAAACCACACACAAACCGCTATCTGAACGCACTCTCACACCACCACCCAGCACAGATCAACTCTGTAGCCAAGATACTCATCTCCAGAACAAAACACCTAGCTGACGAACAACACATAAAAACCAAACTACACACTCTCACTAATGTACTAACAGCCAATGGATTCCAAAGAAACACGATTACCAACTTAATCTGAAGAGAGACACCCACAAAAACCCAAAACAGAGAACAAGAAAATGGCAAAGCCCTCCTCCCATACTTAAAAGGGACCACAGACAGAATCAGCAAGGTCCTCCAAAAACACAACATCAAAACAGCATTCTACACAGACAGAAAATTATCCACCATCCTAAGAAACCCCAAGGACATAATTGGGTTAGAAAACCAAGGAGTATATGAAATCCCATGCACCACTTGCCCCACCACATACATCGGACAGACCAACAGAAGAATAAGTGCACGCATTGAAGAGCACAAAAACTCACTCAGAAAGGGAGAACAAACTTCATCCCTGGTCCAACACTTCGAAGCCATGGGACATGAAATTGATTTCAAAAAAACCAAAACTATCACCAAAATTGAACATTTTAACAACAGAATGATCAGAGAAGCCATTGAGATAGAAAAACGCCCCCACAGCATGAACAAACAAGATGATACCTCTCACCTACCAGCCATTTGGAAACCCACCTTGATTGACAGACGAGTCCCAACCACCACACAACCATTCAAAAAGCAAATCCGAACCCACAATGATAACGAGGCACAACCACTAAACAGAAACCTAACTACAGCTGCAACATCAGCCACTTTAAACCCCTCCAAACCACACAATAAGCAAACTGACACCCACTATAAAAACATGACACCACCACAAACACGAAGCCGAACAAAAGCAGCACAACTCACCAGCTCAGGTCTAAGGCTGGCAGCTGAGACCAGCCCATCCACTCAAAACACACCCCCACTCAATCAGAACACACCCACCATTCAAAACACACTCCCACCCAATCAGAACACACTTGATCCCCCACCCAATCAGAGCACACCTCCACCCACAGAACACACCCCCTCTGGCAGTTTAAAAAAAAGAGGAACAAACAGCCACTACCACATGCTTCTCCCAGAAGAGGGAAGCTGAAGCCACAAGCCTGATGATGACGGATGGGATTCCGTCGAAACGTCGCTCCTACACCTTTATTTCTACGCGGGTAAAAACCCGAATAACTATATATATATATATATATATATATATATATATATATATATATATATATATATATATATATATATATATATATATATATATATATATATATATATTGTTTCAAATGTTAACTATTTAGATTACCTTGCTAGGCCCCAAACATGGAACATGGGGCAAATCTTTATTTCCTGTTTTCAGCCTATCTTGAAGGCTATCGAACAGGCAGTAGTCACACCGGACAACATATATATATGTTTTCTGAAACTATATATATAGTTTAACTATAATTAGTTAAAACATTTTTTAATTTAGGTAATTGCATTAACAAAGTAGTGCAATTATTTATTTTAAAAAAAATGTTTTCAACATTGCAAGTCACTCTATAGTCACAAACTGGCTAATTCCAACCCCTCTTGAATTCTTTTGAACCTTATCTATCACCAAAATGATGCTGTTAGTTGAATAGATTCCTCTGCATAGGTGAATAGTAATAAATCAGTTTAATTAAAACTTCACGTTGTCTTGGTCTTTTGTGCCTGACATGTTCACTTTCTATATATTGACTGAAACAACTTGTATCAATTTATACAAGCAGCAGATTACCTAAATATCTGTGATTTTATACAGTAATTTTAATTCTTTTAAGGTGTAGCTGAAATAATATTTTTAAAAATTAAAATTATGAATTATTGTAAAGGCCAAGAATGACACAATATCATCTCAGTACAATAGATAACATTTTCTAGTCACTCCTTTTTAATTCATTTAATTAAATACAGCTAATATGCTTTCCCCCCAGGGTATTCAATAACTCTTTCACCTTATTAAAAATTGTGATTCTGTAGCAGGTTC
This sequence comes from Vipera ursinii, assembly GCF_947247035.1. NCBI lineage: Eukaryota > Metazoa > Chordata > Lepidosauria > Squamata > Viperidae > Vipera > Vipera ursinii. Next base: position 21,138,366 of record NC_139515.1, read on the forward strand.
TGGATAGGCACCAGAGATTGTTCAATTTCTTTGTGGGGTTCAAGGGGCAATTCTGTTCAACAAAGAGTCAGAATTGTGAATGTTTTGATGTCCTACCAATTAATCATAGATGAAAACACTCTTTGAAAAAGAGCAAAGAATTGAATGAAGTAGCATGCATTTTTTTCACCCCTCAACAGATTACATTTAGAAAATCATAATAAATCATCCTCTAATTGGAAATTTGTGCTGGCCATCAGAAAAAAACATAGTCCCCTGCTATGTATCCCATGCCTAATATTTCTATTTGTGGACAATTTTCTGGACCCCAAAAGACTGAAACCACTATCAAAGTGGAACAACCCTACACAACCCTATTCCTCTAAAAATAAATCCTATGAAACTCTAGGGGAAATCCAAAACATATGTTTCAGATCAGTGAGGAACCAGGTCTCTTTAAATTCAGAAGCAGACTGATATTTAACAGAACAATAGAGTTGATCCCCTTGAGATCCCCTTGAGATCCTCTAGTCCAATCCCCTGCTTAAGCAGGAGACCCTATACCATTTCAGACAAATGCCTGTCCAATCTGTTCTTAAAAGAGAGTGTGGGTGATGGAGCACCCACACCTTCTGAAGGCAAGCCATTCCACTGGTTAATTGTTGTCATTGTCAGGAATTTTCTCCTTATTTCTAGGTTGCTTCTCTCCTTGATTAGTTTCTATCCATTGTTTCTTGACTTGCCTTCTGGTGCTTTGGAAAATAAGTTGGACCCTTCTTCTTTGTGGAAGCCCCTCAAATATTGGAACACTGCTATCAAGTAACCGATAGTCCTTCTTTTCACTAAACTAGATATACCCAGTTCTTGCAATCATTCTTCATTTTCCCCTGGTGCTCCATGATTTTTGAAGATACAGTTAAATGATTCCAAGATCATGTCTTCCAGCTCATTCAGAACTCTGGGATCTAATCCTTCAGGTCCTGGTGATTTGAGTTGAACTTGAATTTAAGGTGAACCAGGGCACCTTAAATTCAGAGGCAGACTGAGTTTTCTCCTGAATGGCTGCTCACTTTAGATTCATGATTCATCTCAAATGTTTGCACAACTTTAATAAGTACACATATGGACCTATTATTGAGATGCAAGGATTAATCAGGAAAAGCAGCTTTTCAGAAGAAAAAACACAGAATATTTGATTTTTTTTGTATTAATATACAGTTTCCTTAATACAAAATTCATCTGAAGAGCAACAGCTTTAATGCTGCATACATTTTAAAATGGCCATTCTCCTCGTGATATATGAAAGCAATAATAAAGAAATGGCTTCTATTTGTAAATAGATTACAGGAACAAGCAATTATTTTAAAGGTATGTGCACCCATTCACAAATCAAACATTTCCATGGTTTTTATAGCGAGGTGATATCCATATTGGTATACGAGGGTGAATTATCCTAAAATCTAAGGAAAGTAGTATTGTGCTAGTATGACCTAACATTTCAAGCAACTGCAATAGTAACTGCCACATTTGTCTTGCTAATGGAAACAGGAATGTGAGCCTCCATTACTGCATGTTAACAAATGTACTGGTACATTCTTAAGAGGTTCTTTCTTTTAATAAAATATTAGATCATGCTACAGTGCCCATATATTTTGTGAAGGACATTATAGCAAGCAGAATCAAAATGATGGGGGAATAAGTACACTACCATCCTTATTGCATATAATATTCTTAAGGGATTCTTTGCTGAGCACTTACGCTGGTTTCATTAAATTACTTTTGCTTCAGTTGGCTTTAGAGAAATTACTGCACTGTAAGTGATCCCTGAATAATTTCCTTTAGGTCTAGATACACACATTAGCACAACTGCCACCAGAAAGATGCTCTTAAAAGAATGAAGCTCTTTTTCTCCCACTCTTACAGTTTTGTTAGTTATTTGCTACCAATTTCTTCTGTGATTGATTATACTTTTGGATGACAGAAGTAAAAAACAGAGCAATTTTCAGAGAAATGGGCAAAAACATCATTTAGAAGAGTGTTTGTTTTTTTTCAAAAAAGAAAGAAAGAAAGAAAGAAAGAGAGAGAAAGAAAGAAAGAAAGAAAGAAAGAAAGAAAGAAAGAAAGAAAGAAAGAAAGAAAGAGAAGTGAGATTCTTTAGGAAATATTTCCAAAATGATAATTAGGTAAAATACAATTCTGAAACCATATTATATATGTTTTTATTTATAGAAAAGTAATACATTGTTAATAATTTGTACTTTTTTGCATTAAATTTTGGTTGATATTATTAGTATACAGGGCTCCTTTTGGAAGTCATTTTCTTTTGGGATAAGAAACTACCAAGCACTCCTACATGGCATTTAGTAGCATTCAGGAAAACTAAAATGTTGTAAATTAGCTCTCTCAAGGGAGTTTAGAACATCCTCTTCTTCTAATATGATATTTAGATATTGGACAAGAGGGACATATTGTTCTAATTGCTTCTATGTTTCTTCTTTCATTGCCTTCTTTCTTTTCTTTGCCTGTAGGTGTTGTCACATTTCTCCACTTTCTTCACTAACCTTCACTGGTCTCATTGCAGTATTCTCTCTAATTGCTGGTAAACTTTTCAGTCACTGAGTCGAAATAATCTCTTCCAGAGAACTTTAAGTAAATAAAGCATCAATAAACATTTTGTTTCACTGAGGCTGCTGACTTGCAACCGTTTGTAGCCTTTGGGAATTCATAATAATTAGATTAGGCCTGGAATTTGAAGAAGCTAAGACAAGGAAGAAAGTAGGTTCAAATCTGATTTTGTTTTACCCAAAAGAAATTAAATGACTATCTGAATTACTCTATTTTTAGAAGTGAAATTAGGATAAATCTAATGTTTCCAAGAGGGACTCGGTGGCTCAGTAGGTTAGGACGCTGAGCTTGTCGATCAGATGGTCGGCAGTTTGGCGGGTCAAATCCCGAGTGCCGCTTAACAGAGTGAGTGCCTGTTACTCGTCCCAGCTTCTGCCAACCTAGCAGTTCGAAAGCACGTAAAAATGCAAGTAGAAAAATAGGGACCACTACGGTGGGAAGGTAACAGCGTTCCGTGCGCCTTTGGCATCTAGTCATGCTGGCCACATGACCATGGAGACGTCCTTGGACAAGCGCTGGCTCTTCGGCTTTGAAACAGAGATGAGCACCGGCCCCTAGAGTCGGAAACGACTAGCACGCATGTGCAGGGGAAACTTTACCTTTTAATGTTCCCAAAATAAAATCCACAGTAACCATATAGGGCAATTCACAGTTATTCTAAACCAGGGATGTCAAATTGCTGGCCCGCGGGCTGGATGCATTATAGCAAAACCATGCCTGCCCCATTGCTGGCAATGTCAAAAAAGTCATGATACGTCATGACATGTCATATGACGTTGCGAGTTTGACACCCCTGTTCTAAACTGTGAATCTTAAGCATAGTATTTTTTAGGTAAAAACAGATCATCCTTGGCTCCAGGCTAGTAAGATATTTTTTTAACAGAATTCTTTCATGCAGTGACTGTGGAAAAGTGCAGATGGATTTATTTACATTTTAAGAACAAACATGAAGACAGTCTTGTAAACCAGAGAATGGGCGTACCACAATTTTGAAAGGAGGAAACAATTCTTTTCCAAAAGTTTGAAGAAAGAAAGTCCTGGTCATACACATGATGTTTCCAATTCCTCTTTGCACCTCAACCTACTGTTGTCCTCACCCTCTATAGAAGCAAGCATTCCATGCCACTATCACCAAAATTATTACCTTTTAGGGACTATATCCAAAATTTAAAGGAGATGGTATTTGATTATTCAGCATATATTTTGTGAATTGTGTTGTTGTATTTTGCTCAGTGTCACATACTCAAAGTCAAATAATGTTTGTGCTCAATTGCAGCTACAAGGCTATATATTTACTGTGGTTCATTCAAACAGTATTTACTTCTCAGTCAAAATGGATAGGCCTTTGCTGTGCATTTGACAGTTTGGATACATGAAACATGTCTTTTCAACATGTTCTGCAATTAGGAAAATGTTATATCCTATTTCGGTGCATAGATTGATTCCACAGCCTTCCACCTAGATTGTGTTTTCCCTCTGCTTTCTTATTGATTTTCCATTTCAGTGCAAAAAGTTCATTAAGGGCTGAATAAAACACATACAGAAGATGTGTGAGAGAAAGATGTGTAGAGAATACAATGGGTTTATAAACCAAACATAGAATTTTATTACAAATTCAGTTTGAGTGGTTGTACTATTTAACTATGAAATAAAAGAAAGCATACACCAATTTAGGTTGCAGAAAAATCAAATATCAGTGGCATGAATTTAGAAAAAGCAACAACTACTGTACCTCTTACTTTATCTATGGAAATTAGTAAATGTATTTCCAAAAATTCTTCTGAATGCAGTATGGTACATGAAATTATTTCTGTTCATGACATAATTTACTACTGTGTTAAAACAGCATTTTTCACTATTAAATTAAGGTAGAATGACATTCCCATCATTTTCATCTGCTTGTTATAAAATAAGAGACAGATAGATAGATAGACAGACATGATTTTGTACAGTATTTCAATGTATGCTAAAGTTCTGCATTCTTTGAAACATATTTGAAAAAAGCATTTTGCAGAATAATATATTTCTCTTATTCATTAAAACATAAAATGCAGCTGCTTTAATAAGCAGACTTATTAAAATGACTCCTAGAGTGGCATCTTTTTTTAGGTTCATATAGAAGAGTGAAAGAAGACTATTAATATCCACAAAACTAAAACAAAGATAAGGGCAAACAACATAGTATACTTTCAAATAAGATATCCATTTTACCAAATCAGTAAATGTATTTCTTTGTTCACAACCCTCTGTCCTTCCTTGTCCATAATTACCAAAATTTGGTAGCATAATTTTATGTCATTTTGAAAAATGGATCTCCTAGACCAAACCAAGTCCAAAAATGCTAGATAATTCCTGGAAGCCTGGCACTCTGACAAATCAGCCGTCAACAGGCACATAAACATTCAAAAAAGACAATCAACAAGCCAAAAAGGGAACAAAAAGAGCAAAACAAGCTCATAGAACACCAAGAACACCAAAGTTCAACCCTGAGCTACAAATATTCTCTTCCATTGAACTTTTTAAACCTGTTACAAATCTCTAAACTGGACTCCAACAAAAATAAAATTCTGACCCAATCCATGTATATGACATAATCATGGTTATATCTACTTGATATAATCTGTAGTTCATTATAACTTTACTTCCCTTCTCTAATTCTTAAGTGCAGAACTTGGTTATAAAAAATTTAAACATTTATCAGGGTCATGTTCTAGATCAGACATATCAAACTCGTGACATCACGTGACGTTGCACAACATATCGGAATGGTTTTGCCATTGCCGGCAATGGGGTGGGTGTGATATTTGTTGGTCATCCTCCATCAGGTTCACCATAATTGTCTGCAGCAGGGAACCACATGACAGCTTCCATATGAAGTGGAACTCTGCAGGATTATAATTGATCATATTACATAATTTGTCTAAAGCAGTTTTTCTAATCTCTTGTTACCTGGTGTCTGGACCTCAGGCTGGGAATCTTTAGTTAAGATATACAGAGAGCACTGTAGCATCAAGTTTGGGGATCTGTGTATGAACAATTGATACAGATTGTTTGGTAATGTCCTACGCAATTAGATACACCTTTTCCACACTGAGAAAGGGTCATAATCTAGTTTTATCTAGTTTAAATGGAGAAACTTTAAACAGTTTCATCTGTGTACATATGACCTCTTAATATTTTTCATATTATTTTGAGAGAGAGAAACACATAGAGAAATATTTTTGTTAAATTTCACCAAAGAAAATAACATCAACAATTTCTAGGAGGCAAAGCTCACAATTTTTCACTTTATGGTTTTATTTTCTTTTGATTTTGAATTGCCATTGCAAGTGAGAATGGTAACAAATTGCTGGTATATTGGCTACCCTTTTCCATCTTTCTCAGTGCCCTAACACCATTCTTGAAAATAAAGGCTGCCACTAAAAGTGGTGGTGAACAGTTGGAGAAATCATGCAACATATGCTTATTATTTTTCCTAAGGCTGGAGGGACACAATAACCAGAATCTTTTTTAATGTTCTGAATAAATTGATTTCATTTTCACTGTTGACTGGTCATATGTGTATAAATATGTCCAGTTCAACTCAATTAAATTTTTGCTTAAAAAGAATAATTGTTACAGATCTATAACATTCTTTGACATCATAGTTGCTGCACATTTTCAGACAATGCTAAATGTTACCTATAATATGTACAATCTTTATAGCTATGCATGATGTTTTATGTCCTAATTTCTTTGTTTTATAAAAAGTTTATCTTTCTCATTTTCAGTTGCAGTACAGATACATTGGAGATATCACAATTTCAGATACTAAGTGTAAGTATTTGAGAGCTGGCATAGTATATATTATTCCAACATTGCTGGTGCCAACAGTTTGATAGCATAAAACTATCTACGGCAGTTCAGTTATGCCTCTCTCTATCTCTGTCTCTGTCTCTTTCTGTCTCTGTCTCTGTCTCTGCTCTCTCTCTCTCTCTCTCTCTCTCTCTCTCTCTCTGTGTGTATGTATAAACATATATACATGTTAAATGTATATATGTATGTATGTATGTGTGTGTGTATACATATATACATGTTAAATGTATATATGTATACATGTTAAATGCATGTTAAATGCTTGTTAACTATTTAGATTACCTTGCTAGGCCCCAAACATGGGACAAATCTTTATTTCCTGTTTCGGCCTAACCGAAGGCCATCCACAGGCAGTAGTCACAACAGTGACAGCTCATATTTGTGTAAATTTTTAGATTGCTAACAAAGAATTAAAGGGAGACTGATATGCATTTCAAACTTATTTGTTTTCATCAGTCAGCCATACCCTTCTGAGATTCGAACCTGGGCTGATTGCACATTTGGCAGTTGTTTTAACCTCTAGGCCACAAGCTCTATCTCTATATATGTATACTGTACAAACTATGTAATCAGTAGAGATATGTAGTTACATTTCTGTAATTACCATTTGGAATTTGGCCAAGACTTCATATCTTGTGTCTCTATTCCAGAGGAAATTGCAATTTACTCTTCTGCAAATTAATGTAATGCTTAATGAACCATTAGTCTTTGGAAACACGTCTGATTTTTACTTCACTAAAGTTAGTACTAGGTAGAAATTTATTAACTCAAATTATAGCAATGTTATTTTAAAAATGTTCTAAGAATCTCATCACTGGGTATACTATTACACCGTTTGCAGAGAAGAGACAGATTATGAGCAGTCTGCTGCTGATGATTTCTTAATTTGCTCTTGGACAAATAATTACAATGCTTTTCTCAACTACTGGATATTCTACAAGCACCAGTAAATATTTTAAGGCAGAATATTTACTGTATAGTGAACATAGTATGTAGTGAACTATTTCGCACAAGGGAGAATCTCAGGTTAGAATTTATCTTCCGAGTCCAACAGGACTTAATTTGGGGGCAGGGACTGCTCCAATTTCTTATTTATTCTGGAGCATTACTCAGGAAGACTTACCACTTTCCCATGATCCCATGATCAATTATGAGGAAAATGTATGAACACCATCATAACAATTTTATTACCTACAAAATATTCTGCTATTTGGATAGCTGGCAAAAATGTTGAACTGAAGACAGTGTCACTAAAAGTGGCAGAATGAAGAGCCAGTAGGCTGGCTCTTTAATTCCCCTCTGGACAAAGAGAGGACTTGAGATTGCCCTCGAGTGTTCCATATAGTTGTTCCTCATGAGGAGAACTCAATACAGCAGTCTCTGGCAAGGGAAAGCAATCTTTTCATTCCACCTGGGTTGGCACCTTTTCAGAGGACACAACAAAAAGAACATCTGTCCTTTAAAAATGTTAATCAACCATGCAAGCCTAACATGTAGTTGGCAGTTTACTGAATGGTGAACACAAGTGACATTTGATCCAGGTTCTTTTTTAAAAAAAATACTCATTTTTGATAGGACTCATATTGCTGGCCCATTTTAAGCAAGCTTCTAACAGAATTGCAGATAATTTTAAATTGGAGTTTAAAATGGATGGAGTTTCCATTCCATCTTAGGTAAACCAAAATACTTCCCAATTTGCCCTAACTGTATCAGATTTGGAGCTGTCTCAAGTTGGAGCACAATCCCACAATTCTGCAATGAATGCTGTTTGGTTCTATTTGTTTTAATAAGGAAAGAATTAACCTTCTTGTACATAGTAACTTTTAATCAAAATGTCCCTGTGGCCAGCTAGAGAGCTAAAAAGCCCACTAGCAAAAGAAAGAGAGAGAAATATTTTAAATTGAATCAGTTTTATTTAGCATTTTAAAAATAGTATGAAGAGTCACTAGACTCAGGATTATTATAAGTTGATGAAAAGAAAGAAATATTTTTAAAACACTTTAAAGATTCAAAAAAGACTGAATAAATGATGACAGCCATGTTAGCCACTTGTGAACCACTGTTTACAATGAATAGGTTTTGTTTTGTAACTGAATAACAAGTGTACAAATCAGTTTTAAACCATACCAAAGAGAAGGGAATGAGCAGCTTAAACTTTTTCTCTCTGTCTCTGTTTTTGTCACACATACACAAACATTCAAATATCCCTACAAAACCATTTTTCTACAACAGTTAATGTGATTACCCAAGGCACAGCACAGAGGCAATGCTGGCAATTCACATCACCCTTTAATTGCTCCAAATTTCCCCCAAATGCTCCCACATTTCTGGCAAGCCTCCAAACAAAGGTACTCACACACACCTTCCATCACCTTTGGCTGCAAGTAGTTTCACATACAGTCTGATTAGGAGAGGAATTTACTCAAGGCCACAGAGATAAGAAGGAATGACACATATATCATAAACCTAACAAGTCTGTGTGAATACAAGCTTTCCTGAGCAGTTTCAGAAGAGAAGCCAAAATGCAGTCCGAGGTCTTTGATCATCCAAGCAATTTTGCCAGTCAGTCCAATAGTCAGAGTTTCTGGGTTTCCAAGCAGAAGTCACAGAACAAGAGATCAGCAACCACACAAAATTCCAAGGAATCAGTGCTTGTTCCCGACAAATGCCTCTCCCCACAGTGTCTCCTTAAATCTAAGTCTCCAGGTGTGCCTTGTGGAGAGGGGCAGGACACTTTCCTCCCTAGTAGTTGAGCCTGTATGCATTGTTCCCTCCTTCTTTCCACTCTCCATGCTCTAGGATCAGGTGGGTGTGGCCCTTGCTCATCACTTGAACTCTGTCTCTCCTGTTCATCCTGTCCCAACCCTGAAGGGCCCTGGCCTGCCTCAGCCTGCTCTTCCCCACATTCCTCTGAAGCCACAGACACCTCTCTCTCGGCCTCCATAGGGTCCGGTTCCAGCACATTTTCCTTTGCAGATTCAGGCTCAGAGGGAGGCATGACAGCTGCAGAAATGAGAAGAGATTCAATTCCTTAGAGAGACCAGGAAAAGTTTAAGTTTTCAGAACTAGCATTGAATCAGAAACATATTAGGAAATGATCACTTGCCACAGATTCCACATACACCTTTTGGATTTTCTACTATGATTACAACTTCCTCAAGTGTGATTTTTCAAGCATTCAACTGCTTGAAAAATTATTTAACTAGGATTTTCTATCAAATAATTTGTACCATTTAAGTATAAGCTAAAACTTCCCCTGTATGAGCTCTTTCTCCTCACTTTGTATAACTTTGCTGAGGCTTGATGGGAAAGAAAAAAAATGCACTTTTCCTTCAATGTGTTTTGAATTTGGATTGGGATCCCATGGCTTCACATTCCTTTTATTTAAAAAAAAATTGTATATGTTCAGAGCAACACACAAACTCTGTACTAATATGTACAGCGTCAGTGTCAGCCTGTCTGACTTGACTCAGTGAAGCAATGGTACAATATTGATCTTGATTCTATAAGATTCAATTGTCAATCTTTTTGCCCATTGGAAATATGAAAATATCTAATGGTATCATTTATTTTGGGGGAGCTTGCACTGGCATGATGTTCTGAGGAGAATCAACTGAATGTGTTGTGGGGTGCCCCAGGGCTCTGTTCTGGGCCCAGTGCTCTTCAACATCTTCATTAATGATTTGGATGAGGGGATAGATGGGGAACTCATCAAATTTGCAGACAACACCAAGTTGGCAGGAATAGCCAACACTCCACAGGTTTAAGATACAGGAGGATCTGGACAGATTCAAACACTGGGCACTATCTAACAAAATGAAATTCAATTGTGGAAAAAAGTAAGGTTCTACATTTAGGCAGGAAAAATCAAATGCACAGGTATAGTATAGGTGGTACCTTGCTCAACAGTAGTAACAGTAGTGAGAGAGATCTCGGAGTCCTAGTGGACAATCACTTAAATATGAGCTAGCAGTGTGCTGCAGCTGCCAAAAAAGCCAACACAGTGCTAGGCTGCATTAACAGAGGGATAGAATCAAGATCACATGAAGTACTAACACCATTTTACAATGCCTTGGTAAGGCCACACCTGGAATACTGCATCCAGGTTTGGTCACCACAATGTAAAAAAGATGTTGATACTCTAGAAAGGGTACAGAGAAGAGCAACAAAGATGATTGGGGGACTGGAGGCTAAAACATAGGGAACGGTTGCTGGAATTGGGTACGTGTAGTTTAACAAAGAGAAGGACGAGGGGTGATATGATAGCAGTGTTCCAATATCTCAGGGGCTGCCACAAAGAAGAGGGAGTCAAGCTATTCTCCAAAGCACCTGAAAGCAGGACAAGAAGCAATGGATGGAAACTAGTCAAGGAGAGAAGCAACCTAGAACTAAGGAGAAACTTCCTGACAGTTAGAACAATTAACCAGTGGAACAACCTGCCTCCAGAAGTGGTGAACGCTCCAACACTGGAAGGTTTTAAGAAGAGACTGGACAGCCCTTTGTCTGAAATGGTATAGGGCACAGGTCTGCAACCCGCAGCTCCGGAGCCGCATGTGGCTCTTTCAGCCATCTCCTGTGGCTCCCAGTCCTCTGCCATGTGCAGTCCAAAAAAAAAGTGGGACTAAAAAAGTCCAGCCAATCAATTCAAATATGCAGGGTAGGTGCATATCTCGCCTTGGCTCCACTCTTCAGTCAAACCCTGTTCTGCGCATGCGCACATGTACACGCATTTGCACACATTTTTTGCAGCTCCCAGTTTTTCCTTTTGTGAGGGAACCGGTTCCAAGTGGCTTTTTCACTGGTTCAGGTTGCTGACCCCTGGTATAGGGTTTCCTGCCTGAGCAGGGGGTTGGACTAGATGACCTCTGAGGTCCCTCCCAACTACTACTACTTCTTCTTCTTCTTCTTCTTCTTCTTCTTCTTCTTCTTCTTCTTCTTCTTCTTCTTCTTCTTCTTCTTCTTCTTCTTCTTCTTCTTCTTCTTCTTCTTCTTCTTCTTGTCTCAAAGCCAATAGAGAAACATATTTTCTAAAAAATTTATTTTCACACTATCTTTTCAGCTCATTGGTTTGTTGTTTAGGAAGCAAGCAGATTGTCTTGCCATATACTTGGCATACCTTGACTACATTATCTGTCTCTTGTTTCGGCTTATTTGATTCTGTATTCGCACTCCAGGTTATCCATGGCCATATATTGTAATCTATCTGCAGATAACCACAGTACTACACCCAGAAATCGGTACAGCCAGTTGGTAGCCAAGTTCCAAAACAAAGGGTTGTTAGGTTGGTAGGTTCCTAGTTATTAATACACACATGGAAGCAGCATTTTTAATGTTCAGTCTAGCACTGAATGACTTTGTGATTGAAGGTACGTCAATGAGGTTTTCCCAAGTCAAAAGCAGAGATAAATTTGGTGATTTTGTTCAAGCTTAAGTCCAGACTTAAATCCAGATAATTGCTAAATAGGAGGAAAGTGATTATGACAATTTTAATTTTGTGCTACTAATAGTCACCCAGATTTTTGCATGCATAATCTAAGTAGTCACTGCAGAATAGATTAGAAAGATTATTATTCTACAAGTCTCCCATATTTACATAGCTTTATTTCTAGTCTATAAAGGAGATGACAAGAATTGGAAAGGTTTCTTCTTTTCTTTTCATTTTAACTCTACAGTTGTCCTGTTGCAAACTGAGAGATAAATAAAGAAAAAGGAGCAAGTTTGGTGATCCTGAAAGTAACAGGGTTTTTCATTTGCAGGCATAGACAAATATATTTTTCTAAAGTCTCCATTTAGTTTGGGGAAAAGAATTATTTTTTCTATTTTTTAATTAAGAAAATTCTGATTACCTCAAAGTTAAATGAAGGAGGTTTCCAATAGGGCAGCCCATAATGCAGGTCCTGGTATTTTAGTGAAGCTCTTGGGGCTTCATGGTTGGATTTCATGACTTAAGTGCCATGTACTTTGGATATCTTGGCTTCAGCTTTTAAATACTAATTGATATTTAGACTTACGTTTCATTGATCTGAAACTCACTGCTGGCATATTTTCTTGTAGGAGATGGCCATCTGTTACAGTACATAAGCTCAACATCTGCACTTAATATTTAACAAGGAAGTGGATTTTTGTTTGCATGTCCTTTTCATCATCTGTTTATTTTTTTCCATTCTGCTAACCCAATTCCATCTTGTATATTTGTAAAGCCATTCCAAATATATTGAAATAGCTGCCTGAGGAATCCAATATCCATGTAATTCCACCCTATATTATGAAGCTGAAAAATTTTGCACTGTATTATATGATTGAGGAGAAATAGATATTCAAAGTGCATCTAGAACAACATGTAGCTTTTCTCATTTATTTTTGTTTTCTAGGATTGTTCTGAAAGCTCCAACTTTATTATGTCCTGGAAATTATTCATTTAAATAGTTTGATGATATTCAACAGAGATCAGCTGAAAAAGAAGTTCTTATAATCCCATTAACATCTACAATGCTTAGCCTGGAATTTTAGGATGAACAACAGGTTGCCTGAGAATGGACCTTCAATCTGTCATTTTGACTATGAAGAAGCCCTCAGTCACAATCATAAACAGCTATCAAAGGTGTTGGAATTAAAAAATAGCAAGACTTGGGTTGGATATAAATCTTAGAAAAAATCTATTCTTTTCAAAGTTAATGGTATTAATAATAGAAAAGAAGATCAGGGCAATAATCACTAAGAGGTACAGCATGTAATATATTTTTTAATTATCTATTTTATACCATTTTCTGTCTCTTGCTCATCCCTTCATTTTCCAGTATGCTTAACCAAATTTAACAAAACCTGGCTCTCAACTTTATATCAGGTAAATTCCATAGCTGTTTATTAATTTATATTTATGTCAGTGATCATAAACAAGATTTCCATGTGTATTAGGTTGGTGAGGATCGAAAACTTTTCATCCACCAAGTTTCTGGAAAAATATATTCAGCTCCCAGGGAGACAAACAAAAATGGATTGTTTATATATCTCATTATGATACCAGTAGCTGAAATAAAATGATTTCACTGCTCTCTTTTTTTATTACAACTTTTGTTTCTTATTTCCAAATGGGCATGGCTTTTAATCTATTTTATTATATAAATATCTTTTATAATATCTTGAAAACATGTTATGCTTTGAAAAATGATTTATAAATATCTTAATATAAAAAGTATTTATTTCTGCAAAGAAATAAAAAAGCATAGCACTCATTTTGGAATGAATCCTTCCATTCCTACAGAAACACTCACATGGAATAAATAAATTATTATCTCAATAGACAAAGTCTGAAACTTTCAACAGAAACAAATTCACATTAAAAAAGAGAGGCAGACATGCAGAATCATACAGAGATGGCTTTTGGCCAAGAAACTTTAAACTTAACTAACAGACTAAGTATATGATTGACTTTTACCCTGTTAGCTATAGAATGTTTATTTAACCTTAGCTTACAATCTTAATATGAACCCCTATCATTGCTGTTCCAGCCTAAATATCATAATTAAGATGTATGAATAATCATTTTTCTGATTGTGCCATAAAATTAACTGCCTTTTATTCAAAACTTTTAGAAATACAATGAATAGTAATAGGCTGAGCCCAGATTCTCTCTCTCTCTCTCTCTCTCTCTCTCTCTCTCTCTCTCTCTCTCTCTCTCTCTCTCTCTCTCTCTCTCTCTCTCTCTCTCTCTCTCTCTCTCTCTCTCTCTCTCTCTCTCTCTCTCTCTCATTGCCAAGATCCAAAACTAGAAAGACAAATGTGTGTGTGGGGAGGGAAATGACTTGTTATTATGCAACATTTTCTGCAGCAAATCTGAAAAGAGTCAATGTCCCTCCTTCTTACTTTGTTCCAATAAAATAACAATTATTCGATCTTTTAACTTTTTGTAACTTGCCTTTTGAAGTTCAGGAGAAATGACCTAGATTCCACAAAAATGTCAAGAAAATAGCCAACTGACTTTTACACTAACAACACAAAATATGCCCATATACTGGGACTGACAATATTATCCAATACATATTAAGAGAAATACAGAAATGTAGAAATTAGTATTCCAAGGAACAGTGCAAGGAATTAATCCATCTCTTTTCAGGATAGAATGTGAATTCTTAGTGTACATCTAATCCTACTAGCCATCAGCAATTATTGCATTGTAATCTATTCCTGGATTTGAATATACAATGTCCATTGTTATCATTTAGTACTTGCTTTGCTATGTACTGAGTCTACATATATTCATGGTTTCCTCTGTATCATACCATGCACCCACATAAAAATAGCATAGCCCAATCCATTCATTGAAGATGGTGGTAGTGATTGGAACATTGTATTTTATGCTCTTCATAGAGCATGGATAGCAATCCATACACTGCTACAATCTTAAGTGTTGGTATATATTAAAAGAGCAGCCAGATAGTCTTTCCATTTGGCACATCCTTCAGTTTTCTCTATTAATTCTTCTGCTGTACCATCCTCTATCACAGAAATGACCTTGATTGATTCCTCCCGTATGTTTCTCTACTTCAGCATAAAAATGCCTAACTTTCTTTTCTATGTGCTGTTGACTTAAATCCTATTTCATTTTTGACAAGCACTATTTTTTTATTAACTTGGTATTATTCTACTTGGCTTAGCCTTTGCTCCATTTTAGTCTTAATATCACATTCTGTCTTGCATCTGAGCAAGCAAGAGCATCCGTAGATTGAAATAATCTTCATTCAAGTGCAGCAATGTGAAATGGGTTAAGACTGGAAATCACTAGTCTAACTGCAGAGATGTACTTCACTTATTATAGAAGGAAGAGATGAATTATATACAGTAATTCCATGCAGGTATTCTGGAGTCCAGAAAAACAGAACTTTTTTTCTTATTTCAGGGCAAAATTGCAAAACAGATCATACTACAAATCAAGTAATAACAGTATAGAGTATTTTTGGAGTGTTTTTACGTTTTGTAATAATTGTGCAATACATGTATTTGTGTGTCTGTGTTTTAAAGTGAGACCTAGGCTCTTCTTGTGAAGGCTTAGCCAATAGTTTTGCTTAATTTTGAGGGGAATACCAATAATTGAGTATGTAGAAACAAAGCTATATAATGAGTAATGGAAGGATTCCTGCATGGAAAGGAATATGCTAAATATTTAATCTGGATTTAGAAAAGGCTGAGAAACAAGAAACTTGTTCCTAATGTTTGCAGGATAATTTTTATTTTTTTAATATATTTTATTATTATTATTACAATAACATTTTAGTGCTTAATAAATTGCATGTTCTCTGGGTTCATATGTTTAAAAAACAATAAATAATTAATTTCTATAGTTCCATAATCAATATATTAATTAATGATATATTTCTTTGATCTTCTCTTCATCCAATAATATTCTTTTGTCAAGATTAAGCAAGTATTATTCTTAAGATTCAATGCATATAAAGTTAAATATAAATCTTTTTCTTGTGTTTATACAAATAACAGTAACATCAGCATATAGCATCTTTTCTTATCAATTTATATTTCAATTGTGCTTATAAAAGTCATCTTGTTAAGTCACTATATCCCCTGTTTTCAAGATTTTTATTTAAGCTAAATTTCCTCTCTGTATTCAAAACATTCTTATCAGTCAAAATTTTCTGAAAGTTAATAAGGTTTAAATATCCAACCCTTTCATTCATGTGCACCATCCCAATATTTTTACATTTGATATATTATAGAAATTGCTATACTACTTATATATCTTATACAGTGGTGGGATTCAAATATGTGAACAATTGGTTCTCTGTGTGAATGCCACTTCTGGAAGTCCATTCTGGGCCTGAGCAACAAAAAATTAGCTACCGGTTCTGCCGAAGTGGTGCGAACCAGCTGAATCCCGCCACTGATCTTACTTCTCTTACTGTGAAACCCCTTTATATCAATAATTTGTCTATTCTTTTAACCATATTCAAACAGGTGTTTGATCATATAGTACTCCATCTGGCAAGTCACATCAAATCTCTCAGTTCTGACTCTAGCCTTCTTCTTTTGCCAGGTACCTTTCCAAGTTAATGTGTTTGATTTACCCAGGAATTTTTCCTGTATTTTTGTAAATGTTGTTGGGAGTAGAAAAAACAAGTTAGATAAGAAATGTATTTTTGCCTCCCAAATTTTAATGATTGTCCTGATTGTCTATAGTCCATTTTATTAGGTCTTCTTTCCAATCTTCAAGTTGATTTGGAGATCCTGAAAAATAGGATATCATTTCCATTCCCATTGTTGTAGCAAAAGTTGCAAGTTTTCTTTTCTTTGTATTAATTTGTAGTTTTCTTCCTTTATAGCTGCCCTCTTTGGGTCCCTGTCCTCTGATTTGTACTCTATTATCTGGTTTGTTTGTTCATTCTTTATCATAATTTTCTGAGAATTTTTTACTTGTAAGTTTAAGTTGGAAATGTGCTCATTTATGCCATCAAAGTTGTTTTTAATCACATGATTTGAAATCATTGTCATTTGAATCTGTCACAGCATTGCATATATTTCTTCCTGGAAAGTATTTGCCTTGTATTGAAGTATTGCTCCTGCAGATCTCTGATGTTCCAGGCTGGGGTCTTCAGAAGGGGATATTAGATGTAGTTTCCTGCCACTTTTAGATAGATATGCAACATCCATTTTATCTCCCCCTTCCAGATAGTCTAAACACAGAGACTATGGTACTGGTGAAAAAACAGATGTTCTTTCACCAGTACCATGGTCTCTGTGTTTAACCTTTTAAACCAGCTAGTCTTAAAGTCCAAACAACAAAATCTTATATAGTTCTTATCTTTCTATATAGTTTTTATAATGCAATACATTTCAAATTATCAAAGCAGCACTGAAAGCAGTATTTTATAACAGTTATTCTATTTGGAGGTCTTATAATTTATCTACCAGCCAAAGTTGCAGTCCAGAATGTTTGACTATCCAGTACAATTCCCCCCTAGAAGATTAGCCAACAGTCAAAGTTTTTCTTTTTCTGCAGACAATTCTTGAGCTTAAAGATCACAGCTCACTAAATATTTATAATCCCAGAAGGTCAGCAGTTTTTTTTAAAAAAAATATAGTTCTCAGTCTGTAGTAGGTGGCCCTGGTGACTTTTGGGTGGTATGTGACTGCTGCTACTCTGTCAGGGTGTAGTCTGTCCAAGGCGGTTGTGAGGCGCCATCCCCAACGGAGTTCTGCTGGGCTCTTCCCAGTAGCAGTGCAGGGCGTGGTGTGTTGATGTAGTAAAAATTTGGCCAAGCGTTGTTTCCAGTTTCCTTGGATGATGCACTTCAATGCGTCTTTTGTGGTGCGCACCATGCATTCAGCCAAGCCATTAGTCGAAGGGTGAAAGGGAGCAGAGGTGACGTGTCTAATCCCATGGGTCTTCAGAAAGGCCTGGAATTCCGAGGAGGTAAATTGTGGACCGTTATCAGAGACCAATACATCAGGAAGGACATGAGTGGCAAAGAGCCCCAAGAGCACCTGAACTGTCCCTGTTCTGGTCATGCTACTGACAGGTACCACCTCCAACCATTTGGAGTGACTGTCAACCACTACCAAGAATGATTGATTGTGCAAGGGGCCAACATAGTTGATGTGAATCCTGGACCAGGGTGTGTGTGTGTGTTTCTTCCCATTTGTGGACTGGGGCATGGTGCTATGGTGGCCGCGATCTTTGGCAGGTGTAGCAGCCTGCTACCTGGTTCTCAATATCCTTGTCCACGCCTGGCCACCACAGATAACTTCTTGCCAACGCCTTCATCCGCTCTATCCCAGGGTGATCCTCGTGTAATGAGTGTAACACCTTGTGTCTCAATGTGTGAGGTATGATGACCCTGCAACCCCACAATAGGCAGCCCCTGTGTGATGACAACTCATGCCGCCTGGTGAAATATGCTGTGAACTCTGGCCCAGGAGATATGTCTTGCCACCCCGTGGTCACCCACGTATGGACCCTACTTAATATTTTATTTGTTGCCATTTCAGCTGCGATGTCAGTGGCACTGAGAGGACACTCTGGCAGATCCTGAATGTTCAGTATTTGAGCTGCAGGTGCTGGGTCTGGTTCCGTATTGTTTAAGGGCAGTCTGCTTAGGCCGTCAGCACGGCCCATTTCCTTGCCCGGCTTGTGTACTAATTTACAGGAGTAGGCTGAAAGGAAAATGGACCACCGGAGCATTCTGGGTGACATGATCTGTGGGGTTTGCTTGTCTGTGGTGAACAGACCAAGTAATGGTTTATGATCTGTAAAAATAGTGAAATCACTACCATACAGATAGTCGTGGAATTTCTTTACTCCAGCAACTATTGCCAGGGCTTCCTTGTCTATTTGTGCATAATTCCTCTCTGCCGCTGACAACGTCCTAGAGTAATAAGCAATAGGGACTTGTCTGCCATCCTCTTCCAGGTGGCTCAATACAGCCCCCACTCCATAGGGGGATGCATCACAAGCAATGCAAATTGGTTTTGTTTCTATGAAATGGGTAACGGTGGCAATGCTTGCCAGGAGGTTTTTTAGTGCCAGGAAGCTGGAATCATGTGTTTTTGTCCAGTTGCATGTGGAGTGTTTGTCCAATAACCTGTGCAAAGGTTCAGCAACAGATGCCTTGTGGGGTAAAAAAGCGTGATAAAAATTAAGTAACCCCAGGAAGGCTTGCAGCTTTGCCTTATTTTTTGGCATGGGTGCCTCTTTGATTGCTTTCACCTTAGATGCTGCAGGGTGAACTCCCTGAGCATCAATTCTAAACCCCAAAAATTCTGTCTCTGGCACCCCAATGCTGCACTTATCCCTCTTGAGCTTAAGGCCAGCAGCACGGAATCTTCCCAAAACTGCCCACAGACCTTCTGCCAGAAACTCCTCTGAGTCCCCTGCTATAAGGACATCGTCAAAGTATGGGCAGACTCCCGGTATACCTTTTAGTGTACACTCCATCACCTCTTGAATGATGCCTGGAGCTACGCTAACTCCGAACTACAACCAGTCTACCCGGAACGTCCCCTTGTGGGTGACTATTGTTTGTACAGTGGCGGTCTCTGGGCTGACCTGGAGCTGTAAGTAAGCCTGAGCAAGATCCAGCTTGGCAAAGATCGCACCTTCCTGGAGTGATGCAAGGATGCTGCTGACTGTAGGCACGGGGTATGTGTGTGGGTTTAATGCTTTATTGATTGAGCATTTATAATCAGCACAAATTCTGACATCACCGTTTGACTTGAGAGGTGTGACAATGGGGGTTTCCCACTCTGCTCCCTCGACTGGATGCAGCACCCCCTGCGCCACGAGCTTGTCGAGTTCCTGCTCAATTTTGTGTTTTAATGCGAACGGTACCCTCTGTGGCTTTATTTTAATGGGTTGTATGTTAGGGTTCAATTTGAATGTGATTGGTGGACCTGTGTATCTTCCCAGCGTTCCATCGAACACATCTGCAAAAGCCTTACACACGGATTCGATGCTTTGCACTTGGGACTGTGTCTGGTGAATTCCAATAATGCGAATTCCCAGCGCTTTGAACCAGCTCAACCCCAGCAAGCTAGTCCTTTGTCCCTTGACCACTAGGATGTCCAAGGGCCCCTGGAACTCCCTGTACCTCACAGGAAAAGTAGCCTCCCCCTGGACTTGTATTGGGGAATTCTGAAAATCGGTGAGGGTGATGCCAGATGGTCTCAAGGGAACCCGCTGGCCACTCCAGCTGCAAATTAACTTATAGGTCTCGTACGAGATGACTGAGACAGCGGAGCCGGAATCCAGCTCCATTTTACAGGGAACCCCTTGGAGATGCACCACTAGCTTAATTTTGGGGGGTGAGTGATTGTTCAGCCCCTGTATTACACACCACCCCTCTGCTCTCTGTGTGGCTGATGGACATGGTGCGTTTCGGAGCCCCAGTACCTGACGCCAGGTGAGCTTCAGCATCCACCTCGTGCAGTGTGTCCTGGTTCTGACTCTGGCAAAAGGACGCGATGTGTCCCATCTTGCCTCATGCTCGACATTTGGCCGTTCTGAACTTGCAGGGGGAACAATGATGGTTCCCCCCACAGCCACCACATTTTTGCTTGGTTGACCCGCACTTACAACTGGAGCATTTCCTGTCCTGGCCGTTGGCCACAGCTGTGGTCCGTTGACCCCTTGGGCTGTCACGCTGTCCCATGGGGTGGGGGGCTCTGAGCTGTAGCACGCCCACCTCTGTCTCCAGATCGCCCATGCTGCTCCCTCCGGCCCCATGCGTCTGATGGACAGTGATACTCTGATTGCCTCGGTTGGTCTCAGTCAGCTCTGGCTTCTCAGCTAACTCCCAGGCCAGTACTTCCTCTTGCACTTGCTTGAGAGTCAGACCTGGTCTGGCCAGCAGCTTCTGCCTTAGTTTTCAGTCCCTGAGGCCGAAGACGATTCTGTCCCGGAACCTCCTTTCTAAATTGTCAAAGTTGCAAAGGCGAGCCGCCTGTCAGACTGCAGCCATGAATGCTGACCCCGATTCACCTGGCAGCTGGTTCCTCTTTACAAACTCAAACGTCCATGCCATTTCCGACATGTGCGGGTTAAAATGCTGATTCAGTTTGTCAATGAGGTCATCAAACTTCACCTCCCCAATGGCTGTGGGTGAACACAGACCCACTGCCAGTTTATAAATGTCCTTTCCGCATGTGCTGAGTAGGGCGGCCACCTTTATCCTGTCCTTAGTAATGTGGTTTACTATGAAATAAAACTCTAGCTGCCCCACGAACACTTCCCATTCTTCGGGCTGGGTTCTATTGAAAACAGGAGGTAACCTGACTGGTGCCATGGGGGCTTGAGCTAACCCGACTGGTGCCATGAGGACTTGACCGACCTGAGCCATGGGAGCCTCACCATCCTGAGACATCTCGAGCAATCCGATCAATCCTGTTCCGCTTCAGGTGATGATTCCCTGCCAGACGGGGTGTCCTACCGCCCTTTGGAACAGGATCCCACCTTCGTCGCCAATTGTTGTGTCGGGTTCGAGGATCAAAGAGACTCAGACTTCAAGCATGCATGACTTTATTAGGAGGAAAACGTGGTCCAGAATGGAGGAACAAAGGGTACCAGTCACCTTTATACCTGGCCAGGTGAATACCTGACCAATAGAGTTAAACCCCTGCTTCATGCTGGCAGGTCAGCCAATCCCTTTAAATCTGGCTCTCCCGCCGAACGCTGTCCCTTTAAATCCTGCTTTCCTGCCGAACGCTGTTCCTGCCCGGAGCTGTCCAGCTCCGCGCCTCCTTCAGAAGCTGTCACATGTGTATGCTAAGCTGCATACACTACAGTGTGAACTGGCTGAATCCCACCACTGGATACAAAGCATTTTTGGGTTAAACTCCAAAATTCTAAAAGGAATTGTATGGTTCCTTATTTTTGTTTTTAATTTCTTCAGAGATCTGAAAACCTGTTCTGGCATTTGAATTTCATTTTCTCTAACACATGTGATTTTATTTGTTTCAAAGAATTTGATCTTATTATGTTATCTTATACTCAGTGCAAATGTTTAGAAAAAAATGTATACTTTACTGATATTTCTAGTGGCAATACTATTCTACGTATTAATTGTAGAGGTTTAGAGCACATTATGAGCTAACCTGTTTTTTTCTTATTCCTGTTTATTGAATATAGAAGTGATGGGTGGGAGTCGGGGAGGAACTTTCACTTAGCTGCAAAGCTTTTCTCAATGTGAAAAGTTCAGGCTTTTGGTTCCCATCCAGAGGTATCCTATCCAGACCCACTCAAGGTCAGGTCTTGCAGTCTCCTGACCATAGCAGGGCCATGACATCATGGTGGCAGGTTTTGATAAAAAGCTTGTGGCTGTTGTTGTCTGTTGGAAGCTTCTGCATACAACCTAGCATTGGGTACTGTGGAAATTGGCCACCCATTGGGGTATCGCTGCTGTTATAATTAAGGAGCTCCTCCAGCTCATAAGAGGATATGTATATTTGCTTGATATGTATATTTTTTGTTAAGCTTTTCAATCTGTTTGCTTGAGATAATAATAATGCTTAAAACCTATTTATTTATTGTTATGCTTATTGGTTCTGTACCCAAAAGAACCAATTGCCTGGGCATCTGATCACTGCCCTGACACTTGAAAAAAGAATATTATCTGCTCTACACATATAACATTTTATCCTCTAATTTCATATCTCGATCTTATTCCTCATATGCATTATGCTCACCATATCAAGAACTCACATATACTATACTATACTATACTATACTATACTATACTATACTATACTATACTATACTATACTATACTATACTATACTATACTACGCTACACTGCACTTTATTATAATCTTTCAAAACACAATTTAATTTACTGCTTGCAAAAATCACATTTCTGAGTACCGTATATACTTGAGTATAAGCCGAATTTTTCAGCCCACTTTTTGGGCTGAAAAATTCCACTTCAGCTTATACTCCAGTCAACAAAAAAACTTACCGAGGACTTGTGCGCGGCCGAGGCTTTGGTGCTTCCGGGATCGCGCGCACCTCTCCCAAGCCACCGCCATCCGGAGACCTGCCGAAGTTTGGGGAGGTTTGGGGAGGTGCGCGCGCACCTCCCCAAACCTCCCCAAACGTCGGCAGGTCTCCGGACCTCCGCGCCTTGCCTGCCTGCTTCTTTCCGCGCCCAAACCTCCCCAAACGTCGGCAGGAGGAACGGAGACCTGCCGACGTTTGGGGAGGTTTGGGGAGGCGCCCAAACCTCCCCAAATGTCGGCAGGTCTGCGCGGAGGAACGGAGACCTGCCGACGTTTGGGGAGGCGCCCAAACCTCCCCAAACGTCGGCAGGTCTCCGTTCCTCCGCGCCCTGCCTGCCTGCTTCTTTCCGCTGCGGAAAGAAGCAGGCAGGTAGGGCGCGGAGGTCTGGAGACCTGCCGACATTTGGGGAGGTTTGGGGAGGTGCGCGCGCACCTCCCCAAACCTCCCCAAACTTCGGCAGGTCTCCGGATGGCGGCAGCTTGGGAGAGGTGCGCGCGATCCTGGAAGCACCGAAGCCTCGGCCGCGCGCAAGTCCTCGGTAAGCTCCGGGCGGTCACTTGCTTCGCGTCTCCTGAGGGAAGGGGGGGCGACTGGAGCGGGCCTGTTTCCTCGCCTGCTGGGCGCCGCGATTTGCCCAGGGAACGCGCGGGCCCCGAATGGCAGCGTGGAGCGAGGAAGCGGACAGCCAGGGCTTCCCCGAGAGCCGCAGCCACACAGGGTATTCCTGTGTATTCAGGCTTGCAAAATGGCGGATCGAGCCTCTGCTGGCGGCAGAGGCTTGCAGAACGGCGGATCGGCTTATACTCGAGTCAATAACTTTTTCCAGTTTTTGGGGGTGAAATTGGGGGTCTCGGCTTATACTCGAGTCGGCTTATACTCAAGTATATACAGTACATATTTTGTCAAAAAAAATCAAAACTATTTTATGGGCAATATTCTTTAATTACTTCAGTTAATCACAGATATTTTAGTAGCCAATTCTACAGAGGATGGATCACATACAGTACATACTTCCTATAGTATCACTTATTAGTAACATGAGTGGTGGTGTTTAGAATGCTGACTCTGTAACCTGCTTAGAGAGGGCTGTAAAGCACTATAGCATCTAAGTGCTATTGCAAGTGCTATTAGCAGAAGCCTAAGTGAATGTCCAATAGAGACCAATATGGTTAATCCTGGTCAATTGCCACATCAAAATTGTACATGGGAAGTTAAAACAAAGATGGTAATGGTTCCTCAATGGATTTAATGTTTTTCACTTATTTTTTGAAAAAAAAGTATAAATGTGTTGGAATAAGTCAGTGGAACTCACAATAAAACAAATAAACAACAATCAGAAAAGATTAAAATGAATTCCACTGAAATAAACTACAGCTTTCATTTAAGGCTGAAGACAAGAGATGTGAGAGGAAGCACTTAGCAATTTCTGCCCCACAAATTAAGGAACTTTCTGAATTTAACAGATACTTTCCAACAAGCAGCTTTAGTAGCATTGATTAAGAGTCATTGCCCAGTAATTCCGTTTTCTTCCCTACGAGGATTCTGTGCCAATTCAAAAGCAGATCTCTGTGTTTCTGTAAGATTGCTGACTTTGCAAGCTTAGCTTATTTATTTCTGCCTCAGCTTGATCTATTTGAAGCTACAGAAAAGCTAATATTTTCTTTGATAAGTTGTTGCTCTCTGAAGCTTGTAGGGTAATCCTTTTTCCCATTTGCAGGAATTCTTCTTCATCTAGTCTCCTGCCCCTTAGGTTAGCCATTCCAGCTCAGTTTTTTTAATGTGAAATATGCTTTGACTGCTTTTCTTCTTTTCCCCTTTAGGAACCATTGAATTTCCCACCCATAATTAGATCAATAAAAATAATATGTGGGGTTAAATCAATATATTATTTTTCCTTTGGAGTGGAGTAGGGGTAGGATAAGTTCAAAAGTGATATTAGAAAGGAGTATTTCACAGAAAGAGTAGTGGAAGTTTGGAACCAATGTTCAGCAGAGGCCAATCTAAATTCAGAGTAACTGAATTTAAACATGGCTGGGATGAACATATGTCCATCATCCAAAGAAATTTTAAATAAAATAAATAAAAATAATAAATAATAAAAAACAAAAAACCTCAAAGAACAATCTCGATGGACCATTAGATCTTTTTCTGCCACCAGTTTCCTATGTTTCTATGATTTTAACAACTCTAGGACTTTTAAGAGCTCAAGACAGAATAGTGTTTAAGCAACGAAGGCAGCAGAAATTAAGACTGGAAATTTGAAAACAAAAATTCAAACTGTTTTTGAGGGATTGAGGAATGAAAACTTGGGCAATGTGCAAATGCTCTACATTTGCTTGAGAGTAGAGAGTAAAAATTAAGCAGCAGAAATTAAGACTGGCAATTTGAAAACAAAAATGCAAACTGCTTTTGAGGGATTGAGCAATGAAAACTTAGGCAATATGCAAATACTCTATATTTCCTTGAGAGTAGAAATAATTGTTTTCACAACTTTATTCTTAATAATTTGATACGTATATATAATTATTCCTACATAATATTATTTATGTATGAATTCTGTAAGCACTCAACTGGTTGTATACTGTATACATTATCTTCCAAATAATCCTTAATCGTATCCGTAAAATCAATCAACATTATTCTATTCCTATACAGATTAGGAGAGAGAATGTTAAGGCTTAGAGACAGTAACTTGCCTGAAGTCCCTCCAGGCTAAATTGAAATTTGAAGCAGATATTTGCAGTTCACAGCTCATCCTCTTAATCAGTCTACTGCAGAAGCTCAGTATAATTATCAACTAAATGCTTGAGGCCAGTAAAACTAGGCTTTGTAATGAGACCTCTTATTCACAGAAGTTCAAGAAATGCTACTGAGGCAATAAGCTACCCAAATAACTGAGACATCCTCTAGTATTTACAACCATGTTTCTGATCAAATTGTGAATTAGCTTTGGGTTCATTCCTATCCATGACTCATTTTTTCAACTGGGAAACAGTAGATGAATCACATCAAGTCAATCAAATCTTTATTATGGTCACAGACCAGCATAACAGTTGAATGTTTTATCTACAAGCCAAGAGACAATCACACGAAAAGTCTCCATTGAGGATGTCTATGGAGATTCTCAGTGAGCTGAAGAAGCTTCTTGGATGTGAAGTGAAATGACTTCAAAGAAAAACAAGAAAGTCCAGTTGCCTCTTGAAAAAAAGCACCTTTTTGGTCAACCATCACCTGAATGACTGAGAATCTCCATAAACATTTAGCTATGTACTTTGGGATGAACATCCTTTGAATGATGCAGAAGTATGTACAGATTTCCAGAAAATTGCAGACAACAGGAACCATTTGTGCTTCAATTTGAGATGCAAACAACACAGACTCACTCGTTCAACAGTGAAGGGACATAGGGCAGAAAACATCCTGCATAAAGCATAGCTTCATCTTCTCAGAAACTCAGGTGACTCTGAAGACACATATAAACTTCCTAGTGGCCTCAATGACTCTATAAAAGAATGCAAATGGCCAGCTGTCTGCAAGAATATAAATCCTTTCATTCGCCATCATCCAGTCAGAGCTGAAGAACTTATTGGATGAGAAGTGAAAAATCTTCCAAAAAAAATGAGAAAGTCTAATTGCCTCTTGAAAAAAGCACCATTGGGATGTCCATTGAGGAACATCTAGTATATGTCACATATACTAGATGTTAGATATAGGGGAAGAAAAGTTATTCCCCTAGAATATTTGAGAAATTTCTCCCATTTCCACTGAAGGGGAAAATAGTGAAACAGATCATGGAGGCTCAGAAGGAAGGGACAGAGCCTAAGTACACAAAACTTCTTGTAACACCAGACATTTTGCAGACAGATCAGGTCAGGTCAACAATATATTTTCTATCCATTGCTATCAACACCTCTTCTGTATTAAAGACATTTGAATGGTTCATATTTACACAAAAGCAGCCAATGCTAGCATCCTAAGTCTAATTTGTTAAAATAACTTTTTAGGATTTTTTTCCCACTGGGAAAATTTTCAACCCGATTTTTAAATTAAAAATCCAACTGAAAATTTGCCAAAAGAGGGTGGAAATTTTGATTGAAATTTAAAGCTATATGTGGTACCTGAGAGTTGGCTTGTTGCACTTAATATCATAAAAGAATGGTGTGTTTTGAGGAGATCTAGAAGTGGTGGCTCAGTGGGTTAAGACACTGAGCTTGTCAATCAGAAGGTCGGCAGTTTGGTGGGTCAAATCCCGAGTGCTGCGTAACAGAGTGAGCTCCTGTTACTCATCCCAGCTTCTGCCAACCTAGCAGTTCGAAAGCACATCAAAATGCAAGTAGAAAAATAGGGACCACTACGGTGGGAAGGTAACAGCGTTCCATGCATCTTTGGTGTCTAGTCATGCCGGCCACATGACTACGGAGACATCCTCGGACAAGTGCTGGATCTTCGGCTTTGAAACAGTGATGAGCACCGGCCCCTAGAGTCAGAAATGACTAGCACGCATGTACAGGGGAACCTTTACCTTTACCTTTTAGTCTCTTTAAAAGGGATTTTAAAATGCTTTTTTAATGAAATAATTCTTCAGATTGTCAAAAAAAGGGGAGGAGGGGGGCTAAAGCATGGCTAAAACAGCATGGCTGAATCAGCAACAATGACATTTTCTTTCTTCTTCCCTTCCTTATATCTTATTCTCAGTGGGATCTGAGTACATGGGCTCAGAGAATTATTATCTTTACATAAAAGAGATAGCTTGGAGGCACAATACAAATTCAACTTCCATATCATTTTAACTTGCATTTTTCATTTAGCTATCATTCAGTGTACAAATGGCAACACTGTGTTACGTATGTTTACATCTAGACCCCTTGATCTGCAGAAGTTTAAAAAATGGCAAAGAGTATATATCAAAAATATGTTTCATTTATTTATTTATCAAATTTATATAGCCACCCGTTTCACTGAAATCCTAAACCTTACTCAAGTGAAAATAAGGCTAAAACTAGCTCTAAGCCTGAAAACTCACATCAAATCTCCAATTCATTTTTTTTCATAGAGAAAAGCCCTAAGCCTAAGATTATCTTACAAAAATAACAGTATTTACAGTACTGGCCCTGAAAACCCTCTTGCAGATGAAATTTAAACCTAGGTAGAAGTGCTACTAATTATAACAACACATCCTAAATTTCATCCTATCATTAATTTAATCATAGTGGAAAAGAAAAGAAAAGCCTAATCTTAAATGTAACCCTGCTGGCAAAATGCATATTTGTCACTTCCATGACACTAGCACTCTCTCACAACTCCTGTTAGGAACAAATTTCAAATCTGTATCTAAATAGGAGACAAAAGCCTTATTTATGCTGCTTTAAATTCTTGATTGCACTTTTTGTGAAGAAAATTCACATAGATTGTGGATATTTTTAATATATACACATATTTTGCAAAGAGAAATTTCCTTCCTTCCTTCCTTCCTTCCTTCCTTCCTTCCTTCCTTCCTTCCTTCCTTCCTTCCTTCCTTCCTTCCTTCCTTCCTTCCTTCCTTCTCTAATCATAAATAAAAATCTGTGGTCATCTAGTCATGCCGGCCACATGACCACAGAGACATCCTCGGACAAGCGCTGGCTCTTCAGCTTTGAAACGGAGATGAGCACCACCCCCTAGAGTTGGAAATGACTAGCACGCATGTGCTGGGGAACCTTTACCTTTACCTTTTTAATTTCAGGAAGGAGAACTGGCAGAAAAACTTTTTTTCTGTTGTGCAATAGGACTGTTCAATGCTTTAGATTCAGTTCAAAAAGTAGGTGTTGCAGCTAGATAGAGGGCACTTTTGCATTCTGCAAAACACCTTTTTAGAAACATATCTAAAGAGATCCACTGACTTATTATTCAGTTTGTACAACATCATGGAGATCAGTTGAGCAAACTGAGAAGGACCTCTAAACAAAATAGTTATCTCTAGGATGACCTCATTGATTTCTCCCTGAAATTCTGACTCACCATTTTGTATCCTACACTCAGTGTATATACTGATAATGTACTCAGCCAGACCTAAAACAAGAACTTGAGTGAAGTGCTTTATTCACTGAACCACACTATAATTCATATATTTATTGATTTCTAGTTTGCCTTATTATTAAAATTGAGAATTTTTGATTGACAAGATATATGGCAGCAGACAAGATATTATTATGCTCCATGATGTGGGCTCTAAGTAAAATACAGGAAGTTTGCATGCTGCTAAACAGGCCAGATAGAGGAAGGAAGGAAGGAAGGAAGGAAGGAAGGAAGGAAGGAAGGAAGGAAGGAAGGAAGGAAGGAAGGAAGGCTTCACCTGATGGGAATATAAACAATATGACCATAGTTAAGAGTTATTAAATTTTTGGCAAGTTAGTAGCAGGCTACAGAGAAAAAAAATCTAATTTAAAATTATCCAAATTCAAACAAAAGTACTTCCTACCGAAATACGTCTCATGCTATAAAGTATTCAGAAATACAGCTACAGAATTATGTTAGTCTATAAACAATATGAAATATGCTCAGCAGTATGGATAACTGTGAAATAAGCAGTGAAATCCTGCATTTCCAGGAGACTGAAAGGTTAATCCTATTCCATTTGTGTTTACACAGACACTTATTTCACAGATACTTAACAGAAGTCAATTAATCAAAAACAGATTTCTTTATGAGATGTATATGTATGCTCATTCATGAGTTTTTGGAATTTCTCCTGGGGAAAGAAGCTACAAGTATATTATAAATTAGCTCCAAAATATTATGATAAATGGAAATAAGGGTATCTAGGATTTTTGGTCATAAGTGACACTGGAGAGTGTTAGCATTATCATAGACAAATTGGGATTTTCCTATTTATAATCTGATAATAACCTATTTCTTATTATTTGCATATGTAAATGCACATTTATTAAGGCAAAAATAAGACCCAAACTTTAAACAGTCAACGTAGATGAAAAAATTATTAGCAATCCTCTTCATCATAAGCACATCACTGCTTTGGATTAAATGTGTAGACCATAAAGCAAATATTAGGAAGAACATTTAGTTTCCTATGAATCAAGCTTGACTCCTGGTGACTTCATAGGTAAGAATATAGCTATCCAGAATCACTTCTCAGACTGAGATGAGTGGCTTAATAAATAAATAAATTAAATTACATAAATTAAATAAATAAATAAATAAATAATTGTTTTTCAGACAATAAGAGGGATAGTAAGTCCCTGCATAGTTTTCTAATGTGTGTTTAATTTCTCAGTCTAGCCTAATGCAAAATATGCACATATCTTATAGTAGGGGACTAAACAAAGATTTTAAACATTGTCAGTGAGCAGCTAGAAGTACTGTGGCAGTGAATAAGAATTTCAGGGATTTATCTTCTGATCTACGGAACTTTGGGGCTAGGGAAGTTGCTTGAAAAACACACCCTTTGTGCTGGTGCTCAAGAAGTTGTTCAGAATGAGTTGCTACAACAGTGAAAATTGTGTCCATATCAACCTGGATTAACCATTATGCAAAACAAATACATTCTTAGGGCATCTTTTTTTGTCCCTAGCTATGATGCCCTTAGCTTACTTTGTCTTGTAATCTTTGGAAAGGTAATTAAAATTGTTTTCAATAAAACTTTACATATGAATTTCCCTTATAATAATTTATTAAAAATGCATTAGAAAGTGTTGAAAAGTTGCATTTTTTCCTGTTGACCTAAAAGGTAAAGGTAAAGGTTCCCCCACACATGCGTGCTAGTCGTTTCCGACTTTAGGGGCCAGTGCTCATCTCTGTTTCAAACCGAAGAGCCAGCACTTGTCTGAGGACATCTCCGTGGTCATGTGGCCGGCATGACTAGATGCCAAAGGCGCACGGAACGCTGTTACCTTCCCACCGTAGTGGTCCCTATTCTTCTACTTGCATTTTTACGTGGTTTTGAACTGCTAGGTTGGCAGAAGCTGGGACGAGTAACAGGCGCTCACTCTGTTATGCGGCACTCGGGATTCGACCCGTCAAACTGCCGACCTTCCGATCGACAAGCTCAGCATCCTAACCCACTGAGCCACCGCGTCCCTTCACCGCGTCCCTTCACCGCGTCCCTGTTGACCTAGTTATAAGTAAATAATTGGCTTATAATGCTTACTGCTACTTAGTGTTAAATAATGTTTTAAAAAGCTTATATTATATATAGTTTTAGGGTCTGGCCTGGGATAAAACTGAATTTTTAATCTCTTATTTTACCTCCAGTGCTTTTTGAGTTTTAAGGTCTTGTCAGTTAAGGTATGGGAGGGCCTGGAAAACAATTGTTGGGTTGTGCTTGGGGCATCAGTTGGCCTTTATCTGGCCCTGGTCCATGTGAAAGATAGCAGGCAGGATTGTTATGACAGAACAAAAAGAGCAGATCAAAAGACATTTCTAGGCTTAGCTTTTTACTACTACCACAGTATGATAGGGTTCTTTTTAACTGGAGGTCTGTTGTTTTTGCAAAGATAGCAACTGACACACAAAAGAACACCGTTGAAAATTTTATGCTTTTTAATGTATTCAGTGACTGTTATTTTACAGTATTTACTTATACTACAGCCTCAATGTTCACCCGGTGCCATGAGTCCTCCAAAGACTTCTTCTCAGAGACTATCCCCTTCTAGCTCTCCTGATTCCACTAGCTTTCTCTCCATCTTCCTCTTCCACATTTAGGCTTGAGAACAGACTGAAAAGGCAACATTTGGGCTGGAATTTACATAATTTACTCAGCATGGCTTGACTTTCCCTGCTCAGCTGAACACCTACTGCTTCTCCATTGGGGAGACAAACCAGTCTCAGAGAATCTTCTTCCCAGTCCTGCAGAAACCAAAGTTATCAACTATAACATTTATTTCTTTGTTTAATTGTTTTATTTTATGCCACCCAATTCCTATATGGTGACTCTGGGCAGCCTTTGTCTTCTTTCCTTTATTTGGGGTTTTGGGTGAAGTGCTACCTGCAGCCAACTGGGTCCCTTCATCCTATTCTTGGGCCTTGGGTAGTGTTTTTCTCCCTCTTGTTCTTCCCTTTTCAGGGAAATCAGTCCTAAACCTTTCTTTTCCCTTCTTATAATGGTTATGTGGGTATGACCTGGGGAGACTGGGCAAAGAAACACTGCCAAGGGAATGTCAGATAAGAGAAAGTAGAGCACGCAGGGTATAATGGGTGAAGCAGGAGGCTCCAAAGACACTCTCACTTTTCAGTTTCCAGCTGTAAAGAAGACAGGGAGAAATGGATTTTCAGACTTACCAGATTTGGTTAATGGTTGCCTAAAAAGACTAGCCATCAGAGGTTTGTGATAAAAAATAAGCCATGTTTTAAGGAACCCAAACAACTGAAATAAGACATGCATAAAAAGTATAGTGTATCAAGAGTATCAACTATTCCACAACCAAAGAATTATATAAATAAGAGGAAAGAAGACACATGTGTATAACAAAGATGTCATGAATAATTAATTTTTGACTATGTATATGAAGGGGGCATGAAGGTAGAGGTCCTCAGCTTGGAAACAGTGGCATCTTTTCATATATATAACAAGTCTCCACTGCCCACCTTTATGTACCATCATATAATAGTATGTAGATTATGGTATAATAGTATAAAGATTCCTCAGTTTTGTTTATTTCTGGAATAATAATAATAATAATAATAATAATAATAATAATAATAATAATAATAATAATAATAATAATAATAATAATAAAGTTGGAAGGTAACTTGGAAGTCATCTAGTCCAAACCCCTGCTCAGACAGGAAACCCTATACCATTTCAGACAAATGGCTGTCCAGTCTCTTCTTAAAACTTCCAGTGTTGGAGCATTCACCACTTCTGGAGGCAGGTTGTTCCACTGGTTAATTGCTCTAACTGTCAGGAAGTTTCTTCTTAGTTCTAGGTTGCTTCTCTTTTTGGTTAGTTTCCATCCATTGCTTCTTGTCCTGCCTTTAGGTGCTTTGGAGAATAGCTTGACTCCCTCTTCTTTGTGGCAGCCCCTGAGATATTGGAACACTGTCACCCCTCGCCCTTCTCTTCATTAACTACACATACCCAATTCCAGCAACCGTTCCCTATATGTTTTAGCCTCCAGTCCCCCAATTATCTTTGTTGTTCTTCTCTGTACTCTTTCCAGAGTCTCAACATCTTTTTTATATCGTGGTGACCAAAACTGGATGCAGTATTCCAAGTATGGCCTTACCAAGCCATTGTAAAGTGCTATTAACACTTCATGTGA
This sequence comes from Vipera ursinii, assembly GCF_947247035.1. Taxonomy (NCBI): domain Eukaryota; kingdom Metazoa; phylum Chordata; class Lepidosauria; order Squamata; family Viperidae; genus Vipera; species Vipera ursinii. The sequence goes on from NC_139515.1 coordinate 21,171,579, forward strand.
TCTTGATTCTATCACTCTGTTAATGCAGCCTAGCACTGTGATGGCTTTTTTGGCAGCTGCAGCACACTTCTGGCTCATATTTAAGTGATTGTCTGCTAGGACTCCAAGATCTCTCTCACAGTTGCCACTATTGATCAAGGTACCACCTATACTATACCTGTGCATTTGGTTTTTCTTGCTTAAATATAGAACCTTGCTTTTTTCACCACTGAATTTCATTTTGTTAGATAGTGCCCAGTGTTCAATTCTGTCCAGATCCTCCTGTATCTTAAGCCTGTCTTCTGGAGTGTTGGCTATTCCTGCCAGCTTGGTGTCATCTGCAAATTTGATGAGTTCCCCATCTGTCCCTTCATCCAAATCATTGATGAAGATGTTGAAGAGCACTGGGCCCAGAACAGAGCTCTAGGGCATCCCACTACACACTTTCCTCCATGTAGATGCAGTTCCATTGAGGACCACATCCTGAGTACCATCCATCTTGTGGTGATGCTCTCTAAACCACATTTTTCTATCTTATCAAGTAATAGATTGTGGTCTACTTTATCAAATGCCTTACTGAAGTCCAAGTAAATTATATCCACAGCATTCCTCTGGTCCACTAATTTTGTCACTTGTCCTTCTTCATACCTCTCCAAGAAATGCCTACTATTGCTCATAATTTCATTTGAAACACAACACCAGCATCTTTGCAAACAATGGGAAGAATGACTACAAAATCATGTCACAGCTTTCACTGGGATTCTAATAAAACCTAAATTGAGTACATAGGTTAATAGTCACAGGATACATAAAATCAATATCTAGTAAGTGGGTCTCTAAAAGTTTAAATCACATATTGCAACAAGAGTTACGAACATCAACTTGGTGTTATGGCAATGCAAAAAAAATGCTACCTATTACATCATAATACTTAATCAATGATAAGGTTATTAGTGTTGCCATACAGGATGCTGTCAACACAGGAAGGGCACTATGCTTGTATTTGTAGCCATGAACTTACTTCCCTTATGACATATATACAGTATCCCTCCTCCTCTGTTCTGTATAGTTCTCTGTCCCAGGAGAGGCTAAATGTGGCTATAGCTCCCTATCTTGGTGCTTGAGTGCATTCTTTTTATATTTAAGAACCAAGAATGAAATGGGGGGGCAAAGAAACTGAGGTTTCTCAATTCATTAAGATCTTGGTGCTTCTCTCTCTTTCTTTGTTTCAGACCACAGACTTTTAATTATCATATATGCCAGATTGAAATATCCGAACAAATTAAACATGCAAGATATACATGAAGACCTAAATAAGCAAATCTAAAAGTAGATTCCTAACCAGAAATTCTCCTAATATTCTGTGACCAAAGCTGCTCTCATTAAGACAAAGGAACTTTTCTTCAGAACTGAAATGTATAGAATTGTGCTACATTATTTGCTTTTTTCCTATTTCTCCAGACATTCTTCCAACTAAGATCACCATTCTTAAGATTTCATTATGCATACATTATAATTCCACATCATATAAATCAGCTAACCTCCCAAAAACATGAAATATGGAGATTCTTCCAGTCCAGGCATTTTCCATTGCAGATGATACAGTTCTGTGTCTTGATCTAACCATCCATTAGCAGCTCTAAAGATAATTATTCCGTTCATATAGGTTTTGACAGGAAGACAAAGCTGTGATCACAAAATCCTCATTTATTGGGAGAAAAATTGGGCCCTCAAAGGCAGCTTGTTTTCTGAGTTGAGCAAGAGAAAAGCTTCTGTTTAATCAGTTTTGCTCTTATTACAACAGTGAAAATTATTATAGTTAGCTGTAGGGGACATAAGGATAATATACCAAGCCAAGAAAATAAATTAAAAACAACAACAAGAAGAAGAAAGATAATGATCCACTTTGACTTATATTCAATGAAGTTTTCAATTACTTATCTAAATTATAAAATTACTAAATTATGATTCAAAACAAAACATGATTAAAAAATAAACACTACATATTTTCAACTTGTAAATTTGAACATATTTTGAAAAAAATGCTTTAATGTGATTATATATAAATATATATATTTCTTATATGTAATCTCATCTCAACATTTTAGTAAAAATATCATTTCCCGAACAGATACTGTTCATATCATTTTCAGACAGAATAAAATGCTTGAAGCTGTAATCTCTCCTTGCTGAATGCATAATATGGTTTTCATTAATTTTAAAACTGGTATCGTCTAACTGGATGATTTAAAAATACAAATGGGATCAATCTATTGTTAAAATATATTTCAGATAAATCTACAAGGATTACTTAAATTACATATTTAAAAGGATTTTGAATACATATCAAATTATCAAAGATACCTTGAGATTTATACAAAGAAAACATTTTAAAGCTGAGGGTAACAATTTAATATCTGGCAAACTAGAATGCTCTTGAAAATGTTGGCTCTAAGTATAAAATTCCTTTTATTATATTGCCAGTCTTTTTATTATGTTTTGTCTAGAGCCATCAATGAATTTTGATTTTATCTACATAATGTCAATATAAAAAGGTAAAGGTAAAGGTTCCCCCACACATGCGTGCTAGTCGTTTCCGACTCTAAGGGTCGGTGCTCATCTCCGTTACAAAGCCAAAGAGCCAGCGCTTGTCCGAGGATGTCTCCGTGGTCATGTGGCCAGCATGACTAGACACCAAAGGCGCACGGAACGCTGTTACCTTCCCACCGTAGTGGTCCCTATTTTTCTACTTGCATTTTTACGTGCTTTCGAACTGCTAGGTTGGCAGAAGCTGGGACAAGTAACAGGCGCTCACTCTGCTACGCGGCACTCGGGATTCGACCCGCCAAACTGCCGACCTTCTGATCGACAAGCTCAGCATCCTAACCCACTGAGCCACCGCATCCCTAATGTCAATATAAGCTCAATCAAATTCAATTTTGTCTGGTCCTTGTTTGCATTTATGGACAGAGGCCTCTGAGACACCAATGGAAAGGTCAAATATGATTTTCAATCCCCAAACACACACACACACACACACACACACACACACATATACAGACACAAATTCCACTTTCTTACCATTGCCAAGGCACCAATGTAACAGATATTCACAGTGTCCTGACCTCATTAACATAATCAGCAAATTAATTATATTAATAGTACACAGACCTAATTTATGTGTTTTGGAGCAAGTTATATATCTGTACTTAGCCAGTGAAATTGACAGGTTTATGAAAAATATACCTGCCTAGTTTTCTAAGCTAATGTTGAACCCCAAACACTACCTAGAGGTGGTGAAGCATAGCCCTTTTAATGACTTGCAGACTTCAACTCCCAGAGCATGACTGGCTCAGGAATTCTGGGAGTTGAAGTCCACAAGTCATAAAAGGGCCATAGTTCCCCACCTCTGCACTACACAAAAAAATCTTACTATGGTGTATATAAGAAGGATTAATATATCCCATGACAAGGCACCTTTGTAGTTTGGAAAACTTTCCTGACAATGTCTGTAGGAAACTGACAGTAGCATTTCCTGATACTTTGAGATAAGAAATACAAAAAGTCCACCCTAAAGTAGATACTTAAAATTTAGGGGGGGGGGCTTTCGGTTTGTGCATGCGGTGCTTGCAGACGTGCAGAAAGAGCTCTCACCCTGCCGTCCGATCTTTCTTCCTTGGAGGACCCTGAAAAGGGTCAAAAGTCACCCTGGAGGGATGACCAATGCGAGGAGGCCCTCCTTGTGATCACAGAAGGGCGGCAGCCCTCTGCTCAAATCTGGAGCAGCTACTTTGGCCCAAAGAAGAAGAGCCATTCCCTGCTGAAAGCCAAAAGCACCATCTAGCACAATGAAGCAATCTGGAGGACCTGGGTGGGACCTTACCTTTCTTATTCCCCTAACTACCTTCCTGTGGGACTTTTCTGAAAATTTCCTTCCCCTATTTTGAGAGACCGGCAACTGCATACTTGGGGAATAAATTTTAAAGCCTTAAAAGAAATCAAATGGCTAAGCAAAGAAATTAAGCAATCTTATTTGTACTTATTAAAAAGCTTTTATTTTTGTGGGGATCTACCACCCTATTCCTGCTTAAGCTGTGAATTAAGGGGGAAAATGGACTAATTGAAGAAAAGCTTTATATTAATCTGGAAAAAGACTTTACATCTTATTCTATATTCTATTGATGACATTTTGTGGTGAAACCTGGTATAGCAAGTAAAACTTTTATTGTGAGAGCTGACTGAATAACAGAGCTGTCCTTGACATTATCTTCAGAGATAAGAATTGGGAACACCTGGCACTGAAAACAATCTTCAGGAATACTGGAGGTGGACAATCATTGACTCTTATTAAAATAGCCTCCATGAAATTCTTATCTATAAACATTAATAAAATGGAAGAATGTATCCCACCACTTAACTACAAACTGATACTTGACACAATCTTGGCAATGACTGAACAAATCAAAGCCAAACTGCAAGATAAATCTGACAGCTTAAAGCTACCAAATCAAACTTTGACCTTAAATGATGAATTGACAATCCAAAAACAAACAGAAGTGGAAACTAATATTATAATAGGAGACTTTAAAGAACAACAAATACAATTTACAGAGAACTTTGAAGCCCAAACCTCGACCTCTATAAAACCTACAACTCAAAAAACAATAGTACCCAAAGAAAGCAACATCAAGAGGGAAGATATTAAAGACCCAGCCAATCAAATGATAACTATATCATCAGTTACTACTTCTAACCTAAGTCAGATGGAATCGGAAGAAGAAAAAGACCAGACTGAACTAATGACAATTACATTACACCAAACATCAAAAATTGAACTATTAAAGCAACACTTCAATGATTACAGAGGGGACACTTTCTTTGAAAAACTGATATTTGGATGGTCTCCCTGGATTCAAACAATGTGTGTAAAAAGAAAGGGAGACACATCTGAGAATCTAAAGGCACCAATATGGAAGCCTGATTGGCACAAAAAGAAGGCGAGAGTTAGATTTAAAAAATTAGACTTGTCTCTTTCTTGAGATTTGTAAGAATAGAGCTTAAAAATTTTGTTTTAATGGGCTAAGGGGAATCCTTAAAAAATATAATCCGATCTTATATTTAGGTTTTAGATTGTTAAGGGAAAACAAAATTAAGCTATTAGAACATAACTCTGAACTATATTATAGAATCTGGAATGATATAATAAAAGACATTATTTTAATAATTGATAAACTATTAAAATGACATATAAATATATTTGTTGTAATGATATAGATATAAATTGATTTTATATTTAACTTTTAGGTGTCTAAGGGAAAGGAAAGTTGGCTATTAGAATTGATTTATATTATAGAATTTGGAAGGATATAACAAAAGATATTTTTCTAATAAGAGGTGAATTATTAAGATGACAAATAGAAATTACTTGTAAAAATAAGAATGTATTGAAATGAACAATGTAAGTTCTATAGACAGGATAATTACTTTTTATTGAAATAGGGAAATATGGGTTACCTGAAAATTAAGTTTTCTTTTATATATCATAGGCTATTCTAAGATATTCTATTGCAATTAGGTAAAATTTAAAAACAGGACATGGATATGTATAAGTGAAAATATATTGAAAATTCTTCTAATTGATTATATCACAATTAGAAATGCATTAATTCAATTAATTTGATTATGTTATAACTAAGGGAATCGGAGAGGGAATTTTTGTTGACGCAACTTGAGCTATTTACAAATAATTTGTTATTTGCTATTGTTTATTTTTGAGTACCCAACCACCATATTGCTTCACAAATATCTGAATGTAAAATTAAAAAAAAAGTAAAACTTGTACAAAAAAATAGTGGGGGAAAACAAACTTCACATTAAAAACCCTCCCATTCACATGTATGCCATAGTTTCATCAACATTATAATTCCTATCACTCCTGCCAAATGCTAAACTGAATTACAGAATTAATAGTGCAATAGAGCTGCCTTTCAAAATGCATATTTTAGATGCATAAACTGAAGTATAGTATCCAGCCACAAGATATAAAAGTTTCAGTACATATTTTACATTGTTCAGTTTCTGTCTGAAATATCACATCCAGTTTGGGTCAACACATTTTAAAAATAACATCAGGAAACAGGACAAAAGGCAGAGATTAGTGAGGAAAATGATGAGAAGTATAAAAACAAAATCCTACATGAAGTGTTAGAAATCACTGTGTAAAACCCAGAGAATGAAGACTACAGAGTGCTGTAGTTGGTGGTTTTTAGATATCTGAAAGGCAGTTGCAAAGAAGATGAAGCAACTCTATTCTCTGTAGCTCCAAAGGGCAGAAACAACATTATAATGGGTAGAAATTGTAGGAAAGCAGATTTTAGCTAAACAGCAGGATAAAACTCCCAATGTTAAGAACTGATTCATAATGAACACACTACCCTGGAGGTATTCAAGAAAAGTCTGATAGATAACTGACAGGGATGTAGAACTTCAAATAGTCATCACCCAGCCCAAGGGTAGAGCCACATGAACTCCTAGGTGGAGAATAAGCTGTGAATGATCGTAGCAAAGTACAGAATTGCCTCTTTTAGACTGAGTACCTTGATTATTAAGTTAAGTGACTCACCACTGTTCTCCATCACCTGAACCTAATGGTTATGAGCAAAGACTAATTGGTATGAATAACAGATTGGGAATTAGCATGTAAGAGAATGGAAAATTAAGTTCATGAATTTATATGTGCCCTTTTGAGAGTAACATGGACTTCACTGTCATTTGGCATGAATTAGATTGGAATTAAAAGAGCATGATGGCTCAGCAGTTAAAGATGCTGAGTTTACCGGCTGGAAAGCTGACAGCCTGGATTCAAGAGCACCATGCAATGGGGTGAGCTCCCATTCCTGCCCCAGCTCCTCCCCACCTAGCAGTTTAAAAGCAAGAAAACTAAGTAGATAAAAGTGAGTAGATAAATAGGCACCATTTTGGTAGGATAGGAAGGTAACAATGTTCCATGACCCTCTGATGTATAGCCACACTGGTCACATAACCATGGAAAATATCTTCAGACAATGCTGGCTCCTTCAGCCAAGAAATAGAAGTGAGTACTGCACCCTAGAGTCAGTCGTGACTGGACAGGGAAATCTTTACCGTCATCTTAGATTTGAAATTAGCAGTTAAGTTTGGATAGTTTATAAGTCTATAGATTTAATTCAAAGCTCATGAAGTGAACAGTGAATCTAGTTTTGAATAATAAACTATGACTGCCTTTGTTGAAATCATAATAATTAGTCTACAAAAAATCCAAAATAAATAACATCCTAAAGGTAGAAAATGGTCTGTCAAGATAAATAGATGGACCATAATTTAAATGTGTACTGGAAGGCACAAACTGAGAATCATTCATCCTTTAAATATGAGGGGTAATGTCACTCTTGTAAAATAATCTGAAATACTATTCAGTGGGATGGAACCTGAAGTGCAACAGAGCATTAAAATGCCTTGCTGAAATAATGGACAGCTAGATGGATATCATTAGCGAATCCACTGCTATAAGAATAGAAGCTAAAATGATTAGGAGCAACACAGACAGATATGCACTAGGTTCTTTTTAATGTAATAAAATAAAAATTATAGATGACTGGATAAAATCAGATTGCCATCACAGCAGAAAACATGACTTGCATAGGTTAGAAGGGCTTGTAATTTCTTCCCCTTTCCTTTGGATAGTTCACAGAAAAGCTATAGTTAGGTCCCACAATTCCAAGCCTATTTTTGTTCTAACTTCTCTCCCATGCTTTTTGTTGACCCATTTTTTTAATATATATATATATATATTTCAAGAGGTTAAGTTGATGATGTGGAACACCTCTTTAAATCAAAAGTTAAATGCCAACATTGCAAGTGGGTGGAAGCAGAGATATTCATATTATTAATTAAATTTTAGCATTTTATGTATGACCAAATCTGAACTGTATATATAACCGTTTAAAACTTAAAAGAAACTATCTAGGGAAATTTATAGAAGAAAATTTCTCCCATTTAAAAAGATAGATGTAACAAAAGTTTTCCTTTTATTGTTGTTGTTGATTTTACTTTTTTTCTTCTGTTGCTCATAATCCAGCAACCCTCTTTGGAGGATAATGCAGCTTTCTACTTTACATGTCTTTGCAATTTGTAATTTTCCCCAGTTCTATTCTACAAAATCCACCACCCAGACATTTTGGTTTTTTTATCAACAATTTTTTTAAAAAAAATCTGGGGTGTTGTGTGGCAGATGCTTGTCTGCTTGAATTCTGAATTTCTAGAACACTTTAGTTTCCTCATTTCCTATTATTTTGTCTATTTTGTGCCCTCCTAGTTAGCTGTACTATTTTCCAGGCTTATGTGCATTTTAGTGCTGCACTGTTTGACTTTCTTCTTCTTTGTTTATTTTTGCATTCTAAGTATTCAGTTATAACTGCAACCATGTTATATGCTACACCATGCTACACCAATGCACAGAGGATGAACAGTAAGCAGGGTGAACGAGAAATTCAGGTAAATGAGGGCGGATATGATATTGTTGCCATTACAGAAACATGGTGGGACAAAACCCACGAATGGAACACACAGCTAGAGGGATTTAAATTATTTAAAAGAAACAGACTAAACAAAAGAGGAGGTGGAGTTGCTCCCTATATTAGAAATAACTTTATCTCTACAGAAATAGAGCACAACAATGATGAAAACTGTAAACTTGAATGCATTTGGGTCAATATAAAAGGGGGGGGAGGAAATGACATTGCCATAGGTGTATACTCTAGGCTGCCCAACCAAGCAGAGGAAATAGATGAACTTTTTGCTAGTCAGCTAACTAAGGTATGTAGGAAGCACATCACAATAGTAATGGGGGACTTTAATTACCCTGATATCAACTGGGAGACAAACTCTACACCAAGTGGAAGATCAAACAGATTCCTGACAAACCTAGCAGACAACTTTCTCTCCCAAAAAGTAGAGAAGGGAACTAGGGGATTAGCCATATTGGATTTAATTCTCACTAACAGAGATGAAATGATAGAAAGTGTCGAAGCCACAGGAACCTTGGCGGGAAGTGATCATGCAATATTGGAATTCAACATTCTGGAAGCACAAGCAATCGAACATAGCCAAACTAGAGTCTTGGACTTTAAAAGAGATAATTTCAATAAACTTAGAGAGAACTTGGGAAGAATTCCATGGATGAAAATCCTAAAGGAGAAAACAACTCAAGAAGCTTGGGAAATTTTGAAAAGTGAGATAATAAAGGCCCAGTCTAGCACAATACCAACAAAGAAGAAAAATAACAGCTCTCAAAAGAAACCATTGTGGCTGCATAAAGAACTCTCTGATAAATTGAAAGATAAAAAGGACAAGTATAAGAAGTGGAAAGAGGGGCATATAACTAAGTCAGAATATCAGCAAATAGCCCGTACCTGCAAAGATGAAGTGAGGGAAGCTAAGGCTCAAAATGAACTAAGGCTTGCGACCAAAGTCAAAAATAACAACAAAAAAACTTCTTTCAACATATAAAAAACAAGAAAAAAGTTAAGGAAATGATTGGTCCATTAGTGGGGAAACATGGCAAGAGGGTGAAGCAACAGGGAGAAAGCAGAACTATTTAACTCGTTTTTTGCATCTGTCTTTACACAAAGGGGAAAAACAGTCCAACCTACCAAAACAAGGGCCATAAAAAACAGAATAGAAACGCAAGTTAAGATAGGCAAGAAAATGGTAAGTGAGCACCTGTCCAGCCTAGACGAGTTCAAATCACCAGGACCAGATGGATTACATCCCAAAAATCTCAAGGAACTGGCAGATGTGATCTCAGAACCACTGAACTATATTTTCAAAGATCCTGGAGCACTGGGGAACTACCAGAGGACTGGAAGAGAGCTGATATAGTTCCCATCTTCAAAAAAGGAAAAAATGGATCCAGGAAATTACAGTCCTATCAGCCTGACCTTAATACCTGGGAAGATTCTGGAAAAGATAATCAAACAATAAATCAGCGAACACCTTGATACAAACAAAGTTGTCACTAAAAGTCAACATGGGTTTGTCAAAAACATATCATGCCAGATAAATCTTATTGCATTCTTTGACCAAGTGACAAAATTAGTGGACCAGAGGAATGCTGTAGATATAATTTACTTGGAATTCAGTAAGGCATTTGATAAAGTAGATCACAACCTACTACATGATAAGATAGAAAAATGTGGGTTAGATAGCATCACAACCAGATGGATTCGTAGCTAGCTGACAGGGCGTACTCAGCATGTGGTCCTCAATGGAACTGTATCTACATGGAAGGAAGTGTGTAGTGGGGTACCCCAGGGCTCTGTTCTGGGCCCAGTGCTCTTCAACATCTTCATCAACGATTTGGATGAGGGGATAGATGGGGAACTCATCAAATTTGCAGACAACACCAAGCTGGCAGGAATAGCCAATACTGCAGAAGATAGGCTTAAAATATAGGAGGATCTGGACAGACTCGAACACTGGGCACTACCTAACAAAATGAAATTCAATTGTGAAAAAGTACATTTAGGCAAGAAAAATCAAATGCGCAGGTATAGTATAGGTGGTACCTTGCTCAATAGTAGTAACTGTGAGAGGGATCTCGGATTCCTAATAGACAATCACTTCAATATGAGCCAGCAGTGTGCTGCAGCTGCCAAAAAAGCCAACACATTAACAGAGGGATAAAATCAAGATCACGTGAAGTACTAATACCACTTTACAATGCCTTGGTAAGGCCACACCTGGAATACTGCATCCAGTTTTGGTCACCACAATGTAAAAAAGTTGTTGAGACTCTAGAAAGGGTACAGAGAAGAGCAACAAAGATGATTGGGGGACTGTAGGCTAAAACATATAGGGAACGGTTGCTGGAATTGAGTATGTCTAGTTTAATGAAGAGAAGGGTGAGGGGTGATATGATAGCAGTGTTCCAATATCTCAGGGGCTGCCACAAAGAAGAGGGAGTCAGGCTATTCTCCACAGCACCTGAAAGCAGGACAAGAAGCAATGGATGGAAACTAATTAAAGAGAGAAGCAACCTAGAACTAAGGAGAAATTTCCTGACAGAACAAGTAATCAGTGGAACAACCTGCCTCCAGAAGCTTTGAATGTTCCAACACTGGAAGTTTTTAAGAAGAGACTGGACAGCCATTTGCCTGAAATGGTATAGGGTTTCCTGCCTGAGCAGGGGTTTGGACTAGATGACCTCCAAGGTCCCTTCCAAATTATTATTATTATTGTTATTGTTATTGTTGTTGTTTTTTGTTGTTGTTATATTTAGTTGATGTGTTGTTGCTTTTTTGCATTTTTTACTTTTCCGATTTTTTAGTCCCAGCAGTTCTTGCTTGTAGACAAATGATATTTTTGTAGATATTCCAATACACCACTGTTGCTACTTCATGATGCCATTGTTTGTACTCTGTGTGATCTTCTTGCAACAGCTAATAATAGGTAGTCCTCAACTTGCAACAGTGACTGTTCAAAGTTACAACAGCATTGAAAAAACTGACTTATGACCATTTTTCATACTTATGACTATTGAAGAATCCCCATGGACACATGATCAAAATTCAGGCACTTGGCAACTAACTCATATTTATGATGGCTGCAGTGTCCTGGGATCAGATGATCGCTTTTTGCGTTTTGCGACCTTCTGACAAGCAAAGTCAATGGCAAGCCAGATTGACTTAACCTTGTTACTAATTTAACAACTGTAGTGATTCACTTAACAACTGTGACAAGAAAGATCATAACATGGGGCAAAACTCACTTAACAACTGTCTTGCTTAGCAACAGAAATTTTGGGCTCAATTTTGGTCATAAGTCAAGGACTACGACAACAGGCAGCAAGTGCTACCTCTGCAAAGAAGCAAAAAAAAAAAAGAGTGGACTATCTATAGGTAATCCACTCTTTCTTCAGCTTCTTTGCAGAAATACTACTGTTGCTACTTCTCAATTAATTTAGTCTTTCTTAAAGGCCAATTTGGTCTCTCCACTAAGAATGAAAATGGAAGAAGGTTTCGCTGATGAATATATAAGCCTTTATAGCATACTAGCTTCAACACATCATCTTCACTGTCCTTTAGATATTCTTCCAATGTCCTTTTTTCTTCAATTTTCTGTGTATTTGCATTGTTCCACATCCACCTATTTTCCTGGTACATAGAGTCTGTTAACACTTCTGCACGGATGTTATTATTTATACAGTCATCAAGTAAGTTAGCCTCTGTTAGAAATTCAGTAAAAACAATCAGAATGCAAAATGTATAAAAAATTAAATGATGCTGTCAGAAAATATATAAAAATGTGACCATCTTTTGATCATAAAACACCTTGGTCCCTGGGCTGCTTGACAAGATAGTTTTCAAAATCTCCTCTCTAAAGAACAACAGAGAAGTGTCTGAATAGAATATGGAGGAAACAGATTTTTTCCCCACCTATCAGAAATGCAGAAAAAAAATCATTAGGAATTTTCAAAGTAGACTCATTCATACGTTTCCATTACAGTGAAGGATTTTGTGTGCACACAACCTCATTAAACCTTTGTAGAATAAATATTTGACTGCCATTCTGTACAAACCAACATCTTTTGAGAATTTTAATGTTGGCATGGGACAGAACCAAGTCATTTACTCTAATTTAGCCATATTTTGTTCTTGAAAATGCCACCAATGTTGTGAGATGGGACTGTTGCTCCAGCAATGGTGAACAATTTAATTTGGCTATTGAAACCTAAATAAATACTTTTAATGAGCCAAACTGGCTTGCATTCTTACAGAATTGTGATTATTTTTGTGTGTATTTTCATTACACTAGAGAAAGGCTGCCCCTTCCATGTTGTCATGGCAACAGGGGATCGAAAATATAAATGCTTGCAGTTCTGTCTTCTCATTAACAGATAGATACAGACTGACAAACTCTAGGGCACATCAAGACAAAGAAGCAGCAAAAGAACTCCATTGTGCAGTACAGAATGTATCCTGATGGTCAACTAGTAATTATCCCCAAATTGCTACATGGATAGAAATGTCATAATGCCAATTCAAACATCAAAATCTCTATGTGAATGTCACCCTAGTGCTTTGGTATGAAAATGACCTGAAATACTTCATGCTTGCAGAAATTAGCATATACAGCAAGCTGTCAGCATGGGTGGACACTGCAAACAATTACAGAGAATATGACAGATGATAATCACACATAGAGCTGTGTGTAAATGACATTTAGAAATTCTCCATTCTAATTTATCTTAGGATAAATTCTTCAAGAATTTCTGATGGGAAGAGATATTGTGCCGGTTGCTGTTGCTAAAGGAAAATTGATCATATTGCTCCAGATTTAGTCAACATTTTTGGGTCTTTTATCTATGTACGTGAAGGGAAAGGACAGCCATCATTAAACTTGCACAAAGAGAGAAAATAACAAAGAGAATTCTGAAATTCTCTTTTTCCCCCTCCTATATGAGCTAGGAAGGAAAAAAAAACTCAGTCCCCCACTGCTACCAATTCAAACCACAGTTCTGCAAATGATGGTGAGAATGGATGTGATAAATACAGTATATTAATCTGGAAGATCACGACAAAATTGGAAAAGAAATCAATCTGGTGTATACCGGCAGAAGTTTGCCTTGAAAAATCTTAACTTGGTGCTTAAGAACTGGTTGCACAAGTCTATAATTGGAAGATGATAGGAAGTGAGAAAAAGGGATCCTTGGAGATGTTAAGGGAAAGAGAGGGAAATAAGTCACAAGATGAGATAAGATACAGAAGATAGCTCACAAGAAAACAGAATTGGATCAGGAGTTTGTTCCAAATAGTGATTGGAAGAAACAAAACTCAGACTTTGGAAAGGTGTCAAAAATTATGGAGCAAGTCTCAGTCATAGACAGATGTATTCAGATACATATACGCATGGGGGGGGGGGAGAAAGAAACCGGAGGTTTAGCTTGAAAGCAATGTCTAGAAAAAAAGAGAAAGAAAACGATGTGCCAGAGAAATTATCTAAATGTATAAAGACACTTCTAATGTATGTTGAAATATGAAGGAACATTTTATCATGCTTAGTGATCATGTAAAAAACCAAAAATAATTGGATCCAAACATATACTTTAATACAGAGGATTTTAAAGTTCAATATTCAATTTTTGCTCTTAGAATTAATGAAAAAAACAGTTAGGGGGGAAAAGCCATGGAAGATTATTGCAGTGTATGATTACTGCAGCGAGATTGAATGCATTGAGATGGAAAGATTTGACACACCCATTATGGAATAATGGTTGGTGAAGTTGACAGATTTTGCTAAAATTGATGAGTTGACTTCTTTGATTAGGAAAAAAACATTATTTACATTTATTGGAGACTACAAACCTCTTATGGAGTTTTTGCATAAAAAAAATCTTGTGACTTATGGTTTTGATGATTAGATATGATAGATAATAGAAAGAAGAGCCAAATGGTGTACTTTTAGGAAGAGAGGTCAAAGAATATTTATAACTGTTGACAAAAATATTGGAAGCCATGTCTTTATATTGTTTTTCTTTCTTTCTTTCTTTCTTTCTTTCTTTCTTTCTTTCTTTCTTTCTTTCTTTCTTCCTCTTTCATTCCTCCTCCTCCTTAGAGTAAGAGGCTGTTGAAGAAATTGACGGAGACAAGAGAGGGAAAGAGAAAGACTACTCATGAAGAAGAGGAAAATAGACAAACAGCTTCCTACACAGCATGAAGAAAGAGTAACTTGGGAAGGGGGTGGGGCCCAGGAATTTGAATTCCGTATTGTTCTCAGCCAATGTAGATATAATGTGTCAAGCTTCACCAGTGAGAAGGGCCAATGGTTTGTTTGGGGAAGGAGGAGGAGGAGGGCAGCAGCAACAACAACAATAATTTTATGCAAAGACTGCAGAATTTGGAAGGGAAGAGGGGAGGAAGATCCACCTGGGAAGCTTCTCAGGCGTAGTTGCTGTGTTGAAAACAGAAGCTCTATAGATCAGTTCCAACATGTAAACTGTTTTACCAATATTTTATCAATGCTCATAGTGGAACTTCATTGCATTAACATGATTTTTGTGGTGTTTGACAGATGCAGAAGTCTGAAACTGAATGTCTCTGAATTTCCATCATTGTTTTGACAATAGTGGAAACGAATTTATGTACAACGTATTTGAAAGAATTAATAAATAATAATGTTTCCTTGCATGTCTTCTAACCATATTCTGAATGGGTCAACTTACAAATAAAATTATTTCTATCAGATGAACTTGTCAGAACTGCCCAATTACTTGGATTAATGATCTGAAACTGACATTTCATCTGTTTCAGCCTTGCTCTTGCAGAGTTCATTGCACTTTACAACCAACATTTCAATAAGGCAGCTGCCAAAGCACTCCCAATAATTTGTCTTCTGATACTATCAGTCCTTGGCACAAGATCTGTCACAAGGCTACCATTCTATTTATTTATTTGCTTATTTATTTATTGCAATTTGTTGTGAAATTCAAGAAAAATTCCAACACCTACACAAACCATCCAACTTAAAAGAATCTATGGTGACTTTTTTTTGTATCCCATTAAAAAAAGATTACCATGCAATGTTACCCCACAAGGACTTTTATTTTTGGAAATGTTAACTTGCTTTTCAATTAGAAAAACAAAATAAAAACAATGCAGACCTCAAAGCACTGGAACAATTAAGAGCAGTGTCTTGTAATTAAAACCAATGTAAACATAAAAATACATTATTCAATAGTTTCCAAACATTAGTGGACCTGAAACCATTAATAGTTTTAAACCATGGTAAACCATAACATGAGGCCAAATCAGAAAGCAGAGCAAGATTGTTTTTATCAAAAGCATTGGTGAACATATATATTTTAAGATGGCACAAAATTGTATTTTTGCAGATAGAATTCTTCATCTAGAGAAATGCTTGTTTAAGAAAGTCCTTTTTTAAAGATTGACATATTTTATATCAAACCTTTGGCAGATATGACATCCTAAAGAGACTGTCCTATTAAATTCTTGTTGGTAACTAGTACATAGGAGCATGTGTTCCTTTATCTATCCAGATCCTAAGGCATATTAAACTTTGTATATTAAAACATTACCATCTGAATTTAGCTCCATAGCAAATAAGCACCCCGAGTGAGATGTTGCAATAGGTTACGACCTTCAGCAATTTTGAAGAAGTTTTTCTACTATCTGAAGCTTCCAGGGCAATTCACTGGTGGCCCTACATACTGTGCATTATAATAGCTCTGACTTGAGCTTAAAGTGCATAGATGAACCCTGGGAAAGCATAAGCATAATTGGTGGTCTAGCTAGATGTCAGGTGGGGCACAAAAATGACATAGAACAATATCCAGCCAAAATTTATTTTCTTACATCATACAGTCAAAATCTTTGTCAGACTAAAACTATACTAATCTAATCTATGGATATACTGTACCTGGGTGATTCTAGATAGTAGCTATCCTAAATCTCTTCCTCTCTCCACAATCCATCTACAGATTATGTTGTCCACCCTCCTTGGAAGGAGTTCTTCCCTTCCTAGAAAACCATTATGTTATTGAAGTCCATCACATCAGGACTAGAAAATCACATATCAAAAATCACATATTCAAAGCCACTTGTGCCTTCCTCAATAAAAGTGATTATAGGGCTACCCCTATAATATACACCAGCCTCTTGAGTACACAAGCAACCTTACCCAAAATAGGTCATCCTTCCAACTTCTAGACAAAGGGATTAAAGATCTAAAGCACCACCATACCCCTGGGATTCAGTCTCCATTTGTGGCTTCTATTCAGCCTGCTTGTTCTGTACCAGCCTGCTACCGGCCCTGCAGAAAAGGCAGGGACAACCCCTTTTACAAGAAGGCAAGAGGCTGGAATTATGCCTGCCAAATTTATTGCTACAAAAACAAATAGAACAAGACACAAACCAAGAAACAGGAGCTTTACAAGCGGTTGCCTTCAGCAAACCAGCCCTCCCACACATTCCCCCTTAAATACAGTTCAGGGCGTGGCTTCTCTCTGCATCCTTCCGAGGAGCCCCATTATCTTCCTCTGTTTACTCCTGATTGACTGCCTCCTGCATCGGGCGTCCTTGAACAGGGCCAGCTGTGGGTCATCTTCATCCATGCTGTCAGGCTCACACAGCTGGGTCTGCGTCGTGACCAAATGAGAGGGGCCCGGCTGAGGACTCTCATCAAGCTCTTCAACACCCCCCTCCTCCTCCTCCTCAGAGTCATCCGACCCAACTGCCGAACCCACAGGCTGACCCTGAATCACAACACTGCTACTGAATTCAGCTACCATCTCAGTCCTTGCTCTAATCCTTAATGTTCTCTTATTCAATGAAAAGCTCCAGGAATAAGAAAGTGTCCTTTTCCATTTTTAAGTAACCAATAGAAGTGCAGTAACCAACAGGAATGTGGTGGCTACAGAATCATGGATAACTCAAAGTGAATAAGAGGTTAGATTAGACTTGCTACCTACCACCTACAGATTGTCAATCTCCTTCCCTTCCCTGATAGTAGAAATCCTGTCCTGGGACCAAATATGCCTTTTTTTAGGGACTTGTGCTAGGAGAACATTGGAGCTCCAATTCTGTAGCTTGTGAATCTGAGAAGTGGAGATGCTGGTTTATAATGCTGCACCAGAGCTGCAATTGATCGACTTTTGATTAAAAAAAACAACTTCAGGTCTTTTTTTCCTCTTTTGGGTAAACTTGTAAGATTAAAATTTCCCCTAGAAGGGCAAACTTTTCAATCCTTTCTTGAAGGTCCACAAAAATCTATTGGTGTTTTGGACATTGTACACCTTGAAACTAAGTTTGGAGGAGAAAAAAACAGCTTTTTACCTTCTCTAAATCATTTCACAGAATGTCAAGAAGTGAATTAAAGGTAGAAAATAATAGTTTATTTTAACCATGGATTCCAGCATGACTGATGACATATTCCAAGGTGGACCTTTTCAGCCTCAAGTTATTTTACAACACTACCAAGTGCCTACCTGCCTCAAACTTGGTTCCTCTGCCTACCTCAAGCATCTAGCATTCTTTCAAATGCATTGTTAAAATCCTGGGGGAATAGCCCAGAAATCTTTTGCAACTGCTTTTCCTAATCTACCAGTGGAGAATCATCACTTTATTAAAAAGTCAGGATGCCTAAAGATGAATTACCAAGGAAAATTTCATTACAGCTAGCCTAGTTTCAGAAAGTGCAAGAGACCTGGACCCTGGAGGTTCTAGATGAAAGTCTTAATTAATTTTGTAAAAGTCTAAAGCTCAGAAGTGCCAAAGCTGTGTTTTCAGAAATCCTGACTTTGCTGTTAACAATAATTATATTGTATTATGCTCAAAGCAATCAGAACTGAATGTAATAAAAAAACAACTGCACTTTAAAGAAAAGACATCTGCATTGTATTTAACATCATGGCACCTTATAAAGTAGTTCATGTTATGTTTTGGAATGTCAAATTATTTTTTTCCTCCAGTAATGTTTGACAAGGATATACAGATTATATTTACAGTATGATTGATAGATAGATAGATAGATAGATAGATAGATAGATAGATAGATAGATAGATAGATAGATAGATAGATAGACAGACAGACAGACAGACAGACAGACAGACAGACAGACAGACAGACAGACAGACAGACAGACAGGAGCCAGCTTAGTATCAAAGACAATGATGTAACATGGTTATGTATAAGAAGAAGAAGTTAACAGTGTAGTATTCAATTTACATTGAATTAGGTCTTTTAAATTTTTTGATCAATTCTATCATATTTTCTATCTGAATAGTTTATTAACATAGCAAATACTATGTATACTACTGAAGAACTATTTTTAATATACAACTAAAATATTTGGGAAGTATTTAGTAAATACTTCAGATTTTTTTTAATTTGTTTACTTATCTACAACATTATGAGGACCCTCATGGTTTACACTTTTACTGAAATCTGCTCACACATTTTCCACGAGTGCACTGAAATAATCAAAGTGATTGCCCCTTTGTTTTGCTATACTCCTCTAACCTCTACCCCAAAATCTGCACAGACTTCAGGATATCTGGAACCCTGATCATGCAAAATTCTAAATCAATTATCATAAATGTAATTTTCTATGTAATAAGAATAGTAAAATTCCCCAATCCAAACCAACTGTCAAACCTGCCCCCAAACAATCATTTAGGAAAGGAGACTCTGAACTCCAATTGATTGAAGTGATTTTTTTTTTTACTAAAGTTGTTGGCTGCAGAAAGGTGATACAAAAGGCTGATACAAAGGGCCAAACCCGATGTTCCCCATTCCTCCCCCATAATGCTCAGTCAGTTGGTACCCAATCTGGGATCACTGCAATGTTGTGCGAAACTGTGGGTTGTTTAGGCTGCTGGAATTTCACAGCCAGGGCAAATGGCCTTAACCAATTCAAATAGCTCTTCTTCACATGTCAGCTCCGCCTCCCCATTTCCCACCATTTGATACACATATGTGGATTACCCCAAATGCCTCCACTCTCCCTTCTCCTTTGATAGCAGGATGCCAGCAAGGCACCAGGCCAATGACGGAGGTCCTGACACTGACTTTATTTTTCACTATTTACATTTATATAAGTTACAGTGTACTTTATATTTTATACTCATACAATTTTGAGTAATTAAATAACCAGATTTCACCATCTTTGGACATGTTCAGCTGCTGAATGCTTTGCAAACAACAAAATATAATGTTTGAGGTGAAAACCATAACATGTTCCAGAATGTATATGTGCATATGTTCAAAACTAATTCAAATAGGTGTATTTTTTTTAAAAAACACCTATTTGCCCAAATTTGCATCACTGAATTTGTCAATCATACATACATTTGTATGCATAAAACAATAATACTTTCACCTATCCCAGTAAGCAAAATTGTGTAACTCACACTAAAGGAACAAGAAACAATAAACCAAAGAAATTAAATCATAATTCTTTTTAAATAGACAAGAAAATATAATTGAATCTTGTTTTATATTAACATTACTCACCATACTATTCTATCCTTGCAAGCATCTTTGTTTGCACATTCAGATTCAATTTTATTCATTGCCTCTTTTTCTTTCAATTTCTTTCTTTTTGTGGACATCAGCATCTCCACCCATTGACAATTTTCCAACTTTCTCAGACTTCTCTATCTTCTTAAGCTTTTACTCTTCCTTCATATAATTGTTCTGAGATTTAATCTTCATTCATTCTCTGTATGACCAAATCACTTTAATGTATTTCTTTTATACTAATGACTTACTTTTGTATTGAAAACACATTGATTCAACATCCATTGGTTCTTGATTCTACCTCTTTTTGCTTTATGAATGAAGCTGACACTGTCTCTTGTTTAATGAGTTAAGTAACTCATTCACAACATTCAATTTGTATTTCTCACTTCCCAATTCTCATTTTTATATAACAAAGAATATATACATTTTTGCTTCTTTTCACAAACATTTATTCTTTTCAGCAGACCATATATTTGTTTTTCACTAGCATATGATACCTTAACATTTCTCAAATTTTAATAAACATTATATCAAGGTGCACAAATTCTACTTACCTTACTGTTTCTCTGTTTCTGAATAACTTGCAGTTTTTCTATTTCTGTTTGCCCTATCAAACACAGCTACCGTGATGTTTGATACATTAATTTTCACATTATACAATCTAGCCAACAAGCAAATCATACTGGTTTTCAGCCAACATCATTATCTGCATACAAAAATATACATTTACAACCAATATACCAACAGCATAATAAGAATTGCATAAATAGCAATGTGACAATGCACTTCTTCTCTTACTCCTATCCTGATATTAAACTAATTATTGAATTTATTTTCATGCATGCTTTGCTTCCATCTTATACTATTTTAATACATCAGCAAAAAAAACCTTCAGTGTCGAATGGAATGCTTAAAGTTAAGAATAAGAAATTGAGGGAATAAATATATATTAAATTAGGAGGGATACCTATTTTAAGTTGTATGTTATTTTTTTGTATTTTGTGCTTTGTCTTTTTTTTCTTTTTTCTTTCTTTTCTCCCTCTTTTTGGCTCTCTCCTCTTTTCTCTTTCTATTTTTTTACTTATTGATTAAGAAATATAAAAGTATGAGAGGGCTTATATGGAAAAAAATAGAATTAAATCCACCAATGTAAATGTAGTTAATTGTTGAAAAATTGTCACTAGTAAGAATATTTAGAATTTCGGGGGAGAAATAAGCTGAAATAAGCACGGTAACAGGATTTACGATAAGGCAACTAAAATGACAAATAGGATTATTGGAAAAATTATATACTTAATTGTTGTTAATCAAAATAATGAGAATTGTCTTAATCTAATGTTTTGCAAAGAAAGATACTTTGGGGAAAGGAGAAATCAAATGAAATTAACTTATGGAATCTAGATTATAGAAATCAATTGTTAAAGATTGTCTTATAAATGTTACCCAGACAACATACTGTTTACAAATTATTGAATGATTTATGTTATGTTAAAAAGTATCATATATATATATATATATATATATATATATATATATATATATATATATATATATATATATATATATATATATATATATATATAACACTTGTCGCCGGGGCTCATGAGCGGGTCGTGGGATTTTCAATTCCCACGACGGGGAATGGCAGCAGGCGGATAGACAGGGGGCCGTATCGTTACCGGGAGGGCCGTCCCCGCTATTTGCAAGCGGTGAGGCGCTCCGACCCTCTGCTTCTTCCCCAAGGTTCCGGGAGCGAGGATGTGCAGCCTCCTGAGCTCCGGCTGGTGTACCTGAATGCCAGGTCCGTGGTTAATAAAGCTCCCCTCGTTAGGGATTTAGTTGAGGGTGAGCAGGCGGACCTGGCTTGCATCACGGAGACTTGGTTGGGCCCAGAGGGTGGGGTCCCTTTGGTTGACCTCTGCCCACCAGGCTTCCGGGTGCTGCACCGGCCAAGAGCTCAAGGTAGGGGTGGGGGAGTGGCGGTTATTATTAGGGAGACCTTATGTCCGCGGGAGACCACCGTTTCTCAGATAGTCGGGTGTGAGTCTCTCTTTGTGAGATTTGGTTCTGGGGCGCAGTTGGGTTTGCTGCTGACGTACATTTCGCCTAGTCGTGCAGCGGCAGCCCTGCCCGAGCTGCTTGATATCCTCTCAGGGTTGGTGGTTGAGTTTCCCAAACTTATAGTTTTGGGAGACTTCAATCTACCATCCCTGGGAGGCTCATCTGAGCTAGCTCGGGAGTTCATGGCTTCCATGACGGCCATGGACCTGACGCAAGTAATTTCTGAACCAACTCATGAGGGAGGCCACACTCTTGACCTGATTTTTTTATCTAGACGGTGGTTGGATGATCTTGGTGGGGGCTCTCCATTTATTATGCCCCTGTCATGGACCGATCATCATCTCCTGCGGATGGTCTTCCGTTTTGCCACCCCCCGCCGTGGGGATACGGAACCAATTAGATGGTACCGTCCCAGACGCTTAATGGATCCTGATAGATTCCAAGCGGCGCTGGGGTCCCCACCTGCCTCCATTGCTCACAGCTCGGCGGATGCCTTAGTGGAAACCTGGGAAAGGGCAGCCACTGAGGCACTTGACCGGGTTGTACCCTTGCGGCCCCTGACCCGGCGCAGATCCCAGCGAGCTCCATGGTTCTCCGCAGAGCTCCGGGAGATGAAGCGTCGGAAACGGGGCCTAGAGAGCTGCTGGAGGTCGAGCCGATCCGAACCCGACCGGTTGCGGTTAAGAACCTATATTAGGTCTTATCTCGCAGCGATGAGGGTGGCGAGGTGTAATTACTTCTCTACCCTCATTGCGTCCGCAGATAATCGCCCGGCCGCCCTGTTTAGGGTGACTCGCTCGCTCCTTAATCAGGAGGTGAGGGAGGATCCCTTGCAGGGTCGTGCTGAGGAATTTAGTCAACATCTGTCGGATAAAATCGCTCGGATTCGGACCGGTTTGGACTCCAGCTGGGCAGAGTCAGGCGAGCAGGACACGGACGGTCTTGTCCATGTTATCTGGGAAGAGTTTGATTCTGTGACCCCTGATGAAGTGGACAGGATTATGGGGAGGCTGAGCTCCTCCACATGTTTGTTGGATCCGTGCCCTTCCTGGCTGGTTTATGCAGCTAGGGAGAGGACACGAGGCTGGCTCCAGGCGGTTATATCTGCTTCTTTGAGTGAGGGTTATTTCCCCACCGTCTTGAAGGAGGCGGTGGTGAGACCTCTCCTCAAGAAGCCTGCCTTGGACCCAGCTGTATTGAACAACTTTCGTCCAGTCTCCAACCTTCGCTTTCTTGCGAAGGTTGTTGAGAGTGTGGTGGCGCATCAGCTCCCTCTGGTCCTGGATGAAGCGGATTATCTGGACCCCTACCAATCGGGTTTCAGGCCCGGGTACTGCACGGAGACGGCATTGGTCGCTCTGGTGAATGATCTCTGGAGGGCTCGAGACAGGGGATATTCCTCTGTCCTAGTCCTATTAGACCTCTCGGCGGCTTTCGATACCATCGACCATGGTATCTTGCTGCGGCGTCTCAGGGGATTGGGAGTGGGAGGCACGGTTCTTCGGTGGTTCTCCTCCTATCTCCTGGGACGTTCGCAGTCGGTGTTGGCAGGGGGGCAGAGATCGGCCCCTAGGTCTCTCGTTTGTGGAGTTCCTCAGGGGTCGGTTCTCTCGCCTCTCCTGTTCAACATCTACATGAAACCGCTGGGTGAGATCATTCGTGGTTTTGGAGTTGGGTATCATCAATATGCCGATGATACCCAACTTTTCTTTTCGACCCCAAACCACCCCAGTGATGCCCTCGCTGTGATGTCCCGTTGCCTGGAGGCGGTTCGGGTCTGGATGGGGAGGAACAGACTTCAGCTCAACCCTGACAAGACTGAGTGGCTGTGCATTCCGGCATCCCGGGACATTCAAAATGTTCCATCTCTTTCTATGGGGGGTGAGCTCTTACCCCCCGTGGATAGGGCTCGCAACTTGGGAGTCCTCCTAGATTCACGGCTTACCCTAGAAGATCATGTAGTGGCCGTGACTAGGGGGGCTTTTGCCCAGGTTCGCCTGGTGCGCCAGTTGCGGCCCTATCTGGACCGGGATGCCCTGTGCACGGTCACTCATGCGCTCGTGGCCTCTCGCCTTGACTACTGTAATGCTCTCTACATGGGGCTTCCCTTGAAGACCACTCGGAGGCTCCAACTGGTACAGAATGCGGCCGCGAGAGTTGTCTTGGGAGTTTCCCGGTACTCCCATGTTACACCTTTGCTCCGCGAGCTGCATTGGTTACCAGTTGTCTTCCGGGTGAGGTTCAAGGTCTTGGTTATGATCTTTAAGTCCCTACATGGCATGGGTCCGGGGTACCTCGGGGACCACCTGCTGCCGGCTTCAACTCCCCTCCGCCCTGTGCGTTCCCACAGAGAGGGCCTCCTCAGGGTGCCTCCGGTCAGGGAATGCCGACTGGCGGCCCCCAGGGGGAGAGCCTTCTCTGTGGGTGCCCCGGCTTTGTGGAACCAACTGCCGGTGGAGCTCCGGACGGCATCGGACCTCCGAACTTTCCGTCGTGGTCTGAAGACCCATTTGTTTGAATTGGCTGGTCTGGCCTGATGGGGGAGCTGGGTTTTAAATTGTTATTTTAGATTGTATTATTGTTTTTTAATTGGGCATTGATTTAATCTCTGTTTTAACTTTTGTATAGTATTGTATTTTTATTTATATGCCCTGTGAACCGCCCTGAGTCCCCAGGGAGAAGGGCGGTATATAAATTAAATAAAACGTAAACGTAAAACTTCAGTGTCATTTTCATATAAAACATTCCATGATTCAAGCCTATTTACCTATCATAAACTTTCTCCAATTGAATAAATGTATAATTAACTTTGTTTCTCACAGTGCTAAAGATTAAAGCATATAAGTGGATCAATCATCATTATAGAAAAATCTTGATTCTGTCGACCATCATTCAGAAAACAGGAGGGTTGTTTGGACTTATATAACTATAAAATCCATTTCTTTTAAAAACAATCAGTCTACTTTAAAAATATCTGCTGTTCAGACTTCCAGCTTGAAGTTACAGTGCCACAGATGCAGGAAGATGGGGCTCTGTCTTTCATGTCTGAATTTGCTCTGCTGGGGGACTCTGGAAAGAATAGAAAGTCGCCCCATACAAGCGATGAGCAAAGAAGGGACCCCTGTTTAATTGTGGGAGGGTGGCAGCCCTCCCATTTGATCTGGGGAAGCCCTCCAAATTGGTGGGGGAATCACCAGCCATATTAATATGGCCAGTCACAAAGCTGCTGCCAGCCCAAGTCAAAAGCACCACCAAGCAACTTTCAAGCAACACAGATGAAGGTGAGACCTGATCCTCTGTTTAAGATTCTAAGTTCTGTTTCCTGGAAAAGCTGCCCAAAGCATTTTTCCCCCTGTGAGGAGAGAGCAAAGGGAATTTTTACCCCACCCTCTAAGAAAAGTGGTGACTAACTACCCAGGGGAAACAGAGCAAACATAAAATTAATTTTAACCTAATTGTATATATATTCTTTCGAAACTTGGGAACTAACAGTGTTCTTTTCTCTTACTGGAGACTTTTGTTTTGTTTTTGTTTTTGTTTTAAAAAATAAGACTTGAAAAACCACTATATAAGTTTTGGACTCAAAAAGCTATAAAATGGCATTGGTGACATCTTGTGGTGAATTATGGTATTACAATTTGTTATTGCCTAAAAGAACCTTGGCTTGAAGCCCAGACTTCAGATAAAATTTGTTTGGCCTTGACAGCTACCACCTTTGAAAAACCCAGCTGCAAAGAAGGGATTTCTGGGCGGCTTATTTGTGTGGCAGGGATGATGTACTGTTTTGGATGCTGTCCTGCTTGAACTATGAATGTAAACATTTACTGACTCTCAGAGCTATGTCTGGGGAACTGCTTTCCTATTTCCCTGCATGAGAAGCTTATATTATTACATGAGATGATGGAACACCTTGGATTATACACTCTTACTTGATAAACAATTTCTATTATAAAGACCACCAATAAAATGTGAAATAGATGTCCCATGCCCAGCTACAAAAGACAAAAATACGTTTAATGTTTGATTCTAAAGTCTTCAACCTAACATATTATCAAGAAAATATGGATGAAGATCAGGAAAAAAATCCTTTCCATGTTGAAATCAATACACAAAACTATTCTTTCAGCTTGTGATAAAATAAGAAGCAACACAAAGGAACAATGTTCTAGCTTAAATATACAAACCAAGATCGTGATTACAAGCAAAGAATTAACAACACAGAAAACAAAAGGAAAATTGGAACAACTAAACTCTAAGACAGAGGAGCCAACTGACCATCAGATCCAGCCAACTGAAATATCAGAAAATGGAGTGACAACATTGAAAATAGAAAAGACTTTTCACAAATCAAGAAATCAGTATATATTTGAGGAAAAGGAAGAACAGATTGAAAGGAAGATAAAGCTATTAGGGCAATTATGGGAAATTGGAGTAACAGGGAGGCGGTTTAATGAATACCATTGGGCTTGCTCTTCCAAAAAAAGTTCAACCAAATGGTCTTTCTTATTCCAAATTTTTTATATATTGGTCATTCGGGTTTTTCCCCACGTAGAATTGGAGGTATCAGGGCAACGTTTCGATGAAATCTTATCCGTCATCCTCAGGCTGGTGACTTCAGCTTCATTCTTCTGGGAGAAGTGTGTGATAGTGGCTGTTTTTTCTTCTTTTTTAAACTGCCAGTCAATCTATGTCAGCAGCAATACTGGACCCTTTAGAGTGTTCTTTAGGTGATACTCGCCTTACTCATCAATTTCTTTACCTTCCAGATTGCCCTATGCCTCTTTTAGGGGGTGATTTGCTTGCTAAGTAACAGGCAACTATCTCTTTCAAAGGGGACCAGGTTGAATTGACAGTTCCTCTTGAACAAGCCTGGCATGTCCTGACCCTTCAACTTTCCGCATCTGAGGATACACATGAGTGTTCTGGTTTGTTAGAATAGCTTTGGTTAGATTCTGGTTTCCTGTATTTTGTTATCAAGCAAAACCTCAGAACCTGCACATCAAAGGTACCTATTACTATTCATACTATCTGCATTCTTTTGCTACAGTCATTCTATTTCTATTTACAGTTTTTTGTATTTTGTGATTTTTCTCCAATTCTTTCTCTTCTGTTCTATTGTCTACATGATCCAGACATGTTGACTTTCTTATCAACAGTTGTTAAGTCTGGGATATTATGTGGCCACTGTTTCTTCTTTGCAGAGACAGCATTTGCTCTCTGTTCTCAATTCTGACTTTGTATGCCTTCATTCTTAAGGTTCAGTCTTGTGCAGCCTGATTTAGCCTCTCTACTCTTTCTTCAACTTTCCTGTTTTTATCTATTGCTAGGTCTTATTGTTATCTGCTTTGTCTTCTTTTTTTCTTTTTGATGTATTGGCCATGTAATACTTTTTCTTGCCATGTGTCTTCAGATACTCTTCCAATACCCTGTTTTCTTCTAGAACTATCTGGTGCACTTGCAACAATCCATGCCTATCTATGCTCCTTTATAATTAGCATCTGCCAACATTGCTGATCATTTCTTCCTTTGCTGTTTGGGGTGATTTTTCTATCTGATCAGGTGGAAAGAGTGTGTTTTCAACTAGATGCTATAGGACTACATCAGATATCACCCCCAATTAGCAATTTGAAAGTTGTTAGTAATCAGGAAATTGGCCTGTAGTTGTCTGGTGCTGCCTTTTTGCTGGATCTTTCATTGTCAGGTAGGTTTTGCCAGAAAACCTCTCTTTAATTTCACCCCTTTGCAATATGTTCTTAAACTGTTTGGCAATGAGTGAGTGTAGATCAGTCAAATGTTTCAACCAAAACCCATACAATTCATTGTCATTAGATGCTGGCCAATTCTTGATCTTCCTTGCCCCTTTTCCCATTTTTGCTAACATTACAAATTCTTTAGTTTCAGCTTCTTTTTTATTTTTATTTATCATATTTATCCAAGCTTTTGTATTTTGGAGGATTCTCCCATAACTGTGCCCAGAACCACACTGTTTTTTCTTTGTCAAGTGTTGACTGGCTTAATATAAATGTTTCTGATTCAACAGAAAATGCAGATTCTGTCTATATGTGCAATTTGAGCTTCATGTCTGCTAATTTTCTTGGCTGTCTGTTCTTTGCTGCTTTATTATTTCCAGTGCTTCCTTAATCTTTTTTTCTAGGTGGTATTTCTTAATCAGGGATTCTTTGATCCTCTTGTTCTTCAGTTTCTTTTCTTTATCTTTTCTATCCTATTTGCATAGTATCATATTTTCTAGCTTACTCTTTCATTTTGGTGGAGCATTGTTTGACTGTTCTTTTTGTTTGCTCATTTTTTATCCCAGATATTCAGTTAAAAACTGCAGCCATGCTGTATATTAGTTGTTTTGTTTCTTACAGTGAGCTGGTGCTTATATTTGATATTATTGTGTTGGCATCTTTTAATATTTGTGCCAGCTGTCAGTTATTCTTTGTTTTAATTCTTCTTCTTTTGTTAGAGGGCTTTGCTCTTTCTGAGAAGATGGTCAAGGAGAGGATACCTGCTTTGGAAATGAAAACAATTCAATAGCTCTGCTGTACCCCTGTACTGCTGAGTGGTTAGGGTTAGGGTTAGGATTTGCCTCTACAGTCTGGGCTGCTTCTGGCAAGGCTTTTCTTTGCACTGGGTAGACCATTGCAGTTTTTTTTTTCCAATTCTACTTCTGTAAATACTTTATTTTGTATTATAAATTTACAAATTTATTATTGTTAAATAATAAAGCAATTCACTTGTTTATCTTGGTATTGCAATCATAGTGTTGGGGTGGATATTTAACAAATGTTCATTAAAATGTTGATTTGAGAAGATTTATGTACCATTCGTATAATATCTCTAAAAATTGCACTAAAATTGCATTTTCTTTTCAAAGGAATGTCAAGAAAAGTTATGAAAGCTTTATTTTCTCTAAAGGAAAGAAGCAAAAAAAACACCCTAAAAACTCCTATGACTAATATGTTTAAGAGATTTGTTTAGAAGACTGATGACAAGACAATTATAGCTTTATGAGTTGGATTTTCATAAAATATTATTTTCCTTAATATCTTGTTCATTTCTTGTAATCTATAAAGGGTTGGAAAAAGAAAGTGTTACCTTTATCAAGTAATGATTTACAGTTTCAATGAAAGTACTACTCAATTCATTTAGAAAACCAGAAATGTCATAGCAATAACTGATTTTGATACAAATTGTCAATGTAGAACTAATAATTATGGGGAAATTTTAAAAAATCTAACAGTCTATTAAAAGAGAAAAACTACAATTTTGCAAATTTGAAGGGATCATATATTACAAAAAGTCTTATTCATACATTAGACATTGGACATTCATTCATTGGACATTTCTATATTTTTATAATTTTTTTACCAAGGTGGGTTTTTTTGTTTTTTGTTTTGCCAAGGTGATCTGGGAGTGTTTTCTGTAAGAGTTTAGAAAAATATGAAGACACTTTTTAATCAAATCTTTTTAATGTCTCCAGCTTACATAGATCAGAAAAAGCAATATGACTTATACACATTTACATGAATTCAGAGGGAAACCTAAAAACAGTGTGTTAACATTTTTCACATATGCAAATTCAATTATATTTTCTGACTTCTATATACAGGTGAAACTCAAAAAATTAGAATATCGTGCAAAAGTTCATTTATTTCAGTAATGCAACTTAAAAGGGGAAACTAATATATGAGGTAGACTCATGCAAAGCACGATAGTTCAAGCCGTGATTTGTCATAATTGTGATGATTATGGCTTACAGCTCATGAAAACCCCAAATCCACAATCTCAGAAAATTAGAATATTACATGCAATCAATAAAACAAGGAATGTACATAGAACAATATTGGACCTCTGAAAAGTATAAGCATGCATATGTACTCAGTACTTGGTTTGGGCCCCTTTTGCAGCAATTACTGCCTCAATGTGGCGTGGCATGGAAGCTATCAGCCTGTGGCACTGCTGAGGTGTTATGGAAGACCAGGATGCTTCAATAGCGGCCTTCAGCTCTTCTGCATTGTTCGGTCTCATGTCTCTCATCTTTCTCTTGGCAATGCCCCATAGATTCTCTATGGGGTTCAGGTCACGCGAGTTTGCTGGCCCATCAAGCACAGTAATCCTATGGTCACTGAACCAAGTTTTGGTGCTTTTGGCAGTGTGGGCAGGTGCCAAGTCCTGCTGGAAAATGAAGTCAGCATCCCCATAAAGCTCATCTGCGGAAGGAAGCATGAAGTGCTCCAAAATGTCCTGGTAGATGGCTGTGTTGACCCTGGACTTAATGAAGCACAGTGGACCAACACCAGCAGATGACATGGCTCCCCAAATCAACACAGACTGTGGAAACTTCACACCGGACTTCAAGCATCTTGCAGTGTGTGCCTCTCCATTCTTCCTCCAGACTCTGGGTCCTTGGTTTCCAAATGAGATGCAAAAGTTGCTCTCATCAGAAAAGAGGACCACTGAGCAACAGACCAGGTCTGTTTTTCTTTAGCCCAGGTAAGATGCTTCTGACATTGTTTGTTGTTCAGGAGCGGCTTGACAAAAGGAATACAACATTTGAAGGCCATGTCTGTCTGTGGTGGCTCTTGATGCACTGATTCCAGCCTCAGTCCACTCCTTGTGAAAGTCCCCAACACTTTTGAATGGCCTTTTCCTGACAATCCTCTCCAGGCTGCGGTCATCCCTGCTGCTTGTGCACCTTTTTCTTCCACACTTTTCCCTTCCACATAACTTTCTATTAATGTGCTTTGATATAGCACTTTGGGAACATCCAACTTCTTTTGCAATTACCTTTTGAGGCTTTCCCTCCTTATGGAGGGTGTCAATGATGGTTTT
Source organism: Vipera ursinii (assembly GCF_947247035.1). Taxonomy (NCBI): domain Eukaryota; kingdom Metazoa; phylum Chordata; class Lepidosauria; order Squamata; family Viperidae; genus Vipera; species Vipera ursinii. The sequence goes on from NC_139515.1 coordinate 21,202,533, forward strand.
CTGCACAACTGTCAGGTCATCAGTCTTCCCCATGATTGTGATTCCTATTGAACCAGACTGAGAGACCATTTAAAGGCTCAGGAACCCTTTGCAGGTGTTATGGCTTAATTAGCTGATTAGAGTAGGACACTTTGAGCCTAGAATATTGCACCTTTTCACAATATTCTAATTTTCTGAGATTGTGGATTTGGGGTTTTCATGAGCTGTATGCCATAATCATCACAATTATGACAAATCACAGCTTGAACTATCTTGCTTTGCATGTAATGAGTCTATCTCATATATTAGTTTCCCCTTTTAAGTTGCATTACTGAAATAAATGAACTTTTGCACGATATTCTAATTTTTTGAGTTTCACCTGTATTTCCTATTTTTTGGCTATGACAAGAAAACTTCAAGATATTGAAGCTTTAAACAAATGAACATTCAGAATTTTCTGAAAGCAATAAGTCCTCTTGAAATTCCCACTTCTAGATTTATTTCTACAAGATTTCTAAAGGTAAAGGTAAAGGTTCCCCGCACATGCGTGCTAATTGTTTCTGACTCTAGGGGCCGGTGCTCATCTCCGTTTCAAAGCCGAAGATCCAGCGCTTGTCAGAGGATGTCTCTGTGGTCATGTGGCCAGCATGACTAGACACCAAAGGCGCACGGAATGCTGCTACCTTCCCACCGTAGTGGTCCCTATTTTTCTACTTGCATTTTTTTATGTGCTTTCGAACTGCTAGGTTGGCAGAGTAACAGGCACTCACTCTGTTACGCAGCACTTGGGATTTGACCCACCAAACTGCTGACCCTCTAATCGACAAGCTCAGCGTCCTAACCCGCTGAGCCACCACATCCCTTCTACAAGATTTCTAGAAGATTTATTTCTATAAAAGCTTCTAAACTGCAAATCTCCATTCCAAAGGGAAAACCTTATGAGTAAATCATAAGGAAGACTTTATTCATTTATTCATCCCAGTACAAATATTACTATTTGCTGCATATTTGTTTATGCAGATAATTTTCAATATATTCATTCATTCTTAAATATTAAACACTTAATATATAAATACTTGAGAGCATTCTTTCTGTCACTGGAATGAAAATGATGGCTCCCTGAAAAGATCCTTATAACCATATCATCTTCTTCTTTCTCCTTCTTTGCCCCCTCCCTGTTTTAATACTACTATTCCTATTGTCGGGGGAAAAACCCAATGAAAAAAACAAGAGACAGCAACACAAAACAATAGTTCTTACTTTAAGATTCAGAGGTTTATTTCAGCAATAATTTGGAACACACACATAAAAACCGATTGCAATGTGGTCCAATGACATAGCAGTTCCAATAAGCACTGCTATAGGCCAATGGAAAATCAGTCAGGTCCAGTTCCAACCTTTTATACCCTTTCTCATCCTAAGACCGTAGAGAGATGATCAGCAATCTTACACTTTCTGCTGAGTTTCTGCTGACCATAACTTTCTTCATACCCAAGTACATCTGAACTTGCACCCATCAACTACTTTCAGTTCCCCATTTCTCACAATTCCAGGCCTTTTGTTCTAAATATATTTGAAACAAGCAAGATTAGTAAAATCATACTGAGTAAAGTACAGTTGCAAACTGCAAAATTAAGCATAGCACAGACTTTGGTTCAATACCTTTTCCATGAGGCCTGATTTAATTCTCCTGGGTCTAAACCTTGCATAGAACAATAGCCAATATTTTCATTTTCCATACTATCCTACTCCATTGATATGCCAGGAAAACCTGTGTCAAAGATGAGCTGAAGGTAGGTATCTAGGATTGGTCATAAATGTCTCCAAGAAGAGACTACAAGAACATACTACAACAATCCTGAATCAATCCAGATTATAATGCAATTTTTCCAAACTGCAGTATTAGAATCTAAGCCAAATTGTCCTTTCTTATCATATCATAACTGGAAACCCCTGACAGTTTTCATTCAAATGAAAACTTGTGAAATCAATTACAGACAAGGAACAGTACCAAAGGACTAAAGAAGAGTGAGATAATAAGAGAATTTATTATTTAGAATTAATACATATTTTAATCCTGTTTTCTTTCATGTTTTCTTTCATTAGAGAAGCAGATATTTTTAGGCTGGGACTAAATCTGGATCATTAGAACCAGGAAACATGAAAAGGATTAAGACACTCTTAGACATTAGGGAGGACAGAGATAGAAAGAAATGAATGATAATACTCAAAGAACAAAGTATATGTGATTAGCTTTAACTCTAATACTATCATAGCACAACATAAAGATATCTGGAGAATTGCTTTGTAATATGGTGAGTATGTACAAATGTTGTATGACTGAATTATAAATAATTAATTACAGATGAATGGATCTAACATTTTTGCTTCCGACTCTTGTTCCCCTCCTTTTTTTAACCTTCAGACTTTGCTGCTCTATAAAGTATAGCAAAAGCTAGAACTGTTGATACATGCTCATGAAAATGAATCCACTTGTTTGTTCATTATCTGTACCAACTAAAGTAAATATCTTGCAGCCTTTCTCACCATGAAGTGAATCCAATTGTACCTACCTACATTGGAAAAGATGAAGAACCTGTCTGGAGAAATAGGTAGCAACCATTATTCAGAGCACAAATATGGCTGCTAATTGTGGTAAGAGGTTGCCAATCCTTTCAGTTACTGAAAGGTTACATCTTAGCTATCAACATGATAATCTTTATGTCTAACGCAGACATGTCAAACTCATGATGTCACATGACGTCATGCAATGTATTGGGATGGTTTTGCCATTGCCAGCAATGGGGTGGGTGCGGCTTCCAGATGACGCATCCAGCCCATGAGCTGGCAGTTTGACACCCCTCATCTAAGGTATTAGATAAAATCTCAGTGTTTCAATCTTTAACATTTTATGCTGCTAAAATAAATGGCAGCTGCTAATATTTTTATTTTTAGTCAAATTTACTTCCTATTTCCTGATATTGGTCTGATTTTTGGCTTTTTTCAGCAATACTTAAGCTACAGATATTCATCTGATTGATACCATTGACTTTCACAATATGACCATTCTATTGTGCATTCATCCTGTCTCTTGAGTTCAACTTTCCCAAACGTCTATAGTAAATCACTGGCATTATTATTGCACATCCTTGCTTTTGATAAGATCTTTTGCACAATGAAACAAAAGGCACTGCATGTTTTTCTTTTGCACTTGTTTGACTTCAAAGAGCAGTTATCTCCAGCATTTTTCAGTCCCATCACTGCTGTGTGAATGGTTAATAAATAAGTAAAATAGTATATAATAATATTTAACTTGGTGAAAACAGGCAAGACCACAGCCAGAAGAGATATTAAAAGCAAATTCATGAAGTATCTGTACTTGAACAATAGGACATTGCAATGCCATACAGAGATTTTTCAAAGCAAACCATATCAGTGTTTTGTACTGTATGTGAAACACGAAAGATTCTATAAAGGACCAATAAAAATTAAACAGCATGCAGTAATATTTTAGTTTCCAGACCAAACACATATTGAGAATTCAAGAAAGCAGTAATAACATAATCTTTTAACCTACATCATAGCTCTTAAATAAGCTTCTTAGTGGCAATGCAGAAGACCATTGTATTTCAGGGAGTTTAATGATATATTTTGATTTTTCCTTCTAGTAAAAGTTTAAAAGTTTAGAGCTTGTTCTGAGCTCTGCATGTTTTTCACTCTTGCTTGCTGAATAAAGGAAAAGGGAATCTTCACAAAGCTGCAAAGCGTTTCTTATCTGTGAAAGTCTCAGTCTTTCAAGTCCTGGGCCACCCTGTCATGGTCAGTTCTTGCAGTCTCATGACCATTGAAGCAGGGCTGTGAAGTCATGGTGCCACATTTTAATAAAAACCTTAATTCTGACCTATAAGCATGGACCTTCTGCACAAACCTACAGTAGCACTGTGAAAACTGGTATCTCTGCTGACTCCTTAAGGAAATCATTTTGGGTATCATTTTGCTTGATTTGTATGGTTTTTTACATTATGCTTTTAAATGTTTGCTTCAACTATTAATAAAGTTTAAAATCCCTTTATTCAGTAGATTATATATTATCTGGATCCAAAAGGACCAATTATCTGGGCAAAGCAGCTTAATATTATTTTAATTAAAGCAAACAGAAATGTCCTAGAAAAGTCAGGTATTCTCTGAGAATCCACTATCTCTCAATTTTTTTTTTCAAACTACTTTTGATTATTCTTCACATCATGTGGTTCTTTTTAGTTCACTGGTTCCACATGTTGGGAAACTATTCCACTCGAAACATTCAGAAAGTTCTCTACAGAATTCAATCAATACTGATTTTCTGTTCCTTTATTTATGTACTATTAATAGACAGCACAGTCCCAGAATGCATTGTGGAACACAAGTCTATGAACATCTCCTTATCAATCTTTTCTTAAATATACAGTACAAATTACTCACATTTTGAAGTACAAATAATGTGGATGGATGAATGGATGGGAAAAAAATTAAGTTTAGAGGCAAGCATGAATTTTCTGTTCCTTTCCAATGGCTTTTTAAGTCTGCATATTGCCTAGATTGGCATCCTTGATGGTCTCTGAGCTTGACTGTTTGCTTGCAGACATTGTATTTCCCAACTGGGTTACATCATCACTGTTTTTCGGGGGAACGGAATTATTTTGGCCTTTTCACTTCCTTTGTTACACACCATTCAAAACAGATAATTAGGAATAAAAAAAACTAAGAAGGAAGCAAAAAAGGTCAGAACATTCTCTCCAGCAATCAATATCACATATCTAGTGATTAATGTCAAAGGAATAATCAAGCAGACAACAATACTGTAATCAAGGAACTATCGAAAAGAAAACTATACCTCTACCAGCACCTGCAGAATGAGCTACTCCATATAAGCAAATAGCAAACCCCACACTCAGTAGCACTGATGATGTTACCTAACTGGGTAATGAAATGTCTGCAAACAAACAACCAAGCAAAAGCACAAAGCACTCCATAGTTCAACCCTGAGTTATATAAATGCTTTTCCATTGGTGCCTAGACATGGATCTTACAATAGGTAAAACCAGGGCTTTTTTTCTCATAGAACACTCAGAACGGTGTTCTGGCACCTTTTTTTTTTTTGCAAAAAAAAAAAAAAGCTCCCTCTGAAAGCCTATTGCAGGGCTAGGCAATCTTGGCCCTTTTTTATGACTCATGGACTTCAACTCCCAGAAATTCTGAGCCAGCCATGCTGAGGGGAAAGGGAGAGGTTTCCAAGCTGAGCCATGCTGGATCAGGAATTCTGGGAGTTGTAGTCCTTGAGTCATAAAAGAGCCAAGGTTGTCTACCCTAGGAATTAAACTTTTAGAATCTAAAACAGCTAATTCAAAAAAGCCAACAGGAAAGAACCTCACATTTTTCATCTGCTTCTGTCTTTTGGAAGGTAAAATTAGATAACAAAATAATCTATTTCCTATGTTAATATCTATGCAATGAAATTAATAAAGGTAACAGGAAAGAAATGAGAAACATTTTTCTCAATGTAATATGTCTAATTTAGTTGATGCTAAAAATAGTATCTTTTGTACATACTCTTGAAAACTATTTTGAATCTAACCATCTATTACAACTAAACTACTTTAAATTAAACAATTCTTAAGAATGAAATATTCTTAATTTGGACTTTACTTTTACTGTTTGGACTGTTTTGTGTTTTGAAAAATAGGTTATTTAGAATCTAGTTATGTTGCACTTCAGTTTTTAAATAATTAACCTAGTATATACATAACAATAGGGACACGGTGGCTCAGTGGGTTAGGATGCTGAACTTGTCGATCAGAAGATCAGCAGTTTATTGGGTCGAATCCCGAGTGCCGCGTAACAGAGTGAGCGTCCATTACTCATCCCAGCTTCTGCCAACCTAGCAGTTCAAAAGCATGTAAAAAATGCAAGTAGAAAAATAAGGACCATGACAGTGGGAAGGTAACAGCGTTCCATGCGCCTTTGGCGTCTAGTCATGCCGGCCACATGACCACGGAGACGTCCTCGGACAAGTGCTGGCTCTTTGGCTTTGAAACGGAGATGAGCACCGGCCCCTAGAGTCGGAAACGACTAGCACGCATGTGCGGGGGAACCTATACCTTTACCTTTATACATAACAATATATGATGTTTTCCATGGTGAGCTTAACATCAATAACAACATTTATTAAAAAGGCTAAAATAATTTCTGGTGGTATTATCTGTACATAAAAATTTTGTTTAGTTACAATCATTCACTTTTCACATTGTGGACAAGCAATGGTCATGTATCCTAGCAAAAGATGTTACATATGTGCATAAGCGTAGTAAGTAGCATATGACTTTTCAAAAATATCAAACATGCAAAGAAACAAAAATAAATCCAAAATATCTGTATTACACCCAGAAATGCCAACTTTGCAACCAATATTTCTCATCCATAAATATGGCACCCTGTTGTGATTCAGGGTCAGCCTGTGGATTCGGCATTTGGGTCAGATGATTCAGAGGAGGAGGGGGGGTGTTGGAGAGCTTGCTGATGAGAGCCCTCAGCCAGGCCCCTCCCACCTGGTCACGATGCAGACCCATCTGTGTGAGCCTGACAGCATGGATGAAGATGACCCACAGCTGGCCCTGTTCAAGGACGCCCGACGCAGGAGGCAGTCAATCAGGAATAAACAGAGGAAGACAACGGGGCACCTCGGAAGGAGGCAGAGAGAAGCCATGCCCTGAACTGTATAAAAGGGGAATGCGTGGGAGGGCTGGTTTGCTGAAGGCAACCGTTTGAATAGTTCCTGTTTCATGGTTCGTGTTTGCTCTCTTTGCTCTCTTTGCTCTGTTTATGTTTTTATTTTAATAAATTTGGCAGGCTTAGTTCCAGCCTCTTGCCTTCTTGTAAAAGGGGTTGTCCCTGCCTTATCTGCAGGGCCGGTAGCAGGCTGGTACAGAACACACCCTAAGGATACCTGCATACATGCAAATGCTTCTCTGGGATCAGTAATGCAGCAGGCATTGCTTTTTCCTTCCAGTAACAGATTGCTGGGAAATACCAAACATGACCTTAAGAATTCCAATGTTTGTTACAAATTTTTCTGGATGTGGTTGGAAAGAGGCCTAGAAATGCTAGCACAAATACATCATACTTGCTGAACGTGCACACACAACTAATTACAATCTTCAATTATATGTGATATATCCAGGGCTTTTTTCCCCATAAAATGCTCAGAACGGTGTTCCGGCACCTTTTTTGTACAAAAAAAAAAAAAGCTGAAGGAAACTGTTCCAGAGAGCCAAATTTTCCTCAGGCAGCCAGGTTGCAGAACAGCAGAATGCATCGCAGCGACAGGCCTTCAGATAGCTCAAATTGAAGGAAATGTAATCCGTACAGGCTAATTTAAAAGTGGGAGGGTAAGAAGCGCCAAGTGTGAACAGGTTGCTTAGCAACCTGCTTAAACAGTCTCTGTAACTTTCAGCTCCCAGTGCCTTGCCTTTTTTAAGCTGGGACGTTGAAACAAAGGCTAAAAAGAAGGCAATAGAGTGTTATCAAGGAAAATATATAGATATAGCCAGCAGATGTTTAGGGAACCTTTATTTTTCATACACTGTTCAAATTTTGTTTTAATGCCATGGTGATACACAATCAAATGTAGTCAGTCTTTTTTTTTAATCCCAAAGCATCTGTTCATTAAATACAGTATAACAAAGTTTTGGATGATTGAATTATTTTTTTATCTAAGGATAACTAATGATAACAGCTCTTAAATATGTTATTTTGTTTTATTTTTGCACAAAAAATTGTATAATTTGCATTTGCATTCATGTACAAATAGAATATGTTGTTAAAATGTATTGGTGTTGAAATAATTAGTGCACACATATACCTAAAACCAGTTTATTGCATTTGGCAATTGTACTAAAAAAAATCTCATTGTCAACCAATATAATTCATTTAATTTGCTTCTTGCTTTTGCGCATTCCCACGATGGCGGAGGTGCTGGGCTGAGCTCCGTGGAGCGTCTCCAGTTTTGGCGTTCTTACCGGTCCTCTGGGGTTCCTGCGAGCCCGCGGAGATGTTTTTCCTCTTTGTCGTGGCTCGGAGAGTTGATTGAACTGAGAGAGAGAAGAAGAGTCGGCATGCAGTTGGAGTTGCAGCCCTCCATTTTCCAACTAAGCTTCGGTGTCTTCATCTCGGAGGCCCCGGTGGAGCTGGGAGGAGCTGCGGCTTGGAGGGCTCCGAATGGTGGATCCTCGGGGCTGATAGAGCCGCGGCCTAGAGTGGCCTCCGATATTCCTGTTTGCTTAGTAATGGAGATTGACTCGGCGTTAGAATAGAACGGTGGAGTGATCGACAGCGAGCGGAATGGGGAGCGTTTTGCTGGCTCATGGCCCCTGCGCAGTCTGTGGAGGACTGTTTGAAATCACTCTTGTCTGCTCTCGACCGGGGAGGCCTGCGGCTGGCGTGGGACTGTCTGACTTCTGGTGCTGTATGTGGCTGGCTGGGCGACGGGCTTTTTGCCTCCGGCTTTCAGCCCCCTGCATCGGGGTCCATCGATCTGCTATCCGGCATCTCCTGCTCTCCCTGCTTTGCATTTCCCGCCTTGAGATGAACTCTTCTCTCCAACTTAACTATGGTTACCCTCGGGTTAACCCTGATAACTGCTGCTCTTCTTTTTCTCTCTCTATGGTCCCCACTGAAGCAAGAAGGTCCTGGACGAGCCTCTGTGAGAGGGCGGCTCGTATATGTTATCATCGTTACCAACCAATTACCATCTGCTGCCTCCCTAGAGGTGAGAGATCTAGGGAGGTATGCCTTCTTGAGTTGGCAATTGTCCATCCCATCGTAGATCTGGGCCCTTCGTGAGAGGGAGGTGCCTGTTCTATCTTGGAGTCATCTGACTGGTACCCAGCTCAGTGGCAGGGAGCTGGTGAATTGGACACTTTTGACCTTCCAGCTTTACAGCTTTCCAACTTTTGACTGATGGACTGCCTGACTGGACTCCCCTGGACTAATAGTTTTATCTTACTCCAGCACAACCTTATTGGCGCTCGGGGGTGCCCCCCTCTCCTGGGTGCGACCCGCCTGCCTTTCCATCGTGCCTCTTGATGACGGGCCCAATTATTGGGACTCCGAGAGATGGCTGGGCAGAGACAGGAGCCTCTCTCCCAAATTTAACAAGAGGCCCCTGGTGTGTTTTTTAATGTTTTGAGGGGTTAGGGAGGGGGGTGGGTTTATCAGCTCGGTTGGAAACTAGGGGGGTTCCACCAACCGTTTCTCAGACCAGGTCAGGGACTGATCGCGCCGTGGTAGGGGCTGGGCTGGGGGCTTATGGGGCCCCGGGGCGGGGTGTGGGATTATCTATTCCCACGGCGGTTGGGAATGGCCGCAGGTGTAGGAACAGAGGGCCACATCAATACCCGGGGGTGCGTCCCCGCTGACTTCAAGCGGTGATGCGCTCCGACCCTCTGATTTCAGCACGTGGTACCGGGAGAGAGGATGAGCAGCCACCTGAGCTCAGGCTCGTGTATTTCAATGCCAGGTCTGTAATGAATAAAGCACCTCTCATTCGCGATCTGATTGAGGAGGAGCATGCGGACCTGGCTTGCATTACGGAGACCTGGTTGGGCCCAGAGGGCGGGGTCCCCCTGGTTGATCTTAGCCCATCAGGTTTCCGGGTGCTGCACCAGCCTAGGGCTCAAGGTAGGGGCGGTGGAGTGGCAGTTGTTGTGAGGGAGACCTTATGTCCGTGGGAGGCCACCATAGTCCAGATAGCTGGGTGTGAGTCCCTCCTCCTGAGATGCGGTCCCAGAGCTCAGTTGGGCTTGCTGCTGGTGTATGTTTCACCTAGACACGTGGCAGCAGCCCTGCCTGAGCTTCTTGATATCCTCTCAGGGTTGGTGGTTGAGTTCCCCAAACTTATAGTTTTGGGTGACTTCAACCTACCATCCCTGGGGGGATCATCTGAGTTAGCTCAGGAGTTCATGGCTTCCATGACGGCCATGGACCTGAAGCAGGTTATTCTGGGCCAAACTCACAGGGGGGGTCACACGCTCGATCTGGTTTTTCTATCCGGACGGTGGTTAGATGATCTTGGGGGGGTTTCTCCAATTAATTTACCCCTGTCATGGACCGATCATCATCTCCTGCGGATGGTCTTCCGTTTTGCCACTCCCTGTCATGGGGTAGCTGAGCCAATAAGATGGTTCCGCCCTAGATGCCTTATGGACCCTGAGCGGTTCCAAATGGCGCTTGGGCCCCCACCTGCCTCCTTTGCTCACAGCTTGGTCGATGCCCTAGTGGAAGCCTGGGAAACGGCAGCCACAGAGGCACTCGACCAAGTTGTACCCATGCGGCCCTTGACCCGACGCAGATCCCAACGGGCCCCATGGTTCTCCATGGAGCTCCGCGAGATGAAACGTCGGAGACGGGGCCTAGAGAGCTGTTGGAGGTCCAGCCGATCCGAATCCGACCGGTTACAACTAAGGTCGTTTACGAGAACTTATCTCGCAGCATTGAGGGTGGCTAGGTCTAACCACTTTGCCACCCTCATTGCGTCCGCAGATAATCGCCCGGCCGCCCTGTTTAGGGTAACTCGCTCTCTCCTTAATCAGGAGGTGAGGGAGGAACCCTTGCAGGGTCGAGCCGAGGAGTTTAGTCGATTTCTGTCGGACAAAATCGCTCGGATCCGGACCGGATTGGACTCCGACTGGGCAGAGTCTGACGAAGAGGATACGGGCGGTCTTGTCGATTTAATCTGGGAAGAGTTCGATCCTGTGACTCCTGAAGAAGTGGACAAGATCATGGGGAAGCTGAGCTCCACCACGTGTTTGTTGGACCCGTGCCCCTCCTGGCTGACTTATGCAGCCCGGGATGGGACACAAGGCTGGCTCCAGGCAGTGATTACTGCTTCTTTGAGTCAGGGTAGTTTTCCCACTGCCTTGAAGGAGGCGGTGGTGAGACCCCTCCTCAAGAAGCCTGCCTTGGACCCAGCAATTTTAAACAACTATCGTCCGGTCTCCAACCTTCGCTTTTTGGTGAAGGTTGTTGAGAGCGTGGTGGCGCATCAGCTCCCTTTGTTCTTGGATGAAGCTGACTACCTAGACCCGTACCAATCGGGTTTCAGGCCCGGATACAGCACGGAGACGGCATTGGTCACGCTGGTGAATGATCTCTGGCGGGCTCGGGACAGGGGTTGTTCCTCTGTCCTAGTCCTTTTAGACCTCTCAGCGGCTTTTGATACCATCGACCATGGTATCCTGCTGCGACGTCTCAGGGGGTTAGGAGTGGGAGGCACAGTTCTCCAGTGGTTCTCCTCTTACCTCCTGGGAAGTTCACAGTCAGTGTTAGCAGGGGGGCAGAGATCGACCCTGAGACCTCTCATTTGTGGAGTTCCTCAGGGATCGGTTCTCTCGCCTCTCCTGTTCAACATCTATATGAAGCCGCTGGGTGAGATCATTCGTGGTTTTGGAGTTGGGTATCACCAATATGCTGATGATACCCAGCTTTTTATTTCGACCCCAAACCACCCCAGTGATGCCCTCGATGTGATGTCCCGTTGTCTGGAGGCGGTCCGGGTCTGGATGGGGAGGAACAGGCTTCGACTCAACCCTGAGAAGACTGAGTGGCTGTTCGTGCCGGCATCCCGGGAAATTCCGATTATTCCATCATTGGCCATGGGGGGTGAGCTATTACCCCCCGTAAATAGGGCCTGCAACTTGGGGGTCCTTCTAGATTCACAGCTCTCTTTGGAAGAGCATATTGGAGCTGTGACTAGGGGGGCCTTTGCCCAGGTTCGCCTGGTGCGCCAGTTGCGGCCCTATCTAGACCGGGATGCCTTGCGCACAGTCACTCATGCGCTCGTGACCTCTCGTCTAGACTACTGTAATGCTCTCTACATGGGGCTGCCCTTGAGGTCCACCCGGAGACTCCAGCTGGTGCAGAATGCAGCCGCGCGAGTTGTCTTGGGAGCTTCCCGATACTCCCATGTTACACCTTTGCTCCGCGAGCTGCATTGGCTACCGGTTGCTCTCTGGGTGAGGTTCAAGGTGTTAGTTATGACTTACAAAGCCCTTCATGGCATGGGTCCGGATTACCTACGGCAACACCTGCGACCGGCGTCAACTTCCCTCCGTCCAGTGCGCTCCCACAGAGAGGGCCTCCTCAGGGTGCCGCCGATCAAAGAATGCTGATTGGTGACCCCCAGGGGGAGAGCGTTCTCTGTGGGCACGCCAGACCTCTGGAACCGCTTACCGGTTGAGCTCCGGACGGCCCCCGACCTTCGCTCCTTCCGGCGCGATCTTAAAACATTCTTTTTCGAACAAGCTGGCCTGGTCTGACGGGACAGGGTTGGGTTTTTAAAACTATTTTTAACTTTAATATGTATTGATTTTATGGGCATGATGTTTAATGATTTTTTAATTTTTGTATTCGATTTTTATTGTGTATTGCCCTGTTCACCTCCCTGAGTCCTTCGGGAGAAGGGCGGTATAGAAATTAAATTATTAAATTAAATTAAAATTAATTTGAAATCAAGTGAAAAATTGTTTTAAATTATTTTATTACAACAAATTAATGGCAATTCTTTTCTAAGAAGTTGCCTCAAACAAAATGAGTTTGACATGCCTGCTCTAGATAGTTGAATGCTCCAAAATAAATTCTAGACCAGGCCTGTACATGCAGCCTACCAAGCACCCTTGGACAGAGCACAGACTTTTATTAAAAAAAAATAAAAAAAATCACCACCACTGCCCTGAAAGTCATTTTGCCTACTGCCTCCATGGCTTACCATGACCACGAGCTCCAACACTGTAGATGCTCCTCTACTCACCAAATCATTGATTAGCCCACCAGCATTCCTTTGCAGACCACAATTTTTTTTAATTTATCAGTGTGGGCCTTTCCCTTCTACAAGTTGCACAGACCTCTTCTAGGTTTTCCTCTTGCCTTTCCGAGTTAACTCCTTGGTCTGTCACTGAGCAAGAATTGACTTTGTAGGGAAGCATATTATCATTTGATGTATATTTAACATATGTTCTACCTTTAGTTACCGATTATATAATATTTGTATGCAATGCACATGGGGAGGTTTGGGGCAACTTACAATATTTTTAAAATCACAAGATTAAAACATAAAAGCAGGACTTTTTTTCTCATAGAATGCTCAGAATGGCATTCCGGCACCCTTTTTTTGCACACACAGAAAAAAGCTTTTGCACAAGCTATGCTACTCCCTCTATTGGCTTTCAAAAGCCCATTGGCTTTCGAAAGCCAATAGGAATTGCTGCTGAGTGTGCCAAAAGACCTGACTGGCAAAAGTTGCACTGGCAAGTTGTCTGCAGCGAAGGCGAGTTGGCAGGAACTTTGCATCCCTCCCTGCTGCCCAACTACACCATCTCAACTAGACAAGTAAGAGAGGACAAGGAGTGGGAGGTGGGTACTGTGGGGTCCATGTGCACTCCTTTCTTGTACTCACCTGTGTCAGCCAGGCTGGTGGCCTACCTGGTGCTGGACCTGTGCCACTATCACCTTGCCCTGCGTGCCTAAGTGGCCGCACCGCCTCCTGCATCGCCTGGCCCGCACCGCCTCCTCCGCCACCCGCCCTGCACAGCCCTGCCATATAGAGCAGGCCCCACTGCTCCCACAGCACCAGCTGTGCCGACTCCGGCCTTTGGGGGCAGCCAGCCACCAACACCCCTCACACCCGTGACCACAGCAGCACCCCCCCACACCCCCACCTCCTGCACCTGCCAAGATGAGAGTTCCAGCACCTTTTTTTAAGAAAAAAAGCACTGGGTAGAACCAAATTATCATTTGTTAGGAAATACACTGAAAGCTGACATGGATAAAAAAGAAGGCATATTTTTTTAAAAAATGAAAAGAAAAATTCCCAAATGTAACCATATTTCTCATTCACATGGCTCTTTCCAATATGCAAAGCCCTAATTATTCAGAAACAGCTAGAATCAAGAAGGTCATGTAAACTGCTAAGGGGGGAGCTGAGAGGAGAAGACAATGAGGTTAAATTAACATGCTTTTAGAATTAACTAGTAGTAAAACATTAAACATGGATAAAATCAATCTATATGATTTCTAGGAGTAAAAAATGAGTTGGTGACACACCCTCTTCCTCCTCAAAACATTAACACAGTTACTATTGTTAGGAAAAAAAATGCTATATTATCTTGATGTCCTCATAAAGTCTATGATGATGTATGATAAAGATAACAATCATAGCAGTTTAATATTATTGAGGATCCTCATTTTAATATAAATTAGGTGATCCTAGTGTAATTTTATTTTAATTTACTTAAAATCGCAGAAGAGCTTCAAGAAAATAAATTAGGGCCCAACCTCTTAATTACTGAAGGAACTGTGAAGAATGAAGCATTTAGATCTTCAGATGACAAAAACAGACTAATTTTATTCAAGATGATGAAGGCCAATGCTAAAGAAAAAACAAAAAGGGTGTGGTGGGGGGTTGATTTTGCTTGGGGAGGAGAAGTGTTAAGTATAGTCCGGAGGATCATGTGCCAGCACTTGAATGTCACATTAAAACAAGGGGCTCACTTGAGGGGAAAAAAAACTTATCATTACACCATTCCATTGGAAATAGGCAAATTGCCAGACGCAATGCATATGATCTTTTCTCGACTGCCAACATCTTGGCACAGTTGATTTTCAAACTAAAAATGTTCTGCTTTGAGCTTAGCCTTGCTTCCAAAACCATTTCTTTGTCTGAGGCTTGTGTTAAACCTCCACTTGAAGTGCTAATTTTCAGTTGCCAAGCTGAATCATCTGGTTCCTTTATCACACTCATGTTCTGTTGTGCCTAATCACATTAACAAAGTAATGTAAGAAGAGCAATTTGAATCAAATAAAGCTCTGGACCACTTATCCCCCTTTCCTCATGGCAAATCCCAAAACAGAGAAAGAGAAAAAAAATTGTCTGTCAGCAACTGATGGTGCACACAATTACTGGAAGTAATCAAATCATTTTTCTTTCTGTTCAATCTGTCTGATTTTCAGACACTACCTGGACATGTCCCTGCAGTTTTCTTGGCAAAATTTTTCCAAAGTGAAAAATTGTCTTCTTCCTAACGCTGAAAGAAAATGGGCCAACGTTATTCAACTGGCTTTGCGCAAGACTAGAGCTCATAGTTTCCTGGTTTCTAGTCTGATACCTTAACCACTACACCAGGTTGGCTCTCTCGATACAGTCTTATACTATTTGTCTAGTTTTCTTTTAAAGCAATCCAAGAAAATGGCAATTATAGAAGTACAGTTGATTCACTGAACTTTATTTGAACTATTGTAACTTGCTCTTTATGGGCCTGCCCTATGCCATTGCCCATGTAACACCAGTAATCTAATTAGCAGTCAGCTACCAGGTACAATTCAAAGTGCTGGTAGTCACTTTTAAAGCCCTACAATTCTTAGAATCTGGATATTTCTGGATTTGAGTAACTTCTGCCTATCCAGTAAATGAAGCACGGTAGGCTTCCTTCAGGCCCCCTTCCATGAGAGATTGTCATCTACAGGGCCCAAGGGTTCAAGCTACTCTGCTTTTTCCCAACTTCTTTGGAAAAGATTAGCATTCAAGGCCAGCCTAGTCACTGTGGTTAGTGTTTTAGAAGAGCTATTAAAACCTGGAAGTTACATAAGTCCTAAGAAGAGGTCTAGTATAAGTTAGAAGACATATTGTGGGTTGGGCATGGATGTTTTTCTTCTCAGTGGCCTTAATTCTTCTCTTAGTATCTTCTTTTACAATTTGCTGTTTATATATATGTTTGTGTGTGTGTTTACTTTTACTACAAGAACAGAATTGGACTGGACAGAATTGGACTGGACTAGACTGGAGGCAAGTAAGTAAATACTAACATACATATATACATACAATGGCCTTCACATCATTCAATAACATTTTTCAGGTGATTTACATAATTTGCATTGTGTTTGTAACTTGCACTGATTGTAATGCTGTAATTTGTACAGTGACATAATCACACAAATAACGTAACTTGCTTGAAGATGGACTTTTTCATCTAACAGACAATTGGGAATAATGGAGCTATTTTCCAATTCCAAAGTTTTACTATGTGCTGTTTGAAAAAATATTTCTCTTTAACTGCCTGGATCATCCATCTTTCATCTTCAGGTCCCATTACAATGAGAGATGGGAAAAATTTCTCTTCATTCCACCTTCTCTATAACTCATATTATTTCCTCCCATATTCACCTTTGTTCTCAATGAAATAGTTCTAAATGTTGTCAGCTTTCTTTATACTTGTTTGGTAGTTCTTTTTTATATGTTTTTTTAAGTCACTTTTCAGGTGAAGTAACTTGCCTGGCACCTCAGAAAATATTATCCTTTACCCATGTAAGTATTTCAGAGTAAGGGGTTATAATTGAGAAGACCTAAGCTTGTTCCCCATATTTATCTGAATGTATGAGAGGTAGAAACAGAAGACAGACTGCTTATGAAAAAAAATCTAATTCTCTAGACTTTGGTGTCTCCAGAGTATGCTTTCTGACTTTTGTCACTATGCTTTGCCTCAGTAGGAACCTCACCTAATGTCTAACAGAGAACAGTCTGTTGTGTGTGTTGGGGGGAAGGCAGTGTCTGAAAAAATCTGATAAGTTAATTAGATTGGTCTAGTGGTTAAAGCACCAGATTAGTCACCAGGAAACCCAGTGACTTTACGTCAGCCCCGCCAACTCACAGGATTTTTGTTATGGGGAAAATATAAGAGAAAAGAGTATTGGGTATGTTTGCCATCTTGAATTATTTATAAAAATAATAAAGGTAGGATATAAACAAACACATCTAACATTAACTCTTTATTGTTAGGAGGCTTTTTAGCTGTTGCTTTCTGTCCGTCCCCCCAAACCCTTCGTTTGATTATGTCTTCCTTGCTTAAGTTCACTTGGTCTTTCTTGCTTAGGGTATTTTAATGGCTACTGTACGCAGTTCCTGTGTCCTCTTACACTTTTGACCTCATGCCTTAGTTTTTCTAATCTCTGTACATTGATCTGGAGATCTAAAGAGAAGCTGTAATTCCTTTTACCTGAATGAAAATGTAGTGCTCTGGATGGAAATTTAAGATCCTGAATGACAGTAAAGGGTGACCTTTTAATAGGCATTGGCAGTTTTAGTTGGTTCAGAAGAAATTATGATGTATTCTTTTTCTCATGACAATGTTAATTATTTTAATAGCATTAGAGGCTCTGTTGCCAATTGCATAGCAGCATCTAGATAATCTTAACAGATGTCAAAAACCTCAGCAGGACTTAACTTAATTACTACAGGACATTACCAGAAAATCACAAGCTACACTGGAAAATAAAAGAAAACACCCCAAAGAATGCAAGAACAACTGCTGTTATCAAGAACATTGAATGGATATATTATAAAGCCAATAGAAGGCAAAATTAACTTTAGGGAAATCTTATTTATTATCTGATTAGTCACAATGCTACAGTCTGGTGATGGAGGCATGAAGCCAGATCTATCTGACTGGGAATTGGGAAATCTGACCCATCCCGAATATACATAGGGCATTTTCAAAAAGGTATTAGACTGGTAAACCGAGCTGAAATTTCAGATTTATGCTCAGATGATAATCCTAACTCTATACAGGTTTATAACTTAGGTTGAACTAGCAGTTCTTGTTTCAACACTGCACTCAATATGGAAGATAAAAGAGGAGAAAAAATGCTCAGTCCTGGTTATGTAATGGACATATCTATGGCCTGTTCTGCAATACATCTGTGTTACCTGTAGTCAACAAAGTTTCTGGGATGTTTGTATGGCAATTTGTTTTTTTAAAAAATTCCTCTCCATCCATTAGACATTGTAATATGAAGATATTACAGAGGGTGGTGAGCACAGCACAAAACATTGTGGGCTGTCCCTGACACCACTGGATGACATTGCCAGGGCCCGCTGCCTTGGAAAAGTGAGGACAATTCTCAGGGACAACTCACACCCTGGTCGGTACCTCTTTACTCTCCTACCATTGGGTAGGAGATATAGAAGTATAGCCAGACACACCAACAGGCTGAAGAACAGTTTCTATCCATGGGCTGTCAGGCTCCTGAACGGGATATAACTCTATGTATGATAGACTGGTGCATTGTGCAATTAGCTCATATGGTGTAACAAGATGGTGGGTTTGTTGTCACTGTGAGTTGTAGTGGGGGGGCATGAAGGGAGGCTCACCCAATCTCATTGTATACATGTGTTGTACTTTGATAATAAAGGTTCATTCATTCATTGCATTTATCATGTCCATCTTCATTAATGGTACTGATTTTTTATGAATCTAGAGTAAAAGTAAAAGTATAACCGCAAACTTCAAATAACTGTAAATTTCAATTGCAAATTGGAATATCAGACATATCTTTGAAAGTAATTACCTGTCTTATTCTCCTTATCAGCCCACACTTTAGTCTGGAAAGAAAGAAAGAGAGGGAGGGAGGGAGAATATCATGTTCCTAGATTTGCTTTTTAAAATGAAATCAAGTATATAGACAGCTACATTTTCCCTGCTTATTTTTTTAAACTGAAGTCTTTCTTTAGAAGTCATAGGTTTCAGATGAAAATGGCTCAATAGACTTCCCCATTAGCTTCTTCTATGTGATTTTCTCATGGCACATTGCATTAATGTGCTTATTTTGCTTCCAGTAAAAACCCTAACACATTTTTCTTTGGCCATCAGTAGCATTTTAGGATTTCTAATTTTCTATTTTTTTTTAAAAAAAAAGCATTTTAAAAACTACCCAATCATTTCCATTTAATATGGCTATTACTTCTGCTTAAAAACCTGTACAATTGATCATGTTCACATCTCATAGTAAAATGCATTTCTATCAAAAAATATTGGCTCCTCTTAGTTTGTTCTACATGTATGGGTATTCTTGCCACTGAGTGCTATCACAATTTTAGAGTATTGCTGTTGATAGGGCAACATGTAAATGGACAATGCATTTTCAGTGTCATTCCTACTCAATTAACATCAAAACTCAGGTTATTATCTTTTTTTACCTTTACATACCCCTGAACTTACACTATTTTCTATCAGTTTATCCAGTGGAATTAAAAAAAGTTCTCCTGCTCTTTAATTCGTATATTTTAGAAATGAAGGGAAATTGCAATGGGTAGTTCACAAAACAGATGAACAGATTCTTCAAGTTTTATTTGTAAATGTCTAGAGGCAAACTAGGCAGTGAGCATTACCATTATGAGAAGTCTTAGCAAAATTAATTTGGTTTATCACAAAATCCTTCTCATCCCATGCTTTCTCTCTGGAGGAATCTCAAAGTTGCTACTCATTTAGAGAAAACCTGATCCTAGCAAAGAAGCTACCAAACTTCTCCCCAAACAAAAGCCTTCTGTTTGTTTGTGCATTTGTTTTCCTCTACATTATCTGGTTATTTTTCCTATGTCCTTCCTTACCTTTGCTTTTAATATTGCTTAGAACAAGTTTTGGCATCAACCTAAAACCAGTGCTAAAACACAGAACAGATGATAGCATATCCCATAATGCAATTCTGATAAAAGGAGTTCGAGGTAGATTTAACTTTAATATTTGCTTTTCCAAATAATTCCAGAATGTACAGAAGGAATGTTTGGTATTTGCATATATAGACCCCATATAGTTATTTTTTAATCTTTTTATCCTTTCTTGTTATTTGGAGATTATGATAAACATCAGTAACCTGATGGCATATAATACAGCAATCAAATTATGCTAAATAATAGGTAAAGATTTTCTTGTGCTAGCCTCAGTGCCCAACTAAATGAATGTATCCATGTAGCAGTTACATGGAAGTCATTTGCCAGTCTTCTAAGATACTTTTCTGCAACATCCAAGTCTAGTTTTTGTTACCAGCTCAGCAACTTTCATCTGTCATTTAGGATTGGGCAATGGGTTCTGATTCTGGCAGCAGGGGAAGTACTTTTGATGCCTCCTGAAAGTAGTCAGCATTTTAATCCCCCAGGCATTCTCTGGCACTGTGGGAAATAATAAAACAACTGCTTCTGGGAAAATAGCTTCCAAAAAGTCTTTTCCTGCAGCTTGTCATTGCAAACAGGAATAGAAAATAAAGGGAAAAATATAAGAATAATGAAACAAAAATGTATCTCAGAAATGAATAATAAAATGACTGTGATTTAAAAGAACGAGTAGTGAAACATCACTCATAAATTCATCCAAAGCAATTTTGTGTAAGGTATATCTCCCATTCTACATTATAGTGATCAAAAATATCTACCCACTTCCTTTAAGGCATTTTTCTTTAACCTTATTCTATGATGCTTGTAAATTTCCTGTTTATCTCTCACCCCAAACAAGAGCTTACAGGAAGGCATCCCCAGTACATACCTTCAAATCGTTGCTGATAACTAGTAGAATATCTGAACATATTGAGGAGATCCCAAAGACTGCTAATATCGCTATGTGTACGTCATAGAGCAAGGTATAAGTAATAAGCAAAATATTGCAATGCTTCTATTAGAGAAGGGGGGGGGTCTAGCATAATCACAGAAATATTGAATAACCCTCTAGGGAATCTGCCTTTTTTGGGGAGGGGGGGAAAGGGATCCATATTATTGTCATCCCCCTTTTATAAAGACCCAGCCCCAACTTTAGACTTGCTTGATACAGTCATATGCTACACACCTCTCCATACAATTCTGTCGAAAGTGAAAATATCTTTGTTGAGGTGCAAGCAGATTCTAGAGAGAACTGATCAATTCTGATCATCTGTTCCTTCACCAGTTAACTGACAAATATTCCACCCAGCCCTGAAGCTCCCCTTTCCTGGCCTGCATTGATTTCAAAATAGATTTTGATTTATTCTCAAGGGAGAGGCTGTGAGAAAAATCAAGGGGATCCTCAATAGATTAAAGGTTATTTCTTATTCAGACTCTTACATTGCCACTTTGAGAATTAGATATTGTCAGACCTCACCTTACATCTCCCAATGTATGTGCCTGCATATTATCTATTTGCCTCTACAGTTTTTCATGGTCTGCCATTCTGGTGGGAGGCGAGCTGCTTGACTGGGGAATGCATTTGCTTTGCTGTACTCTGTCCTTTCTGAAATATCCTCCCTTCATGAAAAAGGAATGTGACCTGAAAAAATCTCCCTTATCTCCAGACAATGGAGCCTGGGAGCATTGGGAAACAAAAGCAAGAGAGTCCTTGAGATGGGTGCTAAATCACCAGGGACTCAAAACAGCCTAACACCTGTGGATTGGCTGGATTTCAACCAGATGGTTGGACACTGGCAGGGAGGAGTTCTGAATGGGTGTTATAATGTAACCTTTCATGTGCAAATTCTTCAGACCTTGCTTTGCTCTACTGTTATCACTAACTCTCAATAAAAGTTCCTTTTGAAAAGATGCCTGTTTCAAGAGTTCTGCTTTCTTGGGAGATCTAGTTGAAGCAGATCCGTACAGATGTTTCCCCAGGGCATCTTTTTAGGGATGCCATTAGTCAGAAAGAGGGAAGCAGGGGTGTATTTTAAACCCAGCCACCACAATTTTGATTTGCATATTGAGGTAATAATTCAGTCTTCTCAGCTTATATTAATCACTCAGTTTATTAGCCAGTATAGTTGTGTCAACACATTTGTACATGGATAACATTGTAATCATGGCTGTCTTTCAATTGGGGACAAGAACTTTAACCTCTTTTTGCCTAAAAGAAAAACTAGTAATAAACCATCAGAAAACTAAACCATCAAAAACCATATCATATTCTGCATAAAGTTAAATAAATAAAATTAGCATAAAATCCATAATTGGCAGATTAAGGGAAATGCTGTTGACCAAATGTATGCTTATCAAATATCTCAGAGTATTATTCCAGGCCTTGCTTTCCTGGAGAGGATACCTTTCTATCTGGGAAGTGTTGTTCTGCATATTTCTTCAGCTATCTGGAGGACTCAAAGGGGTCTTACTTGTTTGTAACAATCTTCTTTATAGGCAAGATCATTTCTCAGTAGTTGTAATACTGAGTACTACTGTAGTATATGTAATATACTCTCACAGTTCTAGAATGTATTATGAATGCAGTTCTACGTTTAGAGACAGATTTTGTTTCCACACATGCTAGAAATGGATACTATCTTCTTAACCTTTGCCTAAAGTTAATTTTTCTCCAAGGGCCTTGGCCTCACTGGTTCTTAGAAATCATTTTAAATCATATTGTCTAAAAAAGAGTTACTGGCAAACTGTGTTCCTAGGATTCTCATTAAAGAATATCTGCCCAATAGGCTTTAAAAATATATTCTTAGGCAGAATATCTGGGACATTGATATTCAAATTAGGCTCTTTTCAACCTCATCGCTCATATATTTTTTTCAGAGCTTCCAACGTCTCTTCATCATAATTATGAAATTTTGCCAGGCATTTATTATGGACAAGCTGAATGTATTGTCCTCTTTCATTCTGCTGGGGCATTACAAGCCCCTCCCCCCACATATACAACCCCCAATATATATGATCCTGTGGGGATGGTTCACTAAAACCTGTATTGGTAAGAGGGGAGAGGTTTAGCTGTAAGTGTTTGATTTTCAAGGTGCCTTATGTTTTGACCCTCTCACCCCTGAGTCTGTTGGAAGAGATCATCTTCTAATTTGGGGTCAGATACTATTACGGTAGTATCTGGTATCAACCTGTGCTTTACAAAGCAATGATGTCAAAATCTTGTCCCAGTGCTTGGAGGCTATTGATGCCTGGGGAGAGTATAACAGACTCAATGTAAAAAATAGAGGTTATTGTAGATGGAGATATGCAGGTGTGGTTGCTTAAGGAAAAGGTACTAAAGCATTTTTTAAAGTCCAGAATGTCCAGTTAAGGTTAGAAAGTGACTGAATGTAAGGAGGAAGAGGAGGTACAGTACAAAGACTTTGCTCTTATGATTGGTTGCCAAGTGCTCCATGATAGTGTGATTGAGTTGGAAACGACTAGTACGCATGTGCGGGGGAAACTTTACCTTTACTAGAGGAAGGAGGGGGTGATGCAGAAATTATTTTCAGATGAATGTTATGGTTGTTGCTGTTTTTAAGGTTGCTGTTTATGTAAAACTTTCCAGAATTGTTTTGGAATTCGGCAGCCTAGAAATCTGAGAAATAAATAATTAAAGTCCTTTTTTATTATTAAAGAGTTTTACAAAAACAAAATTTTACAATATATCCCCAAATCCCTCCCACCCCAAACCCACCCACTTCTCCCCCCCACTTCCCAGAGCTTGAGCCATATTCTCATTTTTGGTCTCTCTACAGCAGAGGTGTCAAACTGCCGGCACGCGGGCCGGAGCATCATGGAGAAACCACGCCCATCCCATTTTCAGCAATGGGAAAAAGTTCAGATACGTTGCATGGCATCACGTGACGTCGTGAGTTTCACATGCCTGCTCTACAGGGAAGCTCAGTTGACTAATCCTGAAAAAAATTCTCTGGCAAAAAGCATGACTTCACTTTGTCACTTTTTTGTCTGCCCATTATCTAGATAAATCTTCCTAGGTTGCTTGGTTTAATGCCTCTATATGTATCATTCATTTTTCTTTGTGAGCAAAAACTTGTATTTATACCTTCACTTTCACCACTTTTTCTTCCCCTCCCCCCTCTCTTTCCCCATCAATCTATATGTAGATAAAGATATGTGTGAAAGAGATAGACAACAGGACTTATGACTGTAATAAAGGTTTGATTTGCTTCTATTTCTCCAGAATCAGCCTTCCACCTATGACTATGTCATCTCATTCAATTATCTTTCTGTGGCATCTGGGTTGATTTAGTTTCAACACAGCTGCAGTGTACCTGAAATCACAATAAAGAGAATGCTTTCAATGGAAACAGCTGATCTCTGTAGGAATTCTGCCTCCTAATTTTAAGTCTTTTCCTGTAAAGATTCATTCCAAAATGCTAGTTTTTCACATAGGGTTTTTTAAGTGCCATTGAGGAATAGTTGCAGTTTGCTGTGTAAGATAGAGATTGTTAAAAAATGTTTGCTCTGATAGTGCAAGGTACACAGGTGCACGGGGATGTACACAGAATTTCTCAGAGTAGTGGACATAATGAACAGTATTGGTGAGCTTCAAAATGCTTTTGGGTAATGGAAATCGTGACAGCGTAGAAGTTCCCTTCAGCTCTTTTCAATCCAAAGTGATGGAAATCACTGGGTTAACAGCCCAGCATTAACTCTCCTGAGTAAATCATTATTTCATCCTATGAGACTAAAATATTGCACCCTCCTTAGTAATCCATTGATTGTTTCTTTTTTTCTTCACCTTAATCCTTAAGAATGACAGTCATAACTCTTGTTCCTGGTCTCACTTCAGTGGGAATGAAATCTTTCTTTAATTAAACTCAGAATTGTTGCTGAGCAATATGAACTAGTTTTTTTTTCCTACTGAATGGAGACAAAACCATCATGTCAGCTACACCTAGCTGTAGGCAATATTGCCACAAAAAGAAGGGAGTTCAGAAATTCACTTTTTTCTGCGTGCATGGTATGACAACTCTCAGTTCTAGAGCTGTGCCTTGAAATGAGATGTACTCAGAAGGTTGAATCTTAACATCTCTAGGAGGAAGTGTGAACAATATTTAAAATGTTATGGTAGGATGTTAAAGGAGACAAAATTTTCCAGACACTTTAATAGAAGTATATATAATATAACATTAATTGTCAATTTCTGCAATTTGTGGTTTTGTTGAGCTTTTTAGACACTCAGCTAATAAGTTTTATAAACAATGTGTTGATCTTCTAAATAAATAATTAAATACATTTTTCTCATAAAATTTTGATGATTAATAGAATTTAGTATTTGCACAACTAAATAATGGTGTTACTAAGGCAGGAGTCTTCAAACTTGTCCCTTTTATGACTCATGGACTTCAACTCCCAGAATTCCTCAGCCGGGGATGCTGGCTGAGGAATTCTGGGAGTTGAAGTCCACAAGTCATAAAAGGGCCAAGTTTGAAGACCCCTGTACTAGGGTTTTACAAAACAGTACTAATACTTTCCGTGATCTTGATTCTATACCTCTGTTTATACAACCCAGGACTGTATAACTTTTTTGGCTGTTACTGCTCACTGCTGGCTCATAGTCAAGTGATCGTCCACTAGGACTCCAAGGTTCCTCCCATAGTTACTGTTTTTAAGCCAGGTCTTGCCTAATCTATTCTAGTACCTTTGATTTTTTCTGCCTAAATATAAAACTTTGCTTTTCTCCACACTAAAACTCATTTTGTTGGATAGGACCCATTGTTCAAATTTGTAAAGATCTTTTTCGATCGTGAGTTTGTCTTCTGGGGTTAGTAACATCATTGTTAAATGAATCTGGCTTTCCCACTGACTATGCTTGTCAGAAGGTTACCAAAGGTCATCTTAAGAGCTCAGGACACTGCAACCGTCATAAATATGAACCAGTTGTCAAGCATCCAAATGTAAATCATGTGACCATGGGGATGCTGCAATGGTCATAAGTGTGAAAAACGGTCATAAGTCACTTTTTCATTGCCACTGTAACTTGGAATGGTCACTAAACGAAATGCTGTGAGTCGAGGATTACCTGCACTCTGGGAACTATTAGTGAAGAGCCCTCTTCGCCCTCTTACTCTTACACAAAGTATCTCACCTAATTTGTTTCTTGCTCTTCTGGAATGCCCTCGTCTCTATTGGGAATCCATATTACATTTCATCACAATGGCCAGTGATGACAGGAGAAAAAGAGAGCTTCCAGATATTTGGTTTAATATTTGGATTTATGAGGCAGTACAAGAAATTTGCTCTGACCCCATAGCCAATTGTTACATTTTTTAATTATTATTAATGAAGTAGTTAAGAGATGCTGAGCAACTGCTGCAAAACAAATTAAAATATAACAATGGTAAACTTTCATGTGAGGAAGAAAAGTATCTACCAGTCATTTCTATCCTATCAAAACTCTCATTTCTGTAACTTTTAACTGGTCAAAAAGGTGCATCATAGGGAAAAAAATGTTTGAACTGGAGTATTTCAATTCATCTAATTTAGTGAATGTGTCCAACATCAGGAATAATTGTATCTGAAGGAATACAATTTGTTGTACCTGTGTCAGCACTGGCTGGTTGTTGTTGCAGTCACATGATGCTGAAGGGAAGGGAAGGGAAGGGAAGGGGAAGGGGAAGGGGAAGGGAGGGGAGGGGAGGAAGGAAGGAAGGGAGGGAGGGAGGGAGGGAGGGAGGGAGGAAGGAAGGAAGGAAGGAAGGAAGGAAGGAAGGAAGGAAGGAAGGAAGGAAGGAAGGAAGGAAGGAAGGATGGGTTTTCCATGCTCCCTGTAAGGAAACTCAATGGACAAGCTGGCAGGAAGTTGGAAGTTAATCTCCCTCCCACTGCTTTTTTGCCCACCTGTGGTCATTCTGTTTCACTGTTTAGGTAACAAAATGTCTCTGACACAATGACCCAATAGGGCAGACATGTCAAACTCGTAACGTCACGTGACATCTTGTGACATATCGGAGCTTTTTTGCCATTGCCCACAATGGGTTGGGCACGGTTTCTTCATGACGCATCTGGCCCATGTGCCGGCAGTTTGACACCCCTGCAATAGAGCACAGGTTGTCTAGTTCTCACAAATGGCTAGAGTGGGTTTGGTGGAATGGGTGGTGC
Source organism: Vipera ursinii (assembly GCF_947247035.1). Taxonomy (NCBI): domain Eukaryota; kingdom Metazoa; phylum Chordata; class Lepidosauria; order Squamata; family Viperidae; genus Vipera; species Vipera ursinii. The sequence continues at coordinate 21,229,186 of NC_139515.1, forward strand.
TTTCACCTCCTGCCTTATCAGAAAACCTCTATGTATCTTCCACTTCCTTCTCAGATTGATGGAGTCTTCAGCTTCTGACTCAAGATCTCACTTCCTGCCTCATGGGGAAGCTGCTACCCATCCCCTTGATCACTTACAGTACCTGATCCACTAGTTTTAGCCAGATACCTTTCATGCCAATGGGAGGAAGGACAAAGACTGACTTTCTCTGAAGCAGAAGAAATCTCCACACACATGTTGATATCTGTTGACTCCCCACATGGCAATCTTCATGTAAAACATGAGCAGCACTGCCAACAATGGCACATTGTAGTAGTGCTGCTTAAAGTAGGATTAACAAGCTCACAATCTCTTGGCATGCCATGTTGGCACATCACTGGGGGATATGTTGGCTGAAACAGGGTATTCTTTCTGCTTCAGATAGCATTATACTGCGAGACCTGTTAACATAATCTGTTGACCTGCCGGCATGCTCTACAGGCTATGCTAATAGATTGCATGGGATGTTGTTGTCTGCGTCTCTCCCAATGGTGTGCTACCAACTATACTAATATGAGATCCCCAACATGGGAAGCCATTAGGTTGCAAAAGACTCTACTAATTAAAAAAGGTTTCTGTTGACTTGGGTCTCAACAGTATATAGGTAGATGTCAGCCTTTCAAAGTGGACCAGAGTAGGAAGCTAAAGAGATGCTTTTTCAAATTATATTTCTGACCCCGACTCATTTTTTTTAAATTTTACTATTGTCATGATAGTGGCTCTTCCTCCGACTCCTCACCATTATCCCTTCTACCCTTTACATCAAGTAGGGCACAGGCAGTACTAACTTATACACCTTTTTTCCATAGCTGTTGATTCCCACCCACCCCACAGCTTTTTGGCAGCCATAATCTTCAGGTCATCTACATAGCACTGTTCTTGAGGAGGAATGAAGTTTGAAACTAGACACTAACTGTTGGCTACTGTACACTAATCAATGATTCTTTCATCACAGTGAAAAAATAGTTATAGGAAAGGGAAGAATAAAAGTTGATACTGCCCTCTATTTCAGAGAGTTTACCAAGCCTTTTTAAACTAAATAATTATTACTAACCTGATACTGGTGTACAATCTTCTGGTGGCCAGGGCTAAATTTTTGAGGTTCAGGAGAAACCTTAAGGGGCAGATCAATGATGCAAAGCGGATTGGGTATCGGGGTAAGATTTTCTGGATTTTTCATGGTTTAAGATTTTTTTCCATTTTAACTAATTTTTAAGGCTTAAAGTTTTTAAGGACTGGAGGAAGGGAGAGCCACAATGGCAGCTAAAGATACCATCAATCTTTAGCAGCTATGATTGAAAGATAGTAGCTTCAAAAGGGAGCCTGAGGATGCATATGGGAGCTCAGGTGGACCATATCAGTTGTCGATGTAGAAGATGTTGAGGGAATAATGGCTTGGTTCTCAAGGAGGAAACTCAAGGGTAAATTGATCCAGAATATGAATACTAGGACAGAAATTTAACAATAAACCTGGAGACAAAAGAATAGCAAAAATAATGAAGAGGCTGCTATCTTTCACCAAGTGCAGTTCTGCATTGTTCTTTTAGCACTAGAGAAGTGTTATTTGGTTTATTAAAGGTCTTCTATTATTTGAAGCCTGAAAGGGAGTATTAAGTGATAATCCTGGCCATTTCAACAAAGCTAAAATTATGAAAGGCTGCAGACAGCTTTGAGTAGTTTGTTCAGCTCAATTTGTGGATTACAATAGAATAGAATATACCTACCCTTTCTTAGGTGTCTTAGCTCCTTTGGACACTGAAAACTATTGGCAGCTGCAATCTTTTTGCCAATTTGTATTCATAATAATGCTTCTTGGATATTTTCCTTTTCAGATCTTGCATCAGCAGCCTCTACAGATATATCAAATCACCCCTAAAGCTATTCAACCACATTTTGTATGATGGTAAGTAATCAGTAATAGACATTTTCCACAAAGTGTGGATAATGCTAGTTTTCTTCCCAGATAACAATCTAGGACTCCATCCAAATAGTAAAGAATCAGCGTATATCAAGGAAACAACAGTTACAATGTAAGTCTGAGAAATAATAAGCAAGGAAGGAGGAAAACATGAAGGGACAAGCTTCAGTTATTTACTGCTACTGATATCCTTTATTATAAGACACTTGCTGTCAAAAGGTTCTGGTGCTCATATGGAGCTAGTAAAAGTAATAATTCTGACTTCAAGCTGGAAATTCAAACAATACATGACTGGTAATTACCTAAATAGAGGGAGAAGGAAGGAAGATCAAGACCTAAGCATATTGAGAATTAATGTAATCTTATAGACATAGGATTTCCCCTGGCAATAGCAATCATCTCTATTAAGTAAACAAGATAAACAAATATACAAGACCCAGGTGCCTAGTTTGGGGATACAAGGAAAGAGTGGCAAAGATAAAGTCCTTGTTCCTCAGGATAAGGAAGAAATATAACATGGAAAATCTTATTTATGTTTGACAAAATTGTCTACAAGTAATCTGTGAATCTTAAAGTTATGTTTTTGTTTTGTTTTTTGGAAAACAAATATAAAATTCGCCTTGAGCAAAACTGGCATAGCTATTAAATATGAGCTCTTACAGATCTTAGCCACAGCTTTCATTGTAGCTTAATTGCACATGAATGACTCCCAGACCCAATACTTTTTTCTGATAATTAATGAACATAGCTGAAAATATGCTTGGGGCGGGGGACAGAGGTGGAATTTAATAAGACAGATTCAGAAAACTACTATTTATAGCAGGGATATGAAAGCTTATCGACCCCTTCATGAAGTTTCAGATTGTTCAACAACCTCCAAAGAGTTATTATGTGACAATAATTTAACAAATACTATTTAATTATGGCATAAACAGCCTTCATGGTCCCAATGGTTATTCATCTTGGACAGCACTTAGAAAAATCCGTGCATTGACAAAAATTCATCTGTTAATTCCAAATGTTTGTATTCACACATATACTATGCTAATAGATTTCAGCACTCTAGGTTCTTGGGAAGAACTTGATGTATATGAGGGCTAGGTAAAGGTAAAGGTAAATGTTCCCCTGTACATGCATGCTAGTCATTCCAACTATAGGGGCTGGTGCTCATCTCCGTTTCAAAGCCGAAGAGCCAGCGCTTGTCAGAGGATGTCTCCGTGGTCATGTGGGCGGCATGACTAGACGCCAAAGGCGCATGGAACGCTGTTACCTTCCCACCATAGTGGTCCCTATTTTTCTACTTGCATTTTTATGTGCTTTCTAACTGCTACATTGGCAGAAGCCGGGACGAGTAACAGGCGCTCACTCTGTTATGCAGCACTCAGGATTCAACCCGCCAAACTGCCGACCTTCTGATCGACAAGCTCAGCATCCTAACCCACTGAGCCACCATGTCCCTGTTATGAGGGCTAACACCAGCTAAATAACTGTCAGCTGTAATTTCACATTGTTGTGTACATAATAATGCTTGGTTCATTGATGTTGCTATTCTGTGTGATGCTAGGTCTGAAGAAAAGCAGTCCAAAAGAATTCCAAAATACCAGGATTTGTAGGTAGATGTTTGAACGATTATGAAAAGAAAAAAATATATATGCTATTATACTAATCCTGATTGGGATTCTTGGAGCAATATTTAATATTTAATCCCTTTATCAGACACAAACTTGTTTGACTTCCAGGAACTGAGGTCCATTCATCTTAAAGTTGCCAAGGTTGAGAAACACTGCTCTAAAGTACTAAAGCTTCTGATTTTCCTTCAAGATGCTGACAACATGCTCCCACTGAGATTGTTGGATGCCTTACAGGACTAGGGGCTTGTAAAGCCTGCTCTTTTATTGACACAAAAATATTGTCTTGCTGTATTCTGGTATTATTTATCTTAAAAACCAGATATGCAGTTTTCACAGTTTTCACTTGTGTATATTTGTTCAGCATTTTTGTAAGTTATCCTCTGCAATAGCCCTAACTGCACATTTTTCCACTGTTCAGTACAAAATCTGATAAGTATCTCTAATAAATATACTTTATATTTGAATTGCCAGTCTCAAATTCCTGCAAGCCATAAAATAGAACCAAGTAGGCTTGGCAAAGCCAACTGTGATTTGTTTCAAGGAGGTTCTTTGTACTGAGGAGGGAACACGATTCTCCCATTAACTAAAGACTTGATGTGATTCTTGTTGACAAGGCACTGTGTCTTTCTTTCAGCAATTCTACTAGCCAGAAGGTTTTTCTTTGTAGATACTGAATTTAAACAAAATATTTTTTTTCTTTCTTCTTCATAGTTGACTTAAAGAGTCAGAAGAGTTTTCTTCCCATGCATAGAAAGTCTTCTAGCAACTGCAAGACACTCCAAGCAATGCAAAGTGAAACAATGGGGGAACTTGGTAGCTTTACTTTCAGAAGCATCATTGGAAGTTTGTTTTGAAAGTTTTGTACAACACTTCATCAATTATGTTCTATGCATAAAAAGAAGCCCAGTATCGCTAATTTCACACAAGACATTTTCTATATCCTTATGTTCAGGTAGCATATTTGATGGATTGGTTAGATTTTTACTCTGCCTTTATTACTCTGTAAGTAGCTCAAGGCAGAAAATTAACCTAATACTCCTTCCTTTTCCTATTTTCCCCAGTACAATAGGACACAGGACTACCCTGTGAGATGGGTTGGGCTGGAGTGAGTGACAGGCCCAAAGTCACCCATCCGGCTTTCATGATTAGACAGAACTAGAACTTATAATCTCCTGGTTTCTAGGTCAGCAAGTTAACCACTACACCAAGCTAGCACTTATATGAACCCTTTAATTAAAAGCCTGTTCTTTATTGTACCAATTCTAGTCCAATAATAGCCTCACAGTGCTCTAAAAGTAGAGCAGCTAAAAAATACAAGGGGTCCCATATCTTTTCCTTACAAACATTTGATTGCCAAATAATATTAACAGTTTTCAACTGCTCCAGCCTAAATTGTGGTCATTCTTAGAGTTTCATTGTTCGTTCATTCATTCATTCATTCATTCATTCATTCATTCATTCATTCATTCATTCATTCATGATAATATTTATAGGCAGGTTCTCACTTGTGAAAAGCAATCTATTATGAGTATCATCAAAATATTGCTAGCTTGTATCTTTCACTTGATAGATTGTACCTTTGTCAAATGTTAAAGCTAATTCTCTGGAACCTCAGATGGCACATAGTTGAAATACAGAGTATTTTAGGAAAGTATATGATGCCTGCAATTGCTCATCTTTTTCGGGTAGATTCTAGCTGTTCTCCATCTTTGTCTTTCTCTAGTATTTCAGCTCTGCTCTTCATTCCCCAGGTAACTAAATTAATGAACTCCTCTTCTCTTTGAAAGGAGAAAGTATAGGAAATGTTTCTCAGTTCTATCTTCATAGATATCACCTAAATTGGATCCTTAAAACAGTAAATTCCAGCAGGTTTACTAGTGATAAGTTAATTAAAAGTATGTCTGTAGCTCTAAGACAGAGTAAGAGAGATAATGTAACCTAGCACACTAAATCCTAATATATTTGAAATATTAATATAACAGCAGAGGAAACATAGAATAGCAGTATAATAATTCAATTTTAGAACTGTAGATATGTAGTTTATTAATAAAAGAGATAAATCAACTTCAGATGCAAAATAAGTTTTTGACCATAATTTTGCTGTTTTCCTGTTGTTGAAATCTCATGAGAGTACATACCATGGGACTTTTATGTCACTTAGGCATGTCTCTGTCATATCATAGTATTTACTTTAGCTGTAAATACATGAATTCCTTGACGCAGAAAATACGTCTGGGTGAATTCTCCTTAGAACTCCTTAATGTTGCTCCTTCGCTATTCTTAGAGACTCCTTTCTCTTCCCACTCTTTCTTTCTGAACTGCCTCTTTCTAGCAGCTTCTCCTTCCCTCGCCCTGTTCTTCCACCATTTTATCCCTTTCCCAATGAATTGTCACAAATTTCCCAGAGTTCTTGCATTGACTTGCTTCCCTTGCATTATGATGGACAGCAGAAAAAGGTGGATAGCATGGAAATGTAAGCAAGAGTTGATGGGAAAGACATTGCCGCTTCTGTTCAATAAGGTTGAAAAAAGCCAAGTGAGAGGATAGCAGCTAAACTGTGAGAAACGGCTGGCTGTTGGCAACAACTAATAAATCCCAGTGTTAGCATAACGAGATCAGAGTCGGATTAAGACAGTTCTAGATTTGCTTTATATCACATTTATGTATATGTTAAACTCCTCCACTCGGGGTTTTGTCTAAATACAAAATTAATGTGTTCTGTTACAAACTTTGGAAGAAGATAGCATATTGCCCTTAACCTTGATAGGGAATATGGGTGAAAGGTCTTCAGAAAGTACCAAGCTGCAAGAGGAAATAGCTAGCTTGACTGCAGAAGTAGCTACAACTCCAAGAACCCATAGCATAGCCACCAGAAGGGGCTTCAGAGTGAGAAATGGAAACATTTGAGCTGCAAAATTGCTGCAAGAGGAAAATGCTAGTTTAGCCAGAGGAGACAGGAATATAAATTGTAGCAAGCACCTGATATTCTGAAAAATGGGTGGTTTTTCTAAGAAGTAAGAAGTGAGTCATGGTAGTAAGCAAAGCACATGCTTAAAATATTGACATGTCTTGAATATATAATCTGCTAATTATAATGCACATGATTGATATGTGATGTAGTAGGTTTAGGGAGGGTCTCAGGAAACCTTTAGGAGGCAGTTGGAGAGAATGTAATCTCATAGTACCTCAGCCAATGAAGAATGAGGAGGGATGGGTGGCCAGTTTAGGGAATGTATAAAAATAATTTGAGATGATGAACTTTGGAGAGAACCAAGCTATGATAGCTTCTCCCCACTTATTGCAATGAATGAAACAAAAAGGTCTTCACTGTATCATGGCTGGGTTTTGGATGGGCAAATTTGCCACTAGTTGCGAAGGAAAGTACTGTAGCTGAGAGCATATAACAGCCATAAATCTCTTCAGTAGTTCACTCCCAAGAAGTTTGCAGAATCTATAGATCTCAATGTCCTAAGCAATGTTCTTGATGATCCCATAGTCACAGATAGGTTCTCCCACCCCCAGTATGGGGCAGAACATATTTATTTTTGAAAACTATTGAAACATCCTTTATCTTTTTTCTCTTCTTATGGTATTTACACTTTTTCACCAAGAGTTCAGAATTACCTTCCAACTGCTAAAAAAATTTGTCATACTCCTCCTTAGAGCTTTTCCTCTCAGGAAGTGTTTTACACAGTAAGTCCAAGAATGAACCCAAAAATTACCTTTGTCACATAACCATGACCCTGTTAGGGAAGAAGGTTTCCCCTGTAAAGAAGAGAGAGGGTGGCTGACATTTATCTTCTAAATCTAATTTAGACCCCCTTCCTGGTGAATTGAACCATAACATTTTGTTATTTGTGCTCTGGAGTAACATCGTTTATTTCGCTAGATCTCAGCAATTGCTTCATCAGAAATTATTTGCAGTAGTCTCAAAATTCCAAATAATTTCTTTCAATTAAGCTCACAATTTAACAAAGCCCAGCTCTGGTCTATTTTACAATACAATTCCACAGATCCACTTAAGAGTCTGTGATTGGAGAAACTGTTAGTGATTTGATTAGCAGGATCATTCTGATTCAAAGATAGATTTATTAACCTCCTCCTCCTCCTCCCCCCCTCCTCCTGCTGCTGCATAGCCAAAATGCTTGAGAAACTTGGAACTGAAGCTTCATAGAGACTTATCATTTATATATTGGTCACAATCCTAATTTATGGTCCCACATTTATCAGTAAAGCATTGTATTAAATATCAAGAAGTTCTTTATGATGGTCTGGGTTCCACATCCAAGAGCATATTTTTATATTCTTTATATCCCAAATGAGTATTGACAACCTCAGTCACTGATCTATTCCGTTTTCTCAGCACTATTTTCTCTGTTTTTCAGAAAACTCTATTGTGAATACTATGGATTTCAAACTATCAATTTTACTTGTAGGAGTCTCTTAGAGGAGGGCACATATTATTTATATTAACAGAAAAAAATAGGTGGAAAACCTTTTCAACACCACTGTGAATCTGATCTTTAAGAGCTAAAATTGATTTGTTTGATATTACTGCATTGTACATTTGGTCCTATCCACCAATGGGAGGAAAAGAGGGAAAGGGGCCTTGATCCCTACTTCTGTGCATAATTGGTGGCCAGGAGTCCTTTTCAAAATGTACATCAGATCAGCAAGAACAAAGAACAATACAATGAACCTGTATGCATAAACACACAAACCCAGTGGCATTTGCCATTGTATTGGTTGCTAAAAATATAAGTGTATACACCTCCTACTTCTCCTGCAATTTTAGAAGTATGTTCTCTGCACTTACACTGTAAACACAATGGCTACTGCTCCAAACAGTAATAATCACTTTATCTGGAAAATGAAAGCATTGCCGTATATCAATTCCTGCCCAAAGATTTATACCCATGTTTATGCTTTCACACCAGGACTTTTAGAAACCACAAAAAACATTATCTGATACTATAAAAATTAACATTTGAATTATGAAATATTCTCCAGCAAACATTTCCTAAAGCTTTAAAAAAAATCATGAAAGCAAAGAGCTTGTATCACAGGAAGATACTGCAAGGCCAGTGATTAAATGGAATATGTTGATTTTTTTATCCTAGCCCCATGAAGGCAAACCTATGGCACGCATGCCACAGGTGGTATGTGAAGCCGTCCCTGTGGGTACGTGCGCCATCACCCCAGAGGGAGGCGGAGCCAGGCTGCTTGCCTCTGCCTCTCTCTCTCTCTCTCTCTCTCTCTCTCTCTCTCTCTCTCTCTCTCTCTCTCTCTCTCTCTCTCTCTCTGCACTCTGAGTCACAGCAGCTTCAAGAGCTGGGCAGATCCCGGCTGGATGGTGGAGGCAGCTGCTAGCATGAGCCCAGGTAAGCCTGCAGAGCAATTTTGCGCCCCTCCCCCATGGCCGATCCAGGCAGCAGAGGCCTTGGATCAGGCTGCTGGGGCACTGTAAAGTCACCCTGTGGCCATGGATTCATGCTCCGGAAGGAAGGAAGGGCAATCCATGCAGAAGGTGTAGGGGAAAACAGCAGTGGTGGCACGGTGATCCATGCAGCAGGTAGGGGGAATGGTGGTGCCAGCATGGCAATCCATGTGGGGGGAAATGGTGGTGGCAGGGAGATCCATGCAGGGGGGAAACGGTGGTAGCAGCAGGGCAATCCATGCAGTGGCTCAGCCAGGGCTCGGGGAACTGTCCACTCCAGTCTTTCTATTCCTTGGGGCACCAATCTTCCCTTCCCCCACCATGGCAGGCTGCTACTCACTGTGCTGTGGGCCACCCTTGCAGCCCCCAGGAATCAAAGGCCGGCTGTGACCAACTCACCCCTGGTCAGAAGTTACCGGCCATCCAGGCCATGGGGGCAGATGGGGGTTCTGGTCTCCCAAAAGGCTGTCAACTCCTGGCTGGCAACCTGCCTGGTGGCCCCGCCCTGTCAGTGCCTGATTGGACCTGGAGGCGGAGAGGCCACACTGGGGGTCCAGCCATCACCACCCAGACCTCGCTCTGTGTGGACTTTGGAGCCCCATTGGAGGCTTCCTGACTGAGGCTGTGGAGGGGTGCCCAGCAGGACAGGGCAGCCACCCGTGGCCGGAACCCGCAGATGGCACTGGGTGGTGGCAAGGAGACAGCCAAGCTTCCCCTTGTTGCTGCTGGCCATCCAGGCTCTGTGGCCTAGCGCCCCCTCTCCCCCGCAGCTCATAAAGCCAGGGTTGCAGCTGGAGCATGGGCATGGCCAGAGCTGCTTGGCCTTCCAGCTGCCTCCTCCTGCCTATGCAGTGGACCTGGCAGCACTGCCTGCCACTTTAAAGGGAGCGGCCACAAGGGAGGCACCTGCCTCAGGACTCCAGGTGAATGAAGGATGGCCCACCAGGGAGGGACCAGAGCCATGCCTGCCCACCCAATCTTCCTTCCAACTGGGCATCCTGCTCATTTCTTTCAGAGCTGGTCTGCCCACATTCGCCGATATGGATATGCCGAAGTGCCACCTGTCTTGCCTGGAGCCACCCCCAGCTACCACCTCATCCCTTTTGCTGTGGAAGGTGAGTGTGTTGCCAGGGCTGTGGCTGAGAGGAGGCAAAGATCCACATCTCATTGAAATCGGCCATTTGCTAGCTATTTGCCTCCAGGCAAAGAACCATGCCATGCTGAAGCCAGCCATTTGCCAATTGTTTGCCTTTGGCCAAAGGCAAAGATCTGCACCATGCCAAAATCAGCCGTTTCCCAACTCGCACGTCACGGAAAATGGTCAGTTTCAGCGTGGTGTAGTTCTTTGCCTCCAGCCGGAGGCAAACAGCCAGCAAACAGCCAGTTTTGGCGTGGCACAGCTCTTTGCCTCTTGTTGGAGGCAAACAGCCGGCAAATGGCCAATTTTGATGTGGTACAGATCTTTGCCTCCGGTTGGAGGCAAAAACCCATGCCATACCAAAACCAGCCATTTGTCACCTCCTGCCCAGTGCTGCTGCCATGAGGCTGCAGAACAAGCTGGGTGGAGGTAAGGAACCAGGTCAGGGCTCTGCGAGGGTTGGGTTGGGGTGGTGGGAGAACAGCCAGGAGCCAGCCAGCCAGCGAGAGCAGGGTTGGGTGGGGGGATTGGGATCTGGCCCCTTTTACCTCATCCAAGGGCCGGGGAGAACTTGCCTGCCATGCCTCAGGTGTGGCAGCAGCAGCGGAGGCGGCAGCAGCCCGGGTAGGCTCTGGTAAGCCAGGTAGGGCCGAGAAGCCAGCCAGCCAGTGAGTGAGAGCAGGGTTGGGTGGGTGGGGGGATCGGGATCCGGCCCCTTTTACCTCATCCAGGGGCCAGGAAGAAGTTGCCTGCCAAGCATTTCTCTCTTTCTTTGAAACAGACAACTCCCCCTAATCCTCCCATTCCTGCCTTCTGAATTAAAATGAGGGAAAGCCAAGTTTTTTCTCTTGTGGTATTTACTTATTTAAACTGCAGCTAGAAGGAAGTGGGGAAGAAAACCATTGTGAGACACTCTTCTGTTTTAACTTTTTTTTCCTTGTTGCTTTTTGGAGTTTTCATCCTGCTTTTGTGAGAGGGCAGCATTTGCTAGGGGCTGTAGCTGCCCCCTTTCCCCTCAAGCCATCAGCTGAGCAAGATGCCCGCCTGTCCATGCTCTTCTCCCTGTCCCTGTCCAAGGCTTTCGTTGTTGTGAGCATTTCTGTTGAGGATTGGCAGGATGGGCTGTTTGGTTTTTTTCCCCCTCCCATCTGCTGGGTGGTTGCAGCAGGTTTTGGTCTCTTCTGTCATGCTTTGAGGTTACCCACAATGCACATTTGTTTTGGAGGGGAATCCCCATTCCGGTTGCTAAGCTTGCTTAAACCCTCTTCCTCCTCCTCCTCCTCCTCACCGGAGCCACTTTGTCTGCAACCAGCCCCTGCCCCAGCCCCTGCCTTACCTTGCCTTGTCCCATGGCATGGCACCCCTACCCTGCCCCCTTCCTCACCTTGCCTCACCCTGCAGCATGATCCTCCTGCCCACTGCCCCACCCGCCGGAGATCCTGGATCTCCCCCAATCCTGCCTGGTCCTCACAGGCATCCCTCCCCCAGAGCAACATTGAGGTGGCCACACCCTGGCTATGCCCACCCAGTCTGCCATGACTACCGCAGCTATGCCCACCCAGTGGGCCATGCCCACCTGGCACCTGGTGATACATAAGTGGGTTTTGGGTTGCAGTTTGGGCATTCGATCTCTAAAAGGTTCGCCATCACTGTCCTAGCCCATTTGAGCACAAATATGTGTGTATCCTACATAGTGGAAAAAATGTCTGAAGGGGAAAGCAAGGCCCAAGGGGAACAAATTCTACAGCGCTATTGTTGCACTCATTGAAGAAGCAAGATGACTAATTTAATTTCCACCAAACATTCACTTAGATCCTCTGTCTTTTATATATGCTTTGTTGCTAGCTCCTAAGGCAGGCATTCATATGATAAAACAAGGCCCTCATTTTATTTGCTAATGGGGACAGGGTGCTTGGGCATGCTTGACATTCAATATATATTGATGGGGAAATTCAAGATTAAGTAAAAAAAAAAGCTTTCCAAGCTGAATTAGCAACAAGCATAAATTCCTAATGCTAACAAAGTGAGGACATAAGGATATCTGTATGGCTAACACTGGGCCAATTGTGCTCCATCTGGTTGCAAAGAATTTAGTATTTGGAATCATAATGGAGCTCTTTTAGTTCCCTCAGTAAATAAACAGTTTAACATCAATGTTATAGTTTAAATGTTGGGTACAAATGGCTTCATAGAATTATGTAGCACTACAGGGGAGTTTTGTGTGTTCAAGAAGGTATTTGCCAGTTTCTACATCTTGGCAAGCAAGCTCCTCGTATCAATCAAAAGCCTTTCCAGCATAACAAAATCTGCCTCTTTTTTTCATCTCATGTTTAAGTGCTGTAGAACAGCATTTGTTTATTGAATGGAAACTTGCATCCAGAGCCTTTGGTTTCAAGTTTATGCATGCAGGGACATGTCTTACAAAGTTACCCAGTGTTATACCTAAAACGTACCAGTTTGGGGCCAATTCCAGTAATCAGAGTGCAATGGTATGTTTTTAAAAAGTATTAGCATTTTGTTTAAACAAAGTACATCCAATTCAAAATAAAAAGGGTGATGGTTATTATTTTAGGAATGATGTTAAAACTTTATCACTTCTTGCTTTCAGGCTTTTCAGCACCTGAGAATATTAAACTGTGATTGTTTTTCAAAATATATAACAACAACAACAAAAAGATAATGTTGCTATTAACCAATTTGACAGTTTTGACTACATTTCTTCTGTCATATTTGATATTTAAGCACCTAGCAGATGTACCGAAGCTATCTGTGACTCTTGCTGTAACATTGTGGCTACCTGTGTTAAGTACAACTATGTCTTCCAGAACGGTAGATGATTAAAATGGAGACGTTGTTAAGCAGTTCATTACCAGTTCCATCTCATCAGTTGTGGGTCAAAGTAATTAGCAATTTGTCTCAAACATGAAATGGCGGTGCCTTCTTTAATGGCTCACTATGGGTTTTAGCCGTGCCAGAAGTCACATGAAACAAATCACATGAAAGCTAATGACACATGCATAATGCTAGCTGGGTTGATTTTGGTTATGATTATTAGGAAATATTATTAGCAATCTCTTGTTCTTGCATTGATGCTTTTATTGGTAAACAGCTCAGTAGAAGGTACATTTTAATCCCATCGACAAGATGTAAAATACTACCAAGATGTAAAACTTTTTATATTTGCTAATATTGTTGCCATATTAAGGCAGGAAACAAGTGGCAAATGAGTTGGTTCAGGCTTTGTGGCATTGAAAGGCTTAAATCTGTATATTTCTAAAGATGGTTCTTTAATGCTGGACTTTAAGGTTAGCATGCAAGAACACATCTGTAACATTTAAGAAGAGCACAGCTGCTTCCTGATACCCAAACTGCCACAGTCTTGTCCAAAGTATCACAGACACGTGATATAACCTGACTATTATAACATTTCTATGCACTTACATATTTGCCATCTTATTTCATGTATATGAGAATTAGAATTGCATGCTTATCTGAGTTACAAACAATCCCAGTGCATTCTGTAGAATTACCTCCAAGCAGACATGAACGGGATTATAGCAGAAGCCTTTAAGTAGCCACAGGGCTATCTGTTGTTTCTGCTGCATCTGTTGATCTTCCAGTATGCCCTGCATTTCAAAAAGAAGAGAAATCTCAATTATATCATTTTGTATTTAGAGACTTTCTCTCATTAGGGAACACAATACTTCAGTGGCTGAAGTGTATGTTTAAACTTAAACGCTTCTTTGGTGATTTGTGATCAGATATCAATAGGACCAGGAGTCCAAGAGCTTGAATTAAAAGCCAGTGGACTCTTGTGGTCACAGAACACTCACAAATCAATATGTCTTGGTATGCCTCGTTCATTTTATTCTTTCTTTTTTAATTGGGGACAAGCCTTCAACTTTTAAACTTTGGGTTTTATATCAATGGGTTTAACTGAATAACAGTGTTGGAAGGGACCTTGGTGGAGGAGCAGGAGACCCTATACCATTTTCAACAAATGGTTGTTCAGTCCTTTCTTAAACGCCTCCAGTATTTGAAGCACCTTCTGAAGGCAAATTGCTCCACTGGTTAATTGTTCTAACTGTCAGGAAATTTCTCCTTAGTTCTAGGTTGCTTCTCTCCTTGATTAGTTTCCATCCATTGCTTCTTGTCTTGCCTTCGGGTGCTTTGGAACATAGGCTCACCCCCTCTTCTTTGCGGCAGCTCCTTAAATATTGGAACACTGTTTTTATTATTACTATTTTTTAGGCTTCAAAATGTTGCAGTGTTTTCTTTTTCAAACACTAACAGATGATGCGGTTGATATTTTAAAAATAATAAGAATAAAAGTCTGTAAAGGAATATACTTTTAGCAGAATTGAGACCAGCAGCATCTATGGTGGATGTGTCAAATCAGGCACAACAATGAAAGCATCACCATGATGGTATCCTGCCTTCTTTGGTTTCCCAGTGCCCATATTCTTCTGCCCAGCAACATGTGAACAGAAATATGAAGGGAAGTCCCTGTCAAAAACTGATTAAAAATTGTGTGTAAAAAAAAGCAATATTCAAAATTGTACAAAAATCAGAGAAAGTAGGTTTTAAATGTCCTTACATTGGTAAAAACAAAAAAAAAAACTTTCAGTGATGAAATTACAAGTCAAAACAAAAGACAAAGGAGAATAAATTGCATTTAAAAAAAGACTTTTGGGCAATTTATGTCAATAGTTACACAGATTATATGTACACATGCTCTGAAATGTTCCATTGCCTTTTTTAAAAAAAAATCCTTACAAATATCTGCCAACCATAATACCACCTTAATAACCTTAATAAAGTATGTGCATGTCTGTGTATGGGAGTGAGGATATTTACTCATCTGTTTTCACAAATCTCACTTTTAATTAATTATTTCATGGTTTCAACTTTGATATTTCTAATGGGAAGTGATGCATCCAGTGAAGAGCAAAAAAGAAACATGTTTTGCACGTGTCTCTCTTGTAGGTTTTGGGGGAATGGAAGTTCCTCCAATTTCCTTGCAATCTGTAGGTTTTTGGTTGCTTCACAGTTGCTCACTTAGCACTACTCTTTTCATATATTCTCTAATGGAAGCACTTGTTACAGTTATCCAAAAGTGAACCTTGGCTACTGTCTGAAAACCTTTTCCTAGGTATATGTGATTCCTGACGTGGCCTTATTTCTAGAATGGAAAGCTGTTTTCATAAGATTACTCAGATTCCAACCTTGTTTGCCCACCAGGATGAGCAAGGCAAGATGTCTCCATATGCCATGATCAAAGAAATCAAGATGGTGGCCATATCAAAACTGCAGCCATTTCCATGTGGGTCACAACATATGTAAAATTGAGTGGAGCTGCAACTGCACTGTCCTAGTCACTATCTTGATTTTTTTTTTTGGACAAATTCCTATGGCCACAACCTTGAACAACCATATTCAGTGTTTACTAGTATCTTTAACCAGCACAAAGGACATATACCAGGGAACCAAAAGATGAGGCTAAAAAGATTAAAACAAGAGGGTAAAATGGTAATTTCAACTAGAATAATTTTAAACAGAAAATGTTTCATTAACGGTAGGCCTATCAATGGACAAAATTAAAAACATTTAAAAAGATGGCAAGGAAAGCCTTTACTATGGATCCATCTGATAAGAGGCTAAAAGAATCAATTAATTTGTTAAGAAGTCAGTTTGATATGTTAATGGCGGACCAGGTGGCAACTAATTTAAGATATGCTAAACATAACATTTTAAATAACGCAAATAAACCTGGCAGGTGGTTAGCTTATTTATTAAGGAAAAAAACAAAGATCTCCTCATATAGATAAGATAGAATATAGGGGTAAAGAAGTATTTCAGCAAAATCTTATTAAAAAGGCCTTTGCTGAATTTTATTCTAAGCTGTACGCAAGGGATAAAAGTCAAGGTTTAGACATAGATAGTTATCTGCAAGGAGTGAAGATCCGGGTGCTCACTCAAGAGCAACGGGAAGAGATGAATCAATTGATAATCACTGAAGAAATTATTCTAGCAATTAAACAATTAAAAGTAGGAAAGGCACCTGGGACAGATGGATTGACTGCTACTTATTATAAAAAATTACAATTAGAGATGGTGGAAACTTTAAAAGAATTGTTTAGAATAATTCAATCCGGAGGGGAGGTACCTCCATCATGGAAAACAGCATTTATAACGTTGATTCCAAAGGAAGATCAAGATCCTGTACAAACCAAAAATTATAGACCTACATCGTTGTTAAATACTGATTACAAGATATTTGCAAAAAGTTTAGCAAATAGATTGATGAAGGTTATGCAACAAATGATTTATACTGATCAAACAGTATTCATAAGTGGTAGGCAAATGAAAAATAATGTGAGACACATTGTAAATGTATTAGAATATTTAGAAAGAAATAACCAAGTCCCTGCAGCGCTGATTTTCTTGGACGCTGAAAAAGCTTTTGATCAATTGAATTGGCAATTCTTATTTAAGGTGTTACAGAAGATGCAGTTTGGGGATAAGTTTCTACAACCTATTAGGGCTATATATCAAAAACAAACAGCACAAATAATAATTAATGGTAGCTTATCAGAAATTTGTAAAATTGAAAAGGGTACAAGACAGGGATGTCCATTATCACCATTTTTGTTTATTTTAACATTGGAAAGATTTTTGATTAAAATACGTGACTCAAAGAAAATACAGGGAATTAAAATTAGAGATCAAGATTATAGATTGAGGGCGTTTTCAGATGACTTGGTTATTACGTTAAGTCAACCAATTCAATCAGTTTTGGATTTAATGGAAATAATTTTACAATATGGACAAGTTTCTGGATTTAAGGTAAATAGACAAAAAACTAAGATATTGTCTAAAAATATGATCATAGAACAAAAGGTAGCTTTAGAAAAATTAACGGGATTTGAAATAGTTAAAAAGGTTAAATATTTGGGGGTATATCTTTCAGCTTCAAATACTAAACTATACAAGAATAATTATGAATTTTTATGGTCAAAAATACAAAAAGAGCTTGATAGTTGGAGAAAATTACAACTGTCTTTATTGGGAAGAATTGCAGCTGTGAAAATGAATGTTTTACCTAAATTTTTATTTTTATTTCAAATGATACCTATACTTTAAAAAGATTCAAATTTGGAGGAATGGCAGAGAGGTATTAATAAATTTATTTGGGCACGGAAGAGGCCGAGAGTTAAATTTAAGATAATGCAAGATGTACGTGAAAGAGGTGGTCTCAAAGTGCCCAGTCTTAAATTATATTATGAGGCGGCAGCATTATCGTCAATTAGTGATTGGTTTAATTTAACACAAAGGAGTTTATTGAATATTGAAGGGTGTGATTTGTTATATGGGTGGCATGCTTATTTATTGTATGATAAAAAAGTGGACAAAGTTTTTAAAACACATATATTAAGGTCTGCCTTGTTGAGAGTTTGGAAAAAATATCAATATAAGTTGAATTATAAAATTCCTATTTGGGCAATACCTAAACATGCAATAGAAAATATAAATGTGGGATTTAAACATGATGTGATAACATATAAAGAAATTCTTAGATTGGAAAAGAATGAATGGCAATTGAAGTCTTTCAATATTTTAAAAGAAGAAAAAATAGTACAAACTTGGTTTCAGTACGGGCAGTTACAGGCTAGATGGAAAGAAGATCAGAAAATTGGTATTTCAATATCATATGGGAATTTGGTAAAGCAAATTAGAGATCAAAGTCGAGCGCATATAAGAAGGATATATAATGCATTGACAGAAATTGACTCAGAAGCGGAACTGGTTAAGGATTGTATGATAAAATGGGCCCAGAACTTTCAAGAACCAATAATAATGGATACTTGGGAGAAAATATGGTTTAGGAATGTTAAATTCACACAGGCACAAAATCTAAGGGAGAATTTTTACAAAATGTTTTATAGATGGCATTTAGATCCCAAAAAAATAGCATGTACGTATCCAAATTGTCAGCCAAACTGTTGGAGATGTGGTTCTGATGATGCAACGTATTATCATGTATGGTGGACTTGTAAAAAAGTTAAAGCTTTTTGGATTATAATTTGGTGGAACATGCAGAAGATTTTTAAGAAAAAGATAAGATTTTTACCACAATTTTTTTTTTGTTGGGTATTATCACTGATTGTACTGCTATAGAAACTAAATTGATGCTGAATTTAATAACAGCTGCAAGACTTTTGGTAGCGCAATACTGGAAGAAGGAGGACCTGCCTACAATTGAGGAATGGACTTTGAAACTTTCAAACTTGGCAGAAATGGCTAAAATCTCGACATATGTGAAAGATCACTCGCAACAGAGATATATAGTGGAATGGAGAAGATAGATTGATCTTATTCAGAACAAATATAGGACTACAAAGTATCATTTAGCATTTGAATAGTTATTTATTGTAATTAGAGGGTATATTTTTCTTTTCTATGGCTAAGGAGAGTTAAAGTGCGATAGAATTTAAAGAGTAATTATAGTAATTAGAATATTTTATAGTAAGATTGTATGATGTAATACCCTGTATTCGGCTCTGGGAAGTCGGGGGGGGGGGTAGGTTGTTGGGATGGGAGGGATGGGGATGGGGTGGGGCAGATGCGATATATGTTTCAAAAATGTATTTTTCAATTAAAAAAAAGATGGCAAGGGATAAATATGAACCAGAAATGATGACTAAAAGAAAAAAAACCTTAATATAAACTATAAGTGGTTTTGGCTAATGAAGAAGTTAGTCTTAACCTCAGTCTAGGACAGGGGTAGGCAACCTCGGCTCTTTTATGACTCATGGACTTCAACTCCCAGAATTCCTGAGTCAGCTGACTCAGGAATTCTGGGAGTTGAAGTCCATGAGTCATAAAAGAGCCGAGGTTGCCTACCCCTGGTCTAGGAGAAAGCTATATCTAAAACAGGTTCAGCTGCTTTTAGTTATCACATTGTTTTGTTTTTCATGCAGCTATGTATCATCTTGGGATTGCTGTCAGATAGCAGGAACTGGACAAATTGTTTGGTGGTGTGTTATTGAGAAGTGAAGCAAGAGAATAGGCATTGCAGGGTTTGTCCCTGTAAAATCGACAACAGAAGAGAAACATAAATTCTCACTATTCTGGCTAGTGGAGGCATACTCATAACAGTGAGAGTATCTACTGTTCCTTCTAACCACTCAGAGGAGAGGGCCTTGCATTCAGCTGTGGGAAATCCCTTTTCCACTTGGGACATCCAGTCACATGAGATATGTAGCTAGTGCCATAATGTATTTTAGTCAGCCTTAAAAAGCTGGAGGGTGTTGCTTGCATGAATTTGGCATTCTATACCAAAGTGGGTTGCCTAAACTTTTCTGTTGCTTGCCTGAAGCCCACTAAGAATAAATAAGAGGGTGAAAACATAGAAGAGAAAATTTGCTATAAATTGCTCACTTCCACATAGCTTGAAATTTTTCCTCCGATATTAACGGGGCAAAACCTGTACAAAGGAGTGGACTACTACATAAAATGCTGAAATAGTTTTTGCTACTAGGGTAAAGATGGTGGATCAGATGAACCTCAGATTCTTCTACACATTGTATGATTCTCCAGCCTTGCCACAAAATAATAATTTGTACTTCAAAGATAACATAAAGTATACTTTTGGCACCTAGCTTCTTGGCAGCAATGTTGAAGCATTCCAAAATAAGCATCTATCTAGGTCAGCTTACCAATTCAAACTGATGCTTTTAAATTGCTGTTGACATCATGTCCCTAATGAAGATACTTCTTTCTTGTCTTCTAGGCTACAGTTGTCTGATATTTCATATCCTTATCATTGGCATCTAACCAAGCTTCAAAAGTTTTGAGCTGAGCTTTGCCACATTTCTTTGAACATTCCAGATTCCTTCTGCTGGCCTGATTCTAGACCTTTGAGCTTCCATTAATTTGCATTGCCTTTTTCTCTCATTGTTGTATGCTGATGGTTGACATTCTTTTTTCTTGCTCTTCTATCAGAGCAAGTTAGAAATCTGCTTTCCTCCCAGTCCTTTTATTCTTTGCCACTTCTGGCAAAGCTGCATTTTGAGTCCAAATTCATTTTGTGGGAATGGTTAAATATGAAGTTCTTATATTCCCAACCTCTCTATATTAGAAGGCATCCTTATTACCTCCCATTTCTTCTTCAACATATCCTGATAAAACTTGAGAATTGCAACAAACACATTCTAGTGCAATATTTTAGCTGTATTCAAGAGTACGTGTGTTACTAGAACCTTACACAAATACATACTATATAGAAAATGAGTTCATTTTAACAAATCATATTGATATAAGTTCTTCTTCAAAATGTTTCCCAACAGGTCCATTCTTACAGACAATGTACAATAGAGGAAGGAGAGATCCTAGTGCAGCAAGTGTCTCCATTCTTTCCATATTCAGGGGAAAAAATCAAGATCTTCTACTTCAGCCAAGCTATTCCGAAATTGGCTCATTTCAGTCTGAGTTAATTTAGCTGTATCTTACTTGTTTTTACAGAACGTTGTTTTTTATTATTGTTAGACATATTGAATGTCCAATCCTATAAATAAATACATTTTAAATAAATGCAGGAAATGAAACCCTGCAGCTAACCATGTATGCTCCCGTTTCAGAATTCATTTTGGAAATTTTGAAGTAAAGACAGAGCAAGTGATAAAGAAATACACCAAAATACTATTGTCATGAGCACTCTCTTTGTTCTGCATGCATCATTTTAAAATTGCATTTGCCTATTTATATGTGTATATTCAGTGTATATGTTGTGAAATCCCAAATTCAGAGTTCATCCTGACTTATACCTGGAATCAACCCCAATTAGAGACAATCCCTCTGACCTGAATTAATTCCACATATGAACTAGTTTTGGCAATGTGCTCTACTATATTGCTGGTCTCACAAGAGATGTGTGGTGGGTAAACAATTACAGGGCTTAGGGAAGCCTTTCCTAATCCAGGCTCCCTCTAATATATGGATTTAAACTCCACAAATTCCAGACCAACATTGTCACTGTCATTGCAGAGAATTCTGCAAGATTAAGGGAGCCTGGATTGATACCTCCATTTTAATTACTCACGGTGTTCTAATACACATTAAAGAAAAGAAGATGTTTATACCAATAAACTCTTGGGCATCAAGGAAGTTTTTCAGCATTGGAACCTCTTCAAAGAATCTGAAAATTGTAAGGAGGTTCAAATGGACCACAAGATTCTGGCATGTCTAGAAAATTCTTATAGTCTTACACAGCACAAGTAAGCACATATTTTCCCTCCCATTTAACTTTTTATATCGTTGTTATTCCTAGGATGCAGAATACATCACATAGGTATATTTCTTACTTAACATCCTCCTCCAGCTTCTGTTCTGTGTGGAAAACCTTAGCTCACTTCTCCAAAAATTTGGCCCTATGTGACTCTTGTGGGCAGACAAAGACGACTCATTCCTTCACTGGTCAAACTCCTGCTCAACAGGTATAGTATACATATGTGCAGTCTTGAACAGATTATGTTCAGGGGTTCCCTTTCTTATCTCTCCTCCTTTTCTTTTATGGGAGAACCACACCATAGTGACTGGTTATTGCCTTTACTACTTGAGAGATGTGTTATGAGTTTGCCAGAGTAGTTGGCCAAACTGGGCATTTTGAAACGTTAAAAAAATAGATTTAAACATAAGGAGGATATGTACTCTCATTCTGAGAGAGGGCAAACAACTACTAAACCAACTTTTTTTCTATTATGGGAGGAAGATTCTGAGCTGTGCTGAGTTCATTTTCTAGATACTTTTTTCAGATATTCAACCTGGGACCTTGATTTTTCTTGCCTATAAGGAGGCTTTTGTTTGGACCTTCTTAGGAAGGATTTCTTGATGTCACCTAAGCTTAATATTATTTAAAGGAGGTGTTATTCTGGGTTTTTTGTTTGTTTTTTTATTGGTTGGTTTGTTGCATTCACTTTGTTTTGTGAAAAGGATGAAAAGCCAATTTTCCACAGGAATCTACAAGTTCTGGTGTGCATTACACAGCACATAGTTCCTCCCATACACTCATCTTTTCTAGTGCAGCATACACTAACAGTATAACTATTTTCATCAAGGGATGATTTACCCAGGCACTAATGATTAATCCACTATGTTGTCTATGCATGATTTCCTTTTATATTCTAGTTAGACTACATTGTAAGAGCTTACAAAGAAATCATTAAAGGGCTATTTGTATGCATTGCAATATATATAGGCAATGATACTGTTTGTTGCACAGTGTTGTTAATGTCATAGAAAATGAATAGATATAAAATCACTATGTTTTAGTTCCTTAGCTTGAAAATCTATCCTGAAAGTGTATCCCCTTTTTTTGCAAAAGGAAAAGAAATAATGCTATTTATATAACTTTCTCATATTTTTCATTTGTAACAAATACTACAGAATGATAAAGATTCCACCTCTTCAGATGCAAATGTACATTATGACTGAAACGAATAAATAGTGCAACTATGACATACTAAGAAATAAATCAGTAATAAGATGAACATCTTGAGTTAGTTCCAGAGTTAGTTTATATCAAAGAGGACCCTTTGAAATCAATATGAAAAGTCATAATCAAATTAAACCCTATTATGATTTTATTATGAGTTAGTTTAATATGGATCCAATCCAAATTTACTCTCAAATAAACATGCATAAGAATGAATAACCATAGATGATGGAACTTAGTTGAATTATTTTACCATTTTTCAAACTTACTAGATTTTAGTCTTTTTTCTGGTATTATGTTAGCAACAAAATAATGGCTTGAAAATTCTAGTATTTCCCCTTGAAAATACAGTGATCTTCTCCTGCTTCCAGACTATGTATTAAACTTATGTTACACTTTCAAGTTCCAGAAAATGATGTATTTCCCATGCTTAATTTTACATAGAATTGTGTAAATTTATTTATCTCCCTCTCCCTTTTTTGAGAATTGAAGGCTTACAAGTAGTAGTGCAATGCAAACACAAAAGATTCATAACATTTCATCATTTTTCTCCCCTGCCTTCCTGCTCCCCACAGATGCCCATAGAGATTGTTCATGTAACCAGCTCTGCCTAGATACGATAATCCTTCAGATTGAAAAAGATATGCTGCTGTGCAATGGATCTGTGGACAGTCTGTAGGCCCAGTCTGGAAGCGCAGAGTCTAGCATAATAAAGGCACTGGAACTCCATTGTTGTAGTAACTGTAGCTGTTAATATGTGACACACTCACAGTTTTCTATCAGTCTTTGGTGGCATATATCTTCACAGCCAGTGGAGATTTCATAGCACAAGGCTCATCAGTGGGTTCGGCCAGCAGCCACAGCTTCTAGTTTCTTTTACTGGATGCCACAGTGTTGTAGGGTTTCTTTCACATATCTTTGTAGCCTTTGTGTGGTTGATCTCAAGATTCCAGTAGATTATAGGGCAAATGGTGAGGCATACATTGGTCATCTGTTCTGATGACAGTACATCCAATTCATCTGCATTCTGATAATCAAAACTCAATGCTGGTAGACTATGCAATCCAAAATATCCAGGTTGGAGACACAATCTTGATAATGAATGACAGGGATGGAGAAGAGAATGCACATGTGAAATTTCTAAAATTCTTTGATGTCTTTTGGTACAGAGCCCAAGACCCACTAACATATAGGAGAGAAGTGATAACCAAAGCTCTGTAGACTTTCAGCTTTCAGGAGATTTGGATGATGTGTGTAATGTACTGGCCTTACATGCTGTAATTACTTGCTTATGTTTAAACTGTTTGCTAATGGCTGAATTCACTTGCATGTGTTGTAATGGTTGCTGGGCCGCAGTAGACTGGCTGTCTCCAGCCGATTAAGTAGGTTTTTCGGTGGGAAACTGCTGCTTTAAATCTGTTGGTTGACACCTAGAGGCCAACCATATAAATAGATGTGCAGCAGCTATTAGAGTGCTTCTGTTATGTTCTGACTATCAATAAAGCCTGTTGCTGTTTGAACCCTCCGTCTTGCTCAATGCCTGCAAGAACCAAATACATAACAATGTGGTGTTTCAGCACTCTTAGCACAAAGCTGCCTTGGTGCCTGGCTGATTCTGGAGTCAATTTTTGTCCAAAGACCCATCACTCAAACTAGTGCTTCCCTTGTATTGAAGTGATTTATTTTTTTCAGATGGGTGTCATCAACATGATTTTTGGGTTTTGGGCTTGGCATTTGGCATATGCTGGCAAAGTAGTTCAGTCTTATTCAGGCTGATATTCAGACCAAAAGCATAGCAGCACCTGAGAATTTTTTCAGCATTAACTGTAAATCATTATCTTTGTGTGCCATGAGCACACAGTCATCAGCAAAGAGGGTTTCTTGAATGATTGAGACATTATATCTGTGGCAAAGTCAAAGAAAGAGCCATCTAAATGCCTCCTTCAGACTCTGAATAGAATGTGACAACATGCAAGTAAAGAATAGATTGAATAGGACTAAGGTTAGGACAGAACCCTGATTTGTCCCATTGGAAATAGCAAATAAAGCTGATGCATAGATTAGTCCAGTGATGGCGAACCTTTTAGAGACTGAGTGCCCAAACTGCAACCCAAAACCCACTTATGTATTGTTGGGTGTTGGGTGGGCATGGCCCATTGGGTAGGTGTGGCTAATTGGTTGGGTATGGCCAATTGGCTGGGTGTGGCGCATTGGGTGGGCATGGCTGTGGTTGTAATGGCAGACTGGGTGGGACTAAAAAGTTCAATCAATCAATTCCAACTTTCCGAAATCTTTTTTTTTCCCCGCGAGAAGTTGAAATTGATTGATTGAACCTCTTTTTTTTTGCACATAGCAGTGAAGGCCTAAAGCAAAAAGGTTTTATAAAACCCAGCTGAAGGGCTAGGACTGGGGCAACAGCACACATGCCCACAAAGAGGGCTCTGCATGCCACCTGTGGCACCCATGCCATAGGTTCGCCACCACGGGATTAGTCATTGGCAAGTTCTCAGAGAGATACCAGTATCTTGGGGAGGGCAAAATAAATATGTATTATTGACTATTCATGAAATAATCTCAACATTCTCCCCTGTCCCCACCATTAAAAAAGACAAAACATTTTACTAACTAGCCAGGACAGCACTGAGAATCAGAACAGACTGTTTTCATATTAAGTGGATGCACTACGTTCTGAGTAGCTAAAATTTGTCCATATTTTTCATTGTCTCTATCATGTGTTATTTTTCTAATCATAACAAGCCTACTAAAAATCAATCTTTGCTGTAAATAAATAATGAATTATACCAGCCTTCTATAGGTATATATGATCAAACCGCTTATTGTAATCCAGGCTGTAAAAGAACATTAGAGGTGGATGGTAAATCATTTGAAGTGGCTGTATCTACGATGGAAAGATACTATCCATGTAATATTTTAATCCCAAAATAATCCAGAAGCGCTATAACAAAAAGAAAGCAGTTTCCAAAATGAGCTTCAAAATAAATGATGTTGGACCTGCAGATGGCCTTGAAAGTAGGAAACTCATTAAAATTTACCAAGCCTAGTTGAAGAATAATAAATGATTGTGTGATGTAATGGCGTAGTGTAAGTGATTGCAGTCAAAGTGGTGTGAACTTTCATACCTAGATAATACACATTACTTTTTAGTTAAAAAGTAAAACATTTTAGAAGGTTTCCAAAATAAATGTCCAAAGAATTATGAATAAAAATGACTTTCTAATAGTGACATAATTACCTTTAAGAGATCTGTGTTTTACAATATCAAGATTCCTACAAATGTCACATATTCTCATTTCTTTTTGTTGGTATGCATTGCAAATAGGAAAACATAAAGCCAATGATACACATGCAAAATATCTTCTACCATGCCACAACATTGTTTAACACAAAACAGCTTTCCTCCAAGCCCCTCCAACTCAGAGATTAGAGTGGAAAGCAGAGAAAGATGCTCAGTGAGGCTTCTTGCCAAGCAATTGAGTAACTCTGTAGCTGTAACCGGCTTTTGTGTGTTGCTCCTATGAATCCAGCTTCTGAGACTCTTGATTTTTGGACTGGCTGATAAACCTGACTTGGCTATCTAAACACTGGAGTGGATTTTGACTACTTCTGCATGCTCAAGTTGAAAAGGAAACCATGCAGGCAAGTTTTCTTTCCAAGAGACTTTGTTGATTTACATTTCTTCCCTTGTCTGCTGTTATCTGCCCAACCTTGAGTAAATTGCTTTCCTCACCTAGCAACTATATGTGTGGAGTGTGAGACCTGAATCAGTGACAGATATATTATAATACAGGACAGCTTACTGTGGCAGTTTATCACCTTAACTTGAAGCTTATGAAAAATAATGTTCAAAACTAAGCCATTAGATCTGCAAGGTTATCATAGAGAAAAACAGATTGGACTTACTCAACTTGCCCACCCAAAGGAGTGACAAGTTTTATTTTTATATTATTACTATTATTTTATTTTGGCATTTTAACATTTTGTACAAATTCAGCTTTTTGGTAGTGTATAGTGCATTGTGTTAACAAAGAAAATTGATTAATGTAGTTATATGTGTTCTGAGAATTTAGACATACTTTATTACAGGCTTGAACTAATTTGTGTAGTTATTTGGGAAAAAATATTCAAGTTCACACTATATTTCAAGTAATCATTCTTGATAATTTCTAATTAGGATGCATAAGTAATACAGTTAAAACTTCTGGTGAATTTTGCCAACTTGGGGGCTTGTTAACATTTTCCTAAATAAATATTTGTGTCAAGACTAATCTTTTCTTCCTTACGTATATCATTCTTTTTATCACTTCCAGGGTCTGCAAATTTATGTTTAATTAAAGGATCTGAATTGTGAATGGAAATTGCTTTAGAGAAAGCTTAGTATCATATTGACTATAGAGATTCTCAGTAATCCAGGTCATAGTTATCCCAAAGGTGGTTTTTCACAAGGCAGCTGGACTTTCTTCTTTTTTCTTTGAAGATGTTAGGATCATATTATATTTCAGCCACATGCTTTTCTTTTAAACTAAGTACAAATGTATGCCCATTAGGGGCATCTTGGGGGAGCGTAGCATCAAAATGGGAGGTATCAAATCTTTGACCCATTTTGCATTTGCACATGATAAAAAATGGACAAGGTTTAATTACCTAGTCACATCCACCTTTCTGAAGTCAGCAACCATCACAGAAGATGGCTGTAATGCCAGCAACATATTCACAACTCAAAGGAAACAAACTATAGAAAACCAGTGAATTCACAAATTACATAGACATCTTGTTCAAAACAATTATGTATTCTATATCAGCAGGTAAATGGTAAAAACATCTTAGTTTCATTTCTACCACTTGGGAAAATATTCTTTGACTGGCAACAATGTCTTATCATGGCCTCACCTGCCCATCCTAATGCTATTTTTTTGTAGGCTATAATAATAAACAAGTGGGGAAATATGAAATAAGGGAAAATAGGAGGTCCAGTGCTACAGATGTATTTGCTACAAGGCAAAACATGAGAAATTTGTTATATTGATAGCAAATATAGTTGCATGAAATGCTAAAGTAGAAATCCCAAAGGTGCTTCTCAAAAGGCAACTGGGCTTTCTCAAGAAAGGGACAACCATGACCTGGATGATTGAGAATCTCTATAACATATAACCAAAGTAGAAATGTCATAAATGGGGGGAGAATGAAAACCATAGTTCTAATCTAGGTTGCGATATTTCAAAGTAAATGAAACTTCATTTAAGAAGAATTCCCTTTGTGACCATTAATTCAAAATTGTCTACTGAATTGTCAAGCAAAAGACAAAATTGTGCATAGACTTCAAACACTTAAGGGAATAATGTTCTGTTTTGAAGCCACAAATATTCTCAATAAAAATTAGACTCTCTTGGTTAAGTATGCAGACTATTTTTATTTAAAAAACAACTTTTCACCCAAATGTTGGCTTTAAATTTGAAAAAAGGGATCTGGGGAAAACTCCTGTAACATTTTAACATGTATAAATATGGCCTTGAAAGACATTTGGACTTTAAAAGCTTGTATCAAATTATACTTTAAAACACATTTAATGGAAGCTTTGGTCTTAACATTAAAGGGTAAGGAATAGTTGTGAGATAACAAAGTTCCTTTTCTTTTTTTTTCAGTCATCAATGAAATCTAACCAAAATCTCTAATTTCTGGAATCAATAATACTGAATTTGAAGTATGTTTGTTCTTTCTGTTTATTCCTAAGAGCTTCAAAACTGCCCCCCACAAAAAACCCAGAAAAAGATAATTGTGAGCTTCAATCTCTCAAATGGAATATTCTATATGAAATAGAAATAAGACCAAAATATGATGGGTTTCTGTAAGTCTTCCACTTGATTTCAAGGTCTGATTGCTTTCCTAATGGAAGCAAATATCATTTAATTATGGTAGTAGGATTTGGCATCAATTAATGCCCAAGTTTTTTTAAAAAGGGTATTAATGAGGAAAATGCTAATAATTCTATAAGAGATATCTGTTTCAGTAGAATTTCAAAACTATATTTCTCCCACTTGAGATGAGGAATGATAGAATGAACAAGCTATGCATTGGAGAATTGGATGCTAAGCATTGTAGAATAGCAAAAAAATCCTAGGAGTTTTAATTTACAACTAGCCCTCATTTAATGACTATTTGTTTAGTGATCATTCAGAGTTATGGGGATGAATGAGATCCTCGAGGTTCAGGCCATCCCAGCACCTCTGTGGTCATGTGATTGTAATCTGGGCACTGGGTTTTTGTTGTGTACTGGGATTCTTGCAAGTAGGAGGCAAGAAACAGGAACATTGCTTTATTCTAGAACATGAACAGAACTGAGAACAGAGGCTTCTATGCAGCTAGTTGGCCACTAGGCAGTAGCTAATAGGTTTGAAGGAACCTATTCCCACCCCAGAGCCAACCAATGATCGTCCTGGAGACTGCATGTCTGTGCAGCCAATGACCATTACACAGACACTCTAATTAGGCAATCTCAAGCAGCATTCAAAGACATGTGAAAACAGTTCAAGTAAAAAGGCCCAGTACATTACAGTTTTCATGAGGGTTACAGCATTTGCAATCTTCCCCACTGGTTTCCCACATGCAAAGTCAACAGGGAACTTGACAGGTTGCTCTGGTAAGTCATTCTCCCCCACTCAGAAGCAGTCAATCTGGGCCTGATCACACCTTATGTTCCTACGGGCTACTTAAAATCTGCTTTGGACTCAACAACCTGTAATCTTGCATAATAGCAGCAATGAGAAGTGCCATGATTTCCATTGCTGATATGATCAGGTGACATTGGCTTTACAACCACATCTAATTACCATCGTTAACTGAGAACTTCCTGTACTTTTTGTTTGTGGTCCATATACCTGAGATGCTGTAAAAGTACTTACTTAATATGACAACTGTGGGTGCTATATCGAAATGAGATGGGTGGCATATAAATTTAACAAATAAATTGATTTTGAGGTTAGTTTTACAGAATGAAGAGATGTCAGTATTGAAGCAAAGACATTTCTTCTTATCAAAATACTTTCAGTTATTTCATACATTCTGATTTCTATTTCTAACCTTATGTCTTATGCCTTTGAAGTAAATAGTTTATTGTATCACTAAAGGAGTCATCAATTCTTAGTGCATATCTCACATAATGGGTTTTAATTCCTGGACTACACTGTAGTGGACTTAAATGGAATTTCATTAATGCCCTTACTACAACACAAAACACAATCCCATCAGGAATTGATTTCTGTTTGACATTTCCTGCAATTAAGCTTATTTATCAACTCAATTGCTTTTTTCAAATGTAACTATTGTACAATAAGGATAAAGATAATAAAAATAATAAATTGCAAATGTCCCTGAGGGACAGTTTGATTGTCAGTATACTTTCCCTTAACAGATAAGGCCCCCTCAACAAATGAAAAGAAGAAGGAAGAAAAACACTTAGCCATGACTCATAATATCCTAATTAGGTTGGCAGACTATTTTTCCTTTATTTTTTCCACTGGGTAGTTACCTTGGGAAAAAGGGTCAGTCTGTGAAAATGAAAAGCAAGTATCTACTATAGAATTTTGATTGTTTTACACAGCTTTTTAAATATTTTATAATGATCAATCTTAGGGCTTACGGAAATTCTCCAGGGAAGCAGAAACACGATATTGTTGGAAATGCTACTTTCATGTTTCTGTCAAATTTCACTTTCAACTACATTATTATAAACACAGTATTGACAGGATAATAAGTTCCTTCTGATTTCCTGCCACAATTGTATCAGGCACATTTCACTGAATTAATATACCAACAGTGTATACATGTACACTGGAGACATTTATTTGGGGACAAGCTGTTGCAAAATTTCATTTTAAATGTATTTTATGTTTCTGTTTTTCTCAAGTGGTAGATTATAAACTGTTTTGACTACTTCGTATGGTCTGCCTTGTTGTCATTTCTTGGTTTTTATATACTGTTATGCAGACTTTAAAAGATGATCATCTATCAACCAAAATGATAAATAAACAATATGAGTATTGTAACCAGGACAAAGTAAGTTAACATTTAGAACTGAAAACTAATGGAAACATACAACAACAACAACAACAACAATAATTCCTATAAAAGTATGGTGTAATAGATGAAAATATTTTTGAAAAAAAACCTTTTACATATATTATTACAGATACATTTTGAATTTTCTCTGAATTCCCAAAACTATGCAGCTTGCATATTATTTATATATTTGTTTTATATCCTATCTTTTTTCTGAAACCAAAATGCTGGCATTCAGCATTTTCTCCTCCAGTTTACTGCCTAACCGTGGCAGGTAAGTTGGGTTGAAAGAAAATGAATGCCTCAATGAGCACCATAATCAAGGATTAGTATGCCTCTTGGTCACATCTCTGTAGTTGATTCAAGGCTATGGCTAATTGTCTACCACAATTCAGGTACTCTGAGCAGGAATATAAAACAAATCAGTCACAGATTTCTTTCTTAGCAATATCATGTAAGCCACAGAAATGAAAGTTTGTATGGCATAAATAGGACTATAATTCACAGGCTGTCTCCCTCGTGCACACACATGCACACACACACACACACACCACAGCTCTAAGAAATCTTTATTAAATCTTCCAAGTCTGAATTGCTATTCCCAGCAATTCCCTGTGCTGGCACGAGCATAACCCCAATGAGTTCCACAGGTTACTCAAATGAAACCAACACTAGTCCTCAAGGCAAAGGCAAGTCCAGTCACTAGGCAAAAGCACTTTCCCAAGGCAAAGGCCAGTTCCAAGACAAAAGCAAATCCAGAGGGAAAGGCAAGGCAAGGCAAGCAGAGGCAACAGCTGAAGAGACACAATTCGAAGTTCAAGGCAAGAACACACAGCAAGAAAACAAACACGTTGTTCCCAACATAGCCTCCAACTGTTTGCTGTGCTAAATAGCCATCTTCTGGTGCAGCTCATCAAGACGGGCGAGGCTTTCTCCTCCTGGCTGACCTTCTCTGCTTCTGCCTTTTCTCTGCCCTACCTGTTCTTGGATCAGGTGCAGAAGATAGTTCCTCTTCTTCATCACTGACTGGCTGCAGCTGCGTGCTTTTCCCACCTGAAGACTCAGGGCTGTTCTGCTGCAGGTGTGCTTCAACCAGATCCCTCTGAGATGGCTGGTTGGAGTCATTGACCAAGTTCCCCTCCAGACATGCCTGGAACTGGTTCATCCTGCTCCAAGCAGACATCTGGAGAGGTATCTGGGGAAGCATCCAGGGAAGTCATCATACAGACTGTACTACCATTCTGTTTTAGAAACTTTCTCAGTTCAAAGACTGTGTACCAGGCTTCCAGTGAAGATGACTGACTGGCTGGTCCAGAATAATTCTTCTGGACCAAAACTACAAAGAAGGGAACTGATTTTCCCAAGTTTATATGACTCTCCTGGATTAGGAAGAATCTCAGAATCACTCCACAAAATCCCCCATGCAGTGACAGTCTACAAGAAGATTCTGAAGTGGTGCTCTGAAGAAGTCAGGTGAGCTGTTTAGCTTGGAGGGAAATGGCTACAATCACTTTGATATTGAAAAAGCAGCCATTTTTAAATTTATTTTTTCAAATAGACAATAAATGTCTTTCACTTCTTAAACACTTTATTTATTATCTTTACTAAATTACAAGAAACTCTTTTCAGTCATAACCAGCTATTAATTTTTGAAGATTTGGGCCATTTGGGGGACATTCTTATTGTTGAAAGACAAGGAGGAGGGGTTACCATAAATGAGCTAAAATAAAGAGTACTGTTTCTTTCTTATTCTGATGGAGAAATAAGAGAACTTTAAAAGTTTTTTTAAAAAATATTTTTAATTTTATTATTTTTTATTAGTCATTGGGAGTTATAATTTGTATTTTGTTTGTTATAGGAGGCTGAAATCTTCTGATTTTAATGGATTCTGATTGGCCAGTTGATTTATTGATTTTATGGGCATGATGTTTAATGACTTTTTAATTTTTGTATTCGATTTTTATTGTGTATTGCCCTGTTCACCGCCCTGAGTCCTTCGGGAGAAGGGTGGTATAGAAATCAAATTATTAAATTAAATTATTAAATTAAATTAAATTTACAAAATACTTTTTTAAAAAAGAAAAGGATTTATTCTTTGAGCACAGGAGGCAAAGTAAGAACAGAAGAAGATGAAGTAAAATAGAAGGCACTTAAGCCAGATAGAAATTGCAAAAAAAAGTAATAATCAAAAAGTATTTAAGCAAAACATTTCATTTTATAAATCAACTATGTTCAAAAGATGTCACAAAAGAGGACCAAGATGAACAACTTACTGAAGTAAGATGAGTAACCCAGAGATGCAACTAAGTGCAGAAAGTTGTCAAAACACAGACTACTGCACAAGTATTTGACAGTGCAAAGGACTTAACTATAACTTTGGAATATAAATCTAATACCAACAATGCTTACTATGATATGATTTAATTACAAGTGCCACAGTGCAACTGAAAAATGACTTGCAAGTAAATTTACAATCCTCAAGATACCAAGTTTGGGATTGCCGGTTCAAACTGGAAATGGAAATTGACTATGTTAACATATTTGTTTTAACAATCATATTGAAAATGTCTTGAAAAAAAGAAAAGTTTATTCTTAGACATTGTGAAGAAGAAAATATTTTACTTCTCATGAATAGAATAGAGCTGGAAGGGACCTTGGAGGTCTTCTAGTCCAGCCCCTTGCTCAAGCAGGAGAACTGTGTCCTATATCATCTCAGACAGGTGATTATTCTATTCTTAAAAATTTCCAGTGATGGAGCACCCATAATTTCTGGGGGTAAGCTGTTCTCTGGTTGATTGTCCTCACTGTCAGGAAGTTTCTCCTTAATTCCAGGTTGCTTCTCTCCTTGACCAGTTTCCAACCATTGTTTCTCATCCTTCCTTCTGGTACTCTGGTGAACAACATGAATCTCTCTGCCTTGTGGCAGCCCCTCAGATACTGGAACACTGCTATCATGTCTCCCCTATTTCTTCTTTTCTTTAGACTAGCCCACA
This sequence comes from Vipera ursinii, assembly GCF_947247035.1. Lineage (NCBI taxonomy): Eukaryota > Metazoa > Chordata > Lepidosauria > Squamata > Viperidae > Vipera > Vipera ursinii. The sequence continues at coordinate 21,262,908 of NC_139515.1, forward strand.
GGTCTGCAACCCACGGCTCCGGAGCCACATGCGGCTCTTTCAGCCGTCTCCTGCAGCTCCCAGTCCTCTGCCATGTGCAGTCCCAAAAAAAAAGTGAGACTAAAAAAGTTCAACCAATCAATTCAAATATGCAGGGTAGGTGCATATCTCACCTTGGCTCCACTCTTCAGTCAAACCCTGTTCTGCACATGCACGCATGTACGCACATGCACACACATTTTTTGCGGCTCCCAGTTTTTCCTTTTGTGAGGGAACTGGTTCCGAGTGGCTCTTTCACTGTTTCAGATTGCTGACCCCTGGACTAGCCAAACCTAAGTCCCACAGCCATTCTTCATATGTTTTAGTCTCCAGACCTTTGATCAACTTAGTTGCTTTTCTCTGAATTTTTTCCAAACTCTCAGGATCTTTTTTGTGATATGGTGACTAAAATTGGCTGCAGTATTCCAGGTGTGGTTCTACTAGGGCTTTGTAAAGCAGTGCTAATATTTTGTGTGATTCTATATCTCTGTTTATACAACCCAGCTTTTTTGGTTGCTGCTGCACACTGCTGGCTCATAGTCAAGTGATCGTCCACTAGGACTCCCACTCACAGTTACTGTTTTTAAGTCAGGTCTCACCCAATCTGTATTCATGTCTTTGGTTTTTCCTGCCTAAGTGTAAGACTTTGCTTTTCTCCACATTGAAACTCATTTTGTTGGGTAGGCCCCATTGTTTAAGTTTGTAAAGATCTTTTGGGATCCTGAGTTTGTCTTCTGGGGTGTTGGCTACTCTTGACATTTTGGTGTCATCTGCAAATTTGATAAGTTCCCCTTCAATTCCCTCATCTAAGTCATTGATGAAGATATTGAAGAGTACTGGGCCTAAGACGGAACCTTGTGGTACCCCACTGCTTACTTCTCTCCATGAGGATGTAGTGCTGTTGAGGACTACTCATTGATTATGGTTTGTCAGCCGGCTACAGATCCATCATGGTGATGTTGTCTATTCTACCTTTTTCTAGCTTACCAAGGAGTAGGTTGTGGTCTACTTTGTCAAATGCCTTACTGAAATCTAATTATACTATGTCTACTGTGTTTTGCTGGTCTACTAGTTTAGTACCACTTTATCAAAGAATGAGATAAGTTTGTTTTGGCACAATCTGTTTTTAACAAACCCGTGTTCACTACTAGTTCTAACTTTTTTTTTTCTAGTTATTCACAGTTCTGTTTTTTTATTATCCTTTCTAGGATCTTTCCAGGTATTGATGTTAAACTGATTGGTCTGTAGTTTCCTGGGTCTGTTTTTTTTCCCTTTCTTGAAGATGGGAACCACATCAGTCCTTTTCCAGTCCTCAGGTACTTCCCAGTGCTCCAGGATTTATGAAAGATGTGGTGCAACAGTTCTGAGATAACATATACCAGCTCTTTCAGAACTCTGGAATGTAATCTGTTGGGTCTCGGTCATTTATACTCATCAAGGTCAGATAGGAGTTCTCTCACCATTTTCTTGCTTATTTTAATTTTTGTTTCTAGTATGTCTTTTGCAGTGGTTTTTTTTGTACGTTGGGCTATAGTTTCTTTTTGTGTGAAGACTGATGCAAAGTATGAGTTAAGCAGCTCTGCTTTCTCCCTGTTGCCTGTTATTTCCTTGCTATCTTCACTCTTTAGTGGGCCTACAGTTTCCTTGACTTTTTTCTTGTTAATATGTTGGAAGAAACGTTTTTTATTGTCCTTGACTTCTGTTGCGAGTCTTTGTTCATTCTGAACCTTTCCTTTCCTGACTTCATCTTTTCAGGTTTGGGCTGTCTGCTGATAATCAGCCTTAGTTATGTGCCGTTCTTTCCATTTTTTGTATTTGTCCTTTTTGTCTTTCAGTTTGTTAGAGAGATCTTTATGCCACGATGCTGGTTTCTTCTTGGATTTCTTGTTTTTCTTTCTCAGTGGTATTGTGCTGGTATGGGCTTTTGTGATCACATTTTTCAGGGTTTCCCATGCTTCTTGGGTTGTTTTTCCCCCTTAGGATTTTCATCCATGGGATCTTTCCTAGGTTCTCTCTGAGTTTGTTAAAGTTGGCTCTTTTGAGGATTAAGACATTGTTTGGACTGTTTGCATTATATTAAATTCCAGTATGACGTGGTCACTTTCACCCAAGGTTCCAGCAATTTCAATTCTCTCTATCACTTCTTCTCTAGTTGTAAGAATTAAGTCCAGTATAGCTTTACATCTAGTTCCCTCCTCCACCTTTTCAGTGACAAAGTTGTCAGCTAGGTTGGTTAGAAATCTGTTTAATCTCCTGCTCACTGCAAACTTTGTCTCCCAGTTGATTTCTGGGTAGTTGAAGTCTCCCATTACTACTGTGATGTGCTTCCTGCATACATTTGTTAACTGGTTGGCAAAGAGTTTGTCTATTTCTTCTTATTGGTTGGGTGGCCTGTAATATACACCTATGGTAATGTCACTTTTTTTATCTTTTATATTGACCCATATACATTCTGGACAGATTTTTGTCTTGGATCATGTGCATTTCTGCAGATATGTAGTGTTCTCTTACATACAGTATAGTCTACAAGTGTAGACTTGTTTCTTTTGAACAATTTGTATCCACCTATCAGTCCATTCCATTCTTGGGTTTTGTCCAACCAGGTTTCTGTTATGCCAACTATATCATATCCTCCCTCATGTATTATTGCTTCTAGTTTGCCCTCTTTGTTCCCCAAGCTTTGAGCATTTATATATAAGCATTTAAGACTTTTATGCTTGTCCATGGGTGTGTTTCCTGTATCTCCTGGTTGTTGTTTGAGTTTTTCTTTTTTTTCAACATTGCCTACCTCATTGTTTGATTTGTTTTCTTGGAATTTGTGATTGGTTTTGGGTTCTAGAGATTCTAGAGGTTGGTCACCTTCCCCCCTCAGTTTTAGTTTAAAGCCCTCCTAATTAGTTGAGGCAGTCTTTTTCCAAGTACATTTTTGCCTGTTTTTGTCAGGCATAGCCCATCCTTTGCCAGAAGTCCTTCGTGTAGGAAATGCAGTCCATGATCTAGGAAACCAAAGTTTTCTTGCCGACACCAACCCTTTAGCCAGTGGTTTATTTCTAAAATTCTTTTTCGCCTCCATGGGTGTTGGCCTTTCATTGGGACCACTGCTGAGAACACTACTTGTGCTCCTAGCTTCTTAACTTAATTGCCTAGCTGTTTGTAATCCCTCACTATTGTACTCAGGTTGTTTGTTGTGTTTGTTGTTCATCCCAATGTGGAGGAAAATGAGGGGTAGTAATCTGTGGGCCTAATTATTTTGTTTTGGTTCTCAGCCACATCTTTGATTTTTGTTCCAAGGAGACAGCATACCTCCCTGGATTGTATGTCTGGTCTGAGGACAAGCTGGAAGCAGAGACTTAAATTTAATAAATTTATTGGAGTTAGGATGGATTTGACTAGTTTGACATATGTAATTATAAAAGAAAGATCCAATGCATTGTTTTGTGCATATAAAGTGGGTATGGAAATGGCTCATTATTTTCATTTTTCTCTTTTTATGTATAATGCTTGAGTAATTCCTAAAGTTTGCAAAATATTACTTACTGAAAGTGAATTTGAAATTATGAAAGTTATTTATTGTATGGCACATGCCTATCACATTTCAATAAAAAAGAGATAAAATATTATAAAATATTATAAGTGTATGTTTAAATTGCACATATAATTTTTTACTTTATTTGTCATAGGAAACCAACAAAGTCTCCATTATAGGCTCTGTTTTGGCACCTTGTCACTATTTTTTGGATAGTTTCTTTTTCAGCTCCACAATCACAATTTATAGTGCCCTACTTATAGAGATCATATGCACATCTACCACGGCCAGTGTGTATCCCACAGAGCAGGTGAAATCCACTTTTCCAGATACAGGACAAAGTGGTCCCTATTGCAAAGGGCAGATGAAATCTATTTTTCCTAATGCAGGGCAAAATTTGACATTGTGGGGGACAATTTTCTATCTAATGTTGTTTCCACATATTGTGTTATTAAAATAATCTTCTACAAGTACTTTAGAATAGAAAGAGCTGCTTGTCTAAATCTCAACCTGTTTCATTCCAGGCAGATTACATCACACAATATTGGCAGGTGGGAATTATCAATAATCTTCAGGTATACTTGGAAGAGGGCTTTTTTTTCTCTTATCTCTGATATGATTCAGAACAGTATGAAAGTTAAAAGGTAGTTAAAATGCAGTAGAAATGACTTTTTTATAAAGATGATTTTTTAAAAGAAATTTTTAAAATCTTAAAATGTATATAAAACCTTTAAGGTTAAATAATTTGAAAGAATATAGTGAATTTGTTAATAGTCACTTCCAGATGAGATGAGCAGCACATAAATCAAATAAATAAATAATGATAGTTTAGAAAAGAAAGAAGTGTAAATAAATATAGATCATTTCCCACAATAGGGAACATGGATTTGCTTAAGATTGTAAACGGTTTTAAACAAAGAGATTTTATTTGGTCTTGTTTCTATAGACAGTGGTGGGGTTCAGCCACTTCGCACTTCGGCAGAACTGGTAGCTAGTTTTTTGTTGCCCAGGCCCAGAATGGACTTCCAGAAGTGGCATCCACACAGAGAACTGGTTGCTCACAGATTCGAACCTGGGCTGATTGCATATTAGGCAGTGTTATTTGCCTCTTGAGCCACAAGGTCTCTCTCGCTCTGTTAGCTTTCTGCAAGGGAAGATATGTTTCAAATGTTAACTATTTAGATTACCTTGCTAGGCCCCAAACATGGGGCAAATCTTTATTTCCTGTTTTCAGCCTATCTTGAAGGCCATCAAACAGGCTGTAGTCACACCGGACAGTTCATATATTTGTGTAAATTACTAACAAAGAATTAAAGGGAAACTGAGATGCATTTCTGACTCTTTAGTCTTCATCAGTCAGCTATACCCTTCTGAGATTCGAACCTGGGCTGATTGCATATTAGGCAATCAGCTGACTGATGAAGACTAAAGAGTCAGAAATGCATCTCAGTTTCCCTTTAATTCTTTGTTAGTAATTTACACAAATATATGAACTGTCCGGTGTGACTACAGCCTGTTCGATGGCCTTCAAGATAGGCTGAAAACAGGAAATAAAGATTTGCCCCATGTTTGGGGCCTAGCAAGGTAATCTAAATAGTTAACATTTTATATATATATATATATGAAAATTTAATAATTGGGTAATTATATAGAATTGGCTTGTAATAACTATAGGTAATGTAAAAAGCTGAGGCCATAACTGCATTAGTATTTTATTGTATTGGAAAGGATAAGAAGGCAACACCTTTTTCCTCTCTGCTTTTCTTTATCCTGCACTCCCATTTTTTAATTTTAATTTTTATTGTATTTTATGCTATATTAAACCTTAATATATGTTATTAAGTATGTTATTAATGTTTCTTTCTCCAATTTTAAAACCACAGTCGTAATCCAATCCAGTTTTCCCCACTATAAAGTATATATATATATATATATTTATTGAAAAGTTTTAACATACATTTTATCTTTAACAATCCCCCCTCCCCCTCCCTTCTCCCTCCCTCCCTATAAAGTATATATTGAGCATATAAACCTCACAATGTAGCCTTTGTACTTTCCCTAGACCACAACTGAAATAATTTAAGGTTGCCTTTAAATGTTCTAGTTTTAAAGCAGTGCATTCCTTATTTTCTCACAAGTTTTACTATGGGGTCAACAGAGTGTCCTTGATGATTGTGGTTGATGATTCAGTCAAAAGCTAAGACCAGACTAGTCCATTTGTCCACTTTAGGCTGCTGAAATTACATGACATTAACTAGGGGGCAGTAGCCATAACAGCTCTTTTCCCACTTTTTGCTGTTCTTTCCAGCTAAAGATGCTACTTGAATATTTCTAGGTGAATTGTTAACACATTGTGTTTTAAGGTCCCAAATCTAGAGGCATCAGTTGCTGTAGTATAAAAAAGGTAAAGGTTCGCCCGCACATGCGTGCTAGTCGTTTCCGACTCTAGGGGCCGGTGCTCATCTCCATTTCAAAGCTGAAGAGCCAACGCTTGTCTGAGGACGTCTCCGTGGTCATGTGGTTGGCATGACTAGATGCCAAAGGCGCACGGAACGCTGTTACCTTCCCACTGTAGTGGTCCCTATTTTTCTACTTGCATTTTTACGTGCTTTCAAACTGCTAGGTTGGCAGAAGCTGGGACGAGTAACAGGCGCTCACTCTGTTACGCGACACTCGGGATTTGATCCACCAAACTGCCGACCTTCTGATCGACAAGCTCAGCATCCTAACCCACTGAGCCACCACGTCCCTTGCTATAGTATAGGGCTGCACAATTACAAATTAGAATGATGATACACTCTTACTTGTTCAAGTCATCTTCTGATCCTCTTTTAAAAGGTCATTATTAAAAAGCTCCATCACAGAATGCACGCTGTTGTTATTCTTATTAATGAGAATGAAAAACTGTGTATTTATGTAGCATGCAATCAATCTGCTGTTTCTTGACATGTTTTATATCAAGCAATAAAAATGCAGTAGCTGGTTAAATCTTATGGTCCATTCAATTACAGAGGGATCCTTCTTCAGTTTAATTCACTTTTCCCTTACAAATATCATTGAATCTGATAAATTTTTATGAGGAACTCATACAAAGCTAAAATCTGGAATAACAATGAGGCAGATACCATGCAGACTGTATCACATTGCTCTGCAAGTAATTCACCAGCATGATTTATTTGCCAATTTTAAACATAAAATTCCACAAGAGAAACTTTCAGTTTAATGACTACTGAGTCTGAACTGACCTTATACAGGTTAGTTAGTTTTACACTGACTGAATAAATTAAAATGCTTATAAAAATGCACACATCTCCAGAAAATGATAGTAAGTATTCCTTCCAAGTTACACGAGATGCAGTATTCATGTGTAAAGTTTTCATTAGATAATATGCAATAATCAGTTAGCATGGGAATACAGCAAAGGAAGTCAAAACTAAGGGAAGCCACCTGCTGGCCAATGAGATTTGCCCCAATGTTCTGTTTCTCACACGCAGCCCTGATCATTATTATTACTACAATCAAACGTCTGTTGAATGTATCCCAGTAGGAGCATATAACACCTGTTTTTGCAAAAGCACATTGGCTTCCAGTTGCACTCCAAGCCACATTCAAACTGCCTGTTACTATATATACATCCCCGTATAGCTCAATCCTAGTAAAGTCTGCCAGCATACAGAGGTTAAGGCAAGATGATGGATGGAACACAGCATACAAGCCTTTATTTTACTCATTCATTCATTCATTCATTCATTTAATGTATAGCATACAATGTCAGGAAAATCTACAAATACTAGACACAATGCAGTCCTGATAGCATAAATTGCTAGCTCATTCTGTTCAGCACTTGCGTACCTATTCTTGGTGAACTAGCTTACACAAGCTGACTAGCAGTGCTCGGGTTGCTGACTCTTACAGGTTCCTCTGCTGATCTCGCCTCGCCTTGTCTCATATTGTGTTGTCTCACATCTGGCCACACATGAACACAGCAAAATTGTACTGAAATGGTACCCATTTATCTACTTGCAATATTGCATGCTTTCTAACTGCTGGGTGGCAGAAGCCAGGGAGCAAGCAACTGTTGTGATTCAGGGTCAGCCTCTGGGTTCGGCATTTGGGTTGGTCGATTCAGAGGAGGAGGAGGGGGTGTTGGAGAGGTTGCTGAGGGGGTTGGAGAGCTTGCTGATGAGAGCCCTCAGCCAGGCCCCTCCCACCTGGTTACGACACAGACCCAGCTGTGTGAGCCTGATAGCGTGGATGAAGATGACCCACAGCTGGCCCTGTTCAAGGACGCCCAACGCAGGAGGCAGTCAATCAGGAGTAAACAGAGGAAGGCAATGGGGCACCTCGGAAGGAGGCAGAGAGAAGCCATGCCCTAAACTGTTTAAAAGGGAATGGGTGGGAGGGCTGGTTTGCTGAAGGCAACTGTTTGAATAGTTCCTGTTTCATGGTTCGTGTCTTGTTTTGCTCTATTTGCTTTTGTGTTCATAAATTTGGCAGGCTTAGTTCCAGCCTCTTGCCTTCTTGTAAAGGGGTTGTCCCTGTCTTATCTGCAGGGCTGGTAGTAGGCTGGTACAGAACAGCAATGTGAGCTCACTCCGTTTTGCAGAGCCACGCTTGAACTGTGGGAGTTTAAACTATTTCTGGATGGTAGTTCCAACAACATTAAGCTGCTGTTCCACCATGTGCCCCATAAAAGTCTGTTTGTGGTGTATACTTTTTTGGGGCACAGACAAGCAAACTACCATGAATCAACTAGGGTAGGATCTTGATAGTTGGACTTAGGAATTCCCTTTCCAGTTAATTCAGTTTCGTGCTTTTTGAAAAGGTCTTGAAATGTATTTTAATTCTTTAGCTTTTCTCCGATAGTAGCTATGCTTTAACTCCTGCCAGAAGTTACTTATTGATCCAGCTATATCTTAACAGTCCCCCCTCCCTTTCTAGTTGTTTTGTTGCAGTAATTTTGCTTAGGATTTTAGATAGCTTGATGAAGTTGTTTGTTTATCCTGGATGGTTTTATTCTTAGTCTCAATTACTATTTAGTAGTTCTATGGCTACCTGAAACAAGACAACTTTAGAGTCTTGGATCTTCAGAAACAACTGCTATTTATCATATGGCAATTTCAAAGGTCACAATTGTTCTGGACAAAGTCTTATGGAAGGAAGCCAGACTCTGGAAGGAGAATAATAGATGTAGCTCAACGGACTTTTCACAGCTTCACTCCAATTTTTTTACCTTTTGCATTTTGATCAGCCATGCATTTCAGTCCAATGTAATTGCTGCATCTGTTTTCCAATAAGCAATAGCATTTTCTCCATTATCAATTGTGCATGGCTTTTATGTTTATGAAACCATTTTCTAGGCTTTTAATATATCTCCACCACCCTCAGAATAATTGCTTTAATCCTTTATGGTGGGAACAAATGATTGGGAGGGAAGAGATTGATTTTAAACCGTGATAGCGTACCTGGTGTGTCATCTTGTAAGCTTCAAAATTCTGCTGCAGTTTTACTCCTGCTGAGAATATCAGACGTTTCTGCTCTCAAATTCTAAGAGTAATTTAAACTGACAAAGAAAAGTATCTGCATATCATACATCCATAACTGTTCTGTAAACTGATAATAGAAAATGTAAACAAGAAGAGAAGACTGGAGGAAAGACATCTTCTCAAAATGGATGGCATTGATAAATTGCAGAATTTATTGTGATTTCTCTTAAAATATCATTGCTTGCATTATGCCCATCATGCATTTTGACTCCTGCTTAACAAATTTAAAAAATGAGCCCCACACAAGCACATGTTCCTCTTTCATTCTGTTGATCAGATTATCATTTTCACCCTTTTTAAATGGAATATAATATTTAGAGTTGCAAGCTGAAATTGAAGACCTTGCATGTCCCTTTCCCAGGTGCCACTTACTTGACATCACGGACATAATTACAGTAAGTTCTTTACTTGCAACTGATCAAAGTTACAACAGCCCCTCCCCCCAAAAAGGTACTTATGACCAGGTTCTGAAGTTCAGATGGCCTGCATGCAGTAACAAGACTGTATTTTGGGGATTCAGCAACTGGACTGCATTTATGGCTGTTTGCAGCAGCCCAAAGTCACATAATCACTATTTACATTTTTACCAAAAAACAGTCTTTACTTTGTTTTCAGAAAAAATGTGCATAGCAAACATTGGATTCAATTGATTACTCTGGATTCACTTAACAATCATGGTGATTGCTTACAACTGCTGCAAAAAAGTTTGTAAAATTGGGTTGGTCATGTGATGATCTGCTTTACAATTGTTATTACTTACAACCATAATAGGCAAGCTCCATTATGGTCATAGATTGAGGGTTGGGACCATTTTCTTTCAATCTCCCCCCCACCCCTTTGGTTACCTAGTAGTCCTGTTTTCCTGATGTGGCATTCTCTTCTCTTATTAGCTGCTACTATTTGTTTTAATAGGGACACTGTGACTCAGTGGGTTAGGACGCTGAGCTTGTCGATCAGAAGGTCGGCAGTTTGGCGGGTCAAATCCCGAGTGCCGCGTAACAGAGTGAGCTCCTGTTACTCGTCCCAGCTTCTGCCAACGTAGCAGTTAGAAAGCACGTAAAAATGCAAGTAGAAAAATAGGGACCACTATGGTGGGAAGGTAACAGCGTTCCGTAAGCCTTTGGCGTCTAGTCATGCTGGCCACATGGCCACGGAGACGTCCTCGGACAAGCGCTGGCTCTTCAGCTTTGAAACGGAGATGAGCACCGGCCCCTAGAGTCGGAAACAACTAGCATGAATGTGTGGGGGAACCTTTACCCTTTTATTTGTTTTAATATGTGCACAGTGGTACTTTCTGTGATGGTATAGCTGAAAAATCAATTACCTTTCACAGTTCACTGTCTGGATGAATTTGTTCAAGTGCATGGTTTTTAAGGAACTAGCTTTTACTGAACAGTTTTGTCAACCCATCTAAAGCATGATTTTCTAGAATTATAAGTGCAAAACAAAGAGAATAACTTTATATTCATAACAAAAATATGAATTTAAAACAACTGCTTCATTGCTTTTTCTCTTAATATCCTATCTATTATTGTCTACAAGACAGGGTACAAATAGTATAATGCAAATGATATAATGCAGATATATAACTGTAGCACTTCCATGATGAGATAATCATATTATTCTGACTTTGTCAGAGTTTGTTACAGCTGTTGGTAGGTTCTTTCTCTTTTGGATTCTCTAAATTGGACTCTATCAAACCTACAAGTTAATATATCATACTGTTCTGTTATTTTTTTTTAACTGATCGCAATTCTAAAATTATTCTTGAAGTCAAATTACACCAGGTTTGGCATACAACTTTACCCAATATGTGATTTTTCAAAGCTCAATATTCATAACTGAATACAAGCTGTTTAGATATACTCTTCCCAATTATATCCCCTTTATGTATAAATATTTGAGTAGAAGAAATGAACACTAGAGAATTTAATTTACTGCTGCTCATCTATATTGCTATGGGCTCCATATTGGTAGACATAAAAATCCATGAAAGACTTCTAAAAATCTTTAGGACTAACAAATATTGACTAACACTTTTTTTACAACCATGATAGCTTACTTAGAGGATTGTTATTCCTTGGTTAAAGGTTCTACTTATGATTCTATAATACATTACAGAATAATGGTATTTCCTGCCAATTTTATTTGCAAATGTATGTATGTGCTTTGTTTTTAACTAGGATAAAATTGATCCTGAGTTTATTAAAACTATTCATCATTCTTTTTTTTTTGGGGGGGGGGGAGAATAAAATGTAAATTGTTCAACTTCATCTTCTATTTCATTTGTTTACTTTATCCTGTTTAACTGCAATATATGAATTTTGTTTCATTTCTTCTGATGCATATATTGAATGCTTGGACAAGAGAAGGTTCTTTTCCCTTCTTCTAGGAAATAAAGTTACATAACAATCTAAAAAGTCATTTCCATAATGCATTATGGTCCAGCTTGTTAGGGAAAGCTTTCAGGCAGCTGTCTAGCTAATACCTGAAATAAATGTATTTTTTTTTGTTTGTTTGTTTCAAAAGGGTGGACAAAACCCTGAGCCGCCACATTGCCCAACTCTTTCTCCTTCATGGAAAAATAAATTATTCTCATGAAATATGAGTAGACTATCTCCATCAAGTTAACATTTTTTTATTTCTAAAGCTTGCATTGTAATAAAAGCAGAGACTAAAAATCTACGTACAGTATGTTTATTTTGATGTGGAAATTCTATCCCCACATCTCTACTATGATTCAAGAAGCAGAAATGGTATGAATGGTATTCAGTTATACTAAATGTTCTCTAGATCCATTCATAGAAATGATAGTATAGCTAAGACAAATAAGACAAACTACAGTGTGCACCTTGTGAACATATTCTCATAGTATATGCAGTACAATGTAACACAAAGGTACGTGGGTACAACCATATGCATGACTTCCAAACACTGCAGAATCATTGTCCTCTTTTTTCCCTGAATCCAAAGTCAAGGATTGTATTGTTGTGTACTAAACTGTTGGAATACAACAGCTTGGCAAAGTACAGTACATGTTCTGTGAGTTGCTACCCGTATGCATGCAAATCTTTCAGTGTACATGTCATGCTTGTAAATCTGATTTGATTTGGAACTTGTGTCAGATTTGCAAATAAATGTAGTTTCAACTTAAAAATTGAATGTTCAAACCAAGCTTATTCTATGTGAAGAATTCATTTTTTTCTGGGGGAAACAAAATGTTTATATGCCCATGTAAATGTCCAAATCAATTTGGAACTATCGAGCTCATAGTTTTGAAAATATAATATAATTATCTGTGAATCAATTGTCCACATTTCTCAAAGCTCTAGTGCCAATACAATCTTTGCCCATTGAATGAAAAGCAACTGAATGATTCTACTGTAATGACAGGGCCACAGTGCAGATTATACTACATTTATTCATCAGAATCATATGAATATATGAACCAACCCACTGACTCACTCAATTTTGGTATTTAATAGATATATGAATCTGTTCCCACTCACTGTAGTGATTTATATTCAAATATGAATTATATTTTTGTTCTGAATTACTGTTGAAATTTTCAAATATGAATCATTCATTATTTTTATGTAATAAAGCATTCAGAGCAAAGATTTTAATACAGATAGATACTAGATAGTGCTATTACAACTTGTGATTCACATGGCTGAAATGTTCTGTAGATGTTTAATAATCAATGTTTTCCTCTCATTTAGCTGTGAAGTTCATTGTGTGAACTTTGACTGAGTAGGTGAAAAATGAGAAACAAATTCAAAGGACAAATAATTAACCCTATTTTTCTAACCACCAGAATCTTGCTAAAGCAGTTTAATTTTATTCTTACTTTCACCATTCAGTAAATTTGTGATGTGCAGTCATTCTAGCCTACCATGTTTGGTAAAGCCCTGCCAATTTATTTAGTTTTTAATCAAATATGTCATATGAGTCCCCCAAAATTGATTAATTCAGCAAATCAGAACTACACAGAAATGTATTGCTCCCATGCAGCATTGTTCTATAATCTCCCAGGACTTGAAATGGACACCTAACATTAGAACCATCATTAAAGAAGCACAACAAAAAATGTTCTTACTGTGCCAACTCAGAAAGCTCAGATTGCCCAAGGAGTTGCTGATACAGTTCTACAGAGGAATTATTGAGACTGTCATTTGTACTTCTATATCTGTCGGGTTTGGCACAGCAACCAAACAGGACAGGTACAGACTCCAACAGATAGCTAGGACTGCACCAAAACAAACAAACAAAAAAGCAATTGCAACCAGCCTTCCTTCCACTGAGGACCTATACACTGCATGAGCCAGAAAGAGGGCTGAGAAAAGAACTACAGACCCTTACATCCTGGACATAAACTATTTCAACAATTCCCTCAGTATGCCACTACAGGACATTGCATGCCAGAACAACTAGGCACAAAGCCATTTTTCCTCCATGCCAACACACTGCTAAACACCCAATTTCCACAGCACTGTCTTATGCCTAAAGATATTTACTCATGTAGAAGGGCTGTATTGCTATTATCCTTTTCATCTTCTATCTTTCTTACTACCTTCTCCTATTGGTATCTTATGATTTATCACTTGCTGTTTGTATCTTATGATTTATAACTGTATCTTATGATTTATGATCTATGACTTACCACTATGCTGTTTGTATGTACACTGAGAGTTTATTCACGGGAGACAAATTCCTTTTGTGTCCAAACACACTTGGCCAATAAAGAATATTTTTAATTCCTAATATGCCTAACATCTTACATCCTGCAAAGATATCTTTAACATCAACAAATATCAACAGTATACAACAATACATATACAAGCATTGACAAATTAACCATCAGTCAATTGAAAAGGCAGCTTTACTTAGAACAGCCTACATCCTGCAATGATATCTTTAATACCACCAAACATCCATATCTGCCTATCCCAAGTCCTTAGGAAGGACTCAATAGGTGGATAAAACTGCCAAATCCAGTCTGAATATCTGGCTGACTGTGAGGCAAACCATAAAAAAAATAATTTTAACATGGGAATGAAAGAAGTAAACATTGGTAAACATCCAAATTTATTTATTGCAACCGTGAGGCCAGATACAAACAAGATATTGAATAAAAGAAGTAGTACATCCTTCAATATATATGTATATACATATAAGAGAAAAACCAATAAATATATTGAAGTCTAAAAATAATTGAGAACACAGATACTAAAATCAACCTAAATAAAGTACTATAAGAAGTTCCAGGCTTAAGTAATGTCAATAGCACTTAAACTTATATATCACTTCACAGTGCTTACAGCCCTCTCTAAGTGGTTTACAAGGTATTGCCCCCAACAATTTAGGTCCTCATTTTACCAACCTTGGAATGATGGAAGTCTGAGTCAACCTTGAGCCAGTCAGGATTGAACTGCTGGCAGTCAGCAGAATTAGCCTGCAATACTGCATTCTAACCACTTTGCCACCACAACTCTTCATACAAATGGTAGCTCATTACTAGATGAGTTGAAAGATTCTTTTTGAGTCCTTTTCTGAGAGTAGTAGCATTCTATTGTAGATTTGATAATTTGAAACTCTTGATAGTCTTTAAAGCATCCAAAGGATCCTATAACATTTAAGACAGGGGTGCCAAATTGCTGGCCAGCAGGCCGGATGCATCATCTGGAAGCTGCACCCACCCCATTGCCGGCAATGGCAAAACCATCCTGATATGTTGCATGACATCATATGATGTCACGAGTTTGACATGTCTGATTTAAGAGATAAAAACAGGTAATGGATGCTTGTGCCATCAAAATCCTGTCACTTTATATATGCTTTGAAGTTGACACATAAGCAAAATGGGTAGAGCTTCTATCACTTGGTCATAACTATCATCTTGACTTTTTTTACTTCCAAGTCAGCCAAGTGCTCCATGAATGGGACAGGAGAAGCACAAAACACCTGAAAGGGAAGAGTCCTAGATCACTTGTAAAGCTTCATTTGTTTTAAGCAGAAAGAGCTTTAACTATGATAAATTCTTTCTAATGTAAACTGCTGTCAAATGGTAAATTATATAGAAATCTATGGAGGGATGTTTAATAAAATTATGTCTTGTTTTTACAAGGCAATTTGTTATAATTTGGTTGTACTTAGGAAAGTACAGAATAATGCATCCCTCTGCATAGAGGACACATTTTACTTATTTTATCAAATTTATAAGGTTGCCCATTTCACACATGATATCCTTTTTCTTTTTCAGAAAAAAAGCTGCATTGGTTCAACTATCTGCTGAAAGCGTGCACTCCCATCATATTTTGAAAGAAGCAAAGGCAGAAAATAAGAGCCGGCTGATTACTTTGTATTATTACCCAAAGGAGTAAGTAGAAACAGTAATAAGAGTCACCATTTCTAAGCAGAAGTAGCTCACAAAGTTTTGATACTCAAGGCAGAAGTTATACTTTGCTATTTCACAAATACAAGCTGGGCAAAATGAAACTTTTTTAAAAGAAAACCAGGCAAAGATGTAGGATAGCAAATAGTTTTGGAAAAGAAAAGAGATCTGCTTAATATGGAAAACACACATTGTTTCAAACTTGGAATGCACTCTAACACAGAGAAGGTAAAGTCAAAACTAGCCAGTTCTTTTCAATGTTCCTCTTATATTATGTTTCCCACAGCTTTCAGTGAAATGACTTACAGACTCCATATATTCTGTCCAATTTTCAGGTATTCTGTTTTGCTTGCAGGTGAATAGAAAAGAATGAGGGGCAAGCAAAGAACATGCTGGCTTGATAGCATCAAATCTGATGCAAAGTTGAACATACAACAATTGAGAGAAGCTGTGCTTAACAGGGTAGCATAGAGACTATAAAGTCACCAAGAGTTGGACACAACTAAATGGTTAGAAATAACAAATAGACCTGGAGCATTTTAGAGAAATGGGAAAAGCAGCACTGCATTGCTGACAATTATTTATAGGCAAAAGAGAAAAGCTATTCCCACCTTTTAGAAACTAACACACAAGTAATGTCTGGGTTATGGCAAACCCCCTTGTAGTCAGAGAGGTGGGGAGCTAACTAATGAGTAACAGCAAACAAACACTGGACCCTAAAGATATTAAAAAAACCATGCTGCACTTTATTCTTCTTACATCCTTAACCATTCAGGACTGAAAACAAAACAGTCTCTTTGAAATGCAACCTAGCCAACACAGTGCTAGGCTTCATTAACAGAGGGATAGAATTAAGATCACATGAAGTGTTAATACCACTTTATAATGCCTTGGTAAGGCCACACCTTGAATACTGCATCCAGTTTTGGTCACCACAAATGTAAAAAAGATGTTGACACTAGAGAAAGAGTACAGAGAAGAGCAACAAAGATTATTAGGGGATTGGAGGCTAAAACATATAAGGAAAGGTTGCTGGAATGTCTAGACTAGAGAAGGACTAGGGGTGACATGATAGCAGTGTATCAATATCTCAGGGTTGCTGCAAATAAAAGGGAGTCAAGCTATTCTCCAAAGCACCTGAAGGCAGGACAAGAAGCAACTAATGGAAACTAACCAAAGAGAGAAGCAAACTAGAACTAAGAAGAAATTTTCTGACAATTAGAACAATTGATCAGTGGAACAACCTGCCTCCAGAAGTTGTGAATGCTCCATCACTGGAAGTTTTTAAGAAGAGATTGGACAACCATTTGTCTGAAATGGTATAGAGTTTCCTGACTGAGCAGGGGGATGGACTAGATGACATCCAAGGTCCCTTCCATCATCATCATCATCATCATCATCATCATCATCATTATTGATCATTGCACAGTCAGCCAGATGTTCAGACTGGATTTGGGATTTTTATCTACCTGTCAAGTCCTTACCAAGGACCTGGGATAGGCAGATGTGGATGTTTGATGGTATTATAGATATTGTCACAGGATGGCAGCAGTTCCTAGTAAGGCCACCTTTTGCAATTGACTAATGGTGAATTTGTCAATGCCAATGGTGTTCAAGTGGTGCTCCAGTTATTTTGGGATTGCACCCAAGGCGCCTAGTACTATTGGTCTTACCCTTGCTTGCCCTTGCCACAGTCTATTTCTATTTGTAGGTCTTTGTATTTTGTTATCTTCTCCAGTTCTTTCTCATCTATTCTGATGTCACCAGTTGTTGTTGTTGTTGTTGTTGTTATATCAGCCATACAAAAGAAAAATCCTCAAATACAAAATATCACAATAAAGGAAAAAATGAGACAGGCAGTTATCAATGGGCACCTGAGCCTCAGGCCACAGACAATTTCCTTTCTGTGAAGTCTCTGGCCTTTTCCTCACATAAGGAATGAAAGAGGAAGAACTAGCACTATTTAGTGCCAAAGGAGCCACCCAAGCACCACAGACAGATGATGGAGTCTGTTTATATAGGCCTTGATAAAGGAATTTCCAGCACTTCCTTGCCAACCTTCTCTTTATTATCCTGCTCTGCTATCTGCCATCTTCTCTACACCTGACCCTCTTTCAGCATTAGCCAGTACTGAGCCTGCAGGCACTTACAGTCAGGAGTTGAATCTTATCTATGAGGAATCTAGTGGTTTTTTTTTTACCACACAGGTTAGAAAATCTAATTGTATTATGAATTGGAACCTATGGACAGCTGGCTAGACAGGGTTGTAGTTGTAAAGAAAAAAGGATGAGGGAGTTCTTTATTTGCTACCTGAAAAAAGGCATGATATAAAACCTGAAAGCCCCCCCCCTTAACTATTAACATTGATTTTTAATTCATCCTTGTCTTTTAAAATTTTAGCTATTGTTTTTATGTTTTAATATTTGGTTGTAGACCACCTACAATCCCTCTGTGAGGGAGGTGGGCGGTTTCAAAATTTGATTAATAAATCTTCCAAACAGACAAGCAAAAATATGAATCTTGAAAACTAACCAAGGGTGTCAAGCTTAGAGAATGTTTAGGGACCTGAATAATATTCGGTATAAGGTGTGGACACAAATAAAACTCATTTCTATTCTGTTTGTAATTGAATATTGTATCACTGAACTTTGAATGAGGGAACTGGATATACCATATGAGTTTCCTGTATGAGCAATTTCCAATAATGAACAAGAAGTCCATCTCACAGCAATATATCAACATTGTTTTGATATATTTTTGCCCCTAAGAAGAATAAAAGGAAACTCTATAGCAATGTATAGTATATGCTTAGAGATGATATCTCAGAGTTATGACAAAAGCCCATTAGGAGCTCATCATAGGTGAATGTGAACTGTTGGTGCTTATGCTGTGAGAAGTAAATAAGTGATTTTCAGCTCCACTGCTGTATTTTTATCACACCATTCACTAGTAATAAACTCAGATTTATAGTGGAGGAAAAATCCCCAAATGTCATACAAAATATTTCTCAAAAGGCAGCACTATAAAGAGAGATGGGCAAATAGATTTAATAAGCTATCTTTATTTCTCCAATGTGTTCAAGCTTATCAGAAGCATATAGTGAATGAAACAAAAGTTCTGGACTTCAGTTCCACCATAAAAAGTTTACAAGTTTGATATATCTCAGATAAATCTTGTGGATCTCTATTGTTGTTGTTGTTGTTGTTGATGATGATGATGTTGATGATCATCGCACAGTCAGCCAGATGTTCAGACTGGATTTGGCATTTTTGTCTACCTATCAAGTCCTTTCCAAGGACCTGGGATAGGCAGATATGGACGTTTGAATTGATGGTAATACAGATATTGTTGCAGGATGGAAGCTGTTCCTAGTAAGGCCTCCTTTTGCAATTGACTGATGGTGAATTTGTCAATGCCAATGGTGTCCAAGTGGTGCTCCAATAGTGCCTATTACTATTGGTACTATCCTTGCTTGCTTTTGCCACAGTCGTTCTGTTTCTATTTGTAGGTCTTTGGATTTTGTTATCTTCTTCAGTTTTTTCTCTTCTATTTTGCTGTCTCCAGCAGCTGCCACATCCACTATCCAGACTTTTTTGTCTTTCTTATCAGCAGTTGTTAAGTCCAGGGTGTTATGTGGCAGGTGCTTGTCTGCTTGAATTCTAAAGTCCCAGAGCAATTTAACATTTTCATTTTCTATGATTTTGTCTATTTTTGTCATGTCCTCGTGGGAGCCTGAATCTGCTGAGGAAGATGAGCTGGAACTGGAGCCAATGGAGATCAAAGGGGGGCGTCCTTGGCTTCGGAGGAATATGGGGAGGAGCAGGCCGAAGCAGGCCAGGGCCTTTCAGGATTGAGGCAGCTTGAAGGCAGGGAGGAACACGGACAGGATGAACATGAGAGACAGAGCTTAGGTGATGAACAAGAGCCACCCTCCTCCTGACCCTAGAGCATGGATAGTGGAGAGAAGGAGAAACTACTCAGGAAGAGAATGCTTCACCTTTTGCCACAAGGCACACCTGGGGACTGAGACTTAAGGAGGTGCTGTGGGGAGGGCCATTTGTTGGGAACAAATGCTGAACTATTGGAGGTTTGTGTGCTGTTGCTGACATTGGAAACAACTCTCTGATCTCTTGTTCTGTTTTGTGATTTCTACTGGTAAACCCTGAAACTCTGACCATTAGACTGGCTGACAAACTTGATTTGATGCTCCAAACCTCAGTTTGAATTTTGGCTTCTCTTCTGAAACTATTCAGGCAAGCTTTCATTTCCACAGACTTATTAGATTTTGATGTATGTTCCTTTCTTTGTTATCTACTTGGCCTTGAGTAAATTGCTGTTCTAATCTAAAAAAAATTGAAACTACTTGCAGCCAGAGGCTGCTGAAGGTGTGTGTGTGTGTGTGTGTGTGTGTGTGTGTGTGTGTTGTTACTTGTTCTGGACTTGCCAGGAATGTGGGAGCATTTGGGGAACTTCTGGAGCAATAAAGGGGCAGTTTGAACTGCCAGCTGACTGTGTTGCCTCTGTACTGTGCCCTGGGTCATCACAATTTTATGGTCCCACCAATTCTTGCTTGTAGGCCAATGATATTTCTTGCAGGTCTTCCAATGCACCATTGTTGCTACTTTGTCATGCCACTGCTTGTAGTCAGTCTGTGTGATCTTCTTCCAGTGATTTTCTTGCAGCAGCTTACCAGGTGGTCCACTGTTTCTTCAGCTTCTTTGCATAGGTGGCACTTACTGTCTGTTGCTGTCTTCTCAATTTTGACTTTGTATACATTTTCCTTAAGGCTTGGTCTTATGCTGCCAGAATTAGTCCTTCGGTCTCTTTCTTCAACTTTCCTGCTCTTAGCCATTGCCAGGTCTTGTTATTATCTGCTTTCCCAGCTATTTCTTTAATGTACTAGCCATGTAGTGCTTTGTCTTCCCATGCCTCCATTCTGTTCTTCATTTGATCTTTCTTGAGGGCCAGTTTGGTCTCTCCAGTAGTCAGTAAGCCTTCCTGATATACTAACTTCAGTGTATCTTTATCTTTGTCCTTCAGATATTCTTTGAAAGCCATTTTTTCTTCTTCAACCATCTGATATACTTGCAACATTCCATGCCCACCTATTTGCCTTGGTAGATAGAGTCTGTCAATGTCAATATATGTATGAAGGATTCACTGTCATTATTTTTTCTGGTCTTCCTATCCATTGCTTTTAGTTCTGCTTGACTCCAGTCCACTATTTGATCTGTGTATCTAATGACTGCAATTACCCAGGTGTTGATTGCTTTCATGGTATTTCCTCCATTGAGTTTGGATATTATTGTTCTTGTTGTTGTTGTTGTTCACACAATCAGTCTGATGATTAAATTGGATTTGGCATTTTTATCCTCCTATTGAATTCTTCTCAAGGACCTGGGATATGCAAATGTTATTGTCTGATTAGGTTAAAGGTATCATCACAGGATGTAAGCTGTTTTAAGTAAATCTGCCTTTTGCAGTTGTTGAATAGTGATTTTGTCAATGCCAATAGTGTTCAAGTGATGGTCCAGAAATTTTAGGATTGCACCCAAGGTGCCTCTTAATGTTAATATTATCTTTCTTTCTTTTGCCACAAACTTTCTACTTCTATTTGCAAGTCTTTGTACTTTGTGATTTTTGTCAGTTCTTTCTCTTACTATCATTATTTTAATGTACATACCTGTACATCTCGTACCTGTGACCATGGGTTGTAGTATTTTTCAGCCAGAGATTACAGCCATGAGTAAAGAACTGCACATCTGTCTCCATAATACCTAAAAATATATATTTCTCTTTCTATCTTTCCAATGTTCTCCTTCAGTGTTTCTTGTGCTATAGGAATAGCAGGATTTACTGTTGTTAAAACAGAAGGAAACTGTGATATCTCTGTCTCTATATTTTTCTACTACAAGTATTCCAGGACAGGTTGCACACACCTATGACAGAGTACCATAGATTATATGCAGAAGGATTAAGTAGTAGCAGAAAAGCTCAGAAATTAGAAGGCCAGCTTCTGCTTCAGTGTCCCTCGATTCTTCATGCAGACCTTGCGAGTTTCATTTTGTCTATTTCCATAAACATGTTATGCAGCTTATGCAGATTTTTGTTAAAAATGAAGTTATCTGTATTGCTTGTATGTAATTCTGTGAGACAAAGGGTGTGCCTGGATCTGCAATTGTTTAATCACATTATCTTAATCTCAATCACTCAGTCATTTTGAAAGGTCAGTCATTCAGAACAATATCATACAGAGGCAGACAAATAGCAGAAAGAAAGAAATAACCATGGCTTTTAAAATGGAGTGGATAGTTGAAGAAATGTAGACAAACTAAAGACTGAGGCTAGTAGGGACTACATTACAGGTCAGAAAAATAGATTAACAGTTTACAAGGATAAGGATGAACAGGGAATAGTTTTGGGGAAATGTAGTAGATTAGATAAGAGAAAACCATTAAAAAAAGATTTTAAAACCACTCTTTTTTCAAGGGAAGCTGCCTAAACCAATGTTTTTCAACTTTATCCAGTGGAAGATAGATGGACTTCAAATTCCAGAATTTTCCAACCAGCAATGCTGACTGAAGAATTCTGAGAGTTGAACTCCACCCATCTTCCAGAAGACAAGATTGAGAAACATTGGCCTAAACTTGGTGGAGCAGTGGGCTAATGCCTCCTTAAGTAACACCAGCTGCCTGCAATTATTGCAGGTTCGCATCCCACCAGGCTCAAGGTTGACTCAGCCTTCCATCCTTCCGAGGTAGGTAAAATGAGGACCCAGATTGTTGGGGGCAATAAGCTGACTTTGTAATAATGCCACTTGGGGTGTGTGTGAAAGCCCTAATAAGCAGGCATATACATAGAATGAAGGCTATTGCTAAGCACATTTGATTTGTGCTTAGATTGTAAGCCGCCCTGAGTCTTTGGAGAAGGGCGGGATATAAATGGGATTAAAATAAAATAAATAAAAAATAAACTAATTATAAAAACCCAAAGAAAATATAATGATGTGGATTCATGATATTTTCTTTGGGTTTTTATAATAATGGAGCAGTAAGGTTTTGAAATTAAAATACTATTTTGAATAAGCAAAGATTAGAGGAGTTCATTAAAATCAAATGCTGTTCTTACTCTTCTGTTATAATTAGTTTATTTTTTTATTTATTTTATTTTAATCCCATTTATATCCCGCCCTTGGTTTTATCCCTGAAGCCATCCAGGAAAGGAAATACACATTGATATGAGATTTCTCAATATTGTATCCTGAGCTTCATGATGTAAAAAAGCATTAAGGTATTGTGAAGCAACAGGAAAAAATGATGAAAGTTGAGAAAGTTTAAAATCTACTCTAACACTGATATATGTTTGATCCAGTCAAGACAACCCAATGACACAGCAGTGAATGTTTTTTCCCCCAGGGACTTTAAAAAAAAATAAAAATAAAATTGCAGCACAATTTGCCATTTGCTGTGAATGACAGATTCATTAAACTGGTAGGCAGAATGTTCCAAGCAGTGAAATAGCTAGAAAATATGTACACAGACATACAAAAGTGAGTCACCTTATTTGGTGCACTGAAAAAGAGAGCATTGATATAATCCAAAAGCAATTATCACAAAGTTCTAGTGATTTAAAAATTATTTGTTGAGTATAAACAGGAAGTTACTCCCAGTGGTAATTACTTTTCAAGATTCTCAAAGTTTGATTAGGACTCATTTTCAGGATATGCCCTCAAACCATGCAAAGGCTAAAAACTCAGAAAAGTATTCAGAAGAGCTAACAAAATTTTAAAAAGGGGTAAAGGATTAAAAATTAAATAATATTATGCTACAATTTTTTAAAAAAGGGTGTACATATTTTTATATACTTAAAAATAGCATTCTAATTCAGAACTTAAATGTGGGCATTGTGTGGCTTTTGTCTCAGACAATGCCTTTGTAATTGCAGTCAAGCACGAAGGAAATCTCCACCTTCTACACAGGAAACAAAGTAGAAGGGAAAAACTGCTTGGGTTGAAAAGGTCTAGCAGCAAAATTCATAGTGTTTAGAACATCTAGCAGAGAATCTATGGCATTTCGAGCATCTAGCAGCAAACTATAAAGTACAAACTTTTTTCTTTATAATTTCCTAAAGGTAAAGGTAAAGGTAAAGGTAAAGTTTCCCCCGCACATGCATGCTAGTCGTTTCCAACTCTAGAGGCCGGTGCTCATCTCCGTTTCAAAGCCGAAGAGCCAGCACTTGTCCGAGGACGTCTCCGTGGTCATGTGGCCAGCATGACTAGACACCAAAGGCGCACGGAATGCTGTTACCTTCCCACCGTAGTGGTCCCTATTTTTCTACTTGCATTTTTATGTGCTTTCGAACTGCTAGGTTGACAGAAGCTGGGACGAGTAACAGGCACTCACTCTGTTATGCAGCACTCAGGATTCAACCAGCCAAACTGCCGATCTTCTGATCTACAAGCTCAGCATCCTAACCCACTGAGCCACCGCGTTCCTCTATAATTTCCTAGTGGATCACAATTATATACTGTATATTGAGTTGTGTTAGAATATTATTTTTATTTATTTTATTTATTTTAATTCCATTTATATCCCGCCCTTCTCCGAAGACTCAGGGCGGCTTACAAGCTTAGCAGTAGCCTTCATTCTATGTACATGCCTGCTTGTTAGGGCTTTCACACACACCCCCAAGCGGCATTATTACAAAGTCAGCTTAATTGCCCCCAACAATCTGGGTCCTCATTTTACCTACCTCGGAAGGATGGAAGGCTGAGTCAACCTTGAGCCTGGTGGTGACTCGAACCTGCACTAATTGCAGGCAGCTGGTGTTACTTAAGGAGACATTAGCCCACTGCTCCACCAAGGCTCTTATATTAGTAGCTCAGGTTGGTAGTTGGGCTGTTGGTTTTATCTCCAAGCTTGGCAATTTGGCTGCAAATGTTTTGTCTCCATTCGGGGGGGACATCTTCAGTGCAATTTCAAAGCGCACTGAAGATGTCCCCCCGAACGGAGACAAAATGTTTGCAACCAAATCGCCAAGCTCGATCAAGCTAACAGCCCATATACTGTATATATCAGTCTATTTTGTAATTGTGACCTGTGTGGTGCCCATAGAATTAAAAACAAAAACAATTAGCAATAAAATAATGGCAACTGAGACAGACCCTATTCAAATCATAAATAGCATATCACTACAATAATGGGCTCTCTTAACCTGCATACTCCATGCCAGAGGGAATCTCCAGGTCTCCAACAACTTATGATATGCTCAAGGGATACAGTGTTCCTGAGGGCAGGCACTGCAGTGGACAAAGCACAACATTATAGGTTTATACATTTTGCTTCATCACAACAGACTAAGAAGTTGTATGCTAATGGTTCATATGAAATTATCAAGATCCATGCACAAACAAGGATATTTAATTTATTTATTTATTTTATTTATTTAATAATATTTCTATACCGCCCTTCTCCCGAAGGACTCAGGGCGGTGAACAGGGCAAGAATAAAAATACAAACTACAAAAGTTAAAAATAGATTAAATAAATGCCCACGTACTAAAATACATCCATAAAACCTAGTAAAATAAAAATAACAAACCCCCCCAATCCCCTCATCAGGCCAGGCCAGCTTGTTCAAAAAAGTATGTTTTTAGCTCGCGGCGAAAGGAGCGAAGGTCGGGCGCCGTCCGGAGCTCAACCGGTAGCTGGTTCCATAGCTCCGGAGCGCCCACAGAGAAGGATCTCCCCCTGGGGGCCACCAGTCGACATTCTCTGACCGGTGGCACCCTGAGGAGGCCCTCTCTGTGGGAACGCACAGGGCGGAGGGAAGTCGATGCCGGCAGCAGGTGTTCCCTCAGGTACTCAGGACCCCTGCCATGTAGGGCTTTGAATACCATTACTAGTACCTTGAATCTCACCCGGAAGGCAACTGGCAACCAATGCAGCTCACGGAGCAGAGGTGTAACGTGGGAGTATCGGGAGACTCCCAACACAACTCTCGCGGCTGCATTCTGTACCAGTTGGAGCTTCCGGGTGGTCCTGAAGGGCAGCCCCATGTAGAGAGCGTTGCAGTAGTCTAGTCGAGAGGTCACGAGCGCATGAGTGACCGTGCATAGATCATCCCGGCTTAGATAGGGCCGCAACTGGCGCACCAGGCGAACCTGGGCGAGTGTTTTGCTATTTATTAAGCTGAAATTCCTATTCAGTGAACTAGTATTAAAACTACATTTGATTTTGGGCAGAAAGAAGGTTTCAGCTCTTAATGGACAGATAGTCTTTTGGATGAATTTCTTAAGCTTTTACCCTAGAACAAACAAAAAGTAGTACAGAAGTCATGCAGTATTAAACTTTTATAGATCTACTTGCCATGTGCCTTGAGCAAATAGGGCCTGATCAGTTTTGACATCAGCTATCAAACTGTAAGATTCATCTTCTGGGCAACCACAGTTACTAGCACTTTCTCATTTTTGAAAAATGTGTTATTCATTCACAGAGTAAAATTTTCTCTGAAGGTATTTTCAGTATGATCTGAGGGGGAAAAACACACAAATAAGGTTTTAGAAGTTCCTCAGGGTAGTCAGCAGAAGGATATGTCAAAAAAGCACAAGGAAAAGTCACCTCTGTGTGATGATGACATTAAGAATCAAACTGTTCAATAAGTATTTTTATGGAAGAGTCATCAGTCATTGATCTAATTCACAAAGCAAAATCTGCTGTATATAAAACCTTGCAGGCAACAAAGAAGTTTAGGAGTATGGACATTTAGGAGTCAACCCAAAGTTCTTTGGCTCCTGTTGGGTTTCATTCATTGTTTGGATTAATTTCTTGATCTGCATTCAGGGAAGAATTTTCTAGCAATAGCATAGTCTGCTTCATTCTTGGTTCTTACAGGTCGTCCTCGACTTACAACTGTAATTGTGCCTGAAATTATGATCGTAAGTTGTGTCAGCACTTAACTGGATCACTACATGAACATGACTGTTTTTATGACTTTTATGTGGCAGTTGTTAGGTGAATGACCATGCTCATTAAATAAACACTATAGTTGTTAAGCAAATATAGCAGTTATTAAGCAAATCCATTGTCCTCAATGGGTATTTTTAACCAGAAACTGGTAGTAAATGCTGGTTTCCAGCAAAAAACAAAATCATAAATCACAATCACCGCAAATGGCATAAATGAGGGCCAGTTGTCAAGAACATGACCACAGTTGGGGCAGCTGTCAGAATTTTGAATCTAGATTGTAAGTAACCGTGGAGATGTCTATCATAACTTTGAACAGTCACTAAGTGACCAGTAATGTTTTATTTAACTGGATCTTTCTTTTTAAAGTAGTTGGGGGAAAAGGACAAAAATAAATACTTTTTGTACACTCTGCTGTCCACCACACATTACATAAAGCTAGTGCTTATTTCTGATCAGAGTTTATTGGAAGAGAGATGCACCTAAATATATTGCATTTGGAGATTCTGCATTTCTTCTTGTCATAACATCCTTTGGATGACTATTAAAGGAAATAAAGTTATACAGAAAAGCCTTAACTAGTGCATTGTACATCATGTTCCCTTCATGAATTAGGAAAATATTTTTGGAATGAAAAGATTTATTAAAGCTGCATTTACTGTGAATTCTTTTTAATTGCCTATGGTTTCTAATCACAACTGCTTTCTTGTTGCAGAGTGTTAGAATTTATCAATTTCTTCATGTAGTCAGAAATTCTAATATTCCATCTATTTTCTGTCTCACAGCAATTTCAGACTTAGCTGAAGTAAATCTACAAAAGCAGGCTTATTTTTTTCTTATCGAAAGGCTCCATGACTTAATTTTATTTTATTAATTTTTTTTGCAATATTGAGCAAGGGATAATAATACTGATTTCCTGCTGCAAACCAGTGTATTTTGATAATATAATATTACAAAAAAATTATATATAAGACTTCTGGCAAGGAATAAAAAAGTAATCATGAACGGATAGTACCAGGGAAAAATCAGAAGAAGAGAACTTGCTAAAAATAATATTTTTTAGAAGTTAAATTTCAAGAGAGCAATTTTTAGGCTACTTCAGAGGTAGGCAACTGTGGTATTCCAGATTACTCATGGGGATTATTTTCTAGATGTACCCTAGTGCTTCATTACCTAGATGAACACAAAAATTACTTTCACATATTTACATTTGGGACTTTGTGTGCTGTAGATCTTGAGTTAAGACTTCAGCCTTTAGTCACCTGAATATGTGTGGGTTTAAACCCGTAAAGATATTTGTTTCTGAGTTCAGATTAGAGAGCTATAACAGAGCACCACCACTTCACTCCCAACCTTCATGAGTATATCTGGAATGCCTGAAGGAGACGAATATCAACCTTGCCTTGAACTTGCTTCCAAAATTCTGATAAAACAAAATTTCCAGTTTAGTTATGATTCTGTTCAAGCAAGAACAAGAATTGCTGTCTTGTAATAGAGCTATTAGAGCTGGTCTGCAAATTTCTTGGTGATCACTAGAGGGAAATTGGCATCTGATTTCTGCAGCACAGATCTGGTTATCCACCCTTTAGATCTTCCAGATGGATGTAGAGGGTATAGAAAGTAAGGACACAACCGGTACCATATTTCATGTTTTGCTCTCTTTCCAGTTGAATTCTGCCTGAGCAAAATAGTTGAAATGGCATATTGCAAAATTGTCTGCAGTGAAATTGAGTTTAATTAATTGATTATGGGGCCTCAACTGCATTGGTCACTTGTAGAAGACTTATAGAGGTATCAGAAGGAGAACTGTGAAACATAGGAATGGAACAAAGAAGAATTTAGGAAGTAAATGTACTGCAATTCCTCAGAAAGGAGGACCACTACTTAATATAGAACCTATCACTCCTACCAGCTACAGAAGGTTTCATTTTGTGCAGATAAGATGTACAGCCCTTGGGATGTCCAGTGTGAGGTGCCAGAGGGCTTAAACCTTTCTCCTTGCTTTAACAACTACAGGAAACTGCATGTACATTGTTATCAATATAGGGATGGTGTTATGTCTCTCCACCCTCACTCAAAAAGGAAATGCCACCTAAGTGCCTGGATTGTTAGGATTTCAGGGGGATGAGGGGCAAATGACATGGGCTTTGTAGTTTGTTAGCTAACATAGTTACTTTACATTTGTAAAGTAACTTTGTATTTTAAAAATAATTACTTTATATTTTGATTTGACTTACTTTTCTCTCTTTTAAAATGGTGATAAGGTTTTATAAAACCATTAGACTCAAATGTAGGAAAACTTATCATCTTATGGGTGTATGGATTGATTAGACAGCTTCTAAATTCCCTAAACTGAAAAGATAAGTTACAGAAGTATGGCTGGATACTATTTCCTGTTAAGGAAAAATTTTCTTAGTGTCAACTGGCATTTGGTTATCTAACTTCAAATAACCTTTGTGGTTGATTTACTGTAAAAAGGAGGGGTTACTTTTATCTTGTCCAACGAACTTTCCTCTTTCATTTCTTCTTTGTTATGTTAACTATAAAAGGGGATGTAAGGTAAGGATTGGGGTTCCCTCTTTGAATGAGAGGAATTCCTTTTGTCTGAATATTTTGAAAATTGTAATAAAATGATCTTCCTGTCTCTGGCTGTCTCGTTGAAAAATATGCATGCTGAGGCAGTGCCTAAAAAGAGCCATATTTGGCCTTCAGGGAAACAGACAGTCTTAATCCCAGCAAGATGGAATAGCTGTCAATTAAGAAGTCTTCCGGTTCTAGGATAAGTTAATTTTTGATTCAAGATGAAGTTGTACTCTCCTGTCAAGACCAAGCTCACAATCTGTGTTCTTTCTTGACTCACAGCTCTTACCACATGAGCAAATCAAATTTGTGATCATGAAGCATTTATATAGCTTTATCTAGTTTTCCATATGTTGCATTTCCTGGAGCAGGAGACTATAATGATGGTCACTCACAAATTTCTCATTTGTCTGGATCATTGCAATTTGTTTTACATGGTCCTACTCTTGAAGACTGCTTGGAACCTACTGCTAGTCCAAATGCAGAAGTCCAGGTAGTAATGGGTTCTGCTTTATTTACCTGTGTGGGTTGCTATACTATGTTTCTACTGTAATGTGTTGTTACCAGTAAGTTTCCAGCTCAAATTCAAGGTGCTGATCATTACTTTACAAGTTAGAATCAGGATTAAGATCCAGTTTACTGTATGATTAAAGCATCATACTAGAAACTGGAAGATTATGAATTCTAGTCTTGCCTTGGACAGAAAGCCAGCTGGGTAACTGGCCATTCACTTTATCTCAGCCCTAGGAAGGAAGCAATGGCAAACCACTTCTGGAAAGCCTTGCACAATAAACTGTAGGGACTCATCCAGGCAATCTCCAAGAATCAGACACAATCAAACAGAAGGAGAAAAAAAATCTCCAAACTGCTTGTTTTACTACTCTGATACATACATATGAAACAGGGCAGGGAGGGAAGCAAGCAATGAAAAGTTTAGCATAAGAATTAGAGTAAATTGTCTTTACAAAGACAGGCGAGAGACCGCAGGCAAGGTTAACTCGTTTATTTGGTTCAGCTCCCGGCAGCTGACTGTCAAAACAATCCGGGTTTATATAGGGAACTGTCAAACAGCATAGCCAATCAGGTAGCGGTATTTCCCCGCCGTTCGGAGAACGGCCAATCAACTAACAGTACTTTGACAGCTCTGCGGCTGTCAGGGAATTCCTCTCAGCTGAGCGCTTAGCTCAGTTCGGAGGACCGGGTTGAAGACTTCCAGATTTGACAGTTCCGGGAACTGTCAAATCTGGCGCGTGCGCGTTGGCCCCCGGCAGCCCTTTTGACAGCTGTCAACGGGAATGGCGGCCGGCTGGGCGGTGCGCGTGCGTCGTTGCTTCGGGCGGCCATTTGACAGCTGTCAACTGTCAAATGTCGGCCGGCTCAGCTTTTTACTTGCGGCTTGGGAACTACTGGTTCCCAGATATGATTCACCCCCTTTCCCCCCCCTGAACAGATATGTTATGCATAACAACAGTTGAACGTTTTAAAACAGTATGGTTAACAGGTTTTTTAACAGATGGTGGGTTTCCCTTCCATTCAAAGTCCGCGAGGTATGCGAGGGGTTTTCTGGCTCGGCTGGACCGTTAGGGACAGGGGGTGCTCCCTTCGGGTTGCGTGGCCGGAGGAGTTGTTTCTAGGTGGGGCTCAGCAGGTGGTTGTGGGTCCTGGGGGAGGAATTCATCGGGCCCGGGGGTGTCGGCTGGCGTAGGCTCACCCAGAGTCGGTTGCAGAGAGGGGTTGGGTAGTGATCTGGGTCGGAGCTGATCCGTGTGTCTGCGTTGTATGAGTCCTGTCCCTGTGTCCACTGTGTATGATAATGGTCCTGTTTGGTCCAGGATAACCCCCTGAACCCACTTATCCCTTCCCCCATAATCTCGGGACCAAACACTTTGTCCTTTGGCGAATGTTTTTGGCTGGGTGTTTGGTGTCATTTCGGCTGCCAGTCTGTCGGGGTGGAGTCTGTCGAGCCGTGTCACCAGGCGGCGGCCCCATCGAAGTTCGGCCGGGCTTTTGCCGGTGGTTGTGCAGGGAGTAGAATGGTGGGCCAAGAGAAATTGTGACAAGCGACGGTGCCAGTTCCCTGTGATGATTCTTTTGAGGGCGTCTTTGGTGGTCCTCACCATAACCTCCGCAAGGCCGTTGGACGATGGGTGGAAGGGAGCCGATGTTGAATGCCTAATACAATTTCTCCTCGTGAAGATCTGAAAGTCATGAGAAGTAAATTGAGGGCCATTGTCTGAAATAATAACGTCGGGGAGACCGTGTGTTGCAAAGATTCCCCTGAGGGCTTGAATGGTTGCGGCAGACGTTGTGCTGTGAACCGGGAGAACCTCCAGCCATTTGGAATAACTATCTACAACTATGAGGAAGACCTGTCCTTGGAAGGGCCCGGCATAATCAATGTGGATGCGGGACCAGGGGTTTTTTGTGAGTTCCCATTTGTGAATTGGGGCTCTGGGTTGGAGTGGGCGGGATTCTTGGCATAGGTAGCAGCCAGCAATGTACTTTTCTATGTCTTGGTCTATTCCTGGCCACCAGACGTAGCTGCGGGCCAAGGCTTTTGTTTTTACGATGCCAGGGTGGCCCTCATGTAAGGTGTCCAGTACTTTTGGCCTATGTTTGGTGGGCACAATTACCCTGCACCCCCAGAGTAAACATCCTAAGTGTGACGTTAGTTCATTTTGCCTGGAGAAATATGGCTGAAACTCTGTGCCTGGGCAAGAGGTTTGCCAGCCTGTGTGTACCCATGCTAACACTCTGCTAAGTGTTTTGTCTGATGAAGTTGCAGCAGCGATATCTTTTGCTGTCAGTGGGCATTCTGGGAGCTCTTGAATAGCTAAGATGTTGCCTGCTGGGTCTGGGTCTGGCTCTGTGTGGGGTAGGGGTAATCTGCTGAGGCCGTCAGCGTGACACATTTGGTGTCCTGGCTTATATATTAATTGGTAGGAATATGCTGTGAGGAATGTTGTCCAGCGCAACATCCTGGGAGATAAGATTTGGGGGGTCTGACGGTCCCAAGTGAATAGTCCTAACAATGGTTTGTGATCTGTGTAAATCACAAAGGGGCGGCCGTAAAGGTAGTCGTGAAATTTTTTAATTCCCGCCACGATTGCCAGGGCTTCTTTATCTATTTGGGCATAGTTTCTTTCCGTTTTGGAAAGAGTTCTGGAATAGTATGCCACTGGGGATTGGGTGCCATTGTTGTCTAAATGGCTTAAAACTGCTCCGATCCCATATGGGGATGCATCGCAGGCTATGCATAGAGGTTTGTCCTCCTGGTAGTGGGAAATAGTTGCGTTGCTGGAAAGCATTTGTTTAAGTGACTTGAAACTGTTTTCGTGGGCTGTAGTCCACTGCCAGGCTGCCCCTTTATTGAGCAGTCTGTGGAGGGGTTCTGCGATAGTTGCCTTCCCTGGTAGGAAGGCGTGATAAAAATTTAAAAGTCCAAGGAAAGCTTGGAGCTCGGTTTTATTTTTTGGGGTAGGGGCGGCCTTGATAGCAAGGATTTTTGAGTTTGTGGGGTGAATTCCTTGCGAGTCGATCCTGTAGCCTAAGAAATCTGCTGACGGGACGCCTATGGAACATTTTTCACGTTTTAGTTTGAGCCCTGCTTTTCTAAATCTTAATAGTACTTCCTGTAGTCTATCTGCTAAGTTGTTTTCTGATTCCCCAGCGATGAGTATGTCATCGAAATAGGTGCAGACACCTGGGATTCCTTTTAAGGTTTTTTCCATGACCTCCTGGAAAATACCAGGGGCCACTGAGATGCCGAATTGTAGGCGGTTTACCCTGAAAGTGCCACGGTGAGTGACAATGGTTTGTGCTTCAGCTGTTTCCCGGGTGACCGGTAGCTGAAGGAAGGCATGCGCTAGGTCGAGTTTGGCGAATATTGAGCCGGACCCTATTTCTGACAGCACGTCCCTGACAGCAGGCACTGGGTATGCGTGGGGATTTAATGCACGGTTTACTGTTGCTTTATAGTCCACGCATATTCTCACGTCACCGTTTGGTTTAACTGGTGTCACTATGGGGGTTTCCCAGGTTCCCCCGTCTGTTGGTTCTAGGACTCCCAGGCTGACTAGACGGTCTAATTCTGCTTCGATTTTTTGTTTTAGCGCAAAGGGGACCCTTCTTGCCTTGATGCGGATGGGACCTACCTCAGGTTTTAATTTGAGGTCTATAGGGGGGGCCTGTATATTTGCCAAGCGTTCCGTCGAAAACGTCCGCGAACGCCTGGCAGACCTGCTCTAATGTTCGGGATTGTATGCGGTTGGTGCCCTCCAGGTGGATGCCTAGAGCCTCGAACCAGTCTAACCTAATGAGGGTGGTCCTGGGAGCCTCAGTGATTTGGATTGTTAATTGCCCATGGAATTTTTTGTATTCTACCCTTACTTGTGCCTGCCCCTTTAAGTGGATGGCGGCCCCCTGGAAGTCTGCAAGGAGTATTTTGGAGGGCTGCAGGGGGATACGACGTCTGATTTTAAACCCAATCTTTTTGAGAGTGTCCCAGGACATTATTGAAACGGAGGAGCCGGAGTCGACCTCCATTTCACAGGGCACTCCTTGAATTTTGACCCAGATCTTAATTTTGGGCTGTAAATGGTGGATGGGCGAAATTTTTTGTTGAGCCCGAATGGACAATACTGAGGGCTGGGGAATTTCCCTGGCAAAAAGGGGGACCCTGGTCCTACCTGCCGGAATCTCCTCAAGCTCGTGGAGGGTTTCCTGGTTCGAACTGCGACACGCGGAGCGAATGTGCCCGGTCTTCCCGCATCCGTGACATTTGGCATTTCTGAAACGACATGTGGCTCTGGCGTGAGCCCCGCCGCAGCTGGCACACTTAGGTTTTTGGCCTGTGGAGGTGGGTCTTGGGCCGGAGGCGGCTGGCCTGAATGGCCTGCGGTTCTTTCCGGGGTCGGTGCCCATTTTGCTGAAGCGGGACATGATGTCGTCGACGCCGGTGAAGGGTTCAGGTTGCTCGCCGTCCGGTTCCCCGGCGTAGTGGACTGACCCGGCCGGGCTGCTTCTGAACGTCGGGGAGCCTTCACGGTGGCTATCTTCATAGGCCATGATCTCTAATGTGAGTTGAGCGAGGTCTAACGTGGGTCTGGCTACCAATTTCCGCTGGAGCCGCTCGTTGGAGAGACCGACGATGACCTGATCTCTGATACGGTCTTCCAGGTCGGGAAATTGGCACCTGCGGGCAGCGTGACGTACCCCAGCGATGAAGGCTGTGGTCGTTTCGCCCGGTTGCTGTCGGCGGCGGGCGAAATGGAGGCGCCAGTACAGCTCGGACCGCCGGGGCATGAAGTGCTTGCTGAGGCGGTCGGTTAGTACGGCGTAGGGGACAGTCGCGATGGGGTCTGGGCTGCAGAGCCCTACGGCGATGTCGTAGACGGCAGGCCCGCTGAGACACAGGAGGGCGGCAGCCTTGTGGCGATCCTCCGTTATCTTGTTGACTACGAGGTAGCCTTCAACTTGTCCCCAGTGCGATTCCCATCCCTCGGGATGGCGGACGTCAAACTCTCTGACGTGGCCTAAATTTGCCATGGTCTGGATCCACGGTGCTGTTCAAACTGCCGAAGGGTTCCTTTGCCCTCGATGTGGCTTCAGCAGTGACTTTCAGCGAGAGGGATCGGAACTCCTTCGCGGAGGCTAACTCAGCAGGCAGTTCTGTAGTACCGGGATCCCACCCTCGTCACCAGGTAAATTGTCTTTACAAAGACAGGCGAGAGACCGCAGGCAAGGTTAACTCGTTTATTTGGTTCAGCTCCCGGCAGCTGACTGTCAAAACAATCCGGGTTTATATAGGGAACTGTCAAACAGCGTAGCCAATCAGGTAGCGGTATTTCCCCGCCGTTCGGAGAACGGCCAATCAACTAACAGTACTTTGACAGCTCTGCGGCTGTCAGGGAATTCCTCTCAGCTGAGCGCTTAGCTCAGTTCGGAGGACCGGGTTGAAGACTTCCAGATTTTACAGTTCTGGGAACTGTCAAATCTGGCGCGTGCGCGTTGGCCCCCGGCAGCCCTTTTGACAGCTGTCAACGGGAATGGCGGCCGGCTGGGCGGTGCGCGTGCGTCGTTGCTTCGGGCGGCCATTTGACAGCTGTCAACTGTCAAATGTCGGCCGGCTCGGCTTTTTACTTGCGGCTTGGGAACTACTGGTTCCCAGATATGATTCAAGAGTAGGAAGAGGACCATATTTTTTCTGCTTGCCATGTGCTGTTAAATGTCAGAAACCTAACCTCTCAAAAAGTAAAGCTTCCTCCGATAAAGTGTCATATCCAAACTACAGCTCACCATTTGGGGATATAATATAAACAACTTTCTGCTCCCAGCCAGAATTGGCTTCTACTATAAATCCTTACAGTATAATTTTTACTTGAAATCTCCCCATTAGGTATTTTTAGATGACATAAAATTCTCCTTTATAATTATTATTTGTATTTATGTGTGCTACAGTAGATAATCTGTGACAGAGGACTACCAGAAATTAAATTAGTTTTAAAATGGTCTGTGGTTTCCAATGAAGGAATCAGGAATTCCAGCTTTTTGAATGTAACTCATCTCCCAGGGTGTGACTTCTCCCTTAAATCTAGAGAAATCTTTGTCGCACAAAATAAATTACTTGTATGATGGGTTTCAACAGCTCCTGTCTCTTTCTGCATGATGCTCAGATCTCATTTTTAAGAAATTTCCCCTGATGCTATAATATTAATTTAATGCCGTTACTCCTAGGTGTCCTCTAAATTGATGCTTCATTCTGCTGTTGCAAAATCCACATATTGTTCAGGGTTTTTTTTTCCTGTCACAGTACTTTTATCTATATACTGATGGATAAAATCAGAAAGAAATACTTAACAACATTCTCAAAACAAAACCTTGAATGAAAATAATCCTTGTTTCTTTCATGGCAGAGCCATTTCTGGAGAAATACAACATATAAGAATAAAGCTTAGGAATAATAAGTGATTTAAGATAAGAGTAAGGCTCCTTAGAGAGCTAATTTATTGCAGTGGTTAAGGCACTAGGCTAGAAAAGATTATGAGTTCTAGTCCTGCCTTTGCCACTAAACCAGATTAGGAACTTTGGGCCAGTCTCTCTCCTTCAATGCAACAAGCAGGCAATGGCACATCACTTCTAAAAAGCTTTGCCAAGAAAATTGCAGAGACTAATCTCAAGAAGTAAAAAAAAAAAGCACCTGTCTTGAAGGAACCCAAAAAAAGATCTCCTTTGAATAAATCTGGACTGATAACACTGTTGGCACTCCATGTAATTTTCTTAGCAACAAAATAGCAGTGGCTTGCAGCATCGCCTTCTTCCACATTTTTTTTGAACTTCCCAATCTAGCCATCAGACCTGGAAGTCATCAGTGCTCTCTACAGAAGAGCAGATTGCTTGAGAAAATTGCCGGCACCTTCTTTCCCTCCCAGTTGAACCTTTGTCCCAACATCAGCATGGCAGAGTTGCCAATGAAAGAGCAGGAAGTGGATGGTTTAAAGAAGAGAACAAATAAATATAGTGGCCTAGTAAGAAAAAGCACAATGTTGAACTATGAAAGAGTTCTTCATGCTGACCATTGACAGAGAAAATCACAAAGAGAGGAATTAAGACAGAACAAGCTTGGTCAAAAGAGAACATTTCTACATAATAATAATAAGATAGAACTTATTATTATTATCAATCTTAGCAACCTGAAGATGTGCAGATTTCATCTTTCAGAATTTCCCTGTCAGCATGCATATACCAGTGTAGTATATAGTGATAGTCATTGTATAGAGAATGGTATAGTAATAGTAATAATATAGTAATATAGTAATATAGTAATATAGTAATACAATACAATACAATACAATACAATACAATACAATACAATACAATACAATACAATACAATACAATATAAATGTATGTCCCCTTCATGGATTACTGCCTTGTCGTGGCAAAGGGGCTTGCGTAATTCAATGAAGCTATGAGCTATGCCGTGCAGGGCCACCTAAGATGGACAGGTCATAGCAGAGAGTTCTGACAAAACGTGATCTACTGGAGAAGGAAATGGCAACCCACTCCAGTATCTTTGCCATGAAAACCCCATGGACAGTACAAAAAGGACCTCCTGGAGGAACGCTGTCCATGGGGTCACGATGGGTCAGACACGACTTCGCAACTAACAACAACAACAATGTATGTATGTATGTATTAATAGTGACAGTATGTGGAATGCTCAACTATCAACCACAATTGGGTGTGGCAACTCCATCACTAAACAATGCGGTTAAATAAAACATCATTTGATTATGCCCGACTTAGTGTCTGTTCTGCTAGGACCATGAAGTAAATAGCCTACAGTCTTTAAGGGTGATGTCACATGATTGTGACTTGTGACTTCCTTACAGGTTCCCTTTTGTCTTTGCTTGTCAGAAGCTGACTGTGAAAGTTGCAAAATGTGATCACCTTACCACAGGGCACCACACTACAATAATCATAAATACACATTGGTTGCCAAATACCGAAATCATGCTCACATAACAGTGACGATGCTATGATGACCACAAATGTGAGGACTGGTCATATTTTTTTTAGGATTGTCAGTAATTGTGAAGGGTCACTGAATGAGAAATCAGTAAGTGATAACTACCTGTAGTAGTGATTAAACAGAAGTACTGTTTTTCTTCAATTCAGTTATGTCTGATTCTCAGGAACTGTCTAGACAAAAGAGTTTGTAGAAGTGGTTTGCCATTGCCTCTTTCCTAGGACTAAGAAGACTAAGACAAGACTAGAATATAAAGTCTAATAATAATAATAATAATAAGTTGGAAGGGACCTTGGAGGTCATCTAGTCCAACCCCCTGCTCAGGCAGGAAACCCTATACCATTTCAGACAAATGGCTGTCCAGTCTCTTCTTAAAAACCTCCAGTGTTGGAGCATTCACCACCTCTGGAGGCAGGTTGTTCCACTGGTTAATTGTTCTAACTGTCAGGAAGTTTCTCCTTAGTTCTAGGTTGCTTCTCTGTTTGGTCAGTTTCCATCCGTTGCTTCTTGTCCTGCCTTCAGGTGCTTTGGAGAATAGGTTGACCCCCTCTTCTTTGTGGCAACCCTTGAGATATTGGAACACTGCTATCGTGTCACCCCTCGTCCTTCTCTTCATACCCAATTCCAGCAACCGTTCCCTATATGTTTTAGCCTCCAGTCCCCTAATCATCTTTGTTGCTCTTCTCTGTACTTTTTCTAGAGTCTCAACATCTTTTTTGCATCTTGGTGACCAAAACTGGATGCAGTATTTCAAGTGTGGCTGTTGTGACTCAGGGCCAGCCTGTGGGCCCGACAGCCGGGTCCGATGTATCGGAGGACTCAGATGTGGGGGAGGAGGGAAACGAACCGGCTGATGATGATTTGGAGACTTTGCAGAGTCCTCAGCCGGGAACCTCTTCTCAGCTGTGTGAGCCCGAGAGTGCGGAGGATGATGACCCACAGCTGGCCCTGTTCAAGGACGCCCGACGCAGGAGGCAGACGAGCAGGGACAAACAAAGGAAGGCTATGGGACTCCTCGGGAGGAGGCACAGGGAGACCACGCCCTGAGCTCTCTATAAAAGAAGTGTTTGGGGAGGGGCTAGTTGCTGAAAGCAACTTTTTCTTTGAGAAGTCAAGCTCTTGTATTTTTGTAACAGTGTAATTAAAACTTGGCAGAAGCCTTTTGATCTTGGACGCTTTCCAGACTCTTCCTTTGATTAGGGGTGCGAGAAGAGGGCTGGTTTAGAACAGTTTGCTTTCAGCCACCCACCCCTTAATACTACGATGGAGCAGCTTCTTGCCGAGAATGTCCAGCTCAACCAGCAACTCACCTTGCTGGCCACTCAGGTGGCACAACTGCAGGCTCAGGTACATGCTGCCCCCCCACCCAGGAGGAAATGTCAGATAGCTATGCCGGATAAATTCGCTGGTAATCCAGAACTGTTTCCTGCCTTCCTGGGACAATGCCAGCTTTATATCAGCGTGAAAGCAGCTGATTTCCCCACTGACCGAGATAAGGTGGGATTCGTGTTGAGCCTTCTGTCGGGAGATGCAGCTCGTTGGGGCACGCCTCTGTTGGCACAGCCTAGCCCTTTGTTGGATAACTTTGGGGGGTTTTGTGACCATATGCGCCTCATGTACGAGGACCCGATTAAGGCACAGACGGCCACCCGACGCCTGAAAGCTTTGAGGCAGGGTCAGCGCCCTCTACAGGCCTATATCAGCGATTTCCGGCTGCTTAGCCAGGATTCCGCCTGGAATGAGGCTGCGCTCGTGGATGCCTTTCAGGATGGCTTGTCAGAGGAGATGTTGGATGAGCTGGCCCGCGTGGACATTCCCTCAGACCTGAATGGGCTGATCCATCTTTGTCTGCGGATCGATGCCCGGCTGCAGCAGCGTAAGAGTCGCCGTGCCACCCCACAGACCCCTGCCGCCCCTGTTGTGCGTGAGCCCCCGGTCCAGAGGGAGGAGCCAATGGAGCTGGGTGCCGCCAGGTCCCGTCTATCGGTGACGGAAATGGACAGACGACGATCGGAGGGGTTGTGTTTTTACTGTGGGGACCCTGGACATTTGGCTGCTTCTTGCCCGAAGAAGCGTCAGCGGGCGTCAGTGACCAAGCCTGCCCTGAGAAAGTCCCCTGCTTTGTTATCGGGAAACGGCCCGAGCCCGATCTAGACGGTGTGAAAGATCGGGCGACCCACAACATCCACTCCGAGCGACGCCGTTCCAACGGTGCCTGTGAACCTCCACGGCATTTGATTTTGGAGGCACGTTTGATCCTCCCTGGCAAGTCAGAGGGGATTCCAGTCCATGCCTTAATTGACTCTGGGGCTACCACTAACTTTATGGATTCGGCCTTTGTGGCCAAATGGGCTGTTCCCCAGTGTCCAGTGGATCCGCCCATGCTTGTGGAGACCATCGATGGTCGAGTGCTCCTGTCCGGGCCTATCACGGCCGCCACGCAACCCGTGTGTATGGCCATCAGTACCCATGTGGAGGCCATTCAGTTCTACGTCACTTCGGATCTGCACTTCCCCGTGGTCTTGGGACTGGCGTGGCTCCGGGCGCATGATCCACAGATCTATTGGTCTCAGAACTTGGTCACCTTCCCAAGTTTGCAGTGCGTGGACCACACCCGCCATATTTGTGCCGGCCAGGTGGAGGGTTCCTCAGGGGTTTCCTTGCCTCCCGAACTGTCCGACTTTGCTGACGTGTTCAGCGAGTCAGAGGCGGACCAATTACCCCCGCACAGGCCCTACGACTGCTCCATTGACCTAGTCCCTGATGCGCCTCTCCCAGTGGGGCGTTTGTACTCCATGTCGGAGCCCGAGTTGGCTGCATTGCGGGACTTCCTGACGAAGAACTTGGCTCGTGGTTTCATCCGGCCCTCGTCCTCGCCAGTGTCTGCGCCCGTGCTCTTCGTCAAAAAGAAGTCGGGCGAGTTACGGCTTTGCTGTGACTACCGGAAACTCAACGCTATCACGGTGCGTAACCGCTACCCGCTGCCCCTCATCCCCGAGCTCTTGGACCGACTCCGGGAGGCTAAGATCTTCACGAAACTGGACCTGCGTGGAGCTTACAACCTCGTCAGGGTTCGGCCGGGTGATGAGTGGAAGACGGCGTTTGGTACTCGCTATGGACATTTCGAGTACACGGTGATGCCGTTTGGCCTGACCAACGCCCCCGCTGTGTTTCAGCATTTTATGAATGACGTCTTTCGGGATCTGTTGGACCAGTTTGTTGTGATTTACCTGGACGACATCCTGATTTACTCCCCGTCGCGTGAAGCGCATCATCAGCATCTCCGTCAGGTCCTGCAGCGCCTCCGGAATCATCGGCTGTTTGCCAAGTTGGAGAAGTGCCAGTTCTACCAGGTGACCATTGATTTCCTGGGTCACCGCATTTCTCCTGAGGGCATCGCCATGGAACCGAGTAAAGTTGAGTCATTGCAGAGTTGGCAACCCCCGCGTCGCGTGAAGGATATTCAGCGACTTCTTGGATTTGCCAACTACTATCGGACATTCATCCCTGGCTTTGCTGCCTTGACAGCCCCCCTCACCCGGCTCCTGCAGAAGAAGACTCGGTTCCAGTGGAACGCCCCCGAACAACAGGCGTTCCAAGCTCTGAAGGACGCCTTCATGAAGGAGCCCATCTTGAAGCATCCTGACCCGCAACGGCCATTTGTCGTGGAGGCGGACGCCTCCGACATTGCCATTGGGGCCGTGTTACTTCAGGCAGCGACGCCCAACGGTACCCTTTTCCCTTGCGCGTATCACTCACGGAAATTGAATCCCTCGGAGCGCAACTATACCATCTGGGAGAAGGAGCTGCTGGCCATCAAGGCGGCGTTCGAGGCTTGGAGGCATCATCTGGAGGGGGCGCGGCATCAAATCGAGGTCCGGACGGACCACAAGAATCTGGAAAGCCTGCAGACCGCTCGGAATTTGAACCAACGCCAGATCCGGTGGTCCCTCTTCTTTGCGAGGTTTGACTTCCGGGTGCGGTACATACCAAGCGGGCACAACCAGAGAGCGGATGCTCTGTCCAGGAAGCCCGAGTACACCCGAGTGGAAGACAAGCTTCCGCCCAGGACCGTGATCCCCGTCGAGTCTTTTGCTGCGGTGCGGGAGCCGGTGGATATACGGGCTCGGATCCGGGAGGCGCAGCAGCAGGAGGCGTGGGTGGCTCAGCGGAAGGAAGAGGTGGGGCCAGATTCGCCTTGGTCGGTCACGGATGGACTCCTGTATTATCGTGACCGGCTCTATGTTCCAGGAGGGCCACTCAGGGGACTCGTCCTCAGCCAATGTCATGATAACCCGGCTGCGGGGCATTTTGGCCTGTTCAAGACTCTGAACCTGGTCTCCCGTACATTCTGGTGGCCCCGAGTCCGACACGATGTCCAGTCTTATGTCACCTCCTGCGTCCCATGCAGGCAGGCCAAGTCAGCGACAGGGGCCCCGCCTGGTTTACTGCAGCCTTTGCCAACGCCCAAGAGACCCTGGGGGGCTGTGTCCATGGACTTTCTGACGGATCTACCCCCATCCTCCGGCTTCACGACAGTGTTTGTGGTGGTGGACATGTTGACCAAGATGGCGCACTTCATCCCCTGTCGCGGCTTACCGTCAGCCCGCGCCACTAGTCGCATGTTCATCCAACAGGTGTTCCGGCTGCACGGCCTTCCCGATAGAGTCGTCTCCGATAGGGGGGCCCAGTTTACAGCCCGCTTCTGGCAGGAGTTGATGCGGGCGTTGGACATTAAGGTTTGCCTCTCGTCCGCGCATCATCCTCAGACCGACGGGGGTACCGAGAAGGTCATCGGCATTTTGGAGCAGTATCTGCGCTGCTACGTTAACCTGCAGCAGGACAATTGGGTGGACTATTTGGCCATAGCCGAGTTTGCCTTTAACAACTCGCAGCACACCTCCACGCAGATGACACCGTTCTTGGCCAATGTGGGTTATCACCCTCGGTTTTTCCCCCTTTCTCCCGTGGACTCACCGGAGCCGGCAGCGAACGAATTCATGGCGGAGTTACAGGCGATCCATCGGTTGGTGCGACGGCAGCTGGAGAAGGCCAAGGCCGACTACAAGAGGTTCGCCGATCGGTCGAGAAGGGATACGCCTCCATTATCGGTGGGGGATCGGGTCTGGCTGTCCACCAGGAACCTACCATCCACTCGGCCGGCGAGGAAGCTGGACCACCGTTACCTTGGACCGTTCCCAGTCGAGGCCGTCATCAACCCGGTCGCCTATCGTTTAACTCTGCCACGTACCCTGCGCGTGCACCCCGTCTTCCATCGGTCCTTGTTGGTCCCCGAACAACCGGCTTGTCCACTTCGCCAAGCGGAACCTCCCCCATCAGGACCTCGTGATGGCGACAGCACCCCCGAGTACGAGGTCGCCAGCATCAGGGATTCCCGCTGGCTGAAAGGTCGCTTCCAGTACCTGATCGAGTGGAAAGGGTACGGGCCGGAGGACTTCACATGGGAAGACGCGACCGCCGTTCATGCCCCTGGGTTGGTGACTGCTTTTCACGAACAGTTCCCATCCCGACCGCATCCGGATCGGCAGACCCGGGGGAAGGGCCCTGCGGTGCGGGATAGTGTTGTGACTCAGGGCCAGCCTGTGGGCCCGACAGCCGGGTCCGATGTATCGGAGGACTCAGATGTGGGGGAGGAGGGAAACGAACCGGCTGATGATGATTTGGAGACTTTGCAGAGTCCTCAGCCGGGAACCTCTTCTCAGCTGTGTGAGCCCGAGAGTGCGGAGGATGATGACCCACAGCTGGCCCTGTTCAAGGACGCCCGACGCAGGAGGCAGACGAGCAGGGACAAACAAAGGAAGGCTATGGGACTCCTCGGGAGGAGGCACAGGGAGACCACGCCCTGAGCTCTCTATAAAAGAAGTGTTTGGGGAGGGGCTAGTTGCTGAAAGCAACTTTTTCTTTGAGAAGTCAAGCTCTTGTATTTTTGTAACAGTGTAATTAAAACTTGGCAGAAGCCTTTTGATCTTGGACGCTTTCCAGACTCTTCCTTTGATTAGGGGTGCGAGAAGAGGGCTGGTTTAGAACAGTGGCCTTACCAAGGCATTGTAAAGTGGTTTTAATACTTCATATGATCTTGATTCTATCCCTCTGTTAATGCAGCCTAGCACTGTGTTGGCTTTTTTGGCAGCTGCAGCACACTGCTGGCTCATATTGAAGTGATTGTCTACTAGGACTCCGAGATCCCTCTCACAGTTACTACTACTCCTGGTTTCTAGCTTGATCTTTATTCACTATACCAGTCTGATGTTTGAGTAGTAGTGTAGAGAATAGTAATTGTCATAATAGTCATTATCAATTGAGTAGAATAGAAATAATAAGAATAGAACAAAATATAGGATATAGAAGTAATAGGAAGAACACACATATAGGTTTGTGAGTTTCACATATGACTTTTATATCTTTGTTTTGCAAAGTAAATTTTTCCTAATCTTTTTATGACAGTTTCCATCCAAGGATTAACCCAATCTAATCTGGTTTCATTTTTTCTTTTCATTATCAACCTGAATTTGCTAGCTGTAGCAATGTATAAACTGTTAAATAATGCATAAAAGCAGTCAGATCTTTGCCACTACTACTTTTACGACTTATACATGAAATGATTTATGGAATTCTATTATGATTTAAACTAAACTACAAATATTACAGAATTGGAAATTACTACTTCCCTTATTACGTGAAGGCAGTAACCCAAATTATTTTGTTCTTATTATAGATGCCAAAACAATGGAACAGAAATGTTTAGTAGGGAATACCTTGATCATTAAATATTTGACGTTTAACATTGTTGAGATTCTGTTTGTTAAGAATCATAGTGCTATTTTAATCATTTTTTCACTCCTTTTAATTACATATTATTACATTATAACTCAATTATTCATATTTCTGACCACAGATAATTGAGATCACAGAATAGTAGTTACTGTAAAATAATGGTGTTATCTAGCTGACCATATCTGGATCTGTAATAATATCTGGATCAATTAAATCATATTTTGTGCAAATCATTTTTATAGATGTGTGATATCACATCAGTAACAGGAAGTCAAAACTTAAAATCAAGATAGATAGATAGATAGATAGATAGATAGATAGATAGATAGATAGATAGATAGATAGACAGACAGACAAATAAATAAATAAATAAATA
Source organism: Vipera ursinii (assembly GCF_947247035.1). Lineage (NCBI taxonomy): Eukaryota > Metazoa > Chordata > Lepidosauria > Squamata > Viperidae > Vipera > Vipera ursinii. The sequence continues at coordinate 21,307,635 of NC_139515.1, forward strand.
ACATAGCTAGTGTAAATGCATAGGAAGATCAGTCCTAAAAAACCCTTGTAAATTAATAACTGTAAATCTGCTAAAATAATTGAAATGAGAAATGTTTTTGATACTTCCCCTGAAATTTTTTAATGTTTTTTTTTGCATCTTCCTATTTATATTACAATTTCTTTCACTTGCTAAGAAATGAAATATTTACCTGTCGGTGGGTCTCTTTAAAAAAAAAGAACTATTGATTTCTTTGTTTAGTTTAGTCCCCTTCAAGGTGTTTCCTTTGGGACAAGAACTGTGATGAATCATTGTGTGGAAACGTGACATTTTTTTTTTAAATTAAGCTATTCACACAATATCCTGCCCAGGTACAAGAAGAGCATGTGACATTTATCTACCTGAATGTTAGACATTAGATCCATTTATACCCCAAAGAAATCTAAAGATCAAATCTCTATTAACTACAAGTGGTCCTTAATTCCATTATAAATAACTTTACCATAATGCTAGCAATCAAAGAAAGTCCTTTTTCTCTGTTTTAACCTGTGGATTGAAAGTAAAGCAACTTAATGTTGTATGGCTCATTTTCTTTAAGTACTGAGCTGAAAGTAGATGGCTTTCAAATATACCACTCTGATTTAGAAACTTACAAAAAGATTACCCAGTTACATATTTTTGCTGCTGTTTATCTAGCCAAATCTATTAGCGTTGAGAAGAAAGACAAATGAGGTTCAACATAATTTATTCTTTCACTATGAGAGGAGTCAACCACTGGATTAAGTGACATGAAATTACTATTTGCATCAAGAGAGAAATAATTCTATGTGGCAGGCTGTTGAATATCAGACTTTTATATCCTCAAACAGATATCCATTGTATGTGCCATAGATGTGTTTCATGCTCCAGAGCCTTTAGACTTAATGTTCTACAAATCAGCAACCATTTTAGGGTATAGTCTATCTCCCCTATCACACTATATTGGTATATACATATACATATACATATACATATACATATTGATATTGATATAGATGATATAGATAGATACATACATACATATGTATATGTATGAAGGGGGTCAATTCCATTTTAAAATATGTCAATGTCATCAAGGAACTTTTTAAGCTCTTTTTAGAGAAGTTTCTTCTTTTTTGGCAATAGGTCCATAACAGCCCTTGTGTAAATTGTTTGGTAATGATAAGAACACATCCAACATTTTAAATGTTCATCAAAACAAAGAAAAGACCACTGCAAATATCTTTTTAAAAAACACCTTAGTGCTGCCTCTTGTCATCTCTAACTGATCTAGTGAATCCTTAGGGAAAGGATTGCCAAATTAGAAAATTCGATTTCCAGATTAGATTTATGGGGACTCCACAAATCTCTAATCACAAGGGGAACAGCAGATATTCTGTACAGTTAATAGGTAGAAACATTTCAAGATTGTGTTTTGGATTTACAATTAAAAATTTTTCAGCTAGGTGGCATTTTGAACTTCAGGATTTGCATGTATCAGAAGTTTTTTTTCTAAATAACATCATTTAACTTAATCAGTACAAAAAAGAGAGAACTCTCTTAAACTAATCAATAAAGGATGTGGATAAACAATTAGGCTGTTTCTGCACATCTCCAGGGCATTTTCATTGTATCTTCACATCTCCCAAGCCTCTGGCTGCTCCTAACTACAACAACAAATGGGGGGGAAAGAGAATTTGGAGTCCCCCAAAAATCTAATCTGGAACTCTAACCCTTCAACCAAACTGTTTGGATAATGCAAGGCAAAACTGCATAAATAAATTGCCAGCATGTCTGAAAACTCTGTAACAGAAAAACTTTTTAAATTAAAAAAATTCAGAAGTGTTTGATTATATAGATATAGATAGATGATATAGATATAGATATAGATATGCATTATAAGCTAACTTCCAGTCTAAGTGTACAGAGAATAAACCAGAGGTTCTTGACAGAAAAATACCTTCTAGAGACATTATCAAATCATCAACCATTTTTATAGATATTTATTGAAAGTTTGACAAAGAGTAAAATTGACACAAGTAAAGCAAATAAGCAAAAGAGAGAAAAGCAAAAAGTGCAGAAAGAATGAATAAAAAGAAATAGAAAGAAGCTTCCAATTTCCAAAGTTATCTCTGTCTAATTACAAAAGAAAACTCACCCTTTTCTATTATTCAGAATTTTTTCTTAGTCATCAAAACCACAAATCACAAGTGCATTTCTTTTATATTATACATAAATATATAATATTTTTTCTAGTTGTTTGACATTAGTCCTTCCCCCCCAAAAAAAAGATTTCAACTGTATTTTAACCTTTAAAATCTCCAAAATGTTTTAGCTTTTTTACCCTTCCACCAGGCATGATAAAATGAAAATTCACTCCTACATTTCTGTTATAAAAGTCACATGAATGTATCATGGAATTGAGCTATATTGCCCTATCAGCTTTGTTAAAATTACATTCTTTAAGGTAAAGATAAAGGTTCCCCCACACATGCGTGCTAGTCGTTTCCGACTCTGGGGGCTGGTGCTCATCTCTGTTTCAAAGCTGAACAGCCAGCACTTGTCCGAGGACGTCTCCATGGTCATGTGGCCAGAATGACTAGATGCCAAAGGCACACGGAACGCTGTTACCTTCCCACCGTAGTGGTCCCTATTTTCCTACTTGCATTTTTACGTGCTTTCGAACTGCTAGATTGGCAGAAGCTGGGACGAGTAACAGGCACTTACTCTGTTACGCGGCACTCGGGATGTGACCCACCAAACTGCGACCTTCTGATCGACAAGCTCAGTGTCCAAACCCACTGAGCCACCGCGTCCCTATACATTCTTTAAATAGCACAAATATAAATAAAATTTCTCTACATATGATGGGATCCTGGATAATAAGTGGAAGCATCTAGCTAACCTTGGTTGATTTTAGGAAATCTAGACAAACTCACCATCTCCTCATATGTTAATTGAACATGCAAGGATATTGAAGTGACATCAGTTTTGTTCTACTTTTTCATAAGTGGATAAGTAAAAGTCTCTTTCCATGCTAGGAAACTTCTCTTTGTGTGAGTAACAGTATGTGGGAATGATCTGGGAGGCAGAAGGAAGAGCCACAGCCTAGACAGCAGTCTCATAAACAAAATTTAAATCAAAAGGGGGAAGGATGGTAAAAGAATTGCAAAAAGGATCCTATCTAGTTTTTGGGAGAATAAAAGTAAGGGACAGATGGCTACTTTCAGACTTCCAGATTCTGGTAATGTAACATTGCAATAAAGATAAAGCTGATTCACTTGGTTGTATATGGCATGCATCGGTTTTAAATTTGTCTATTTATTTGTTATATAGATTTATATAGCAACTTTGGAAGGATGACAATCAATAAAATAAACACAATAATAATCTTTCTTGTCCTTATTTTCATCCAGTCACTTCTTATTCTATTTAGCTTTGCCTCCAGTAACACTCTGACAGTCAAGCTATCCCAACCAAACAATTGCATTTTGTCAGCTGAAATCTATATCACATAAATATAGGTATAATTTGCTGGATAACTCCACCAGAATGAACTCTGTTCAAAGTCAGTTAAAAGTTTTCCATAGTCCAAGTATGTCAAAACATGAACTGAGCTATGTTACATTTCTGAAAGCATGTACTGTAGTAGTACACATAAGCTTTCATTGTTAAAAAATGAAACCATTTATTTTATTATAAATATTGTATTAATTTTCTAGTTTTGCAATCATAAGTAATCAATAAACAATGTGTTGTCTGGGTCCATTAGTAATTCAGTAGTATATATTAACTTCCTCAATCTAGATTTAATACTACACCATCCAGTGCTTCCTCATTTCTTCCAATGGTATACATTTTTTCACACTAGGCAAATACAATTCTTATTGCTGTTAATACATATACAATTGAATATCAAAATCTTTATCACATTTTTCTGATATTATACATAATATCAATAGTGTCAGTTTAAAATATCTTTTCTAACCAAAGCATATCTAAATTGCATTTACAGTTAAAATCCATTTGCTCAATCAATATCATGTTTTTCCCGCTTTAAATTTTTTTTGATTTCCCATCAATGTTCAAAATGTCTCTAACGCTTATAGTTTTCTCCTAATAAATTATATTTGGGTAATCAAAAGCTTGCTTTATTCAGACCCTCTAAGCATTTTCATATTTCCCTTCTCATACCAAAATATAGTATTCTAGTTGAAGATCCTATCTTTCTAGCTATAATAATATTTTATTTCTTCTTGTTGTTGTTAGCTGCAAAGTCATGTCCGACCCATCGCGACCCCATGGACAATGTTCCTCCAAGTCTTCCTGTCCTCTACCATCTTCTGGAGTCCATTTAAGCTCATGCCTCAGTGACTCCATCCAGCCACCTCATTCTCTGTCATCCACTTCTTCTATTGCCCTCAATCTTGCCCAGCATTAGGCTCTTCTTCAGGGAGTCCTTCCTTCTCATTAGGTGGCCAAAGTATTTGAGTTTAAACTTCAGGACCTGGCCTCCTAAAGAGCAGTCAGGGTTGATCTCTTCTAGGACTGACCAGTTTGATCAACTTGCAGTCCAAGGGACTCACAGGAGTCTTCTCCAGCACCATAATTCAAAGGCCTCAATTCTTCGGCGCTCAGCCTTTCTTACAGTCCAACTTTCACTGCCATACATTGCAACTGGAAAGACTTTAGACTTGACTATACGCACTTTTGTTGACAGGGTGATATCTCTGCTTTTTAGTGTGCTGTCTACATTTCCCATTCCTTTCCTCCCGAGGAGCAAGCATCTTTTAATTTCTTGGCTACAGTCCCATCTGCAGTGATCTTGGAGCCCAGGAAAATAAAATCTGTCACTACTTCCATTTCTTCCCCATCTATTTGCAAAGGAATTGAGAGGGCCAGATGCCATGATCTTGGTTTTCTTAATGTTAAGTTTCAACTCAACTTTTGCACCCTCCTTCTTCACCCGCAACAAGAGGCTCTTTAGTTCTTCTTCACTTTCTGCCATTAGAGTGGTATCATCTGCATATCTTAGGTTGTTAATATTTCTCCTGGTAATCTTCATTCCAACTTTTGATTCATCTAGCCCTGCCTTTCTCATGATGTGCTCTGCATATTAGTTAAATAGGCAGGGTGACAGTATAAAGTCTTGCCGGACTCCTTTCCCAATTTTGAACCAATCAGTGGTTCTGTGTCCAGTTCTCACTGTTGCTTCTTGGCCCACATATAGGTTTCTCAAGACACAAATAAGATGGTCTGGTACACCCATCTCTTTACGAACTTTCCACAGTTTATTGTGATCCACACAATCAAAGGCTTTAGCATAGTCAATGAAGCAGAAGTAGATGTTTTTCTGGAACTCCCTAGCTTTCTCCATGATCCAGCGTATGTTGGCAATTTGATCTCTAGTTACTTTGCCTCTTCAAAATCCTGCCTGTACTTCTGGTAGTTCTCGATCCACATACTGCTGGAGTCTAGCTTGTAGGATTTTAAGCATAACTTTACTAGCATGGGAAATGAGTGCAATGGTGTGATAGTTGGAACATTCTTTGGCACTGCCTTTCTTTGGAATTGGAATGTAAACTGATATTTTCCAATCCTGTGGCCACTGTTGAGTTTTCCAAATTTGCTGGCAAATTGTGTGTAGCACTTTTACTGCATCGTCTTTTAAGATTTTGAATAGCTCAGCTGGAATACTGTCACCTCCACTAGCTTTGTTGTTGCTCAGCTTTTCTAAGGCCCACTTCACTTCACATTCTAGGATGTCTGGCTCGAGGTCAGTGACCACCTCATTGTGATTATCAGGGACGTTAAGCTCATTCTTGTATAGTTCTTCTGTGTAATTTTGCCACCTCTTCTTAATCTCTTCTGCCTCTGTTAGGTCCCTGCCATTTTGGTCCTTTATCATGCCCATTTTTGCATTAAACATTCCCTTCATCTCTCCAATTTTCTTGAAAAGATCTCTGGTCCTCCCTATTCTATTGTTTTCTTCTATTTCTTTGCACTGTTCATTTAAGAAGGCATTCTTATCTCTTCCAGCTATTCTCTGGAATTCTGCATTCAATTGGGCATATTTATGTTTTTCTCCCTTGCCTTTTGCTTCCCTCCTTTCCTCAGCTATTTGCAAACCTTCCTCAGACAACCATTTTGCTTTCTTGCATTTCTTTTTCTTTGGGATGGTTTTGTTTGCTACCTGTTGTACAATGTCTTAAACCTCTGTCCATAGTTCTTCAGGCACTCTGTCTATCAGATCTAATTCCTTAAATCTATTTGTCACCTCTACTGTATATTCGTCAGGGATATGATTTAATTCATACCTGAGTGGCCTAGTGCTTTTCCCTACTTTCTTCAGTTGAAGCCTAAATTTTACAACAAGAAGCTCATGGTCTGAGCCACAGTCAGCTCCTGGTCTTGTTTTTACTGACGGTATAGAGCTTCTCCATCTTTGGCTGCAGAGCATATAGTTAATCTGATTTCTGTGTTGACCGTCTGGTGATGTCCATGTGTAGAGCCGTCTCTTGGGTTGTTGGAAAAAAGTGTTTTCTATGACCATCGTATTCTCTTGACAAAATTCTATCAGCCTGTGCCCTGCTTCCTTTTGTACTCCAAGGCCAAACTTGCCTGTTATTCCAGTTATCTTTTGGCTTCCTACTTTAGCATTCCAATCTCCCATGATGATAAGGACATCATTTTTGGGTGTTAGTTCTATAAGGTGCTGTAGGGCTTCATAGAACTGGTCAATTTCATCCTCTTCAGCACTGGTGGTTGGGGCATAGACTTGGACTACTGTGATATTGAATGGTTTGCCTTGGATTCGAACTGAGATCATTCTGTCATTTTGAGGATTGTATCCCAGTATTGCTTTTCCTACTCTTTTATTGACTATGAAGGCTACTCCATTTCTGCTGAGGGATTCTTGCCCGCAATAGTATACCTGATGGTCATCCATTCACCCAATCTTGTCCATTTTAGTTTGCTGATTCTTAAGATGTCAATGTTCAGTCTTGTCATCTCTTGTTTGACCACGTCCAGCTTTCCTTGATTCATAGATCTTACATTCCAGGTTTTTACGGAGAAAAAATCTTTACAGCATCAGACTTTCATATCACTACCAGATACATCCACAGCTGAGCGTCCTTTCGGCTTTGGCCCAGTCACTTCATTCTTTCTGGTGCTACTAGTACTAGCTCTCTGCTCTTACCCAGTAGCATATTGGATGCCTTCCAACCTGAGGGGCTCATCATCTAGCATCATATCATTTTGCCTTTTGGTACTGTCCATGGAGTTTTCATGGCAAAGATATTGGAGTGGGTTGCCATTTCCTTCTCCAGCAGATCATGTTTTGTCATAATTCTCTGCTATGATCTGTTTGTCTTGGGTGGTCCTGCACGGCATAGCTCATAGCTTCATTGAATTATGCAAGCTCCTTCGCCACAACAAGGCAGTAATCCATGAAGGGAACTTTTATTTCTAACAATTATCTATTCTCTTAGCCATGTTCAAACATCTATTTTATAATATAATATCCCATCTAATGGGTCCAAATATTTTCTTCAGTCTTACTCTAACTTTCCCCCTTTACCAACTAACTTTCTAAATCAATGCATTTGAATCATCAAGTAATTCTTCCTCTATCTTTGTGTATATTGTTTGGAATAAGAAAGACAATTTGATTAAAGTATTTTTGGAAGAACGCTCAACCCATTGATATTCATTAAACAGCCTCCTTCCTTCTCCAGCTTTCTACAATTCTCCTAACAGCTTTATCTTCTGTTCGATCAGCTCTTCTTCCTTATCCTTAAATGTGTTCTGAGATCTTGACAAGTAAAATATATTTTCCATTTCTGGTATTATCACTACGTCTTCTAGTTCTTCATTTGTCTGAGTCTGTCTATTGCTAAAAATCTTCCTTTAGGTCCTCTATCTTTGGATCTGCTTCCTCTAATTTTCTTTCAATTTTCTGGGTTACTAGTTCTTTCTTTGTAGTCATTTTCTGAATTTGTAGGTTTAGATTAGAAAATTGTTCTTTTATCTCCTTTGCATTATTTTTAGTCTCATCATCAGCTAAGACAATTGTCTCTTGTATTGATTTCAACATAGAAAGAATTTCTTTCTGTCATTCATCAACATTTCTTTTTGGTATGTCAAGCTGTGGGCTTTGAAGACAAGTGTTAGGGGTGGTTTTTTTTTACCATTTAAGGCTAGGTATGGAACATCCATTTTGTTTTTGTATGTGTGTATAGTCCAATCCATTTAGGGATTTAAAAAGTTTTAGTCAATTGTCATTTGAACTCCAAATTATCAAGCCAGCTTTTCAGTCCATCCTTAAGCTTCCCCTAAACAAACATAAGCAAAACTCAGGTTTTTCTGTCCAGAGAGAAAAAAGCAATTAAAAGTTGTTCATCAGTCAAAGGTTTAAAATCCAATGTATTCCATCATCTCAATCAGTAATGCATGTTTCTTCTACAGGGAAATAGCTCCATGACACAGCTGTAAAAGTCAGTAGTATTTGTATTTGTAATCCAGGCAGGCCAGTTTCAAAATAGCTTATCATCTCTTCCACACAGATAAGCAGCCCAAGAGGGTTTTTGTTCTCCTTTTCCCAGCTGCAGTCTTCAAAAGTGAAAGTTTCCAAGGACAACAAAAGTCTTATCTGAGTCTGAGCTTCAAGCCAGACTTTAAGCATAATAGATTATAATGCCATGGTTTACCACTAGATGTCATTGACACCATCTTCCAGCTTTTTAAATTCAAACTTATATTGCAAGCTTTTCAAGTATCTTTTCTAAAAAAGTCTCAAAAGCATGTTTAGTTCTCAAATTTCAAAGCAATATACCTCTATTGATTCCAAATTAATCTTCATTTTGTCTGTTTTCCCCGAAGCAATTAGTTTGTCGCTTTTCTTTTCCTGAGGGAATGGGGTGGAAATTCCCCTTCCCTCTCTCATCAAGGGGGATTCTTTGCTTTGGGTGTTTTTTCCCAGGAAAAGGTCTTAAAGTCATAAAGAGAGGATAAAGTCTCACCCAGTTCCATCCACATTGCTCATTAGTGCTTATTTTCTTCAGTTGTCAGCAGCTTCTGACATGAATGTGGCCAGTCTTCCCCCCACTGGTTTGGAGGACTTCCTCAGATTAATTGGAAGGGCCGCCACCCCTCTGTGATCAACAAGGGTCCCTTCCTTCTTTGTCCCCTCTCTGGGGCAACTTTTGACCCTTTTAGGGTCCCCAGTGGGGCAAAATTGAATGTGGAAGGTAGAGCCACATCTTCCTGTGTCCATAATTCTGCAATACCTAACTGGAAGCCAAAATGAAACCATTTATGTTACTAATGAAAAAAAGAACTAATCTAAAATTAAATTGCCTCAGTGTTTATCTGCAGTTTAAATCAAGACATCCATTGATTGCCATGTTATAGTATCGTCATTTATAATAAAATTAAGGAGCACTATAGTTAATTGACATTCTGATCCTAACATAGCTTTAATCATCTACACGGATCCAAAATCTAATGTTCTGATAAATAAATACCTCATGCTTTATTCGTAGTTCTACAGATTATAGTGTGTACAGCTTGAAACAATAAAGTCCTGTCTGAAGATTAATATTCCAATAGTATAGTAGTACAACGAATCTAACAAATTGCTAATGTTAGCATATATACTCATTCATGCATTCGACGACTGTGATAACCTTAATTACCAATAGAAGAATATGGGGTTTTGGCTTAGTACAGTGTTTCTGAATCTTAGCAGCTTTACAATATGTGGATGTCAGGCTGGAAATTCTTGGAGTTGAAATTCAGATTGCTAAAGTTGAAAAATAGTGACTTAGAATGCTGACATATAACAGGAAGAAGGATGACTCCCAAATGATAAAATAACAACAGACCTAAAAGAAAAAAATAGCAAGGAATATTTAATCATAATTGAAATGGTTTATTTCAAATCTAAAGAAGACTGTTCATATAGATCAGGGTTGTCAAACTGCCGGCCCACAGGCCGGATGCGTCACATGGAAGCCGTACCCACCCCATTGCCAGCAATGATAAAACTGTCCTGATACATTGTGCAACATCTCGTGACATCACAAGCTTGACATGTCTGATATAGATGGTATTCCAGTAGGAATAGCAAATGTTTAGTGGAACCAATGAAGGAATTTGAGTGTAATGGAATGTCACCAGAAATATTTAGGAAAGCTAAAGAGAGAAAGAGGCTATTTGAAAAAAATATATAATAACTGAAACTTGAATGATAGATAGATCTGTAGGGACAGAAGTAAATCTTTGCAATGATGAAAAGTGGATTTTATTCAAAGAAAGAGGAGAAATGCTGAACCTTGGAAATGTATGAAGCATGAGGGAGTAAAAAATCTAATTGGCTCTGTCTTGATCATTTAATTTGAGGTACAGAGGAGTTTTGAAGGGCTTTCAAGATTGTTTTACAGTACCCTGGCTACATTAAAGTGCATTGCATTAAAAAGTGACTCCTGTTTTCTGAACTTGGCTACCTCAAAAGACTGACATTCTCCAAGTTAGCATAAAAAAGGAAAGAATTACAAGATAGAGAAAAAAACTGGACACAGTTATGTTATAATGAAAAATGAAAACAGCAGAGGATCCTTCCATATCTGCTCTGCTTAAACATTCTTGGGTTTTTTTGGTGGCGGGGGGCTGACCGAACAGAAATACAAAGGCTATAAAACTTTTCTAGAAGGCAGTATAAATGTATCCAATACAATCCACCTCCCCACAAATGAAGAATGTCTCCTTCTCATGTACAGAGCTGGATCACTCCAGTCCCTGTCTCTGACAGAGATAAAAAATCGTTTGGTCTTCTTAAAAGACATATTTTAAAAATTCATGGAGATACTAGAAAAAGAACAGGACAAGTTGAAAGTTCCCTAGAAGCTTGTGAAATCCATAGAACTGAAGGAGTAGGTAATTTGCTACAAAAAAGAACTAGTTCTGTAGAAATAGGGATTCTAGCCAGGGATTTGTGTTAGGTTGTGAATTTCTGTATTCTTTGCTGAGCTATACTTCATGTTCTTTGTTTTTATAAATAATGGAATTTTGTGTTCAATATCTTGATATCAGTCTTCATTCATATCCCAGGATTTGAAATATCTTTGTGATTAAAATACCTCAATATGCAATTATCTCAATGAACACTGAATTGTAATAAAGTTTCCTTCGGGGGGGGGGGCAATTATATTTTGTAAAAAAAAACCCTTTAATTTTGTTTCTCTTCAATAAGGTAATTTTTCTCCAGGGTGTGGAGTATGAATTAGTCATCACACCTCTACATAATATGTCTAGAAAGAAAGTGGAATCATAGAAATTATTTCAGCTTATTATGTCGATCCTTTAATCACCAGAAAGGTAGCATAGCCATACTTGATAGTTAGATGTAGTACCCTATAGTAGAAAAATGGTAGCTGAAAAAACCACCAATCTTCTAACAAGAAGCAAAAGGTAGAATAGAATACTACAGGATTTTCACCCTTAGGATTTCAGCAGTTGCACTACAAAAGGACTATGCATTATTAGGTACAGACATATGCACAGAGAGAAAATTTTACCAAAATTGTATAGTTCTGGGAACCTTGCTTGTTATGTACTCCATAAGATTAAGTCTTATGTGTACTTAATCCTCTTTAACCAAACGCTTACCTGATAGGCTTTTCCCACCATCATGGATAATTTAGAATCAAAGCATTCAAGTACATTGAAGACAGCAGAAAAGACCACTCTCTGAATGACACTAATATGTCTGAAAAATGTACTTGATTTATGACACTAAGAATCTTCAATAAGAATGACATTATTCTCAATTGGTAAGGACTTGACTGCAGAATTGTTTCCATATTGGTGTAAATTTGTGAATCTACTTCCATTAATTTTGTTAAGTCCAGAATGACGAGCGGAGACAGCGAGGTAGAACAAGGAAACGTTTATTGAACTCACATGGGTCACCTGGCTAGCAGCCGTTGAACCCTACCTTATATACTAGGTTCCTTTCAAACATAACCAATCCCCAGCTCAGAATCTCCCGCCGGGAAGTAACAGCCAATGATTGCACTAGGTTTTCCCGCTGAAGGGAAACCACTCCCATAACTATGGACACAACACCCCTTCCCCCCTGGATAAAACTTACTATTTGACATAGTCCTTCAGATAGCTAGGAGGGTTATGATTCCTGACTGGGTATCTGCTGGCCATACTAACTGCTGAGGTGTCTTCAGTTCCGCCATTTTTACTACCGCCTCTGACTCCGTTGTGTGTGGTGTTGGCTCTGGTGGTATTTCCCTATTGGGTTGTTGTTGTTGTTGTTGTTGTTGGGGTTCATTGGACTAACTGGATGACCCTGGTGGGCTGTCAGGGGAAGCTATTTCTATTTCTGCATTACAATTCTGGGGGTTTGCTTCTACTGTCCTGAATTGTATTCCCCTCCCTTTACCCCCTGGTGCTGTGTTAACCCTGGCTGGGGAAAAAGCAGTGTCAGCTGTAGTGATTTTCCTCTCTTTGTTAGCCTGTACACATTCAGGGGCCCTTTTCCTTAACTGATCGATGTGTCTCCTAATCAGCTGATTCCCTTCCCCCTCAATTAAATAAGATAAAGGTCTGGTTTTGTCAATTACTACCCCTTGTGCCCATTTGTCCCCTTGTCCATAATTTCTAGCCCACACAGTGTCCCCGATGTTCAGAGACCGGGTCGGGGTGACCGGGTCATGTTCTGCAGGTAGCCTGTCAGGGTGTAGTCTGTCCAATTTTGTTATCAACCACCTGCCCCACCTCATTTCAGCAGGGCTCTTCCCTGTGGCCGTGCACGGTGTAGTATGTTGGGCCAAAAGGAACTGAGCCAGTCTCTGATGCCAGTCGCCATGGATGATTCGTCTGAGGGCGTCCTTGGTTGTTCTGATGTTTCGTTCTGCCAATCCGTTGGAGGAGGGGTGGAAGGGTGCTGATGTCACCTGCCTAATCCAGTTGGCCTTGAGGAAGTCCTGAAATTCATTAGATGTGAATTGGGGCCCATTGTCAGAAACAATTACGTCAGGTAACCCATGAGTGGCAAAGAGTCCCCGTAAGACCTGTATGGTTTTGGCTGACGTCATGGACTTGACAGGCACGACCTCCAACCACCGGGAGTAGCTATCCACTACTACTAGGAATGTGAGGCCCTGGAATGGGCCAGCAAAGTCAATATGGATTCTAGACCATGGATTTCTGGCCTCTTCCCACTTGTGTACCGTCGTGTGTGCTTGCTCTGGTCTAGATCGCTGACACTGATAGCACCCAGCTACTTTGTCCTCTATAGCTGTGTCCAACCCTGGCCACCATAAGTGGCTCCTAGCTAGGGCTTTCATACGCACAATTCCGGGGTGCCCTTCGTGTAATTCCCCAATCACTGTGTTCCTATGACTCTCTGGGATAACAACCCTGTTTCCCCACAAGATACATCCTAAGTGTGATGACAATTCGTCCTTCCTTCTAAAGTACGGTGTGAACTTAGGGTCAGGGTTTTTGTTAGGCCACCCCCCTTGTACCCACGCTGCTATTCTGCTGAGTATGGGGTCTTTTTTGGTAGCTGCTGCGATGTCCCTGGCAGTCAGAGGGCACTCAGAGAATTCTTGTAGGGACATGATTTGTCCCACCGGTGTGGGGTCTGTGCCAGTATCCTCTAGAGGTAACCTGCTGAGGGCATCAGCGTGCCCGATCTCTTTGCCCGGCCTGTGTTTAATTGAGAATGTGTATGCAGAAAGGAAAATTGACCATCTGAGCATCCTGGGTGATATGATTTGTGGTGTCTGTCTGTCGGTAGTGAATAACCCTAGCAGGGGTTTATGTTCAGTGTAAATGGTAAAGTCCCTACCATACAGGTAATCGTGGAACGTTTTTACGCCTGCCACGATGGCCAATGCTTCCCAGTCAATCTGTGCATAATTCCGTTCTGCCTTTGTTAAGGTCCTGGAATAATATGCTATAGGCCTCTGTTGACCCTGCTCATCCATGTGGCTTATGACTGCTCCCACTCCATAAGGAGAAGTGTCACACGCTAAGAAGATGGGTTTGTTTTCAATAAAGTGGGTGACTGTGGAGTTGCTGGACAATATGTCCTTTAGTGTTTGAAAACTAGTCCTGTGTTTTTTCTGCCACTGCCAGGGGGTCTTCCTGTCTAAAAGTCTATGAAGGGGCTCAGCAATAGCTGCTTTGTGAGGCAGGAATGTGTGATAAAAATTAATTAAGCCTAGGAAAGCTTGTAATTCCACCTTGTTCTTGGGTTCTGGAGCTAATTTAATTGCCCTAATTTTTCCTTCTGTAGGGTGAATGCCTAGTGCATCAATTCTAAATCCTAGAAATTCAGTTGATTTTACCCCTATGCAGCACTTATCTTTTTTTAAATTTCAACCCTGCCTCTCTAAACTTCCCCAATACCTGTTTTAGCCTCTCAGCTAGGATGTCCTCAGTTTTTCCAGCGATTAGGACATCGTCGAAGTAAGGGCATACACCTGGAATGCCCTTCAAGGTCCTCTCCATCACCTCCTGGAAGATGCCTGGAGCTGCAGCTATCCCGAACTGAAGTCTGTGAACGCAGAATGCCCCCTTGTGGGTAACTATCGTTTGAGCCTCGGCGGCTTCCTTAGACACAGTAAGTTGCAAATACGCCTGCGCCAAGTCAAGCTTGGTGAAAATGGCGTCGTCCTGGATCATCGTGAGGACCTGCTTCACCATCGGGACCAGGTAAGCGTGTTTTTTCATGGCTAGGTTCAGGGTGGCCTTATAGTCGGTACAGATCCTCACATCCCCGTTCGGTTTCAGGGGTGTGACGATCGGTGTCTCCCACAGGCCCCCTTCTACGGGTTCTAACACGGCCTGGCCTACTAGCTTATCTAGTTCGGCCTCGATTTTCTGTTTAAGGGCGAAAGGCACCCGCCGGGCCTTAAGCCTAATGGGCCTGACCGCGGGGTCTAGATTAAAGTTAATGGGGGGTCCCTTGTACTTCCCTAATGACCCGTCGAACACGTCTGCGAAGTTATCGCAGACAGACTTTAGGGTTTTACTTTGTATAGTGTTAATTCCCTCCACCCAGATGCCCAGGGCCGAGAACCAGTTAAGGCCTACAAGGCTAGTTCTCTGGCCCTCAGTGACTAGAACATTTAATAATCCGCTAAACCCTTTGTATTTAACCTTAATAGTAGCCTCTCCCACTAATTCTATAGGTGTTTTCTGGAAGTCGGCTAACTGTAGTTTAGTGGGTTTAAGGGGAATTCTATGGCCACTTCTGTTTTCTATGTACCTAAGGGTGTCCCTTGAAATTATAGATACTGAGGCCCCAGAGTCCACTTCCATCTTGCAAGGGATGCCTTGCAGTTGGACTTCTATCCTTAATTTAGGCCTCAAAATGTGATTAATTCTAGGGGTGTGATTTATTCTAGGGGTTCCCACGTGATTGACCCCCACCCCTGCCCCCAGGTTGGAAGTGCGTGCCTTAGGCCTAGGGATCTCTCCGCCACTCCATTTGGGGGTTACCTCACCTGAGGCCCATGCGTCGAGCTCGTGGAGACGGTTGTTGCGCGGTTGGCTTCGGCAGATGGCCTGGATGTGGCCCGTTTTTCTGCACCCACGGCATTTGGCATTTCTGAACCTGCACGTTGATCTTAGGTAATTTCCGCCGCAGCTTCCGCACCTCGATTCTGGGTCGTGAGGTCTGGTTGGGTTGTCCCTCTGGAGGCGTTGGAACGCAGGGGGTTGCTGTCTTCTGCTCTGGTCGGGTCCGTCGGTGCGTGGTGGTCTCGGTGCCATCTTCCCGTACCTTTGGGCAATCTCGGCAATATTGGCTTCCCACTGGTAGTCCACCTCCCCACCGTCCACATGGCTCTCAAGGTTTACTTCGGCTGAGGCAGCCATGCTGTTGTAGGGGGGGTCGCCTCTGCTTGTAGACTCGTACGTGAGTAGCTCGTCTAAGACTTCTTGGAGATTGCCTGTGGGCTTGGAGATAATCCGGTTTTGCAAGTGTTCGTCTCGCAGCCCCAAAACCACTCGGTCCCTAATGCGAATCTCGAGGTTGTCGTATTTACAGCGCAGGGCCGCTTCTCTGACTGCTGCCACAAACTGTTGGATAGATTCGCCTGGCCGTTGGTTCCGCTTCTCAAATATCCTCCGCCAGAACAGTTCTGACCTTTTAGGGGTGAAATGGACCCTTAGCTTGGCCAACAGGTCGGCGTACGATACGCTGGAGACCAGCAAGGGTTGGCACAGGCCGACGGCCACCCGGTAAACTGGAGTGCCGCTGATGGTTAGGAGAGCCGCCACCTTTTTCCTGTCCTCCGTGATCCCGTTGACCAGCATGTACCCCTCGACTTGGCCGACGTATTCTTCCCAGTCTTCAGGGTAATTAGGGTCGAACTCCTTCAGGGAACCGACTTGCGCCATCCTGTAGGTTCAGTTCGCTTGCTGCTCGGTTGACTGTGATTCGAATTTCCCGCTTTTCGCTCTGTTGGCTTTCCGCGGCTCCTTCGCTGTTCTTGCCATCAAATCCCACCCTCGTCGCCACTGTTAAGTCCAGAATGACGAGCGGAGACAGCGAGGTAGAACAAGGAAACGTTTATTGAACTCACATGGGTCAACTGGCTAGCAGCCATTGAACCCTACCTTATATACTAGGTTCCTTTCAAACATAACCAATCCCCGGCTCAGAATCTCCCGCCGGGAAGTAACAGCCAATGATTGCACTAGGTTTTCCCGCTGAAGGGAAACCACTCCCATAACTATGGACACAACAAATTTATTAGATCATTTAACCATTTTCCATCAAATTCCTTCATTTGATGAAAGAAAATACAACTCCTTTTCCTGCCTTCACAGAGAAATGTTTATCCATATAGCAAAATCATTGAAAATCAACTTGATTAATATCCTCTCTTGAATGGCTTTAGCTCTGGTATGGTTGATTTACACCATGAATATGCACTGAAATTTTCTAAATTAATGAGTTATTTCCTTTGCTGAAGACTTTCTCCTGAAATATGGCATTAGCTTTCTATAAAATATACAGTTGGCAATTTTGTTCTCAAGATATTCTGCTTTGCCATTTCTTGTGATTCAGACTAGATGCTGCTATAGCTTTATCAGCAGGAAAAAAGACTCTAGCTGGGATATGGCTAGAAGCATTTCTTTTTAGCTGTACCAATAATGAGCATTTCAGCATTATGCTTTAATATATTTCAGATCTTTTTGATAGCATCTTATTCTGCTCCTTTTGTAAACTTAACAAAAGTCTGATAGAAGACAAGTCCTTTGTATGAGGATAATACACAGAATCTCTCCAAATTTTACTTTTTTATCATAACCAGATATATCACAGACAAAAACCTGGTGAGTTTGAAGGCATTAAAAAGTTCAATTTGTCAGCTCCAAGTTCAACAATGTTCTAAGAATCTATCTGTGCACATGGTAAATTAGAACAAAAAAGGTTTGCTTTAAGAGCCCATCTAATAGACTATGACAGCCAATTGCATCCAATTTTGGGACACTTTAAATCTATTTGCAGTTTATGGCTTGCATACCTAAAGAATCAGTTTCTCCCAAATAAACTAGATTTGGCCTTATTCCACATTTTAAGTGGAGGTGGGTGACAAATGAAGAAAATTCCAGGGCCTATGAAGTGAAGGAACTGGATGAGGCCGTTGGCAGGCCCAGAGGAAGAGAGAAAGGCTTTTGGAGGAGTTGGTGGAGGCGGCAGTGTGCTCCAGGGGCAAAAAGAAGCAAGGCCTCTTTAAGGAAAAGGTGGAAGAGACAGGATCAGAAAAAGGAAAGGAGGCGAGGTTGTCCTGCAGGAATACAAGCTAATTTGAGAGCTAATCTACATAGAGCTCCATTTCATCTGTCCTGTTTGCCATTGTTCACTCCCTAAAGACTAAAATGGATGATCTGAAACTTGAGCTGGCCATGAACAAGGAGTGTATATCAGAGGTGGTGACCCTTTGAGAGCTGTATGCAACAAAATTTCATTTTCATGTATGCCGATTGGTGTACATTCAAAGTGACAATAAAATTGTTGTTGTTGCTGCTGCTAAGTGAGAGAGATTTAAGGGAGCAGACAGAGAGGGTCACCTTTTAATGCACATTGATTTAATTCACATATTTCAAACCTTTAAATATTAGATCCCCTGAGGTGCAGCTGAAGAGACCTTGGGTGTCAAGAGCAGAAGAAGATCAAGGCAGATAATTGTTGACATGAGCCTCAGAGTCACTCTTACTTTTGCTTCCATGCCTATTTATCCACCAGGCTTATTACATGTCCATCTTCCAACTAGTGTCCATCATCTTGCTACTACACACTGGAAGTATCTGAAGTGACCTAAACCTGTTGTGATTTACAATCTTCTGGAGCATTCCTGTGACAGATCAGGAATGGAGGGGGATGAGGTGATGGTTGGGAACAAATGAACAAGGAGAGTAAGTTAATAGTGGTTAGTAACCTCATGGCATTTTTTTTATCCCTCAGGCTACTAAATACATGGTACAGAAGTAACTAATGTGCTTGGTCTGAGGGATCAGACGTGAGTGAAGAGTGACTGGATGTCTTTAGGGTATGGGAGGTGGGAAGAAGGAATTGGGAAGGAAGGAAGAAAAGGTATACAGATGTGGATATGATGGAAAACTGAGGCAGGTCATTAGCAAGGATGGCAGACCAATGTTTGAGATATGCCAGCCTCAATAATCATTTCCATGGTTTAAGTTCAGATCCTTACTGATCCTGGGCTCTGGCTGCTATTGTTTAAGGATTGGTGAGTGGAGGGAGTAAGGAAAATGGTCTTGATATGCAAGAATTGTCACCAAGGCAAAAAGGTACATCTCAAGCCCAGGCAGACTAGGTGATGTTATCAGAGTATTGTTCCATTGTTCCTTGGACTCACTGTTCCAGCTCAAGCAGATGGCAGGTGTAGCCAGGAAGGCCGTCACACAAATTTATTAGTGCACCAGTTGTATCCAACTTTGGGCCAGAATGTAAGAGAGTTGCACATTGATCAAGTTGTATTTAGATTACTGCAATGCACTCTACATCAGCTCAACTTGAAAACCATTCAGAAGTTTCACCTGGCCCGGAATGTGGAGCCTTGGTCCTGACTATATAAAGTCTATGCAACCCTTTTGTATATGAGCTGCACTGGTTAATAGTAGACTTCTGGATGCAATTAAAAGTACTGATTTTCACCTCTAAAGTCTTTCATGACATAGGATGTCTGTCTTCCATAGTTTCTACCCAATCTATACTATTGTGAAGAGCTGGTTTTGTTATTAAACAAAGTCATATGATAAAACCTAGGAAATAGCCTTGTCCTTGTAGCACTGTCTTCTGGAATGATATCCCCCACCGAGAGATTCATATGTCTCCCTACTTGAATGAACTATTAAAATTAGGTTCTTTCTCCAGACCTAAGTCTAATATGAACCTGGTGGAATGTTTATCTGTGATATTTCCTTTCATATTTGGATTGCATTGTTTTAAATTCTCATACTGTACACCACTCAGAGTTGTAATAGAGTCAAGTGAGCTAGGCATTTAATAAGGAGGATATAACATTCATTTAATTATATTTAGTTCTCTTTATTTCCTCACAAAGAGCTCAGGTTATGACATGTCACTTTTACCATCAGAACAAGAAGAGAAAAAAATAAATCTCACATTATGTTATTGATTAATTTACATTAAGCGAGCCAGTATTACAAGCATTGGATTGTCCAAGATAGCTCAGTCATCATATCTCCTGAGAAATTTTATACTGCCTAGGACTTTAATGAGGGTCCAAGTATTTATCCAATTAAGTGATCGCTAAAAGAGAACCCCAGAATAATTGAGGTTGAACTAGAGAGTTTTTGGTGAGAGTACCAAGGATCCCCCCTCCCCCCATTAACCAAATTCATTGGGGAACCATTTTAGAATTCCTACATTAAAAATCCTGAATGGTGTTAATTATTTAATCTCTCACTGCAAATTCAAAGGAAAGCCAGATAAATTATTGATTGCCTTATGGATGGGAAAATCAAAACAGAGAATAGCAAGGAGGGAGAAAATGGCAGCTCTTAATGGACTGATCTATGACTTCATTTTTATTGGAGAAAGTATACCAGTAAGAAAAATGCTTACAAAGTGAAATCCATTTACTTTTATTTCTTTTCAGATTACCGGTAATCAATAATTTCTTTAGGTTTATGCTGGCATCATGATGTATGGATAAATAGGCTAATCCATTCTGCCTTCCTCCTATGCCTTGGGTAGCTTTATAAAGATGTTAAAATGACTAAGAAATATATTGCAAATAAGGGAGGTTATCATGAGATGAATGGTAAAACCCAGAAAGAATGGATAACTCATGGGGAAGCGAAAGACTGAAGACAGCATAGTAAATGTTTAGTGGAAAGCTGATTTCTTGCATTGGAGGAAATTCCCTTGAAATATTGGCTGGTTTTCACTCTTACAAATTTGAAGGGAGTGAGTTAAAGGTTACAGAAAGAAACAGGAGAGTTTATAAGAAGCTAAGGATGGGGAAATATCCTGATGTAAATAATCATGGGTAGAGAGATGGACAAGTCCACTTGCCAGCCTGTTTGATTTGGAAACAGTTCATTTTTTTTAAAAAAATGACTCTACTAAGATAATTTTCAGCTTTCTGTAAGAGCTTTATGAGAGTCAGATTGATGTAGTCATTAAAGATCAGAATAGAATACAGAGTCTGTGAATTCTAGTCCAGCCTTAGTGACAAGGCCTTCTGGTGACCTTGGACTACTCACTCTCTCACAGTCATAACAGGGAGACAATGGCAACCCAGTTCTGAAAAACCTTGCCAAGAAAACTGCAGGGACTTCTGCAGGCAGTCTCCAAGAATTGGACATGACTGAATGGAAGAAAAAAAGAGAGAGCTTTAGTATGATCAACCATGTTTTTCTAGATGTGATACCCTTACTGCTGACATCAGGATCTGTAAATGTGAATATATGTATTTCCAAATCAAAAGAGTTGAATTTAAATGTGTCAGGATTAAGATATGGATGCTCTATTTTCAATTGCAGATCAACTGGGAAACTTTTCATAACTGCTGTTCCCTCTTCGTTTATAATCAAATTGTCCTTCTTCATGAGGGCAAGTAAGGTATTGTAACTATTGCACACTTAACAATCGTAATACCATTTTAAATGTCAAGAATCCTAGAAACTGATATTTCTGTTTTATAATACAAGCATGATGTCATATATTAGTATTCTTATTTGCCTAAGATATTATTTAGCAAAATTACTGTATATTTTTAAAACTTGAAAACTGTTTGAGAAACTATAAGAGTAAAACAGATGTGAATAAAGGACAGACTAATAAGTTTCACCAGAATTTATGAAAAGCAATACAGTTGTAAGTCTTATGAGGAATGGAGCCAAACTACAAGATGACAATAATTGATGTGTAATTAATTTTCAGTTTATGAAGTCCAGCAAGGCAAAAATATTTTTTTCAGTATGTGTGTGTGTTGCAACACAGGACTCAGGATATCACTACAGTAGAGCTCAGGATGTCATCACACAGCCCATTATCCAGGTCATTACAACACAAAAGACTAATGGGCACACAGCCAACACCTCAGCCACACAAGATGTTATAAAACAGCTGACTAATCTGCAAACAATAATGCCATCAACCAATCAAGATGTAACAACACAGCCAACCAACCCACTTACAGCAACAAAGCCAGCACCCCACACACCCCCACCAATATTTATAGAGGGATGGCAGCTCCGATCACGCTTTGCTTGCACAAGCACAAAGTCGAAGACACCAGCCTGAAGATGACAAGTGGGACCTCGCCGAAACATCACCAAGACACTCTTAATCTTACATGGGAAAAGACCCGAATACACCAAGACCTACATACCTGTACCCATGAAAATCTGCGAAAACAAATGTATATGTATATGTATATTTATTTTATTTATTTTTATTTTATTACATTTATATACCGCCCTTTCCCGAAGGACTCAGGGCGGTTTACAGGGTGATTAAAAAGCCAAAATATAAAAGTTAAAAACAAATTTTAAAAAAATTATATGTGTCCCTGCCTAAATAAAACCCCAGTTAAAATAAGATGAATCCTCAGCCTGGGCCAGAGAGCTCGAAGAGCCAGGTCTTCAGGCCCCGGCGGAATGAACGGAGGTCGGGGGCAGTCCTCAGCTCCATTGGCAACTGGTTCCAAAGGGCAGGCGCTCCCACTGAGAAGGCCCTATCCCTGGGTGTTACCCACCGGCAATCTCTTACCAGTGGCACCCTGAGAAGACCCTCCCTGTGGGAGCACACTGGATATCCCTCAGATATCCCGGACCCAAGCCATTTAGGGCTTTATAGGTCATCACCAGCACCTTGAATCTCACCCGGAGGGCAACCGGAAGCCAATGCAGCTCATGGATTAGAGGTGTTACATGGGAGTCTCGGGGGACCCCCATCATGACTCACGCAGCCACATTCTGCACCAGCTGAAGCCTCCGAGTGGTCTTCAAGGGCAGCCCCATGTAGAGAGCGTTGCAGTAGTCTAAACAGGAGGTCACGAGCGCATGAGTGACTGTGCGTAGGGCATCTATACATATGTATATGTATATGTACACACACATACATACAAGCAGTATGGGAAAAAGCCAAGGGAAAGAGCAAAAAGAGGGATTAAAGTCATTATGTAGCCACAAATGAACTAAGTCCAAACAAATGAACTACAAATAACTACAAATGAACTAGGTCCAAACAGTCAAGTCCTGACTGTTAGTTGAGAACATACATTGCAATGACTTTTAGCAATGTCAGTTAAATTGAACCTTCACATGTGGAGCTGGTTTTTCTTGCCTGACAAGCAGTCCTTGACC
This sequence comes from Vipera ursinii, assembly GCF_947247035.1. Classification (NCBI taxonomy): domain Eukaryota; kingdom Metazoa; phylum Chordata; class Lepidosauria; order Squamata; family Viperidae; genus Vipera; species Vipera ursinii. Next base: position 21,330,531 of record NC_139515.1, read on the forward strand.
ACAATTAGGACCACAATTGCCATTTACTAAGTTTTTAAGTGAGTTGTAGCAGGTTTTACAAGCTTTTTTGCCATAAACATGTAACACCTCTACTCCGTGAGCTGCATTGGCTTCCGGTTGTCCTCCGGGTAAGATTCAAGGTGCTGGTTACGACCTATAAAGCCCTAAATGGCATGGGTCCGGGCCTTGGTGGAGCAGTGGGCTAATGCCTCCTTAAGTAACACCAGCTGCCTGCCATGAGTGCAGGTTCGCATCCCACCAGGCTCAAGGTTGACTCAGCCTTCCATCCTTCTGAGGTAGGTAAAATGAGGACCCAGATTGTTGGGGGCAATTAAGCTGACTTTGTAATAATGCTGCTTGGGGGTGTGTGTGTGAAAGCCCTAACAAGCAGGCATATACATAGAATGAAGGCTACTGCTAAGTTTGTAAGCCGCCCTGAGTCTTCGGAGAAGGGCAGGATATAAATGGAATTAAAAATAAAAAAAATACTTACGGGAGCACCTGCTGACGGCATCAACTTCCCTTCGTCCAGTGCGCTCCCACAGAGAGGGCCTCCTTAGGGTGCCGTCGGTCAAAGAGTGTCGACTGGCAGCCCCCAGAGGGAGGGCATTCTCTGTGGGCGTGCCAGACCTTTGGAACCGTCGACCTTCGCTCCTTCCGACGTGACCTAAAAACATATTTATTTGAACAAGCCGGCCTGGTCTGATGGGTTTAGGGGTATTTTAACACTTTGTATTAATCTATTGAATTGGGCTGTAGTATTTAATATTTCTTTTAATTTTTATATATTGTATTTTATTGTATTGCCCTGTATACCGCCCTGAGTCCTTCGGGAGAAGGGCAGTATAAAAATTAAATTAAATAAATAAATAAATAAATAATTGTTAACTGAATCACTGCAGTTATTAAGTGAACCACATGGTTAAGTTAATCCATCTTCCAACACTGACTTTGATTGTGGGAAGCCAGTTGGGAAGGTCATAATTGCCAGTCACATGACCCTAGGACACTGCAACCTTCATAAATACATACTTGATGCCAAGTGTCTGAATTTTGATTATGAGACTGTGGGGAGATTCCAACTGTTGTGTGAGGATCTGTTGTAAATAACTTTTTCAGTGCTGCTGTAACTATGAACAGGTGCAAAATGAATGGTTGTAAGTTGAGGACTACCTGTATTCCATGGTTGAATTGAGCTTAGAATGCCATAAATTGTGTAACATTTTTAACCTACATCTCAATGATAGAAAAGGTGTCCTGCTCAAGATTTGCATAATATCTCCTGCCAGTGTACCAACTGTTCCTTGGCCAAGATTTCTGGTCAGTAGGCAAGCATCAATATAGCAATATTTTACATATATTTTATTTCACATTCAAATCTAATAATTATTTGGAAGTCCTTCCCTTCTCAGCAAGATACAGTATGACTCTTATGTTCTGAAAAGCAAGTTATGTAAGAGCCTCAATGTGCATCTTTTAAAAATGTGAATGGTATTTTAGTGAGAAACGTCTATTCTGAAAAACTATCTTTTCAGAATACAGTTACACTATGGAAAATGATTAGGTTGAAGGGATGAAAGAACTGCTTCAGTTCAGCAATTCTTGGATACATTTCTTATTGTAAATATTTGCAAGGGTAACAAAACTTGAGGAAGAAAATTATGACAGTTTGAAAAGAGCTTTGTGAATGAAGCAAATGCGATCTATTTGTTAGCCCATAGGAAGGAGAGTTGTTGGATTGTGTTCACTTGTAAGCCATTTTCAAAGGAGTTTCTTACTCATTCTCCTTGCTCACTCATTCTCACCTTGCTCAGATAGCAAAGAAATTGACAAGTCTTTGGAGTTCTGAGTGCCAGTCAGTTTGGGATTAATCAAAAAGAAAATTGACTAACATCTGCCTAAGGTTCAAACCAAACATTAAAAGATACAGCTCAGGATGGTTGTGATGTTATAGATAAATTGTCCCCAGGTATTTTAAACTGCTACAAAGAGGGCTAAGGAAGGCTAACTGATATTTGTATGGAAACAAGTCTCATAAGTTTCTGAACCTATTTTAATTATGATTACATCCCCTTATTCACAGAATAATGTAAACCATTCAAATCATAGTACCCTCTCTTTGTAAGTTTCTAATTTTTCCCCCCACCACTTCTTCCATCGTTTTTTTTTTCCCTAAAGAAAATTTGTTAAAGAAGAAAATGTGAAACTGTTATTGACTTTGTTTGACAGTGCTAGAAGCTTTCCTTCTGGAAACTTCTTAAAATTTAATAGCAGCCTAGTGCAAAATAAGTAACAGGGTGGAGACATATAAAACTGAGAAGAAAAATAAGAAGCAATTATTCTAAAATAGGTCGGTGAGACACAGATTTTATATGGAAACAATAAAATGAATAACTTCATTTCATGAAATCAGCTGAGACTGTTGACAAAAGAATACATATCTAAAATATATTTAAGTATTTATGTAAATGAGCAAAGTAGAACAGCAGAAGTTTAAAATATAAGCCAGCTATGCTTTTTTTAAAAAAAGATTAACACCAAGTAAATACATACACAACTCCTATATCCAAACAAATATATATATTCATTAATCAGAGATAAGGACTGAAGTAGACAACAGTAATAAAAGATGAATATGCTTTATTTCTTCAGTGATATTTTCTGCATTCTTATACACATGTGTATTGCTTTTACTTTTAACTTTATTTCAAAAATAAGAACATTCAGTGTGGGAGAAAAACAAGCAAGAAAGCACGCAAGTTACAATCCTTCAGATTGTTAAATATATAGGCAGTTTGTTATGAGCCTTGGTGGAGCAGTGGGCTAATGCCTCCTTAAGTAACACTAGCTGCCTGCAATTAGTGCAGGTTCGAGTCCCACCAGGCTCAAGGTTGACTCAGCCTTCCATCCTTCCGAGGTAGGTAAAATGAGGACCCAGATTGTTGGGGGCAATTAAGCTGACTTTGTAATAATGCCGCTGGGGTGTGTGTGTGTGAAAGCCCTAATAAGCAGGCATATACACAGAATGAAGGCTACTGCTAAGCTTGTAAGCCGCCCTGAGTCTTCAGAGAAGGGCGGGATATAAATGGAATTAAAATATAAATAAATAAATAAATAAATAAATAAATAAATAAATAAATAAATAAATAAACAAACAAACAAACCAGAACAGTTCACAACAACCTTTGGGGGGAAAAAATCAATGGGTAGGATAGCCATCTCCATCACTGGAGTGTTACTGAATATGAAATGTGAAAAAAATACTTTCTTTTTACTTGATATTTGTGTATTTGTGGGTGTGGGTGTGGGTGTGTGGGTGCATGTCATATAGACATGATCTGTTATGAAAAGGGCTGACAACAATTTAAACTTGCTCCATGATCAGCTTTGTGATAAAAAAGGTGATTACAGATCAAGGCAATTGAACCTAACCAGCTCAAGACTGAGTCTTTCATCCTTCTCTGGTCAGTAGAATGAGGACCCAGATTGTTAGGGACAATATGCTGACATTGTAAGCTGCTCAGAGAGTGCTATAAAACACTATGGAGTCAACTTCCCTCTGCCCTGTGCGGTCCCACAGAGAGGGCCTCCTCAGGGTGCCTCCGGTCAGAGAATGTCGTCTGGTGGGCCCCAGGGGGAGGTCCTTCTCTGTGGGCGCCCCGGATTTATGGAATCATTTGCCGGTTGAGCTCCGGATGGTGCCCAACCTTCGCTCCTTCCGACGCGATCTGAAGACTTATTTGTTCGAACAAGCCGGCCTGGCCTGATGGGGGATGGGTTTAGGTTTTATTGCTATTTTAAATGTATTTTAATCTACTGTTTTAACTTGGGCATCTTGTTTAATTCTTTTTTAGTATTTGTATTCCTGTATGTTTATATGTTTGCCCTGTTCACCGCCCTGAGTCCTTCGGGAGAAGGGCGGTATACAAATAAAATTATTCTTATTCTTATTCTTATTCTTATTCTTATTCTTATTATTCTTATTCTTATTATTATTATTATTATTTAGGTCTAAGGGCTATTGCTGTTGCTAGCACAGTCCAATTCTTGTTAGTGAAATAACAGAACAAACATGTCAGCAAAGAAGCACAACTGTCTCACATACCACCACTTCTTCAATTTTAATATTTCCAAAGTCCCATTTTACTTCCATTTTCAGATACTATGATGTCTCCATGAGAGAAAAAGGCATGAAGATATACATGCCAGTTCTAGCCTTGTGTGTTGCCAATAGTATTAGACATGAATTAAAGGACAGAAGCAGAAATTATTACAAGCAGCAAGACGAAGAGTTAGTAAGGAAAAAGAAAAATGAGAGGATGTTAATCAAATTCAGTCAATGTAAATATCTTGGATATCTGCTAGTGGAGTGTAATAAAAATAATACAGGAATAAAAGCTCATTTACAAGGTAGTAATCAATCCTGTTTTGCCCCGCAGACATTTTTTGTCATTAATGTTGTTAACAAGGAGAATAAAACTGCAATCTATTTACTAGAATGTTGTCAGCACTGTTGGCAACTAAATATTGAATAAAAATGACAGCAACATGGATCCAACAAAAATGTCAGTCGACAATATTCATACTTGATGAAAAGTAATTCAGTTGCTCCCACCCCCATCCCCTTTGCTATAAGTTGTTAGAGTGATATTAACCACTCCCTGCCACTAAACTGTATTGTATTTCAGTTCCTCCTCTCAACATTAGCATTCTAAATTGGTTCATAATCAGTTGGACACAGCAGAAACTTCAGGATGGGTCAAAACTGGCAATATAGCAGTCACAGTGTTGTAATCAAAGCCCTACTATTTTTGTATAAAGGGATGTCGCTGCTAACATCAAATGTTCTTGCTTGACAAGAGATGAAGAAGCGGCTATTTCATATTTTAAACTTGTGTATTACTTTAAGAGCTAGGATTATTGCTGGGAGGAGGGAGGAGGAAGATTGTACCTCAAGGCTGGCTGAAATAAGAGAAGATAAGAACTTGGTGGGTTGTCTAACAGAAGAGAAACTGATTCTTCAAATTAATTGGAGAATGTGATTCATGACAGAAATAAAAAGGTGGAGAATTGTGTTTAATATATTGTGCAAAGGGGAGGGGATTCAGATTCCAGCTTCCTCTAGCAAGTTTTTTGCCAATGTATAGGGCTAATAAAGGACTTTTAAGGTAAACAATGCCTCAGAGTCACTTGAAAAGCTCATCTGTCAGAAACTTGACATGTAACCATGTAGATCATAACCATGTAGAACCAAGTTTGGTCTAGTAGTTTAAGGCTAGAAACCATGAGACTGTGAGTCTCAGCTTAAGCATGAAAGATGGCTGGGTGACCTTTGGCCAGTGACTTTCTCTCAGCCCAATTGACCTCACAGTGCAGTTGTTGTGGGGAAAATAGGAGGAAGAAGGAGTACTGTTGTCAGACCTGCCCCAGTCAGCCCCCTCAGAAAAGTAAGACTCTTGAATCCATTGACTTAAATCAAAACACTTTTACTAAGAGAAACTGGATGCAGTAGTCAGGCGGAATCTGAAGATCCCATGCAAAGCACAAAGTAATTTTTTCAGTTTCCCAGTCTCAACCCCTCTGACCAGTCCCCTGGCAGCCAATGTGGTGCCAAGAAGTTGTTTTGATAATGCTGAGGTGCTAGGCAAATAACAGTTCGCACTCAGGGCACAATGGTCTTGGAACCTGGCAAAAACCAGCTGGGAAGGAGTCCTGTCCTGAAAACAGTCCCCCTCCCTAATTCCCAAACAAACAGCAGAAGCAAAAAAATAAAATCCCAAGCATGCCATCCCCCATCCCCATCAGCACAATGGTAGGACAGCAAAGTAGGGATGGTGGACCTGACAGTTGTGTGGGTTGCATGAGTTATTTACAAAAACAATAAAGGCAGGATAAGAATGGAATGGAACAAAAAAGAAAAGAAAAGAAAATGTACCTGTAACTACCAAGAGGGTATCAAGACTCAAGTGTCATAGCCTATTGGGCCTTCCAACAATTCAGTTTTAAAAGTGAAATGATTTTAATGAGGATTAATAAGGGATTTAGGAACCTAAAGTAAGAAATTATATCAGTTTTATTCATTTAATTAATTTCACATTCCAGACAACTTTTTGAATATTTACTGAAAGTGACTCAATTTGGTGAGGGTACTTAAGTTCAATTTTTTTTAAAAAACACACATTTATTTTGATTGCCTTTATCAAAAGTTAAGATAAAGATATTTCTCAGTTCTTTAAAAAAATTCACTATTTCTTTCTCTCTTTTCTATTTTAGTGGTTAGAATATAAATTAGAACCTATGGATGGGAAATGCTTTGAAAATATTTACCTTTTATGTTAACAAGAATTCTCCAAGGTACAAATAATCAGCGTATATTTGTAGAACAATCTGAAAGAAACTTTTTGTTGTTTGTAAAGAAAATGAACTAATAAGCAGAGAAAAGCACAAAGATTATAGCTTACAAAGAATGTCTACTTAAGTACATCATATATTTGTGATAAAACCTATAGTCAACAAAAGCTGAAAATCTCTAACTAAAAGAGTTTTCTTTTTCTATAAATGATGGGCATATATTTAAAAAAGCATTGTCAGCTCTTTTCTGCCAATAATTGGCTTTTTAAAATTATTTCTTCTTTGTTTTCATTTTTTATCCTGAGCCATTTCAGGGCTTTGCAGACAAATGTGAATATAAACTACGTAAAAGTTTATTCAGGTAGCTGTTTGGCAAATTGATAGCATTATCATTAATTTATAGGAGCAATTTCTGATTATGATTAATGAGATTCTAGATATTCTCTATCTAGCAACCAATTATGTAAATTTTATCCCTGATCCTTTTATGCCTGTTCTGTTGTTTTGCATACCTATTTTTTATTTTAATATTGAATTGAAACATTGGGATTTAATACTATATAATGAGTTATATCCAGCTCCTTGTAAAAGGACTTCAAATTGCACAAAGACTAACCATTTTCTGTATTTTCTGATTGACTTCTGTATGTTCCAAACCCTAGCCCAAACAGAAAAAATGGCAAATAAATTGTGATCATCCAATAGTTTTCTTTCTGCTGCCGTATTCAGATACTTCATTCAGAAGAATTGCTTTATGGAAAGAAATAAATTTATTATTTGTGAATAATAGAAACTCATAGGTGGGGATGTATTCTTGTATCCTCATCCCATCTTGTAATCTCCAGCATCAACTTGCAATCTTCAGCATCTTCTGGGGAAATAACATTCAAAGAAGGAGAAGGATCTATCAAAATTGGATTACTGCAATGCACTGTACATGAGACTGTCCTTGAAAAGTTTTTCAGAAGCTTCAGTGCAAAATGTAGCACCACAGGCAGTTATGAGTCAATTGGTACAGATGTGACACTCCCCAGGAGTGTTGTCCCATTCTGCTAGATCCAGCAGCAAAGCCATGCTCCGTCCACCACAGAATGCCATCTAACAGGACCCAGGAGGTGGACCATTTCTACCATGGTACCTACCTGCTCCCCACCACAACAACAATCAGGATTGCCCCAAAGCACTCCACAAAGGACTGATATCTCACCTTAGTCATCAAGCCTGGGACCCTGATAGTGTGGGTGATCTTGTTTATTGGTCTTGGTTGTATTGACTGAGTGCACTCAGCTGCATTGTTACTTAATGTTATTTCTGTTGCTTTTACTGTGTTTTTATTCTGTTGTTAATTATTAGCCATACAGAGTCATCCATACAAGATGGCTTCTGTGGGTAAGCTTGTTTTTTAAATTATTATATTGTCCATGAGGTGTTTGATTATTCTCAGCCGCTATTTTACAGTGTGTCCTGTTATTTATGTTTCTAATTATTGGTTTTTGTTTTTATTCTGTTTTAATTGTTCACCACCCACAGCCATGTACAGTATATGACATCGGCAGCCATATATATCTCTAAAATAAATAAATAAAAACCAAGATAAAACTTTAGGCCCATGTAAATCATCGCAGGGGATGTCTTCCCTTGGCCTTTCTCCACAAAGTCGAAGTCTAAGATGAACTGATTTTTTTAAAAAAATTAAAATTAAGGTGCATAAAGTCTCTCTGTATATGTATTGGATAGGTAAATATTTTATAAATGTAAAATGTAAGCTCCCTTTTTAATTAAGAGAGGCAGTTGGGTCTGCTAGCATACATGGATATTGAAAGACGAATCGTGCAAATTGATTTTTATTTACAATTGCACCAGAAGAAGAGATGGAGAAGAAAAAAAGGAGAAGAAAAGGCAAATTGAAAAAACACCAGATTCAAAGTCTTCATTTTATAGGTGCCAACAAACAAATCCTTGGTTGGGCTTTAGTCCAGAGAACTAGCCAGACAGAATTTCTTCCTAGAGGTCCATGGAAAGACTTAAGCAGCAGGAACCAAGCCAAGAAAAGTTTTTCTTGGCCTAAAGTCAGCTGGCCTTTCCAGAAATGGCTCCTTCCTCCCATTGCTTCATAATCCATTACGAGTGACAGTAAAAGAGTAATAAAACACCTCTAGCATCATCTGATCAGAGCTAATCTTGCAATTAAATTTTATTAATCAGCAAAATTAGCAAAATTGTTTGCTTCTTCATTTCTGTCAGGTTTTTTTGCTTGTTTGCATTCAAAGCATAATTTCCGTTTCCTCCAAGGGCCCATTAACCCCTGTCATTTCCAGAGGCATAAACAATTTCACTGAGGGCAAGTGGACATATTTCTCTAGGAGTCAATGGCAGCTAGCTGAGAATATCAGTGCCCTACCATTAATCTTGCGTTACTTTTTCTTCCAATAAACCCCATTTATATATCATTAGCATATTTCCAACACAAATGCTTTTGGCAAGGAAGAGAGCAGATTGTGAGAGCCAGCTGAGAAGCTGACACTCCTTCTGCTTTTTAGAATTCACATGAGTTCTAATTAGAAGACCTGTTTGTCTTCAACAGCAGGAAATTTCCTCTTTTCTGCCCTTCGCTTCCTTCCTACATCTGCTATGTGCAAGAATGAGCACAAATACTAGAAACTACTGTTTGAAGATACTGACATGGCAGAAAGGATTTGATACATTTTTTTTGAATACTTTCTGATTCTGACATGCTCCTGTTGCTAAGATCATCCCAAGGTAATTCAGTCTTTGGTCTACATTCAGAATCCCAACACAGCATAAAATTTATCTTTTCTCCTTCCCCCACCCCTGTTCTGGCATAATGGAAACAAAACTAAACAATTGAGGTGGGATGGAGGAGAACCTGGATGGCTGACTGGAATCTTAAGCATGAACACTGATGTTATTAACTGAAAATGCACTACAGCAGGAAAACAAACATCAGCCCACCAGGCATTATCCAGGTGATCACACTGGCCCCTTTGACTTGTGACACTCAAGTGAAGTGAAGATCCTTTCCCCTAATAACACTGAAGATTGGCAGGAGCTGGGGCAAGTTATGTGTCAGAACCCATTCCTATTTCATTTCATTTCTACCTATCCTCTGTGATCTAAGAACAAATCCCACCTTTCCCTGGGTTCTGCCATATTCCCAAGGGAGAGGGGGGATGTGCCTGCAGGACTATTACTTTCACTTCCTCTATTCGCTACAACATAATCCTTTACTTTGTTTATTGGGTCTATATCCTCAACCCACCCCACTGAAATGTAACAACTGGTTTCCTGTGTTAACTCTCTCTCTGAACTCTATTTTTTAAACTGTCAGTTAAGAACAAAGGAGGGAATAAGGAATGTAACCTCAGTGCCTGGTTTATGTCTACGCTCTCAGAGGGAGGTGTGAAGAAGCTGCCGACCTCGCTGTGTGAGCTGGGGATGGGCTGATATTATCTCCTGGCTCCCACAATGGACTTGGGGATTGGCCATCCCACATTGGGCAATGGATCTATGGGGTAGGGTCTTGTTTGGGGATACTATAATCTACTGCACTGTGCGGGAAATCTCAGATCCTGTCTATTATGCCTGCTATCACCTACTGTTAATAAAAGTTCCTGTTTGGAAGAAATTGTTTCCAAGAGTTCTGCTTTCTTAAAATGTGGGTTTGAAGTGGGACCTGACATTATGAGATATCATCCTGTTGCAGCATTCAGGTCTTGAATCTGGGTTGTGGGCTTTCCAGCTGACAAGCCCAGTGTATTAACCAGTGAGCCATTGTGCTGCCCCTAAGTCCTCCTTACGTATCCTTGAACCAACAGTAAACCACAGTATGAATCATTATCTCTTTTTCAATCCCAACGAAATTACCACTGGCTTAGCCATGTCATGATTTCATTTGTGCAAAGCATTCTAAATAAATCACTTGGTAGATTTCTCCACTCTTGCTGCTTCTCCCTTTCCAGTCCCTACCAACCATCAAGAAACAAATTCTGAATCTTGACATTATATTTAATTTTAGTTGTGAGCAGGATCTTTAGAAAAAAATGGTTGGTGCTATGCCTTATTAAACAGTGATCACAGGACATAGAGTTATGTCAGAAGATGTAGGGAATCAAAATATCAAAAAGTAATTTTAGAAAAGGCAAAAAAGACCTATTGAGTTTCTAACATTAATTTTTTGTACATCTGATAACTTACCATATTATAGAAAACCAATAGGAGCATGATGGCCCACATGGTTAGGAAGCTGGCTTGACAATGTGTACAGCTACATTTAAAACCCAAGTGCTGCTGTGTCAGACAACTGAAACACAACTAAACCAACAAAAAGAGTTGGTTTAAAGGATGGCCTCATCTGGTGGACCACCATCTCTTCTAAAGCAGGCAGCATTATACTGAACAGCAGAGATGCATTGATAATCTGAAGCCAGTTGCTCATAGTACACATGGAGGTTTGTGGTCAACCTGAAAATGGACTCTGGCCACTTCTTTGGTTTCCATAAGATGAAAAGAATCCCAAATAATGATACAAAATATTGTATCACTCGCTAGAAAATGTGCAGTTGGCTTCTAGGCCAGGAACAATTTTATTCATCAAAAAACACCCACAGTGATCTGACATGCGTATAGCAATTTTATTTCTCCTGTCCTTCCCTAAGAGAGCACAGTGATTCTGAATTGCTAGGCAGAAGTCTGAGAGGCAGTAAGTGCATATCTCTTCTGTTTAGAACTTGCATCTTCCAGAAGTCCTGCTTCGGCTCTAACTCTGGAGGTGTGGGAGAGAAACCTTGCTGTTATGCAGCCATAAAATAATCCTTAATAAATGTTCTACTTCATCTCCTGGAATCCTTTGAAAACCGAGGATTTTTTTCAAGACTCACAAGCAACGACAATCCATACAGGTGAAATCTAATCCAAGATCTTCATCATTCTCTCATTCATTTAGCATTAAGTATCTCTGGTAAGGATGCCTCCATGTAGCAGAGAGCAACAATCTGGCACAAGAGCAACAATGACATCTGATCTCTAAAGTCTAACCTTATCAACATCCAGTTATCTGTGGAGCAGTTCCTTTGAAAGCTATCAGGGTCTCTTGGAGGACTATGCTCACTCTACCAACACTGTCTTAGAGTTGAGGACTCAACCAGTTTTGATAGTGTATTAATGATGCCATTAGTATTTTCAGGAAAGAGTTTTCCAGAAAATATTTCCAGAACAGGGTTTTCATTGGGGTTTATGGAGGGTAAAATGTATGATGAAGGTTTGCAGTAACTGGCTATGTTTAGTCTAAGAAAAGGACCAGGAGTGATATGATAGTAATCTTCCAGCACTTGAAGGACTTTCACAGAGAAGAGAAGAGTGATCTATTCTCCAAAGCACCTGACTACAGGACAAGAAGAAACACATGGAAGCTTATTAAAGAGAGATCCAACACTGAATTAAGGAGAAATTTCCTGACAGTGAGAATATTTCACCAGTGGAATGGTTTACCTTATTTTCAGAAGTAGTGAGCGCTTCCATCACTGGAGGTTTTTAAGAAGAGATTGGACAGCAAGGTCTCTTGCTTGAGCAGAGAAGACCTCCAGGGTCCCTTCCACCTCTCTTATTCTGTATTTTATTTTGTATTAGGGAGAACAGGCAAACACAAACCCAGGATATTCCATTATAGATCTCAAAATAACAATTTTGGAACCAAAAATCCCCCCTACGCTGGCACAATTGAGTATGAGACAGCTGTTCTTCCATATCTCAATATGTTTCAGACTATCTCAGAAGAAGTAATGGAATGTATGAATGACTGTGTGAAAAGAGGGGTAGAGATGCTGCCTATGGAAAAATCAGACAAGAGAGGCAGAAGCCTGCAGTCACTTAACAGTCACAAAAAGAAACTTAAGAAGGACCCCATTCTAATGGATGAAGTGGAGTGGAGACAGGAAGTTTGTGCTTTCAGACTTGCAAGATTCTGCTAATGTAGACTTACAATGAAATAGAACTAGTTTATCTTGTTGCATTTCCTGTCTGGTTTACCTGGGAGGGCTGAGAGAAGGCCTGAAGAAATACAGTGGGTTTTTAATGCATTCAAATTGTTGACTGATAAGGTTCTTGCAAATTCTCCCTCATGAAACCTTCACCTATATTACCATTCTTTCTTTTCCTCCATTTTTTCCCCACCCATCCTGCCTTATCCCTGTGTATTAAAAACCTATGTCTGCTAAGCCACTCCACACATCTGATAACAAAATCAATCGTCTTATAAGGTGCAACCACATTTCTTCTGACTTTGAGGTCTGAATAATTTACTCAAATGTGCAGCAAGAAGATACTGCATTTCCATATCTAACAGATCATTCTGTAGAAAAAGCTGCTAACTTTTGAAAAGTCTTCAGGCTTTATTAAATTTTGGAGCTGGATTTATTTTCCATTATGGTGTCATTATAAATATCTATAAGCCCTAAGAATAGCATGGGTATAAATCTTAATGACAACTCAAGAAGCAGCAGGTAATGCCAGGGATCAGAGCAAAGGATCATAGGAAGTGGTTTTCTGTGCTTCCCGAAAGAGCATATTTAAGACACACACAGATTTTTCTTCCTTGATTTTCAGCATGATAGCTACCAAAAAATACTAATGCGAGAGAACTGAGTTTCTCTATAGAAACTGAAAACGGGTGAATCAACTGGACAGCTGATGAGACAACTTAGCTGTGGGCTATTCTCTAGCACATCCGCTGAGGACAAAGCCACTCTCTTCTGGCTGCTTTATTTGTTTCTGCTCAGGCTAACAAAAAAAAATACAAATATGATTTAAAACTAGACACCACTAATGCTAAAACCATTCAAAACTTGATTTTAAAAAAGATACAGTGGTTTCTGCAAGGGGTGCAGTCAAGCAATAATATGCATCAAATTGCAAAACTTACTTGGGTGAGAAACATCTTAATTTTATAGGCAGTGTATAATAATTAATAAAAAAGTCAGCATTAAGAACTATAAAAGTGTAGAAAACCAGACATGATGATGTATTTTGCTACATTATCAGAAAATGGGGGTTCTTAATGATCACATATGATCTGAATAATAATAATGTTAAATGAATATAAATATAATTTATGGATGCCAAATCAATTTCACTTTGGCATGAATGTGTTGGACACTGAAATTTGTTTTTTATGTCCCCAGTACTCTTAAATATCTAATCTAATCTAGCAAATACTCATAATCATTGCAGTCTTACAATTGTGTAAGAATGTGATAAAGGGTTTACCTGAAGAACCATCTCAAACTAAGGGGACTGGCCCACCCCAGCTGTGCCAGTAAAGGAGGCTGGCTGCGAACCCCCTTGGTCAAGGCATTCTGGCTGGCAGGATCCAGAAGAAGCGTCTTTTATGCTGTGGCTCCTGTCCTTTGGAGCATCTTGTCCACTGGGGTGAAATCTGCTCCTGTCCTCTGAACTTGTGTAAACTCAAGAAGACCTGGCCCTGCCAGTTAGTGAATGAACCTTTATTGTCAAAGTACAACCATGTATACATTGAAATTGGCTGAGCCTCCCTTCATGCCCCCACCCCCAACTCACAATGACAACAAACCCTCCATCTTATTACACCATGTGAGCTAATTGCACAACACACCAGCTTTGGTGCCGGTTGGTGCCCCAACTGGGGAATATCACACTGGAGGTGGTTGATGGATCAATGCGCATCCTGCTCCCTTCACTCTATCTTTTAATTTTAAGTTGTATTTTTACTACTGTTCCACATATACATGTTTATGACTTTATTGTTTATTGTAATTCACCCAGAGTCACCCTGTGGCAAGAAAGATGACAAAAAAATTAATAAATAAATACATTTAGCAGGATATTCTTCGGAACTTTCCAGTTTTCCTGAATGTTAAAGAGATTTGGACTTGTCATCTCTTCCTGGTCCACAATTCTTTGAGATTTACCTCTCCCTGTATCTATCTCCCTGTCTCTCTCTCTCTCTGACTCCTGAAATGGTGACATTTTAGTTACTGACAGTCTTAGTTTTTACAGCTCCTCATATGCCCTACTGATCTGTAAGTCTCCTTTGTGCAAAAGGGTTTTTCCTTCCAGAGTATCAAGTAATATATGACAGCAGTGGCTTCCTGGCACCTTCATTTTGCCTTTTCTTCTATAGCAAACAAGCGTAGTAGGAATTGAATGGACTTCTTCTCCAATCTGGCATCCTGCAGTGGGACACTGGGGTACAAACATTCCTATCATTTGGCATTGTATCGTGGTACCTTTGTGCAGTGTACCACTTGCATACCTGATTGTGGCAATCTTGACAGTCATCATCTGGTTTGGTTAATAGACTCACATTCTGCACTGTCTCTACGGGAGAGACATACTTATGGTCCCATCTATTAGCAATAGCACTTGGACTTATATAAAGGTAAAGGTAAAGGTTCTCCCGCACATGCGTGCTAGTCGTTTCCAACTCTAGGGGCCAGTGCTCATCTCTGTTTCAAAGCCGAAGAGCCAGCGCTTGCCCGAGGACGACTCCATGGTCATGTGGCCAGCATGACTAGATGCCAAAGGCACATGGAACACTGTTACCTTCCCACCGTAGTGGTCCCTATTTTTCTACTTGCATTTTTACGTGCTTTCGAACTGCTAGGTTGGCAGAAGCTGGGACGAGTAACAAGCGCTCACTCTGTTATGCGGCACTTGGGATTCGACCTGCCAAACTGCTGACCTTCTGATCAACAAGCTCAGCGTCCTAACCCACTGAGCCACCATGTCCATAATATTAGGGAATGACATCTGGCAGGACTCAGGAAGAGAGCCTTTTCTGTCATGAGGCATGCCCTCTGGAACTTGATTCAGTGGATATAAGTCTTGCCATAAAGCCTTGAAGACTTGAAGCTGGGGCCCTGGTTTGCCAGTGAGCCCATACCATAGTTGTACTAATTTTGTTGATTGATTTTTCATCTCAGCTCCTGCATGATTTTGTTTGTATTCATTGTTAGCCATCCAGTCACTTAGTTAGCTATATATTTGTGATGAACACCCATTTAAACTGAATGAGTGAATGGATGGATGAATGAATGAATGAACAAATAAATAAGAAAGATTTGGTATAGTTTTGCAGCCACACTTCCCAACCAGCCTATGTAGAAGGAGAAGGTATTCCATATTCTCCAAAAGAATTAAAAATCTTCAATTTATATGTATTAAATACTCTGATTCCCCATCCATGTTAAGATATAATTTCCCATTAATTATTCAAAAAGGGAAGATTGATGTAAACTAAAATCTGGAAAACTGAAATCTGTGTGGCATTGAAGCATCTAGTGTGAAAAAATAATTTAAAACATCAAGGAGTTCCATCTATAATTCCCAAAGGTACTCCTTATCCTTATCTATTCTCTTTGATTTCCATATTACATGTCTTTTGTACCTGTATGCTGGAATTCCCTCTTTTGTTTCTCTGTCTCTCTTATTTCTCAAAAAGGGGACAAAAGAGTGAATCAACTCCTGCAGCCATTACTAGATCTATTCCATTTCTAACCATTTGTTTATTTTTCTAATAACAAGCTTCACTGACAGATGGTTAAAGCGAATAGCATATGGCTACCAGCTTTTTGCTAGGGCTGTGATCACTGCAGTAATGTCTGGTGTGAAAATAAACATACATCTAAATTCTCACTTGTGGGCAGCATCAACTGCAATGTTTTGTAAGTAACAAAATTAGAATTGGGCTACACTGAAGTTTAGTTAGCTGGAAGGATATAGTCATTCTGTTCTTATGTGATGGAAACACTACATCCCCTATGAGTTTCAAAGTTCTTTTTCCAGGTGCAGGAATGAAAATGAATCAAATTTGATTTAATGGGAGGGGGAAAAAATCTACCTTCTCTATACACAACTGGACAGAATCTTAATTTCACAGAAAAACATACTAGCTAATAAATGGACAGCCTTTTTGGTCTTTACCATGATACCACTGCACACATTCCATAATATGCAGAATCTTGAAAGTCCATAGCCTATTCATGTGTTAACATCACATCACCAGTCCCACAGAGCAGGAGGAGTGAGCCTCAGTTTTCTGCTGCTGTTCACACTGATGACCTAAGTGTGAAATTGTCTCTTCACAATTGACTGCACTGGAAATTATCTTTTTGAATGGTTGCTTCCAGGTGAGCTAAAGCTAAGGAGACTTCTGGCTCACCTGGAGACTTCCACCTGTGCAAGAAGATTCCTTTCCTTAGTCAACTGCAGCATAAGTATGGAGACTGTCTCTTTGTTTATAGGCAGTCATTGCTCAACTGCCACAACTGGCACCAGCAAGCCATTGTTTGTATGTTTGTATGTTTGTTTTAATCTTCCCTGTACACCGCCCTGAGTCCTCTGGGAATAGGGCGGTATATAAATTTAATAAAATAAAATAAATAAATTGCTCACTGTTTTGCCTTTGGAAAGCTGACCTGTTTTTTGGAAAGCCCTTGGAAAAATACTTGAAAGACTCCAACTTTCCAAAGGTTCAGGGAATGCTATTTAGGAACTACTCGCTGGAGAAGATGGCTCTGAAAAGGAAGCAGCAAAGGCAGCAAGGAGGTACAAAAGACAAAAGGTTGATTCATAGAAATGAGAGAGAAGGGAGATGGGCAAATAAATTCTGGCTGGCACTTCCTGGGTCTTCACAGGCACTTTGGCTTGATGCAGCAGTGCAAGGGCAGGTTGGAGACCCAAATGCAGGAAGCATTCACTGGAGAAGCTGAAGTACCTGGGGTAACACCAGGCACAAAATGTGAAAGGTTGGTATGGAGAAATGGGAGAGAAGGCAGTTAAGTGAACAAATCCTTGCTGGCACTTACTGGGGTGGGCTCAGGTAGCTGAGGTTTCCTGGAGTGTGCCTAACAATCCCATGATTCTGGGTCTGCTTGCCATTGAGCAAGGCAAGGTTGGAGGGTAGACAAAAGCACATACTGTAGATGGAGGAGCAGTGATAAGAGAGTGTTGGGAGTTGAAATGCTTCCATGGTCCTAAGTATAGGCAGGCTGACAAGCACTCACATTTTGATCTGTGACCCCAGGGATGCTCCAATGGCCATAATGGCACAGATTATAAGTGTATTTTTTCAGTACCATTGTAACTTTAAACAGTTGCTGAATGAATGAATGTAAGTCATGTATTAGCATTGACACAAGAAGATACACCTGGGTTGTTGAAAGCTACAGAAGTATAAAGACTGCACAAATGTAGAAATTGTGAACTGGGGGCTAGGGAGAAAAGTCATAAAGTCATAAAGAGAACAATGAACATACAGAGGAAAGCAACAAGCAAGAACGTGGAGAATGTATCTGAGCTTCCAAGCTAAGCACTGTCAGAACTTAGTATTATTTGGGTGGGAAACATGCAAAGAACACCAGGACTGTAATTTAGATCAGTGTTTCTCAACCTTGACAGCCCTAAGATGGGTGAACTTCAACTCCAAAATTTCTCACCCAATAACTCAATTCAACATCAGTTTTTATTTGCAAAAATTGACCATTATGTCTATTCTTACATAAGTTTTCAATTATTCTGCAATGATCAGGTGGTCTTTTAGATATTCTACCATTTTTTTCTCAGCCCTTCTCTACCCTTGTGGTTCCACCTTGTCTAAAAGAACATTTTGCAAGATCTACGATACGGTCAATTTCCTTATAGTATTTTCTGGAATCATCCAATCATCAGCACACCCAAATAATCATACTGAGGACAGGCCTTCAGTTCATATTAATGGATATTCTTTCACTCCTAGAGTTGGTTGAAGAGTATGTTTGCACTAATTGTTTATGTGGGGTGTTGTTGTTTTTTGCCAGTGGCTGAGCCCTGTTCAGTGAATGTGAATAAATTAAGGAAAATAACTGGTGGATACCCCTAGTTTGTTTATCAAAGTCATGGATAATGACTTTGATAAGTTAGTAATGTTTGTGACAGAGGAAGAAGGAAAAAACCACTTTTGAACTACTAAATATGAAGTTGCTGTGGCCAGGCTGAGGTCCAGACAAAAAAAGTGTGATAAGGTCATATCCTTTAAAAAAAGTAAAGGATACGCAATACATCATTGTGTTGCACTTAGAAGCACATGAAGATGAGCCCATAATGTTACATAAAGATGAGCCCATAACGTTACTTCAACAATTGGCTAGCTGATGCCATGAAATCACTGTAGGCTACAAATATGGAGAACATTTGAAGCATATCCTTGTTGAAAAATGAAACAGCACCTTATAATCATCCTGAAAAACTCTGATATTGTTTCCTGTCATAAGCTATTCAATCCTATTGCACTGGGCTTATATGACTCTCTCAGTAAAGAGCTGAATTTTCTCACATTTCAGAAAAGGTAGATATTTTGATTAAAAGAGACTACAAGATAATAGTCCTTGGTGCAAGAAAGGTCTCAGCAAATTAAAGAAGCTAAAGTACTTTTCAATCCTGTGCATGGAAGGTTTGCCAACTCAATCCTATTCAGCGGGAGCATTTTGTCATTTGTTTCATGCATCTCATGGAGAATTGGCAAATGGATTCAGCAAATGGTTACTGAAAAAGCACAGACACAAGCATACAGTTTCCAAATTCTGGCATGCTGGTCCCAATGAAATTGATATGCTTGTTTCGTCTTTCCAAAATCTGCTCCTTTCCAAGATGACAAATAGCTTGTCTTCATGTTCTAGATTACATCTTTAGCCTGCCTGACCTCGATTGCCCTAATTATGCCCCTATTGTCATTTTAAAAAATTACATTTAAGATATTTAATTAATTTGCTCAAGCAATTTATTAAGCTCTTTACTTGGATGGCAAGAGGACTAATGTCTTAGGAGACAGACAGTCATTGCTCTCTCCTGCAAAAAGGAGGAGTTTGCATGAATACAGTAATAGAGCTTAAAGACTAGGGTGATATGATCTAAAATTCTGCTGTTTATCTCTGCCACTCTTATTCTCCCTTGCTCTGGGTACATTTTTAAAAATAATTTATTTCCTGATTATAAAGCAGCCTTTCCCATCCAGGAGTCTGAATGAGTTGAAATATAGTCTTCACAATTCCCAGTAAATCACATTGTCTAGAAAATATGAGGACCACATTGAGGAAGTCTGCTCTAAACTAATGCAACTGTTCTTCTGCAATGCACAAAATCCTGCAGGCTATTTGCAAACAAAGCCCTAGGGAAAATATTTGTGAGCGATAGGAATGGGTAGTCTTACATGTTATGATTGTTAAAAAATACTTCAAAAAAATTGGGTGACTAGGCATCAGGGGATCCAGGATTTTCCCTAGCCTGGGCAAGGTGTGACTAGCCTGAATGGGTCTCTTTGAGCCAATAAACCAATAGGAAATATAACATGGCAACCTTTATTTTCTTACGGCAAGAAAATTGTATCATTTCTGAAGAAGGGAGACACTTGACAACTATAATTACAACTACTACAATAGACTAACGCAATGTTCTCTGCATGGATTATCCTTGAAGAGTATCCAGAAGATATAGCTAGTACAGAATGATGCAGCATGAGCAGTTTTGGGTGCCCCAGCGTTGTGCATGTAATATCTCGGCTACATAAGCTACATTGGGTGCCAGTTTGCTTCTGGGTATCTCCTTTAAAGCTCTTCATGATATGGGGACAAGGTTACTTAAGAAACTGTCTCACCCCTATTTTATCAACCCCATCCCCCAAACTCAGGTTGTAGGTATTATGAACTCCATCAATTACATTTTTTTTGACTAGCAGGCTCTAGGAAAAGAGCTTTCTCTGCTGTTGCCCCAATCATATGAAACATCTTGCCCATAGAGATGAAGAAGACTCCTACTCACTTGGCCATCTGAAAAACTATTAGAGAAACTAAGCTTCAAATATTGTGTGATCTATGTACTAATACATGCTATTGTTCATTTAAGAATTATCCACAGCTTAAATGGCTTGCTAAACATATTTTATGTTTTTTTTTATTTTCAGACTAATATTTCAGTGTTTTATGAAGGCAAGATGATGTACAGTATACATTCAGTTTCTTCAAGTTCTGGATTTTATTGTATCAAGTGATTTATTATTTTATGTTTTACTTTGATATAATTCCATTGTGATAGTAAAAGTTGATCAATAAAGATTTATTAAACAAGCTACATATGTAAAGGAGATAAGTAAGGGAAAGTACAATATTTAAAGCAACAGAAAGCATTTATTTTTAAATGCTTTCTTATCTATAGTGTAGGGGAGTCCACAGGATGTCGCCAAATTGCCTTCTTCTTCAAAGCCAAAGCCACTCCCACAATTGAGTGTTGTGTCAGATGAATGGGAACAGGAAGCTCCTAAGTCACAGTCTCCTGACTGTGTGCTGTGTCAAATGACACACAAGGCTACAGTGATGCCTGAATATAATGTCATAGCACCATCTGCTGATGAATCTGTTTTACAAGATAGAAATGAATTACTATGTGGCTTGCGTGAGACAATACAAAGATTGCAGCTCTCTTTTTTGCAGATGTCTATTAATGAATTATTGCTCCAAGCTGCAACACCTCCTCATACATCAGGTGCTCCAGCTAGAATCCCTATTAATACTGCTACTATCCAGGTTCCTGTCCCAGATGGAGCACAACAGCCTTCAGCCCAAGTGCAGCCTCCACTGGTTCCTCAAATACAAAGGCCAGTGCTAACTGCAGACCAATTTAATGTAGCAGCTCAAGTGCCAATGCCTCCTGCTGGCCAGGGTCTCAGCTCCGACAATGTGAAAAAAGTTGCAATATGTCACGACACATCATGTGATGCAGCGAGTTTGATACCCATGCCCTAATCGCTTCATAGCTTGACTATTACAATGCAAGGTACATGAAACTACCTTTGATGTCATGCACTATGAGAATAACCTTGAGGAACAAGAAATACAGTCACAATCAAGACAATGGTCTTATAAAACAAATTTGATCCCAAAGGGAAAATAGAATTTGAGAAACCATCTCAAGCTGAACCTGCCCCAGTTCTCTTGAACATGAAAGCAGGGAGGGGAAAAACTCATTCAGGATTGCAAGATTATATTACTATATCCTTATATTAATAGTATCCATAACTTTTGTTTTGGGTTTGGATTACCTCAAAGGAGTGACTTGAAGACCACTTGGAGGTTTCAACTGATTGAAACTACAGATTTTTAATTTAATTTAATTTAATAACATTTATATACCGCCCTTCTCCCTGAGGACTCAGGGCGGTTCACAGGGCAGAATAAAAAAAAAACCAATACAAACATTAAAAACAGATTAAACAATTGCCCTAGTTAAAAACAATATAAATACAACGCTAAAAACCCCCAGAAAAATTAAAAAAACAAAAGATAAAACAACCCCAACACTCCCCCTCAGGCTAGGCCGGCTTGTACAAACAAAAATGTCTTGAGATCGCGGCGAAAGGAGCGAAGATCGGGCGCCATCCGGAGCTCAACCGGTAGCTGATTCCACAGCTCCGGAGCGCCCACAGAGAAGGATCTCCCCCTGGGGGCCACCAATCGACATTCTCTGATCGGTGGCACCCTGAGGAGGCCCTCTCTGTGGGAACGCACAGGGCGCAGGGAGCTTGATGCCGGCAGCAGATGTTCCCTGAGGTACTCCGGCCCCATGCCATGGAGTGCTTTGAATACCGTTACCAGTACCTTGAATCTCACCCGGAAGACAACTGGCAACCAATGCAGCTCACGGAGCAGAGGTGTAACGTGGGAGTATCGGGAGACTCCCAACACCACTCTCGCGGCTGCATTCTGTACCAGTTGGAGCTTCCGAGTGGTCCTCAAGGGCAGCCCCATGTAGAGAGCGTTGCAGTAGTCCAGACGAGAGGACACGAGCGCATGAGTGACCGTGCACAGATCATCCCGGCTAAGATAGGGCCGCAACTGACGCACCAGGCGAACCTGTGCAAAGGCCCCCCTAGTCACGGCTCCTATATGATCTTCCAAGGTGAGCCGTGAATCTAGGAGGACCCCCAAGTTGCGAGCCCTATCTACGGGGGGTAATAATTCACCCCCCATAGTTAGAGGTGGAATGTCCGAATAAACCCGGGATGAAGATATGCAAAGCCACTCAGTCTTGTCGGGGTTGAGCTGGAGTCTGTTCCTCCCCATCCAGACCCGAACCGCCTCCAGGCAACGGGACATCACGTCGAGGGCATCACTGGGGTGGTTTGGGGTCGAAAAGAAAAGTTGGGTATCATCAGCATACTGATGATACCCAACTCCAAAGCCACGAATGATCTCACCCAGCGGCTTCATGTAGATGTTGAACAGGAGAGGCGAGAGGACCGACCCCTGAGGAACTCCACAAATGAGAGACCTCGCGGTCGACCTCTGCCCCCCTGCCAACACCGACTGCGAACGTCCCAAGAGATAGGAGGAGAACCACCGTAAAACTGTGCCTCCCACTCCCAATCCCCTGAGACGCCGCAGCAAGATACCATGGTCGATGGTATCGAAAGCCGCCGAGAGGTCTAATAGGACTAGGACAGAGGAATGCCCCCTGTCCCGAGCCCTCCAGAGATCATTCACCAGCGCGACCAATGCCGTCTCCGTGCTGTGCCCGGGCCTGAAACCCGATTGGTACGGGTCTAGATAATCCGCTTCATCCAGGACCAGAGGGAGCTGATGCGCCACCACACTCTCAACAACCTTCGCAAGAAAGCGAAGGTTGGAGACAGGACGAAAGTTATTCAATACAGCCGGGTCCAGGACAGGCTTCTTGAGGAGAGGCCTCACCACCGCCTCCTTCAAGACGGCGGGGAAGATACCCTCACTCAAAGAAGCCGATATAACTGCCTGGAACCAGCTGCGTGTCCTCTCCCGGGCTGCATAAACCAGCCAGGAAGGGCACGGGTCCAATAAACATGTGGTGGTGCTCAGCCTCCCCATGATCCTGTCCACTTCCTCCGGAGTCACAGAATCAAACTCCTCCCAGATGATATCGACAAGACCACCCGTGTCCTGATCGTCAGACTCTGCCCAGTCAGAGTCCAGACCGGTCCGAATCCGAGCGATTTTGTCCGACAGATGTTGGTTAAACTCCTCGGCACGGCCCTGCAAGGGATCCTCCCTCACCTCCTGATTTAGGAGGGAGCGAGTCACCCTAAACAGGGCGGCCGGGCGATTATCTGCGGACGCGATAAGGGTGGCGAAGTGGTTAGACCTCGCCTCCCTTATCGCAGCGAGATAAGACCTAATGTAGGCTCTTAGTCGCAATCGGTCGGATTCGGATCGGCTGGACCTCCAACCGCTCTCTAGGCCCCGTCTCCGACGCTTCATCTCCCGAAGCTCCGCAGAGAACCATGGAGCTCGACGGGATCTGCACCGGGTCAGGGGCCGCAGGGGTACAACTCGGTCAAGAGCCTCAGTGGCCGTCCTTTCCCAGGCTTCCACTAAGGCATCTGCCGAGCTGTGAGCAAGGGAGGCAGGTGGGGACCCCAGAGCTGTCTGGAACCTCTGGGGATCCATTAAGCGTCTGGGGCGGTACCATTTAATTGGTATTAAAATTGGTATTAAATTGATATTAAGGCAGTATGCACATGTGATACTTTGTACTCCATGAAATGCACTGGCTAATAATTTGCTTCCACTTGTGATTCAAGATGATAGTTATGACCTATAAAGCCCTACATAGGAACATTTACATCCCATGTGCATGCCCAGCTGATTTGAGTTGACAGGGTTGTCTCGCTCCAGGTGTCTTCAACTCAACAGTCTCATCTTTTGTGACCCAGGGAATGGGCTTTCTCTGTCACAGCACTTGCTCTCTAGGATAAAATTCTGTTTGAGATCCAGATGAGTGGATAGCATTCAGGTGTCACCCTGATCAAATCCCAGAAGACCTTTAAAACCTGGATGTCCTCCCAGGCCTTGGATTAAGATGCTTGGAATTCCTTATGAATTTTGCTGGTTTAGGTGGTGCTTAAATCAAATAAATTAAATTATATCTTATGCTATGCTTATATTGCAGAGCACAGCTAGAAAATATACATTGCTAGATTTGTTCTTGGATATTATATCTATTCTTCCTGGATTTTAACAGAAATTTTCAGAGATTGGTTATTTACCTGAGCTGTGAAATTACTTTCAGAAATTTCATTAAAGCTTAATGAAAGAGGATCGAAGCAATAAAACTAAACTTTTTATCAACCTTTTCTTCTTAATACACTGCTTCAAGTTTCCTAGAAATGCAAATTGTTAGTGATCTGAGTCTCTTTTTTTCCTTTTAAGAGTAGATAAATCAACTGGATTTATATTGTTATCAAGTCCTAAATCTGCCTGTCCGATCTTATTTCTAGAATGAAGTGTGTATGTATGTAGGTGTGTGTGTACAGTCTAAAGTTTCAGTATTACACTCCATCAGTGAAATGCTTATTACACTTGTTTACTCATTGCCCTCAAAACCTCCCACTGAACAGTAAGCTTTCAATTTTTCAGATACAAAATATGTTTCTTTGCATCATTTATGAAGCCCATATGAATCATTCAGAGAGGAACCTAGAAAAGGGCCCCACTTATAAGCATTTCAAAGAGGAAGTTTTAAAGGACTTGTGTCTATGATTTCCATAAGCGACCCAGGAAAGAATTATTTTGTATTTCAACACTGAAGCCAGTCTGAAATGTATGGTATGAGGAGTTTGTAAAGAAAATAGCTTTAGTCTTCATAAAGTTTAGAAATTCAGGACTTTCCTATTTGTTAAAGATCATATATTATATTTAAAGTTGAAGATTTAGGCTAGCCACCAAAAATGGGTATTTCAAAATAGGAACTAGGCAATGGATTTTTGTACTCTAGCAAAAATTTCCATAGATTTCTTACAGAACAGATCCATGTCTACCTGATATTTTTTTATTTTATTTTATTTTATTTTATTATTTTATTTTATTATTATTATTATTTTATTTTATTTTATTTTATTTTATTTTATTTTATTTTATTATTTTATTTTATTATTTTATTTTATTTTTAATTTAATTTAATTTAATTTTATTATTTTATTTATTTATTTATTTATTTATTTATTTATTTATTTATTTATTTATTTATCATAGCCATATGGCTCCCCATCTCACACAATATGACTCTGGGCAGCCTACAAAACAACCATAAAAATTATTTTTAAATATTCAAAAATACAAAATTGCTATTATTACAAACGGCTAAGAGAGAACATCAGATTATAAAAAATGGAACCATCTAATCACCTTACCATTTCCTTGTGAACCCCTGGTCTATTCACACTGTGACCACATTCTCTGAGAATGGCTGGCATCCAGTCGCCTGCCAAACCTAACCCATGCCCTTCACCATTGTGATATTTCAAGCTGCTCCAACCTCTCAAAGGTATCAACAGCCCTGAAAGCAACCTTCTTAATTCCCAAGACCAGGGATCCTCCCCTGTCATTAATACCCTCCATCCCAGGGATAGGAAGCTGAATCCCCCAAGGCACTTCAGCAACATTAGGGTAGTCAAGGGCACCTCCTCTTTCCACTCAAAATCCAAACATCCCTTGTAGCCTTTCTTACTGGAGAGGTCATGGTTCCCTCTCCTTTTACACCCAGCCCAACCAAACACCTTTGCTAGCTCTCACCCAGGGACATAATCAGTACCATATTGGGCAACCCACAATCTATAGTCCATAATCACTGGCATTTTGTCCAACATATAAAGTTCATGTTGGTTTTGCTTCTGTCATCCCTTTCAAGCTCAGTAGAAAAAATGCAAAAAGACTTTGCAGGGAAAGATCCACAATAGCCTACCATTCTACCAGTATTCCTCCCCTGCTTACTGTAGACACCATGTGCTGTCTCCAGAATCCTGGTATATTTTTCAACTAAAAGCTGAAAACCGCAAGAGATGCAATTCCCAGCTCTGGCCAAAGGGCCATACACCATTGCAGCAAGTTGCATCATCATAAGACTGCAACTAAGCTCCACCAGCAATGCCACCACAGCTGTCCAAAGCATTCAGTCTCCCAGTGCCACCACCCAGGGAAACATTGTCAGCTAGGAAAATGCCATCTTGGCCAAGAATCAACAGGAAGTCCACAAGGGGAGAAGAAAATATGTGAGCTGTCTCCCAAGATTTTGCAAACAAGTGCAGCTATATGAACTGAAGAGGATCAGATCCAAATCCAAGTAGGAGTCTAAGCATTCTTCCATTTCGATGTCTTCTCAGCCAGAGACCACCAGATGTGCACCCAAGCAACAGCCAAACCAACCAAGAGGATTGATCCTTCCAAGTCTCCAGTTCTCTCTTCCACCTTTGCTCCTTTACTTTCTGAAGTTACTTAGTTACATATACATATATACTTGCTTCAATATGGCACAACTGGTTGTATGCCCCACATATACATTATACTATAGAGTGGGCAGATTTCTATTTGACATTCAGGTTAGCTTAGTCTAGCTTCACCAGTATTCTGTCATGATATGACAAAGGAAATAAAATTAATTAACCTTTTTGGACCTCTGTGCTGCTGAGATTCAGTTCTAACAATATAGATAGAATGAAACACAAATGTTAAGTGGGCAACACATGGGGCAGGACTGGGGGCATCTAGGAATAATTAAACAGTTATTGCAGAACTCATTATTAAATAATTCTGCACAACTCTCTGGGTAACACTTGCAGTTAATGATATTCTTATATAGCAACATCTGAATCTTATCTTAACATTTAAACAACACTTGCATGCCTCCGGAATAGTTATCACACACAAAAAAATGTTAATAAAACTGATCCAGTAGAAAAGATAATGGATACAATGCAGCAAGAACAGGCAGCAAATACAGAGACAGAGATAAGAGATAAAAAAAACATTCCAAGTGGGGAGCACAAGGACTTTATGGTAGTGGGAAGGAAAAAAATCTACTATGAATTTTGTACTTTCATTCCATCCTTGAGATAGGAAGAAACTAGGTTGTTTTGAGAGTCAGTTTCCACATGCTTTTTATTTTGTATCAGAAACAAAGCTGATAACTTTTGCCTCATATAAGGGCAGTAGTTAGCTGCTCTTGCTGTTCCTGTTGGAGACAGTAGTGGTGCTCTCCAGACACAGGAGGAATTAGAAACTTCAAAGTACACCCTGCCATTTCAAAGACAATAAGAAGACAGATTAATTCAGATGAAAGCTAAAAGCATCTTTATGGAAATTAGCTTTTTTGGCTGCTGCCACAAACTGCTGGCTCATATTTAAATGATCACCCACTAGGACTCCAAGGTCCTTCTCACAGTTACTGTTTTTCAGCCAGGTTTTGCCTAATCTGTACTTTCACCTTTGGTTTTTTCCCTGCCCAAGTGTAAAACCTTGCTTTTCTCCACATTAAATTTCATGTTATTTGATAGGGCCCATTGTTCAGAGTCTGTCAAGGTCTCTTGGGGTCCTGAGCTTGTCTCATTGACTATTCCTGCCAGCTTAGTGTTGTATGCAAATTTGATGAATTCCCTTTCTATTCCCTCATCTAAGTCATTTATGAAGATATTGAAGAACATTATGCCTAAGATGGAACCTTGTGGCACCCCACTTTTTACTTCCCTCCATGTAGATCTAGTACCATTAAGGACCATTTGGTGAGTATGGTTTGTCAGCGAGTTACAAATCCATGTAGTTGTGATGCTGTCTATCCCACATTTTCCTAGCTTATCGAGAAGTAGGTTGTGGTGTACTTTGTCAAAAGCCTTGCTGAAGTCTAAGCATAGTATGTCCACAGCATTTCACTGGTCTACTAATTTACTCCCGCTTCATGGATTACTGCCTTGTCGTGGTGAACGGGCTTGCGTAATTCAATGAAGCTATGAGCTATGCCGTGCAGGGCAACCCAAGACGGAAAGGTCATAACAGAGAGTTCTGACAAAACGTGATCCACTGGAGAAGGAAATGGCAACC
Source organism: Vipera ursinii (assembly GCF_947247035.1). NCBI lineage: Eukaryota > Metazoa > Chordata > Lepidosauria > Squamata > Viperidae > Vipera > Vipera ursinii. The sequence continues at coordinate 21,358,805 of NC_139515.1, forward strand.
CACTCCAGTACCTTTGCCATGAAAACCCTATGGACAGTACCAAAAGGCAAAACGATATGACGCTGGAAGATGAGCCCCTAAGGTCGGAAGGTGTCCAATATGCTGCTGGGGAAGAGCAGAGGGCTAGTACTAGTAGCACCAGAAAGAATGAAGTGACTGGGCCAAAGCCGAAAGGACACTCAGCTGTGGATGTGTCTAGTGGTGATTTTTTCTCCATAGGAACCTGGAATGTAAGATCTATGAATCAAGGTAAGCTGGACATGGTCAAACAAGAGATGACAAGACTGAACATCGACATCTTAGGAATCAGCAAACTAAAATGGACAGGAATGGGTTAATTTAATTCAGATGGCCATCAGGTATACTACTGTAGGCAAGAATCCCTCAGAAGAAATGGAGTAACCTTCATAGTCAATAAAAGAGTAGGAAAAGCAATACTGGGATACAATCCTCAAAATGACAGAATGATCTCAGTTTGAATCCAAGGCAAACCATTCAATATTACAGTAGTCCAAGTCTATGCCCCAACCACCAGTGCTGAAGAGGATGAAATTGACCGGTTCTATGAAGGCCTACAGCACCTTATAGAACTAACACCAAAAAATGATGTCCTTATCATCATGGGGGATTGGAATGCTAAAGTAGGAAGCCAAAAGATAACTGGAATAACAGGCAAGTTTGGCCTTGGGAGTACAAAATGAAGCAGGACACAGGCTGATAGAATTTTGTCAAGAGAATATGATGGTGATAGCAAACACTCTTTTCCAACAACCCAAGAGATGGCTCTACACATGGACATCACCAGACGGTCAACATAGAAATCAGATTGACTATGTGCTCCGCAGCCAAAGATGAAGAAGCTCTATACAGTCAGTAAAAACAAGACCAGGAGCTGACTGTGGCTCAGACCATGAGCTTCTCGTTGCAAAGTTTAGGCTTCAACTGAAGAAAGTAGGGAAAAGCACTAGGCCACTCAGGTATGAATTAAATCATATCCCTGTTGAATATACAGTAGAGGTGACAAATAGATTTAAGGAATTAGATGTGATAGACAGATTGCCTGAAGAACTATGGAAAGACATTCGCAACATTGTAGAAAAAGTAGCAACCAAAACCATTCCAAAGGAAAAGAAATGCAAGAAAGCAAAATGGCTGTTGAATGCAGAATTCCAGAGAATAGCTAGAAGAGATAAGAATGCCTTCTTAAATGAACAGTGCAAAGAAATAGAAGAAAACAATAGAATAGGGAGGACCAGAGATCTTTTCAAGAAAATTGGAGAGATGAAGGGAACGTTTCATGCAAAAATGGGCATAATAAAGGACCAAAATGGCAGGGACATAACAGAGGGAGAAGAGATTAAGAAGAGTGGCAAAATTACACAGAAGAACTATACAAAAATGAGCTTAACCTCCCCGATAATCACAATAAGGTGGTCACTGACCTCGAGCCAGACATCCTAGAATGTGAAGTGAAGTGGGCCTTAGAAAAGCTGAGCAACAACAAAGCTAGTGGAGGTGACAGTATTCCAGCTGAGCTATTCAAAATCTTAAAAGACGATACAGTAAAAGTGCTACACTCAATTTGCCAGCAAATTTGGAAAACTCAACAGTGGCCACAGGATTGGAAAAGATCAGTTTACATTCCAATTCCAAAGAAAGGCAGTGCCAAAGAATGTTCAAACTATCACACCATTGCACTCATTTCCCATGCTTGTAAAGTTATGCTTAAAATCCTACAAGCTAGACTCCAGCAGTATGTGGATCCAGAACTACCAGAAGTACAGGCAGGATTTTGAAGAGGCAGACTAACTAGAGATCAAATTGCTAACATACGCTGGATCATAGAGAAAGCTAGAGAGTTCCAGAAAAACATCTACTTCTGTTTCATTGACTATGCTAAAGCCTTTGATTGTGTGGATCATAACAAACTGTGGCAAGTTCTTAAAGAGATGGGTGTACCAGACCATCTTATTTGTCTCTTGAGAAACCTATATGTGGGCAAAGAAGCAACAGTAAGAACTGGACACAGAACCACTGATTGGTTCAAAATTGGGAAAGGAGTCCGGCAAGGCTGTATATTGTTGCCCTGCCTATTTAACTTATATGCAGAGCACATCATGAGAAAGGCAGGGCTAGATGAGTCAAAAGTTGGAATTAAGATTGCCGGAAGAAATATCAACAACCTAAGATATGCAGATGATACCACTCTAATGGGAGAAAGTGAAGAAGAACTAAAGAGCCCCTTGTTGTGGGTGAAGAAGGAGAGTGCAAAACTTGGGTTGAAACTTAACATTAAGAATACCAAGATCATGGCATCCAGCCCTCTCAATTCCTGGCAAATAGATGGGGAAGAAATGGAGGTAGTGACAGATTTTATTTTCCTGGGCTCCAAGATCACTGCAGATGGGGACTGCAGCCAAGAAATTAAAAGACACTTGCTCCTGGGGAGGAAAGCCATGGCAAATCTAGACAGCACACTAAAAAGCAGAGATATCCCCCTGTCAACAAAAGTGTGTATAGTCAAGGCTATGATCTTCCTAGTTGCAATGTATGGCAGTGAAAGTTGGACCATAAAAAAGGCTGAGCGCCAAAAAATTGAGGCCTTTGAACTGTGGTGCTGGAGAAGACTCCTGCAAGTCCCTTGGACTGCAAGGCGATCAAACCGGTCAGTCCTAGAGGAGATCAACCCTGACTGCTCTTTAGTAGGCCAGATCCTGAAGCTAAAACTCAAATACTTTGGCCACCTAATGAGAAGGAAGGACTCACTGGAGAAGAACCTAATGCTGGGAAAGATTGAGGGCAATAGAAGAAGGGGATGACAGAGAATGAGGTGGCTGTATGGAGTCACTGAAGCAGTAGGCATGAGCTTAAATGGACTCCAGAAGATGGTAGAGGACAGGAAGGCCTGGAGGAACATTGTCCATAGGGTCGCAATGGGTCAGACACGACTTCGCAGCTAACAACAACAACAACTAATTTACTCACTTTTTCAAAGAATGAAATAAAATTGGTTTGGCATGATTTGTTTTTAACAAACCCATGTTGGGTTTTAGTTATAACTTAATTTGTTTCTAGATGTTCACAGATAGGTTTTTTGATCATTTTTTTCCAGTATCTTTCCAGGTATTGATGTTAGGTTAATTGGTCTGTAGTTTCCTGGGTCTGTTTTTGTTTTCCTTTTTCCCTTTTTGAGGATGGGAACCACACCAGTTCTTTTATAAACCTCAGGTAATTCCCCAGTGTTCCAGAATTTTGAAAGATATGGTATAATGGTTCTGAGATAACATCTGCCAGCTCCTTCAGAACTCTGGGATGTAATCCATCAGGTCCCAGTGATTTATATTCAGCAAGATCAGATAGGTGTTCTCTAACCATTTTCTTGCTTATTTTAATTTTAATTTTCTAGTCTGTCTTTTACAGTTAGGTTTTTAGTAGGTTGAGGGGGGAGGGGGACAATCTTCAAGAATTTTAGAACCTGATTCCAAGAACAAACCACTAGATAACCAATCATACTGCATAAGGAGGTAGGGAATAAAGAGAAAGGAGAGGAAAAAGAAGTCAGTTTTTCCATGACCAATATGCAGTACAATGGAGGGAAAAGTTTGGAAGCCACAGTAATAATAACCGCAAACTGTAATGACCAGTGGTAGTCCTCCAGCTGGCTACATGCCACCTTACTGACCTGTAAAGAATGATTACATGGAGGGGTCCTTCTTCCATTTGCCCATGAAAACATCACTGTCTCTACTCAATCACTTTGATCTGACTTTGGCCTGTCTTAAAAGCAGATGACACTGAAATGGAAATTCTGTTGCAAGGACCCACACTCAAAGAAACAGTAAAGGGCCATAGGCAGGGCAAAGAAGCTTTGGGGATGAGCCCAGAAAATGAACCCTTAGTTCAGGGGTCTTTAAACTCAGCCCTTTGATGACTCATGGACTTCAACTCCCAGGCATGCTGGCTGAGGAATTCTGGGAGTTGAAGTCCATGAGTCATAAAAGGGCCCAGTTTGAAGACCCCTGCCTTAGATTCTATCAGAGAATGACAAAGAAGAGAGGCCATCTCATCATACATATTTCAAGAGTAAAGCAGATAGAATTGGCCCATCCTATGACAAGATAAGACAGGACAGGAAATACTAGAAAGAAATAGCAGCTATTGCTGCAATATCTTTCCATGTGTTTCCTAAATTAGCCTACTCTGATCTTCCCTCTCTTCCTTTCTCATAATTGAGAACTAGTCTTTTGATCCCAGGTGTGGTATCCTTATCAGTTTTGAATAAAATTCAGCTGTTAGTCCAGACAAATATTTAGAGGTAAAATGGCCTCCTGGGAACTTGTTGAATTCTTTTTACCTGCAAAATGTCTAAGGACAGTCCTGAAAATAATGTATAAAGATATCCATTATATTTTTTTTAACCTGTAAGATGCTCTGTCTTCTTATTTTGAATAGGTTTGGGAGTACTATAAATAAAAGTCTGATGTAGTCATATATTTGAACCTAGTGAATGCTAAAATTTCAGCTCCTTCTTAAAGGGATTTGCCCAGCAGTTCTGAAGTTACCTACATAATTTTATTGTATCCAAATCTTGAACTTGCCTAAAATATAGGGTAAGAATATTTTTCAGGGAACACCACAGCGTTCTGTAGTTAGGAGGACATAAAAAGCCATACAGTGATATAACAATACTTACTAACTGCTGCAATGCTAGACAGGATGGTTGCTACATTAAAGGGGGAAATAAAGTCAAATGAGCATATGTAGAAGGAGAAAAATCTCTGTACTTCCTCATTAACCCTGCAGTGCTATAAGTATGAGACTAATGGGCCATGGAAATCATGTGGAAATGAGCATTTAAAGAAGAGATTGAGTGAAACAAGGAAGATCAGGAGTTCTCATATTACATCTTTCTGTAAAATTGTATGCATCTTTTCTATTTGCTAATTGTCTTTTTCAGACTTTATGCTCTCAAAGAGTTTTCATTTGCTGCTGGCATCTCCAACTGCCAGCATTTTCTTGAAATGGTTCTCTGAGCTGCTGCACTGCTACAAGAAGATAAACAAAAGAAAGGCTTTTTGGATCTGACCTTCCATCAAATAGCCTGCTTTTCCTGGTAGGCAAAAAGATTTCAGGACTCTCAGAAGGAGCCCTTGAATGCAAGACTTCTCTCCTATCGTGCTATCTTAGTGTTCACTGAAAAAAAAACAGTCTTCAAGTATGATGTAATATAGGAATGAACCAGGCCAAATTACCTACTGGATAAATCTCTATTCTCTGAGATATAAACCCATAGGAGGTCCAGAATCTACCAAACTCAGCTTAATTATTTTGGTAAGTCCAAGAAAGGGGACTTTATATATTTAAAGAAGTTTTTTTTAATGGATTGTTTAATCTGGACCAAGCAAACCTGGTTTTTAATATTATATTGTCTAAACTAAGCTCAATTAAAAATATGCATACATAAGACTAAAGTTCATTATTTTCCCATTATGTCCTTGGCAAGCCAATGCAACTTTGAATCTGTCCCCTAATTTCCTGTAATAAAAGGAAATTCTTCTTTTGTTCAGGTAGCATCAGTATATTTATGCATTTGTCTTCCCAAGAGTACCTCCAGTTCTTCAAAGGACATAGGATTATATTCTATACTACTTTACAACCTGTTCTTTACCCTTTGCTTCAATTCATGTTCTTATATTTGCATCCAATCTTTATAAACTCAGAATGCCACTTTGACAATAAAATAGAAGAGCCCCCCCAGAGTAATCCTGTAATGTGGTGTATCTCAATCTTGGAGGCTTTAAAATATGTGGACTTCAACTCTCTGGGAATTTATGTCCACACATTTTCAAACTGCCAAGGTTGAGAAACACTGCTATAATGTAGCTTGGTCTAAGAGATTGTAAGTGATTCAAAGTTCCATTTTCAAATGAGGTATTGAGCCAGTTACAGTACTGTCCGGCACACCTGTTGAGCTTGTCAGAATTTTAAAATTCTGAGAAGAAGAATGCCAAAACTCAACACAAGCCACAATCCTTTTACACAAAAATAAATCCATAATTATATTAAGATATCTTTATAACAATTTATTTAAAGGCAGGCTGGGCAAATCATTGCCTCATTCAAACACAATTTTAAATCAGAACTTAGAAAACTGTTTTTAACAAGCCAGAATGGCTTGATATGCAAATAAATTATTATTATTATTATTATTATTATTATTATTATTATTATTATTATTATTATTATTATTATTATGCCTTTTTAAATATATGTTGGCAAGGTATCAAACATACCTAATTCAGCTGCCTCTTAGTTTTTCCACAACAACCCTGTGAGGAGAGCTGGGCAGAGAGAGAGGGAGCCCAGTCAACTTTCATGACAAAGGGAGCCTAGAATTCACCATTCCTGGTTTCTACACCAGTGCACACAACAGATTCTCCATATATCACTCTAAGTAAAAACAAACAAACAAAAATACCAGCAGAGCACTATTTATTACCTAATATTTTGTTGTAATTATTGTTAAGTGATTAGGAATCAAAAATCTTTGCCTTTCTGTCCAGTATTGAAGAAGAGACTAATCTATCATCTGAACACCTCTATTGAAGGTATGTTAAGTCTGACCAGTAAGAATCTTGCACATGTGATACTTTTAACTAGATAAAATTATAGCTTTGGTAAAAAAAATTGGAGATATTCAAAAGGTTAAATATTTGGGGTTATTGCTGCTCTCCAAACTTGGTTGTTTTCTTGTAGATGTTTCATTACCAACTAGACAACATCATCATCAGTTGGGTCATGAACAAGTTGGGTCAAGAAAACAACCAAGCTCAGAGAGCACCAATGATCCCACAGTTCATCTCTGAGCTATAAATATTCTCTTCTATTGATTAAATATTTGCATGCTAATATAGTAAATATTAATACAAATATATAATATATATTTGAATGTAGTAATTAAATATAGCATTTTCATGCTAATATAGTATACAACTGTAGAATGAAATAGTCAAGAATCTTACTCCAAAACTGGAACCTTCAGAGAAGTAGGAAGCAATTTCCATTTCTGCAAATAAAAGCCAACAATCTTAGGTTTAGAAATATAAATGAACTTTTATTCTAAATTCCTTCTCTGCAGAGAAGGTACCAGTACTTCTCTTTGTTCAAGGCAACTTCACCATAAGACAGAAATCTAAAGTAGTAGATTATTGGGCTGTGAGCAATTCAGAAAGAGTTTCTTTGAACTAAGAGGTCAAATCAGCAGTGTCAACAAAGAACTAGAAGTTGAAAGATGCTTTGTTGATTTAAAGGATGGCAAGAGCAGAGTCTGTCACCCACTGAGGAATTCAAGCATTCCACACTGACTTTAGTAGGTACTGGAATAACATCTCAGTGGGAAGAAGTTGCAATCAAAATAGCAATAAGGAAGCAAAGACTGAAGATCCTTGGGGATATACAAAGGCATATCCTATAAAGAAAATGGATGTTCTACCCACTGATAGTAAAATTGTACTGTCCTCTATCTATATTATAGTCCAACTTTCACTGAAAGAAACATTATTATTTTTTCTATTGACTTCCTATTGGCAGTGTTTCTACAATTAAGGCTATAGCAGAAAATTTCAACTTGGCCCCTAGTTTTTTTATGTTCATCCTTGCTTAGCTTCCTGTCTCCCTTCCTCTCTCCTTCTTTCCCTTCCTCTCTTCTTCCTTCACTTCCTCTCTTCCCCCCTTCCCTCCCTCCCTCCCTCCCTTCCACTCCTGACAATTGCCTTTATAAGTCCCTGCAATTTTCTTGACAAATTTTCATTGCCTCTTTCCTAGGGTTGAAAGAGAATGACTGGCCCAAAGTCACCCAGCTGGTTTTGTGCCTAAGGCAGGACTACAAACTCATGGTCTCCTGGTTTCTAACTTGATGCCTTAATTACTATAACAAACTGGCTCACATGATTAATAAAATACATGTACCCCTTCTGGTTCAGACAATCTATTAATTATTTTTGAGAATTTAAAAATGAAAATCTTAAGGTATATAGAGCTACCAAATTTTGATTGCATAAATCTCAAGGGCCAGTAGATGACAGCAAATAGTTGCATATCTTTTTGCTGCCATATATTGGGTCACTGAGATATTTGCAGTCAAAATATTTCCCCTCCCACAATGTTCAAAATAATAACAGTAACAACCTGTACTAGATACGTTTTCTTAATTATTTTAGCAACAAAATTTGAGAGAAACACACAAGTGAAATGTTTGTATAATTCCATCAAAATAAGACATAAATAAGTATAACTTCATGTTTCTAATCCACAGGTAGTAATCAGGAATACCTTTATAAGCAAATTGATTTAGGAAAAAAACTGTATCCTTTAAGAAGCAGCTTATAGACAACTCTCATGGTAATGAAAACAACTGCAGCCTAAAGAGGTTGGTGTCCCATAGTTTTGGGGAAAGGTTAATTATAAAAAAATAAAAATGGACACAGTGCTCAGGGGAAGCTGTATACCTTAGGTTCCAAGTATAGTTAAGACTCTGTGTCAAACTGATGCAGATTTTCTAAGTGACTTCAAGGTAATTATAGCAAAAACCTTTAACATAATGATTTCCAATTATGTGTTTTCCCCCAATGGAATCATAGTTAGAGGACTTGAGTTGACTCAATTAAGTCTTCTAGTTCAAAGGGAGAGGAGTCATCAAAGTAGCAACAATGAGGTCAGAATTCCTACAAGACCCCACAATAGAATTTGTAGATCTCCAAATTAACTTTTCCCAGATCTGGTGATAATACCACATCTCATGAGATTTTGGCATTCTTACCTGAGATCCCATTATCTTTGCTATATTCTTTTTTTCCCCCTATTTTCCCCCCTTCTTTTCTGTACTTTTTTAGCTTGAATTGTTATCCTTTTAATTGTAATGTTTAATAAAACTATGGTGGGAAGAATCCAGAGAAAGAAATATTTGGGGGAATATTAAAAAGGCAGAATATATTTCCCCAAAGGAATAATGGAGAAGATCCCCCCCAAAAAAAGAACCAAAACCACCCCCAGAAATCAGCCCCAGCCCTAGGTAGAGGCTAGCTTTTAGAAATGCAAATTCAATAATCCATTCAGAAAAGTTGGAGCCTTCTAGCTAGAAACTGAAGAGATAATAATAATAATAATAATAATAATAATAATAATAATAATAATAATAATAATAATAATAATAATAATAAGTTGGAAGGGACCTTGGAGGTCATCTACTCAGGCAGGAAACCCTATACTCAGGCAGGAAACCCTATACCAGGAAACCCTATACCATTTCAGACAAGTGGCTGGCCAGTCTCTTCTTAAAAACTTCCAGTGTTGGAGCATTCACCACTTCTGGAGGCAGGTTGTTCCACTGGTTAATTGTTCTAACTGTCAGGAAGTTTCTCCTTAGTTCTAGGTTGCTTCTCTCCTTGATTAGTTTCCATCCATTGCTTCAAAGACACCTAAAATATACAGACACCTAAAATATACATACCCCACCAAAATTCTAAGGACAGGAAACATAATAAGATTAACCCACCGATACCAAAAGGACACACTCAGACTTAGGTCAAAGTACATGACACAAGAAATACAAAGACTCAAAGAGGAACAGGAAACAACCTCAAGAGTCCCAGAAGGTATGAAAACTCACCACTCCCTGCTACATGTGGTCAGTTTTTCCAGAGCCATCTTCCTGTCTGGCTCTCCTCTTCAAAAAACTACAACCTTCTTTCCAAAGCAGTCTCCATTTTGATTATTCCCAGCTTGGACTGGACCCTAATGAATATTTTTCTTTCAACATTACTATTAAAAATTACTAAATCTAAATGGATTTTTTTAAAATAATCAATGGAGAAATCTATTCTAAGTAGCTCAGATTTCTTTTGATCTCAGCCTTGTCATTCTCATGTTCAAGCTAATTTCTGCACCAAAAAAAGAGATTTTTATCCACATGTTTAAGAGATGTATATCTTAGGAGATAAAGTGACAGAACCAGCACCTGGAGGTAAGGGTGGAGGAAGATAAGGATTTAACATAGCCAAATATAGTTTTGTTGTTATTATTGTTGTTATTTTAAAACTATACTTGGATTGCTAATGGCAATTAGGATTTCAGTGCATACATATTCACCAGGCTGCTTAAAAAGTTGGTTACAGATATCACTAAAATCACTTGTATTTGTTCAGATCTTTGCCGTGGGGCAAAGTTTGTAAGGTGATTTGAGATTCTTTTGAATCCCAAGAACTTGGACAAAATAGGCAGAGTTTTCTGCAGCATGAGTTCAGCTATCTGCAGTAAAATCTATCCTATCTTGTTTCTCCAGCCAATCAGAAGAAGATAAGTAGCTAGAAACAGAAGATGAGAGAGGAGATAGTACCCATCTCTTTGAAGAAGCAGTGTGGTTAATACTTTGTTTGCAACAGCTGTAGGCAGAACCAGTCATGGGTAAGAAGCAGCTGTGTTCAGAGATATCATCAAATTACAAAGGAGAAATAACTTTAACTAGTTTAGCATTATTTCAGAAGAAATCTTTGGTGGAGCAGAAAAGCAGAGACAGGTTAGACTGAGAATGGAGAATATGGAATTGCAGTAATTAACTATTATTTGATGCCATGTAGAATGACTCCAGGTTTTTTTTCACTTTTCAAATTACACCAGTTAAAGTTTTTAAGGATCTGCAATTTCAACCTCAGTTGCAAGAGAAAATTAAATTACTAACTTGCAAGGTTCAGCATAGGTTTCTGTCCAAGTTTGAAAGCAGCAGATTTCCCCCCCTTTTTTTTCTTGCTTGTCATCAACATATATCAAGGATTTTAATTCCAGTGTGTCATAATTCAACTGCTCCTTCATTCCAATGTATCTGGATTCATGGATCCTGTCAGAACATCAGGTGGAACCAATTGGTTAGGTGCTTTGCCCAATTGCACTTTGTACCAGTTGCACCCCTTCATCCTGTACCAAGAGTTAGTAAAGAATTCACATTCTTGTTATTTTAAATTACATTACTGTAACATGTCCTACTTTTGAAAACTACTCAGAAATTTCAGCTGTTACACAACACAGTCGTTCATATTCTAGCACTGAGGCAATACAGTTTACAGACACCAACATGACAAAGTGTTGTGTTGGCTAGCAGTTGGTTTTCAAAGTGCTGGACATTCCTATGGAATCCTGCATAGTTTAGGTCTAAGATAATTTTTAAAGATAACCTTTTAAAGTTTTCAATTTAAATTTAAAGATTAATTTTCTAACAAATGCCATAAAGTTGACAAGTTTGAAAAACACTGGTCGAGGATATGTACTATCTACTCTAAAAGGAAAATATTCAATCCAAGTAGGATTATCATGGGTCATGAGTGGGCTTTGCCATCTCTGTGGGATACATTGCACCTCCAAAAATCTATATGATCCCCACATTGCCATGTTACTTCAGAAACTTGGTTTTTAAGAGAGAATTTTTAAAAATGAGACCTGCAGGGTGGATATATCTAATCTAATCTGTGTTTTTGCCTTTTTTCCTCATTTCATGTTATAGTGTGATACTTTGCTATGATTATTTTATGAGTTTAATTTTGAAATTGACCTCCTGAGTCTCTGGAAATGAGCAGGGTATACATACTTAGCAAATGAATAAATAAACAATCGACTCTTCCTTTTGCAGTTGCACATGATGTGAGAAGTCTGTATGTTGCAAAGTGCATGAGGTGTGTGATGGGAATCTAAGAGGAAAATTGAAAAAGGTGGAGATAATATTATAAAACTTATGTCATAATAGTAATCATAGAACATGACTAATAGTCTTGCTTTTGAGACAATTCTCTGCACTGAAAGCAATAAGCAGTTGTTGCCTAAACAAGGCTCACATCAGCGTGTTGGAAATTAAAGTAGAAAAAGAAAACTGTAATCTAGTGGGCTTGAAATAAATGTTATATTTTCCAATGTTTTAGAATCTCTACTGCCAATATTTTAAGGTTTCAGAATTACTTTCCTTGTCTAACTTGGTTCTGCTGTGTAGGCAGAAACAAAGCAGGGCCTTTAAATTCATGTTAGGGGGAAAAAGAATCAATAAGATAAAACTGAAGATGATACATTGTCTCTCACATTGATTATGTTAAAACTGTTTTCTCAAATTTAGAGTAAGTCTAAATAACTGACTTGTTTTCAATATTTTCAGGTCCAAGGGAAAACAAAGCAATTTTTTAGCATTTCAATTCTTTGCTGCAATTTGTCTGCATTTTTCTAAATGACATTTAGCAAAGTAGGCTTATTAATAGAGCTCCATCTTCTGGTAGCTCTTAAAAAGATGACGGGCTCATACAGTAGATTAAAAAGGAAACTCTTGAAATCATTTGGGAATATAATAAGAAATCGATTTTTTAGTGACAAGTGTTTTTCAACTAATGGCCACATACAATAATTCCCATAATTTTGGTACTTTTGCTTGATCTTTAATTTATTGAAATTATTGATTTAAAATGCACACATGCAAGCACATATACATATACTTTTAGGGTAAGCAATATTATTCAAAGTTAAGAAAAGAAAAGAAGTAATGAATAGTAAGCAAAAGAAATTAAAGATATGATATAAAAAAATACAGCTAACTCTAATTCGGTGTTTCTCAACATCAGCAGCTTTAAGATTTGTGGACTTCAACTCTCTAGAATTCCCCAGCTAGCATGAAAGCACTGCCTTATAATTTATATTAATTATAAATTATAATGCATACCTGCCTTATTATAATTAATAAGGCAGATATGAGAGCAGAGAAACATTGCTCTCATGCCCACCTTACTAATTTTAATTGTCTATTTCTTTCTCTTCTTACAAATCATTTTTGCTACCATTGAGTCATTACATGATTTCAAATGTTGTTATTTGTTCTTTAAATTTCTCGCCTCTCTATTTTGGAGCTTTTCTTCAATACCATCAGGAACAACTCTGACTTGTACTCTTTTCCTCAGCCTATTCCTTCTTCTTTTTGTATCCTGAGTGTATGCATTTATCTTGTAGTTGATGGGATAACAATATGTTGGCTTATAAATTGCTCTCTAGATTAGAGAATCTGTTCTCTGTAATAGTGTGAACTTGGTTCAAGTAAAACTATTTGTATGGTATTTGGTTGTATTTGTGGAATATTGGCTAAACTATGCCATAATTAACAAGTGCCATCTTTACTGGGAGCAAACAATGCTGCCTCTGGCATGGGTACTATTAAAGAAAGTTTGTATCTTCACAATTTAACAATTAATTTTAAACTAAACAATAAACAGGGTGTATAAACCTAATTTTTTATTAATCAAAGTGTACATTTTTTCAGATAAGTGAATGATTAAGCTTATTTATTCATTTATTTATAAATCTACAGAATGCCTCCTCACTACATCAATTTCTCAATCTCAGTTCTCCAAAAGAGAAAAGAGAAATATTAAGTAACATTTAGGGATATTTTTATATACAAATTATGTGGAATATTAATACATTGGACACTGCATGTTGACATGATTTTGCCTTTAGAATGAACCCCAAAGTCAAATTTGAAACACATATAAGGAATTCCCTTTACCAAATAGAATGACCAGTTAAGAAATGCTTCTTAATTCCAAGCATAGCACAAAAAAACCCCTCATCCTGGCAATTTGTTTTTATTTCTGTATCTTCCTCATGTTGTCTTCATTTTGCCCTTGGCCCTTGACTGACACATGCTTAAATTATCCCTAGCTGTACTAGTATTAAAGAAATGTTTTTCTATTTATCCTGATATAAACAAAGCTATGAAGGTGAATAAAATCTGTTAGGTGTTGTCACCTCTTATTTTGGAGAGATATTGGGAAACCAGAAATGACTGGAAACAGAAACATTTATGACTGAAATCCTTCTCATCTTGTTTAATCAGCTGAAACAATAATGAACATATTGTTGGCCTAAATCGTCAGAACTGAACATCAAATCTACTGCAGCCTATTGTACTATTTTATCTCAGAAAGCAGTCTTTACTTATTTTCTCCTCAGGCTATTTTGATTGTTTGAGCCTGACATTGGGTTTAAAATCACAAAAAATAAAATTAAATATATGCCTTTCAAATTCAAAAATAGGATAACCAAGCCACTCTATCAGAGAGAATGACTGTGGGCTTCTTCACAGATCGAATGAAGCAGGTTATTTATCTAAGCCAGCATCTAACCTTTACATTGCATATTTTTGAATTCTTATTCTTTGGAATATGTCAATAAGGCTAATGTCATGCCTAGATTAGCCTGAATATTAATCTGCATCAGAGATTCATCTCTTTCTGCTGTTTGTTTCACTTTGAAAATGGTTTCTTAAATAATAAATGAAAGAGAAGCTTATAGATGATTTAAGCTTCATGCATGAAAAATAGTGTATTTGGGAAACTGAAAAGGTGCAGCGAAATGTGAATACATCAAGTTATCTCTTTCTGATCCTTACCACCCTTCTAACTCTAAAGTTTAAGAAAGTGTTACTAAGTAGATGAGACTGCAACTAAATCATCTTATGCTCTCTCCAATTCTTCTGTAACATCCAGTAATGCAAAACCCATTTTATACTTACTAGTGTTTTTTTTGCCTTTGCAGGTGGTAGCTGATGAAACAGGATTGGAGAAAAAAATTCAGAGCATAATGATGCCATTTTATTTTTCATTTTCCCCTAGAGTTGGAAACGACTAGCACGCATGTGCGGGGGAACCTTTACCTTTTAATAAGCAGCATAGTAATGGGTGAATGTTCCATATTCAGAACTTGGTTTAGCATTACACATGGACTACTTCATGCACTCTAATTTTGATCAAGGCAGAACTGTCTTGTTGAGCCAAGATGTAACTGAAGGCAGATTCCAGAGAAAAAAATAATTTCCAGCTGAAAAATTACCAGTTAGCATATGCTAGTGCAGGGGTCAGCAACGTGAAACAGTGAAAGAGCCACTCAGAACCGGTTCCCTCACAAAAGGAAAAACTGGGAGCCTCAAAAAATGTGTGCGCATGCGCGTACATGTGCGCATGTGCAGAACAGGGTTTGACTGAAGAGTGGAGCCAAGGCGAGATATGCACCTACCCTGCATATTTGAATTGATTGGTTGAAATTTTTTAGTCCCACTTTTTTTTTTTTTGGACTGCACATGGCAGAGGACTGGGAGCCGCAGGAGATGGCTGAAAGAGCCGCATGCGGCTCCGGAGCCGTGGGTTGCAGACCTGTGCGCTAGTGAAAGCAAAAGTTTGCACTCCATGATCCTTTCAGGCACACTGTAAAGAAATAATAAAGATGATCTTTATAGAAATTTTCAGGAACCAGTATTAAGGCAAAAAGAGTTGAAACATTT
This sequence comes from Vipera ursinii, assembly GCF_947247035.1. Classification (NCBI taxonomy): domain Eukaryota; kingdom Metazoa; phylum Chordata; class Lepidosauria; order Squamata; family Viperidae; genus Vipera; species Vipera ursinii. The sequence continues at coordinate 21,374,160 of NC_139515.1, forward strand.
TTAAGACAAGAGAAACAAGATAATAAGAAAAAAGATAACATTCAGAAATGACTCAGGAAGTTGGAGTATAAAAACGAGTACAGCATAACCAGTATTGCAAGATTCTGTTACTATAGACAATCTCAATAAAAGTAGCTTTAATTTTCTGACAGGAATTATTTCCGGGGTGGGTCTATCTAATGAGGTTGACACACTTGGCCTTGTTCAGTTTAGAACTGAGTGTTTTGCAGAACAAAAATCACTAAGAATAGTTCATTCTTGTTCAATTTATATTACCTAAGAGATAGCATGCATGCTTGTGATCCGAACAAAGGATTCATGCATCCTGGAAAATTCCATTTTCCATGGTCTTTGGCAATTCCTTAGCTAATTCTTCAGGGCTACCTTATGAAAGACAGTTATATCTACCATATTTGCCCTGCTAACTTTGAAGTGATGAAAGATACCATTCTAACTAGCTACATATGAGAATACCTGTAGCTGTTGAATTGTGGAGTTCTCGGTGATGTCTGGTCTGGCTTGTTTGCTTGCAGACATTACCCAACTAGGTAGCCTAATAAGTATAATAAGTATTCTACTACAAAGCGACAGTGACTGAAAATATTTATTTTTCTCTTTTTAAAAAAGAGATGCTGGACTCCAAATGGTTTCCTGGTTTGTGGGTGGGGATGGTGAATATTTTCTCGCATTCAATTATCTAATCCAGGGAATTGTTCATGTCAGCACAGTGTGATAATGTGTAAATGTGCCAAATGAGTCAGAAAATAGTTTCCCAAACTATTCAGAAAAGGACTACTGTGACTTTGAATGTATACCTGAGGAACATGCTATAGGTGGACAAAAAGGTTCCAAACTGGAGAAAAAAAATGATGATGTCAGAAGGAGATATGCTGAAAATGTAATTGAACCATCAGAACTCTACTAACATGAAGAAAGATTTCCCCAATCAAATCCCACTGTTTCACTGACTGAATGCAAATATGGATGCCTGGAGACAGACAAAATGGTATCAAAACAATTTCAAATTATATTAGGAATAATTAGTATTTGAAGAGTTCCAGGCTGTTATACTACTGCAGGAAATGTAAATTAATCTTGATTTTGTAAGGTTGAATATAAACTATTTTGATGATAACAATACTATATTAAAAGAAGCTTCCTGGTTGATTCCCTAGCTTTTTAAAATTCCTGTAAATTTGTTCTGCTATGATTACATATGTAGGCATTTTTTTCCCCAGAAATAAAGCATTGTACATGGATGCACCAGTAATTAACCATTTTGTGATGCTTGATCTGTCTTTTGCTCATAAATAGACATTCAAATTTGGATCCAGTTTTCCAAGTATAAATTTGTCCAATTAATTTCAGTGGGATTTAAGGCTAACTAATTTATTCTGGATCGAACACTGAATAATTCTAATCCAGGGAATTGTTCATTTGATGTTTTAGGGCTAATTCATGTTTTAGCACAGTTGCATCATGCTTGCATCTCTAAGGATCCTTCTGTTAATACTGAGGGTTGCAGATGATACAACAGTCATTGGTCTCATTTGAGATGGTGACGACTCTACATATAGATGGTAGGTTGAATAACTGGCCCTGTGGTGCAGCAAGTATAATCTGGAGCTGAACATATTTAAAACTATACAGATGAAAGGGATTTTATCAGGACCCCTCTTTTTCTACCACAACTTATTTATTATTATAGCAGTAGAATTCTTTACATTATGGGGTTCTATAATCTCCCAGGACAGATATAGACTCCAACTCACAGTTAGGACTGCCGAAAAAACACTTGCAACCCAGCGTACCTTCCAAAGAAAACCTGCATATTGTGTGGGTCATAAGGAGGGCTGAGAAAATAACTATAGACCCATCACAACCTGGACTTAAACTGTTTCAACGTCTCTTCTCAGGAGGATGCTATAGGGCATCACATGCCAAAACAACTAGACATAGGGACAGCATTTCCCTTGTGCCATCACTCTGCAGAACACCTAATGCTCACAGTAATGTCTTATGTCTAAATACATTCGCCCATATCGTATGGCTATAGTACTATTATTATCCTTCTCATCTTCTCTACTACCCCCTCTTATTGGTTTCATTATGATGATGATGATTACTCTGTTGCTTTGCATGTACGCTGAGAGCTTTTGCATCAGAGACAAATTCCTTGTGTGTCTAATCACATTTTGGCCAAATAAAGTATTCTATTCTATTCTATTCTATTCTATTCTATTCTATTCTATTCTATTCTATTCTATTCTATTCTATTCTATTCTATTCTATTCTATTCTATTCTATTCTATTGTTATTGTGGTAAGCTGGTGTATCAGTTGTACCTTTTGCAATTAAATTTGATAAGGCCTTGCTGTGGTTCAGATATAAAGGGGGGAAAGTGCAAAAGAGTGCAGGGAGATTGCTCAGGTAATATCTGTTGGCAACATTATAAAGCAGCTGGATATTTGCAATAGATAGCATGAATGCCCCCCACAACTGCAATGTAACCTTGGGAAAAGATGTGCTTGATTTAACGAATTGCTGACCAGCTATGTGCACAACCTCACATAGCATGAATCACCTTTATTCCTTAGAATATAAAATAATGCACACCCATTAAATTAAAGACTGTCATGATCGAATGTTCCATCGAAAAATTGCCATATTACGAAAATTGAATGGACATGCCTCAAACATTCCAACTTGTCAACTTATTTTGATAACTATATATTATTTTTAAAGATGCAATTGCAACCAAACCAAGCAAAAAAAATGCAGTAACTGCATACACGAAGAGCCAAAGATTTATTTTGTACTTTCATATTAAGCTGTTGACAGAATGCTGGTATTGGTTTAATTTCTAAGAGCAAAAGGCACAAATGGGTTCATACCTGAAGGCCACACAACATGGATTTAATAACAATAACAATAACAAAAAAAGTTGGAAGGTACCTTGGTGGTCATCTAGTCCAACCCCCTGCTCAGGCAGGAAACCCTATACCATTTGAGAGAAATGGCTGTCCAGTCTCTTCTTAAAAACTTCCAGTGTTGGACCATTCACCACCTCTGGAGGCAGGTTGTTCCACTGGTTAATTGTTCTAACTGTCAGGAAGTTTCTCCTTAGTTCTAGGTTGCTTCTCTCCTTGATTAGCTTCCATTCATTGCTTCTTGTCCTGCCTTTGGGTGCTTTGGAGAATAGCTTGACTCCCTCTTCTTTGTGGCAGCCCCTGAGATATTGGAACACTGCTATCATGTCCCCCCTCGTCCTTCTCTTCATTAAACTAGACATACCCAATTCCAGCAACCGTTCCTTATATGTTTTAGCCTCCAGTCCCCTAATCATCTTTGTTGCTCTTTTCTGTACTCTTTCTAGAGTCTCAACACCTTTTTTACATCATGGTGACCAAAATTGGATGTAGTATTCCAAGTGTGGCCTTACCAAGGCCTCTAGGTGCTCACTGATTCATTGCTTATCTTTTCCAGAAACTTCCCAGTTATTGAGGTCAGGCTGATAGGTCTGTAGCTTCCTGGATCCATATTTTTTCCTTTTTTGAAGATTTAGTAGTACCAACAATATGAACTTTGTAGTATTTTATATTTGCTAACAAACATAGGGGTTTTTTCTGTATTTTAATTTGACTTATTTTTCTCCCTTTTAAAGGATGTTAACAGTTTATCAAACAATTGCAGACTGGAATGTAGAAATCTTTTTATTATGTTATTAAAGATGGATTTATTGATACCTTCTAATATTCCTAAGCTGGAAGGTAAACTATCTTTACTGTCCAGATAAGGATAGGATAGGAGCATATTTGTCTTAACAGGATGTTTGTAGTTTGTCTTCTGATAAGATAGATAACATCCTAAGTTTTATACCCAAGGTTCTTTAGAGCTCATTTGAATGAACATGTGTGGTATAATATGATTAACTTCATGTAGCTGATTTCCTATGCAAAGGGGAGGATGCTTTTTTTCCTATCCAATCAACTTTTCTTTAGTATTTTTCATTGATGTATTAATTATAAAAGAGAATGGAAGTTGAGGCCTGGGATCCCCTCTTTGAATGAGAGGAATCATTTCTATTAGAACATTCTGGTAAATAATAATAAAATGATCTTCCTGCCCTGGATTTGCTTTATAGGGATCTATGCATGCTGAGGCACAAGCCTAGAGCCAGATTTGGCTATCACACCCAAGAAAACCTTCTACATAATTTCATATGTAATATATAATGTTTAACAGTAGAGTTACACACATTAACACTCTTGACTAAACATAATACCCAGCCAAATACTGAGAACTATGGTGTACTCCAGAACTATTGTGTTCAATTCTGTTATGGCTCTAACAATCTTAAATTTAGCATCTTAAATTTAAATTGGTTTTATATATAAACAGATGTTAGCTCTTTAGCATCAATATTTAAGTAATAGTATGGATGGAATAGCAATATTTAAGTAATAGTATGGATGTAATATATATATATTAAGGGATGTGGTGGCTCAGTGGTTTAGGATGCTGAGCTTGTCGATCAGAAGGTCGGCAGTTTGGTGGGTCGAATCCCGAGTGCCGCGTAACAGAGTGAGTGCCTGTTACTCGTCCCAGCTTCTGCCAACCTATCAGTTCGAAAGCATGTAAAAATGCAAGTAGAAAAATAGAGACCAGTACGGTGGGAAGGTAACAGCGTTCTGTGCGCCTTTGGCGTCTAGTCATACTGGCCACATGACCACGGAGATGTCCTTGGACAAGCACTGGCTCTTCAGCTTTGAAACAGAGATGAGCACCGGCCCCTAGAATTGGAAACGACTAGCACGCATGTGCGGGGGAACCTTTACCTTTAATATATATATTAGAGAGTCCTTTATTGCTCTCAATAAGTGTTCAACAAACACCCCTCCAATGACCAGTAAGGTTCCACCCCATAATACCCAGAAGGCAGCCACCCTCAGTCCGCCAAACAACAGCCCATATATTACCGGGAAAGTCCTCAAGGCAAAGTCCAGTCATAAAACAAGTGGCAGAGTTTCTGGTGACGTTGCTGCAAGATGGGCACTGAGGAATGAATCTCCCTTCCCCAGGCCCGATTTCTACCAGCTGGGAAGTCCAAAAGGACTGACAGTTGCCCTGTAGAGGCGACTGGCCAAAGGGTGAAATTTTGCAGATCGCCGGCCAGCAGTAGCTGGCCTGTTTGATCCAAAATGAGCCCTTGGGACCGGCAGGAAGAAAGGCTGACCACACCCATGTGGTCTGATAGAGGCAGCTGATCGTTGGAGACAACGAATTTCAAAGCGGAAGGCAAACAGCTGATTTGGGTAAGACTACTTTCCCTATCTCTCTATAAGTGGAAATACTGGTTCTAGGAAACAGCATTCAACAGTATAATCCCTCAGCTGCAGGGAGGGGGGATTTTTCCTTTTCTTACCCCTCCCTCCTGAACTATAAGCGGTGTTTTAAGCTTTGGGAAAATTAAAACTGACTTATAACAATATTGTGAAGATGACTGAGGCATAAAAGAAGGATAATTGGGAAAACTTTTGGTTTTATAAATCTTTTGTTGTTTATTTCTTGTTTGGCAGCCATTGGATCTGTAACTTTTTAAACTTTCCCAAAGTATGGTGGGAATGGACATCTAATGACATCTAATGGCAAAACAGAGAACTGCAGCAGTTTTTGCTTTGACACTCTTGTCATTATCTTATTGAGTTGAGTTGGAATAAAAATTGGCTGTATGCCCAGACATTGCTTATAGTTTGGTGTCCTTGGATTTTAAAGTCCTGAAGAATGTGGCTGGAAAAGAAAGACTGTTTTTGATTGCCCTGTTTTACAGGATGGATTATAATTATAAATAAAAATTGTGTTTGAAGTCATTGGACTTCCCTGGATTACAAATACAATTTGATCTGAAATTTTTACAAGCTGTTTTGAAAGAGTGAATAACAAGAAATCCCTCTGAATAGAATACTTTGGATTATAATTTTGGGTATTTTTTCTTTTCTTTTTTTTCCTTCTCCCTATTTTTTTCTTTTTTCCCTTTTGCTCTTTTTTACTATTTACTATTTTTATTGGTTTACCTCTCCTATTTGTTAGGAGCCTATTGGATTATAAATTTTGACCCACTTGGTGGATCACAACGTATGATTTAAAGATAAAGATGAGTGCTCCTAATTTATCTAAAATTGGGGGGAAAGGATCTTCTGCTCCCTCTTCACTTCTGCAAGTCCAGTCTATCAGAGATCAATTGATACAATGCTTCAACAAGGCTAATAATTTCCAAAAGGATACTCAAGCAACCCTACAAGCAATTCAAGAGGCAATCGCTACTCAAATGGCAGTCACATCGAAAAACCATGAGAAGTTAAAAAGTGATTTTGACAAAATGAGTAAAAAAAATTAACAATATAGATTCTCAATTTGAAAATTTCAAATAGATGATCACAGATAACCAACAAAGAATTCAAAAAATAGAAGACAAATCAACTGAGGTTGACCAGAAACTAGAAGCTCTAAAAGATGAAAATCAGAGGTTGATCCAAATAAATGAAGAACTAGATGAATTGATAGCTGGGTTCGAGATGGAAAGAACCTCATACTTTTTAAGATTTCAAAATATAATGGAAGATAAGGAAGAGGATCTCCTAGGCTTGATAACCAAATTATTGGCAGATGCATTAGGAACCAGGAAACACCAAATGGAAGAAGAACTAGACAAGTCAATCAAGTCAATTCAAATTATGCTAGAAGAAATAAAGTCCCTAGGGAAGTACATGTTAGATTCCTTAAAAGGTCTACAAGAGATGCAATTTTGAGAAGAGTAAGAGATGAACCTTTGAAATACAAAGAAAAAGAAATTGTAGTTCTCAGACAAATCCCTAGGAGAATAAGAGAATCCTGAAGAGAATACCAGTTTTTAACTAGGAAATTAATTGAAAAAGGAGTGAATTTTAGATAGTTGATTCCATAAGGGACTTTAATTTACTGAAATATGAAAAGATATAGACTGGACACGCCATTTAAAGCAATGGAATTCTTTGACAACCATAGAGCATTCCTGGAAAGAGGTGACCCTCAATCCGGTACAAAGAGAGAAACAAAGAAACAAAAAGAAATGGCAGCAGAAGGAGCAATCAAACAAAGAGAGGAGGAAGAAATTAAAAACACATATACAGAAGAAGGAGCAAGACCAAGAGATCAGAGACAGATAAGATCGACTAGAAGATTAAGACCTAGATATAACTGAAAGAGATGGAGGAGAGTGGGATTTTGTCAATGAATATCAATGGACTAAACTCTCCTTCAAAAAGGAGAAAAATCTTTACATGATTACAAAAATTAAAAATGGATATAATCTGTCTTCAAGAAACACACATTAAGAGACAACATTATAAGTTGTTAGAACAACCAAAAATTGGTAAACTTTATATTGCATTAGCACTTTAAAAGAAGAGAGGAATAGCTCTATACATTAAAGAAATGATGAATCCCAAACAATTTTCTGCGGAAGAAGAGGGGAGAATATTAATGGTGGAAATAATGATGGATCAAAAACAGATAGTGATGGTAGCAATCTACACACCAAATGATAAACAACAACAATTTTATCGAAAACTATATAAAAATACTTGATTTAAACTATCAAAATCTTCGTATAATGGGAGACTTTAATGCAATAACAGATGGAACTTTGGACTAAAAAAGTGCCAAACAAGGGAGAAAAGGAGGAAATATATTACCTAAAGCATTTCTAAAAATGACAGAAGAACTTTGTATCCAAGATATATGGTGACAGAAAAATCCAAAGAAATTATAATATACATTTTACTCAAATAGATTGTGGGGCTCCCCAACAGACTATCCAACATATAGTGAGGAAATGCACTAATAGAAGATACCCAGGAGATTTTAAGGACTTCCTTTGCGTAACAACGGCAGCTACTGACTGGATCTCCAAACTCGACATTAAACTCTGAAATGTTATTTCTGTTTTCCTCTTAGGTTTTATAATTGCTTCTTTTTTTAAAAAAAATGTTTTAACTGTTCTAACTTGTAAATATGAAGTGCTTTTAATTCTGTGTGTGACCAGCCATACGCTAAATAAATAAATACTCAAATAGACATAAATCATGGTTGAGAATTGATATGATATGGACATCTTTGGAACTTAAAACAATGATACAAGAAGTTGACATAGAAACAAATGTTTGGGCACATCATAACCCAATAAAGATGACTTGGAGAGGAACTAAGAAAAATTAAGATGGTCTTTGAATAAATATATATTGAAAGAAAAAGAATTCTTACAATTAGCGACAAAGAAAATGGATTTTTTTCTTTAAAATAAACAAGAAAGAAGAAACATCACTTCAAAATGTGTGGGATATGGCTAAAGCCTATTTCAGAGGGTTGGCTATAACTTACATCACTAAAAAGAACAAAGAAAAGAACCAACTACAGTTAAAGTTGAAAGCTAGAATCAGAATTACAAATAGATCCACAAAAGAAAATACTTAAGAAACAAATGAAGATAATAAAACATAAATTAAATTTAGCTGAGATGGAAATAATGGCTCAACAGATTAAAAGGGCTAAACAGAATTTCTTTGAAAATGCCACCAAGCCGGGGAGATGGTTAGCATATAGACTGAAAAAAGAAAAAAAGAAAAAATTGATAAACAAGCTGCAAGATCCAAAAGGTAAATTACAGTTTCAAAATGATACAATCAAAAAAATTATTAAAGATTACTATGAGAGACTATATAAGGCAGAGGAAATTCCAAAAGAAAAAATACAGCAGTACTTAAAAAAAGCAGACTTACCTAAAATTCCAGAGAATATTCAAAAGATATTAAATGGAAAAATATCAATGATGGAGATTATAGAGGCTATAAAAAGGCAAAAAAAAGGATAAGACTCCTGGCCCAGATGGATTACCTGAGAGTATTGTAAATCACTACAAGATGTATTAGGGACGCGGTGGCTCAGTGGGTTAGGATGCTGAGCTTGTCAATCAGATGGTCAACAGTTTGGCGGGTTGAATCCCGAGTACCGCATAACAGAATGAGCGCCTGTTACTCATCCCAGCTTCTGCCAATCTAGCAGTTTGAAAGCATGTAAAAATGCAAGTAGAAAAATAGGGACCACTATGGTGGGAAGGTGTTCCATGCACCTTTGGCATCTAGTCATGCTGGCCACATGACCACGGAGACATCCTCGGACAAGCGCTGGCTCTTCGGCTTTGAAACAGAGATCAGCACCAGCCTCTAGAGTTGGAAATGACTAGCACGCATGTGCAGGGGAACCTTTACCTTTACCTTTACATGATGTATTAAGTCCAATACTGAAAGAACTGTGTAATGAAATTCTCTTGGAGGCTAAAATACCAAATACATGGACTGAAACCAATATTACTTTAATACCTAAAGAAGACTCTGATTTAATGCAAATAAAAATTATAGACCAATATCTTTATTAAATGTAGATTACAAAAGTTTTGCTTCAATAATGGCAGAAAGACTAAAGAAATTTTTGATCAAATTTACACACAGATCAAAATGGTTTCTTACCTAAAAGACACATAAAAATAATTTAAGAATGATTCTTGATGTGTTAAAGTATTATGAAATTCATCCAGGGAAAAAGATGGCTTTAATATTCCTTGGCACACAGAAAGCATTTGATAACATAAACTGGCAATTTATGTTTCAGCAATTTGCAGAAATGGACTTTGGGAAAAACTTTATAAATATAATCAAAACAATTTATTGTAAACAAATTGCCAAAATAATTGTAAATGGAGATCTCACAGAAAACTTCAGTATTAAAAAGGGCGCAAGACAGGGATGTCCAGTATCTCCATTACTATTCATATTAACATTGGTAATACTGAATAGAAACATTAGACAAGATATAGAAATTAAAGGACTGGAGATAAAAAATGAAAAAGATAAATTACAAGCATTTGCAGATGACCTGGTTTTTATACTGGAAGATCCACTGGAAATAAGCACTAAACCTTTGGAGAAAATAGAAAAATTTGGAGAAGTGGCAGGGTTGACAATAAAGAGAAAAGACTAAAGTGATAACAAAGAATTTAACAGAAAAACAAAAAAATCAACTAACAAAAAACCAAATCTTCAAATAGTTAAAAAAGTCAAGTACTTGGTAATTTATTTAACAGCAAGATGTGTAACGGTAAAAGAAGATAATTATGTACAACTAATAAAACAAAAAAAATCAGATTTGGAAAAGTGGAAGAACCTCCAACTTTCAATGTTGGGGAGAATACCAACAGTGAAAATGAATATCTTACCCAAAATACTCTTTTTATTTCAAACGATCTCTGTAAGGCTGGGAAAAGCCTTTTTTGATGAATTAAATACAATAATATTGAAATTTATCTGGCAAGGAAAAAAAGCTAGAATGAAAGTGAAAATGCTACAAGAAGCAAAAGACAGTGGAAGATTTGGACTGCCAGACTGGAGGTTATATTACCAAGCAACCATTCTAACATGGCTTAAAGAATGGATAATACTTAGAGATGAAAGACTATTGTACCTAGAGGGGCATGACCTGCAAATCGGTTGGCATGCCTTTCTGTGCTATGGAAAGAATAAAATACATAGATACTTTCAAAATCATTTTATAAGGAATGCACTTGTTTCAGAATGGGAAACAATAAAAGAAAAAAAATACATTAAGATACCCGAATGACTTTCAACAATGGAAGCTTTTGCTTACCCAAATTTAATTAACTACGATAAAGTTGTGACTTATAAAGATGTTTTGGACAATGAAGGAAAATTGAAAGACAGACAAGAGTTACAAGAACAAGGTATTGATTTAGCATGGTGGCCATATCTGCAAATTCAAATGAGATATGAAAAAACTGTTAAAACAATGGGATTTTATGAAGAACAAACAGACTTTGATCAGATACTGTTAAAAACAGATGAAAAGTTGATTAAGAAACTGTATGGATTTCTGTTAAACTTAAAGATGGAGGAAGAACAAGTAAAGCAAACAATGATAAAAAGGGCAAAGAATTTTGGATATAATGTAGAACTAGAAGATTGGCAAAAGTTATGGGAAACAAATGTTAAATTAACTAAAGCATTGCCATATAAAGAAAACTTATATAAAATGTTTTACTGATGGCATATGACACCAGTGAGATTAGCAAAAATGTTCAAAAATACTTCAAACAATTGTTGGAAATGTAAACAGAGATCAGGTGCTTATTATCTTATCTGATGGACATGCCCCGAAGCAAAAAGATTTTGGGTTAAAATACATTTATGGTTGGAGAAAATGACCAAAACACAAATAGACTTTAAACCAGGATTATTTTGTTAGGAATAATAGGAGCTAATTATGAGAAAAATTGTAGCTATCTAATACTACACATATTAACGGCAGCAAGAATGGTATTTGCCCAACATTGAAAAAATGAAAAGTTACTAACTGAAGAAGTACTAATTAAGAAAATTCTAGAGTGTGCAGAAATGGATAGATTGACTTTAAAGATAAAGGAGAAAGAAGACTCAGTGTACTTTAGAAAATGGGGAAAAGTTTATCAATGGCTAGAAAAACAAGTCAGAGAGAAAGGAATGTGATATGTAATTTTGAATTTATATTAGTAAGAAGAAGGCTCTTGAGTGAATTAATATATTGTTTATGATAATTAACTATACATATTATTGTTAGTTAAATACATGTACCCAGACATTATGCTCCTTGCCAATTATTTATTTTATTTATTTAATTAGATTTGTTATTGAAAATGTTATTTGGAAAAACCCCAAACCCAAACTCAACCCTAACCCTAACCCAAACCCCAACCCTAATCCCGACCCTACCTTACGCTAAACCCCATAAAAACTAGTAAAATCTATAGGGGAAAAAAACAAGTGGCAGTCCTCAGAGTAAAGACAAGGAACAATACAAAGGCAGTTCTGAAGGTAAAGCAAAGCAAAGGGCAAAAGCAGTCCTCAAGGCTAGGGCAAAACCAATGACAGTCCTCAAAGCAAGACAAAAAGGCACAAGTCAAAGTCAGGGGAATCCAACACAAACAATTGTTCCTGGCAAAGACTAACTCCCCACGTCACTCCACTCTAGGTGTTCCTTGTGAAGAGGGTTAGGGCAACTTTCCCCCGAATAGCCTTGCAGCCTTCTTTGGACTTGCCTACATTCCATTCTTCATGCCCTTGGATTGAGTGGAGTAGGCACTCATCAGAGGAGATCTGATGCCTATCAGCACCATGGCCTATCAGCAGCCGATACTTCTCTGTGTTTGTGAAGGCAAGCAACTCTCCATCTGGTTACCACTTCCCCCAATCCTTGAGGGCCTGGGACAGCATCTTCCTTAGCCCATGGCTACTCCAAACAAGCCAAGGGAGGCAGGCCATTCCTGTAGGATGGTCCTGGTTTGAAATCTCCTCTTCCTCTGAACCAGGCTCCAATGGGGACATGACATACATTGACCATATTATGGCTTACTATGATTGATTTGTACACCACGGTAAACTAATGACTAATTTTTTCTGTTCTATGACTAAATCCTATTTGGATTAGGCTAGTCATATATGGTCCTTGTGTATCAGACTCAACATCCTAGCATAGTAGGTTGGAATGATAGAAACTACATTTCCAACAGTTGAAATATTTTGAATTGAGAAATACATGTTTAGCATTACACATGGACTACTTCATGGACTCTAATTTTGATTAAGGGAGTACTGTCTTGTTGAGCCAAGTTGTGAGGGAAGACATAACTGAAGGCAGAGTCCAGGAAAATGAAATTAATTTCCAGCTGAAAAATTATCAGTTAGCAGATGCTAGTAAATGTAAAAGTTTGTACTCCCTATCCTTCCAGGCTCCCTGCAGAGAAGTAATGAAGATGACCTTGATATAAATTTTCAGGAATCATTATTAAGGCAAAAGGGGTCGAAGCATTTTTTTAAGCCAAAAGAAACAAGATAACATTCAGAAATGACTCCAGAAGTTAAGGTATAAAAATGAGGAAGTGCAGCATAATCAGTATTGCAAGATTCTGTTACATAGCCAATCTCAATAAAAGTAGCTTTAATTTCCTGATGGGAATTATTTCCTGGGTCGATCTATCTAATGAGGTTGACACATTGGCAGACATTGATGTTTGTCTTTAATACTATTAGGAGACTCTGGCTGTTGGATTCCATGCTCAGATAGAGAGAATTTAGGTATTTTATCAATTCTTGGTTACCCCTTCAGGGACCGTAGAATTACAGTCATACTTCTTTCTAATATAGTTAGGCTTTCATATTCTAATACTTCCAAAATTGTACAATCAGAACAGGAATCACAAAAAGTGTAGCATTTACTGGAAGGCAATAGATTGGAAACAGATTAGCTAACCAAAGACAACATATATTAGCAAAATACTGTACATTTGTCAAGGAACTTGCAAAATATATATGAGAAATGCATGTCAGAAAAAAAGTCTGCCATAACTAAGATAAATTGCATCCTAACTTCAACTTGACCTATTGCAGAAGAATCTAGTTGAAGATCAGGTCTTGTTACATTAAATTCTATTTTCATGGTATAGCACTTAAAATGAATGCCATTGAAGAGAAAAAGTGACTGAAAGTTGGAGAGAGAAAAAACAGTTGGCCCGTAAATACCTGAAAAAATAGTCCCCCCCACCATACACACACACTTCCCAGGATGAGAGAAACAAGTTAAGTAATGATTTTTATATGAAAACGGCCTCCATGAGAATAGCCTCCAGTCACATGTAGAAGTTGCAGTCAAATAAACATAAAAATAAGAGCCTAATGCTGGGAAAGATTGAGGGCAAGAGAACAAGGGGACGACACAGAATGAGGTGGCTGGAAGGAGTCACTGAAGCAGTAGACGTGAGCTTAAATGGACTCCAGAAGATGGTAGAGGGCAGAAAGGCCTGGAGGAACGTTGTCCATAGGGTCATGATGGGTTGGACATGACTTTGCAGCTAACAACAACAACAAAACATAAAAATATTTCATGAAATATTCCAAATTTCTCCATATTGCAACTGTTCTGGCCCATCGGATTCTGTGACATCCTACCAAAGAAGAGACTATAGCCTAATGTTGGGACATAGCCAAGAATTGCCAAATTCTGACCAATATCTCCAAATAAAGATAAGAATAATTGTATAAAAACCTGTGTAAAGGTAAAGGTAAAGGTTCCCCCACACATGCGTGCTAGTCGTTTCCATCTCTAGGGGCCGGTGCTTATCTCCGTTTCAAAGCCGAAGAGCCAGTGCTTGTCCGAGGACATCTCCATGGTCATGTGACTGGCATGACTAAATGCCAAAGGCGCACGGAATGCTGTTACCTTCCCACCGTAGTGGTCCCTATTTTTCTACTTGCATTTTTACGTGCTTTTGAACTGCTAGGTTGGCAGAAGCTGGGACGAGTAACAGGCACTCACTCTGTTACGCGGCACTCGGGATTTGACCCACCAAACTGCCAACCATCTGATCAACAAGCTCAGCGTCCTAACCCACTGAGCCACTGTGTCCCTCAAAAAAACCTGTGTAGTTACTGCCAATCAGTGTAAGTACTTGTTAGATGGATCAGTAGGGAGGTCAGTGTAGGCAACTTGCTGTATAAATCCTGCAAACAGAAAGTTTCTCAGAAAATCTGTATGGCAACTGTACAATAAATGTTGTATTTAAAAAGTGGGTCACATTACTGGTTAGTAAAGGAATTAAATAATGATTCAACTAAAATTATATTCTTCGGTTTGGACAATCAACTTGAGTCTATGGGATGATTCAAATGAATTTGAAAAGTTGATCCAATTGTATTAGATGATACGGACAACTAATTTAATTAGGATATCTGTATTGTTGAAAAAAAAAAATCTTCATCAGGGTCCAGTCCAAGCTGGGAATAAACAAAATGGAGACTGCTTTAGGAAAGAAGGTTCTTATTTATTGCAGAACCAGACAGAAATATGGCTCTGGGCAGCTGATCATAAGGTGCTGGGAATGGTGTGGTTTTATGTTTGGAGTTGTTCCTGTTCCTGTGGTATGAACTTTGACCTGAGGTTCAGTGTGCCTTTTTTGTATTCTGATGTTGATGGATTAATCCTGTTGTGCCCTAAAGGTCACATCCTGCTTCCCTGGGGCTATAGCTGATGGCTATGTACTATGTTGGATTTTTGAGCGAAGGGTTGCTGGTTCTCATTCTATCACTCTGCTATTGTTAGCTATCAATTTTGCTGCAAGTGATTTCAAAATATTTTGTCTTGAATGGGCTTTTGCCTGGTAGTATTTGCTCATGAATTGTGCCTCAGTCTTTCTAATTGGGATTATCAAATCTGCATTTCTACAAAGTTAGCCTGCTTAGTTTCTGCTCAGGGCTATTAAGAAAGACTGGGCCTGCTTTTCTGCCTTTAAGATCCTCTGGGGAAATATCACATTCTGCCTTTTTAATATTCCCCAAAATATTTCCTTCTTTCGGGAGGGTGACCTCCAACAGAATCAAACAGTCTAATTAGAATTGATTCAGATTTCTGAACTGATGAAAAATAATTCATAAGTGACTTAATACAACTTTTTAAATTTAATTCATAAAATTTGATTCATGCATTCACTTAAAACACTTTTGAACTGAATTGAAGTTCCTTAACAGAGTTCTATTGGTTAAACATAGATTCCTGAAAGCAATTTATATAGCAAAATTAATACACTTCTTCAAGTAACCCTAGGGCACTATGCCTGAAAATATTTATTACATTCCATCAACATTCCTATGATGAAAATGGCTTGAAATAATTTGGTTGTCAAAATAAAGGTTTTCTTAGCTATGTTTCTTAGATGAAGTCAGATGCTGATCATTTACTTCCAAATCTGGTCAGAAAAACTGCAAGCAGTTTAACTATCTGTGCAAGTAAATGGAAGATGCATTTTTAATCTAAAAATCTAAAGTAAGGTTCTACATTTAGGCAAGATAAATCAAATGCACAGGTACAGTATAGGTGGTATCTTGCTCAACAGTAGTAACTGTGAGAGAGTTCTTGGAGTCCTAGTGGACAACCACTTAAATATGAGCTAGCAGTGTGCTGCAGCTGCCAAAAAAGCCAACACAGTGCTAGGCTGCATTAACAGAAGGATAGAATCAAGATCATATGAAGTATGATCTTTACAATACCTTGGTATGGCCACATTTGGAATACTGCATCCAGTCACCACAATGTAAAAAAGATGAGTCTAGAAAGAGTACAGAGAAGAGCAACAAAGATGATCAGGGGACTGGAGGCCAGAACATATAAAGAACGGTTGCTGGAATTAAATATGTCTAGTTTAATGAAGAGAAGGACTAGGAGTGACATGATAGCAGTGTTCCAATATCTCAGGGGTTGCCACAAAGAGGAGGGAGTCAAGCTATTTTCCAAAGCATATGAGGGAAGGACAAGAAGCAACAGATGGAAACTAATCAGGGAGAGAAGCAACCTAGAACTAAGGAGAAATTTCCTGACAATCAGAACAAATAATCAATGGAACAACTTGCCTCCAGAAGTTGTGAATGCTCCAACATTGGAGGTTTTTAAGAAGAGATTAGACAACCATTTGTCTGAAATGGTATAGGGTTTCCAGCCTGAACAGGGAATTGGACTAGAAGACATCCAAGGTCCCTTCCAACTCTGTTATTCTATTCTATCCTAATCTATTTTTTTAATGAATAACTTGAAGAGGTTTATCTTAAATATTTCTATTTCATGTTCTTGAAAAGACACCTTGAGTTCTTTTGATGGCACTTTTTGCTTTGAAATAAAAAAAGATCATGTCCTAGCATCTCTAGAATATGAAGCATTTATGAACAAGTTAGTGAACAAGCACTGAAAGCTTTTCTGCTCTGGCGAACCCGTGTGGCATAAAAACTAGCAGTTGGCAACATTTCTCAAGGCTTTTGTCAAAAAATCTGAGAATTGGAAGGGGCCACTTAGGCCATTACCACACGCTCAGTGCAAAATTCCAAATTAAAGCATCCCAGACAGATGGCTGCCTAGCCTCAACTTAACACATCTAATGAAAAGGGTATGCCACCTCCGAATAATTGGTTCTACTGTTGCTCTGGGAGGTTTTTCTAATGTTCAGGCAGAACTTCCTGAATATCCTGCAGTCTGAAACAAATGAAAACAGCTCTTGACCTTTTATGTCACATCGGTTCAGGTTTGAAGAGGGCTATTATATATCTTCCCATAGCTGCATCTTCTCAAGGCTAAATATAGCTAGATCCTTTAGGCTTTCTACATGGGGATTCATTTCTAGTCCCCCAATGATCTTCATTGCCCTTCCTTGAATCTGTTTTAATTTCTCTAAATCTTACAGTGTGATGGTAAAACAGAATAGAGATTCAAAATGGGGTCTGATCCAAGTTGAGCAGGCTTGAACATTTCCTTCCTGTGCTTTGAAACTACTCTTTGAGTGATGCATTCTGAAATTTCATTTTTCACATTATCTAATTGGTGGTGATAATCATCTCATGTTCACAGTTAACATACAGGTAGTCCTCAGATTAGTTTTTGCTATTTTGCAATTATGACATAAAATAATAACTTTATGACCAATGCCTGCATTTACAACAAAAGTCTTCAGTCTGAAATGGATTAAAGTCTTGTGAATGAAGGTAAATATACATGTCCCCAGTTAATGTTGCAGGATCCAATCTGAGTTAGTCACTTCCCATCATCAGGGAACTTCTGTGTCTCCAGAATATGTTCAGGAGAGAAAAGTTCATGAACGAATGCATGGGCTAATCCTGGGCTCCTGCACTAGCCCCAAAGCTTGGAAGAATAAACCTTTGATCCTGGTGACCAATACATATTGGATCCTAATCAGTGCTAGGATTCAGCCTGTTCACACCACTTTGGCAGAACTGGTAGCTAATTTTTGTTCCCCAGACTCAGAATGGACTTCTGGAAGCAGCATCCACACAGAGAAGTGGTTGTTCACATATTTGAATCCCGCCACTGATCCTAATTACTGTAAGTCTGCTCAGTTGTTCAGGTATAATCCTTAAACAATGTCATTATGTCAACCACGTCTTCCAACTAAACAAATCCAGTTCCATTAGTCTTTCCTCATAGGGCTTTCTCCATTCTTGCCTATTTTATTGTGTTCTTCTGAACCTGAAAATATATCTTTAATATGCTAAAAGTATTCTTTACATATTTCCTTATTACCTAATAGGTTGTAAGATTCAGCCTAGACATTAGAAACAGTTGTGGACACTATGCTAATTAAGTTCTGTTTTAAGTACAGGAGGATGGCATATTACCAGCTTTGTGCCATCATTTCTCTCACTTACAAAGATTATCCCATTTCAGTCCAGACCACCCTTTTGTTCAGCATAGTATATCTGTATTTCTTTGGCTGTTTATTAGAAAAAATGCCATTGTCTCAACTGATCCATAGTTAGGTCTACATTTCAGATCTACATTTTCCTATACGACATCAGATCAATTTTTAATCTGTTAAAACATTTTTAATACTCTGTTGGTATTTATCCCTTATATATAAAGCACAGAATCAAATTTTATGCTAGGGAATCATTGATTTCCCCCAGGTTGTTTTAATCAAATAAATAAGATAACTGTTGAAATTATTTCTATACTATAAATTTATGTGCTGTGACTTGCCTTTAATAAATTACATTGTTCATTAGCTCTTTGTTTTTCTCCTTTAAATGAACAAGTTGTTGAATCATTTTATTTAAAATTTGTTGCCTAATTATTCAATGAAAAATAGACAGCGTTTGTTTTTTACTATTTGCCATCACAGTAACTAAAGTCCAGGTCTTCAGTCTAAAATGCAATCTCATAGCTCCAAAAAGCAAGTGAAAGCAATGAACAATTATGAATATCAATCATAATATGTAAGGAAAATACAAAAGACTGTAGTAAATAAGGCATAAGAAATGAGGCATAGAAACATAATGACTGGAAGTTGCCCAATAGCCAGTCAGGCCATTGTTCAAATAATTTTGTATCAATTATTATTGGGGCCATTTATGATATCCAGCAGGAATCTCCCTGATATACTTCATGTGGATTTAAGTGGCTTAGAAATTAGAAGGGCTATAATGGCTCACACCACTAAATGGCTTCCATGTAGGCTCCCACTTGTTCTTTAGAACATAGAACAGGCATGTCAAACTGCTGGCCCACAGGCCAGATGTGTCACGCTGAAACTGCGCCCACCCCACTGCCGGCAATGGGGAAAAAGTCATGATACAAGTTTGACATGGCTGACATAGAATAATAGAGTTGGAAGACACCTTGAAGATCTTCTAGTCCAGGAGTAGGCAACCTCGGCTCTTTTATGACTCATGGACTTCAACTCCCAGAATTCCTGAGCCACCTAGATACTGTCACCTCCACTAGCTTTTTATTTATTTATTTATTTTATTTTAATTCCATTTATATCCCGCCCTTCTCCGAAGACTCAGGGCAGCTTACAAGCTTACAAAGCTTAGCTTTGTTGTTGCTCAGCTTTTCTAAGGCCCACTTCACTTCACATTCTAGGATGTCTGGCTCGAGGTCAGTGACCACCTCATTGTGATTATCGGGGATGTTAAGCTCATTTTTGTATAGTTATTCTGTGTAATTTTGCCACTTTTCTTAATCTCTTCTCCCTCTGTTATGTCCCTGCCATTTTAGTCCTTTATTATGCCCATTTTTGCATGAAACATTCCCTTCATCTCTCCAATTTTCTTGAAAAGATCTCTGGTCCTCCCTATTCTATTGTTTTCTTCTATTTCTTTGCACTGTTCATTTAAGAAGGCATTCTTATCTCTTCTAGCTATTCTCTGGAATTCTGCATTCAATTGGGCGTATCTTTCTTTTTCTCCCTTGCCTTTTGCTTCCCTCCTGTCCTCAGCTATTTGCAAAGCTTTCTCAAACAGCCATTTTGCTTTCTTGCATTTCTTTTTCTTTGAGATGGTTTTAGTTGCTACTTCTTGTACAATGTTGTGAACCTCCGTCCATAGTTCTTCAGGCACTCTGTTTATCAGATCTAATTCCTTAAATCTATTTGTCACCTCTACTGTATATTCGTCAGGGATATGATTTAGTTCATACCTGAGTGGCCTAGTGCTTTTCCCTACTTTCTTCAGTTTAAGCCTAAACTTTGCAAGGAGAAGCTCATGGTCTGAGCCACAGTCAGCTCCTGGTCTTGTTTTTACTGACTGTATAGAGCTTCTCCGTCTTTGGCTGCAAAGCATATAGTCAATCTGATTTCTGTGTTGACCGTCTGGTGATGTCCATGTGTAGAACCCTCTCTTGGGTTGTTGGAAAAGAGTGTTTGCTATGACCATCGTATTCTCTTGACAAAATTCTATCAGCCTGTGCCCTGCTTCATTTTGTATTCCAAGGCCAAACTTGCCTGTTATCACGGTTATCTTTTGGTTTCCTACTTTAGCATTCTAATCCCCCATGATGTTAAGGACATCATTTTTTGGTGTTAGTTCTATAGGGTGCTGTAGGGCTTCATAGAACCGGTCAATTTCATCCTCTTCAGCACTGGTGGTTGGGGCATAGACTTTGACTACTGTGATATTGAATGGCTTGCCTTGGATTCAAACTGAGATCATTCTGTCATTTTGGGGATTGTATCCTAGTATTGCTTTTCCTACTCTTTTATTGACTATGAAGGCTACTCCATTTCTTCTGAGGGATTCTTGCCTACAGTAGTATACCTGATGGTCATCTGAATTAAATTCACCCATTCCTGTCCATTTTAGTTTGCTGATTCCTAAGATGTCGATGTTCAGTCTTGTCATCTCTTGTTTGACCACATCCAGCTTTCCTTGATTCATAGATCTTACATTCCAGGTTCCTATGGAGAAAAAATCTTTACAGCATCAGACTTTTCTTTCACCACCAGACACATCCACAGCTGAGCGTCCTTTCGGCTTTGGCCCAGTCGCTTCATTCTTTCTGACGCTACTAGTACTAGCCCTCTGCTCTTCCCCAGTAGCATATTGGACACCTTCTGACCTGAGGGGCTTATCTTCCAGCGTCATATCTTTTTTCCTTTTGGTACTGTCCATGGAGTTTTCATGGCAAAGATACTGGAGTGGGTTGTCATTTCCTTCTCCAGAAGATCACATATTGTCAGAACTCTCTGCTATGACCTGTCCATGAAGCTCATAGCTTCATTGAATTATGCAAGCCCCTTTGCCATGACAAGGCAGTAATCCATGAAGGGGAGCTTCCTTCCTAAGGAGGACTAAAACTCACAGTCCTCTCAGTTTCTAGTTTGATGTCTTAAACCTCCTACACCAAATGCCTATTGCTATTTATCTACTACATTAGTAAAGGTGACTCCTGGACCTTTTGACTGATCTGTAAAAACATTCCATTCATTCCTTGGCTTGTTAAGCCTTAGTATTGCTGGTAATTGTCACTAATGTGTAGTCACTACTAATGGACAGTAAATTAGAAGTAATGAGCTGTATAGTAGAGATTGAATGTGATAGACTTTTCTTATGTAGCTGCCAAACCATCTATTAGTTACTTTTTGCAGAAGAATGTAGATTGACTATTCTGACTAGAGAACATATGCTGCATTGAAACCAAGGGGGTAGGGACATTTCAAATTGCTCAGAGGGGTCAGGAGCTTAATTTTACAGTCAAGTGCTTATATGGATATAAGCTAATCTGCAATGCATTTCTTAAATTCAGGTCACTAGAATGAGAGCTATGTTCCCATGCCATATAATGTTACATTGGCATATGAATAAAGACAAAATAGCAAGAGATTTGCAAATTGCCACCCACTAATTAATTCATGAGGGAAATTTTAAGCCTGAATTCATTTCATACAGTTGCTCCTGGGAAGTCTGAGAGCAAGCTGAAGAAGCAAAGGCAATCACTGAAGATTTTAATTTTTGGAAATAAGATTCCTCTTCTCCCACCAACATGGAAAATTGTTCTATGTAGCATGCTCCTTGTTTTAAATGTTTATTTCAAAGCTCAGTTGTTACTTTTCTCCTTGGTTGACAAATTGAAATAGATGACATTGGAAAATAACTACTTCTTGGCAAAAACTCATTTTCAGATTCTTGGAAAGGCACAACATCTGTGTAATGCTACTTACAATATGTGCCATTCAAACAATATATTACTTTTCAAATAAATTTCTAATTTCTAATATCAATAAAGGATACCAAGATCAATAAATTTATAATAACCTTTATTGGAAAATTAGGACAAGAATTATAGGAAGTCAAGGTAATGGAAAAAAGCATTATGACTAGAAAGTAATGTTTAAGGATTCTACTGAAGCTATCAGGTTTGGTTGGCTCATGTTTCTTATATATGGACATTTCTACATTATTCACTTATTCAATATCCAGGAACAAATTGTTTAAAAAAAACATGCATTTTTTTGTTTAAGTCTTTTCACATATATAATTTTTAATGTAGTTTTCCTGTATGGCACAGGATTTCAATGCAAATTGTGTCCCCTTTTCTTCAATATAACCATTATTGTGCTTTTTCAACCTGTAGATCATATCTAAAAATTCTAAACACTGAAGATTTTTTTTTCTTTTTGCATGAAAGCATATTAAGTTTGTATGTAGATTTGGGACAGGAATACTGGAGAAATTTGCTCAAATTTCAAGCTAAATAATCCCAAGCTTGAAATAAAATTGACCAAACTGGCAATATTAATTTAAGGGCAGGAGAAGAAACAATGGTTGGAAACTGATCAAAGAGAGAAGCAACCTGGAATTAAGAAGAAACTTCCTATCAGTGAGGAGAATTAACCAGTGGAACATCTTGTCTTCAGAAATCATGGGTGCTCCATCACTGGAGGTTTTTAAGAAGAGGCTAGACCAGGGGTGTCAAACTCGCAAAGTCACGTGATGTATCACGACGTATTGCGACTTTTCTTCCATTGCCGACAATGGGGTGGGTGCGGTTTCACTATGATGCATCTGGCCCGCGGGCCGGCAGTTTGACACTCCTAGGCTAGACAGTCACTTGTCTGAAATGGTATAGGTTCTCCTTCCTGAGCAGGGATCTGGACTACAAGACCTCCAAAGTCCTATTCTATTCTATTCTATTCTATTCTATTCTATTCTATTCTATTCTATTCTATTCTATTCTATTCTATTCTATTCTACTTTGTCTTTAGTCTTATAATATACATGGTACACATTCTTAAGAAAAAGTTGAGAGAAAAACTGCTTATCAGGCATCAGATCAACTATATTTTCTTTTTATATCACTATATTTCCTGTTTTTATTTCAACTAATATACATGCATACATATGTACACACATACATACAACTAACATGTATCATATCTTCAGGTTGCTTCATATACATTTAATTAAATTAAGCATTATATCAAACAAAATAATTTATAATGCACTGTGGTTTACAATGCATACCTACTATAAACTTAATCTTGCATTTTTATATCTTTCTAAATTTAGCAGTTTTATTCACTCTCTCCATCTCCCCTCCCCTATTCTGCTTTTATGTATTTTTTACATTTCTCGCATGTTATAGTTCAGTTTCTCTGTAGATGTGCTTATAAACAATTTGGTCCACAGGGCATGAATCTAGCAAAATTTCCTTCCTTCCTTCCTTCCTTCCTTCCTTCCTTCCTTCCTTCCTTCCTTCCTTCCTTCCTTCCTTCTTTCCTTCCTTCCTTCCTTCCTTCCTTCCTTCCTTCCTTCCTTCCTTCCTTCCTCTCTTCCGCAATATTATTAGAATTGGAAATATTTGAGACTTAAATTGTATCTAGTATAAAATCCCAGAATGTTAGCATTGGAAGAAACCTTGAAAATCATCTGGTCTGATGTGTTCCAGTGCAAAAATCCACTACTATTGGATGTATGGCAGCCATGCAGCTCAGTTTGAACCCCTGCCAGGAATGAAAATTAGTACTACCTATGGTTTCTTTTCTGATGTCCCAATCAATTACTAGCTGTTGTTTTTGGAGGATACCCCTCATCCTGGGGAGGGGGGAATCCTCAGTGAAAGAAATATATGGCAATGGTGAGATTGGAAGTGTATAAATTTAATAAATAAATAAATTTTAGCAGATTTGTCCCTATCTCCCTGACCTTGAAGGGGACTAGATAAGTCTAAATCAAAATTTTAAAAATGCTTTGAAAAACAACACTTGCAAAATTATTTGAGCTATAGTATCTACAAGGAATTTTAAAAAGTCAAGATGGAAGACATGACCACAAAGTCAAAGACCTGCCCCTTTTTCTACATGTGTTTGATGCATATACACAGAAAGAGAGTTAAGGTTTAAATTGTATAAAAATCTTAATTTGTTTTGGAAATTGCCTTCAGACACAGCTGCAAATATTTCCTTCTAGAATTACTCATCCAAGACCCTCAATAATGGATATAAGAAAAAATAGTCTGGCTCAAATTACTTTAAAAAGAGGCAGTAATCCCCCCTTTTTTACAATTTGTGCTCTAATTTTTCATAAGACTATAGCCAAAGTGGACCATATTGTGACATAAATTAGGTAAATCCAATCCAAATGGTTGACATTACTTACCTAGATCCAGGGAGGTGAGAGGAACATAAATCAGAATTTTGTTACAAATCTTTTGGAGATTTGTGAGTGCTGGTCAGTATCTTATTTTCCAAGATTAGTAACTATTGAAAGACTTCCTAAAAAAATTAATGAAAGATCCTCCTAAAGTTGAGATTTCTTTCCAAGCAAATGAGGCATGAGTTTGACTGCAATTTTAATTCTAATTCTGAAAATAAAATCAGCGACTATACTCATCAATTCCAATAGAATTTTGCAGCCTCCTGCCTATAGCTGAATATTTTAAAACTCCAGTGTAGTTTATGAACACTAATAGCTAATATAATTTGAGAGTGACCTAAAGAAGGCCATTTCTATTCTCCAGCACCAACGTTAACACGCAGATGTGTAAAAATAGTACAAATGAGCTACTCAATATAAAACTTGCTGTTGTTGTTAGCTGCGAAGTCGTGTCTGACCCATTGCGACCCCATAGACAATATTCCTCCAGGCCTTCCTGTCCTCTACCATCTTCTGGAGTCAATTTAAGCTCACACCTACTGCTTCAGTGACTGCATCCAGCCCCTCATTCTCTGTCGTCCCCTTCTTCTCTTGCCCTCAACCTTTCCCAGCATTAGGCTCTTCTCCAGTGAGTCCTTCCTTCTCATTAGGTAGCCAAAGTATTTGAGTTTCAACTTCAGGATCTGGCCTTCTAAAGAGCAGTCAGGGTTGATCTCCTCTAGGACTGACTGGTTTGATCACCTTGCAGTCCAAGGGACTCACGGGAGTCTTCTCCAGCACCACAGTTCAAAGGCCTCAATTCTTTGGCACTCAGCCTTTCTTATGGTCCAACTTTCACAGCCATACATTGCAACTGGGAAGACCATATCCTTGACTATACGTACTTTTGTTGGCAGGCTGATGCCTCTGCTTTTTAGTGTGCTGTCTAGATTTACCATGGCTTTCCTCCCCAGGAGCAAGCGTCTTTTAATTTCTTGGCTGCAGTCCCCGTCTGCGGTGATCTTGGAGCCCAGGAAAATAAAATCTGTCACTACCTCCATTTCTTTCCCATCTATTTTCCAGGAATTGAGAGGACCGGATGCCATGATCTTGGTTTTCTTAATGTTAAGTTTCAAGCCAACTTTTGCACTCTCCTTCTTCAACCGCAACAAGAGGCTTTTTAGTTCCTCTTCACTTTCTGCCATTAGAGTCGTATCATCTGCATATCTTAGGTAGTTGATATTTCTCTCAGCAATCTTAATTCCAACTTTTGATTCATCTAGCCCTGCCTTTCTCATGATGTGCTCGGCATATACGTTAAATAGGCAGGGTGACAGTATATAAGCCTTGCCGGACTCCTTTCCCAATTTTAAAGCAATCAGTGGTTCCATGTCCAGTTCTCACTGTTCCTTCTTGACCCGCATATAAGTTTCTCAAGAGACAAATAAGATGGTCTGGTACTCCCATCTCTTTAAGAAATTGCCACAGTTTGTTCTGATCCACACAATCAAATGCTTTAGCATAGTCAATGAAGCAGAAGTAGATGTTTTCCTGGAACTCCCTAGCTTTCTCCATGATCCAGTGCATATTGGCAATTTGATCTCTAGTACCTCTGCCTCTTCGAAATCCTGCCTGTACTTCTGGTAGTTCTCGATCCACATACTGCTGGAGTCTAGCTGTCACCTCCACTACCTTTGTTGTTGCTTACCTTTCCTAAGGCCCATTTCACTTCACATTCTGGGATGTCTGTCTCGAGGTCAGTGACCATCTCATCATGGTTATCAGGGACGTTAAGTTTATTCTTCTGTGTAATTTTTCCACCTCTTCTTAATCTCTTCTGCCTCTGTTAGGTCCCTGCCATTTTGGTCCTTTATTCAGCCCATTTTTGCATGAAACATTCCCTTCATCTCTCCAATTTTCTTGAAGAGATCTCTGGTCCTCTGTATTCTATTTTTTTTCTATTTCTTTGCACTGTTCATTTAAGAAGGCATTGTTATCTCTTCTAGCTATTCTCTGGAATTCTGCATTCAATTGGGTGTATCTTTCTTTTTTTTTTCCTTGCCTTTTGCTTCCCTCCTGTCCTCAGATCCTGGAGTGGGTTGCCATTTCCTTCTCTAGTGGATCATATAAAACTTAACATTCTTAATATAACAATAATATTATATTTAACTCATGTTGGCTTGATCTTGGCTTGAAGTACCTGGGAGATTTTTCAATGCACTGTATGTCATCTGAATCTATTCACCAGATCAGTTATGCATGACCTAAAATCAATTCATTTGCATCCTACATCCATCTACCAGTAAGTTGTCTCCCTTGAGTCTGCTTCAAACATAAATTGAGCTTCTCACCTATTTCTTTTCTGTTCTGTGTATATCTGATTTCTATTTATCTAAGAGGCACTCCTTTTAAAAGCACATCTGTTCAAAGCTAAGCATTTGCATTTTACTTCCACTTTGCTTGCAGCCACTGTTAAAGAAACAGACTGTAGCTCTAACATTCAATGATATGCTTATTTGCTGTGCTTCTCATTACATTTTGTTTGACAGGTGCCACTCTACTGAGCACAAAAGAAGGGAATACAGCATAGAGTCTTTGAGATAGACTAAACTGTGAGTTTTATTTATACACACTGCATACAGTATGTAGAATCCTTTTAACTTTATTATCAATAATCAGGGCTATACCATAAATAGGTATAATATAGCTTTACTAAAAACAACAAATGTATTCTACTTTTCTCCATAATAGTTCATCTATTTTATTTCAATTTATATGGCTGCCCATCTGAAAATCATGATTCTGGGTTGCTAACAACAGTTAAAAATGTCATAAACAACAATAACATGACAATGGAAATAATTAATGAAATTCATTAAAAAGGGATATTTCTTGTAAAGAAGTATTGGAGACTTGAATAAATTGCAATTCCTAGAATTCTTGGGTGGAGATACAGTATTCTAAGAGTTCGAGAACATGTATATTTAGAGATTCTTTAGAGATCTCCAAAGTGTAGCACTTTAATAGACCAAAACTAAATAGGATTTGGAAATATGATAGAGATGCTACCCATGACTCCATATTTTTACATATTTGATTTCTTATGCTACCCGTATATTGTTTTTTTGACCGAGTGTGTTCCTAAAATTTGAACTTTATCAAACTTTATCTGAACATTTATACATTCTTTATTCTGATGGTTAGCTTAAATTGGATCTCCTATGATGACCTGTTCTGCAAATTGGTACTTTAGGGAGAATATGATTATTCTGACTTTTAAAACTATGTGAAGTTGAAAGATGGCTTACACTATATTGTTTTTGTGACCCATAAAACAAGTAATTTTCAGCACTTTAGAAGGAATATATATATACTGTATGCTTTGCAATAAATAGATACATCCATCCGTGTAATAGGTTTTCATCTTAGTTTCACTTCACTTGTTCTTTATTTAAAAGAAATGATCCATCTGAGAAAACTGTTGTGAAAAACCACATCAAAATTACAGATATCATTACTAGGTTGTCCAGTTTTGGACTATTTGCCTTAAGGGGGTGCTTTACTTTAAGCTGTTTCTGATTACCCTGATAAAATGAGGTGTCAACAAAAAATTGAGGAGGGGCCAAGCTGCCTGCAGAGCTCCCTACTGAAAAACAGCTTCCCCGCATGTACTATTCAGTTACTCTGTTTTGAGACAGAATGTGGAGGGGGATGCAAAGAAGAATTGAGCTGAGAACTTTTCTTTGTTCTCCTTTAAATCAAGGAAGATCAGCCTAGACCAGTAAATAAGTAGAATGGGCCTTTTAAAATTAATGAAAAGTATACTATTTTTTTTACTGCAAAAAGAAATTGTGAAGGAGAAGATGAACTATCCAGCAATAATGGTCTTCCTTTGTTTTCTGTTCACATGCTTTAAAAAAATGTCAAAATTCAGCTGAAAATGATATCTTTGGATTTACTTACTCTCCTTATAAAGGACATTTATCTATCTTTTCTTCTTAATTTTACTGCAAATGAATTGTTTCAGTTTCTCACTAAAAAAATGAGAATGTGAAGTTCCTTCAGGAACTCTTTTGAGACAAAGAAGTACTCATAAGTCTCCAGATTTTGTCCATGTACTTACTAGGCTCTTGTATATCCTTTTTATACTGTATAAGATTATATTTCAAAAATGTAAATCATAAAGAGGTACTTTTCTGGTATAAATTGTTCTGATAGTTTCCATCTTTGGTTTAACACTTGATGAGTTGTGTTCTTACCTGAAGAAACTCTCAGTCCGTGAGAAGTGAAAAGAAGGGGAAGGAGAAAAAGAAATTACTTAGAAACCTACCAATTCAATTTGAAGTATGTAAACACCAAGAAACTTTATCTGACTGAAACAAACTAATGCTTAATGTATTCTAATGCAACATAACCTTTTTGAGTTCATACCACTTCTGGGACTAATGCTTACTGGCAGGGTGCTCTGTTCTGGCAGAGTGGTTTTTTTTTAAAGGCCGTTTCTTTTTATTTATTAGTACCTGAAAAAAACAAAACCCCAGGCTATCCAGTTTCTTTTCCAAATGATGAAATGCAGAAGTTACTGAAAAGAACAAAAGGAAAACGGGTAAGCAAAAATGGTAAGCTTCTATGTTCTTTTTAGAGCTGTTTACGAAACTATTGTTTCTTTGAAATAACAACAAAAATGCCCTGCCTCTCTTTGCTTTTAATGGTTACATTTTATGTTTAGAGCTTTTTTTGTTGATTAGATCAAACCTGAGGTCCCTTTTAAAAAGCAAAGATATATGTTACATATATTACATAGCATAGAGCAGACATGTCAAACACAAGGCCCGGGGGCCGGATCTGGCCCGCGAAGTGGTTTAATGCAGCCCGCGAAGCCATCCTGGAAACAGTGAGGGAACGGCCCCCACTGCCTTGGCCCTGGCCCAGAGACCCTCCTTCTGCCAGAGACCCTCAGATCTGTCCCACTCCTGCCCAGGCCCCCATAGGCACCCTTGATGCGAACGATGTAGAGCTGGCCATGCTCACCCAGTAGGCCATATGCACTCTGGCCACGCCCACCCAGTAGGCCATGCCCACCCCGGCCCCCTGAGGGCAACCGCAATGCTGATGCGGCCCTCAATGAAATTGACTTTGACACCCCTGGCATAGAGCATTCAGTGGCAGGGCCTGCCAAGATGAATGCTACAGAAACACAGACTAAGTGTTAGGCATATGGTTAGGCTGAACACTTGTGCTCAATGCCGGCTGATTGTAGCATATCTACAAAACCCCTGTTAGTGAATTCAGTGCCGTTATCAGTTATTATACACTGAACTTTTCACTTTGTTTGTTCTCACTGGCAACCCGGTTAATACGACTAATGCTAACTCTATATGTGAGAACAAGAAGCTGCATGATGAGTGCATACATTTGCTTCATCGACGGTTAGGGCATGTGAACTTTACCGCACTACGTAGGACTATTGAATTAGTGAAAGGAATAAGACTGAAGCCGTGTAAGAGATACCTGAATTGCAATGCATGTAATCAGGAAAAGAGCAAGGCAACTCCTGCAAACAGGTTAAATGGTTTCAAGATCACTGTATCTTTGGAAGTTGTATTTGCAGATCTTATTGGCCCCATGAAGCCTAGTTAGGGG
The DNA here is from genome assembly GCF_947247035.1 of Vipera ursinii. Lineage (NCBI taxonomy): Eukaryota > Metazoa > Chordata > Lepidosauria > Squamata > Viperidae > Vipera > Vipera ursinii. The sequence goes on from NC_139515.1 coordinate 21,404,348, forward strand.
GATCATCTTATGTCCCAAGCATCATGGATCATTACTCTCATTATGGGTTTTGTTCCCTACTTAAATCACTAAGCAGACATGTTCCAACATTTTTCAAACTGGCTTAAGTTTGTAGAGAGAAAAACAAAGCGAAAAGTTCAGTGTATAATAACTGATAATGGCACTGAATTCACTAACAGGGGTTTTGTAGATATGCTACAATCAGCCGGCATTGAGCACAAGCGTTCAGCCCCTTACAGGCCTCAACACAATGCATTTGTTGAGAGACGTGGGCAAACATTACAAGCTATGATAAGGACTATGTTAACAGATTCTGGCTTAACAGATAGACTATGGGGGGAAGCGGCAAAATGTGCAAACCATGTCCTAAATGTCGTGGTGAACTCTTCTACCAGTAAAATACCATACACGTTATGGCATGGTAGAACACCAGACCTGGGTTACCTGCACATGTTTGGCACCCCAGCATGGGTTCACATTCCTGCACAACTCAGGAGTAAAGGCCAGCATAGGGCAAGGCAATTGTTTTTTGTGGGATATGAATCCAACCATAAATCTTATCATTTTTGGGAACAAGGCACCACTAATATATATTGTAAGTGCAAGTGCCAAATTCCTGGAGCACGTTGGTTGGGATAGGCTAGAGCAAGAAAATGTTAATACTGATCCTCTTGTATTTAAAAACACCCCTGATAACATAACTAGAAATGATAATACATCTTCTGTACCTGTAAAAGATGAAGATTCGATAGGGAAGATAAAGGAGGAAGAAGAGGAGACATCAATACAAAACCCTGTACAACTTAGGTGTTCAACGCGCAACAGATGTCCACCTGATGACTATGAGGCCAGTGTGATATGCCAAATTGATTTAGAGCCTTCTAATTATGATGAAATTAGGATGTATCCTGAAAAGGAACAGAAAGCATGGAAGACTGTGATGGATAGGGAGCTAAAGTCTTTGCAGGATCTAAAGGTCTACAAAAAAGCAAAACTGCCACCTGGTGAGCATGCAATAGGTTGCAAATGGATATACAAGGTAAGAAAAGGTGTAGATGGGACTGTTACCCATAAGGCACAATTAGTAGCACAAGGTTTTGCTCAAACCACCGAGGACTATGATGAGGTGTTTGCACCTAGTCTGAGGGCAACTACTTTAAGAGCAGCTTTAGTGTGGGTGGCTAAAAACCGATATAGAGTAAATCATGTAGATGTGGAAACTGCATACCTACATGCTTCATTACAACACACCATTTATTTAAGAACACCACCAGGAGTGACCAAGGATATAGAAAATGATTGTTGGAAGCTAAAGAAAAGCCTCTATGGCTTAAAACAATCGGGTTTTGAGTGGAATAAGTGTATAGTCAATGAGTTGGATGCGATAGGTTTCGTAGCCAGTAATGCTGATCCATGTTTGTTTAGGAGAAAATATAACAGAGTATTGTCTTTACTCCTGCTGTTTACTGATGATAATGCAATAATAACAAAAACTGAGCAAGAAGCACAAAACATCATTTCAAGTTTGCAAAAGAAATTTACAATTAGAAACCTAGGGGAAATGATTCACTATTTGGGGCTAGATATTGTAAAGACAAATAGAGGTTTCAAGGTTTCACAAGCCAGTAAAATAACTCAGTTGTTAAGAAGATATAACATGGAGCTTAGTAAACCAGCAAAGACTCCGATGGCTCTGGATTTTAAGGACACTAATATTGAAAGTCCTGTTTTTGATAAAACTATATACCAATCTTTAATAGGTAGTCTTATGTATCTGAGTAATAGGACGAGACCAGACATTTCTTATAGTGTCAACCAATTAGCAAGATACAATAAAGAACCAACTGTCAGACACTGGCAAGTGGCTAAACGGGTATTGAGATATTTGAAGCAGTCTATTCACTACTCATTATATTTAGAGCCAAATTGTGAGTTAATTCTCACAGCCTATGCAGACGCAGGTTTTGCCTCTGATACAAGCACTCGTAAATCAACTTCAGGGTTGGCTATAATGTTGGGTGATTCTATCATTGGATGGAAATCCATCAGACAGAAGCACATAAGCCTGTCTATGATGGAAGCCGAATTTTCATATTTATCGGTATTATGTATGGAATTGCTGGTGTACAAACAGTTATTGTTAGACATGAGCTTAACTGTAAAGGATCCATTTATTGTATATGAGGACAACCAAGCTTGCGATAAAGATGGCAATTAACGCTGCTGTCAGAACAAGATCCAAACATACAGATCTTCGTTACTTAAATGTCAGACAATGTGTCAAGGACAAACTAATACAACTAGAATATTGTTCAACTGATATGATTATCGTAGACCATTTTACTAAGGTCCAAAGTGCTGTTAAACACAAGGCTAGTTGTGAAAAGATTGGCCTAAGATTATAAGAAGTTATATATTATCCTACCCAAAGGGGAGAATGTTAGGCATATGGTTATAGCCTACCTGGTTGGGTTGGAAATATATAAACCATGATGTTATAACCTTAAGGTGCTAATTGGCCAATGGGTGTGAAAGTTTTTTCAACAGCCATAAGAGGGAGCTAGGAACGTGGCTTCTCTCTCTCTTTCTTTGTTCTCATTGTTTTTGCATTTGGTTTACTACTGTGTTAAACCTTAGGAACTGTGTACTTGACCTTCAGACCGGTAAGAAGACATTGTATTTTGGATACTCCCTGGACCGTTGCTGTTGCTTATTCGTGTATGACCTGGACTGTTTATTCGGATTGTGTTTTTGTTTTTACACCTAATGTAAAGTATTTTTCTGTTTATCACAACTCTGTGTGGTTACTGTGTGACTCTTACTATTCTCAGTACGCTTTTGCCTGTGCAGGTTCTTGATAACTCAAGAAGCACTTTGTACAACAATTTTCATTTTGCTAACACTAAGAACGAACAGTTATCTTCCACTCAACATAGATTATTATTGGGAAATATGACATCCAACAAAAAGTTATTTAAGAAAATTGTGCATCAGAAAGTTCATATAACATGCAGTTTCATTTTTAAAAAAATACCCTCTGGGAAAGTATAAAATGTAACATATTAATGATCAACTAGCAAATATCAATTGGTTCAGAAAAGTTATGAATAGCAACACATGGTAATTTGTTACAGAAATAAAGTGATGACAGGGAGCAACACATTAATTCTACTGATATCAATTCCATAAAACTGATTAGCCATTATTAGTATGTCTGAAAATTCATCTGCTTCTTTTTTTGTGCAATTAGTAATCTGTTTATTCACTCTTAAAAACAATCCCAAAGTTGAAATTATCAGTTTAGAACCACAGGGTTGGAAGGGACCTTGGAGGTCTTCTATTCCAAACCCCTCTCTGAGGCAGGAGTCCTTGAACCATCCCAGACAAATGTTGCCCAATCTTTTTCTTTTAATTTTTTTTGATTAAGGTTTAATTATAGCATAAAATACAATAATAATAAAGGACAGAAAAGAAGTGTTGATTTCTAACTCTTTACAGCTCAGTAGCATAAATAAATAAAAAGATAAATAAATTCCATTTTTTTCACTACCTATTACTATTACATGATGTTCTACAACTACACAGTTATTAAATATTCAAGCTAAATTTCAAAGTACATTTTCTCTATTTCAACCTAAAAACCAGAAAGCAATGTCCCAACAGAAACAAGACACAGTGGCACAGAGGGCTAATGACACTGGAGCTGCTGGCCAGAACAGTCTGGTTCCATGAGACAAGATCTCATCTCTCAGTCGCACCCAGCAGTTCAAAAGCATGCAATATTACAAGTAGATAAATGGGTACTATTGTGTAGTCGGTTTGGGGGGGGGGGCATTAACCAGACTGATATAATACAACACAATTTTATTACAGCAGAAACAGAACTGAGGTTAACCGGCAGAATGACAGATCTTTATACTTGCTGCCTCTAGGCGGTGACCAATCAGATCAAAAGCTGTTTTCCCGCTCAAACTTAAACTTAGCTTTCCCTCCAAAACAGTTGGAGACATGTTTAAATCAAAACATATTAACTCTTTATGTCAATACGTAACAGGTACCATTTCGGAGGGGGGCAAGAAACCTCAGCTGTTTTCATATGTGTGCAGAGTGGAAGCCGGCACTGGACTTGGCCTGACATGAGGCATCACGATATGAGGCAAGGCAAGACCAACGGAAGAGCTGGAAGAGCCAGCAACCAGAGTGTCACTAGTTAATTATTGTAAAGCTAGTTTGCCCCCCACGGTGCACCAAGGATAGGCGGCAAGAGTCAATCTAGCAATCTATGCTGTAGATCAGGGCTTTTCAACTTTTTCACCCATTGTACCACTTTTAGGATATGGCAACATCCGAGTACCACCAGTCACCTAGCAAGGTGTCAAAACTTGATGACCAAAAATGAAAAGAACAAAGTGATGAAGTACAGGTAGTCCTCAACTTACAACAGTTCGCTTAGTGACTGTTTGAAGTTACAGTGGCACTGAAACGTGCCCCCCAAGCCACAGCCGAGCAAGACACCTGCCTGCCTGCCCAGTGGTGCTCTTCCTCCTATCCGAGGTTTTCATTGTTGTGAGCTTTTCTGTTGAGGATTGGCAATGGGGGTGGGGTGGGGGGGTGTTTGGTTTTTATTTTCCTTCATTTGCTTGGTGTTTGCAACAGGTTTTGATCACTTCACATGACCCTGGGACACTGTGACTGTCATAAATATGAATCAGTTGCCAAGCATCTGAATGTAAATCACACGACCCTGGAGATACTGTAACATTCCAGCTGATCGGTGCTTTTCTGGGCTCAGCAGATGTGCTGGGATCAGTGCCGAGCTCCAGCTGGAGTCTGGCACTGATCCTGGCACTTCCGCTGAGCCCTGACAGCCCCAAAGAAGTGCTGATCCTGGTGCTTCCACTGAACCCTGACAGCCCTGCAGTTCCAGCCATCTCTCGCTCAGGCTTGTGCGGTGCTGTCACTGGTTCAGCTCATTCCCCTCCCCCGTTACTTTTCTAGGATGGTCATGTACCACCTACCAGGTGCCAATGTACCACAGGTGGTACCCGTACCACTGGTTAAAAAGCCCTGCTGTAGATTTCCCTGACATTGTATGCTGTATGCTAAATAAATAATAAATAGAAACAGGACCAAAAAATGTCTTTGTTTAAAACATTTATCTCACCATCTTAACCATATTTTCTCCTGTTGTGGGAAGTGATATATATTTCTATTTACACTTATTAATCTTTCTAAACTAACATCATTAGTTTAAAATATATTTAAAATATATTTTAGTTGTTTGATAAATATTTTAAGAAAAATCACTATACTCCATCATTTTTTTAACTTTAAAGGGAAAACCTTTTTATATTCATTTTAAGATTCTAAACATTTATTTTAAAATTTCATCTTTGTAATTAAAGTCAATTAATTCTAATGGATGTATTTTAAATTTCATTTTAACATATATACTTTCAAATTCACTTTCAATAATATTTTACAAACTTTAGGAATTACTCAAGCATTATGCATAAAAAGAAAAAGAAAAAATGAGCAATTTTCAAATCCACTTTATATGCACACAACAATGCATTGGAACTTTCTGCTAATTACATACTGTATGCATGTAATTATACATATAGTAATTATAACTCCAGTTAACATTAGATTTAAGTTACTCCCTCCAGCTTGTCCTCATAAAATCAATTGTTTTTCTTCTTCATAATTAAATATATATTTTTTTCTTTTTTCAATAGATTCTCCAATATGATTTTTAAATAAATATGTCAACATTGTCAATTTCCATTTCAATTTTGAAGTGGAGATCTCAACGTGTTCTCTTTAGGATTGTAGATTTATTTGCAAATCTTCTTCTTTACCATCTTCATAATAGGCACTGTTGGTATCAGATTTATATTCCAAATTTATAGTTAAGCCCTTTGCATTGTCAAATATTTGTGCAGTAGCCTCAGTGGTTTGATAAATTTCTACACTTGGTTGCAGATCTGGGTTACTCATCTTTCTTCCAATTGCTTGGGCAATTTGGTCCTCTTTTGCAACATCTTTGGAAAACAGCTGATCTATGAAATGAATTATTTTGTTTAAAAATTTCTCCAAAATAATTTTTGCAGTTTTTGTCTGGATTAAGTGTCTCCTATGTAGCTTCAACTTCTTTTGTTTTTTAGCTCCCTCTTGTGGTCAAATTGTTTTTAAAAAATTCTCTGCAGTTTGTATCTCCTGGCCAATCAATATCCATTAAAATCAGAAGATTTCAGCCTCCCATAACAAACAATCCAAAATCACAAATTATAAATCATAACTATAAATAAATGTGACAAATTCATAAAAATGATGAAATAAAACCACAACTTTTAAAATCCTTATGTTTCTCCCTCAAAGTAAGAAAGAAAGAAGTACCTCTTATTTTAGCTCGCTTCTGGAAACTGTCCTCCTTGTTTTACAATAATAATGTCCCCAAAATGGCACTGATCTTCAAAAAGGAGTAACAGGTTGGGAATGAAAAGAGCCACTTTTAGTTTGTTAATGATAGCAGTGTTCATAGGAGTAAATACTAAATAGTAGATAGAAATAAAGAGTAATAATCAAAAAAAGTGTTTAAGAAGTGAAAGACACAACTTATTCTCTATTTAAAAAATAAATTTCAAAATGGCTGCTTTCTCAATATCCAAGTGATTGCAGCCACCATCACAACCCTAGCTAAATGACTCACCCAGCTACTTCAAAGCATCACTCCAGAGTATCCTTGCAGACTGCCACTGTAGAGAGGGTCTTGTGAGGTGAGTCTGGGACTCTTCCCAACACAGAAAAGTCATATAAATCTAGTGAATTCAGTTACCTTGTTTGTAAATTAAAAATACTGGTCAGTTAGCTATCTTCACTGGAAGCTGGTTATCCAATCTTTCCTTGAAAATCTCCAGCAATGGAGCATCCAGAAATCTGGGAGGCAATCACTGATTAATTATTCCCACTGTCAGGAAACTCCTCCTTAGGTCCATGTTAGGTCTCCCTTTGATAAGCTTCCACCCACTGCTTCTGGTCCTTTTATCAGGTGCTATGGAGAATAATTTGACCCCCTCTTCCTTGTGACAACCCTTCAAGTATTAGAAGACAGCTATCATGACTCCCCTAAGCCTTCTCTTTATTAGGCAAAACATACCTACAGTAGTTCTGTGGGGTCCTTGGTGGTCTCTTGCAGACATTTCATTACCCAAACTAGCAGTCCTAGCACAGACAAAATTACCTAGTTTGGGTAATAAAATATTTGCAACAAAACAATGGAGCTCAAAGACCAGCAAAGACCTCTCATTTCAACCCTGAGTTACAAATTTTCTCCTTTATTGATACCTAGTTCTCTCAGATTTCATCGTATAATTTCGCCTCCAAATCCCTTCTCATTTTTGTTGCTCTTTTCTGCACTCTTTCTAGGCCTCAGCATCTTTGTTGTATTATGGTGACCAGAACTGGATACAGTACGTATTTAAAGTATGGTCCACATTATTCCAATGCAGCACAGAGAGGTACTATCACTTGATGCAGCCTAGGACTACATAGGTTTTTTTTTTAGCAGCTCCAGCACACTAATGGCTCATACTTAAATTGTGCTCTACTAGGACACCTAGTTCCCTCTCACAGCCACTATGTTTGAGCCAGGACTTTCTAATCCAAGGGTATCAAACTGCCTGCCCATGGGCTGGATGCATCATGCCGAAACCGTGCCCACCCCATTGCCGGCAATGGAGAAAAAGTGACGATATGTCACAACATGTCACCTGACGGTGCGAGTTTGACAACTCTGCTCTAATCTGTACCTGTGCATTTGGTTTTTCCTTCCTTAGTGCAGAACCTTACTTTTCTCACCACTGAACTGCATCTTGTTGGATAGGGCCCAAAGCTTAAATCTCTCAAGATCCTTCTGAATCTTAAGTCTATCTTCCAAAGTTTTAACAATTTACCCCAGCTTTACCTTATCTGCAAATTTGATGAGTGTGCCCCTTCAATCCCCTCATCTAGGTCACTTATGAAGATGTTGATGAGCACTACAGTTCATATTAGGTATAAAGTTACTATAAAACCTGAGAAACTTCCAAAGGTGTTTGAAATATTACACCATCAAATAATGATACTCTTATAAATGTTTGTCAGTATATAACTGAAACCTGGTTTATGTCCAACTACACAAACAAAAGAAGTTGACAAGAAAGCCAATATAGTGCTATATTTATTTCTGTTAGAAAACAGCATATTCAGCCATGAAAATGTATATACATACATTTAAGAAATTAAGTTGCTCACATAATAGGGAAGTGTATCAAAGTCAAATTAAACTTAATACATTTAAGATAAAGATTTTGAACTTCACCCAATTTCTATCACTGGAAATTGTCAAGGTGGAAAAAAGTTTCTAAGAGCCATGACACCTGGCTATTTATGACATTATCTAGATTTGGCATAAATGTATAACCTGTATGTTTAGAATAAAGGTAATCTGCCTGCTCAGTTTTTTAAGCTGAAGAGTTTTGACTCAACTGCCTACACTACATCCATTGTAAAGTTGATTAAATTAACAATGCAACCAGATGTAATAAAAACACTTTCTAAAATATGATATAATGTTTCAGCTGAGAGTTTAAATACAGCTTCTTCAGTTTTCAATAATGAATGTAAGAAAGAATTATTTGCATGAAAGGTTTTCTAAATCCTTTTGGTAAAGTAATTTTAAGAACATTGTTTTAATATCATTTAGTAACCTATTTTTAAAGTGCCTATTAAAATGCAATTGTAACAGTCATGGGGTTGTCTCCCACCTCATCCATCCCATTAGTCCTTCTCACTAAATGAGCTCCCAAAAGAAAATGATGCACAGACAAGGAAGCGTTCACAGCCACATAAGCTCTAAGAAATGTATGAGGTAGAAGCATAATTCCCATAAAAGCAGACTCTGTGAAATTCATGTATCTGCTCTTGCCTTTGAACAAATAAACTCAATCCGACAAATTTACCCTAAAGCCTGTTCCTGTTCTTCTTTTAATGTTGTAGGTAGCAAAGTTTGTACTGGTAAATGATATTTTTGTCAAGCCTTCTGCACACAAAGTAGGTTTGTCAGCAGCTTCTCCATCATTACTTGAGTCTTCCTTTTTATTGCTGTTCATAAGTGGTTCTTATGAGATTTAATTTAATTTAATTTAATTTATTAATATTTCTATACCGCCCTTCTCCCGAAGGACTCAGGGCGGTGTACAGGGCAAGAATAAAACACAAAGTTACAAAAATTAAAAAGTAATTAAATACATGCCCATAAAAAAACAATAAATACATTAATAAAACCCCAATAAAATGATAATAAAAAACCCCACCAATCCCCCCTCAGGCCAGGCCGGCTTGTTCGAACAGGTATGTTTTCAGATCGCGGCGAAAGGAGTGAAGATCGGGCGCCGTCCGGAGCTCAACCGGTAACTGGTTCCATAGCTCCAGGGCGCCCACAGAGAAAGATCTCCCCCTGGGGGCCACCAATCTACATTCTCTGACCGGTGGCACCCTGAGGAGTCCCTCTCTGTGGGAACGCACAGGGCGGAGGGAAGTTGACGCCGGCAGCAGGTGTTCCCTAAGGTACTCCGGACCCCTGCCATGTAGGGCTTTAAATACCATAACTAGTACCTTGAATCTCACCCGGAAGACAACTGGCAACCAATGCAGCTCACGGAGCAGAGGTGTGACATGGGAGTATCGGGAAACTCCCAACACAACTCTCGCGGCTGCATTCTGTGCCAGTTGGAGCTTCCGGGTGGTCCTCAAGGGCAGCCCCATGTAGAGAGCATTGCAGTAGTCTAGTCGAGAGGTCACGAGCGCGTGAGTGACCGTGCATAGATCATCCCAGCTTAGATAGGGCCGCAACTGGCGCACCAGGCGAACCTGGGCAAAAGCCCCCCTAGTCACAGCTCCTATGTGGTCTTCCAGGGTGAGCCGTGAATCTAGGAGGACTCCCAAGTTGCGAGCCCTATCTACAGGGGGTAATAATTCGCCCCCCATAGCGAGAGGTGGAATGTCCGAATAAACCCGGGATGAAGGTATGCAAAGCCACTCAGTCTTGTCGGGGTTGAGTTGAAGTCTGTTCCTCCCCATCCAGACCCGAACCGCCTCCAGGCAACGGGACATCACGGTGAGGGCATCACTGGGGTGGTTTGGGGTCGAAAAGAAAAGCTGGGTATCATCAGCATATTGATGATACCCAACTCCAAAACCACGAATGATCTCACCCAGCGGTTTCATATAGATGTTGAACAGGAGAGGCGAGAGGACCGACCCCTGAGGAACTCCACAAATGAGAGACCTCGCAGTCGACCTCTGCCCTCCTGCCAACACCGACTGCGAGCGTCCCTGGAGATAGGAGGGGAACCACTGTAAAACCGTGCCTCCCACTCCCAATCCCCCGAGACGCCGCAGCAAGATACCATGGTCGATGGTATCGAAAGCTGCTGAGAGGTCTAATAGGACCAGAACAGAGGAATGCCCCCTGTCCCGAGCCCTCCAGAGATCATTCACCAGCGTGACCAATGCCATCTCCGTGCTGTACCCAGGCCTGAAACCCGATTGGTACGGGTCTAGATAATCCGCTTCATCCAGGACCAGAGGGAGCTGATGTGCCACCACACTCTCAACAACCTTCGCAAGAAAGCGAAGGTTGGAGACAGGACGAAAGTTGTTCAATACAGCTGGGTCCAAGGCAGGCTTCTTGAGGAGAGGCCTCACCACCGCCTCTTTCAAGATGGCGGGGAAGCTGCCCTCACTCAAAGAAGCCGATATAACTGCCTGGAACCAGCTGCGTGTCCTCTCCCGGGCTGCATAGACCAGCCAGGAAGGGCACGGGTCCAATAAACATGTGGTGGTGCTCAGCCTCCCCATGATCCTGTCCACTTCCTCCGGAGTCACAGAATCAAACTCCTCCCAGGTGATATCGACAAGACCACCCGCGTCCTGCTCGACAGACTCTACCCAGTCAGAGTCCAGACCGGTCCGAATCCGAGCGATTTTGTCCGACTTTACAATTTAGCAGTGAATTTGCACTATTTTTTTTCCAGTCTGATATCCTCCATTGGACTGTCATTCTCATTATCAACAGGCCACCTGACCAGCATCCTATTAGCACCAGGTTAAGAAGGGATAGTGTAGTGCAGCAGTTCTTAAACTGGAAGTAATTGCCCAATGGGGTAATATCCTGTGGGTAATGGAACACTTTGCAATTGCTTGTTTATGAGAAAGAATCCATTTTGAGACTGCTGCTGCTGAGACATTTGTGTAAAACAAATGGTGGGGGGAGGATGTCATGGGGAGTTTGACATTATTCAAGATCAGGAAAAGGGGTAATTGATTTAAAGTTTGAAAACAAGTAATCCTCAACTTACTATCATTTGTATAATAAACATTTGTATTTATGATAGAACTGAAAAAATGATTTACAACTAGTCCTCACATTTATAACTGTCACAAAGTCCCGCAATCATGTGATTATAATTCAGGTATTTGGCAACCATCACATATTTACAATGTATGCAGTGCAGCAAAATCAATGGGGAGAGCCAGATTTGCTTAAGAAATGTGTGATTTACTTAACAATCATGGTGATTTGCTTAACAACTGTGGCAAAAAGGTCATAAAATTGGATGTAACTCACTGAACAACTATCTCATTTAGCAACTGAAGTTCCCGTTTTAATTGTGATCATAAGTCAAGGACTACTTGCAGTGATCAGAACTAATATGCCAGGTTTCCTTCCTCTCTCTCAAACATGAGTTCAGATTTCCCTTTTATCAAAATCAGAGCCAATGCATTTTTAAGGCTGCAATGCCATCTACACTCACTCATAAGAGTAAGACCTGCTGGATTCAGTGAGATTGAATTCTCAGTAGGCAGACATGTAGCTTTCCATTCTTAGCTGAATGTGTAGCAGCTGACAGGGTGCTTTTAATAGACATTTCACCCTTTTCTTTGAGCATGACAATTTCAACATTCCTACTGTACTTAACTTTGCTATTACTCTTGCTTGAAACAAAAATCAATAGACTTCTGAATTTCTGTCCCAATTTTTGATTCCTTCAAAAAAACCAACAGGATAATAAAATAAAAGAACATCAAAGGAGGCTGGAAGGTACTGTCAGCTGTTACTCACCTCTGCTGTTTCATAAAAATCCTCACCTGTTCCTTGTACAGGAAAAATATTGCAGTTTAATGACTAGAGAGATATACATTAATTTTTTAAAACCTAAAGTAAAATTCTGAAGGGATATATTCATTCTTCCTCACATTAAAAAAAAATCTCTGAGACACAGAGGTGAGGCGACTAGCTTCTATTTTCAGGAGGATTTAAGAATTACTCAGTGTTGTAATAACCAAAAGCACATTCTCCTGTTAATGAATGTTTGGCTCTTTTTAATTTGAGGTTTTCTTAACTTATAGGCTATTGATTTTAATTGATGAACTTTGTAATTAAAGATAACATTTCTAAGCTCACATTTTTTTCTACAGGCTGCCCATGATGGTGGTACTAATGACATATCACATAGTATCTCTAGTAATTCTTCTAAATAGGCACCATTCCCTTCTTTACAATTTTGTCCTCATAATAACCTTGCACGGTAGCAGTTTCTACAGGGACAGACATTGATATCTTGCAGCAAAAACATGAAGAATCAAGTGACATCTTAACAAGAGCAAATGTATCATAGCGGTTGTGCATTTAACTGAGTGTCAATTTCACAGCATTGGTATGCTTTTCACTTTAGTAGCTTTGTTTATATAGATAAGATTTTAATTATAATCTAATTAACAAGTACCTAGGCAATGTCATGTCTAACAGAATGGAGAGAAGAAAGCTAGTCTCTGAAATGGAACTTGTCTTTACTCTAGTGAAGATTATGAAGTCTGAAAAATTGTACAAACATGAGTATTGTATCCTTCTATAAATGTTGGTTATAAGTGTTTTTCAAACTTGGCAACTTTAAAATGTATGCACTTCAACTCTCGGAATTCCTCAGCAAGGGCTGAAGCCCACACATCTTAAAGTTGAAAAACACTCTTCTAAAACATCAATTATGCTTTTATTCTATTTGGCTCTCCAAATAGAATATGGAAAATTATGATATGCAGATACAGGTATTGGAAAGCCAATACTAGTGAGAATTGTCCAACATATATACATTAGAATCTATAAGCATTGTGTATTTTAGTACATATGTATAGGAACTCTGTGCAAGCAGTTAAATATGTGCTTCCATTTTTCAAGATAATCCTTGAGATTTTTTTTAGGTATGAATTGGATTAAATCAAGTATTTCAACAGTGCCTTGTGCCATAGAAATCCACCCTTGAAGCGATAGTTTACCCAAATCTGTTTGATTTGGGTAACATAATCTCATACAAGGATATTCTGAATGAGGAGGGGGAATTGAAACTTAGGAATGAACTAGAATTACAAGGTATAAAACTCGATTGGTGGGCCTACTTACAAATCCAATCGAGATTTAGGAAGGATAAAAATGAATGGGGGATATATACCTCTGAAACAGCATTGGACAAAATATTATTGGGACCGGACTCTAAACAAATAAGGAATTTTTATAAATTACTTTTGGGATATAAGCTGTTTGAAGAGCAAGTGAAAGACCCCATGTTGATCTGGGCTAACAATTTAGGACATAACATCGACCTAGATACTTGGCAAACAATTTGGGATAGGAATAAAAGGATAACACTGGCCTCATCGTATAAAGAAAATTTATTTAAAATGTTTTACCGATGGCATCTCCCCCCAGCCCGCTTAGCAAAAATGTACACAACAGTATCTCCCAAATGTTGGAAGTGTTCTGAAGAGATAGGCACATACTTCCACACGTGGTGGTCTTGCAGTAAAACACAAAAATTTTGGAGAATGATTTGGATTTGGCTGAAAGAAATATTGAAACAAGATCTGGAGTTTAGTCCAGAACTTTTCTTGTTGGGAATCACGAAAGAGAAATATCCTAAAGATGTGCTATACTTAACGATCCATATTATCACAGCAGCTAGAATATCATTTGCGCAAAAATGAAAAAAGAATGAGATCCCAGGACAAAAAGAGGTTATTAGGAAAATTTGGGATTGCGCTGAAATGGACAGATTAACTTTGGAATTAAAGAATAAAGATCAATCAGACTATTATAGAATTTGGAACAAATTGTATCTTTGGATGGATAAAAAGAAAGGTCTCTATTAGGCTTTACAGACTAGCTCACTGTTTTAAATATTGTGGTATTTCACCGATTTGTAATCTAAGTGTATTTAAGTGTATTTTTGATGTACATATATACATGTATATATATATATATTTAAACATTGTAGACAAAAAGGTTTGTCAGCTCGCTGGTACTGTGTCCAATGTTTTTAAATAATAAATTTAATAAAAAATTAAAAAAAAAAAGAAATGATGAAAGTTGTGAACCTTACTGTCTCATGACTTTTATAAATTTCAAACTTTATTTCATATTTTTAACTTTCAGAGGGAAAAAATACTTGATGAAGAATGTTTCCCTCATAATAACTTTTGCAGGGGGATTATCTTGGATATAAAATTTGGACAAAGAATAGTTGAGGATTATACTGTACTATCCATGATCTTGCAATGCCAGTGTTCCCACCTGTTTTTAAATTAGAGTTATCAGAGAGATCAGGCATGGGGAAGATAAGTAATGGATTCAAGCCAAGTAGAGAGAGGATCATTCAGAGATTTGAGAAAGTGGTAGATATCTAGCAAGGGTTTATATCTCCTGTTCTTGTTTTGAAGGAAATATGACATCCTTTGTATTTTATAATGTTCTAGCTTTCGAACACCTTTTTGAATGTTGTCAGGTTCCCTTATGTTAACAAATGAAAGGGTGAAGCTCAGAATTTGGACCAGATTGGGGTGAACTGTTTTATTGTTTATTTATTTTAGTCCATCTTTATTAGTTTTATAAAATACGTGATACTCCTTTCTTCTCCTATTTCCAGGACTAATGTGGGAATCAAGAATTCCACTACAAAGTAGGCTGTGCAATCTTTATGTATCCCTATAGAATATGAAATGTGAAACAGCATTAGAAGCACTAGAATGTTGGTCTCAGACAAAAGGCTGAAGTTTGGTGAACAAGTAGTTTTCTGTTCCAGTGGGTGCCATGAACCAAGAAGTGTTCTGTCATTTTCATTGTTTTCCATCACAAGGACAGAATGTCAAGCTTTTGGTATTTACTGAACTGCTGGGCAAGAAAACAGAATTGATTTTCCGCTTCCTGTGAAATATTTTGACCAGAGAATGGGTTGAATATGTTAAAGAAGGCAGCTGCACAGTGCTGAAAAGGAAAATGTCAGTGATAGTGGCACCAGTCAAAATGGCTGAAATAACATTTGCACAGCAGTAATGCAAGAAAAAGGAATTCATGTGACATTTTGGGTTTCTTGACACATAACTGACACAATAATGCCAAGAATGGTGGTTAATGCTCTGGCACTTGGGCAGAAACAGTTGTGTCCAAAATTGCAAGTCACATTCTCAGCCTTTATAGTAATACAAATCCTTCAAGGATGTGTTGATTTTTATGGCTATCAAATGACATTTCCCTGAGGACCTGCTGAAGAGCTTGCTGGTGTACCCTGTGTGTGATAGGTAGCTCTGTGTGTGAAAAAAAGATCCTGCTTTTTGTGGGAGAGTTAGCTAACTAAGTCTGGCTAAAAGCACTTCACAGAAGACAAAGTCAGATCAAATTAGTTATACTTTCTCATTCAAAAGAGCTTTCCACTTCCATGTATTTAGAAATGCAGGCTTGGATTCAAAATTAGAGATACATAGAATAGATCCATTTGAGATCTATGAGACCCAATTTAGCTATAGTGAAATTAAGCTGAAAATGAATTACAGCAATGTACTTTGTATCCTATCAACTTTTTAAAACTACAGCTTACCCGTCCTTTCCCAGCTGCTGCCCTTTACCCCATCTTTATTGGCAAAGGGAAAACAGTTTATTTTTGATTGGCAGATGAGAAAATCTTTTAAAGCAAAGCAGGTGGAAGCTAAGGGACAACACATTCTCTCTTAGCTTCAGACAAAGGATCATTATTAGGTTCCTTCTGAATAGAGGAAAAATGAGCTGGAAGGCAGCAGAGACTTTAATTTTCAGAGGCTGAAAATTAAAAGACAAAAATTCAACCCATTGTTAACTTAATTTTAAAGAGTATGGATCACCTGAATATCAAATATGTCCCATACAACCTGGTGTCTGAAGTTTGCCAAGTGAGGCTAGCGCTGTTTATTGACTGTGGATTGATCATTCATGGTCAGCATACTGTCACCCTTCAGATGCATGAAATAGTATGAAATAGTGACTTAATTTTGTGAAGATTTGATCAACTCAACCAATGAAAGCAGATTTATTAATCAAAATAGTGACCCGCTTCAATGTAGCACATCAAATTTGGAGACTGTGAAAGGTCTTTGCACATTCAAAGAAAGTTTTGCTACCTCTGGACTTGTTACAATCTGGAATGTTGCAATTTCATTTTCCTTTATGGAAAATGCTGGAAGGGCTCTCCAACACTGA
This sequence comes from Vipera ursinii, assembly GCF_947247035.1. Taxonomy (NCBI): domain Eukaryota; kingdom Metazoa; phylum Chordata; class Lepidosauria; order Squamata; family Viperidae; genus Vipera; species Vipera ursinii. The sequence continues at coordinate 21,420,951 of NC_139515.1, forward strand.
TATGATCAAACTGGCTGACCAATGAGTTTATCATCTCCACAAACTCTACCTACCAGAAATATTTTGAAATCTTGGGAAGTAAAGCAAATCCCAAACCCTGTGAGGTAACTTAGAGAATAAGGAATAGGCTTAGATAACAATTTGTTTGGTATGGTATGAAAGTTTTCTTCTTTAATGGAAATAGCAATTTCAGATTATACTATGCCCTGTTATACCATCTTTAGTTAGCTTTAGTGGTGCATTCCCTGCATACTGCATGAAAGAAGCCCTTGGTAGCCTGGTTGCACATATTCCTGAACTTTACTTGGATTGCTTGGAAAGGATGAACTTGTCTCACACTGCCTCTGAACTGAGACATTCTATGAACTGCCTGTTGGAGGAGTGTTTTACAAAGCACAGCACATTCAACATGCAATGACTACTGCATCTGCATACATTCTTTCCTCATGTTGAATTGGATTTGTCTACACCAACACTACATGCCATCTAGTAAATATGTGTTCTGAACCAGCCTGCTACGGGCCTTGCAGAAAGGCAAACCCCTGTTCAAACAGTAGAGACTGGAGAGCGTCTGAGGCTGGAAAGCGTCTGCCAAGTTTAATTCACAAGCAAAACAACAGAACATGAAACAAGAAACCGGAACTTTGATCCTCAAACGGAACGGTTGCTTTCAGCAACCAGCCCTTCCCCAAACACTCCTTTTATTTAGAGTTCAGGGCATGGCCTCCCTGTGCCTCCTTCCGAGGAGTCCCACAGCCTTTCTCTGCTTGTTCCTGCTCGACTGCCTCCTGCGTCGGGCGTCCTTGAACAGGGCCAGCTGTGGGTCATCATCCTCCGCACTATCGGGCTCGCGCAGCTGAGAAGAGGGCCCTGGCTGGGGGCTCTGCGAAGCCTCCAAGCCATCATCAGCCAGTTCGTCTTCCACACCCTCCTCCTCCCCCTCATCTGAGTCATCCGAGACATCTGAGCCGGCTGCCAGACCCACAGGCTGGCCCTGAGTCACAACACTATCCCGCACCGCAGGGCCCTTCCCCCGGGGCTGCCGATCCGGATGCGGTCGGGATGGGAATTGTTCGTGAAAAGCAGTCACCAACGCAGAGGCATGAACGGCGGTCGCGTCTTCCCATGTGAAGTCCTCCGGCCCGTACCCTTTCCACTCGATCAGGTACTGGAAGCGACCTTTCAGCCAACGGGAATCCCTGATGCTGGCGACCTCGTACTCGGGGGTGCTGACTCCATCACGAGGTCCTGATGGGGAAGTTCCGCTTGGCGAAGTGGACAAGCCGGTTGTTCGGGGACCAACAAGGACCGATGGAAGACGGGGTGCACGCGCAGGGAACGTGGCAGAGTTAAACGATGGGCGACCGGATTGATGACAGCCTCGACTGGGAACGGTCCTAGGTAACGGTGGTCCAGCTTCCTCGCCGGCCGTGTGGATGGTAGGTTCCTGGTGGACAGCCAGACCCGATCCCCCACCGATAGTGGAGGCGTATCCCGTCTCGACCGATCGGCGAACCTCTTGTAGTCGGCCTTGGCCTTCTCCAGCTGCCGTTGCACCAACCGATGGATCGCCTGTAACTCCGCCATGAAGTCGTTCGCTGCCGGCTCCGGTGAGTCCATGGGAGAAAGGGGGAAAAACCGGGGGTGATAACCCACATTGGCCAAGAACGGTGTCATCTGCGTGGAGGTGTGCTGCGAGTTGTTAAAGGCAAACTCGGCTATGGCCAAATAGTCCACCCAATTGTCCTGCTGCAGGTTGACGTAGCAGCGCAGATACTGCTCTAAGATACCGATGACCTTCTCGGTACCCCCGTCAGTTTGAGGATGATGCGCGGACGAGAGGCAAACCTTAATGTCCAATGCACGCATCAACTCCTGCCAGAAGCGGGCTGTACACTGGGCCCCCCTATCGGAGACGACTCTATCGGGAAGGCCGTGCAGCCGAAACACCTGTTGGATGAACATGCGACTAGTGGCGCGAGCTGACGGTAAGCCGCGACAGGGGATGAAGTGCGCCATCTTGGTCAGCATGTCCACCACCACAAACACTGTCGTGAAGCCGGAGGATGGGGGTAGATCCATCAGAAAGTCCATGGACACAGCCCCCCAGGGTCTCTTGGGTGTTGGCAAAGGCTGCAGTAAACCAGGCGGGGCCCCTGTTGCTGACTTGGCCTGCCTGCATGGGATGCAGGAGGTGACATAAGACTGAACGTCGTGTCGGACTCGGGGCCACCAGAAGGTACGGGAGACCAGGTTCAGAGTCTTGAACAGGCCAAAATGCCCCGAAGCCGGGTTATCATGACACTGGCTGAGGACGAGTCCCCTGAGTGGCCCTCCCGGAACATAGAGCGTGTCACGATAATACAAAAGTCCATCCGTGACCGACCAAGGCGAATCTGGCCCCACCTCTTCCTTCCGCTGAGCCACCCACGCCTCCTGCTGCTGCGCCTCCCGGATCCGAGCCCGTATATCAACCGGCTCCCGCACCGCAGCAAAAGACTCGACGGGGATCACTGTCCTGGGCAGAAGCTTGTCTTCCACTCGGGTATATTCGGGCTTCCTGGACAGAGCATCCGCTCTCTGATTGTGCCCGCTTGGTATGTACCGCACCCGGAAGTCAAACCTCGCAAAGAAAAGGGACCACCGGATCTGGTGTTGATTCAAATTCCGAGCGGTCTGCAGGCTTTCCAGATTCTTGTGGTCCGTCCGGAACTCGATTTGATGCCGCGCCCCCTCCAGATGATGCCTCCAAGCCTCGAACGCCGCTTTGATGGCCAGCAGCTCCTTCTCCCAGATGGTATAGTTGCGCTCCGAGGGGTTCAATTTCCGAGAGTGATACGCGCAAGGGAAAAGGGTACCGCTGGGCGTCGTTGCCTGGAGTAACACGGCCCCAATGGCAATGTCGGAGGCGTCCGCCTCCACAACAAACGGCCGTTGCGGGTCAGGATGCTTCAAGATGGGCTCCTTCATGAAGGCGTCCTTCAAAGCCTGGAACGCCTGTTGTTCGGGTGCGTTCCACTGGAACCAAGTCTTCTTCTGCAGGAGCCGGGTGAGGGGGGCTGTCAAGGCAGCAAAGCCAGGGATGAATGTTCGATAGTAGTTGGCAAATCCAAGAAGTCGCTGAACATCCTTCACGCGACACGGGGGTTGCCAACTCTGCAACGACTCAACTTTACTCGGCTCCATGGCGATGCCCTCAGGAGAAATGCGGTGACCCAGGAAATCGATGGTCACCTGGTAGAACTGGCACTTCTCCAACTTGGCAAACAGCCGATGTTCCCGGAGGCGCTGCAGGACCTGACGGAGATGCTGATGATGCACTTCACGCGACGGGGAGTAAATCAGGATGTCGTCCAGATAGATCACGACAAACTGGTCCAACAGATACCGAAAGATGTCGTTCATAAAATGCTGAAACACAGCGGGGGCGTTGGTCAGGCCAAACGGCATCACCGTGTACTCGAAATGTCCATAGCGAGTACCAAACGCCATCTTCCACTCATCACCCGGCCGAACCCTGACGAGGTTGTAAGCTCCACGCAGGTCCAGTTTCGTGAAGATCTTAGCCTCCCGGAGTCGGTCCAAGAGCTCGGGGATGAGGGGCAGCGGGTAGCGGTTGCGCACCGTGATGGCGTTGAGTTTCCAGTAGTCACAGCAAAGCCGTAACTCGCCCGACTTCTTTTTGACGAAGAGCACGGGCGCAGACACTGGCGAGGACGAGGGCCGGATAAAACCGCGAGCCAAATTCTTTGTCAGGAAGTCCCGCAATGCAGCGAACTCGGGCTCCGACATGGAGTACAAACGCCCCACTGGGAGAGGCGCATCAGGGACTAAATCAATGGAGCAGTCGTAGGGCCTGTGCGGGGGTAATTGATCCGCCTCTGACTCGCTGAACACATCAGCAAAGTCGGACAGTTCGGGAGGCAAGGAAACCCCTGGGGAACCCTCCACCTGGCCGGCACAGATATGGCGGGAGTGGTCCACGCACTGCAAACTTGGGAAGGTGACCAAGTTCTGAGACCAATAGATCTGTGGATCATGCGCCCGGAGCCACGCCAGTCCCAAGACCACGGGGAAGTGCAGATCCGAAGTGACGTAGAACTGGATGGCCTCCACATGGGAACTGATGGCCATACACACTGGTTGCGTGGCGGCCGTAATAGGCCCGGACAGGAGCACTCGACCATCGATAGTCTCCACTAGCATGGGCGGATTCACCGGACACTGGGGAACAGCCCATTTGGCCACAAAGGCCGAGTCCATAAAGTTTGTGGTAGCCCCAGAGTCAATTAAGGCATGGACCGGAATCCCCTCTGGCTTGCCAGGAAGGATCAGACGTGCCTCCAAAATCAAATGCCGTGGAGGTTCACAGGCACCATCAGAACGGCGTCGCTCGGTGTGGTTGTTGTGGGTCGCCCGATCTATCACACCGTCTAGATCGGGCTCGGGCCGTTTCCCGACAGCAAAGTAGGGGACTTTCTCGGGGCAGGCTTGGTCACTGATGCCCGCTGACGCTTCTTGGGGCAAGAAGCAGCCAAATGTCCAGGGTCCCCACAGTAAAAACACAACCCCCCCGATCGTCGTCTGTCCATTTCCGTCACCGATAGACGGGACCTGGCGGCACCCAGCTCCATTGGCTCCTCCCTCTGGACTGGGGGCTCACGCACAACAGGGGCGGCAGGGGTCTGTGGGGTGGCACGGCGACTCTTTCGCTGCTGTAGCCGGGCATCGATCTGCAGACAAAGATGGATCAGCCCATTCAGGTCTGAGGGAATGTCCACGCGGGCCAGCTCATCCAACATCTCCTCCGACAATCCATCCTGGAAGGCATCCACGAGCGCAGCCTCATTCCAGGCAGAATCCTGGCTAAGCAGCCGGAAATCGCTGATATAAGCCTGTAGGGGGCGTTGACCCTGCCTCAGAGCTTTCAGGCGTCGGGTGGCAGTCTGCGTCTTAATTGGGTCCTCGTACATTAGGCGCATATGGTCACAAAACCCCACAAAGTTATCCAACAAAGGGCTAGGTTGTGCCAGCAGAGGCGTGCCCCAACGAGCTGCATCCCCCGAAAGAAGGCTTAACACGAATCCCACCTTATCCCGGTCAGTGGGGAAATCAGCTGCTCTCACGCTGATAAAAAGCTGGCATTGTCCCAGGAAGGCAGGAAACAGTTCTGGATTGCCAGCAAATTTATCCGGCATTGCTATCTGACATTTCCTCCTGGGTGGGGGTGCAGCATGTACCTGAGCTTGCAGTTGAGCCACCTGAGCTGCCAGCAAAGTGAGTTGCTGGGTGAGCTGAGCATTCTCGGCACGTAGCTGCTCCATCGTAGTAAAAAGGGGTGGGAGGCTGAAAGCAAACTGTTCTGAACCAGCCTGCTACCGGCCTTGCAGAAAGGCAAACCCCTGTTCAAACAGTAGAGACTGGAGAGCGTCTGAGGCTGGAAAGCGTCTGCCAAGTTTAATTCACAAGCAAAACAACAGAACATGAAACAAGAAACCGGAACTTTGATCCTCAAACGGAACGGTTGCTTTCAGCAACCAGCCCTTCCCCAAACACTCCTTTTATTTAGAGTTCAGGGCATGGCCTCCCTGTGCCTCCTTCCGAGGAGTCCCACAGCCTTTCTCTGCTTGTTCCTGCTCGACTGCCTCCTGCGTCGGGCGTCCTTGAACAGGGCCAGCTGTGGGTCATCATCCTCCGCACTATCGGGCTCGCGCAGCTGAGAAGAGGGCCCTGGCTGGGGGCTCTGCGAAGCCTCCAAGCCATCATCAGCCAGTTCGTCTTCCACACCCTCCTCCTCCCCCTCATCTGAGTCATCCGAGACATCTGAGCCGGCTGCCGGACCCACAGGCTGGCCCTGAGTCACAACACTATGTGGGTCAAGGATCACGTGAAGACAGCTGGCTCGGCTACTTAGATTTATTGAGGTACACACTAGGCAAAACAATGGGGGTTTAGCTCCCTTTTATAGCCCGCTGTCAGTTGGCTCCGCCAATCCGGGACCTGCCGCTTCCCCGCTCGTCGGATGGGCCAATCGGCTGCGTCAGTTTAATGACAGCTCGGGTCCGCGTGTGGAGCTGTCAACATTGCGCCTGTGTAGTCGCTCCCGGCAATTTGACAGCTGTCAAATTGCCGCGTGTTTAACTGTCAGCGGTGATTTACCTCACGTAGCGTTAACAATTAATCTAACTTGGTATAACTATAACGAACAGTTAATAACATTAACAGATGAATACATCTCACCCCTTACCCCTCCCCTGAACTGGTGCTGTTCCTCTCCCCTTGTTGTTGCGTGTTACCCCGCCATTCGTAGTCTTGTAAATTTGTTGGTGGTTGTCTTCTCCAGCAGGAGCGTCTCGGGGTTTCACCGTTCTCTTGTACCCCTTCCCCCGGTGTTGGTTGGTTGATTGTGGGGAGGTGACGGGTCTCGGGTTCAATTTGTGGATGTGATGTATGGGGTGGGGTTGGTGGAGGAATGTTTTGGGGTTGTCGGTTCCTTAATTGGTCTATGTGTCTGCGGATCTATCCGTTGTGTTGTGTGTGTATTACGTATGAGAGTGGCCCCGTTCGGTCGATGATGGTGCCCTGCAGCCATTTTGGTCCAATTGTGTAGTTACGGGCCCATACATTTTGGCCAATGGAAAATGTTCTTGAGGGCAGGGGTTGTTCCGTTTCGATGTTGCCTCTGTCCGGGTGCATTCTATCCAGGCGAGTGATAAGCCTCCGTCCCCATCGTAATTCTGCCGGCGATTTTCCTGTGGTGGTGCATGGAGTGGTGTGCTGGGCGAGAAGGTATTGGGAGAGTCGGCGATGCCAGTTGCCTTGCACTATTTTTCTGAGGGCGTCCTTGGTGGATCTTACCATGACTTCAGCCATCCCGTTGGAGGAGGGGTGGAAGGGAGCCGATGTAATATGTTTAATAGAGTTGCCCCTCGTGAATATCTGAAATTCGTGAAAGGTAAATTGGGGTCCATTGTCGGTAACAAGGGTGTCAGGGAGGCCGTGTGTTGCGAAAAGCCCCCGCAGAACCTGGATTGTGGTGGCAGTGGTGACTCTATGGACTGGGGCTACTTCTAGCCATTTTGAAAAACTATCTACTGCAATTAGGAATGTTTGTCCCTGGAATGGTCCCGCGAAGTCCAAATGGACCCTGGACCAAGGGTTTTTGGTCGACTCCCATCTGTGTGGTGTGTTTTGAGTCGGAGCTGATCTTGTTAATTGGCATGGGTAACAGCCGGCAACGTAATTTTCTATGTTGCTATCTATGTCCGGCCACCACACATAACTCCTCGCTAGGGCTTTCATTTTTACGACCCCGGGGTGGCCCTCGTGTAGTGTCAGTAAAGTTTTTTCTCTGTGTTTCTGGGGTACTACCACCCTATTTCCCCAAAGGAGGCACCATAGATGGGCTGACAGCTTGTGTCGCCTAGTGAAGAATGGTTTAAATTCCTCCCCCGGGCAAGTGGCTGGCCATCCTGCGGAGACCCATTGACATACTCGGCTGCAAATTCTGTCTGTGGCTGTAGCAGAGGAGATGTCCTTTGCTGTTATGGGGGTATCCGGAAGCTCTGTGATCGCTAAAATACGCCCAGCTGGAGCTGGGTCTGGGTCCGAATTTGGCAGAGGCAGCCTGCTGAGGCCGTCTGCGTGTCCTAATTCTTTTCCTGGCTTGTGGATTAATTGGAACTAATAGGCCGACAAGAAGGTCGACCATCGAAGTATTCTAGGTGAGAGTATTTGCGGGGTTAGTTTGTTCCACATGAATATGCCCAGAAGGGGCTTGTGGTCGGTGTAAATAGTAAATTTTCTACCGTATAGGTAGTCGTGGAATTTTTTGACTCCAGCAACGATGGCTAGGGCTTCCCTATCGATTTGGGCATAATTTCTCTCTGCTTTCGTAAGGGTCCTTGAATAGAACGTTATAGGTTTTTGTTCCCCTGAGCCCAGGAGATGACTTAGTACTGCTCCTATCCCGTACGGAGATGCATCGCAGGCGATGCAGAGGGGAAGGTCTTCTCTGAATAAAGTGACTGTAGAACTGTGGCACAGGGCGTTTTTGAGTTTGTTAAAACTGGCATTGTGTTCTGATGTCCAGAGCCAGGGGCATCCCTTGTCTAACAGGCAGTGTAATGGTTCGGCTAGGGTAGCTTTGTGGGGTAAGAATGTGTGATAAAAGTTCAAGAGTCCTAAGAACGCTTGTAACTCTTGCTTATTTTTTGGTGTGGGGGCAGCTTTGATAGCTTTGATTTTTGCATCTGTTGGGTGAACCCCGTGGGCGTCTATTTTATAGCCTAAGAACTCCGTTGAGGGAACCCCTATTTGACATTTCTGTTTGTGAAGTTTAAGACCTGCCGTTCTGAATCTGGTCAGAACTGCTGACAGGCGTTCCACTAAATTTTCCTTATTTTCTTCGGCGATGAGGACATCGTCGAAATAGGGGCATACCCCAGGAATCCCTTTTAATGTTTTTTCCATTACTTCTTGGAAGATTACTGTGGCTGCCGAGATGCCAAACTGAAGGCGTTTGACTTTAAAAGCCCCGCGGTGAGTTACAATCGTTTGCGCATCTGCGGTTTCAGGAGTCACTGGAAGCTGTAAATACGCCTGTGCCAAGTCAAGCTTGGCAAAGATGGCGCCGGACCGGACAGAAGAGAGGACGTCTTTCACCGCGGGGACCGGGTAAGCATGTGCGTTGAGTGCCCGGTTTAGATACTAGCCAGGAGAGCCTCTGTATTAGCAAAATACGGAAAAATGTGTACTTTTGCATACTACTTTTGTATCTCTGTAAACCTTGTAATTGCTGTAATTATTCCTTTTGTTATTATAATGTGTGTACCTTCTAGGGGGGAGGGGTGTAATGTATTGGGCTTTGTCTTACTAAAGAGTATCATGTGGGGTTAATTGCTGGAAGGTTTTTAAGCAGGGAAGGTGGCTAATGGCTCCCAGCTCCTCAGACAACCCGTCTCCAGCACTGCCTTTGGCTGCTTCTAGGGTGGCAAAAGGTTGCTTTAAACCTAATGGCCACCACCTAGACGGCAGGGTATAAATAGCTGCATTTGCAGCCCGGTTTCTCAGTTCAGTTCCTGTAAGCAAATAAAAAATGATTCTTGCTGAACTCACTCACTTCGTCTCTTCAATCAAGCACAGAACTGAGCATATAACAGGGAGTACACAATTATATTACATTCACTGATCAGCTTTCCATTCAATGGAATGCTGGTAAAAATCTATGAAGAACCAGCAACCACGTTAAAAACTGATGCAGCATTCTGAAAACACTTTTATTCAAATTGCTATTTCACATGGATTTTTGTGTCCAAATCTGTTAGTCCAAGCTTATCTTTTTCTTCTTCTTTCTTTCCCATATCTATCTTTTGACTTCTATTCTCTCTTTAATTTTCCTTCTTATAATCTCATAGTTGTAAGAGATTAACAATCTCTAATGTTAATAGAATCTTTCTCTTCTCAACATTTTGTGGTTAAAATTTTTTCATAGGCCATATATGTTTAGAATAATAGGATTTAGGTGTTAATCCTAGTTCTGTTCTCATACTCATAAACAGTGGTTTATCTGCTTCAGTATTTTAAAAGGTTTGCATAAATTTGATTGCCTTTTAAATTATGCTATAAATCTGAGGATACATTGCTTATAGGTATGTTTTAAATGAATAAAGTTATGCCTTCCTTTTTGTTTCACTGTATGCTTCTAGAGTTAGTTACAGTGGTTAATTTTCTTCATTATGATGCTTCTTCACATACAGGACTATTCCAAAGAAACATTGAGATAACTGTGTTTTTATTCTTGTTGTTGTGATGAACCCATTTCCCTTGCAGTCAACCATTTGTTTTGTGTTACAAAATGTTGCTGCAGTGGTAATATTATTGTCTGAGAAAGGAAATTGTTAATCTTTTCCCCTTATGATGGACTTATTCTAAAACCAACTATAAGCTGTTTTTCCACCCATGTAAAAGGAATAAGCTAGATGTTCACCTGTTTGGGCCTATTGTTTTACATCACAAGCATGAAAACAAACCTACATGGGTATTAATTGTATAAAGCTACTTGGTCATTAGACTGCAATGGATCTCTTATGTGTGGAATGAATGAATGAATGAATGAATGAATGAATGAATGAATGAATGAATGAATCATTCAGAAAAGTAGATATGCAAAGCTGTACTAGTTTGCCCTCTTTCCAGATAGATGTTCATTCACAAGAACCTCTTATATGCAGTTTGAAGTGATTCAACTTAAGAGAAAGATTCACCACCTCAGGTACAATTAAGCTAAAGACATGACATATTACAAGTCTTTGTTCCTTAATGAAGACATCATAAAAAGCTACAAGAATGGCTTCTAACCAATCAATCTAAGATAAAGTCTAGAAGAATACGCACTATTAATTATATAACCTTATTTATCTGGGATTAAAGCTTTAGAACATTATACTAGAGCAGTAGCTTTTATATATAGTATATCTATAAACTACAAAAAGGTTGTAGGATACCAGTTAACTAGCTATATAGTATCTTTACGCACTGTTTGAGTGCACGATTAATTGTGCAGTTGTAATCAGTACAGATTCTGACCTCCCCGTTGGCTTTTAATGGAGTGACGATTGGGGTCTCCCATTCACCCCCATCTATGGGCTGAAGTACCCCCTGTTCTATGAGTTTATCTAACTCAGCATCTATCTTGTGGCACTGTACGAGGTTTAATCCTGACCAGCACTACAGTAGGATCTAGATTCCAGAGTCTGCAGACGAGCCAGTCCCGGAGCCTCTCCTCTATATCAGAGAACTGGCACAGGCGTATGGCCTGCCTCAACACCACGATGAATTCAGACACTGTTTCACCTTGCTGCTGATGAATTCAGACACTGTTTCACCTTGCTGCTGAACCCGCATGGCACCAAGTGATTACCAACAGCTTGGGCTGGAAATGGTCACCGAGCCGTTTCTTCAAGTCTGTGAATGTTCCAGACTCCAATGGCGTCGGCGCGAACAAGTTCTCCATGATGTTGAATGTGGCTGGGCCACAAACACACAGTAGGGTAGCAACTTTCAGGCCTTCCTCAGTGACTTGATTGGTGTGGAGATAGTTCTTGACCCTGGATAGATACAAAGACTATCTTTCCGGGTGAGCTATATCAAATTCTTCCAGCTTTCTGACCTTCACCATTTCTGTTGGTCTTTGCGGCTGGGGCTTGTCGTCTTCTTATCCTGTTCCTCCATATGCCCAGGGACTGGTCCTCTGGGCACGTGGTCACTAGCGTGGCTGTGCTAGACCAACTGTAGGGGGGAATTGCTTTTTCCCGCCAGGCGAGTTCTGGCCTCTCCCCTAGTGAATCTCAGCTCTGTTGGAGGAGCAGGATCCCACCTTCATCGCCAGTGTTATTTGCTGGGTTCTATGCTTGATTGAAGAGATGAGGCGAGTGAGTTCAGCAAGAATCATTCTTTATTTGCTTACAGGATCTGAACTGAAAAACCGGGCTGCAAATGCAGCTATTTATACCCTGGCATCTAGGTGGCAGCCAATAGCAACCTATTGCCACCCTAGAAGCAGCCAATGGTGGTGCTGGAGACGGGTTGTCTGAGGAGCTGGGAGCCGTTAGCCAGCTTCCCTGCTTAAACAACCTTCCAGCAATTAACCCCATGTGATACTCTTTAGTAAGACAAAGCCCAATACATTACACTCCCTATGTAAGATTCCTAGGAATTTCTGAATTCTGCTTCTATGTGTACAAATTTTCTGTGAAACCTATGTGCATTACACGTCACTTTTCAAATATCCATACCAAATATATGCATTTTGAATATGAACCATGGCTTGTTAGGATGGGATTAATGGATATATCTGTCCCTTTAACATTGAGAAGTTATAAAGTCCTCTTTCAAACACATACATACAAACATACACAGCTTATTTTCATACCAATAGCAATAGCACTTAGACTTATATACTGTTTCTAAGCATTTTACAGAGTTAGCATATTGCTCCCAATGTGCTAGGCCCTCATTTTACTGATCTTTAAAGGATGGAAGGATGGAAGGCTGAGTCAACCTTGAGCTGGTGAGAACTGAACTGCCAAACTGCAGGCAGCCGGCAGGCAGCAGAAGTAGCCTGCAGTACTGAATTCTAACCCCTGCTCATAATGATTACCAGGTCAGAACACGTGGAAAATCTAGGGCCATCATTACCTCATTCAGTACTTCAGTACAAAGTTCTTGGATAGGAAATTACAAGAGGGATTGTCTGGCTGAGAAGTGAAAAACATTCAGGAGAAAGCAGTGGCAAGTTATTTCATATTATTGACAGAAAATCTGCATGAATGTGTTCAGAAGGTCACCAGCAGTTGAGTTTGATTTGAAACAAGCTTTTCTTTGATGTACATTCATTTATATCATATTAATTGGTGAAGTTATGGTCAATTGTGACAGATAATAAATGTAGCTGCCATGATGTTGTAAAATTCTTCATTGTCAGAGACAGATAGCCTGTGACAGTTGTGATGGGAAATTGGAAAGGGAACCTTTTTTATATTTGTACATTCCTCTAAAACATGATTCAGTATTGATTCACAGGTGTCATCCACTATTTCCCTCAATGCTAATTCCCTTAAGTTCTAATCCTAGCTTTAAAAGAAATGTGTTACTTATCTTTCTATGTGGTTCTCAGAACCTCTAGTGGTGGTTGATACTAGTGCTTAACTGCCTGCTTGAATATGCCATAAATGATGCCATCATAACTAGCACACAGTTTTTTCTTTGGGACTTTATAAAAAAATACCTGTTCTTGCAAGGTATTTTTGGTTTGATAAACTACTGAAAACATGGGAGCAACTGTCTCATTGCCGAGGCTGAATTGACACATAAAATCAGATCTTTCATTGGAGATGGAAGATACAATGCAATTTAAGGATAAAATGGTGGGTGTATTTAAAGAATTTGCATCAGCTCTGTTAATTAAATGTAGCTTTGAATATTGTTGCTGGATGCAGTTCTTTGTTTCTATCAGGCCCAAACCTAAAGACAACATAGTGAAATCCAATCAAATTTATTTGCTTACAGCCAAGAGACAGAATCTTGCCAAACTGACACTATAACTGTCTTCCCTAATATATATATCCTACAAGATTCTAATGTGTGGCTACCCCAAACCTCTTCCTCAATCCAGGTCAAGACTACACAGTCCCTTCATTTGGATTTATTCCTGGTATGTATTGCCTCCTTCAGAGAAAGCTCTGTGCTTTCTCTGAAGATTCCCTTCCACTGCTTCTCCAGGTGTACATTCCATCACCCTTTCCAAAAAAAAATCCAGGAGAATTAAATACAGGTAATCCCTGAGTTACAAATGTTTATTTAACACTCATTTGAAGTTACATGATCAGTGCCCCCTAGTGTTTACAAGCAAATCCCAAAATTACAACTATTGCAGCACCACAGCAGTCATTCACACAAGCCACCGAATCCAGAGGCTCTGCAATATTCACCCTATTCCTCTCCCTGCTCCACACACCTGCTTCCCCCTCCCTTCCTGCCATGGCAGACTCACTTACCTTGCAAACTCTGTCTCCTCTCTGCCGCAGTTTCTTTCTCTTTGAGGGAGAGTCAGTCAGGCACAGGAACCAATGCCGTCCCTGGCTCAGGTGCACTGCTCGCTCACATGCACCAGCCTTAGCTTGACGGCAGGACCGAAGACTTCAACTAAGCAGGGAGGCATTGCGGGGCCAGGTACCTCACACCTGCATCCAAGCTAGCAGTAGCGGCAACCACCTGAGCAGCCATGATGCTCATCCCCAGCCAGCCGGCCATCCTGCCTGACCTAGTCCTTGCTAGGCCAGCCGGCTGGCACAAATCCTCACCACTCTTTTTCTCCTCCTCCTCCTCACTCACTGAGTGGCAGCAACTTGAGTTTCTCTGTTCTTTCAGGTGAAAGGAAATGGAGGTGCAGAGCTGGATTGCTCTCAATAAGGCCAGCGCACACAGCACACCTGCATCTTCTTGAGAGCAATCTGCTCTGCACCTCCAGTTTCTTCCTTTGGGGTGGAGTGGAGAAACTCAAGCTGCTGATGATCAAACCCTTTTTATCCGAACGCAGACCTGAGAGAGATTGGAAGGTCAATGTGCCTACAGTGGGGCACTTCAGAAATGGAAAGAAATGCCCCATGTGACTGTTTGAAACTCCGTGTGACTCAGGTATCCGGATGAAAGGTGTTTGAATGGTAGGCTTGAGTTTCTCTGCTCCATCTGAGTGAAAGGAAATGGAGGCGCAGAGCAGGATTGCTCCCAATAAGGCCAGCTCGCTCTGGAGGCTTGTTTTCTCAGGATTGCTCTTAATAAAAGTGATGTGTGCTTTGGCTCTGTTTTTGCCAGGAAGGAACTTGAGAAATGTTTTTTTCCTGGTGAAAACAAGCCTCCAGTGGGCCTCACTCTGTGGCTCCGTTTTTGCCAGAAAAAGCTATTTCTCAAGCTCCTTCCCTGCAAAAACAGAACCAAAGAGAGAGGTGCGCTTGCTCTGGAGGCTTGTTTTCAACAGGAAGGGACTTGAGAAATGCCTTTTTCTGACAAAAACAAACTTCCAAGTTCTGATTCTGGCAGAGTGAGGCAGCAACAACCAAAGCACACCCTTCTCCATCTCCCCTTACTTTCCCAAAGCCTCCTTTCACTAACTTGCACACAAAAGAAGTGTGTGGGACTACTGGTTAAAAAAAAAGGTCAATCAGATCTTCCACCTTCGTGAGATCTTTTTTTTCCCTCACAACAAGTTGGAAGGTCGGATTGATCTCTTTTTTTTTTGTCCCACAAACTTCTTTTGTTGCCCTACACAGGGAGAACGTAACCGGAAAGGAGGTTAGTGAAGGAATGTGGTTGCTCTGAGGTGGGGGTTAGGATTTGGCATTGTGGATGCCCTGGGCCATGGTGGGGGTTAGGGTTTGGCATTGTAGATTATGGAGTGTTTGTGCTCTGGTGAGGCTATTCAAATTGCAGGGATTCTCTGCATTTGGAAGTACCCTGTGTGACTGCAGAGAAAGGAGTTCTCCATTTGTCAAGTGCCCCTTTCCAGGCATATGGAGCTTGCAGTCTTTGCCATATCTCCATTGGAATAAAACATCTCTTAGCACCTATAGAGCACTACAAATGCAGCCAGTCCTTGTGTTTCGAAGCGCTCCATAGGTGCTGAAACACTTTTTTTTTATCCCAACGGAGATCTGGCAGAAGGCTCTACTTCTCAAGTAGAGAGCTTGCAGTCTCTGAAAATTGTTCCAGCAGTGGTGGAAATGAGTTGGGGGTGGGAACAAACACTCTGAGAGTTCAGGTTCCCATTCTCTGCAAAAGACCCATTTCCTGGGTTCCAATAGATGATATTGTTTTTTTGAAGGGACCTGAAGTGTAACAGCCTTGTTGGTTTGTACTAGGTTGCTAAGTTGATTAAATATAAAGTGGGCATTTTACATGGTACTCTTTTAGCCTACGGGTATATCACATTCTAGGTCAATTCAATTACACTTAAGAACTTGGCTCCCAGTTAACTTAATCAACTGAGGTGCCACTGATTTTGAAAGAGTTATGCAAACAAGAAAAAAAAAGAAAAACAAGTCAGCAGCTAGAATGAACAAGACTACTGAAAGAAGAGAATAGGAAACTGTTATATATGGAATCATTAATGTATATAATGTATATAAGCCATTTTTAAATTCCTTATTAGATAAAAAGAGACAAGAACAGGAGACTGAAACAAAAACAAGATGAAATCAGCCAACAAAGGAAAGAGAAAACCATTTAGGCAAATTTTTAATCGTGTTATTAAACCTCGATCACATGAAATACTATTAGTATTCCCATTATATAGCTCATAAAGAAAAAAAAAACAAATACATATCAATGATTCAAGATTCTAAATCTGAGCACCACTGACTTTGTAACTTCATAATCTTTTTTTGCCTCCTTCCATGGTTGAAGTAACACCAGTATACTCCAGGACCCAAACTGGCTTCATATTGGCTTCCAGGAGCAACTCAGAATGCTGTTTTTGACCTTTAATGCTCTGCATGACCAGATGCCAAGTATTTATAAGACCATCTTGTCCACCAGCTTCAATCTGCCCAATGTGAAAGTCCCAAGATAATTTGTTAGTATTTAATAACAGAGGTAAAGATAAGAGAGCTGATGAGCCCTAGATACTCTTTTTTTTCTGTCAACAGGTATACCATGAGGAATACTCTTACCTTGACATATGATCTGCTCACATGTTAGGAAAGTATTGAAAACAGAGTTAGCTTAGGTTATGAATGTTGCACTCTATTTATTGGGTCTACTTTCTGTGATTTCTCTGGTTTGTGCTATCTTTTGCTTTTTGCTTTTATCACTATTATTTTATTGTTCTGTGTAATTTTATGTGTGAATTTCCCATAGCTGGGAGTTGGGTAGCACAGAAAACAAAGAAACAAACAAATCAGTGTCAAAGAATTTGTAAGTCCATCGAAAAGAGAAAAGCACCAGTGAGAAGAGAGAACTTCTTAACTTCTCTTTGGTTCCTTTCTTTCTTTCTTTTTTCTTTTAGAAGGGAAAAGGAACCCTAGCTGGTCATCACTATGTCATTAGGAAAAACAGGGAAATGCAACTTAGCAAAGTTAAGGAGAAAGGGGAAAAAATCTAATTTAAACAAATTCAAGTTTCCAGGACCAGATTGATTGTGTCCCAGGTTACTAAAGAAACTGATGGGGATGGGGATGTCACCACTCTCAATCAACTTGTTGTGATTCAGGGTCAGCCTGTGGGTTCGGCAGTTGGGTCGGATGACTCAGAGGAGGAGGAGGAGGAGGGGGGTGTTGAAGAGCTTGCTGAGGGGGTTGGAAAGCTTGATGAGAGCCCTCAGCCAGGCCCCTCTCACCCGGTCACGACGCAGACCCAGCTGTGTGAGCCTGACAGCGTGGATGAAGATGACCCACAGCTGGCCCTGTTCAAGGATGCCCAACGCAGGAGGCAGTCAATCAGGAGTAAACAGAGGAAGGCAATGGGGCTTCTCGGAAGGAGGCAGAGAGAAGCCACGCCCTGAACTGTATAAAAGGGGGAATGCGTGGGAGGGCTGGTTTGCTGAAGGCAACCGCTTGAAAAGCTCCTGTTTCTTGGTTCATGTCTTGTTCTATTTGTTTTTGTATCAATAAATTTGGCAGGCGTAATTCCAGCCACTTGCCTTCTTGTAAAAGGGGTTGTCCCTGCCTTTTCTGCAGGGCCGGTAGCAGGCTGGTACAGAACACAACTTTAAAAACCCTGAGGTCACAGAAGACAGAGAGCAATTGTTATCACCATCTTCAAAACGAAGAAGGATGAAGACATAGGAAACTATAAACCTGTCAGTTTTAAATTTATACCAGACAAAGTCCTTAAACAGATGACCAAAGAGCTTGTTTTGAGCTGTTGGATATGCATGCCACAATTAGTAACCAGCATGGGCTTATCACAAAGAAACCTTGCCAGATTCCTCCTTTGATAGCATTATTAACTTAGTGGACCTGGAAAACTACCATACACACAGTGTACATGAATTTCAGCAAAATCTTCAACAATCTCTTCATGATGCCATCCTTTTTAGCACTAAAATATAAGATACATAAAACTGTACTTAGATCAATTCCCAAATGTCTGAATAACTAAATTGCACCATCTCAGAAGATCCTAGAGCTCTGCTATCTATCATATAATCCCTTAGAGATTTATCTGGCCCCAACCTTGACATCCTTTAGAAAAAATCACTGGAGTGATTTTTGATCTTGTCTAGTGAAGGATGATGTTTTATTGTATTTTTCTTCTCAATGCTCTATATTTGTATATTGCATGTATTATGCTATGAATGCTTCATAAAAGCTTTAGCTCTGATGGCGCATAAATTTAAAGCAACAACAACTGCTACCCAAAGACTGTTGGTTAATGGCACCATTTCAGCTAGTAGGGAAATACTGAATGCAATGCTACATGGCTGTTTTGGATCTGTACATCTCAATATTTTTATCAACCACCCAGAGGAAGGATTCACTAGACGTTTATCAAGTTTACAAATGGCACAATACTGCTAATAATTTGCACAACAGAAGATTTCATTTTTATGACATTTTTTTTACAGTTATGGGTTGTTGTTGTTTTTACTCATTCATCACCTAGACAGCTTTGGTAGAAAGGTAGATATATAAATATGTTAAATCAGCCAACCAAACAACCAAACAACCAAAGAAATATATACTATCATACTATGGAATAAGCCAGGGCTTTTCAACCAGTGGTACGGGTACCACCTGTGGTACATTGGCACCTGGCAGGTGGTACATGACCATCCTAGAAAAGTAGCGGGGGAGGGCAATAAGCTGAACCAGTGGCAGCACCGCACAAGCCTGAGCGAGAGATGGCTGGAACTGCAGGGCTGTCAGGGCTCAGCGGAAGTGCCAGGATCAGCGCCAGACTCAGCTGGAGCTCGGCACTGATCCCAGCACATCTGCTGAGCCCAGAAGAAGCTCCAAACAGCTGGAATGTTGCAGCATCTCCAGGGTCTTGTGATTTACATTCAGATGCTTGGCAACTGATTCATATTTATGAAAGTCACAGTGTACCAGGGTCATGTGAAGTGACCAAAACCTGTTGCAAACACCCAACAGACAGAGGGGAAATAAAAACCAAACACCACCCCACCCCACCCCACTCCCAATCCTCAACAGAAAAACTCACAACAATGAAAACCTCAGACAGGAGGAAGAGCGCCGCTGGGTGGGCAGGCAGGTGTCTTGCTCGGCTGTGGCTTGTGGGGGGCACTTTTTCAGTGCCACTGTAACTTCGAACAGTCACTAAGTGAACTGTTGTAAGTCGAGGACTACCTGTACTTCATCACTTTTTTCCTTTCATTTTTGGTCATCAAGTTTTTGACACCTTGCTAGGTGACTGGTGGTACTTGGATGTTGCCATATCCTAAAAGTGGTACAATGGGTGAAAAAGTTGAAAAGCCCTGGAATAAGCTGCTTCATAAAGAGGTGAGTGCTTCATCCTTCATCCAACATCTTCACAAAGGCTGGGTGTCCATTCATCAGAGATGTTGACTGAGCGGAGGTTGGGCTACAGTCCTATAAGAACTCCTTCAATTCCATTATTCTTTGATTTATATTCTTTTTTTTGCCATATACAGGCATGAATAGGCTTAGACTTAAACTACAAATTCAAAACATATTTTTCTAAACAAGTGTTCAACAGCAATCATTCTTATTTATTTGTTGGAGATTATATATTCTCTTTCTGTTCCCAAGAATTTGCCAGCCTTTCTTGGGGATGCCTAGCATGCTAAGCACTCTCACAAACACTTTAGAAATATAATATTCATGGACACAAATTTTATTTTCCTTGGATATTAGGAAACAACTAAGGTTCAAAATATCTATTTGCATGTATCTGTATGTGCATGGGCACACATACTATGTTTACATTAGTCCTGAAAGCAGCCCTGGACATTTTACAGTTTCCAGGCCACATCTGGTACTTTGCCTTTGTCAATCGGAAATTAGAAATCAAATGTAAATAAGTGTACAGCATGCATGCAATATATATAGCCATGAGATATCACTGAAAACTGCTGTAGGAAAAGGGACAAAATGTCAATTATTAACTTTATTTACTTGCTGCACTTAAACCTCACTGAGGACATGGAGAGCTCCTACGGAAAAGAAAATAGTTCATACCTGTCACAGAACGAGTCCCCTAATATCTTTAGTATGAAAAAAACAGCTGTTGATCTTTTTGCATATAAACTGAGAGAGATTCAGAAATGACCAGGTAAATTATTTTGCATCCCTGAAATCTTAAACAATTATTTCCTCACTAAAAGCAGGAGAGCTTCTACATTAATCTTTTAGTTTATTCATACAATAAATTGTATTTCATGTTATGTAACAAACTACTTTTTTCCCTGATTTCACAAAAGCTCAGTTCAGAGGAACACATGGTGTGCAGATTATGGCTTCTAGATCATGACTGCAAAAATTCAGATGACTCTAGATTGATGCTTGTCAACTTTAAGAGGTAAAGACTTCAGCTTCCAGAATTGTTGGATGCTGGCTAGGGAATTCTGGGAGTTAAAATTCACACAAAATCAGCATGGTTGGCAAACACTGTTCTAGCAAAGAATTAGAGCAGGGGTGTCAAACTCGATTTCCTTGAAGGCCACATCAGGGTTGTGGTTGACCTTGGGGGGCTGGGGTGGGCGTGGTTGGGATGGACACAATGGAGGTAAGCATGGCCAGGGTGGGCATGGCCAGCTCAACATCTCTCACATTGTGGGGCACCTGTCGGGGGATCTATGGTCTCCAACTGAGGAAGGCGAGACCAGGGTGAGCACCATACCCTTGCCCACCAGAGGAGCCTTGCTGTCCCTCTCAAGCGATGCAGAGGACCCCCAGTGATGCAGGCTGCCCAGAGCCCTGGGCAATGGAGGGCAAGTGCCCACTCCAGCCTTTCCCAAGGGGGCGCTGATTGGCTCTCTCTCTCCTTGGCCAAGTTGCTCATGGTGTGTGCAGGAGGGCAAATCTGTGGGTCAGAGGGAAGCCCACTGCCTCTCCCCACGAGGAGACATGGGTTTGTAACCAAAGCATCCTCAGCGATAGGATGGGGGACCACAAGGAGAGGTCAGATGGAGAGGACAAGGGGATGGTGAAAGATCAGCAGGGCTACTCGTGGCTAAGTGTTTTAAGGCAGGACTTCCCTCAGATCCTTTCTCCCTCTCATTATAACCTTCTTTTCTTTCCCCCTTTTCTTCTTTTTCCTTCCCTCTTCATTTTCCTTTCCTTCTTCTTCCTTCCACTCTTTCCTTCTTTTTGTTTGTCTTTCCTCTTTCCCTTTCTCCTTTCCTGTCCCTTCTTTGGATGCTCAAATGCAAAAGGGAAAAGATTTCTCGATGCCTCCTTGCCTTGTGATCAAATGCCACTTTTGCTACTAGTCTGGGGCCACTTAAAAGACGGAGAAGAAACCAGGCACAGTTTATCCCGTGCTTGCATTTAGTGGGGTCATCCACAAACAGCAGTACAGCAGAACTGTCAAAATGGTGGCTGTGATAGTTGATCAGAGCTTCTCTGTTTTTTACGTGCAACAGATTTAGCATTTAGGAACAGAGGTAAGTTAGTTGTTTTTCTATTAATACATAATCCTTAAAAGAGCTCTCCTACAGGGACCCTGCTATGGTCTAATTCAGACTGGAAATATAGCAAAGGAAAATAATTTTCCCCACTCTGCTTTGTCCTGTTTTCCCCACTGGAAATGGCTGTTTGCAACACACAAGGAAGGATTCCTTTCCTAAGAGCTCATAATTCAAGAATATTGAATGCTGGAGAGATTGCCAGCACTGCTGGTAGCCATGCTGCCACTGGCTGTCGCTATCCCATACAGGCGGGGCCAGTCCCGATGAAAGGGAAGCCTCATGGCTCTGAGGCTAAGTCAGCAAGGTGGCCATGGAGGTGCTGGTGGTGGTGGTGGGGAACTCAGCCTTAGATCCATGGGAGAACCCTGGAATCAGTGAGGAGCTGCTCCACTGCCTCTGCCCTGCCCCCTGGGTGTGCACACTGGAGACAGAGAGCACTGGCATCGTGGGCGACGTCAGCTTGCAGGGCAAGACAGCCAGCAAGGATGCTGGACTCCGTCTGCTTGCCACCTTTTGGGCGTGCACCCAAGGGGCAGGGTGGGGGCACCCATTGCTGGTTCCAGGACTGCCCCATGGATCTAAGCCTGAGCATATTCTGGCTTGGACGGCTGGCACCAGGTTGCAGATCAGTGTCTGGTTGGCCTGGGCTGGGCTGACACAACCACATGGGGGGCC
Organism: Vipera ursinii; assembly: GCF_947247035.1. NCBI lineage: Eukaryota > Metazoa > Chordata > Lepidosauria > Squamata > Viperidae > Vipera > Vipera ursinii. The sequence continues at coordinate 21,442,792 of NC_139515.1, forward strand.
AAATCTGGCCCACGGGCCTTGTGTTAAACATGTCTGAATTAGAGCATGTTGTATGTTTGCTGTCATCTTGTCAGCTGGCTTTTTGCAGGCCAAATCTGGTAGATCTATCTACCAAATTTATGTATAGCATGTATTTCTAAAAGTATAATTAAGCATTACATTTTTCTACATATGTATATGTAAATAGCCAAATTATATGATGTATTAGTGCAATCTTCTATACAATCATAGCTTCTTTACTGCATCTCTCTCTCTCTCTCTCTCTCTCTCTCTCTCTCTCTCTCTCTCTCTCTCTCTCTCTCTGTGTGTGTGTGTGTGTGAGAGAGAGAGAGAGAGAGAGAGAGCGAGAGAGAGAGCCTTGATTGATGATCTAAACAAGAATGAATCTTTGTGCAGTCTAAATCCAGCATTTATGGATGTTCAAGACAAATTCATACACTACAAACAACATTGCAATTCAGCAAAGTATCACGAAATAGTTGCAGAACAGCAACCTTTTTATTCTTCATCTTTCCTAAAATATACTATAGTATGTAATTAAAAGTAAGCCATTTTCTTATCTCTTCCACTTTTTCATAACTAGAGCTGATGTCATTTTTTTTCTCTTTGCTGGAGGATATTTTTAATGTAATTAAGGACAATTTAATTAGTTTAAAATTGATTTAAAGGAAAAATATTGTGTTAGTCAGACTTCTAGGCTAGTTCCTATGTCTCACAAGGCCCACCAGCTGTTAACATTTCTTAGCTTTTCTTCCAGCTTTATAAAATATTAAAGTTTACTATGGGGTTCCTTGCTTCTTAAATGATCAATGTCCCTAATTCCTTACTGTTAATTTCTTTTTTGTTGAAGTTATAAATCATCAAAATTTATGTTTTTGTTTCATTTTAGTGTGTGTGACTATTACATACAGAGAGAGAAAGATGTTATAAAGTATCATTTGTTTTGCATTTTTAAACAAAGAAACCAAATTCCTATACCAGTGTGTTATTTGGAATGTACATTGCTCAGACTGAATACATCTCCTAACTTTACAATAGGATTGCATATGAAAACTAACAGAACTGTGCAATACTTTGGTTTTCATTAGAATAAAATGCTTTGAAGCAAGTGGGATCTCAAATGCAAATGCTACTGTCTCTGAACCATTAAAGCAGCCACACCTTTCCAAATCAAATTAAAGTACTTCACAGCCCTAAAACCTAATATGTCCCTCACTTCCTCGTCTCAATTATATCTGTATGCATCATCCATGGCTTAAACATTAAGCAAAAGAAGCACATGCTTAAGGTACCAAGGAAATGGGGAGTACAGAGTATTTTCCCCTATTATCATGCATTTAACCCTTTCAGTACTGTGCTTAACTTTGGTTTTCAGCACTTATTCAGTGTAAATGTTTTTGTGAGTTAAGCAACGGTAGGAACAACTGAGTGGCATCATATTTGGGCTGCGCTTAGTGCATTAATTGGCCTTAATCTGGCCCTGGTACTCCTACTCTGAAGCAGCTAGTTGTAAGATTACTGAAACATCAGTATCTATTCACTGTTTCCTATAGTAAATGAGTTTGATGATACCTGATTACATGTGATATTTTTCCACTGGTAAAATCAAATTTGATCATGTAATGCCTTGGGTTTGCCAATAAGCAATAGTGTTAGCAGCTTTACAAACATCACCTCCCCGGGTGGTAGAAGAATCCCATTTATCTTATTCTAAAGTTCTTCACCCTTTATTATGTATGCATTTGTTTGTGTGTCTTAGATTTGCTTTTCATTAAATCTTTTTTTTTATTGAAAAGTTTTAACATACAATTTTTCCCTTAAAAAAATCCCCCCTCCCCCTCCCTTCTCCCTCCCCCCTTCCTCTCCCCCCTCCCCCCCTCCCCCCCGACTTCCCAGAGCTAAATACAAGGTATATATAAAAAAAAAATCATAAACAACCATATACTAACAACCATAAACTCTAAAATCTATCACTCTCTAGCTTATATAGGATAAAACAAACCTTAGTAATATTAAATATATATAAAAAAAACTAAGATAGAAAAAGAAAAAAAGAAAGAAGACTTATTCAAATACTACATGAAACTTCTTAACCCTATACTTATTCTAGATAAACTCAATCCATTTTCTCCCTTCCATAATATAGCGTTCTTGCAAGTAATCTTTCAAATAGGCCGAAATCTTCGCCATCTCTGCCAGGTCAGAAACCTTTAAAGTCCACTCTTCTATGGTCGGCAGTTCCTCTTTCTTCCAGTACTGACCTATCAAAAGTCTTGCTGCCGTAATTAAATTCAACATCAACTTAGTGTCCACAACTGTAGCATCTGTAATTATTCCCAACAAAAAAAAAAGTTGCGGACAAAACTTTAACCTCCGTTTAAAAATCTTCTGTATGTTCCACCAGACTTTTATCCAAAAAACCTTAACCTTTTTACAAGTCCACCATATATGAAAATATATTACGTCTTCATCACCGCACCTCCAACAATTAGGCTAATAATTCAGATACATACTTAGTTTTTTAAGATCTAAATGCCATCTATAAAAACATTTTGTAAAAATTCTCTCTTAGATTTCAAGCTTGTGTAAATTTTACATTCCTCACCCCAATCTTTTCCCACCTCCCACTGCTTGGCTGTAAGTACGTTGTGAAAGTTCCATAGACTTCTGCTGATCTTTTTTTTTTTTTATTGAAAAGTTTTAAAAATACAGTTTTCCTTTAAAAAACCCCCTTCCCCCTCCCTCCTCCCCTCCCTACCTCCCCCCTTCCCCCCCCTCCCCCCCTCCCTCCTCCCCCCCACCTCCCCCCAACCCCCCTCCCCCCCCGGACTTCCCAGAGCTAAATACAAGGTATATATATATAAAAAAGCAATCATAAACAACCATATACTAACAACTATAAATTCTAAAATCCATCACTCTCTAACTTATATAGGATCAAACAAAACTTAGCATTATTAAATATATATAGAAGACAAAATAAAAAAAGAAAAAAGAAAACAAAAGAAGACTTATTCAAATGCTAGATAAAACTTCTTGACCCTATACTTATTCTGGATAAACTCAATCCATTTTCTCCATTCCATAATATAATGTTCTTGCGAGTAATCTTTCAAATAGGTCAATCTTTTGATAGGTCAATATTGGAAGAAAGAGGAACTGCCGACTATACAAGAGTGGATTTTAAAGGTTTCCGACTTGGCAGAGATGGCGAAGATTTCGGCCTATTTGAAAGACTTCTGCTGATCTTGTTCTTTTATCTTTTTTGATCGTTTTAAAGCAGCACGCGTCACCCTCTGTTCTCTGGGATCATCCAAAGAAGTTGTAACTTGATCTCCTCCAGCATCATTCTCCTCTGTCTGTCCATCTTCAGCCTCTTGATGTTGTCCTTCTCCAGATCCCTTTGCAGCTTCCAGAAGTGTTAATGGGGTTGCTTTTAAAACATTATTGTAAAAATCACACGCTTGCATCACAGTAACCAGACGGTACCTTTTACCTTCATGCATCGCCATCAACCCAGCTGGGATCTCCCATCTGAACCTTATATCTCGTTGCTTGAGCTCTTGCACAAGAAATGTAAAATCCTTCCTTCTCCTTAAAATCTTTGGAGGAATTTCTTTTAGAACCAGAACTTCTTGATCAGCAATCACAACTTTAGTATCATAGGCAGCTTGTATAACTTCATCTCTGATTTCCCTTTTTGCAAAATAAACCACCACATCTCTAGGCAACTTTCTCTGTCTAGCAATCCATGAGTTCACATGAAACACTTTATCCATGCCTCCTTTTATTTTGGATGCTGGCTGATTCAATACCACTTCGAGAGCCTCAGAAACCAGCTGCTTTAGATCTTCCTTAATATTCTCCTTTAAACCTCTGATTCTAATGGCAAACTGCATCTGGAAATATTGAGCAAGACTCAATTCTTTATCCATTTTGTCTCTTAAATCTTCATTCTCCAATACTTTTGCTTCTAATATGGCATTCTTTTGAGTCAAATCTTCCACTTTTTCATCCAAATCTTCCACACATTCAGCCACTTTATACACTGAAGACAAAATGTCTACCTTCATCACACTGAACTTCTGTTCCATCCTCTCCTCCATTCTCTCCTCCAACTTCTCCAATTTCTCCTCCATCTGTGCAAATTTATCACCCATTGATTCCAAAATTACCTGGGTATGTTTTTCAAGAGCATCTTGTAAATCCTTCGTTGTCAATACATCAGGAGGATGCAATGCCTGCAATGATGATTGTTGCACCGGAGAAGTTCCAGCACTCCAAAGAGTTTTAGGGGGAGGTTTAGCCGCCATCTTTTACTTTCAATTGTGACGCACTTTCACTTTAAGTTTAAAAAGTCCATCAAGCTCGAGAGTAAAATAAAATAATCCTCTTCACCTTTTCCTCTTGTACCGCTCTGCCTGCTCTTTTTATTCCATAGTCCTTCCTTCAGGCAGGGGTGGTCGCAGACGCCTGGCTCTGCTCCAAGAAATCAGGAGCAGAGGCGCTGGCCAGCTGGGAGCGACCCAGGCTACGGGGGAGTTCAATCCTTCAGCCGCCCAAGCTACAAGCTCAGGCGGCCCCGGAGAACTCAACCCCTACCTGGGGCCTCACCCCCTCCTCTTCTCCCGAGGAGGGGGCTTCAAATTCGCCCGAACAGCTGATCGGCGCTGTTTCGGGCGAAAATTACTCAGCTGAGCCGCGGGCAGCCCGGGAGGGCTGTCTCCGGCGCCGCGCAGCCACCGGAAGTCGCTTTTCATTAAATCTTGAAGAGCTTTCCATTAAAAACATTTACAACACAGAAGAAAAAAAAATACAGAAATACAAGGAATAATAAATTATCAGCAAGAACTGGCAAAAAGGCATGGAAGAAATGAAGAGAACTTCCAGGAAAATGAGAGGATTTTTAATTAATTAATTTTACAAAGAAAAGGATTACTACTGGAGACCTAAATAATCACTATGTCATATTAGACCACAGCAGTAAATATCCTTGGCATCCTAGCAAAGTGAATATAATCAGTCTGTAGTAGAATCAAGACAGCATTCTCTATAGAAGTTGAATGGGTGGTAAGGCTCCGTTGATGGCAGTCGTTCTGGCCATCAGCCCCGCTGTTCTCCATAGAGCCGCTAAAAACAGCGACGATCAGCTGTTTAGCGGCTCGGAAACCCACTTCTCGGGAGAAGAGGAGGGGGTGAGCGCTTAGGTAGGGGTAGAGCTCCCCTAGGTCACCAGAGTTTAAACTCTGGTGGTTGAAGGGTGTGAGCCCCCCCCGAAGCCTGAGGAACTGCCTACTATAGAAGAGTGTACTTTAAAAGTTTCTAACTTGGCGGAAATGGCAAAGATTTCAGCATATTTGAAAGAACAATCACAACAGAGATATATTGTGGAATGGAGAAGATGGATCGAGTATATTCAGAATAAATATGCGACTAAAAAGTTTCATTTAGCATTTGAATAAGTAGTGGTTTTATAAGATGTATTATTAGTTATTTGTTATTTGTTAGTAATATAGTTATGTTTATGGAGAGTTAAAGTGCGATAGAATTTAATGTTTTATTTTTGTTGTTAGCATATTTTAGCTTAAGTTTGTGAGTTTATACCCTGTATTCAGCTCTGGGAAGTCGGGCAGGGGGGAGGGGAGGGGAAGGTTGGGGGGACGGGAGGGGGAGGGAGGGAGTTTTTTCTATTTAAAAAATGTACTGTAAAACTTTTCAATAAAAAAAAGAAGTTGAAGATCAGCCAGGTCTCTATGGAAGCAAGCAGCTCCACAGATAAATGGCCTCGAGCTGTTTAGGGCCAAGAGCAACAATCTAAAAACAATGCAGAGCTTTCAAGACAAAAAGTTACAAATTTGCAGTAAGAAGTCCTGGTAAATAACTTAACAATAGTTGCACCAGCCAAATCACTTTCAGGAGTGCCCCAGATAAAGCATTTTACAGTAATCCAATGTAATTAATCTGAGTATCAAGGCAAAATATTTCAGAATGAGCCCTGAATTACTCAGGAGGTTTAAGGAGTGAAATAAATAGGCAAGATTTAAGATACTCATTTTGCTGCTTCCAATATCCCAAACCTCAATAAATACAACCCAATCCCCCCCAAAAATAAACAAAACAGAATCTGTTACATTCAGTTTCCAGCTGACATTTTTTTATAGCTCTGTTCTAGGCAAATGTAATCAGAAGACAAACACAGAAATGAGTCATTTTTTAAAAAAATCAACTTTCTTACATTTCAACAAGATATAAAATACAAAAAGGGAAAAAGCGAAACATTTTGGCAGGAGAGGATAAATAAGGGAAACAAGTTTAAAAGTGTCAAGAAAAAACAAAGGAAGTGAAGGGATTCAGACTTTCCTCAGTTTAGGTTCAAAGGCAGAGATGAGTCATAATGCTGACAGCCTTTAGGCTAAACCAGGGGTAGGCAACCTTGGCTCTTTTATGGAATTCTGGGAGTTGAAGTCCATGAGTCATAAAAGAGCCAAGGTTGCCTACCCCTGGGCTAAACCCTAACTTGTAAATTTGTTTATTATTTATCCATTAAAATTCTTATTGTCATCAATTTCATCAAAGTGTGCCAACATTTATGGAGCTTTCTTTGGTTTTACTTAGCCAGGATTCACAAGATTCACAGGGTATTTTGTGTTTTGAGTTTGAGACTTTTTCTCTTGACAAATGTTTTAAAAGGCATGAATCTGTAAATTCTCAACCATAGATCCTCCCTGAAATCTTGCAAAGCTGCATGAGAACAATTATGTTTTTCTATTGCCCTTCATTAACATACCTTTTATATATCACAGCCTTGAGCCATGTTCTTCTCCATGATATTAACCTGCTTGACATAACAGAGATTTGTTCCATTAAAGCAATTAAAATAGTTAATTATAATCTCTATCCCAAACCAAAATAAACTTCAGGCACAAGTAAAACATGTTATGTTCTATTGATCTCAACAGGAGAGTTAAGGCCATGTTCAGTGGTGCCTGAATTTCTTAAATTTGAATGGATTTCTGTGTTCTTTCACATTAGAACTATCATCCCCAAGAATCTGGCTTTGAAAAAAACCCTGATATTAAAACTGATACTTAAATAGAATTTTAGTTATGAAAATAGACGTGGTTTTAAATTTCTAGTGATTCTATTACCAAACAAGTAAGTGAACAAACTATATCCTTTAGGGCAGGGGTGTCAAACTCAATTTCATTGAAGGCCGCATCAGCATTGCGGTTGCCCTCAGGGGGCCGGGTGGGTATGGCCAGGGTGGGCGTGGCCTACTGGGTGGGCGTGGCTAGAGTGCGTATGGCCTACTGGGTGGGCATGGCCAGCTCTACATCATTGGCATCAAAGGTGCCTATGGGGGCCTGGGCTGGAGTGGGACAGATCTGAGGGTCTCTGGCAGAAGGAGGGTCTCTGGGCCAGGGCCAAGGCAGTCGGGGCCGTTCCCTCACTGTTTCCAGGATGGTTTCGTGGGCCGCATGAAACCACTGCGCGGGCCGGATCCGGCCCCCGGGCCTTGTGTTTGACATGTCTGCTTTAGGGGCTGAAATTATAAGGTACTACTAATTTATTACATTTTCCTACTGGAATGTTCTTACTAAAAATCTCATGCCACAAGTATCAATTATAATAATTGATGAACCACTGGATTGCATAGACATTTTAATAATTACATATGTGGCACCATTTTGATCTTCATTATCTTGTAGACAGTAGAGCTGTATCTGTAAAGGGATAAATAATTCATTTATTCTAAACTATTTTTATTAAATTTCCAGGATATGCATCATCCTGGATCATTTGTGCAGTGGAAAATTATTTGATTAGATTTTCCTTCCTTCCTTCCTTCCTTCCTTCCTCTATGGCTTCAGTTTCAGAATACAGGCTATTTTATTTTAGTGAAGTGTTTAAACATTGTTACTACTGAAACAGCTGAAGCTTTAGTATAAAAAGATATACAGAAATAGCTTCATAAGAAAAAAATTACAACAGAATGCAATTATTATACCCAAAGATAGATGTACACAAATGCTGGGCCATTGTTCATTTTAACATAAGGCTATTGGGAAGACAAGATAAGATTAATTGAATCATTTGCAAGTTGACAATAGGATGACACAGCTAAACTAATTAGGCAAATACCAAACAGCAACTAGAAGATAATTAGCAAGTGTATTAATTTAGCAAAGGAGAGATCGCATTTAAACAAGGACATTGATGTTGCTCTAGCATATAGCTGGAAACACTTTTTCAGGTTTTAAATTAATGATTCCTTACATTGCTGATGGACTTGATCCCAGATCTAATGGATACTGTAACACATCCAAAATGCATTTGGCATGTTCATCCAACCAACATTAAGCATCTTCAGATTCCACTGATGCAATTAAAGATGTTGAAACACATGTCCAATTCCTGTTAAATTAAATAGGATTTGAGTGTTTAACTGAATGATATATACTGGGAAGTTTTTTAGGTAGAACTTTGCATGTGCTGTGGATATATAAACCAGAATGATTTTGCACACTGGCTATAATCCATGCATATAATGCATTCATCAAAACTAGGGTGCCTGAAATACACAAAGAAAATTAAGACATAATAAACTAAAATGCAAATTTGATTATCCACTACCTGTGCCCAACATTTAATATAATCTTTGCAGTTTCATATGTAGAGTGATGTTCAACAGAGTGTTGCGATGAGTGATTGATCAGGGTTCTGGCCTCAACTCTTAGAGCCCCGTAACAGGGGTGAGAATTTAGAGGGACCCTCGCAAGGGTGAACACCTTGAATATGGAAGGATCTTGCCCTTTGCCACCGACCCAGTGTGCCGGACGTTCCAACGGTCACACTTGGGAACTGCGATAGCTCAGAGACAGACTCCTAGGACAAACTGAGGCACCAACACAAGTTTGTTCAAGGTGAGAGAGCACAGAGTGCCCGGGGTGGATGGTCTGCCCCCGAACAGCTCCGCACACCCTATTTTTATTAGGCTGTTTCATTAGGGAGGGGGAAACACACTCATGAGGGAGCAACAAAGGAAAACATAACTCATTGTATACAACTGCTAATGAAGAGAGCAAAGGTCATCACAGGAAACAATAAAGCATAGCTTATCATTTACAAATGCTAACAGAGAAGACAAGAGTTGTAAAGCAAGGACAAATACAGGAGACAAGTCTTGTTATAAATGAAGCAGGAGACAAAGGTTTATCTCTAAAGACAGGATAAATGGAGCAGGCAGAGGTTTATCACCAGAGGCAGGAATGGAATGCAGGAATGTGACTTTGCAAATGGGGGGAAGGCAGAAGTGTTATCACTAGAGACAGGAAGGGAGAACTTTGTAACTTTTAATATAGGAATCAAAAAAGGTCTTTTGGGATATAGGAATCAAAAAGGTCTTTTGGGAGTCTGGGATATCTACAACAGAGTTTCTCCAGTAGTTATCCTACAAATATTGTCATACCTATTTACAGAGTGGCCATTCTCAAGAAATTACCACCCATAATATTTACCTTTAATTTTAATCTGATCTCACTAATTTACTTCCACCACTAGTTACTGCACATTCACACGTATTGGCTAAGTTCACACAACAGAGTAGACTAAGCTAAAAAGTTACTGTTTATAGTTCAGTATGTTGTAGGTTCACACCTGCTCTTTTAGAATCTTATTAAACCATCATGTCATAAGCAGATCCTACCATGTAATATAGCTAATGTATTATCAACTTGGATTATTCTATGTGTTTCTGATGGTTTGCCTAGATTTATGTAAGAATGCTCAACTTTAAACCCAATTCAACTATAACAATCATTGAATGACTTTATTTTGTTGTTGTTGTTAGTTGCGAAGTTGTGTCTGACCCATTGCGACCCCATGGACAATGTTCCTCCAGGCCTTCCTGTCCTCTACCATCTTCTGGAGTCCATTTAAGCTCACGCCTACTGGTTCAGTGACTCCATCCAGCCACCTCATTCTCTGTCGTCCCATTCTTCTCTTGCCCTCAAACTTTCCCAACATTAGGCTCTTCTCCAGTGAGTCATTCCTTCTCATTAGGTGGCCAAAGTATTTGAGTTTCAACTTCAGGATCTGGCCTTCTAAAGATCAGTCAGGGTTGATCTCATCTAGGATTCACCGGTTTGATCGCCTTGCAGTCCAAGGAACTCGCAGGAGTCTTCTCCAGCACCATAGTTCAAAGGCTTCAATTCTTTGGTGCTCAGCCTTTTTTATGGTCCAACTTTCACAGCCATACATTGCAACTGGAAAGACCATAGCCTTGACTGTACACACTTTTGTCACTACCTCCATTTCTTTCCCATCTATTTGCCAGGAATTGAGAGGGCCGGATGCCATGATCTTGGTTTTCTTAATGTTAAGTTTCAAGCCAACTTTTGCACTCTCCTTTACTAGCAACAAGAGGCTCTTTAGTTCCTCTTCACTTTCTACCATTAGAATGGTATCATCTGCATATCTTAGGTTGTTGATATTTCTCCCAGCAATCTTATTTCCAACTTTGGATTCATTTAGCCCTGCCTTTCTCATGATGTGCTCTGCATATAAGTTAAATAGGCATGGTGACAGTATACAGCCTTGCCGGACTCCTTTCCCAATTTTTAACCAATCAGTGGTTCCGTGTCCAGTTCTCACTGTTGCTTCTTGACCCACATATAGGCTTCTCAAGAGACAAATAAGATGGTCTGGTACTTCCATCTCTTTAAGAACTTGCCACAGTTTGTTGTTATCCACACAATCAAAAGATTTAGCATAGTCAATGAAGCAGAAGTAGATGTTTTTCTGGAACTCCCTAGCTTTCTCCATGATCCAGCGTATGTTGGCAATTTGATCTCTAGTTCCTCTGCCTCTTCAAAATCCTGTCTGTACTTCTGGTAGTTCTTGATCCACATACTACTGGAGTCTAGCTTGTAGGATTTTAAGCATGACTTTACTAGCATGCGAAATGAGTGCAATGGTGTGATAGTTTGAACATTCTTTGGCACTGCCTTTTTTTGGAATTGGAATGTAAACTGATCTTTTCCAATCCTGTGGCCACTGTTGAGCTTTCCAAATTTGCTGGCAAATTGAGTGTAGCACTTTTACTGCATTGTCTTTTAAGATTTTGAATAGCTCAACTGGAATACTGTCACCACCACTAGCTATGTTGTTGCTCAGCTTTCCTAAGGCCCACTTCACTAATGAATGACTTTATTAGTGCATCATATTTGAGGTTAACTTCTTAATATGTGCTCTATTTCTAATAATATTTTCTTCCAAAAGAACAAATGACAATACCACAGGGCACACATTAATAGTTTAACAATTTAAGCTCTGCCTTTTCACTTCAAGAGGAATACCGTATGAGTTACCTGCAGCAAATATAGTACTAAATCTTGTGGCACCTTAAAGACTAAGCAGTTTATAATTGAAAATGCTTTCATGGATCACAATGCATTACATCTGAAGATATGTGGGCTGGTCCACAAAAGCTCACAGTGGTAATTTGGTTAAAGGCCCATACATTTTTTTTGGCTGGTCCTTTAAGGAATTATGAAGCTTGAATTAGATGTATAAATCATCTGCAATGAATATTTTCCTACCAGGTACATTTAAATCCACTCAGCAGGGAAAATACAGATGAAGGTAAATTTTAAAAAATCTCAAAGCTAAGTATTTTCAAGGACTTTCTAGGTGTAAAGTCCAATACTATCTTGCAAATATCAGACAAGTCTATTTCTCTTATTACTACTTAGGACAAACAGTATAAAACTGTTTGCTTGTTTGCTTATTTAACAAATAAATGTCACTCACTCCCAACAGCTCTGGCTAGCTTAGTGTGAGTGAGTGAGTGACTCTGTGTGTGTGTGTGTGTGTGTGTGTGTAGATATACAGTATACATATCTCTATCTCTCTATCTCTGTCTCTATCTCTATATCTATCTCTCTATCTCTCTATCTATATCTCTATATATGCAAACTTTTAAAAACTAGCAGCATAAAGCTTTTAAAAATTCTAGAAAGGCATGGGTAAAAATGCAAAATTTAAACTGGATTTTAGGAACACCATAAATATTATTGTTGTAAGCCACCTACAGTAATCCCATAGTGACCTAGACAGCAAATAAATTTAACAAATAAATCAATAAATAAAACCTACTTTACCATTTCAGCATATTTACTGAACACTCCTCATGGAAACACTTCTTTGGAATACATCTTAAAATGATTAAACATTTTCCTGCAAATATTTCCTTCATTCTTAAATATTTGCTTTTGGCTTTTATAAAGTACTCTCAATAAAATGGGTAACACATTGTGTCAATTTTAGGAGAATGTGATCTTTATCAAAATGAAATTGAAGTTATCACTAATTGGATTGATGCAAAGTAGATATGTCTCTAAGACAAATATATGGAAACTCAACAACTTCTGATATTAGCAATTCTTTACTGTAATACATTGATTTCCAAATATTACATTTTAGGTGCTTATTTGACAAGATTTTAATTTTTATTGTACATCAGTCTATACTAAAAGAAACATACCAGGCAGAAACAAATATATCCCTCAAATCTGTACATTTTCATTTGGAGGGTATTCTTTGCTATTTGCTGGAACTTAACATCTTGTCCTGGAGAAAGTAGGACAATCTCTAAATTTTGTATAATTTAATATACATTTTAAAATTATTTACATTTAAATATAATAAAAATGATTATTCATACACTTTTTCCTTTCTATTATTCCATAGATAATGGTAATATGAGAAATCAGCATAATCTTTTAACTGTTGTTGATTCAGGGCTATTATACTTTCAGGGGCAAAGAACATATGGTCTTGAATCCATATACTGCTCCTGAGAGGCATGATTCACTTGTTGCATTAAACTCTGATTTCATTCACCTAATTTATTGCATAACCCACAATTGGCTCTTTAAATGTCTAGTGAAAGCATAAAATATAGTGAGGGATATAAGCAGATGCAAAACAGACAAAGTACTTCTGAGAAAGCTTTTATGCTCGTTCTGCACACTTTGGAGCATCTTTAAACAAGTCTTTTTTTTCCTGGAGCCACATTGTAGTCATATAATTCTAGGAAAAGTCTAAGTGAGGATTATAATCATATGACTGCAGAGACACTGAGCATGGCCAGAATTTCAAGAACCAGTCATAAAAACCACTTGTTCAACACCCTAACTTTGAAACATAATGGTTCTTGGCCATTACCTCTGGACTACCTGTATCCCAATTTGCAGTTAAAAGAAATCAGAGAAGCTGCTGTGTACCAATGTAGAAATTGTTGTACATGTGTGCATGCAAAATAGATAGCTAGATAGCTGGATAATATTTATATTGAGGGTGAAGATTTGTTCCCTGAGCTTGTGGGTTGGTTTCTGAACTTTTCATTACTAGGCTAGGTAACATCTTCAACAGAGTTTAGGGGATGTCAGTGCCAGTGTTCTTCTGTTAATAAGGGCTTCAGGTGTGGGTGTGTCAAATGAGGGTCTGTGGTGAGTCTTCTGATGAGTCCGGTGTGAGTCATCAGTGAGAGGTTTGTGATGGGGAGGTTACCTTAAGTCAGAGTCATTGGGAGTTAAACTCCTGGGGGGGGCTTGTGTAGGTTGGTTGAGGGTTGGTGCCTTCCTGGTTGGCTATGTGGTTGATTTGGATTCTGGGGGGTTCATAGGCTGGTTGTAGGTCAATGTGTCTGTTGATGGAATTGCTTGTGGAGTGCCAAGCTTCAATGAACTCACAAGCATGGTGGCTGGTAGCGTGGCCAATTATTTTTGTGTTGCTTCAATTGAACTGGTGCTATTTGGTGTTGGTGTATGTAGAAATTAAGGATCTGGGATCATTGCATTTGATTGCCAGCCACTGTTCATGGATCCTGATTTTTTAATTGATGTGATGTTTGTCCCACATAGAACTGGTTGCAATGGTTACAGTTGATTTTTTAGATTATATTGTTTCTTTCATCCTTCTGTATCTTGACTATCGTTCTGGATAATTCCTGGTGGAGTGGGGCTGTGGGTTTGTGGGCTATTGCTAGTCCTAGGGGTTGGAGAATTCTGGTTGTCATTTCCAACATCCCCTTTTTATATGGTAAGTTAGTTTTTGTGTGGTGGTTGGCTGTGTGGTGTGTTGTGGTTTGGGTGCTGTGTGTCAGAATAAAAAGGGGTTTTTGGATAGCTGTTACAGAGAAAGACATCAAGCAGCCATTTCTCTTCTGCTTTTCTTAGTGTTGTGGTGCTACAGTGTGTCTAGAGGGTCTGGACCCAGCTTCTTTTGTGTGTGGTGGACCAGTTGCTTGTGAAGCTGAGGATATGGTCCATGTGCATGTTCAGTAGAGGCAGATTTCCAGTTCTGTGTTGTCTAGTCTCCTTATGTCAATGTCGAGGAATGGGAGTCTCTTGTCTGTTTCAACTTCACACGTGAATTTGATCCCAGGGAATATGTTATTGAGTAGGTGTGTTCTGTACCAGCCTGCTACCGGCCCTACAGAAAAGGCAGGGACAACCCCTTTTACAAGAAGGCAAGAGGCTGGAACTAAGCCTACCAAATTTATGGATACAAAAGCAAACAAGACACGAACCATGAAACAGGAGCTATTCAAGCGGTTGCCTTCAGCAAACCAGCCCTCCCACTCATTCCCCTTTTATACAGTTCAGGGCGTGGCTTCTCTCTGCCTCCTTCCGAGGTGCCCCATTGCCTTCCTCTGTTTACTCCTGATTGACTGTCTCCTGCGTCGGGCATCCTTGAACAGGGCCAGCTGTGGGTTATCTTCATCCACGCTGTCAGGCTCACACAGCTGGGTCTCCGTCATGACCAGGTGGGAGGGGCCTGGCTGAGGGCTCTCATCAGCAAGATCTTCAACCCCCTCAGCAAGCTCTTCAACAACCCCCTCCTCCTCTGAGTCGTCCGACCCAACTGCCGAACCCACAGGCTGACCCTGAATCACAACAAGGTGGTGTGTTTCTTCAATTTGATGATGACAAAGATGTCATCGACATAGTGTGTCCAGAATTTTGGTTTGATGGTGGGTAGAACTATAGATTTGAGTCTTTGCATGACGGTTTCTGCTATTAGGCCTGATATGGATGGTCCCATCAGGGTACTTTCTTGTTAGATTTTCCCATTGAATTTGAAGTATGTGTTGAGGCATAGGTCCAGGAGTTTCATGATGGTTTCTGTGGACATGGAGTGGTTTGTAGTGGCATCATCTTTGTGGGTATGGTGTTTAGTGAGTAGGTGGTATATTGTTTGTTTAGCCAGGTTGATATCAATCAAGGTGAAGAGAGTGGTGATCCAATGACTCTTACCTGAGGTAACTTCCCCATCACAAGCATCTCACTGATGACTCACACCTCAGAAGACCCACCACAAAACCCTCACTTGACAAACCCACACCTAAAGCCCTTATAAACAGAACACTAATACTGACACAGATATCCCCTAAACTCTGCCAAAGACGTTACCCAG
This sequence comes from Vipera ursinii, assembly GCF_947247035.1. Classification (NCBI taxonomy): domain Eukaryota; kingdom Metazoa; phylum Chordata; class Lepidosauria; order Squamata; family Viperidae; genus Vipera; species Vipera ursinii. Next base: position 21,458,272 of record NC_139515.1, read on the forward strand.
CCTGGTAATGAAATGTTCAGAAACCAACCCACAAGCTAAGAAAATGAACCTTCACCCTCATCCTATGCTCGAGCTACAGATAGTCACCACTATTGCAAATATATTGGCGAACAAATGAGTGCGCTGCACAGAACTTGTTAATAGTGGAAGAAGTTTAAAATAGGTCAATGAGAGAGCATTGTATTTTTATAAACATACCATATTTTATCCACACCATCTAGATGGACATATTTTATTGATTGAACTTCTCAGAATGTGCATATTCTGCTTCATGTAATTACTGAATACATAAAGAGTTTGTTTAAGCATACAATCTACTACACAAGATTGAAAACTAAGATGTAGTTGATTGTTATGTGATTGATTGATTTAAATGAACACATGCTACCCAATCCTATCCTTTTTTGCTCAGAAATAAATCATACAGAATTCAATGGAATAGGTTTCCAGTGTGAAAACCTACTTTTTTAAATACCATCTCTTTAGGCTCTTTTCCCATTTTCTTCAGGCTTCAATGATTGCAGTACTGTTTTACATAATCCATCTGACAAGCCCCAATTTCGATTTAATGTCTGAAATATTTAAGTAGCCAAAGCGCAGAATGTTTATTGAAATGTTAATGCTACATTATTATTTTTGCTTTTAGTTCCTTGTTTTTCTTACCTTCCTTTTGTTCCACTTTTGCATAAATTTGAGATTTTTAAAAAAGTCTACATGAAATCATAATGAATATTTGAATGCAAGCTTGTCTTTATACTTTATACTGTATTTATGTTTCAATTTTTTTGCTAGGATTCAAATGATTATGCACTTATTTCCTCAATGCATGTATCTTTAAGGCTTTGGAAAGAAAACTTGTATTGCAAAATGTTGAAAAGAACTTTGTTTCACTATATATATATATAGTTTGCTGTGAAATAAAACATTGTTAAGTTCCAAGATTTTATTATGTCATATCTTTAAGTATTTTTAAGTTGAAGTATTTTATATGATTTTGTCTTCAATAAATGGAAACCTTCCAATTTTATAATTCTCCACTTATTCAGGACAGACCCAAATTCCTCCTACATAACTACACTGGAATGATTTATTTAAAAATTGAAAGAATTACTCTACCCATTCATCTTTAAAACACAGTTGTTTCTTGATTTTAATAGCAAAACAGGTCTAGCAAGTGTCCTATTATTGTCCCCAGAAGACTAAACTTATAATACTTTAAGTGTAAAAAGGCCCATATTCCAAATTATAAACTATTCCACAGGATCCTTAATATAATTTTCATCATGCAAAAAATAGTTTCTAAAGGATATCCAATACTTAATTGAAATAATCTCTGCAGTCAACTTTTTTAATTCCCCAAATATAGTCAATACTTTCCTCTATGCCACAGATAACAGAGTCCTAGAGTAATTCTTTCAATTTTTAAATAAATCATTCCAGTGTAGTTATGTAGGAGGAATTTGGGTCTGTCCTGAATAAGTGGAGAAGGTCCATGGTCTATAAGTCTGACCATCTGTGTTCTAGATCGAGCTTCACTTGGTCCTCAAATGCCTTCCAGTGATTTATATGGTGGTAAATAGGTCTTAGAAAAAAGGGTTGATTCTACCCATCCAAATAAGTCAATGGATCTAACAGAACTGGACAGTTTTCATCTAGTCTCCATCTGAAGGCAAGAGAAAGCAGTCAAATTGTGGTTTTAAAGGATCATAGAAAGAAGAGATAATTTGGACACCTTTCAGTTGAGTTCCAAGCTGGGACATAGTACCAAGATGGCAGTAGTTATGTTTTCTGGTGGCTTAAGTGTAATCAGGATGGTAGGAGTACATTCCTCCTGACTCTTTTTGATATTTCAGTGGCCTTTACAACCAACTGCCATGAGATCTTTCTGGACTGGCTCAGGTGATTTGACTTTTCTCACTTTTCTCCAGTGGGTTTTGTGGGAGCAAAATGTTTGCTTATTTTTTATAGGTGTTTATATTGTTTATTTTTATTAGTGTACACTGCCCATAATCATAAATTGTGAGGGAGCAGCTTTATAAATTTCAAAACAAACAAACATATTAAAATTATTCTTTGCAGCTTGCAGCTAATGTCACCATTGATTATGAAGTCCATTCCGTTATCCAGTCAAGATGCATGGCATGCCTCATTGCATATTTCTGAACTACATTATATAATGCTTCATACAGAATGTAGGTATGTGATCAGGATTTGATTTGTTCAAATTGTTCAGAAACTGAAAAACATTGAATTGGCTTTAGATTCTGCTTGCGGTCTTCCTGAAGGCAAATACTTGGGTACTGAAAGAAAAATAACTAAAGAAATATTCCTTTGATCAGATTCAGTAGTGCTTTCCTTACACTAAAAGTTAATGGGATAGAAATAAGGGTAGCCTTTCCCATAAAGGGTCACATAAAGAAGTCAAAACTATTCCTGTAGAAAAATCAACTTTATAAACAATAGGCAAGCATTAGGTCTATCTCCCCAAAGTCCATACTCTGCTAAGTATTCTATGTCAATTGCCTTATAAAAAACCTTGAATCTGAGTGATGCTTATGAATGGGTAATGCATAGTTAACTAAAATGAAAAATAGATTTTATTGTCCAGGTGTCTGTACATAAATGTGTGCACCTGCTTTTTTGACATGTGTCACTCAAGATCATAGAACAAACTGACATCAGTATCAAAGCAGAAATTATTTTCCTCTTCTCAAAGGGGGAGAAAAGCTATTCTATCTTTTCATTTGTGTTTCAAGAATACTTTAAATAGAGTGAAAATGTTTGTATGTCAGAGAGAGAGAGAGAGAGAGAGAGAGAGAGAGAGAGAGAGAGAGAGAGAGAGAGAGAGAGAGAGAGAGAGAAATAAAGCAATCAATCAATCACCATCAAATGTCTTTTATACCATGGACAAGCAATGGATTAAGGTAGAAATAGACTAAAAAGTTATTAATCCAACAATTTGATAATTTGATAATCTTATGAGCAATGCCACTTTTAAAAATCTTCATTTTTAAATAAGTATATGCAGAAAGCAATAGGAAAACAAAGGAAAGCACGAAAAGCTCACAGAACAATACAACTCTAATGTTACAAACACATTCATATCATACAATTAAATTACTTGTATTTATGTATTTATTAACAAAAAAGTGATTGGAAATTAAATTATAAATTAATACATTCAGTCAAACCAATCTGTCAAATGGAACTCCCAGGGGATAAAGTACTTTCTTTAAATATATGATTTTTTTTTGTTTCTTCAGATTGTTGTACAAGAGACAGAAAAGGTACTTAACAATCCTTTCACAAACTGGACAATATCAATTTTCTTTGATCTCTTGTTAGTTTCCAAATCAGCATTATAGAATTCAAAATATAAACATCCACAAGAACTAATAAATTTTCTGGAATGAAATTAAGATGAGGCATAACTTTTGTTCAACCAGGCTGCTATGGGATTTGATAACTGCAGATATTCATTGTCCCTTGGCCTGAAACACTCTTCTTTGAAGAGCAAATTAAGTGTGATCTCTGAAAGATTTGATGCCAAATCTAACCTTTAATGTTTATTGTTCATTAAGATCATACATGTACTCTTAAGAATAGTTCCCTTCACTATTTAACATTTTATGCCATGTACTCTTAGATGAAGGAAGACAGTGAAGAGGCTGAAGATATTCTGGATAAATTCTTGACTGAAGTTGTCCCAAAGTTGCTTTTTCAAAAGGTAACCGGACTTAAGGTTTTTTTTTTCCTTGAAGAAGTTTCACTTCTCATCCAAAAAGCTTCTTCAATTGGAATTGAAGAAGCTTCTTGGATGAGAAGCAAAATGTCTTCAAGGAAAAAAATGAAAGTCCAGTTGCCTTTTGAAAAAGCACTTTTGGGACATCCGTGACCTGGATGACTGAGAATATCCATAGACGCTTGAATGAAATTGTTTAATAAAATATTTCCACAACTGATTCTAACCAATAGAATCTTCTTTAACATAAAAATCTTTTCACTTATCTTCTAAAGGATATCAAAATAAATTCAATGTCAGTGTGCTTGGTTGAGCATAGATATTTATTCTACTTTTCTAAATGTTAATTCTTGTAAGAATATGGATAGTGTTTATATATTAGGTGAGCAGTTCACATTTTACACCATAGTCTAATTGTATTCATTCCTTTTTCGAATGTTAAATACAACATTTTGATGTATTCCATGCAGTAAATGTCATATTTTGCCCTATAAAATTTTGCAGTTAACTTCAACAATGAATTACCTGGTTTTTGTGTCTTCAATGTTCCCTCTATTTCTAGCATAATTATACAAGACAAAAATAAAGAATACTCAAAGCATAATCCTATGCTTATCTTCCCAGTTGGAAATCTTGTTTTGTTCAGTGAAGTTCAGTCTGTAATAAATATGCTAAAGCTTGTACCCATCATTGCCATTTTTATAATACAAGATTCAGAATCTCAATGCTGCTATTACAGAAAATATCATTTATAAAATCGAAATTCTGCAGAATATCTATGGAAAATTTGTGGATAAAGTCCAGCATTTGGGAACATCTAGAACATCAAAAAAGAACATTTTATTTACCAAGTAGTTTACTTAAGAAAGATTACTTAAATAAAATATCTAAGATGTTATTGAGAATTTCTCAGAAGTTAAAGGTGGGATCTTTTGTCATGCTTTATTATTCCAACAACAAACTGTGAGATAGGCTGGACTGAGAGATAGTCACCAATATAATGGTGATATATTTCTCAGCCCATATAAGGCTGGGCTGAGATATATATTACCATGTAATATGGAATTGGGACCTTCTTGGTTCCAATTCAATATTATAACCCCTATCCCATATTTATTTAATATCATTTACTGACTTTTAACATACTATTGGATTAAGTGGAACTTGTGTGGGAATAAACTTAAGTCTTGAAATACTGTAATATATATTTTATACCTAAACACAAACACAGGACAAGAGAAAAAGATCACAAACCTCTAATGAAGAACTTTTTGATAATGTTGAAATCCATAAAGTCCCATCCTTTGGTCAGACTTTGCAGCTATAGAGAACTTGTTTCCTCTTTACTCTGCTAGGAAAAAAACACTTGGCATTAAGGATTGTCTAAGGACTGCAGAAATGAATCCTTCAGAATATTCCACTTATGAAAACATTGTAATACAAGAGCTAAGTCAAATTGATTGTGTGTGCATATCTACCTATACTTTTATTTTATTGGAGATTTTTATTTTGTTGGTCTCAGTAAACAATTCCCCTGTCCCACAAGAAAGCAGAAGAAACAGAGATCTGGAAATATGCTTCCTACTAAAACATATCACTAAAGGACTGCAGAGGGATCTTAGCCAAAGTATTTCTAGGTTTACATCGCTGAAGGGTATTGCGTCATTTTGCTAATCTGAGCAACTTTTTAACTTACTGGGGGGGGGAGCCCAATTCTGAATTATGTTCAATCCCAAGATAAATCAGCTAATTGTAATACCATCTGGGGACCCAAATTATTCTTTGTTCTTAGAATATTAGTATCCATTTGTGTTTCACAACATCATTTTAATATTGTTCAGTCAGCCAGCTGTAACATTAATCAAGGGATCAAAATCTCTTTAAGATTTTCTTATTACCAAAGAATCAGAATTTCTTTTTTCTCTATTCTAAATATAGTTTCCATAATCCTTGTTTGTTTGTTTTTTACAAAAAACACCTATGGCTATCTTTGCCTTTTTATATCAAATATATCTTTCTTTTTTCTTGGACATTCAACAAAAGATGACATTTATGCCAGCTTTATCAGTTTATGTGTATACAATATACTGTACCATATTAAATCTGGGTACTCATTTACATATCGCTTCTGATAGTGCCATTTTTATCCATTTTTATTATGTTCTTAATTATTTAAAATCCCATTATACTGATTGTTTTTTGTCTTACACATATAGAAATGTAAGCGTTCTACTACTCAATATTTTATGTACCGTATATGTGTATGGCTGTAATGTACTGATTTGATTTTGAATTCTGCTTTAAGACAAACCTAAGGTTCTCTGAGTCACCAAGACAAGATCTGAGTCTCCTCCTATTTTTGTTATGCTTGAATTCCTAGCTCATCTTTCAGGAAAAAGAAAAGCATACTTTATCCCTTGAACCATTGCCACACTTGCTCAGACATTTGTGTTTTACACTTGGATGTAAAGTTTTCCTCTTTTATGCAGCATCTTTTTCTTGTAACTACTCATTCCATACGATGGTCTCTTTCTAAAATATGAATTATAGATTTTATACTACTTTCAGATTTCATCAAAGAAGTTACCCACTTTTTAACCCTTTGGCATAACATTTTATCCAGCTTCTTTTCCTTCCAGCTTCCTAATTTCTGAATTTTACACACAACTATGCAGGTTTCCAAGCCACTGACAAGATTTAAGTGTCACCATCCTTGCTTATGAGCACTCAGAGATCAAAAATATTTTTTTGAATCTTTTTGGATATCCCACTTCTCAGAGATGGCTCAGGAGCCTCATCTTTTTGCTACTTTCAAATTCATAATTGTGGATTTGTAAGCAGAATAAACACTGCCATTTGTTAAGTAGCTATAACTAAGCACACTTTTTTTTTGCTTGTTCATTTTCCTTGCTCCAAAACAACTGTGTATATAATATTAATTTCTGAGTCATTGCTTGTAGCACACTGTCATGCTTTTTGGAGAGGGAGGGGTTCCTTCAAGTCAATGCTGAATTCTAGCAACTGCCTGCACTAGTCCCTGCAGTTTTCTTGGCAAGATTTCTGAAATGGTTTGCTATTGCCTTCTTTCTGGGACTAAGAGAGATCAACCGGTTCATAGTGTCCTGTTTCTAGCCTGATGCCTCTATACTACACTGGCTCTTGACTGCCATACAAACTGGTTAAATATTTCTAATCTGTTATTAATGCTGACAGCCTTTCTGATTAGACAATAAAATATTCATGATAGTTACTACCTAAAGAAAATGTTGCATCCAAAATATTTGACATAACATGATAAAGCAAAACCATTTAAAATTATTTTAGATATTAGTGAGTACTGTTTCTTACTTTTTTCCAAGTAAGAGGCTATCCATACGACCAGTGGTGGGATTCAAATATGTGAACAACTGGTTTTCTGTGTGGATGCCACTTCTGGAACTCCATTCTGTCCTGGGCAACAAAAAATTAGCTACCAGTTCTGCCAAAGTGGTGCGAACCAGCTAAATCCCACTATGTATGGATATGGTATGGATAAAGGATTGGATACACTTAAGGAACAGAAGACTACTACATTAGAAGGTCATGACATGCAAATTGGGTGGCATGCTATAATGTGGGACGGAAAATATAAGGCTCATCAGTACTTCCAGAATCATCATGTTAGACGGGCTTTATTAGACGTGTGGATAAAAATTAAAAAAAATAATTATATAGAAATACCCAATTGGCTATCCATATTAGAGATTTTCATGCACGACAAATTCATAAATTTAGGAAGTGTAATTACATATAAAGATCTCTTAGATGAAAATGGAGACCTGAAAACAAGAAAAAGATTATCAGAAGATGGTGTAGAGTTGGAATGGTGGGCATACTTACAAATACAGTCACGATACAGAAAAGACAAAAAAAGAACCAGGGATAAAATTAGAGCATACACAATTAGATAAAATTCTTCTAGGAACAGAAGACCAAATGAGAAAAAAGATATATCAATATTTATTAGAACAGGATTTGTTAGAAGAACAGGTAAAAGAAACAATGTTAACCTGCAGTAAAAAAAATTGATTACAGTATTGACCTAGATAATTGGCAATCACTATGGGAGAGAAATAGGAGGTTAACGCTAACCACCTCCTATAAAGAGAATCTGTACAAGATGTTTTATAGATGGCACCTTCCCCCTACAAGGTTAGCAAAAATAGATTAAAAAAATGTCACCAATGTGCTGGAAATGCAGAAGGCTTCCAGGGACTTACTATCATATGTGGTGAAAATGTTCAGAAGCGCAAAATTTTTGGCAGCAGATAAAAAATTGGTTGGAAGAAATATTACTACAAACAATTGATTTAAAACCAGAAACCTTATTAGGGATTATTAACGATAAACTCAGCAAAGCATCTTTCTACTTATTAGTGCATATTTTAACCACAGCAAGATTGGCATATGCCCAAAAATGGAAAATAAAGGAAACACCCATGAAAGAAGAAATAATAGATAAAATTTTATCCTGCGCTGAAATGGACAGGTTAACCCTAGAGATCAAAAATAAGACTGAAACAGAGTATTTGAAATTTAGCAAAATTTGTACAATTGGTTAGAGATAAGGAGGATTGCTGAGATGACTATTGTTTGATTAGTTTATAATGTAAGGATTTCTTATGAGCACCTATATCAGGACACAACTGAAAGATATGTAAATATAACGCTGACGACTGAAAGACAGTTTACTAAAAAATTTACAGATGTTATATGTACAGTTTGTTATACTCTGTCCTGTCATAGAATGTATTTTAAGTTTTTGTTATTTCTTTCTGTAACATAAGGTAATACTAATAGTAGTGTTGTAGCCAGGGAAGTTGAATCATGTCCACTTTTGTTTTTAAATGTACATTTAATATTTTTTTTCTGTAAAAACAAAACAATACACAAATATGTGAACAACTGGTTCTCTGTGTGGATGCCGCTTCCGGAAGTTCATTCTGTCCTGGGAAACAAAAAATTAGCTACCGGTTCTGCCGAAGTGGTGCAAACCAGCTAAATCCCACTGTTGCATACGACCAATTTATAGCATAATTCAGCCATCATTATAGTGATATATTTTTTTAATGCTGGTGAGCTTTATATCGGCATAGTGATGCCAGTATAATACCATAAATTGCTTTTTGTAGTCAGTCAGCCTGTCACTGCAGAATATATGGTATTATTCCACTTTGCCTTTGTAATTATGTGAATAAAATTTGAGTCAAAAATAATGACATTGAAAAATATCTAATATTTGTTATTATTCATGTGTCAACATTGATATGAAAATATGGCTGAATATTTTTCATTTTCTATCATAAATGTTCACTTTAATGTTTTCTGCCCTGTTAAAATATTTTGATGTATTATTAAGGTATAGTATAATAGCTACAAGAATGTGGTCAAAGAAGTCAATATTAATTTAATGTCCATGATCCTAAAAAAAGTGGCTGCAGGACACAATTGCATTATTATTTGCAAATAGATTTTTACATAAATATTTCTAATGGAGATATTTATATTGGCTAACATGCACTTTTATGCATGTATTTAAATATTATTACATTTGCCACTATTGCATTACTACATTCCCTAATTTTAATATCATTCTGACTGCCATGAAAAGCTTACCATTTATGCTTTCAACAATTTTCAACAAAACCCAAAAGGAAAAAATTAAACAGAGACAAAACTAAACAAAACAAATCACTGGAAAAGTGTGAATTAAACAACAACAAAGGAACAGAAATGTTGTTGTTGTTGTTGTTGTTGTTAAAGATTTACTCTACAATTCAATTCACAACTGATGATGTATTTGTCAATGCCAATGGTGTTCAAGTGGACTCCAGTTGTTTTGGAATTGCACCCAAGGTGCCTATTACTACTACTCCTTGCTTGCCTTTGCCACACTTGTTCTATTTCTATTTGTAGGTCTTTGTATTTTATTATCTCATCCATTTCTTTCTCTTCTACTCTGTTGTTTCCAGGCACTGCCATATTTGCTATCTAGACTTTTTTGTCTTTCTTATCAGCAATTATTAAGTTCGAGGTGTTATGTGGCAGGTAACTGTCTGTTTGAATTCAAAAATCCCAGAACAATTTAACTTCTTCAGTTTCTATGACTTTCTCTATTTTATGGTCCCACCAGTTGCTTTCAGGCAAATGATATTTGTTGTAGATCTTCCAATGCACCATTGTTGCTACTTTGTCATGCCGTTGCTTGTAGTCAGTCTGTGCAATCTTCTTGCAGCAGCTTACCAGATGGTTCACTGTTTCTTCAGCTTCTTTGCATAGGTGGTGCTTACTGTCTGTTCCTGTCTTTTCTGTTATGGCTTTGTCCTTAAGATTTGGTCTTGTGCAGCCAGAATTAGTCCCTCTGTCTCTTTCTTCAACTTTCCTGCTCTTAGCCATTGCCAGGACGTATTGTTACCTGCTTTTCCTGCTATTTTTTTAATGTACTGGTCATGTAGTGCTTTCTCTTCCCATGCCTCCATTCTGTTTTCATTTAGTCTTTCTTGTAGGCCAGTTTGGTTTCTCCAGTAATCAGTAAGTCTTCCTGGTGTACTAACTTCAGTTCATCTTCTTCATTATCTTTCAGATATTTTTCCAAAGCATTTTTTTCTTCTTTAATCATCTGATGTACTTGCAACATTCCATGCCCACCTATTTGCCACGGTAGATAGAGTCTATCAATGTCACTGCCAGGATGAAGGGCACGATTCATTGTCATTGTTTTTCTGGTCTTCCTATCCATTGCTTTTAGTTCTGCTTGAGTCCAGTCCACTATTCCAGCTGTGTATGTAATGCCTGGAATTGCCAAGATGTTGATTGCCTTGATAGTATTTCCTCCATTGAGTTTGGACTTTAAGATCTTCTTCACTCTCTTAATGTATTCACCTGTAATCTTTTTCTTGACTACAGTGTGCTTGATGTTGTCAGTTTGAAGGATACCCAGGTACTTGTAGTAATTATTTTCATCCAGACTCTTAATGTTATTTTCATGGGGCATCTTGATTCCTTCAGTTTTCACTATTTTTCCTTGTTTGATAGTGAGTGTGGCACATTTGTCCAATCCAAACTCCATTGTAACATTTTGGCTATATATACAGAAAATGTTGAGCAATGATTCTATTTCAGGTAGTGTTTTTCCATAAAGTTTCAGATTGTCCATGTAAAGCAGATGGAATAATTTGCCAAATGTTTTTGATGTTTGATAGCCACGGTTTGAGTTATTCAATGTTGTTGACAGAGGAAACAGTACAGTGACAAATAGTAGTGGTGATAGTGAATCTCCTTCAAATACTCCTCTCTTTATACTATTCTCTCCCAGTCTCTGCAACTATGTTTTCCATTGTGCCATCAATCTTTGCACAAAGCTTCTGACATTTCTACTGACTCCTGTTACTTCTAGGCACTTGATTATCCAGTCATGTGGCAGAGTGTTAAATGCTTTTTTGTAGTCAATCCATGCTGCATTCAGGTTGGTGTTCCTTCTCTTGCAGTTTTCCAAAATTATTTTGTCAGTTAGAAGTTGATCTTTTGTTCCTCTGCTATTGGGGCAGTTTCCTTTTTTTTCAGGTGGAAAGAGATTGTTTTCAACTAGATGCTGTTGGACTGCATCAGCTACCACACCCATTAGCAATTTGAAAGTTGTTGGTAAGAAAGTAATTGGCCTGCAGTTGCCTGGTCCTGCCCCTTTTGCTGAATCTTTCATTATCAGGTAGGTTTTCCCAGATGTTAGCCATTCTTCAATTTCACTTCCTTGTAGTATATTATTAAACTTCTTGGCAACAAGTGGGTATAGACCAGTTAGATGTTTCAATCAAAAATCATGCAGTAAATCTTCATCTGGTGCTGATCAATTCTTGATCTTCCTTGCTCTTTCCCCTACCATTTCTGCTGTTATTACTAATTATTTCATTTCAACTTTTTTTATTCACGTCCACCTCTTTTAACCAAGCTGCAATCCTTGTTGAATTTCTTTGGGTTATTCCTTATCTGTCCCAGAACTGCACTGTTTCTTCCTTGCCAGGTGCTGACTGATTCATTGCAATTTCTCCACTGATGGATTGGTAGAAATGTTTCTGATTGGATTGAAATTGGAGGTTCTGCCTATAAATTGCAATTAGTGCTTCCTATCTGCTGATCTTCTTGGCTGTAGCTCTTATTTGCTGCTTTATTATTTGCAGTGCTTCCTTGATCTTCTGTATTCTTTAGTCTTTGGTCTTCAATTTCTTTTCTTTCATCTGTTCTACTTTGCTTGTGTATGATCTCAACTTGCTGATTTTTTTTTCCAGGCTAATCTTCCATTTTTGTGGTACACTATTTGGTGTTTTTTTCTTCTTTGTTGATTTTGCATCCCAGGTATTCAGTTATAACTGCAGCTGTGCTGTACATTAGTTGGTTTGTTTCCTGCAGTGAATTAGTGCTTATACTTGATATTGCAGTATTTGCATCTTTTAACACTTGTGCTAGCTGTTTCTTTTGAACAAGTTTCAATGCAGGCAGCCTTATTCTGATGTTGTTATGCTGCTTTAGATGCTCAGTTATGCTTTGTTTCAATTCTTGTATTTCTTTATTTAGAAGACTTTGTTCCTCCATAGGCAGAGAAGGGTGTGCCTGGTTTCCAGATGAAAACAGCTTTATGTCTGCTGGATTCCTCTATTGCCAACTCCCTGATTTGCTTCTACATTCTGAGTTACTTCTGGTGAAGTTTTGATTTATTTGACCTGGGTAAACCTGTGCAGTTCTTCTAATTATGCATCTGTGAATACTTTATTTCTTATTATAAATTGACATTGATCTGTTAGCCTCTGTTTTTTTATTTCTGATTCTGGATGTTGTTCTTTCCAGAACTGGTGTATTCATTTAAAATATCCTGTTCTTGTTAGATCTGATATGTAATAACAGATAATTATTTCTTTGTTTTCAACCACTCTGTATTATAAAACTTTTATTCATAAAACATGAAACTCAGTCAACTGAACACTCAGATTGACTGGTACTAATGGTTGACACGGGTTGCTGCCAGCATCCTAGGTATCAACCAGGTATCTCTGTATTACTACTACTACTACTACTATCAACATCACTATCATTATCATTATTATGGTTTTAATCTTCGATTTGATTCCCAGTCTGTGCCTGGTAAAAACTAATGACCTAACCAAGGACCTAAGAGCTGTTAAGGTAATGTGTGAGTATATAGGCAGTTCTGAGTATGGTGTTTTTTGTTATTTATTATTATTATTATTTACACAAAACATTTGGTGCATTTATGTCAATCTTGACTTCATTTTCTCTTCTTTTTCAGAAATAGTTTGCCCTTTTCTTCTTCTTCCTATGGCTGAAAGAGTGTGATTGGCACAAGTTCATTCAACTGGTTTTGTGCCTAAGGCAGGACTAGAACTCAGTCTCCCCATTTCTAGCTCAGTGCCTTAATGACTACATCAAACAGGCTCATCTCTCTTTTCCTGATTCTCTTTCAAGTAAAAACAAAAACTGAACCTTGTATGAGACTGCTTTTTGTCTGAAATGAGATTAGAAAATGTTTCTCGAAAGCCTGACTATCCCATTGCTTATAGGAAGATACAATGGCAAGAATAAGCGACCTCAATTTTTTTTACCATTTTGATGAACATCTTGGATTGGATCCAGACTTACTTATTATTTTCACAACATGTGAAATCACAGCTGCAGGTATTTATAATTGTAGCCATACTGTACCTTAGTTAGTACTTAGTGAGGTACCTGATTTGGTACCTGATTTGGGAGTGAAAACAATTCAATATCTATACTGGCTTCCTCTACTGCTAACCTCTCATGGTTTGCCTCTGTGGTCTGTGCTACTTCTGGCCATGCTTCAGTTTCTTTGCCCTGCGTAGACTTTTGCAGTTATTCCAGTTCTGCTTCTGTGAATACTTTATTATAGCTCAATATTGATATGTTAGTTTCTGTTCTTTTACTTCTGAATTTGGATGATGTTGTTTTTCCATAACTGGGGTGTTCTTTTCAGATATCCTCCTCTTGTTGGACTTGATTTGTAATAAAAAAAAATCATGATATTTTTGTTTTCTATCCTTGTATATTTCTGATGGGAAAACACCTTTACTTCCAGTCAGTGGTGGGATTCAAATATGTGAACAACAGGTTCTCTGTGTGGATCCTGCTTCTGGAAGTCCACTCTGGGCCTGGGCAACAAAAAATTAGCTACTGGTTCTGCTGAAGTGGTGCAAACTAGCTGAATCCCTCCACTGCTTCCAGTATTCCTGCAGCTGCTGACCCTGGTTACTCAGCCAACATTCTTGAGTACTATAGTCTATTTTTCAACAGACGCCTAGAAATTCCAACACCTAGCAGTACTTGTTGAGCCAGGCAATGACTGGTCTAGTATAGGTTTCTGTAAATTATGTCTGACCATATACTGTTTATCATCTGATGAGATCTGTCCAGTACGGTTGAACCTCTGACATAGTTCTCATGTTCTTCAGAGCACACAAATCCCATAGCCATGTCAAGATAGTGCCTCAGTGGGGGTTATTGTTGTTGTTGTTTTATTACATTTGGTGCATTTATGTCAATCTTGACTTCATTTTCTCTTCTTTTTCAGAAATAGTTTGCCCTTTTCTTCTTCTTCCTATGGCTGAAAGAGTGTGATTGGCACAAGTTCATTCAATTGGTTTTGTGCCTAAGGCAGGACTAGAACTCACAGTCTCCCCATTTCTAGCTCAGTGCCTTAATGGCTGCATCAAACAGGCTCATCTCTCTTTTCCTGCTTCTCTTTCAAGTAAAAACAAAAACTGAACCTTGTATGAGACTGCTTTTTGTCTGAAATGAGATTAGAAAATGTTTCTCGAAAGCCTGACTATCCCATTGCTTGTAGGAAGATACAATGGCAAGAATAAGCGACCTCAATTTTTTACCATTTTGATGAACATCTTGGATTGGATCCAGACTTACTTTTCCCACTTGCTTTAATGGTGTAATATAATCATGAGTATGCTTTGACTAAACACACAGCCCTTAAAAACTGAAAGAAACCTTTGCTGTGTGCAGACTTCCCTTAACTTTTATTACCATAGATTTGCTGCAATTAATAAAATATTAAGATAAAATGGTGTCCCAAAGTCAAGTGCTACTCTGAAATCAAGACCCAATTTTAAATAATAAATTCACTTAGAGTCTTTTTAATGCTGAATAAATTATAACAAAGGTTGATAACATTAAAACCTTATTCTAAAAATACTAATTATTTCTGCTACTTTTAATGGGATGTTTTCCTTCATCCTTTTATTGTTAATGACATTTTTCTTTCTTTATAAACATCGCCATCTACTGTTCATCATAGTAGCCACAGATGAAATGGAATACTATTGTAGGAATTTTTGCTACCTGGTCTCATTGCCTCTGTTTTAAATAACAACAGTGTTTTTTTGTAAAAGAAAAAGGTGCCGGAACTCACACAAGTCATATAACCCACCTTGCCTACCCTACAAGGTTCCATCCAAAAAAGGTGCCGGAACTCCATTCTGGGCATTCTATGAGAAAAAAAGCCCTAAATAACAACATAAACTTTTAATTAGCAACATAAAAACTGTTGATTTGGTGTGATTTGGTGAGAAGGAACCTCCTGATTTCAGAATTTGCAGATGTTTTCATTTGAAAGAAAGCTATCTTGAACATTATATAAATTATTTGGATGTATAGCCATCTCTTTAAATGCTATCCACTTCAACTGTACAATAGAAGACTGGTTATTTTATTTAGAAGAGATATTTATGATATTTTATGGGATTAATGTCTGGGTCACTTCATAAAACACTGAACCTTAGGAGTGTTGGCTGGACACGTCACGAGGAAACCGCACCCACCCCATTGCCGGCAATATGGAAAAAGCTCCGATATGTTGCACAACGTGACGTGACATCGTGAGTTTGACATGTCTGCTCTAAACATATGGAATCCAGCTGGATAAAGTAGTAAAAAATAGTAAAAATGTTACTATTAAGAAATAGTAAAAATGTTAAAGCTGCTTTAGACTTGCATTGATAGCCAGAAACAAGGAAATTAATTAAGGTGCTTCTTCAGGAACTGGAAAAATCCATGCAGGTGTTACAGAGGTACAGATTAAGGGAAGTAATAAAGTGGCTGTAGGCAGACAGCTTGAAGTTGATACAAAAATCAGAACTGGGGACCTCTGGAAAGGAGGTAGCCTATCCAAAGAGTAGAGACAAACACAAGAAATGAAACTCAGAAGATCCAAGGTGTGGAGTTACAATTGCAACACACATATAACATGGAGGAGAAAGGAAAGTTTAGACTTGCAATACAACTAGGAAAAAGTGGAAAAGGGTAAAAGACACTACTGTAGAAAGAGACAACCTAAACATATAAAAGGAATAAGGGATACTGTAAATGTTTAAATTAAAACATAAAAAAGTTTTTAAAGGTAGTCCTTGACTTCTAACCATAACTGAGCTCACAATTTTGTTCATATGTCGTGACATTCATAAAGTGGGTTGTCACTTGACTGTGCCCAATTTTACAATCTTTTTGTGGCAGTTGTTAAGTGAATACAATGATCATAATGTAAATATTGCAGTCATTAAGCAAATCCCATGGTTGTTAAGCAAACCCATTGTTTGCTAAGGGGCCAGACCCATTGTTTTTCAGAAACCAAAAATAAACAGTAAAATAGTCCAGATCAATCCCAGATGTTGAGTGATAGTAGAAGGAATTGCCACAATAAAGACTTGTTGTGCAGGAGCAGCTTAAGAAGATAATGAAGATAATTTCTTTTTCTTCTCATGATTAGTATAAACTGTTATAAGATTCTCCAAATCGTCATTTCCCTAAAAATCCGGCATGAAACCAGAGCAGTCAGCTAAAGATCTCAAATGAAATAGCATCAGCATACAGATGTTATAAAGTCTGCATGCACAGAATAAAATAAAATATTCTACAGAATATTAAAAGAGGCAGATGGTAGCAGGTAAATTTCTGCTACCATCAGACTGAGAGAATCCAGTAGGGAATTGTTGATGGAAAAGTCTTCATCATGGTTCAGTCCAAGTTGGGAATAAACAACATGGCGACTGCTTTAGAAAGAAGGTTCCAGTTTATTGAAGAGGAGAGCCAAACAGAAAGATGGCTCTGGAAGAAAAAGAGAAAAAGCACATGTAGCAGGGAGTGGTAGATTTTTATACATTCTTGAGCCTTTTGTTTGTAGTTGTTCCTGTGGCATGAACTTTGACCTGAGTCTGAGCATGCCTTTCTGGTATTCTGATGGTGGTGGGTTAATCCTATTATGTCCCAAAGGTCATATCCTGCTTCCCTGGGGCTGGAGCTGATGACAGTTGGATTGTTTGGTGTGAGGGATTGCTGTTTCTAGGAATCTTTCTTCCTAATCCGTTTCCTGACTCTAGTCTTTCTGACAAGATTATCACATCTGCATTTCTGCAGACTTGAGCATGCCTTTCTGGTATTCTGATGGTGGTGGGTTAATCCTATTATGTCCCAAAGGTCATATCCTGCTTCCCTGGGGCTGGAGCTGATGACAGTTGGATTGTTTGGTGTGAGGGATTGCTGTTTCTAGGAATCTTTCTTCCTAATCCGTTTCCTGACTCTAGTCTTTCTGACAAGATTATCACATCTGCATTTCTGCAGACTTGGTTTCTGTTTGGGACAGAGAGACTTGTGTGTGTGTGTGTGGGGGGGGGGTAGTTTCTGCCTTTAAAATCCTTTAGGGAAATATATTCTGCCTTTTAAATATTTCCAACAATATTTCTTTCTCCTGGAGTGGGGCTGACTTCCCACAGAATCAAGGATGGGGAATAGAATGGACTTCACAGCCTTTATGAAAAAGTGAAACCTGCGCCTGTGGAATCATCCTTGATGTAGAAATTCCCAGGGCTTTTTTTCTCATAGAACACTCAGAACGGAGTTCCAGCACCTTTTTTGGATGGAACCTTGTAGGGTAGGCAAGGCGAGTTGTATGACGTGCGTGAGTTCCGGCACCTTTTTCTTTTACAAAAAAAGCACTGGAAATTCCAATGGGAAAGCAAGAGTTAATGGCCAGAAATAATTTTTAACTAGTTTATGCGGAAGGTAGGAGGTTGTTATCTGTAATGTATTGGCTAATGATAACCACGCTGTGATCCTTTAGACGTTTCTTCTGATGAAGAATACAAATCGTTGTTCCTCTCTGTTTTGCATTGGTCAAACCATAGTTGGAATATTGTACACATTTGGGAAAGATATGGATAATGTGAAACGTGTCGAGAACAACCATAGTTGGAAGAAGAAAGAGATGAGAAATAGTAGGAGATGCTGTCAAGTCTGAAGAAATCAGTGGTGACATACAATAATTATTGGGCTGGGAGCTTACAAATCTCTATGAAGTTTATGCATTGACCAGCGAAGCGAAGGGAGGCTGCCGTACTAAACATTCTTCATTAGCGCCCCCAATAAAGAAAAGGACAAATTAGACCGTTCGCACTTCACATCACCAAGAGCGCATGCGCATCTTTCCTGTTCCGCAATTTCCGGGTTACAAATGATAGAGTGAGAAGGGCTAGAACAGCTTAGTAGGAGACAGCCAAGAGGTTTTGCTGCAAGTTGGTGCGTTGGTCCGGGGAAGGAGCAGTCCGCCCCTTTACGGATCTTTCCCGTTAAATGTGGGTCTGGAACAAGCACCATGCCTGTGGAAGTAGTGAGTAGGTCCCTTAGGAGGGTAAAAAATTCTCTGCCCAAACACCTACAGAAAGCCGGTCTCGAGCATTTGCAGCTGGGGCACGATTATGCGAACCAATACATTCAGGTAAAAACAGTTCATTGCATTTCAGAGGGAAAAAAGACTGGCAAAATGCCAGTCTTGAGATACGGGTGGAGTTACGAGATGCATTCAGTTTAAATCCAGTAGTTCTTAAAATAGGTATCTCTTTTCCTGATCTTGAATAATACCAATTCCTGTGGGGAAAAAAAGACCCCAGACTATTTTACGCAAGCAACTTGGCAATTCCAAGTTGGATCTTTGACACACAAACACGGATTTACAAATTGGTATCTTATCCTCAGGATTTGCCCAAATTAACCTCAGTTTAAGAACCACATATCTAATATATAGATATTTAGAGAATAAACGGATTTGTAGGTGAATCTTTTCCATAGATACGGTAATTCACATGATCCATTCATGTTTTAATTTTAACGTTTTATTTTTGGTTTTTATTTCTTTTTCTGAAGACACATAGGAGCCTTCTGAAGGCACAGTCCTAGGCGATTTTATTCCATGTGGGTATAAAATATGCAAGTTTGTTTTACTGATACAGAATTGAAGCTGGAGAAATCTTTATAATATAAAGCTAACAGTGCTGGAATAAAAATCTATCTGGTAAATTATTAGGATTTTTCCACTTTTCTTTTAAATTAATTTATAAAGTCTCCTAGCCTTTTTTTAATTGGCAAACCATGTCAGAAGAATGAATTTTATTTCTGTCAGCAATTTTCTGTTGTGCCATAGTTATTCCAATATAAATAGTATTATGTCACCTATGCTTTGAATATACACTGTGATTCAAGATACAACAATATATTAGGCCTGTTGTTGACATTTTTATATACAGATTCCAGTCTTTCTTCTGATCTTTGCTTTTCCTTGATCTTGAACAAGTATTTCGGTTGCTGTTTATGTACTACTTTTGTTTATTCTGAGAAAAATGCAGAAAAATCTTGCAATCAGATTTCATTGATATTCATATACACAGCGTGTATGACATTAAGCCAAAGATGATGTGTTTCTCATTGCTCATAATGGGTAACCTGAGAACTACAAAGTAAAAAGCATCATTAGGAAGAGCCACAGGAGTTTTGTAAGAAAAATATTTTAACTCAATTTTGTCAGTTTTATAAAACGTTTTCAAAAGGGCCAGCAACATAGTTCTATGCCTGCTCAGAAATAAGTTGCACTAAATTCAGTGATATCTATTACAAGCACTGTTTTTTTTTCAAAAAAGGTGCCAGAACTCTCATCTTGTTAATCTTTTATTTATATAATTTTATTTAGATATTTATATAATTTAAAATTATATATCCAATTCTTAACAAATTTAATTTATTGTATTTAAGGCAAATGTTCATAGTAAATTCCAAAGTTTTGTCCAATTCTCATCCGGCAAATCTTTGAGATTTGAGCCAAGTTTAATTCATAATTGCCTTTAGTTTTTTCATCTGTTTTTGGCTTAGATGAAATAATGCATCTTTCAGGCATTCACCAAATAAACTAGAATTGTAAGCATCTCCTTAAATACAAACAGCTTATAAGCCGGACCTACCTGTATTAGCAACCACATTATTGATGGCTTGTACATACCATCTCAAGTGAATGAGATGCTCCTATAACCCAAAATTCATCCCTGCCAAAATAGTTATTTTCATCAGACATAGTTCATGAAGAACTTAGAACACTAAGTTCTGTTTTATCAAATTTATCATGAAGACAGCATAGTAGGCTGCCATGGGGTGAAAAATTGTAGAATAACTCTGCCATGTTTATATACTCCAGGTGGGTATAGTAAAGATGGAACATTATTTTTTTTTGTCTACTTGGAAAATGATGTGCTGCACTTCAATAGGAGACAACTTTTGCATATATAGTATGACATATATTGAGTTCCTTTTGGAAGGACTAGCAGTGGAAGATAATAGATGTCTAATACAAGTGCATATGCTGCCTTCAACATATATGTGTTTAATTGATGGAGTCATGTTACAAGATAATGAATTGAAAGAAATTGTTATTAGTACATAAGTTAAACATTTTGTTTCTATTTACAACTGCTGATAAAAAATGGCCTGGCTATGTTCAAATTATACACACAAGACAGGCTTAGGTGAGGGGGAAAGTGTTACAATTCAATCTATTTATGAATATGAATGAATATGTCCCCAGGCGCCTGATGGACCCAGATAGGTTCCAGACGGCGCTTGGATTGATTCCTACCTCCCTTTCCCACAGCCCGGTCGAGACCTTAGTTGACGCCTGGCAACGGGCTGCTTCAGAGGCCCTCGACCGCGTTGTGCCTTTGCGGCCTCTGACCCAGCGCAGATCCCGGCTTGCTCCTTGGTTTTCCGTGGACCTGCGGGAGATGAAGCGCCGGAGAAGGGGCTTAGAGAGCATTTGGAGATCCAGTTGGTCCGAGTCTGACCGAACACAGTTAAGGTCCTTTTCTAGATCTTATCTTGTGGCAATGGAGGTGGCGAAGCGTGCTTACTTCGCCACCCTCATTGCATCCGCAGATAACCGCCCGGCCACCCTTTTTAGGGTGGCCCGCTCCCTTTTAAATTAAGGGACAGGAGAGGACCCCTTGCGGGGACGGGCTGAGGAATTTAGTGAGTATCTGGTGGATAAAATCGCTCAGATTCGGGCTGGTCTGGACTCTGATTGGGCAGTATCTGACGAGGGGGAAGCGATGGGTTTGGCCGAGAATATTTGGGAAGAGTGACTCCGGATGAAGTGGAAATTAAGTGCCGCCACGTGTTTGTTGGACCCGTGTCCCTCCTGGCTGGTTTATGCAGCTCGGGAGGTTACACGAGGCTGGCTCCTGGCAGTTATTAATGCTTCCTTGAGTGAGGGGTGCTTCCCTGCCGCCTTGAAGGAGGCAGTGGTGAGGCCCCTCCTCAAGAAACCTGCCTTGGATCCAGCTATTTTAAATAACTTTCGTCCTGTCTCCAACCTTCGCTTTCTTGCGAAGGTTGTTGAGAGCGTGGTGGCACGGCAGCTCCCTTTGGTCCTGGAGGAAACTAAGTATCTGGATGTGTACCAATCGGGTTTCAGGCCCAGGTACAGCACGGAGATGGCATTGGTCGCGCTGGTGGATGATCTCTGACGGGCCCGAGATAGGGGTTATTCCTCTGTCCTGGTCCTATTAGATCTCTCAGCAGCTTTTGATACCATCAACTATGGTATCTTGCTGCGACGTCTTGAGGGGTTGGGAGTGGGAGGCACCGTTTTTACGGTGGTTCTCCTACCTCTCGGGCCATTTGCAGACGGTGTTGGTAGGGGGGCAGAGGTCGGCCCCTAGGCCCCTTAGTTGTGGGGTGCCTCAGGGGTCGGTACTCTCGCCCCTCCTGTTCAACATCTATATGAAGCCGCTGGGTGAGATCATCCGTGGTTTCGGGGTGAGGTATCATCAATATGCTGATGATACCCAGCTTTTCATCTCCACCCTGAACCAACCCAGTGATGCCCTTGACGTGATGTCCCGTTGCCTGGAAGCGGTACGGATTTGGATGGGGAAGAACAGGCTGAACCCGGCCAAGACTGAGTGGCTTTACGTACCGGCATCTCGTTTAGTCCAAGAGGTTCCATCTTTGGTTATGGGAGGAGAGGTGTTACCTCCCGTTGATAGGGCACGCAATTTAGGCATCCTCCTGGATTCACGACTCAGTTTCGAAGATCATATTGGAGTCGTGGCCAGGGGGGCATTTGCCCAGGTTCGCCTGGTGCGCCAGTTGCGCCTCTATCTGGACCGAGATGCCCTACATACAGTCACTCACGCACTCGTTACCTCCCGTATAGATTACTGCAAAGCTCTCTACATGGGGCTGCCCTTGAAGACCACCCGGAGGTTCCAGCTGGTGCAGAATGCGGCCACGCAGGTAGTGATGGGGGCATCCTGATACTCCCATATTACACCCCTCCTGTGTGAGCTGCATTGGTTACCGGTTGTCCTCTGGGTGAGATTTAAGGTGCTGGTACTTACCTTTAAAGCCCTACATGGCTTAGGCCTGGGATATTTGCAGGACCGTCTGCTGCCGGGAACAATCTCTCATCGCCCAGTACGCTCACACAGAGAGGGCCTCCTCGGGGTGCTGTTGGCTAGACAATGTTGGCTGGCGACTCCCAGGGGGAGGGCCTTCTCTGTGGGAGCGCCAGCCCTATGGAACCAACTTCCCCTTGAGCTCCGGATGACCCCGGATCTCCGGTCCTTTCGCCGCAGCCTTAAAACACTTCTTTTCCATCAGGCTGACCTGGACTGACGACAGTGATTTTAAAATGTTTTTTAATGTTTAACTTCAATTGTAATTTATTTTATTGGGGCTGTTAATTTAATTCTTTTTAACTTTTGTATTGTTGTATTTTATTGTTGTTAGCCGCCCTGAGTCCTTCAGGAGATAGGGCGGCATATAAGTCCCAAAAATAAATAAATAAATAAATAAATAATTGCCCAGTGTATTTTAACAGTGATATAGAACTGTGCTATGAGGAGCTTACAATTTACATTTCTTATTCTTGGGGAACTAATAACAGAAAGAAAATGGATTGAAAAAGTAGATGCAAAAGTAACATTAGATAAATATGAGAAAATATATTTATGAAAAAAATGCTTAAGATTACCACTTCAGATAGAAGTACAAAATCTGCAAGAATCCAGATAACCACTAAAATAGTAGCCATGAGACACAGTTCCTGGCTGAGGGAGGTGACCCCCAGCCCCTTCAGCCACACAGGACGATGTGGTCAAACCAGGTTAAGTCAGTGCAGCAGTTCAGGGCCAATCCGTGCAAGGTGATGTGTCTCCCACTATGCACACTGATGGCGCAGAGCTTGCAGTTGCCGAGCCAGACGCTGGTGCAGGAGGGCGGCGAGTAGGCCGAGGTGGCGGCAGGCATCATGGGCCAGGCTCTCCAGGGCAGCCATGTAGGCATGCAGGG
The DNA here is from genome assembly GCF_947247035.1 of Vipera ursinii. Classification (NCBI taxonomy): domain Eukaryota; kingdom Metazoa; phylum Chordata; class Lepidosauria; order Squamata; family Viperidae; genus Vipera; species Vipera ursinii. The sequence goes on from NC_139515.1 coordinate 21,481,751, forward strand.
TGAGGAGGCGGCGGTGCAGGTCCAGCACCCGATAGGCCACTAGTTGGCCTGGCCTGTGGAAGGTCAGCCACCCCACGTGCGCCACCTCTGCCCACGCCGCGCAGCCCCATTGTGTAGAGCGGGCCCCGCGGCTCCCACAGCACCGTGGCATTGCCGCTTCTGTCTCCTCCAGGTATCTTCAGGATTACTGTTAAAAAGAAGTGGAGAGGGAAATCGTGTCCGCCAGGCCTCGCCTCCCCATTGGGCCAAAGGTCTCTCAGAGGGCAGGGTGGACTTGACAAATGCGAGTTATTTGAGGAGGGGGTTTCTTTTCCACTGCATTTTCTCCTTCTGATTTGTGGTCAGCCTGGCTGACATGAGGTGAGTACGAGGCAGGTGCACACATGCTTTCCGTGCTTCGGTGCCAGGCTCTCCATGCTGCAGCGCGGCATGGAGAGCCTGGCTGAAACGGGTGAGCATGAGGCAGGAGTGCACATGGACTCCACTTTTTTGGCAGGGCAGAATTAAGTGCTGCTCCTCACCTCCCACTCCTAGTCCTCTCTTACTTACAACTAGGAGATGGTGTAGTTGGGCAGCAGGGAGGGGTGCAAAGTTCCTGCCAACTTGCCTTTGTTGCAGACAACTTGCATGTGCAACGTTTGCCAGTTGGGTCTTGTGGCGTGCTCAGCAGCAATTCCTATTGGCTTTGGAAAGCCAATAGAGGGAGTAGCACAGCTTGTGCAAAAGTTGAAAAAAACCATCAAAAAAGGTGCCAGAACTCCGCTCTGAGCGTTCTATGAGAAAAAAAGCCCTGATTACAAGATTAGTGAAATTAGGATTGTAGCCTGAATCATCATCATCCCAACCATCATACTTATTCTTTGCCAGTGATCCACCGTGTAAATGTTGGCTTGAAGGGAAATGAAATTTATTTTCTACTTAACTGTGAATATTGACTTTCCCTCAGAACTGTTTGTGACAGAAAAGCAATGATGTTGTCTTGCCAGGTTGTATTTGCCTTAGATTTATATTTTTAGGAATGTACTCTTAATTCCTCTGCCTCTATAAAAACACCTGAATCTATTTAGTATTCTAGAAATATTTCAGAGGGATGTGGACAGATAATATTGTTTTAAGGTATAATTTTAAGTTCTGAATAAGGTTGATGTTTATAAAGTTTCAACATTTATTAGAGTATTTTCCTCTGTTTTAGGGATCAGTTGTCATGTCCTATCAATTGATTCGACTTGCAAATGGGACATCTTTCTTCAAGATACTACTTCAAGGTATTTCAGCACAATGAGTACTATATTCTCATGATTGTATTCTTGGTTAAGTTTGTCAAAGAAAGTTCAACGTGGAAGATGTGGTTGAGATATACAGAATAGAACAGCAGGGAACGATCACGGAACATATAGTTCCTGAGGGCATGGATGCAAGTTCTATTATGCAGTGTAAATAGTGTAAATAATGCTAGATATAATTTGAGAAAAACTTTCCAAACTGTGAATCTTGCTTTTTAGTATTTGTTCACTGTGAAGTAAAACAAGATGAGCATAATTTTGCTTGTAGAATGACTTGGGGACAAATAGTTCTTTAAGCATTAAAACTATCCTATGAAAAATGTTCCGTGACTAGTCACTGCATATTAAGAAGTGTTTTCTTCTTAATTGTCGTAGGGTTTCCTTCACTTTCTGATGAGAAATAATCTGGTATGCTAAGTTCTAATATTGGCAAATGTGGGAGCAGGAGCTGCTGCTATTCAATTTAGACATATGCAAATAGTGAGACTGATACTTATCTTTTCAGAATCAGAAAACTCATCTTCCAGGAATAGCAGCATCTATATTTTAGTATTTGGGAAACTGGCAGAAGATTGTGCCAAAGTTGTCCAACAAGGGGTAAGTGATTTTATTTTTCTTGTTACTAATATTAATATAAATTGTATATCTATATGTACCCAATTGATACACTTAACAATTGCAACACCAACCTATGTAGCTTTATTTTAATTTATTGTTCATTGTTCATTGTCATTTTCTCCACATTTCTTACTGTTTTTCTTTTTTGCCTCATTTTTTTGTAAAATTTTGCATGGTAGTATGATGAATGTTTGGAAGACCATTTGCAGTTAACAAATGGCTTGTAATGGTCTTACAACCATTCATTTAGAATTTTTGCAGACATGTTTTTGAGACAGACCATTGTAATCCAATACCATCTCTACTGTTTGCTCTAAGCGAGCAGCTGATGTCTTAAAAATGAATATGTTAGATCTAATGAAGCAGCCAGCTCACAGAATTTCTTTTATATGTAAGAAAAATGAGTTGGAATGCAAATCTCTACAAACTTTTATACATTCTATATTTGTAAAGAGAGCCAGTTTGATTAAGGCAGCAGGCTAGAAACCAGGAAAGTGTGAGTTCTAATCCTGCCTTAGGCACAAAACCAACTGAATGACCTTGGCCCAATTAGTCTCTCTCAGACCTAGGAGGAACTATCTCTGAAACACCTTGTCAAGAATGCCGCTGAGATCACTACAGAAGTGGTCAGGAACCAAGTCTGGCTTAAAGGTACAAACACATACACACACATACTTATACATCCTTTTTTTGTAAAGCATAAATGATTTGGGCACATCTTGAGAAAATAAAATATAATTGAATAATATTGAAATCAGTGGTACTTCTTCATGAGTCCATCACTTTCAGTGGAATGTTCATATACAATTTGGTGAAAAAGTATTCACCCTTCTCCACCTTGGATTTTCTAAACATTTGCATTTCTTTTCCATTAAAAGCTACAGTTGCAAGAAAAAGTATGTGAACCCTTTGGGATTATGTGGAGTTTTGCATGAATTGGCCATAAAATGCACTCTAAACGTCATGTATTTTTATTTATTTTTTTATTTTAATCCCATTTATATCCCGCCCTTCTCCAAAGACTCAGGGCGGCTTACAATCTAAGCACAAATCAAATGTGCTTAGCAATAGCCTTCATTCTGTGTCACAACAATAGAAAAACACAGTCTGCTTAAAATAATTCTACACAAACATTAGCTGTTGTCATGTTTTAATTGAACATAAGATGGAAACATTCACAGTGCAGGGTGGAAAAAGTATGTGAACCTTTGGACTTAATAACTGGTTGACCCTCTTGGCAGCAATAACCTCAACCAAACGTTTCCTGTAGTTGCAGATCAGACCTGCACAACGATCTGGAGTAATTTTGGACCACTCCTCTTCACAAAACTGTTTCAGTGTAGCAATATTCTTGGGATGTCTGGTGTGAATCGCTCTCTTAAGGTCATGCCACAGCATTTTAATCGGGTTGAGGTCAGGACTCTGACTGGGCCACTCCAGAAGGCGTATTCTGTTCTGTTGAAGCCATTGTTTTGTTGAATTACTTGTATGCTTTGGGTCATTGTCCTGTTGCATCACCCATCCTCTGCGGAGCTTCAGTTGGCAGACAGATGGTCGTACGTTTTCCTGCAAAATGTCCTGATAAATTCTGGAATTCATTTTCCCATCAATGACAACAATCCGTCCAGGCCCTAAGGCAGCAAAGCAGCCCCAAGCCATGATGCTCCCTCCACCATGTTTTACAGTGGGGATGAGGTTTTGATGTTGGTGTGCTGTGCCTTTTTTTATCCACACATAGTGTTGTGTGTTTTTCCCAAACAACTCAATTTTGGTTTCATCTGTCCACAGTATATTTTGCCAGTAGTGCTGTGGAACATCCAGGTGCTCTTTTGCAAACTTCAAACGTGCTGCAATATTTTTTTTGGACAGCAATGGCTTCCTCTGTGGTGTCCTCCCATGTACTCCATTCTTGTTTAATGTTTTTCTTATTGTAGATGTGTCAACAAAAATGTTAGCATGTGCCAGAGATTTCTGTAGGTCTTTAGCTGACACTCTAGGATTCTTCTTTACCTCATTAAGCATTGTGCGCTGTGCTCTTGCAGTCATTTTTACAGGACGACCACGCCTAGGGAGAGTAGCAACAGTGCTAAACTTTCTCCATTTGTAGACAGTCTGTCTTACCGTGGACATATGAACATCAAGGCTTTTGGATATACTTTTGTAACCCTTTCCAGCTTCATGCAAGTCAACAATTCTTGATCGTAGGACTTCTGAGAGCTCTTTTCTGCAAGGCATGGTTCACATCAGACAGTGCTTCTTGAGACCAGTAAACCCAAAACAGGTGTTTTTTTTTAAAGGGCAGGACAGCTGTCAGCAACACATCCAATATCATCATACTGATTGGAGTCAAGTTTGGCTCACTCTTGGCTCCAATTAGCTCTTGGAGAAGTCATTAGGCTAGGGATTCGCATACTTTTTCCACCCTGCACTGTGAATGTTTACATGTTATGTTCAATTAAAACATGACAACAGCTAATGTTTGTGTAGTATTATTTTAAGCAGACTGTGTTTTTCTATTGTGACATGACCTTTAGAGCGCATTTTATGGCCAATTCATGCAAAACTCCACGTAATCCCAAAGGGTTCACATACTTTTTCTTGCAACTGTAAGAGAGCTTTACATGGGCCCTATCAATATTAAAAGTCAGTCTGAATGAACAAATAACAGCAAAGTGCAGTTCATTGGTTTGATAAAGTCATCTGCAAGCAGTATGACATTGTGAAAATGTAATTGACCCTTTAGATTCAGCATCTGGTTGCACTAACTTTGGCCTCAAGAATTACAAAACATTTCTTTTCTCATCACGTTCAATGGCAGAGGTACATAAAAAAGCTGAAAGGGAGTAAATACTTTTTCACAGAATTGTTTCCAAGTCTATTAGACCTACAAGCTGTTTTAATGTCAAACATCAAAAATGATTTATATTGTACTTACACAGGAATAAGCTATGTCATTCCCTTTGACATATTAGAAAATATTTTCTATTTTTCTGCCTCTGTATATGTGTGAGAGAGTTTTAAGAAATGTCTGGGTTACTTCTTCTGACAAGCTAATATAGTCTGGTTTGGATTGGCTTCATTTCATTGTTACATGCAAGTATTGCTGTAGTACAGTTTTCAGGTTATTTACTGTTTAGAAAGTGTAATGGAAAGCTTCATTACAAAAGTCATTTTTCATCAAGTCACATTTTTGACTTTATAACTTTTTGGCTGTTGAGTTAATACCATATAGGCTGAAAAATATATGTGTATATTTCTATTTATATTCATAATTCTGATTTATAAAATATATTGGTGAAGGGGACTTTTATCAAGAATTGAATTTTTCAAGAAACGTTTTTTATTTTTTAATTTGCACTTTTTCAGACACCATATTAGTTTTTTCTTTAATAAAATTATTAAAAATGACTTTTTAAATAAAGTTAATATTTTTATAATTATTATCTTATTTAAGTGACCCATATTTCACTTATTCAGCACTTTGATACTTGCACATTTCTACATCTGATTTTTTTTTCAGCTTAGTCTTGTTTTTTTTTAAGAGTTATTAATCTTAGCCTTATTTCTTCCTTAATTTAAATGGTTATTTTGCTTACCATAGGAGTCAGAAAGAAATAAACACTTAAACATCTTTCCTAGCATGAAAAAAAATACAATTCTTGGTTAAAGTGGGTTTTATTTTAAAATTGCCATATATAACATGCTTAGTTACAATTATAACATTCAGCATTCAGACTATAATATTTATACTTCAAATCTTTGCTGTTGGATCTTCTGTTACCCAATTCTATCAGATTGCTACTACATCAAGGTTTCTTATAATTGGTTATTATAATCTGCAAACCTACATTGTACTCAATCCATTCTCCTTCATTTGTATTTCATTGTTTTTGTCATTGCATTTATTTAAAGGCTTCTCTATTTTTAACATGTTTTCTCTTTGTTAAGGATTGTAATATATGGAGGCACTATTCATCTTAAAATGGGCAGTTTGGTTCTGTCTCATTTTATTCATTTTAGTATTTTTCAAAATTATAGCAATAGCATTTAGACTTACATACCATTCCATAATGCTTTACAGCACTCTCTAAGCAGTTTAGAGAGGCAGCATATTGCCACCAAAAATCTGGGTCCTCATTTTACTGACCAAGGGACGATGGAAGGGTGAGTCAATCTTGAGCCATTCAGAATCAAACTCCTGGAGTGAGCAGTGAGTTAGCCTGCAGCACTCCATTCTAAACACTGCACCATCATTGTTTTTATTATCATTTTTAAAAGGTAGGGATAAAAAGATGTGATGTAAATGGTATAGTGACGGATATAATAACATTCTCATTGGCTTTTTTTTTAATAGGTTATCATCATGGTGGTTGGGTTCAGCTTGGCAAAGTCCACTAACGATTGCAGTAGGCATGGGTGTCAGGTGGAAGTGTCTGATGAAGCCGGCTCTACGATTTATGTATATTGATCAAGTTTTTTTTTTTCTCATTCTCTCCATTTTCACTTAATCTGTAGTTGAATTAGACAGTAATTTTAAAAGATGACTGTGGTTATTACAATTTAATTAAGTCATGATGCTTAACAAGATATCTCTTTGTTTTATATATTTTTTATTTCTAGTAAATATGAGCAGTCATGGTCATTATCAATAAATAAGAATAAAGAAAGAATATTAATTTTTACACGATGCTTGTTTTATATTGTGTTTTTATGGGAGTTTTTGAAGCAGTATGCAAATAAATATGTAACTAAAAAGTTAAAAATACTAAAAACTATAAATTTGATAGTTGCTTTCAAAGGAATATTAGTGTATACTATTATAATATTGTGTGTTCTCTGATATAAATATATAGATATAGATTTTTAAATTAAAATATCAGATAATGCTATGTTTCTGGATCTTTAAATCTAAATAAGTTATAAAAATCTGAATTTCTCATTATCCCTTATTGATGTAATTAAGTGTAATAGGAGAAATAAAATCTCTCAATAGTATTACAGTACTATTAGTTTAGTGAAGATGTTTCTCATTGATAGAATATACTTAATGTTATGTTTTCAAAATAGTAAATACGTAATGAATCTACAAGTAGCTTTGTTTAAGAGAACAAACTGATGGAAAAAAATGATCTCTTGTTCATAAGATCATTTTTTCTTTTCTCCTGTTCAATAGCATATGAAATAAGTGTCCATTTCTGATATAATACATAGTGTTTAATTTTAATAAATATTTAATGAAAGTCTTGTTAAAATATTGGCATGAAGATTCTGAAATTACTTTTAACATGTTTATAGTGCTAAAAGTCTTTTTACCCCCAGGTTTGTACTGGATCATCACAACATGTGACTAGGAAAGAAACAGTATCCATGGTAAGTTTGAATCAATTAAATTTGTGGGCTCAATATCTAAAATAAGTTTTCCTTATTCACAATATGTTGCTGCATTAGGTAACAAGGCCTGGACCAAACTTATCCACACTGGGAAGAGATTGTAAGGTCAGAAAATATCCAGGAAATAATATCACATTGTTGCCAATGGTTTTATATAGAGATAGGATATATATTTTTTTCATTTTTTTCATGGAAGGAGAATTACCGTATTTTTCAGACCATAAGACACACCAAACCATAAGACGCACCCAGTTTTTAGAGCAGGAAAACAAGAAAAAAAATTCTTTCTCCTTCTCTAATCTCTCCCTCTCTTTCTCTCTCTCTCTTTCCCTCCCTCTCCCATTGTCCCTCCCTTCCTTCCTTCCTTCCTTCCTTCCTTCCTTCCTTCCTTCCTTCCTTCCCTCCCTCCCTCTTTGTCCTTCCCTCTCTGCATTAGAGCAGTACCCGCGGAGGGGGCCCTGCAGCCCGGCTTACTCTTGCAGAAAGCAAGCTGAAATGGAGTGAGGGAGATTGCCAGAAATGCGAATCGGCCGATCTCGCGCTCCTGCAAACTCCCTCGCTCGGTTTCAGCTTCCCTTGCTACAAGAGAAAGCAGGCTGAAACGAGGCAGATTGCAGCAGCGCGAGATCAGCCGATTCGCATTCCTGGCAATCTCCCTTACTCCGTTTCAGCCTGCTTTCTCTTGTAGCAAGGGAAGCTGAAACTGAGCGAGGGAGAGTGCAGGAGCGTGAGATCGGCGTTTCTCAGCACGTGCCGATTCGTGCTCCTGGCAATCTCCCTTGCTTTCCACTTGCGGAGGTTGGGGCTGGCCATACGGATCACCTTCGGACCATAAGACGCACCGTCGTTTTCCCCCCCACTTTTGGGGGAAAAAAGTGCGTCTTATGGTCTGAAAAATACGGTAGCTCTTATACTAGTGCAAATAATTTGAAAAGACACTTTGCTTGCAAGTGAAGAAGCCCCTTGCTTTTTTATTAAAGTTTTTAAAAAGACATACAAACTAAACCAAATTAATAAAGAACAGAAACAGTAAAAGAAAGAAAAAAAGCAAAAGTGCAGAAATAATAAAAAATATACCGTATTTTCCGGTGTATAAGACGACTTTTTAACCCATGAAAATCACCTCAAAAGTTGGGGGGTCGTCTTATACACCCAGTCGTCTTATACGCCGGAAAAAAATCAGCGATCGGGCGGGAGCCAGCAGGACTGCCCTGCGCATGCATGCGCTCTCCAGCTGTTAAGGAGCACTCCTTAGCAGCTGGGGAGTGCGCGCGTGTGCAGGACTGTCCTGCCGGCTCCTGCTCGACGCTCTTCCCTCTTGAGGCAGCATTCCCGAGGACTCCTTAGGAGCCGGGGAGCTAGCGAGCGGGAGAGCCAGCCAGCGAGCGAGCACACAGGCAGACGGGCGAGCAGCACCTACTTTCGCGCCGCACCGGAATTTCTCCCGTGCTCGTGCGCCGGCCTCCCAGATGCCCCTCGCGCAAGCTCCGGATGCTGCCGCGTGCTGCCCACCTTTCTAGCGCGGCTTTGTCTCTTGCGCTGTCTTGCGGGCGCCGGCGCCGCCCCTCAATGTGTGTCCCCCCCGCCGCAAGAGGGTGTCATTTGTCGTAAAAAAAAAATGGAAGGGGAGAAAGCGCCTGACGTACGTGTGGGCTATAGGTAACCCAACCCTAGACCGTGGCAGCAGGCGGCGTTGGGATAGGGGAGGCGAGGCGCGCGTTCTTCCTTCCCTCTGAAGAGGCAGCCCCGGCAGTTCTTCCACCGGGCTTACTCCGTTTGCTGAATCTTTGTAGTTACTTAAGTAAGTGCTAGGCATTTTTAATAGGTCGCATCGTTTCTTTTCTCCACGTATTGGCACCTCGCCTTTCTACGCTCTTACCTCTCTGGCTCTGTGTTTGAATACACCTACATGCTGCACACACCGGTAACTTTAACAAGCCAAGATGACGTCAAAATGATTGTACCGCTGATACGACAAAATCATTGTACCATTGATATGAGGGTTTGGTCATTAGCATTCCTCCACATGCCTCCCTTTCCCCGACCCGTGAATCCTTTGCAAACACACATGATAACCATCAAAATCCCTTTTCAGGGCAAACCATATTATGAATTCTCTCCCCCCCCCCAGCATTTTCTTACATGAGAGATTATAAATTAGTCCTAAGGAGTGCTCGTTAACAGCTGGGGAGCGCATGTGTGCGCAGGACTGCCCTGCCGGCTCCCGCCAGACGCTCTTCCCTCTTGAGGCAGCATCGCTCCCCGGCTCCTAAGGAGTCCTCTGGGATGCTGCCTCAAGAGGGAAGAGCGTCGGGCGGGAGCCGGCAGGACAGTCTTGCACACGCGCGCACTCCCCGGCTGCTAAGGAGTGCTCCTTAACAGCTGGGGAGCGCGTGCGTGCGCAGGACTGCCCTGCCGGCTCCCGCCAGACGCCAGCCTGCCCTGCTTCCTCTACAGTGAGAGGGGAGGGCGTGCCTTCCCGGGCTCGCTGATTTTCCGGCGTATAAGACGAAAATCTTGAAAATCATCTCAAAAGTTGGGGGGTCGTCTTATACGCCCAGTCGTGTTATACGCCGGAAAATACGGTAAAAAGCTTTTGATTTTCTGTGCAGCAATTTACAAAATTCTCTCTTCTATAATTATAAAAACCTCTCAATCTTTTCTATTGATATCTACTTCTGTATTTTTTAAAAAAAAGGCATTATGTGAGTTTGCATGATGATATCCACTACTTGAAAAAATTAATGGACCTCTAGTTTATATGGGAAAAATCTCTTTTTTCATAATCGATTCTACAATTTTAAGGTTAATAAAAAAATAAAATAATTCAGTCACAGAATTTTTGACCAGCTTGCCATAGATCATGTTCTCACGGATCATTTTATCTTTTATCTTGCCAGAAAGTTGTTCCCCAATACACATACACTCCTCTGAATCACCTTAAAAATGGAACTGTTGTCAACTTGTATGGGGCTGTGACATTCTTCAAGCCTCCATATTTCAGCAAAGGAACTGGTATGTATGATTGAATATACATCTTACCATTATAATATGTTGGGGTATATGCTTTTTTTAAGCAAATGAGTGCCAAAATAGATTGTGAACTAATGGCCAATTTCAGATAAACGGCCATAGCTGATCAAGTAAATAGTCATATCAGCCCATTTTGGAGAAAATTGTGGAAAAGGTGGTTGAATAATAGCAACAGAGGATCTTGGAGGAAATGGATTATCATTCAATGGATCAATAATAATCCATGGATATAAATTATTATTCAGTCTGGCTTCAGACCAAGGTACCGTGCAGAGGCAGTTTGGGCACATATGCTCATGATGTTTGGCAGAGCATGATGTATCCATCCTAATGCCCCTTGTTCTCTCAATGGCTTTTGATACTGTTGGACCAGCTGTGGGATATGAGTAGGAGGTACTATGTGGCAGTGGTTCCCCATGGTCAAGTTTTATTTGATGATGACAGAGATTGATTCATGGTGCCTCCTATTTGGGGTACTTTCGGGCTTGATGATCTTTGCTAGATTAGCCACTACTTCAGATTGCTGTATCATAGTTAGTTTTACATTACCATCCCAAGCTGTGTAGATAAAATTATTGTATTGACCAGTGTATGGGGGTTTTTCAAGTCTGGATAGGGCAGAACTCAATCTTAACAAGACTGTGTGACTATTTGGACCCCCTGACATGGGGATCTCGCCAGCTGTGGTCTTGGATGGGGCTGCATTATTCCAGAGAAGACTGGTGCACAACTTGGGGTGGGGGCAGCTACCGCATGAAGAGCAAGTGGCAGCTGAGGTCAGGAGGGCCTTTGCATAGGTTCATCTTGTGTGCCAGTTGTGCCCTTTTTTCAATTGGAGATCCTTCAGAGATTCACTCATGTCCTGGTTACATCACAGTTGGATTATTGCAGTATGTTCTACATGGGGCTGCTCTTGAAGATCACCCTGAAGCAGTGGTGGGGTTCAAATACCTGAACAACAAGTTCTTCGCATGGATGCAGGCCTGGGCCTCCGAAGCCTAGAATGGTCTTCTGGAAGTAGCATCCATGCATTCCCAGTGACTTCTGGAAGTAGCTTCATGCACCTCCGGCAGGCCGTTCTAGGCCTCTCGGGCCTCCGAGGCCTAGAACAGACTTCCAGAAGTGGCAGCCACACACTTCTGGGGGGCTGTTCTAGTCCTGTGTGCGTTCAGCCAGTTCTCTGAACTCAACAAAATTTAGCTACCGGTTCTACTGAACCGGTGCAAATCGGCTGAATCCCACCACTGCCTAGAAGCTACAGCTGGTTTAATATGCAGTGGACCAAGCAGTAACAGGCACCTCTCAATGTGCCCATGTGTCACCACTGCTGCACAAGCTGCATTGGTTGCCAGTTGGCTTCCAAATGCAGTCCAGTTTGTTGGTTATTACCTATAAAAAGCCCTGTATGGCAGAGGTGGCTGCATACCTGAGAGAATGCTAGTCTCCAACTATTTATTGTCCTCAGTACATTCTGGCAGAGAGGGGGTACTCCAGGACCTCTCCATTAAATGTTGCCATCTTGTGGGTCTAAGTGTGCCTTCTTTGTTGTGGCCCCTTGGGGACAGTGTCCCCCCAGAGATCAGGACAGCACCTTCTCTTCTACGGGTCTGGAAAGCTTTGAAAACCTGGTTTTCGTCCTAGGCCTGGGTTTGATGTTATTCATTTAATGACTCCTGTTTTGTTTTGTGGATTTTGTTATTAAAGCATTTTAGTCCGGGCTCCCTATGATTTTAGCTGTTTTTATGTCTTTTTTAGTTTTCTGCCCTGCTCATTGTCCAATGATTTTGGTGATTATTAAATTTAAATAAATAAATGAAATACATTCTGATATTACAGAATGGGTAGGAATCTTGTAGAGTGGACCTTGACCACCAGGTCAAGGGAAAAGTAGACATGTTCATAAGTGGTCCAGAATAAAACCTGAATGTGTCCAAACCTCTTTAACCATATTTTACTTAAAGGTAAAGGTAAAGGTTCCCCCGCACATGCGTGCTAGTCGTTTCCGACTCTGGGGGCTGGTGCTCATCTCCGTTTCAAAGCTGAAGAGCCAGCACTTGTCCAAGGACGTCTCCGTGGTCATGTGGCCAGAATGACTAGACGCCAAAGGCGCACGGAACGCTGTTACCTTCCCACCTTAGTGGTCCCTATTTTTCTACTTGCATTTTTACGTGCTTTCAAACTGCTAGATTGGCAGAAGCTGGGATGAGTAACAGGCGCCAAACTGCCGACCTTCTGATCGATAAGCTCAGCGTCCTAACCCATTAATTTATTTTTCTTAAGTAGATTTCTCTAATTTTATCTTAAATTTACTGAATTTAATATCTTACATCAAAGTTTATCACTCAAGGCTTTCTAACAGTAGAATATTTTCTGAATTAAGTGGACACAGGCTATGGAGCAAGAAGAAAAGTTCAGCAGTTGTCTCTCTCTGCTGCTGACTTCGATTACTCTCATTTGTCAATGCAGTGGCAAACTGTAGAAGAAAAGAGAAAAAGGCAAGAAAGAAAGTAATAAGGACACAAAAAAACAAAGAACTTAAGAGTTACTCTTTCCTCCAAAAAAGAACTCTTTGAATAGAGGCGCCAAGTTGGCCTCAGGCTCTTTAGCCATTATAAAACTTTGGTTTAATAAGAGATGCAAAAGGTTTGCTACTATAAGACTGTTTTCTATGCATTAATTTTGAAGGGATGTTGATTTGCATTTTTTCTTTGTAATTGTAACACTTATTAAGTGAGTGAGTGCCTTACAGAATGGGTAAGGAAAATATGCAATATTGAAGTAGCCAACTTTATAAATTGCTAACAAATGTATAATTTAATTTGAACTTTTTCTGCATAAACAGAATCTGAAATTTGCAGAGTCCTTGTGCAATTATGTTTTTCCAAGAATAATTACTTTAAAACAGAGGTCTCCAACCTTGGCAACTTTAAGACTTGTGGACTTCGACTGGCTGAGGAATTCTGAGAGTTCAAGTCCACAAAGCCTAAAGTTGCCAAGGTTGGAAACTTCTGCTTTAAAACATCCCAAATTATATCACCAGAAAAAGTTGGAAAGTCATGCTGAATTTTCAGAAGAATGTGAAATTGTTGTGAGACTCCACAGATATTCAGTATATTTGTTGTGTTTATCTCCTAACAAGAAAAATGAAAAGTGCACTGTCAGGTGTGTTGTGCTTCTTTCTCATTTAAATCCCCCCTTCTTTCAGATTAGTCACAGTTAGGCTAATGTGTTTTGAAATGGTTATTATTGGTTCTTTTCCAAACTATTTACAAACCCATTTTGGTCTACAAACTTTATTCAAATATGCCAATAAAGTGTAATTTGGATAATTAAAATCCCACTGCAAATATAACCATAATCATACTTAGCTTTGAAAAAGTTAATGAAACGAACGAAAGTATTGGAAATTTAGATAATTTGGAGAGAGGAGTATAATTTCTTCATACTGTATAATTCATAGACTCCCACTCTTTTTGTAAACCATTTATAAAAAACATTTTTGTTTGCTTGTGTGTAATACTGGTTATAGAACTGTGAGAAATCTTAAAACCTTATAAAAGTACTACAACAAAGTCATTGCAAACAATTGGTTGAATCCAAATTTGATGATATTTATTTTCATTGAAATAATTAAAACTTAAATTAACAATGACTTTTGTCATTGTAATAAAATGGACTTGTTGCTTTAAAAGGGATTCAACTCTTTAAATAAAGAAATTTGCAATGGCAAAATATGAATCCTCAAAACAAAGATATTATGTAGTAATTGCTTTTAAGCATTAAACCATTGAAGAAAATAATCCTAGGGAATAGATCAATTGAATATTAGTTTTTTCCAGTAATTTAATTTAGATTTTCATAGGTTCCTCAATTCATAACAAAAAACCCTTATTTTTTACTTTTTAAATATTATGAAATGATTCTCACATACCATAATATTGTAAAATGTTACATCATATTATAATAGTAATTATAGTGCATAGTTATTAGAATTTAGTTTCATTTATAAAGTATCATGACAAATATCTGAGACTGTTTTGAAGACATTAGATATTAACTGAAACTGATTAAAAAAACATAATAAGAACCACAATTTTCATAGCTAAATAAACTAAAAAAGTTTATCTTGAGATATGAAAGAAACATTGAGGATAGTTTAGGTTTTTAATTAAGTTTAGATCTACTTGACAACAGTAGGGTACTAAAGATAAAATGGTGTGCCACACTGAACTCATGGACAAAGCAGTTCTTCACAATTAACTCTTTCTTTCTGCCTGAATTCTGGATGGATCAGGGTATTCTTGAACCTTCAATTGAAGGGTATTCTTTATTATTTTAATTATTTATTTCAACAATTTTAATGCCACTCTATGAATATACAATATGTATAGCATATCTAATAAACTAGATAATCACTTTTTTTACCAAAAAAAATCCACCGTCACTCATTTAAGGTATGATCCCCATCTAAACAATGCAGTTTCCACAGCTTTATGTAAAAGGCATCTGGCCTGTTTCCCTTTCACCACCATTTCCAGCTGGAAGATTTGTTGGTTTTCTGATCATTTTGATCACTTTTTCCTTATCTTATTTTTCTGCTAATATTTACAAAGCAAAGCTGGTATGCTTTCCAATAAATTAAATGTGTGGATACTATAAAGATCTTTTTAGTGGTAAAAAGGTAAAGGTTTCCCCGCACATGCGTGCTAGTCGTTTCCAACTCTAGGGGCCGGTGCTCATCTCCGTTTCAAAGCCGAAGAGCCAGCGCTTGTCCGAGGACGTCTCCGTGGTCATGTGGCCGGCATGACTAGACGCCAAAGGCGCATGGAACGCTGTTACCTTCCCACCGTAGTGGTCCCTATTTTTCTACTTGCATTTTTACGTGCTTTCGAACTGCTAGGTTGGCAGAAGCTGGGACGAGTAACAGGCGCTCACTCTGTTACGCGGCACTCGGGATTCGACCCGCCAAACTGCCGACCTTCTGATCGACAAGCTCAGTGTCCTAACCCACTGAGCCACCATGTGCCACTTTTAGTGGTATTCAGTAGTATATTGGTAACTAGCATACTTTTGAGATCTTTTTATAGAATTAATGTACATGTAATCACAATGTGATTGCAAAGCAGGTGGCAACATTCTATATATCACATTGACTTCAGTTTTTCTTTTGATGAAATGCAGAATGTATAAAGTAAGTTACAAATCGAGTAATGAATAAAAGAGTTATCAGTTATTGTTAATGTCCAATACACATAGGGAGAGTCCATTCCAATAAACCTGTTGCAAAATCTTAAAGTAATAGTTTCCATTTTTTAGACATCTGCCATTGATTTCTATATTAAGTCGATTTGCAGGTTTTTCAAAATTAAGTATCTGAACAAAATAGTTTTCCGTTCAAAAGCTTTTGTGAGAAGATGTTCATTTGTTACTGAGTGTAATGTATGAAAAGAGATGGATGGATATGTTTTTGTTTTGCTGAGACAGCAAGAACATTTTATTATATATTTTAAAACTTTGGGAAAATTAGCATGCAAGATTTATTTTCTTGTTTTATTTGTTTATAAATAAATTGTAAAAAAAATGTCGGAATTACTTTCATATAAAGTAGATGTATAGGAAAATTCTAGCTAAAAGCTATATTTAAAAAAAACATTTAAATTCATTCATGGATCAGACAAATATTTTGATAAATTGTCTGATAGGTTGGATTTTATTGATCCATTCATCAGTTCATATTGTTTCTTGATTTTAAATAAGCAGATAGATCTAATTGATTGAAAAGAGTACAATATGTCTGTTATGGTGGCAGCAACACAACTGACAACATTTTGTGTGAAAAATAAAGATATTGATAGAATCAATCTGCTACTAATTAACCACATTTTGCTATTTGTTATATGAACTTTTCAAATATTGCTTTAGTTCATTTGTATTGTCATTGAAAGATTGACAAGGAATTAGTAGTAAAGTCATATGGAATTTTACAGTTTAGTACTTTAGTACTTTGCCGGCATCAACTTCCCTTCGCCCTGTGCGTTCCCACAGAGAGGGCCTCCTCAGGGTGCCACCGATCAGAGAATGTCGATTGGTGGCCCCCAGGGGGAGATCCTTCTCTGTGGGCACCCCGGAGCTATGGAATCAGTTACCGGTTGAGCTCCGGATGGCGCCCGATCTTCGCTCCTTTCGTCGCGATCTAAAAACATTCTTATTCGAACAAGCCGGCCTGGCCTGATGGGGGATTGGTTTGGTTTTTATTGTTGTTTTATTGGGGTTTTAATATTGTATTTACTGTTTTTACTGGGCAGATATTTAATTCCTTTTTAATTTTTGTAACTTTGTATTTTTATTCTTGCCCTGTTCACTGCCCTGAGTCCTTCGGGAGAAGGGCGGTATATAAATATTATTAAATAAATAAATATTATTAAATAAATAAATAAAATAAATATGCCAATGTACTATGTGTCATTTGTGACAGGGAAATGAAAAATAAAGAAATAATCTGGATTTCTTTGCATGACAAACATGTTCTTTTTCATTCTTTTTCTCAACATGTGCAGATTATTGCTCAATGGTGACCATTGTAGATCAGTCCAACGTGAAGCTGGTGTGTACATTTTTTCATCTAGTCAAAGATGCCCTTCCACAGGTCTACAGAAATGGTGATATTGTTCGATTTCACAGAATAATGGTAATTTTAATGCACTTCCTGCCATGTGGTAAGAAAGCACTATAGTCTGTTCAAAGGAAAGAGAGCAGATACTTCTTGGCATTAATCTTTGACAGAGAGAATTCTAACTTTTATGGGCTTGCTGATGCATATTGGTCACTTATCCATTCAACTGAACTAGAAGGCTCCACATGGCCTTTGGGCGGCATGGTAGGGGAACGCAGGTCTAGCTCAAAAAACTTTGAACTTAATTTTAAATGAATTATAATTAGATTACATTAATGATAATAGGATGACTATTTAGGAATGTTGCTTTCTACCACATTAACGTCGAGGGAAATTCTTAGACAATTCCTGGCCTTTAATGGACTGCACAAAGTTTTGAGTTCTCTACCATAGCCAGAGGACTAGCCATATTATTCTTGTAGGTAGGCGGAACTGAGGCTTTCTCAAATTACTCTGTGCATTTTGTCTTTGTCTTATGATAAGGGTGGGATTTTGTATGTGATCTGTCATCCTGATCGTAGGTGGATCTTGAACTGTGATCCATGACAGACAGCATGGTTGTTTCTATTAGACATTTTACTTCTGTGCTATCATGTTTAAAGAAACACAATCATTCACAAATATTAATTAGAGATACTCTTTTGCTGCCTCTTCTTGGTCATTACTCTAGCCTTATTTATTTTTGTTTGCTATTCTTTTAGCAGAATCTTGATGTCCTTGAACTTGTAATTCTCTCTCACTTTTCAATATATTTCAATCTTGATGGAGCGGGGGGGGGGATAATTTGGGGATAATTTTTCAACTTTGTCAGGTGAACTGGTTGTAAAGTACATTTTACAGGTGAAAATTGTGAGTGTTTACTTTGTTCAGTGGTTCAAATTAGGGGATATTCACAGTATTAAGCAACATAAATATTTGGTATATAGCATACCAAAGTATTTGGTTCGATTGCATGAATATTGTTCTGGTGGATTTTTTTTCCAACTATGGCAATATATTTGTTCACTAGAGAATGAAATGTAAGCAAACTTATATTGGGCATTGATTTATATCCTGTTAGAATTCCTGATTTTTTAAAAATGATTATGTATCATTTACTTCATTTTGCACCTTAGTTGAAGTTATTTTTAACATACAGTTAGCGTTTAGCAATTGCTTCATACAGTGAGTGTTCATAGTTATGACGGTGATAAAAATATAACTTTGTGACCAATTCTTGCATTTACGACCTTCAAAGGTCTGCAAAGAGAAGGAAAGCTGAAGTAAGCTGACAAGCACCACAGCAATATCACTTAGTGACCGCTTCACTAAATGACGGCTTTACTGAACCCAGTTGTGATGGTTAAATGGTGACTGCCTTTATATCTGATTTAGATTAAGCACACTATTCGAGTCCACCTTTTTTATTTAGATAGGCATGTTTTATTTAGATAGGAGCCTTGGTGGAGCAGTGGGCTAATGCCTCCTTAAGTAACACCAGCTGCCTGCAATTAGTGCAGGTTCGCATCCCACCAGGCTCAAGGTTGACTCAGCCTTCCATCCTTCCGAGGTAGGTAAAATGAGGACCCAGATTGTTGGGGGCAATTAAGCTGACTTTGTAATAATGCCGCTTGGGGTGTGTGTGAAAGCCCTAATAAGCAGGCATATACATAGAATGAAGGCTACTGCTAAGCTTGTAAGCCGCCCTGAGTCTTCGGAGAAGGGCGGGATATAAATGGAATTAAAATAAAAATAAATAAAATAAATGTTTTAGGTACTTATTAAAATGAAAGGCAAAATCACAAAACAGTGTCTCACTTATTTTGGCCATGTCATGTAGAGGAATTCACTGTAGAAAGTAATTATGTTTGGAAGAGTTAGTGATTAAAAGAGAATTCCCCAATCTTTCTGGCTTTGCAGGCCGGCCAGGCTCCGCATGAGTGGTGGGAAAGCATGTGTGTGGTGGGCACACACGCACACTGCTCACGCAAGTGGAACATGTGTGCGCTTGCCCGCCACTTTCACCGTCCAATTCCAAATGGCTCAAGGCCCAGTACTGGGCTGTAGCCCCGGGGGTTGGGGAACCCTAGGTTAAAGAAAACAAAGCCACCAAAGAACAAAAAATCACCAAGAGTTGAACACAACTAAATGGATATCATCATCGTCATTGAATGAAATGATTTGCTATTTGCCACATTCCATCAAGCATATTTCAAGCGCTGGGCGCTGCTGGGCAAGTGCAGTTTTGTAACCGTTTCTCTGAAAATTCAATTCAGGTGTGTTTGGGGTTCAATTGCAGGCAAATTTAGAATAATATTTTAATTAAGCTACTCAATCATTCTAGTTTTAAGCTTCCTGAATGATTTTGGTATTCTCACAAAGAGATGCACAAATTTATATGTAGAATGCACAGACTTTTAATCTATGGACAGATGAAACAACATTCCTTTGTTGCTTGTTTATTTAGATTAGATGTAATATATAAACAAACCAAAAAGAAAAAAAAGCAAGAGAAGAAAAATTTCACACATTGATAAGCCATAAAATGGACTGGTGTTTGTGACAGAAATTATTTAACTCTCTTAAAATACTTGGCAGTACTCTGATAATATAATCCATCTCTTTTCTACAAGATCTGTTAAATATAAAGGGAGTCTGAAGGTCTGAGCATCGAGTGTTATAGAGGAATGTATGAGCTAAGGACTTCAGTTCCTCATAAACACATTTGCTCTAAAAATGGAAATACTGTGCTTTCTGCCCAAAACTGCTATCTTATTAATATCGTTTTATTGCCAAAAAAGTAAATGATTAATTGGAGATTTTATGTATATAAATATTTCTGTCCATATAGATAGAGATATGTACTGTAGGTATATGCATTGGTAAGATTTTAAAGAGTAGGGCATAATAAAGTATTATAACAATTTGCATCAGTAAAGTAAAATAAATTAGGTGTTTCCAATGAGAATATATAAATATAGTTTCAGTTTAGGAACACCATGGTTGTTTGAAACCTAAGCCAATATTATATATGAAAATTTAATTTAACACCTAACCCAAGGATGCCATTTTTCTCAAATATTAAAATCAGAACTGCTTTAGATATCCAGGTTTATTTGAAGGGATCAAGTCTCACAGCTCATATATTCCAAAGTATAACTCAGTAGGCTGTCATTAAAGCCTGTTCAAGAACAATCATATAATTGCTTCAGCAAGTTGAAGTTCTGCAAGAATTCACTAAATCCCATGCAGCTACTGATGGTAATGATGGAAACAAGATAAATCGTGCCATAAATCCCTGCGGATGTACTTAGGCTCTATGAAATATATAACCATTTATACATTTAATAATTGTAGAAATACATTAAAGCTGATACAGTCCTTTTTAAAATTCCCCAGTCAGTTATTGAAAGAATCTATTCCTAGTCTGATCTTAACTGATCTTCTCCAAACCAGATGCATCCTTCTGGCCCAGTTGACTATACTAAGGACTCGTAGCGTATTGCATCTGCTGACCAATAAACCAAACAAAATTGCAGTAGACTCAGTAAAAGATTAGGAAAATAAAGAGCCAGAGGAAGGAAAGATGAGACAAATGCATTCTCCCATTGAAAAGAAATAACATTTGAAAGAATGAGCTATTTGAGCAAGACAGTGATTGTATTATGTTTGACAACGCATTCTCCTTATAGCAAATATTGGTGACCAGGTAAGTAAAGAAAATAGCCATTTCAAGTATCATTGTACTGATTACAGAAGCTGATTTATTTCACCAAAGACTAGTATTATTTTTATCAAGGAAGATTTATTACCTGGAAAGTACCTAATTTTGAAACTGTTATGCCTCTCAGATGTTGATCATCCTTTTAGCAACCAACTGCAAATAAAAATGCTATAATCAGATGTTTATTATAGCAGAACAGCTGTTTACATGAAGCATCAACAGTGCTGGCTTACATTGTTTCTAGTTCAAACACATTGAAATTCAATATTTTTGCAAACTAATGTCTTCCTTCAGAAACAGGGAGGCAATCTGTGGTACTGTGTTAGTGTTTTTATCACCACGTTATTAGTCACTTTGTCCGTTTAATTCTAGAAGGTTTCACACTTATGTTTTCTGCAAATAAAATGGCCATATGTACTCAGTTTATATCTGCTGGATTTCAGATAATGACCCCAGAGCATATAGAAGAATTGAGGACTTTCTCCATTCCACCAGTTGAGAGTTAAAAAAAAAAAACCAAATAAAGAGATGTTCTGAAACCATAGGTTAACCTATTAACTGTAATTTGATACTTTCTAAACATCTTGGGTTTTTTATTACATAATTTTTAGTATGAAGCTTTAACATTTTAGGAGAAACTCTATTCTATATGATACACATTTTTATTCTTGTAGATCGAAGAGTTCAATCATCAGATCCAAGGGAAATCAGGTCCTGGATTTGCTTCACTTACATTTGATGGTAACATTGGAGCCCCAGTGATTCCCCGAACATCTAGTAAAACATTTTCATTTACGGATGAAGACAGAAAAACCGTAGAAGACCTGCGTGTTTGGGTAGCAAGTAATCTTTTCAGTCCGCCTTCCATGAAAAAATTATGTGACATCCAGCCATCAACGTTTTTTGAAATCACTGGCCAACTAATAGCAAAAGCTAAAGTGGATGGATCTTCTTATCTTCTCAAGGTCTCTTTTTATGATTATTCCCATCTCTGCACTCATTATGTTTTAATTCAACAATAATTTCATACTAGCTGTAGGTACAGTTGCAAGAAAAACTGTGAACCCTTTGGGATTACGTGGAGTTTTGCGTGAATTGGCCATAAAATGCCCTGTAAACGTCATGTAAGTCACAACAATAGAAAAACAGTCTGCTTAAAATAATACTACACAAACAGCTGTTGTCAAGTTCTAATTGAACATAAGATGGAAATATTCACGGTGCAGGGTGGCAAAAGTATGTGAACCTTTGGACTTAATAACTGGCTGACCCTCCTTTGGCAGCAATAAAACATGACAACAGCTAATGTTTGTGTAGTATTATTTTAAGCAGACTGTGTTTTTCTATTGTTGTGACTTACATGACATTTAGAGTGCATTTTATGGCCAATTCATGCAAAACTCCACGTAATCCCAAAGGATTCACATACTTTTTCTTGCAACTGTAGGCTATAACTGAATCTTTGGGGGTTTTTTCTTCCATCAAAATCATTTTAAATCTTCTGCTAATAATGCTGCATTTTATAATTCCTGAAACTTTTGGATACCAAAATTTTCATTAAAACAAGTTAATAAGTTCTGGTTTTCACTGACCATGTTTTGGCTCACTTTGTGGTGGCATCTATCCAAACTGACTTCATTATTTGATGGCCCTGATTATCATACGAATAATTAGTACTTTGGGAAGGAAATAGTTCTATGTACTTGTAAACATCTTTGCTTGAAGCCATATTTTTCCTATCCTGTTAAATCTCTTTTGAATCTTTTTTAGTATTACCCAGTTACAGATTTTGATTTTTTCCCTATGAACCAGGGCAATTAGGATTGCTTATTAAACTTCAATATATTCAAACAAAAATGTATTTCCTAGGAAATATACTAAGAAAATATGATTGAAATAATGTACGCTGTTAACCTCCTTTGCAACTATTTGGAATTCTGAAAGTTTAAAAATATAAAATATGTCAAAATAGGTATACAAATTGTGATAATTCTGTGTGAGAGAGAGACTTAAATTTTGCCATGGTTAGATGCATTTTGCTTTCTTTACCTCAGTATGCATTAGCTTTATCATACTTTCCATTAATAAATTGAATTACACTGCTTTACGAAATTTACTTTTATATTCCTTTGTACTGCAGCCCATTATAACTACTCTTGTCACTAGTAAACTATGAGAAAATTGGTTTATAAGAAGTTTTAATGTCTTAAAAATATTCTCCATATTCTGTGTTTTGGCTTCATTTTCGGGAAGTCATGTTTGCTTCTCTGGATGACCTGAGAGTTTTCTATGTCAGATACATACCAATATCTCTCAGATTTCTACATTTGATTATCTGGATCGACAGGCTTTCTGAAACCTTGCTTATGATGCTGTTTTGTTGATCAATAAAAATAGCAGAAAATTGAAGAAAGGCATGGAGAACGTCTCCTAACCTTTCAAGCAGATACCGTATGTTTAATGAGTAATGGAGTTTGCATAAAAGAAGCATGTTTATAATTAGAATACGGCACTGATTCATTGTGAATTTCTGTCTTCCATTGGTTAAAAGGGGAAAAGGCGTTTGTAGCCATTAAAATGGCATATTTTATTCCTAACTTGTTTCAAGTTTCAAACGCTCAATTTAGATAGATGGTTGGAACATTTTGCATGGCCTACTTACAAGTTTAGGAGAATGAATAAAACACATTTATCCAAAACATTGCCACTAGCATTTTTAGGAGCACTCTGCCTTGTTCTTTTAAATTATTCCCCGGAAGATTGCAAAATAATGTTCTTTATACATAAATACTGTCTCAAAGAAATTTAACAAAATGTGAATGAATGTTTGTTCTCTGAGCTTATGGGTTGGTTTCCGAACGCTTTGTTACCAGGCTTGGTAACATCTTCAACGGAGTTTAGCGGACAAATACATTAACAAAATATATTTTGTTTTATGTATATATACAGGTATTTGAAGAAGAATCTTTGGGGAATTACAAGTTGTGTATCCTTTATTGTAGTTTTTAAGCCTTACTGTGTAATATTATTTGTGCAATTTTCTCTGATTCTAAAAAAAGAGTGTTTTTTGTTTCATTGCAGGTATGGGATGGCACAAAATGCCCTTTCCCATCTTGGAATGTGCTTGTTAAAGAAGAAGACCTAGAGGGAGATGAATATTTCCTCCGTAGATTAAAATACCTAACAGTGGATGTTGTAGCTTACGATAATCATGTGCATGTGGCAAAACTATTAAAGGTAAAGGAACTTCTTGGCAATTACAGCTCTTTTTTTTTTGCTAGTTCTGTTTTAACTCTCCATTTTTTACTGAAAGTGAATCTGTGTGTACATTTATTTAAATTAAATTAATTGAATTTATATAAATTGTGTAAGTGCCATGATTAGTCCCAACAAACCAAATCTCCAGGGAGGGGGGAGGGAGAACGAGTAAAGAAAATTCAATTAACTTATTATGAAAAAGAGTATTTAAGAGTTATATTACATCTTTTTGAATACAACTATGAACATTTGGAAAAAAAGATGAAGTCTTCAGGTTTTTTCCTATTACTCAGATAAACTGTTTTTTAAAAAAAATGTAGCCTTGTATATTATACTGTTTTATTTGTTATTATTTTTTTTGCTTTAAAAATAGTATTTTTAAAAAAATTAACATAGTCTTCTATGAATTTGTGATTTGTTCATAAATATTTTCTAAATGTTTCATTTTGAGATTCATACATTATTTTGGGACTTCTGCAATGTAGAAAGAAAACGTTTTAATTTTTATTCCTTATTGAAGAGTGCCATCTTGCTAAGAGGGTTATTTGTAACATAGGAATTATTACTGCAAGTCTTAAATAATTGTATTTCTAATGATATTACATTTTCAAGATTGCAATATAATTGCATTCTACTGCTAAGGTGGTACAGGTAATCATCCACTTACCACCTATTGTTTAGCAACCAATCAAAGTTACGATGAACCTTTCTTGAGGCTACTTGCAATTCTGATTCAAACTTGCAACAGTGTCCCTCCCCTTTCAGTCACTTGACCAAACTTTAGACACTTAGCAGCACGGCTGCATTTACAGACGTTTGCAGTACCCTAGGGTCATGTGACTCTGTTTTACAACGGGTTTGCCAAAAACCAATACTTAACCCACATAGTTAAAAAGCTTTACCAACTTACCATTGTTGGTATGTCTCTAATGTAGCTGGAGAAAGTTGCATTTTCATTTTAGCCATTCACATTCTCACTTGCATTGTTGAACAAGAATCGCACTGCAATGCAGTCATGTACCAATTAATGCCAACCATTTCTCCAATTCCAACCTGCCATATGGAAAACGAGCTCCAGTTGTTTGGGAATTTACATTTCTAGATTTGCTGGTTTGTTTTAAGCCATTTTCACTAAATACCCTTAAGTTAAATTGGGATTTGTTTTCTTCAAGGCCACTTTTTAAGAAAAGAGATAATTGTCTAGTCCTTGTTCACTGGAGATAAATCAAAGTTAGGGTTCCTTATTTTCCATTCTGCCTCAGTTTGCTTTGGATTTTTACTAATTAAAATGCAGCAAAACAGCTTCTATTACCTATGAGAGGTAGAGTTCATCTTTTTGCTGGTACATTTTGTGACAAAATAAAAACTTAATCCTAATACATTGATCCAGTTGTGCAAATGTATGGAAACTGATTGTGTGTTCACTCTGTCCAATTCTGTTGTTCAGGAGTGAGCATTGTGAAATAAATTGCCAAGCAGAGATAGGTGTAGGTGGCTCCTGACTTATGACCACAGTTGGGACCAGCATTACCACTGCTAACCAGGTTGATTGTTAAGTGAGTCACACACAGTTTTACACAATCTTTTTTGTCATGTTTGTTAAGTGAATCAATGTCATTGTTAAGTAAATCCGGCTTCCTTCATTGACTTTTCTTATTGGAAGCTGGCCGGAAAATTCATAAATGGTATCCCGTGATATTTTTTATTTTATTTTTTATTTTAATTCCATTTATATCCCGCCCTTCTCCGAAGACTCAGGGCGGCTTACAAGCTTAGCAGTAGCCTTCATTCTATGTATATGCCTGCTTATTAGGGCTTTCACACACACCCAAGCGGCATTAATACAAAGTCAGCTTATTGCCCCCAACAATCTGGGTCCTCATTTTACCTACCTCGGAAGGATGGAAGGCTGAGTCAACCTTGAGCCTGGTGGGATGCGAACCTGCACTAATTGCAGGCAGCTGGTGTTACTTAAGGAGGCATTAGCCCACTGCTCCAGCAAGGCTCTTTTTGACTCTGCAGCTGCCACAATTACATGCTATTTGCCAGCGTGCCCCAATTTTGATCATGACTGTGCTGCAACAGATATAAGTTGGAGGGTCACTATTTTCAGTGCTGTTGTAACTTTGAACTATCACTAAACGAATGGTTGAAAGTCGAGAACTGTAATAGGACTGCTTTACTGAAAAGACAGGAGACTAACAAATGGAAGAAGCAGGTGAGGACTGATTAAGGATACTGACTATGGAGGGGAAATGATTGAAAAAGCAGCTGAGCAAGGGCATTGATGCTAAAAATATGTATGGGCCCTATATTTTGTTCAAAGAACATTATGAGCGTGTTCATCTTCTTACAAGGATTTACAATGCAGGAGTTGGATTTTGGCTGCAGTTAAGTGGTTATGAATTTTTAAACATGGAAGTATTTCAATAACTAGTTTGTGCAGACTTTTGTTTAGAATTTCCTGTTCACAAGCTGGAAAGGTAAAAGTATGCAATCCTGCCACTCACTGGAAATTACTGGTAGTGCACTAGAACTTTTTTTTCCAGTGAGCTTAAAGTGCATTAGTTTTGTATGATCTCACTGTTGAGAGGCATTGCTGATTTCTTAAACAACACTTCTGTGCAAACATTCAGTCATAGTTCATGCTCCATAAGTACACAACACCTGACACACCTCTGTATGATATAAAGTTAAATACTTTTCTGAAAACTGCAATCCATACTTACTGCTTATGTTGACTTGCTTATAAATTTAATAAAAAGCATAAATATGGCCTTTGCAAAAGTTTAGATACCCTTTTAGTCAATACTTTAATACATTTTTGGCAGAAACAATAGTTTCCAGCCATTCCTTATAGCTAGTGAACAGTTTGTTTGTTTTTTGAATTTTTAAAAAAACTTTTCATGACAGAATTCTTTTAGCTCAGAAATATTCTTAGGTTTCTTTACATGCACGGTGCATATGAGATCTTCCCATATAATTTCCATATTATTCAAGTTGGGGGGACCGCAAAAGCTATTCAAAAAACATTTTCTCTCTTTCCTATAATTCTTTCAGGGTTGATTTGAAGGTAGAGTATGTTTTGGATTGTTACCTTGCTGAAATATCCAATCTTCTTTCACCTTCAGATTGTTCATTGACAGAGACATTCCTGATATCCATCCATCAATTTACACCATTTTATGTAAAAAGAAATCCACTTAGAACTGAAGAATTCTGAAGCTAAGATTTGCTTTATATTCAGAATTGCATCAGACTCCACTATTCTACGTGCCTAATAACTCACTATGTCTTTAATTTTCTAGTGTAATTTTAGGCAGCTAGAAAGGCTTACCATTATATCGATTATATCTTCCTTAACAGTAACTATTATTTTATCATCCAGGGTTAAGTTAAAAAATACTATTAAATTATAAGAAAGTATACATTGTCGTAATTAGATGTTTTGTAGATAACAATAATCCAATTCTTTTTTCTGTGTATTTTAAGATTGGACAATTCATTTCAATGTACAACGTGCACATCAAACCCCAAACTTCTGAAAACGGGCTTGATGTTATACAGTTTCTTCTTCATGGAGGCACAGGGTATGGTCGTGGGATTGCTGTCCTGCCCGAAAACCACCCAGATATCATAGAACTAAAGTCGTGAGTAAATAACATTTAAGATTTGGAGAGAAAACATGCTAATTTGTTCAGCCCGGCATTTCCCATAAATGGAGCAGCCTTGATTAATTCCATTCCCAAAGTTTTAAAATTCTCAAATTAACATCCCACAATTCTTTGACCAGAGATTCTTTGCTATTTATGAACTGTGATGTGCATCTTCTGTGCCTGGGAATGTCTGTATTCCCAGGAGGGAGGGAGCACATTCCAAAGGACAAGAGACAACATAGTTAGATAGTTTGTGTGAGAGAAAGAAGGTGAAGATGGTTCCTCTCTAATAGTTCCCAAAATATATATTTTATGGTGCAAGTAGTCTCTCTTAGCTTGGCAAGATTTCTGTCTATAGGTAAGGAACAATAAAGAAATCTGCTTTGAAGAATCTCAGCATGTCTTTCTTGGTTTTTGGAGCTTGACAATAGTATTCCATACTGTAAGCAAATCTCTGTATCATGAATTGTTCAGGATAATTTCCATAGAGCAGAACAAAACTATTCAGACACCCCTTTGAGGATAAAGCTGTTATTTCATATTTGTATGATTGTACAAAATGTAAACTATGAGCAGGCCTGAATGCAAGTTATCGTATTGGCTTCTGTTCAGCGTGGGGCTCTGCTCTCCTAATTCATCTTCTTGTGATATACCTGCGATAGCCTTTTCCACTCTGGATGCTCTTGAATGAATTTCTTGTCCCAGAATTGTCAGTGATAAATACACTGTGGGACTCTGGGACATAAGTTTTGGGAGGTAGACAAGTAGGATAAGATTAGTTACCACACTCTGCTTTCTGGGCTTCTGATTAGCACAGTAGTGGCAGAGGACAAAAGAGAAAGGTGAGTTCAGAGCTGCTTTCTGCTTTTGCTATTGTTGAATATAGCTATGGCATAAATACTTTTTTGTAAATTCTGGTGTACATTACTTTTAAGTGAGTATCTCTCCCTATCTAGTTCCCTTACCTTATTTGTTTGTTTGTGTGTGTGTGTGTGTGTGTATGTATGTGTGTGTGTATGAATACGTACATAGTATACATAGTATATACACACACTTGCGTAATTTGTTGATCTAGAATAAAAGAACATCTTATCCACAGTTATATACAAGCACCTTGCTTGTTAATGGTAGTACAGTAGAGTATATATCAACATTTAGTTAGTAGGGAATGCATCTGAATGGGTCATTTGTCAGATACACATTACGACAATACTGGTTTTCATACACCATCACACTTCCAAAAGACCTTGTAATTTAACATTTTAGATCTGAGCATAACATTCTGGAAATAATGGCATGGAAATTTAGAGATGTGAAAATTATGGCACAATCAATATCTGCTAATATTAAAGTGTTGTTATACTTATGAAGCAGTAGAATTAACTGAAATCTAATTTCCTGTTTTTAATAGTCTGCTAAACTTTATTCACTTTTAGTATATTTATATATATTCATTATTAGATTTCTGGACACTGTAGACTTGGCATTAAGCGAGACTTCAGAAAGAGATTCTCCGGAGCCTGAAATTTCTTGTAATATATGTAAGTTTTTTTAAAAATATCTTTTTTGTATATTCATAGAACAGGATTGAGAAACCTGTCTCAAAGTTTTTCTGAGCAACAGTCTCTAGGAGCCCTAGCCAGCAAGTTCAGCAGTGAAAAGATACTGAAAAATATAATTCAACATTCGGAAGAGCACAGATCCTATTTTTATAACGTGGTTAAGTCCACTGCTGTTTCTTTTCTTGATGCAAAACAAGATACTAAGAAAAGCTAGAACATTTTAGTAAACAACTGTGCTGTAGATGTATTCACAGCAGAATAATATTTCTTTTTGTAATAGTATGAAATAATAAATTCTGAATTTATATGTAGTACTGCTGTCTTGAAAATGAAATAAAATTCCAACAATGTATGGAAAAATCTACATTGGTAGAATTTTAAATTTAAAATGCTTATTTCGCTGCGTTGTTCTCCGAAAATTTAAATAGGTAATCCGCTTATACAATATGGCTAATCAAATCTGAAAAGAAACCCACCATATCTGTAATTATTTACATGTTATTAATTAGAATTGAACTCTATTATCTTACATTTCCATCTCTATATGCTATACTTCTTTCTTTTCTGTTGCTTATGTAAAACAGTGCTAGGAAAAAAAGAAAATGAATTTCCCCTTTCCTTTTTTTCAAAGTAGGATCCTGTGTAGAAAGATGTCAGCAGTTGTCTGTTACAGGTAAGAATTTCACGTTAGGTATTCTGTGTATTTTAGAATGGGAAGAGAACTTCTTTTATAATAGGACTTCCTGCCTATTCTTTCCTGTGGCTCTGAGATATTTTAGAATAGCACTGTTGGTGAGTTTAAAAAAATAATAAAATAATTATAAATTTATCAATTAAAAATAATTTGATTAAAGTAATTGATTTAATAAACAAACTGTAATAGAGCAGGAAATGGTGGGGAGGGCCTTAGAGAAGCAGAAGTTTGTTTTGTTTGTTTCTTTGACTCGGCTAGGAAAGCATTTTGTCCCAGGCTATAATATTTGAATTGATGTGTTGTGTATTTATAAACTTGATTTAATCCATCAACAATATTGTGAAACAAAACCTAGTTATACACCAGTTTTTAAAATTCTTGGATGCACTGACATTCTGCTAATATAAAAAAACACATACATTTTATATATGTGTTTTATATATATATATATATGTCAAATGCTTGTTAACTATTTTTAGATTACCTTGCTAGGCCCCAAACATGGGACAAATCTTTATTTCCTGTGTCAGCCTAACCTGAAGGCCATCGACAGGCAGTAGTCACACCGGTGACAGCTCATATTTGTGTAAATTTTAAATTGCTAACAAAGAATTAAGGGAGACTGATATGCATTTCAAACTTATTAGTTTTCATCAGTCAGCCATACCCTTCTGAGATTCGAATCTCAGAAGGTTCGAATCTCAGAAGGGTATGGCTGACTGATGAAAACTAATAAGTTTGAAATGCATATCAGTCTCCCTTAACTCTTTGTTAGCAATTTAAAATTTACATATATATATATATATATATATATATATATATATATATATATATATATATATATATATATATAGGATATGTCTATATATGAAAAGAAAAGTACAGAAATTAGGAGAATTTATGAATGCATACAAATGTGTAACCAACTGCAAATAAGTTTGTCCACCCTTAGTCCAAGATGTTGTTGCTGTTGTTGCACATGAGTGTTGATGAGGGCATATGTTTTTAAGTGCTCTATATAGTTTAAACTTAAACATTTGAAATGCCAATTAATATAAATAAATGAGAAATTCAGCAAAGTAGCTTAATGGATAACTGATGGTGTTCCTGAATATATATTTGTTCATGTTTATCCAAATGCTTTTTATGTTTTCATTGTTTTATAGTACTAACAGATCACCAGCATTTTGATGCAACTACACTGAATACCATCAGAATGAGCCAGATTCCTCAGAACTACCGCATCAGAGCTAGGCTGCTTAAATTCGAGCCTGAAAAACTCCACCAGTCTGTAAAACTTCATTGCCCTCAGTGCAATTCATTGTAAGTGTCCAAGTGATACAGATACTTGTATCTGTTGCTGGAGCCGTTGCTTACAGGATAGAATAGCATTATATATTTAATCCCCTGCAATTTAAAATCTACAATAAATACATCATTTATTTTTATATTCTATATTTAATTAATATTGTTATTTTATCTATTAAAAATTCTAAATTGCTACAATCAAAGCTTTATAGTAAAGAAACCAGACACTAAAAGCTACATATCCAGTAAGGTCAAATAAAGTGCAAAATGTAAAAACCCAAACAAGCTAGGCAGTAACAAGGGGAATATTATATGAATGTTTGCAACTAAGTATTCTGTACCCTCCAATCAAACTCAACATGCAGTTTTCTTGGTGGTGTTAGAAAAGATATTTGCCGTTACCTTTTCACTAAATGTTTTTTCACTTTCTGATCTACCTTATAATCCTGAAATGTCTAGTTTCCCTTCCAGGCAATAATTAGGCCATTTTCATCTCAATTTTTTTTTAGATAAGCTGGACATTGCCAACTTCTAGTTGTATTTGGCTGATCTAGTATAGCCTCAAGAGCTGAGAAGATTAGATCTAGTTAATACCTGAATTTGATAATACCTAACAACACCAAGATTGTAGGCTGGATTGGGAAATAAGAAAAATAATCCAGGTTTTTATTTTTTTGCAAACAAACAAACAAAAAATCTAAACACTACCCAAACCAAAAAAAAAAAGAAACTTCTATCCAAGAAAACTCTATGAATGTAATCATGGAAGTCATGAAGAGTTGAATTCCACTTGAAGGAGATGATACCTTTAAATATGTGCCAATATATCTTTAAAATTGTTTTGTTTAAAAATGTATATCTACATACATTTGTGGAAATTATTATGAGCCAAGGTGTAATATTTAAAAATTCAGCAATCATACAGGTGAAGTTTGTAAATATTTTATTTATTTATTTTTTCATTTTCATTTGGGGGCATATGAAATAGCAATACCTGGAATGGAAGCAGCTGCACAGCTCCCTATTCAAAATAACCACCAGATAAAGGGAGTGTTTTTGGAAGTTGTACAAGGCAGCAAAGTGGCCAGGCAGGGACCCAGCTGTGCAATGGGGCTGTCAGATATCAGGACATGTCTTAAGGGTAGAAATAGTGTAAAGTTATCTTTTGTCCAGTGTGAAGTTATCTATATGTATTAATATAAACGTATCTTAAATGTTATGTGATTCTGAATTTTTTAATCTTTAATCTTTCAATCAAGCTTGCGTGTTTTATGGAAATTTAGTTCTCCTAATCTTTTTTATATTTTATATTTTATATTTTTTATATTTATTATAAATTGTAGTGTGTCACCTCATCATGCTGTGAGGTGACACACTACAATCAAGGCCTTAAAATACTTCAGCCTATCTAACATACAAGTGGAAATGTTGAATTATCGGTTACATTTTTTATATTGCATTTATTGAAAAGTTACTTTAAGCACTTTTCTGGTGTTCAGTTCAGGCTGTAATTGTTTCAGGCAAGAAATCCCAGATGGGACTGAACTTGATTCAATTTTACGAGAAGTTTCAGCTACATGTTCAGATTCAATCCTGCAAAGCACCTCGTTCTGCAATTCTGTAATGTGGCAGACTGAAAATCAGGGAGAGCGGCGGGTAGCTGTTCATTTTGTGACACACAAAGAACTATTACAAGACCCAGAGGATACGTTAGTTTTCCTGGAAGGTTAGTTAATTAACTGTGTACATTTCTTTACATATTGTAATAATCTCTAATCCTAAAAAAACATTTGCATGTCAGCTTTTACCCTCATATGCTTCTAACAAGCCATTAAAATTTAAGAGAATAATTGTTTTATACATTAGCAGTACATACACACATTTTTAGTTCTTACTACATAAGCACACATCTTTTCCTGTGTTGTTTTGGGGTAATAAACTCATACAGACTTGAAAATACGGAAAATGAATATACCAATTCTATAAGCTTGTATACTTAAGTCTCTGTTGTGTCTTTCTTTCATTTTTAAGAAAATCTCATCTTCAACTTCGTCTAGAACTAATGATATATAATTAAACCTTGATATAATGAATTCCTATTTAGCAGATTTCAGATGCAATGGACTACATTCTATGCAGACATACCCTCAAAATAACCAACAAATCCATTGTATTTGATGTGGTGTAGATGAGGCAAATTAATTTTTGTCAATGTTATTACAAGCCATGGTAATGTATATCATTTGCATGAATAATATTTCTTATTTCATTTGCATAATGGCATTATGCAGATTATAAAAATAGTTGCGATAAATAGTACCTGTTTAGCAGATTTGGAAATAATAGACAACCCCTTCCTCCCCAATGGTCCATTAAAATTAGAATTCAGCATATTTGAGATATTACCCTAAACAAGTAGTCGTGTTTGGTGACTTGGGACCAGCAACTTGGTTGGGGGGCTTTTGCCCAGGTTCGCCTGGTGCGCCAGTTGCGACCCTATCTGGACCGAGATGCCCTACGCACAGTCACTCATGCGCTTGTGACCTCCCGTGTAGACTACTGCAACGCTCTCTACATGGGGCTGCCCTTGAGGACCACTCGGAGGCTTCAGCTGGTGCAGAATGCGGCCGCGCGAGTTGTGATGGGGGTTTCCCGATACTCCCATGTAACACCTCTACTCTGCGAGCTGCATTGGCTTCCGGTTGCCCTCCGGGTGAGATTCAAGGTGCTGGTGATGACCTATAAAGCCCTAAATGGCTTGGGTCCAGGATATCTGAGGGAACACCTGCTGCCAGCATCAAGTTCCCTTCGTCCAGTGCGCTCCCACAGGGAGGGTCTTCTCAGGGTGCCACCGGTAAGAGATTGCCGGCGGACGACACCCAGGGATAGGGCCTTCTCAGTGGGGGCGCCTGCCCTTTGGAACCAGCTGCCAGTGGAGCTGAGGACTGCCCCCGACCTCCGTTCATTCCGCCGGGACCTGAAGACCTGGCTCTTCGAGCTCTCTGGCCCAGGCTGAGGATTAATCTTATTTTAACGGGTTTTATTTATGCAGGGTCAAATATATTTTTTTTAAATTTGTTTTTAACTTTTGTATCTTGGTTTTTTAATCCCCCTGAGTCCTTCGGGAAAGGGCGGTATATAAATGTAAAAATAAATAAATAAATATAAATAAAATTACAACTGTGCTTATGATTCTACTTCAGGTTTCCTTTGCTTTACACACCTGCAAAAGTCATAAATGGAAGAACTTGTCGCAGTTACTTTTTCATCACCATCGTAACTGTGAACAGTTGCTAAATGAAGACTAAAAATAGGATTAAAAATAAAGATAGAAGATATAGAAAAGAAAGAAAACAGGAAAAAAGAGAGAAGTAAAAATATAGTAAAGAAAAAAAAAGAAATAGAAAAGTGACTTCCCATTCCTCACAGCAAGTATAAACAATTTTAGTAATTTATCACCCCTTAAAATACAACAAATGATCTCATCTTTCCATATCACATCTGTTATCTATAAAGAAATCCATAAAGCATGGTTATTTCTATCCTGGTGTCAACAAAAGTACAATAAGGCTTACCAGAGATGAAAGCATATCTCTTTTATTCTTGATGAAACAATTAAAAATAAATACATTTTAAAAATTGTAAATTGAGTACAACTGTTCTTTAAATCTGCTGTTCCTTCTAGTTCCCTCTAGCATCTAATTTTGAAAATCTTATCTTACTATTTTTTCAGTTGTAGTTCTTGTTGACATGAATCTTTGGGTAGAAAAATTATTCATAAGAAGAATTGGAAGAAGGAAAATAAGGATAAGAATTTGCCATAATAACAAAAAGAATCACAAATTTTAAAAATCTTTTTAGTTTTTATATGTGTGTTTGTGTGTGTATGTATGTATATATGTGTATATGTGTGTGTGTGTACACACACACACACACACACACACACACACACACACACACACATATATATATATATATATATATATATATATATATATATATATATATATATATATATATATATGCATATATGTCAAATGTTAACTATTTAGATTACCTTGCTAGGCCCCAAACATGGGGCAAATCTTTATTTCCTGTTTTCAGCCTATCTTGAAGGCCATCGAACAGGTAGTAGTCACACCGGACAGCTCATATATTTGTGTAAATTACTAACAAAGAATTAAGGGAGACTAAAATGCATTTCAAACTTATTAGTTTTCATCAGTCAGCCATACCCTTCTGAGATTCGAACCTGGGCTGATTGCACATTAGGCAGTTGTTTTTTTACCTCTTGAGCCACAGGATCTCTCTCGCTTTGTTAGCTTCTGCAAGGGGAGATATGTGTCAAATGTTAACTATTTAGATTACCTTGCTAGGCCCCAAACATGGGGCAAATATGGGGCAAATAATATATATATTATTAGAAACTATGCTTTGTCCTGTTTTAAAAAAGTGTTCTGGCTGATTAAAATGTGAGATGTAATCCCTTTCTTACTGTAAGCATACTTTTAACTTAAACCATCCTCTGGATGTCAGTATTCTCACAAAGATAAAACTGTATTCATACTTAAAAGCAAAGATCTTGCAATATATTTCTTTTTTATAGAAGCATATAAATCTGACAGTTCTGGAGGCATTTAGGGACAGACTATAAGATCATACACTCTGAGGTATAGATATATTGGCTTGGTTTGGCTTTTTATTGTTTTTAATCCTATTTGGCATTGCTTTCTATGCAATATGCTGAAGAGTCTCCAGCATATAAACTGGAGAAAATAAACAAATACAAATAATGATCATTAAAAGGAATGGCAACTATCCAAGTAGATTGGTTATGCAGTCATTATGTGACTAACATTTGTGGAAAAATCAAATATGTTGTGATATAAACAGATTTAATAGGGACACATAGCTAGACAGGATAATATGCCCATTTGGATACTGCTGAGATTTGTAATGCAGCCATCTCCAGACTGGATACTTTCTAGAAATATTAACTCCCAGAGTTCTCAGCAAAAAGGTATAATGTAGTCATTACCAGTCAGTTTATCACAGTGTTCCATATTTCATAAACCTCTGGGGGCAATCATTTGGAATTTAGTGATTTAAAGTCAATTACATGTAGTTTTTTTTCCAGCTCAATACAGGTAGTCTTTGTCTTATGATCAAAATTGAGCCCAAAATTTCTGTTGCTGAGTGTAATTTGTTAAGTGAATTTTGCCCCATTTTATGACTTTTCTTGCCATAGTTGTAAATTGAATCACTGTAGTTATTAATAACATGGTTGTTAAGTGAATCTGGCTTTCCCATTGACTTGTTTGTAAAAGGGTTGCAATGACCCCAGGACACGCAACCATCATAAATATGAGTCTGTGGCCAATTTTGATCACATGACCATGGGGATGCTGCAGTGATCATGAGTAGGAAAAATGTTCATAAGTCCCTTTTTTCAGTGCCATTGTAACTTTGAACAGTCAATAAATGAAGTAAGTCGAGGACTACCTGTGTATGAAAGTCCGAATTATTCCATAGTGGAGGATAATCGGTGATGGTTGCGGTTAGGAAGATTTTATGTGGTGTGCTGAGATTTTTTTTAATTTAAAAAATTGAAAGTTGAGTTAAGTTCTAAACAGTCAACCTATATTTTAATATTTGACAATCAATGTAGCTGTCAAGCATCAAAGAAACTTATTCTGTTTCAGCCCTTGTTGTTTCTCTGCTTGCCAATAGACTCAGGGGGAAGGGGGCTTGTTTGGAGTGCCCAGCACACCTGCATGGTCCAGCCTGGGAATCAAGGTCTTCACAGAATGGCTGGGCTGGGAACTAACTGAAGAATTTTCTCATAACAAATGTCTGACACTTAATTGGGGAATGTGACCTGCACAATCAGAGTGGAAGGAAGGTTCTACACTTTTAATTTACTGTTCTGGCCCCATTTTCACCAGATCTGATTTTCTATTCATCAGTGCCGATATGCTGTACTCAATAAAGTTTTGCATTAGAGAATGGAATGTCTCAGCTGTGCTTACCTTGTTGGGATCATCAGTTGGAATCTTGACAGCTGTGAAATGTTTATGTACCTCATCTTTTCCTAATCATGTGACAACTACATTTGTTTCCACAAACTACAGATGCATTAATGCCCAAAGATTAATGTGGTAGTTCAATGAATATAATACTATTTAAATAATCAAGATTTTCTTTATTTTTTTATAGGAGGGACTCTGAATGAAATCTTGAGGTTCACTAAAAAATTTAAAGGAATTATACCAGTGACATCCAAAGAAGATTGTCTTGTGCTATTGGATCTTTCAGTTCCATATTTTTGGGAAGGAAACATGCAGTATTATGGGTAAATGCAAACATAAGCATAAAGTAATATATGTATACATGTTCAGCTTTGTTTACTTAATCAAATATTGATGGTTAAACCTCTGATCTGCAAGTATGAAATGTTTGAGAAGCTATATTATGAATAAATTGAGCAAATAATTAACCATAACAAATTGCTTAGGCTATGTAGTTCATTTTAATTTATCCTATAATTGAACAAATTGATCATAGAAAATTATGTGGTCAATAATCGATAGTGACTTGTTGGCACATAATAAAATGAGCAAATTGAAAAAAATATAGCTTAAACTTTATGGATTATGGTGTTTCACCTACTACAGTCTTGCCATCCAAGTTATGTTAGCTATAGAAAAGTTTATACCATATAATAATTTAGAAAAGTATATTGTTAAAAAATTTAAAAAACACTGATTTATCCATTGGGGCTGTACTCATTCCAAATGACTTAGTGTGACCTAACATGGCAGTCAACTAATTTTACATTCAGCAAGTTGGTAGACTTTCAAAAAGAATTATTTGTCCCAGTGTCATTCACTGAGTGTACACTAGACAGTATCCCTAACCTAATCCAGTCTTTAGGGATGGATGGATGGACAATTTTGCCCTATGACAATATCATAGATGGTTTTGCTTTGCTAAATCAATATATGTTTATTACAGCACTATAGCAATCTGTTAAGAAAATTATTCCATGAAAACATGAGGTAAGATTAGTCTGAAAGATTTATTCATACTGTTGACTCCTGGCATGTTCCTAAATTAATCCCTGCAGTTTTCCTGGAAAAGTTTTTTTAGAAATTGTTTGCCATTTCCTCCTTCCCAATTGTCCTGTCCCAGTCACACAAGCATACATTCCAAGGGTTTGAAGTCTTTATTGAGGCTTCACCAGCACTGAATAGTACTTCCCAGGACAGGAACCAGAGCAAGACTCAATGAGTCCAATTGTTCAAGTCAAAAAAAAAACAGCAAGTCCAGCAAATACAAGTCCATGGTCCAAAAACATAAATCCCACAAGCCAAAATCCAATTCCAAGGTCCACAAGGCAAAGTCCAGAAACAGAGTCAAGGATGAAATTCCAAGGCAAGGTACGCAGGGACTGAACAAATGCACAATCCAAAATGGTAGAGTTGTTCTCGGTGTCAGTCTGCTCCATGTGCAGGGCTAAATAGTTGCTGGCAACTATTAGGTGCAACTTATTAGGAGAGGAGAGGCTGCCTCCATGCAAGCAGCCTCGCTGACCTCCATTGCATTTCTCTCCTCTCAGTCTTGTGTGCCCTAGGACCCAGCAGAGGAGGCCGTTCCTCTTCAGCCCTGTTCATCAATTGCGGCTGCGTCTTTTGATCCTCTTGGATGGAGCTGTGTTTCTTTCTTCATTTTGTCAGCCAGCCACTCATCTGGTTGCTCCTCTGATCCTTCTGAAGTTCCTGGTCTCCTTCTTGCCCATCCCTCCTGGTTCAGAATTCCCATGTCTTCCTGATGCTCCACTACCTCCTGCTCCCAAGTTCCTGAAGCAGGAACTTTCTTGTTGTCTGAGCCTGCTAAGGAGATTCTTTAACACTAGGGCTAAATGAGTGGCTGAAGAACTCACAATCTCCCAGTTTCTAGCCTGGTATCTTAACCACCAAAGTGCAGTATTCCCAGGCAGTTTCCGAAACAAGTACTAATCATTTCTGACCCTGGTTAGCTTCTGAGATCAGATGAGTTTGAGCAATGTCAAAGTAGCATGGCCATAGAGCTATGCAAAGCTTTCACCAAAAATATTCCTAAGTTTTGCAAAGCATATCTTTTAAACGTACACATAAAGGGACCAAGTCTCCCTCTCCCTCCCCCTTTGTGTGTGTGTTTTACTGTTTAAAATTATCTCAGTTGTTTACAATTAAATATTGTAATTACAAGTAATAGGTGTAAACAATAAAGTTCATTAACAGCATTCATGAAAATACAATACAAAAAATCAGCAAGACAGATATTAAAGCAATAACAGAAAGTAAAATCAACAATTAAAAAGTTTAAAAAACCGCAGCAGTATTGATAAATTGAAGGTCTGGAAGAAAGATTCTTGCTGATTTTATTTTGTAATTTTGTATTTTTATGAATGCTGTTAATGGTGCCAAAAAGACAATAAGGATGTTGCCCGACTAAACTAAGAGCCAGTTTGTTGTAATGGTTAAGGCATTAGACAAGAAACCAGAATCAGCAAATAGATTTTTAGGAACACCCCATTGTCCAGTTCTCTGCATGTTTCTTTAGGTTGTATGGTGAAATAATCTATTTTTGTAGGAAATGATTTATAAAAGCCATTACTTTCCAGAGATTTGTTAAAACAAAAACTTGTATTTAAAGTAACAAGAAATTTCCTATCATCAAGCATGATGTTGAGACCAGCTGAATCTGTATATTTGTGGTGATTTTAATTGATGTTTTGTTCCAAATGCTAGGTGCAAGCACTGTTCCAAACCTAAGACTATGGAAAGTCTGGGTTGCCTTGCTTCACAGCAAAAACCATATTGGGAATACACTTCTATAGCACAAGGTTATGTGATATTCTTCTGCTATTCAATAATATTGGATTTTCATTCAGCAGTGTATGTGTAATTTAAAGTAGCCAAATTATTTCAGCAGGGAAGGAAATGCCTAAATCTGTCTTGCTTATAATAGATGCCACAAGGTGGTTAAATTGTACAACATATGTAGAACATCCACAGGTGAAAAAAGGGGACAATATATTTAGCTAAATTAAATGATAATTCATATATAAATAAAACACTTTGTGTATAGGAAACAAACACAACATGCAGGATTTTACATTCTTTAGTGTTTATTCTGGTATTATCTAAATAGGGCATATAGACCAAAAGAAGTAGAAAATAGATATAAGAGTTGGTAATTTGCAAATAATTACATCTTTCCATCAAAATCACTGAATAGCTTTGTGAAAGCTTACCAGCTAAATCTTTAGAACACAAAGTCTTTGGCGTTACATTCCAATGAGCAATTACTTGCTAGACTTTAAATATTTATCAACATATGTCACACCTTCTACTCGGTAAAGTTTTTTTATTATTATATTGCTGATGGAAACATTTTAAATCCTCACCTTTCTAGATAACTTAACAAATGTAAGCT
This sequence comes from Vipera ursinii, assembly GCF_947247035.1. Lineage (NCBI taxonomy): Eukaryota > Metazoa > Chordata > Lepidosauria > Squamata > Viperidae > Vipera > Vipera ursinii. The sequence continues at coordinate 21,522,410 of NC_139515.1, forward strand.
TTGACTAACAAAACAACCCATGCCTAATTATGCATTTGCTTTTGTCACTTTCAGGCATTTTGTCCTGCTAAGGAATGTATTACAGATTGCATTTGTTAGCTTTTCTGCTATTCTTTGTAATTTTTGCATAGACAATAAAAGTAAAATTAGAAATATAAGCAAAGATGAATAATCTCACTTCCTTAGGCAACATTCATTGTTCATGAACAAGTTTAGATGCAGTTATTTTATTGGATAAGTAATGTCAGAAATCTACTTTTCCATAAATGTAGGGGCTTTTTTTCTTTTCCTTTTTGTTCCTCAATTAACATTTAGACTGCCATAGCTGACTCACAACTGATATGCAACATAGAGCATTCTGTCATTCCACTGCCAATTGCAACAAACTAAAGAAATGTTGGAGTGTGTGTGTGGGTTTTTTCTGAAAGTAAGGGTAGAAATCAAGGTATTAAGGGCTATGACAATAACTTTGAGGAACAGGAAGAAAAGCCACAATTAAGCCAGTGGTCAGACAAGGAATTTGAAATTATTTATTTGGTCAGTGACCAGCAACATTAAATAATAAAATGAGCAATAGAAGCCAGGAAATACAATCAGGATCAAGAAAGAGATGTAGGTACAGTTACATATTAGCAATTATAAAACAAATCAACTGTGGTATACTCTAAACACCTTATTACAATGCAGGTAATCCCCAAGTTACGAGCGTTCACTTAACGCTTGTTTGAAGTTATACAAAAAGCACCCCCTAGTATTTGCAAGGAGGTCCCAAAATTACGAATGTTGCAGCACCATGGCAGCTCTGCAACATTCACCCTATTCCCCCCCACTCCCCACAACTGCTTCTCCCTCCCATCCTGCCACACCGGACTCACCTTGCAAAGATCTGTCTCCTTTCTGCTGCTGTTTCTTTGCCTTTGAGGGAGAGGAGAGTCAATGGAAGCTCCTAGATACCGTAATATCCCACAAGTTCAAGCACCCATGCTCTTTTGCATGGTGCCTGAACTCTTGCAAGATCACGGACCCCAGAAACTTTCACTTTTGGAGCAAAAAGTGTTTGCAGTGCCAGTCTCCTTCCCCCCAATTCCTTTCTGCCACTGCTGTAACACTTCACCCAGACGGGGATCTTGGGGAGACTGGAATCTCCATCTGTGAGCAAATGTGATACTTAAAAACACAGGGATTTGCTGCATTTTTAATCGCCCATTTGCTCACAAACGGAGTTTTAAGTCTCCCCAAGGCCTCTAGATAAAAAATGTTTCAGCGCCTATGGGGTGCTTCAAAACAAAGAGAATCCCTGCGTTTTCAATCACCCCACTTGTTCACAGACAGAGCTTCAAGTGTCCCCAAGGTTTCTGTTCAGATAAAAAAGTGTTTCAGCGCCTAAGGGGCACTTCAAAATGAAGAGAATTTCTATGTTTGGAAGTGCCCCATAGGCACTGAAACACTTTTTATCCGAATAGAGACCTTGGGGAGACTTGAAGCTCCGTCTGTGAGCAAATGGGGCGCTTGAGAAATAGAGCATTTGCGTCCAGTCTCTGTCAGGTATCTGTCTGGGTAAAAAGTGTTTGAGATCATATAGGGCGCTTTAAAGCGAAGCAAATGCTTTGTTTCCAAATGCCCCATAGGCGCTCAAACACTTTTTGCCTGGACAGAAACCTTAAGGAGACTGGAAGCTGCTTCTGCCTGCCAATGGGGCACTTGAGAAATGGAGCATTCCGTCCATTTCTTAATGCCCCATTGGTAGGCAGACGGAGCTTCCAGTCTCTTTAAGGTCACTGACCTGGTGAAAAGTGTACTAGCGGTGGCGGAAAGGAGTTGCAGGAAGCAGGAGACAGGCACCGCAAACACCGTGAGAGTTCAGGCACCCATTTTCTACAAAAGAGGATGGGTGCATGAATTTGCACAATATTACGGCACTCAGGAGCTTCCATCGACTCTCCTCTCCCTCAAAGGCAGGAACCGCAGCAGAGAGGAGACAGGTCTTTTCAAGGTAAGTGACTCCGGCACGGCAAGAAGGGAGGGGGAAGTATGAGGTATCTTAATGGTTTGGTGAGGCCTTGGGGGCGTTTTCCATTACTAGCCACACCCAAGGGCCTTCCCCACCCTGAGATAGCTCATGTGAACTTAGCAAACTGCGTATTCACTCACCCATTTGATTAGCGAATGTGTGGGCAAAAGTGGAGTGAATCTCGTTCAGTTATGAGATTCACTCCCACGAATTCTCAAGTTACGAATGGAATGGGCAGGCTCCATTACATTGATAACTTGAGGACTATGTGTAGTCCTCAAGGCTCAGCCAATGTCAATGTATACATGGTTGTACTTTGACAATAAAGGTTAACAAAGAAAATACCTTGTTTATCTAATACTAATAAAACTTAACATAATAAATCTATACATTAGAATATATGTTCTCTAAAATTATTAGAAAACAACTAAGCAAAGTATTGATAAGAATAAGGATCTTTAGTTCTTTAACCAATTTTTCCTTATCATCATTGCAACAGCACAAAAGTTTTGCTACTGCACAAGTGGTGGCTGGATTTGAATCCTGGAGAAAATGGTTCACATAAAAATTATCTGATCTCCCTAGAAATTTCTCTAATAGAGGGAGAATGTTCGTTGATCTGATGTTCCCTTAGAACTTGCAGCACAACAAGACATGTGAATATGTCTTCAACTTCCCCATTGCCACATGTACACATTAGCTCAGCTATTGGGTTTTTATCATACCTTCCTTGAAGTAACATTCTAAAAATGCTATTCTACTCTTAAGAAAAGTCAGGTCTTTCAGCCCATTTAATCCAATTTCTGCTGTGGAGAGATATCCTGTTAAGTTCTAGTTGGAACTCCATGTCCCCAGGAAGTGGCTTCTTGCAGCCCTTTGAAAAGATGAGAGACTGAATCACAGCCCCAGCTCTTCAAATGTTTTTTTTTTAATATATGAGGCTTAATGTTGATTCACCTGAAAGTGTATTGAGAAGTCCTCTGTAAACAGCAATATATTCGACAGTGTTGCTGTAACAGAAATTTCCTTGGAATATATAGTGAGCCTACCCTTTAGACCAGCAGTTTGTGAGAAATATAAACAAATGATAGATATTCCAAAATTAATATAGTAAAACAACTTTCTTAAAAGTAGGCTCCCCATGTGTTGGATTTAAATTTCTACAGTCCTCCAATGGGTTAAAATTCAAATCAAGGTAAGAAAAGCTGTGCTAAAGAAAGATTTATTTTAAAAATAGCCTACCTATTGATGATCATTTAGAGCAGGGGTGTCAAATTGCCGGCCCACGGATCGGATACGTCATGTGGAAGCCACACCCACCCCGTTGCCGGCAATGGCAAAACCATCCCAATATGTTGCGTATGCATCACGAGTTTGACATGTCTGATTTAGAGGTATACTTTTATTCAACTACAATCTATTTGATTGAATCCTGTATTAGAAATTGGTTATCAAAATAGTTTTTTTAATGAGGTATATCCTGTAAGGATTTCTGCAGGAAACTGTTTTTGTTTCAAAGAATCTATAGATCAGTGTTTCTCAATCCTGGCAATGTTAACTGGGTAGACTTCAATTCCCAACTAGTTGCTAACTGGGGAATTCAGGGAATTGAAATCCATCCAGTTAAAGTTGCCAAGGTTGAGAAATTCTCATCTATAGCATTTTCCCAGTGTCTAGATTAGGAATAATTCTGTGTAATTGAAATGATTCTACCACAATAGCAACTAAGTTTAATGTGCCCAAATAAAAGAGCTATTGAAGTGTTTCTTTAACCTTACACTAAATTTACAGCTTGTAGGCTGCTTTCTAATGACTATAAGCTTTTGAGCACCTTTCATTAAAGTGTTGATCATATTTGGTCAACACCTAGTATATGTGTGTGCATTGTTGCCTTTGAATTATTTTTAAATAGAGTTTTTGGTCTGCTTCTGCTTAGAGTTAGGAATTGTACCACTTGAGTACGTCTTCGTGATGAAGTTTACATTGGATGATGGAACAGGAACATTGGATGTATATCTCCTGGACAGTGTAAGAAAGTAGATTATTGGTCTCTTGACTTAATTAGATTAAATCTAAACTTACATTTGGTCAAAGTTATTTTGTAGCAAAGTGAAGATGCCAAGAAATATATAGTAAAAAAAGCATGGCCAATTCCATGTACAGTTAGTTGAAAAATAAGCATACACAAGTGCCTTTGTAAATACGGAAATAAGGATACTTGCACTGGACTTGGTTTCAACCTTTTTACTTATTTTCCAATCCTCCTGGAACATCCTTCTGGATTTTTTTTCTATTTTAAATGTATCTTTAATTCACTGGGACACTTTTGTTATATAAACTATTTATTTAATAAAAAGCTTTTAGAATAGAATAGAATATTTTATTGGCCAAGTGTGACTAGACACCCAAGGAATTTTTCTCTGGTGCAGAAGCTCTCAGTGTACATACAAACATCATTGTAATCATTGCAATATAATCAATGTACATACAAATATACAAACAAGGTAATATAATCATAAGATACCAATAGGAGAAGATAGTAGAAAAGATGAGAAGGATAATACTAATACAGATATACTACATGAATAAATACTCCTAGACATAAGACAGTACTGTGATCATTAGGTGTTGCCTAATGCCTAGTTGTTTTGGCATGCAATGCTTTATAGCAACATCCTGAGGGGAAACAGTTTATATGTCCAGGATGTGAGGGGCCTGTGGATAATTTTCTCAGCCCTCTTCCTGACCTGTGCAGTATACAGGTCCTCAATGGAAGACAGGCTGTTTACAATTGTTTTTTTTTTCCTGCAGTCCTAACTATCTGTTGAAGTCTGTACCTGTTGTCAGAATCCATTTATATCACATTTCATAATTGTATAGGTAGAACAACGTGCTATTACTGGGGATTCTGCCATCTCTCCGAGGGGGGGGGAGAGGATGGTTACTAAAGCAATTTTCAAACAACAGGGGATGTTTTAACGGGGGAAGGGAGGGGGACAGACAGATATGGTTTGTGTCTTCATTTACAACTGGAAAAAGGGAAGCAATAACCATAAAACCAAGGAGAGTTCCCTTTCCCATGGAAGAACCTGACACCTAGCAACTGACGACAGCCTGACCAAATGGATGAGGGGAGGGGCTGGAATGGGAATGGTTTATATAGGATTGAAATGTAACTTTTCTCAGATTCCGTCTTGTATTCCCACAATCAATTCCTTCCTAGTAAACATTTTCCTTTTGGACTAAACTTGCATCCAAGAGTTCTTATTTCCTAAGATGTGGATTGAGGTGGGTCCTGACAGTAGACGGAATCTGCTTTAAGAGTCAACCTGGAAGGGAAAACCTTACCGGGGGACTTTGCAACAAATACAAATGTCTGGCGACGAAGCAAGAGAGGAGGGAAGCCCCATGGAGGGGGAGTCTTCCCCCCAAATGGAATCCCAGAGACAATGGGAAACTGAAGCAGCATATTCCCCCGGGGAAGAAGCGGTGGAGCAGTACGACCGAAAACCCCGGTGGTCGATGGGCGTTGGAAGGAAAAGTGAGTGGGAAAAGGCTTCGGGAGAAAAGACCCTGAGGCGTAGTAACCACCAACCGGAATGGAGGCAAGAGATGGAGAGTTCCCTGCACGCCAGCGAGGAGGAGCGGATCCTGGAAAAGGCCATTGATCTGATGAAAACAACCCTGAGTTCACTGAGGGAGGAGAGAGCTGAAAATCGCAACCGAGGCAGCGCCTGGGGACGCAACTGGAAAGGTAACGGAGGGGATCCAACACCTGAAACCCCGGGGCCATCCAATGGAACAGGAATTGCTGCCTCAGCAGTACCCACCCACCCCCCCAGAACCACAGATGGGGACCAGGATGAGGAGCGATACCGGCCACGGCGCAGACAACGCTCCAGCCAAAGACTCCCGCCCCTGGAAGTCAAATTCAAGGGGGAGCCATCACGACTGGGATTTTTCCTAACCCAAGTCCTCAGCTACATGGAAGAGTATGGACGGGACATCCCCAGTGACAAAACACGCATCCGAATTGTGCAATCTGCCCTGGACGGGATGGCTGCAGACTGGGTGGTGAACTTGCATGACTCCAACGCCCCAGAACTCAACGACTTCAACCGATTCATGTCATCTTTGAGGCGACGGTTCGAGGATCCTTTGGCTGACCGTAAGGCCCGGGAGAGAATCAAAACGGTGAGGCAGGGCAGGCGAGCAGTGGCTGATTATACCCAAGAATTCCGAGCCATTGCCAGCAAGCTGAACTGGCCAGAAGACATCCTCCTTAGCCATTTCAAAGACGGTCTGAACTACGACCTGTATGATGCTTGCCTGCCTCGAGGAGACCCACCCCACCTCGACGACTGGTACATCCTGGCGGAGGAAGTGGAAATAGACCTACTGAAGAGACACCGCAGAGGAAAACCATGGGGCCGCCTGCCACCCGAGCAAACACGCGAGGGGGAAAAACCACCAGCCACAGCCAAAAAATCAACAAGTTGTTTCAACTGCGGGAGAGAGGGCCACCGTGCTGCAGAATGTCGTTCAAAAGCCCCCCCCCGAAAACCAGAGGCATCATCCTCCAAGAAGCCGGGGAAGCCCCAAGGCAACACAAAAGAATCTTCCATGAAGGGGACAGAGGCTGTAGAGTCCACAATTCCTGCCAGGAACTGGGACTGGACTCCGGCCTGCACCGCAGGGACGGTGGACAACTCGGAAGACAGCTCAGAGGGAGAACCATTGGTAAGTGGACCCCTTCCACCCATGCTTAAGACAGTGACTATATTAGCTTCCCCTATGCCTGAAGCAGCCAAAATAAAAGCTCTGATAGACTCTGGGTGCATCCGCTGCCTTATCAGCCCAACGCTGGTGGAGAGATTGAGCATCCCAGTGAGGAGGCTAAAACATCCAATCTCTTTTAGTCAATTAGATGGGACAATAGCAGGGGGAGGACCAGCCACCCTAGCCACTTTACCAATCCACCTATCACTGGGGCCCCATGAGGAGGACATAACGTTTATAGTGGCCCCAGGCATGGAATGCCCAATGATCCTAGGACTGGAATGGCTGAAGAAATGGAACCCCGGGATAAACTGGAGGACAGCAGAACTCAACTTCCCAAAGGGGGGGCAGAAGAACGTAGACTCCAAAAGCACCCCCCCAACCCAGAGGGAGGAGACAGCAGCAGTGGGGAAAGAGAAGGGATTACCAGAGATACCAGAGGAATACAGGGACCTGGCTGAGGTTTTCAGTGAGGAAAGAGCAGATGAGCTTCCCCCCCACCGCCCCACAGACTGCACCATAGAATTCAAACCTGGGGCAAAACTCCCAAAACCCAGGATGTATGCCATGAGCCCAAGGGAAATGGCAGAAATGGAGAGATTCATAAAGAAAAACTTAGAAAGAGGATTTATTGAGCCTGCCAAACCCAAAGTGGCCGCCCCGGTTCTGTTCAGGGAGAAGAAGGATGGATCCTTTCGTTTGGTTGTGGACTATAGAAATTTGAACACAATTAGTGAATGTAATCTGTACCCCCTTCCCCTAATGAAGGATATGTTATCCCACCTATCGAAAGGAAAGATTTTTACCAAACTAGACCTGAGGGAAGCATACTACCGAATTAGGATTAAGGAAGGAGACGAATGGAAGACTGCATTCAACTGCCCAATGGGGTGCTATCAATTCAAAGTATTGCCATTCGGACTGCAAGGGGCCCCCGCAGTCTTTATGCAATTAATTAATGACGTGCTGAGAGAGCACCTATATAAGGGGGTCCTGGTTTACCTCGATGACATCCTTATCTTCACAGAAACTAAAGAGGAACATATCAAACTAGTCAGAGCAGTCCTGAAGAAGTTGCGAGCTGCCCACTTATATGCTAAATTATCGAAGTGTGAATTCCATCAGGAAAAAATCGACTACCTGGGATATCGCATATCTCCAGAGGGCATCGAAATGGACCCTGAGAAGGTCAGAGCAGTACTAGAGTGGGCACCCCCCCGCACACGGAAGCAATTGCAAAGTTTCCTGGGGTTTGCAAACTTCTACCGCCAATTCATCCCCGCATTTGGCCAAATAGCCATGCCCCTCACAAATTTGTTGAAAACGAAGGGGGGGTCACCCGTGAAACCCAGCCAGCCTCTGAAATGGTCAATGGAATGTCAAGCAGCATTTGAGAGGCTAAAGAGACTTTTTTCTGCTGAACCTGTCCTAAAACACCCAGATCCCGACAAACCTTTTGTAATACAGGCAGATGCGAGTGATGTAGCGGTAGGAGCCGTACTATTACAAGAAAATGATGGGGGGACATTGCAACCATGCGCATACACATCCAGAAAACTCACAGAAACAGAACAACGCTGGCCAATATGGGAAAAAGAGGCATTCTCGCTGAGGTGGGCATTACTAACATGGCGCCAATTTTTAGAAGGAAATAAAATACCTTTCCAGGTCTGGACAGACCACAAAAATTTGGAAGCACTAAAAACGCCCAGGAAGCTCACTCCTAAGCAAGCCCGCTGGTCCCAACACTTTCACCGATTCAATTTCACTCTCAAACACTTACCGGGGGGAAAGAACTTCCTGGCAGATGCATTATCCCGCATGCCCCAATATAACAGCACAAGAGTTACTGACTTTAAACCACTAGTACCGGAACAACAACTGGCAGCACCAGTCACCACCAGGGCACAAGAAAAAATGAAACCGAAGGTAGATAGCCAAACTGGAATAGAATTCAGGAAATCTTTGGAAAGTGATGAATGGTTCCAGAAAAATAAACATGTGTGCACAATTAAAGATGGACTGCCATGGGTGGGGGAGAAGCTATATATACCTGCCACACAGAGAATCAATTTCATGCAACTGTGCCATGATACAAAATCAGCAGGACACTTTGGGTTTGTAAAAACCTTACACTTAACTAAAAGGCAATTTTGGTGGCCATCTATGAAAAAGGACATAGAAAGCTATGTGGGTAGCTGTCAAATTTGCGCGATGGCCAAAAGACTGCAAGGGAAACCGCCAGGTCTGTTACAACCGGTGGCAAACCCCTCAGCCCCATGGAAAGAAATAGCCATGGATTTTATCGTAGAACTGCCTGAAAGTAATGGAAACACCGTAGTCTGGACTGTCACAGATCTGTTCTCTAAGCAAGTACACTTCATACCTTGCCAAAAAATCCCGACTGCAAAAGCATTAGCAAAACTTTTTGTACAGCATATTTACAGATTGCACGGGGTACCACAACGCATCATATCTGACAGAGGGGTGCAATTTACATCGGCATTTTGGAAAGAATTTTTATCCCTCTTAGGAACCACCCAAGGACTGTCATCTAGTCACCATCCTCAGACAGACGGAGCTTCTGAAAGACTTAATAATATACTTGAACAATATCTGAGATGCTATATTAATTTTCAGCAGTCCGACTGGACGGACCTACTGCCTTTTGCAGAAGTAGCATATAATAATGCAGTCCACTCAAGCACAGGTTACACTCCTTTTCAAGTAGCTACAGGCCAGAGTTTCAACCCAATACCAGAACTAACCCCAAAAGAACCGGTTATCCCTGACCTGAAGGAATGGATTGCTCAATTACAAAATACATGGCCAATCGTTAGGAAAGCGTTGGAAGATGCCAGAAAAGCATACAAGACACAAGCAGACAAAAAAAGAACCGATCCAACACCATTTAGGGTAGGAGAGATGGTATATTTATCCACAAAATACCTGAAATCACTCCAACCCTGTAAAAAACTAGGACCAAAATATATTGGACCCTTTCCAATTAAAAGAATCATAAACCCAGTAACAGTTGAATTAGAACTACCCAAAAATCTTAGACGAATACACCCAACCTTCCACTGCAGTCTATTAAAGAGAGAACAACAATCTCCACTACGAGAAAAAATCCCACCACCACCACCCCCCATCATGGTGGAAGGAGAACAACATTTTGAAGTGAAAGAAATCTTAGATTCCAGAAAACACCATGGAACGATACAATATTTAGTGGCATGGAAACACCTCCCCTCCTCAGAAAACGAATGGGTTAACAAACTCCATGTTAAAGCACCTAAGTTGCTTAAGAGGTTTCATACAGAATATCCAAACAAACCAGGCTAACAGTTATATGTTTTCTTTCCCCACAGATGGACTCATCTTTTTTCTGAAAGGAGAGCCGAATGTCAGAATCCATTTATATCACATTTCATAATTGTATAGGTAGAACAACGTGCTATTACTGGGGATTCTGCCATCTCTCCGAGGGGGGGGGAGAGGATGGTTACTAAAGCAATTTTCAAACAACAGGGGATGTTTTAACGGGGGAAGGGAGGGGGACAGACAGATATGGTTTGTGTCTTCATTTACAACTGGAAAAAGGGAAGCAATAACCATAAAACCAAGGAGAGTTCCCTTTCCCATGGAAGAACCTGACACCTAGCAACTGACGACAGCCTGACCAAATGGATGAGGGGAGGGGCTGGAATGGGAATGGTTTATATAGGATTGAAATGTAACTTTTCTCAGATTCCGTCTTGTATTCCCACAATCAATTCCTTCCTAGTAAACATTTTCCTTTTGGACTAAACTTGCATCCAAGAGTTCTTATTTCCTAAGATGTGGATTGAGGTGGGTCCTGACACCTGTCTTGTTTAGTTGCTATACCAAACAGCAGCCAAACAGGACAAAAGAAAATAAAAAGCTTTTATTAAAACATACAATTAATTTCAGTTCTCATTCCAAAATGAAATCGTTGGAAGAAAAACAGGCTGTTTAATAAAATCAACATTATTTTTATTCTTTCTTCCAGAACAAATTCTTCCAAATTCCAGCTTCTCAAGTCTTAATCGTTAATATATTTCAAGAGAATATGGAGATGCTCATGAATAGACTTTGCCCTGCAGGCAGAACTCTAGGTAACGAATTTATATTGATGAAATTATGCAGATAATATTTATATTATGCACCTTTTATTATTCATGTACCTGTTATATTTGTCTGTTACATCTGTCTTTATACTGCAATTTGTCCTAACCTCAAGGACAGGAAAATAAATTAATTTATATATTTTCTAACTTCATAATAAGTCCCTTTGGTTACATTCTGTAAAGACAGACATTTATATGTCCAATGTTAAAAAATTCATTAAGTATAATTCACCTGCCGGCTCACACCTAATCATTAGGTTAGTCACAGTTAGTTACCGTGAGAATATAACTGAGATCTTTTTGATTAACTTCCTAAAAGGGCTCTGGTTACTGATTTAGGCTTTTTGACAGAAAGCAGTTTGAGTGGGCTTGTAAATGTCTACTAGAACTACAAAAGAGGAATGAAAGTTGTAGGTTGAGGGACAAAAGAAGGAAGGTGTTGAACTATCTCCCATAGTATCTGACTGGCATTTTCAGTATGTCAGAGTTGATGCACTCAATTAAGCAATGCCATTGATTAGGACCTCGGAAGCATGCCTTCCCTGTTGCAGGGCCTGCTTTCTGGAAGGAGGTTCCCCCTGGCATCCAAACGGCCCCCACTCTGCTGTTTTGAAGGGCCCTGAAGATCTGGCTCCTTGCCTAGGCTGTTGGCAAGGATGACTAAACCTTCCTTTCAACTTAGTTGTTTTCTTTGTTTCTACCTGGTTTATTATTCTGCTATGTCTTATCTTTTTTTAGTTTCTGCTGATGTTTAAACCATTTATAAATTAAAGTCAGGCAGCTTATAAATTTAATAAATCATCATCACAAAATATAAAGACACCCAGATAGAAGTAGGATGACTAGCAAAAGAAATCAAAGCTAGTACCAGTAGTAATAGGTGCCTTGGTGCAATCACAAAACATATGGAACACTGCTTGAACACCATTGGCATTAATAAAATCACCACCAACCAGTTGCAAAACGCAGCTTTACTTGGAACAAGACATTACCTTTAATATCATTAAACAATAACACCTGCCTATCCCAGGTTATTGGGAAGGACTCAATAGTTGGACAAAAGGGCCCAATCCATTTTGAACTTCTGGTTGTTTATGTGACTACTAATCATAATATCTTGGATTATTACTGGTTGCAGGAGAAGAAATAGCCAAAAAATAGTGTTCTAATGGGATGTTTGGAATGGAGAAACGTAAATAGAGAAAAATGTGCTTTATGAAATAAGAAAGCAAGGGAAAATTAGAAGAAAATAATCCAGTACTAGATATTTTGGAATCATATTCTTAGCTATTAATTCTGAGCAAGGAAAATAACAGTTGTAATGGCTAAAATTCTCTAATTCTACACTCTAGCATTCTCTAGAATAACAGAAGCACAAAGGGCTCCATACAAAGAACAGATTTTTACCTATCTCTAACAAAAAGAGCAAGGAGTCAGTGAAACCTCTTTTCTATAGCAGGGAGGTACTGCTCCTAACTTCTGAAGAATGAGAACATAAACTCTTAATTTAAAAGCAGTCCTTCATGTATTCAAGCAAAAATATCTAGCCAAGATGTTGAATTACATCTCAAAGTAATTGGAAACTATAACAAATATATAAATGTCCTGTTAAACATTACCTGTCAATAATTGGAATGAATAAAAAAGAAAGTATTAATTGAAAAGGGTCATTCTTGGTATTCTGGCAATAAGATAAGCTATTACAGCATATCACAAAACAGCTGCTATCAAGTATAACAAAAGAAGCCTATTTTGGAATCATCTTTAAGTACTAACATGAAAGCCTGCATAGAGAACTGCCAAGTTCCTTTTTCTATAGGTAGAAATATAAATTTGATTACTTTCAAGTTAATTTTCAAAAACAGAAGTAGGATGTCTATAATGTTGCCAATTTTTTTCACAAACCAAGGTCGGAAACCAGGTTGTATGAATTTAAACAATTAAATTCATCCATTATAGTCTAGAAATAAATCACCATTCACTCAGTGACTTTTGTGCAAGAATTGCAGATCAGAAATATGTCAGTGATTAGCCTTGAGATTTATTGAAGCATTGAAGTTTACTGAAAAATTCTGTCTGAAATATTTTGCTATTTAGTAAACTTTCTCTGACAGGAAGTCAAGACTTAATTTCATTTTTTTTTTATTAGAGCAAAATATTTGCAAAAGCTGTGCTTTTATGTTGGTTATTTTGTTTTGAGTGCATGCAGTTCAGGGTTGTTTTTTACTTTATTCCATTTATTGTTTGTTTGTTTGTTTGTTTGTTTGTTTGATTGATTGATTGATTGATTGATTGATTGATTTTTATACCGCCCTTCTCCCGAAGGACTCAGGTCGGTGTACAGGGCAATAAATATCAAAAATACAAGATACAAAAGTTAAAAAACATTAAATAATTGTGCCCAATGCAATAAATTAGTTAAGATCAATGTTAAAACCCCAAACCCATCAGACCAGGCCGGCTTGTTCAAATAAATAAGTTTTTAGATCACGTCTGATCCGTGGGGACTGCTTTTACAAGTCCCTGCAGTTTTTTGGCAAGTTTTTTCTCACAGTCTTCAGGTTTCTAGCCTGATGATACCTTAACCACTTCACCAAGCTGGCTCTCAAACTTACTAAATGCTATGAAAGATCATCCTGGAAAAAAATCTGTTCATTTGGATGCTAAGAATGCAACAGGTACATGATTGGAAGAACTGAAGGACCAGTTTAAGGATAGGTCATCATGAAGAAAAAATATGTGTGGGGCAGATCAATCAACTAAATTCTTAGGAAGAATTGCCTTCAAAGATACACATTATTTTTAAGACAGTAATTGCATTGTCACTCTGTTCTTGAAAAAGATAATAGAGTCCTTCTTTTCTACCATCACCACTACCCCAAAAATATTATTCGGGCAATTTAGCCATTTTTTTTTCTTTGAAGTCTATCCTTTACATTTGTCATTTCATAACTTAAAATGTATGTATATGAGATCATTTACAATTCCAGTTCACTATGTATATCAGATCATTGACCTATAGTCTGGGAAGGACTGGTAACGATGACAGTAAAATATAATGGCAGACCTATAAGCTTAATTCCATAAAATCAATTAGTGAAAAGAGCTGCTGTACTTGAAACATGGCAGATTAAAACTAATTAGATAGAAGGGGCCTTTGGAACAGCAAAACATATGCTTTGATTTCCAGGAAAGTTGATGAATCTGTAGCACCATCCTGAAGAGTGAATATATAGAAAATTATAACATGCAAGAGCAGATCTATGTAACATTGTAGAAAAGGAGTATTCTCAATAGTGGAGTCCTATTTTTTATATGACACTTCCATTATGTTCAGTGTAAGAACTACATTATATTGTGAGATGTTAACCATGTCAGTCAAAATCACAGATAAATGATTTGCTTGTCCCTTCAAAAAAAGTCACAGATGGTGTAAGTTGTCTTTTCTAATTTTTATAAATGCTTTTCTTCCCATAAGCCTCACAAAAAGATTTATAAACCTAAACGCAATCTGTGCATTTGCCAGCAGGATTAGTCTTGTTTGCTGTAAAAGTAGTTTATATTCCTCACTATGTATTATTTTGTACTTGTGAATTAAAGATGTCTGATGTTTTTAAGGAAGAGGATAGAGCATAAGGGCAAAATTTAACTTCTGCATAATTTTGTGTTGCATCGACAAGTTATCTCTGTAAGAGAAGGACTACGATTGAATTTAAGCCATGTAACAGAATTCTAAGAAATAGATTTTCCTCTTTAGAAGTACAAACGTCTGATAGAATCAGAACTGCCTTTTGAGATATATGAATTTTATGCTGAATTTTCTTGGTTCATTATTTTTTATATTTATTTCACAAAGTGACACTCCAGCCATGTAAAACCTTTTTTGAAATAGGTCAGAGTAATGAAGTACAGTACACACAAAAAACCCCTCTCATTTCATTTACCTTTCATTTATAGATGACTTCCCGTGGCTTGAATGCTTTATTAAATCTTACTATGTCAAAGATGGAACAGAAAACAGACTTTGCTATCAAATTTTTGATACTACAGTTGCTGAAGATGTCAGATCTAACTGCTGAGAAGATTCAAAGGATATAATTTTTATACCTTCACTTGAATAAGTGAACATTGTTTTTTTAATAATGTACTTTTCTACCATGTGCATAAATAAAGAATTTGCCTGAGAGTATAATATTTAAATGGATGTGTTCTATTTTTGTCTACAGAAAACCCATCATTGAAATTTCTTTGCATTTTTTTCAGAATAATTTAATGAACATTAAGTTACTACACTACTGCTGCATCCAAATTCTTAATCTCTATAACAGGGGTGTCAAACTCAATTTCATTGAGGGCCGCATCAGCATTGCGGTTGCCCTCAGGGGGCCGGGTGGGTATGGCCAGGGTGGGCATGGCCTACTGGGTGGGCATGGCTAGAGTGCATATGGCCTACTGGGTGGGCATATGGCCAGCTCTACATCGTTCGCATCAAGGGTGCCTATGAGGGCCTGGGCAGGAGTGGGACAGATCTGAGGGTCTCTGGCAGAAGGACGGTCTCTGGGCCAGGGCCAAGGCAGTGGGGGCCATTCCCTCACTGTTTCCAGGATGACTTCGCGGGCCACATGAAACCACTTTGCGGGCTGGATCTGGCCCCCGGGCCTTGTGTTTGACATGTCTGCTCTATAACCACATGAAATGCCGCTAATAAAATGAAAATCTTGAACATTTCACAATCCTTTAACTTTTTTCTTGTGTGAGATGTAAGCACAACTAATCTATAAGTAGTTCACAATGATGCTAATTGGGACTGGAAGCTCCGTTGTTAAGCAACATGGTCACAAGTTGAAAAACTGTGTGACTACACCACTTAGCAATGGCAGTTTGGGCAGTCTTGGTTGCCATTGTTAAGTGAGGACAGCACAAGGCATTAACAATAGCACTTAGACTTATATACCGCTTCACAGAGCTTTGCAGCCCTCTCTTAAGTTTACAGAGTCAGCATATTGCCCCCAACAATCTGAGTCCTCGTTTTATCAGGATGGAAGGCTGAATCAACCTTGAGCCTGTCAGGTTTGAATTGCTGGCATTTGGCAGAGTTAGCCTGCAATACTGCATTCTAACCACTGCACCACCACGGGCACACCACCACAGCTCATTAAGTCACATGACTTACTTGCAGCCAGCAGGGAAGGTCACAAATCATCATGTGACTGTAGGGACAGTGCAATAGCAGTAAGTATAAGAACCAGTCATGACTACCATGACTATCATTCAGTGCCACAGTAAGTTTGAATGGTCATTAAACCAGGACTACCCATATTTGGTTCATAAGCTACTCTGAGCCTAGGTGAACTGTTGTCATGTCAGAGGACTGAGATAAGAGGGGCAAGAATGATGAAGTACAAATTTAAGTTCTTTAAAGCAAACCAATTGTTAAAAAACAGGAACAGCTTTTGTATGCAAGGGTTCTGCATCAATACTGCTAACTTACATGGTTCCCCTATAATTACTATAATTTCAATGCAGTAACTCCATTTAAAATTTAGGCTTTTAAAATACTTTTAGCCTTATATTTTATTTTCCCAAAACAACGAAACAATTTCTTTTATGCAGAAAAAAACGAGCTAAAACTATAATGCCCACTTCACTAGAATGCTCCTGATTATGCATATAAAACATGCATGAAAGTAATAGTATTTGAATCAAAGATGTGATATAGGCATACATTAGGGAATGATTAAATGATGAAAAAATAATACCAAATCCTTTCATTAAGTGATGCATGTGATTGCGTTTTAATGCATTTCTTAAGAGATCGCATATATTCTAAGGAACTAAATTTGGTCTTGGGTTACATTCCTGCTAATCTACTTTCCTCTTTTGTATAATCTGTTTTAGATACTAAGATATTAAGATTTTCAGGCCAGTAAGCCTGATTCTGAAAAGTGAAACAAATTTCTGTTGATTGGGTTTGTCTTGCTACCCAGTGTTGTTTTGTGTGTGAAATGAATTTATATCAAAATATGTATAATTATGCATATATATATATATACATACATATACATACACAGACAGAAAGACAGACAGATAGATAGATAGATAGATAGATAGATAGATAGATAGATAGATAGATAGATAGATAGATAGATAGATAGATACCTTTTCACTCCTATAGTGTGTATCTTACACTGTACCAAAAGCCTGGGAATTTGAGGGTTTTGCACAGTACCTTAGGTATTCCTAGCACTGCATCTTCTGGACTGACAGCTCTGACATTGTTCCTGAGATCTCTTGGGGCCACTCCCAGTTAGGAGTCACAGCCTCTCTAGTTCCTCCTTCGGGCCCTTGTATTTGTCCAGCTTCTCATATGCTTTCTTCCTAATATTGCTATTATTTGGCATCGCTCTATGTATCACCATTGTGTCTTTGGTATTCTGTATTCTGAGTTATAATAACAGCACTTTGAAAGTCTGATTTGGGCTGTACTTCCCCTCCTTCTTACACTCCATTGAATAAGGGAGAGGTTTGCTTGAACCATTTTCTAATAACTGTATTGTTTCCCAGAACGTAATCAGTATTTCAGCCCACTTTGACAAGGTTTTCTCATATTTCTATTAAGGTCACCTTCCTACCTTACAGTTCTTAGTTAAAGGATTAATCAACACTTTTTGTAGATATATTTTTAGACAGTAATATTTTCCTTATCTGTCAGCTAATAGATATTGAATATATAATTAATTTAGGTGGCCTAGAATTTATTTTTTAAATAAAAGCTAAGTTAACCTCAAACAAGAGTGAGATTGCAATTTTCTGAATTGTTGACAGTGAGATGGGTAGCATATAAATTTAATAAATAAACATAAATATATTCTATAATTGACCTAATCTCAATTTGTATAGGGCATAGGCATAATCTTTTGGGAGTTGGGATGTTACATTTTCAGTCTCAGAAGACTGCCATGAGGAAAGTATTCAAAAAACTGTAGAAAATGCTCATTTTCAGATAGATATTTCTGTAGTTTTCTGAAAAGTCAGTTAACCTTTGAGATTCATCTTAAATTCTGAGATTATTTCCCAAATCCACTGCTTCAAAACATCTTTGACGGTTTTTCATTCTAAGAATAATACAGGACATTTTTAGGGGGAGACAGTAGGGGAGAGTTTCCTTGTAAAGTTCTTCTGCCGCATTTATCATAATTCAGTACTAAAAAGCCTACACTGAAGTTAATAATGCATATGTCTCGTGGTTGCTTTTCCATGAAAGATTGCACAGAATTGATATATCAGGTCAAAATCTCCTATGTTGTCATCGCTGTAATGTGCTTTCTCATATCAGTACCAGATTCTCAAGGTCCTTCAAACTGCAAACCTGATCCTTAAGAAGTGCAACTCCTTTCTGACAGGTGTATCTCCTGAAATCCAGATGTTCAAATTTAGCAGCATTTCCATTTGGTCCTGATTAAATTTCCATTTCTTATCCCTCACTTTCACAGCTCAGGGATTTATAGAGGCTCTCAAGAACATGAAATTCTTGAGCTATATAGTTTGACTCCCCAAATGCTCTATATTGTGAATACGTAAATAATATTTTAATGAGCTTTAAAGCACCTTACATTTTACTGAAAGCTTAAAGTCACATTATTAATTTAAACAATTGCACATTGTTTCACCTATTTAAGTCTATATCCCTAATATTTAGAATCTCAAGAACTATATGGAGCAGAAAAAGCTGGCTAAAAGAATTACGATTTGACACTGGTAGAAGAAATCCTGAATGTATCACTAGATTGTTGTCTATGAACATTTGAATTAGGCTTTTGGTTTTTGGGGGTTGGGCAAAGGGACAAAGGGTTTTTTGATGTTCTGATTAGAACATGTTTTCCAATCTTCCCTTTGCTGAAAAAAAATATTATTTTCATTGTATTGGTTTAATGCAGTGAAATTATTTAAAAACAAAACCTATCTCTATTGGGTGCATACTCGTCTGGATGGCCATTGTTAGAAATTGTATTGTATTGTATTATAATTACATTTACATTATGCCACTGTATTTTTTTTTCTCTGGCTTTTTTGGTCCCTTCATGTCAGTCTTGACTCCTGCAACTGGAGTAGACCTGCAAATTGTCTTGGCAAGATTTTGGATGTGGTTTGCCGTTGCCTGCTTCTCACGGCTGAGAGACTGTAACTGGCCCAAGTGATCACCAGATTAGACAGAAGCATTATACTGAATGTCAGGAACTGTTCTGTGTATTCAATAGAATGTACTTTTGTACCATAACACTCAACCAGAGTGCAGGTATTAGAAGCTGGACTTTGAAATCACTCATAAGTAAGTCACTGAAAGTATTAATTTCCTAAAAACTGATTGTAAATGTTAAATATAAAACCAGCAAACATATAAACCTGCTTCTGGTAAATAGAAAGGAGTCAGAAGAAAATAGTGGAAACAATGGCAACATGATAGTGTCTCATCAATTAATACCCAATAAGTTATTAAAAGATTTAATAAGATAAATTTCATTCTACAAAGTTAAAAGTCTGCCTTATTATTTTTCACTCCCATTCTCCTCAGCCTGAAGCTAAAGACTAGTCTCCAGTTGCCACCCCTTCCCAAGGAAATGGAAGTGGAATATGTGTGTGTGTGTGCATATATGTGTGTCTGCAATTCTTTTCTATTAATATCTGAGCACCTGTCTTCAAAACCTTCATTAAATCTCAGAATACTTGAGCATGATATACTAGTATATCACAAACAGGGCTTTTTTTGTCATAGAACGCCCAGAATGGAGTTCCGGCACCTTTTTTGGATGGAACCTTGTAGGGTAGGCAAGGCAGGTTGTATGACGTGTGAGTTCCGGCACCTTTTTCTTTTACAAAAAAAGCACTGATCACAAATGTTAGTGTTTCTAAACTAGAAATATTCATTTCTTTGTCTATTCTTCCCAAGATGCTATATATTATGTGCAAACAAATATTATTTATTATCTACACAGAAATATATTTGATGTTAAGTTACAAACTAAAAATATTTACTGACTGAGAAAAGAGTGTTACAACCTTGTGGAACAAGGTCCTTGACTTACAACTGTAATTGAGATTGAAATTACAATCATAAATTGTTGTGATCATAAATCAAGGCATCAGATGTCCAAATTGCAAGTTATGACCCCTATTTTACAATGATTATTAAGTGAAAGCTACAGTCATTAAGCAAACCCAGTCTCCCCAGTTTTTTGTTGGAAACCAAAAATAGACACTGGGAACTAGGAGATAATATTACAATCATTGTCATGTGGCCATTGGAAGCTACAAAAAGTTGTAAAGGTGAACTGGTTACCAAGGACCCAAAATGTGATCATGTGACCATGAGCATGTGGTGTTGGGGAGCCATAACACCAAAAACTGTGTTGTACAGGAAAACAGTAATAATACTTCATTAAACAAACTCAAAAGACTAGGAAGCCGCCTGACAGGAAAACACGCGGGAACTTTGACAGCTGTCAAAGTTCCCCGTACAGCGCAGGCGCCACCACTGACAGCTCGCGGCTGTCAGACACCGGACCAGGCGGAAGCCTGAGCTGTCAAAGTTCCCCGCACAGCGCAGGCGCAACCACTGACAGCTCGCGGCTGTCAAAACACCAAACCATGCGGAAGCCGGAGCTGTCAACAGAAGACGACGCGGATTGGTCCCGGTTTGACACGGCGCCAAAATGAACACTCCTGATTGGCCCTCGCTGCCAGCTGCCGGCTATAAAAGCCGGGCAAGTTATTCTATGTTTGCCTTTGTTCTAAAATAAACCTGATGTTAACTAGCCTGTCGTCCGAGTGGTCCTTAGGCTACTTCACTGGCGACGAAGGTGGGATCGCTCCGGAGTTGAAGTCACGGCCGAGGAAGAGAGTTCCCGGCAAGAGCTGTCACGGGAAGTTTTAACTTCCATTGGAGCAACCCAGGACCGGACGACATGGCAAACTTCGGGCGTGTGAGGGAATTTGATACCCGACACCCCGAGAGATGGCAATCACACCTGGGCCAGGTCGAGGGATTCCTCCTCGTCAGTAAAATCACTGACGACAGAGCAAAGGCCGCCGCTCTACTGTACATCAGCGGACCTCCAGTGTATGATGCCGCCGTTGGCCTGTTCAGCCCGGTGCCCATCACAGAAGTCGCCTACGCGGACCTGGTGGACCAGCTGAACAAGTACTATATGCCGGCTCGCTCAGAACTGTACTGGCGGGTCCAGTTCGCCCAAAAGAAACAGCGGCCGGACGAGCCCGCCAACGAGTTCATCGCCGGGGTCAGACACGCCGCACGGAACTGCAGATTCCCCGACCTGGAAGACTGCATCAGAGACCAGGTGGTGATCGGTCTGAGGGACGAGAAGCTGCAGAAGAAGCTAACATCCAAAACCGACATGAGCCTGGCAGAGCTGACCAGAGAAATCATGGCCTACGAACACAGCCACAAGAAGAAGCCGACGACCTCGACCCCAGAGAGCCCAGCGACCGTCTTCCAAGAAAGCGCAACCTTCAGTGACAGCGAAGAGTCGGTGGATTTCACCGACGGAGAAGCCCTGCAGCGCAGAATGGAACGCAGGCAACCAAGGAGAGGCGACACTTCAGACCGCCGCAGGCCCAGGAACCCCCCTCCGCCGTCACCACGTTATGAGCAACGGGCTGCCTGTGCCAGCTGTGGAGGCAACCATGCCCGAGGAAGCTGCCGCTTCAGAAACGCTAAGTGCCACAATTGCGGAAAGACCGGCCACATCAAACCGGTGTGCCGCAGCAAGGGCCGTGACAACATCCATGATCTGGAGGCAAACTCCCCAGGTAGGCCAGCTACCCAGGCCAACAGAAAAAAACCGCCAGGCCCCCTGGTAGGGACTATTGACAGGATAAACAGCCTAAGCGCAAAGGTTAAGATTTGGGTAAAAATTCAGGGGGTGCCCTGCCACATGGAAGTGGATTCAGGGTCAGCAGTCTCCTTAATTTCAGTAAAAACGTATCAGGAGATCTGTCGGCAAGGCAAGGGACAAATTCCCCTGAGGCAGACCCAGGTACACCTAGCTGACTTCCAGAAAACCCCTATTCCGCTGGAAGGGAGGGCTAAGGTCGTAGTTCAGTACAAGGGGTTCAAGGGGGCCTTAGAGGTTTTAGTTACACCAGGGAACCGCACCAACTTGATAGGGTTAAACTGGTTCGGGCCGCTAGGGATCGCCATAACGGGGGTAAACACAATTCAATCACACAGCCTAGAAGCCGTTTGCAACAAATATGCAGACGTCTTCGATGGCACTTTAGGGAAATACACTGGACCCCCCATCTCCTTACAGTTAAACCCATCAATCCAACCAATTAAGATAAGAGCTAGGAGAGTACCCTTTGCCCTAAAAGAAAAAATTGAAAACGAACTTGATCGCCTCATTGGTCTCGGGGTGCTTGAACCAACGGAGGGGGGGACCTGGGAGACCCCTATTGTCACCCCAGTTAAACCTAATGGTGAAGTGAGGGTGTGCGCAGACTATAAGGCGACAGTCAACCTAGCTCTCAGCCCCCACGCTTACCCGGTGCCAGCGGTAAGGGACGTATTTGCTTCCATCCGTTCTGGCGCCATTTTCGCCAAACTTGATCTCACGCAGGCGTATTTACAACTGCCTGTCACTGATGACACCGCGGAAGCCCAGACAATTGTCACCCACCGCGGTGCCTTTAAAGTAAAGAGACTCCAATTCGGCATATCGGCGGCCCCGGGTATATTTCAGGGTATCATGGAGAAGACCCTGAAAGGAATACCCGGGGTCTGCCCCTATTTCGACGATGTTCTCATCGCCGGAGAAAACGAAGCAAATTTAGCTGACAGGCTGTCAGCTGTGCTGAGCCGGCTCAGAGAAGCCGGCCTCAAACTAAAGCGAGAAAAGTGCTCTATTGGAGTCACATCCACTGAATTCCTAGGGTACAAAATAGATGGCCAGGGCATCCACCCCACCACTGAAAAACTAAGGGCTATTCAAACTGCACCAAGCCCAAGGAATAAACAAGAGCTTCAAGCCTTTTTAGGATTATTAAACTTTTACCATGCCTTCATTCCCCATAAAGCCACTATCGCTGAGCCCCTGCATAGGCTCCTGGACAAGGGTACTGTTTGGTCCTGGAGCAAGATACATGAGAATAGTTTCCAATCATTAAAAAAGATTATCTGTCACAGTTCAACTATCACCCTTTTCAGAGAAGACACTCCAATATGCATCGCTTGCGATGCCTCTCCCTATGGAATCGGGGCGGTGTTAAGCCATCTATTCAAGGATGGTACACAAAGACCCATAGCTTTCTATTCACGCACTCTGACCAAAGCAGAAAGAAATTACGCACAAATAGACAGGGAAGCCCTAGCAATAGTCGCAGGGGTCAAAAAATTTCATGACTACCTTTATGGAAGGCCATTTACTATATTTACTGATCACAAACCCCTGCTGGGCATATTCACTTGGAATAAAACTACTCCACAAATTCTCTCTCCGAGAATATTACGATGGTCCACATTCTTAGCAGCCTATTCCTATCAACTAATACATAAACCAGGGAAAGAATTAGGACACGCAGACTGCCTCAGTAGACTGCCCATGCAAAACAAGGACTCAGACCCAGCCCCAGCTGGTCTGATTTTAGCACTCTCTCAACTTCCAGATTGCCCCCTGACTGCAAACATTATAGCCAACAATTCAGCTAAAGACAAAATACATAGCCGAATCCTCAAATGGGCCACAACAGGGTGGCCAGCTCAAAACCCACAACCCCAATTCCAACCATATTTTAACAGGAAAAACGAGATTTCCACCCATAGGGGATGCCTGCTGTGGGGAAATAGGGTCATCATACCAGAGAAAAACATAGACCAAACATTACACATTTTACATGAAGGACACCCTGGCATTGTAAAGATGAAAGCAATGGCTAGAAGTTATGTATGGTGGCCAGGCATAGATAAACAAATAGAAAAATATGTGGGTGGATGCTATACCTGTCAGGCAACCCGAAATGAACCGCCCCAAGCACCAATCCACAAATGGGAAACTACCAGGAACCCTTGGTCACGTATACATTTAGATTTTGCAGGACCAATCCAGGGCCAAAGTTTCTTAATTGTAGTAGACAGCTATTCTAAATGGCTGGAAGTCACTCCCCTTAGAAAAACAACGTCCGGAGCCACTATTCAAGCCTTAAGAAAAATATTCGCCACACATGGCCTTCCTGACACCATAGTTTCAGACAACGGACCTCAATTCACCTCTCGTGAATTTCAGATGTTCGCTATGAAGAATTGTATTAGACTGGTCACGTCTGCACCATTCCACCCATCGTCGAACGGGATGGCTGAAATTATGGTACGGTCCACAAAAGAAGCTTTGAAAAAATTCGCTAAAGGGAACTGGCAGAGGCAGAGAGCACCCCCACCCAACCCGCACACTTAACCCAGGACAGCTGATTTGGGCACGCTCATACACGGATAAAAACAAGTGGGTCCAGGGGACAGTACTAGAACGAACCGGACCCATTTCATATCTTATAGCCACACAAACCCATGGCAACATACGCCGCCATATTGACCAACTCAGACCCAGACAACCACCACACAACTCTGAGCACCCAAAGCAGTCCAAGCTACAACCCCCCCCGGAAACATTTCCTATGCCAAACCAGGAAGAAGAACAACAGGGGAACGAACTACCAGAACCAAACAACCCCCCACCCCTTCGCCGCTCCAACAGGAATCGAAGAGCCCCCACCTACCTAAGGGACTATCAGTGGGCAGGTTCCAACGTCCAAGAGGGAGGAAACGCACCAGGGGAGGGGTAAGGGGTGTGTTGTACAGGAAAACAGTAATAATACTTCATTAAACAAACTCAAAAGACTAGGAAGCCGCCTGACAGGAAAACACGCGGGAACTTTGACAGCTGTCAAAGTTCCCCGTACAGCGCAGGCGCCACCACTGACAGCTCGCGGCTGTCAGACACCGGACCAGGCGGAAGCCTGAGCTGTCAAAGTTCCCCGCACAGCGCAGGCGCAACCACTGACAGCTCGCGGCTGTCAAAACACCAAACCATGCGGAAGCCGGAGCTGTCAACAGAAGACGACGTGGATTGGTCCCGGTTTGACACGGCGCCAAAATGAACACTCCTGATAGGCCCTCGCTGCCAGCTGCCGGCTATAAAAGCCGGGCAAGTTATTCTATGTTTGCCTTTGTTCTAAAATAAACCTGATGTTAACTAGCCTGTCGTCCGAGTGGTCCTTTAAATTGTTGTGATCATAAATCAAGGCATCAGATGTCCAAATTGCAAGTTATGACCCCTATTTTACAATGATTATTAAGTGAAAGCTACAGTCATTAAGCAAACCCAGTCTCCCCAGTTTTTTGTTGGAAACCAAAAATAGACACTGGGAACTAGGAGATAATATTACAATCATTGTCATGTGGCCATTGGAAGCTACAAAAAGTTGTAAAGGTGAACTGGTTACCAAGGACCCAAAATGTGATCATGTGACCATGAGCATGTGGTGTTGGGGAGCCATAACACCAAAAACAGATGGTAAGTAGCTCTCAGGATATTCTTTGTAAGTTCAGTCATAAATCAAGGATTACCTGTAGTCTTTAGCACTGTAAAATACCTGTTTTATTCTAAATATTTTTTAAAAAAGATTTAAGCATGTACATGAGCCAATTTACTTTGCTCTATTATGACAAAAGCAATGTGTTCGATGTACTGAAACACAACTTTGTTCATCTCATTGCTTTGTATAACTTTTTTGACTCCATTAAAGCTAAAGAATCATGCCATTTTCTATTTTATTTCATTCACAAAAATAAATCTGACAGCAAAAACATTATTTTGGTCCTTTAGAACAAAGGCTCTAGTTGTCCAAACACCTTGCATAGAAGGTGCACCTGGATGGTTCTTAATAGGTTGCAGAATCACAGCACTGCATGCCATATGTCCAGAACAAGAAGACCTGATGGGTTTTACTTTAAATAGTTCTTTTGTGCAGGCACAGAAGACGTTCAAAACTTTTTTGCTGATGTTGCAAGTCAATAATCCTGGGGGCTAAAAGAAGCAGGGAGTTCCATTTGAGAATTTTAGAGTGTTTGATTCACCAAGAGGGGCTTTATAACTTTTTCTAGGATATAAAAGTTAGAGAAGGAAAAGAAGAAAACTATAATTGAAGACAAAATTCCTCTGTTTCAAGTATATTGACTATTAATTTGTTCCTAAAGCTATGAGCCTCAGAGAATTAAGGAATATCTCAGCAAAGAAACAAATGTTTCTGCTCAGCATATTTTGTAATTAACTGATAAACATAGAGTACTAATTTTTCAACCACAGAGTAAGCTTGGCTTCGTCTTTCCCATATTTTAAAGATAATGGGGTCGATTGTGTCAGTGTTCAGTGAAGATAATATGCAATTCATAAGAATATATTATATAAGGATGATTCCATATTAATTCTTAGTGTGGTGACTAGGAGTAGGATGTCTTGAATGTCAATGATCCAGTTACAGGATTCTCTATAAAGATTGATTTTTCCCATCATATTTAAAACTATCAACCATTATTACATCCAAGGGCCATGCATATTAAAGACTAGTAAAGATAGTATAAGATAAAACATTGAACAACATCAGCGTCATCATCAATTTTAAATTGAGTTATGTTTATTTAAAATAGATGTGTGGTCAACTGCAGATAAACTGCTTCAGTGCCAAACAGCCTTTCATGCAAAAGCTATTTTAATCACTGTTTAAAAATTTATAATCAGCACGATTTTTTTCATCCTTTTATGTTAATATTTCATCTACTGATAGGTTCCTTACGTTTGCAGTTTCTCAAATTATGTAAGAGTGTGGGAGGCAGGTGGTTTGAAGAAGCAACACAGTCCAGACTAGGGATTGAGGTGTAGATGAGTAAGAATAGGTAAAAAAAATGTATCTTAATTGCATTGCTATAAGTTTCCTGGGAAGAAGGAGAGAAGATTAAATCTGTGTGGAACTTGCTTCTTAAATTTGCTAGTTATGTAAAGCTTAACAAATGGTTGGATAAATATAATTTTTACAAATGGTTATTGAATGTATTATGCATTACAGGTAGTTCTCATTTAACAATGATAATTGGGACCAGAATTTCCATTGCTAAGCAATGCAGTCATAAAATGCAATGTCACATTCCTGCACTGCTTAGTGACGGTTGTTCTAGCAGTTCCGATTGCTGTTAAGTGAATCCTGTGATGTCATTAAGCGTGACATCACATGGTCATTATTTGTGACCTGCCACTCCCACATTGACTTTGTTTTCCATAACTGACTCCCTAATTATTTATTTGAATATTTATTTATTTATTTATTTATTTATTTAATTTATATACCGCCCTTCTCTCAAGAGACTCAGGGCGGTTAACAGGGCAATACGTAAAAGACAAATACAAAAGTTAAAATCATTAAAACATGATTAAACAATGCCCATAGTACAAATTTAAAATTAAAGTCATAATAACAAACCCACCCCGTCCCATCAGGCCAGGCCCGCTTCCTTAAAGAGATGGGTTTTAAGGTCGCGCCGGAAGGAGCGGAGGTCGGGCGCCATCCGGAGCTCTACCGGAAAATGGTTCCATAAGTCCGGTGCACCCACAGAGAACGCTCTCCCCCTGGGGGCCACCAGTCGGCATTCTTTGACCGGCGGCACCCTGAGGAGGCCCTCTCTGTGGGAGCGTACTGGGCGGAGGGAAGTTGACGCCGGCTGCAGGTGCTTTATTGGCAGGGTGGATTTTAAAAGTCAATATAACACTCTGGACAGATCATAAGAGGTCTCAACATACTACAAACTGCAAGATGATTCTAAAGAAAAAGAAATCTACCTCAAATGTCTTACATATTCAGCATGAGGCATGCCGCGTCTTTAGCAATGAAAATTCAGAAACCAGAATGCCTTCTTGGTCCCCTAATGTCTAAGCTCACTTTTACACTGGAAAAGTCTGACATTGGGAAAAGTCAGGGTCAGCTGGGAGAGAGACTATAGGTATATTTATTTTTAAAGCAAGTAATTGCTTATAAAGGGAGGGAGGGAAGGAGAGAGGGAGGGAGGGAGGGAGGGAAGACCCATGGAGTGAAAGGCTGGATTTCCCAAACAAAGGCTGGATGTCTGAGCTCTGCTAGTTTCTCAGGGACAGAGTTTGGGAATTGTTAGAACTTCTGACTTCAAAATATTCTGACAACAAATGTTCTGTGAATCTTGCCTGTCCACTTTACCCATGGTTTTTCTCTTCTCTGAATCTTGCCAAGCATAAACATATTTTTAGCCCATCATTCGTTCATGTCACAAGTTCAAAGTATGTAAACTGCTTGCACATCAGTGACATCCTTAGCCATTACTGCTAAGCTTGTAAGCCGCCCTGAGTCTTCGGAGAAGGGCGGGATATAAATGCAATAAAAAATAAAAAATAAAATAAATAAAAAATTATTTGGTTCAAGACTTCAGTCTGCAGGTTGCAGTCCATGATACCCTTAATAATGGTCTTTCTACCAATCTTTCTTAGCACCCAACTTTTATAGCCATATATTATTATTGGGGGGGAAAACATTGGATCCTTATTAACATTGAATTCATGACATATTATAAGCTTCTCTTCAATCATGTCCAATTATTTTAGACTTCTGGACTAGTCTCTTGGTTTTCTTGGCAGCATTTTCAGAAATGGTTTGTCATTGCCTGCTTCGTTGATCTGAAAGAAACTGGCCCAAGGTCACACAGTGGGCTTTGTGTACAACGCAGGTCTAGCACTCATAGTCTCACATTTTCTAGTCTGATGTCTTAGCCACTACTACACCAACTAGCAGTCTTTGTTATTATGTTTCTTTCTAAAATTAATGTCTTTTTTTTTACTTTTTCAGAACACGGTGTAAATTTTTCCCTGGTCCCTTGAAAAGAAACTGCTATTTTCTGTTCTTTTCTGTCAGCTAGATTTTCAATAACACACATGTCAATATTATTTTTTAATCTTAATTAACATTAACATTTCTATTTTTACTTTCATAATAAACCATTCTCAATCTCTCTTACTTCTGGCTAACAAATTGAAAAAAATAACTTTTAACATTAAAACATCCAACCAAGCTTGATTCCAACAATCATGTCTCCTAGTCTTGTCATTTTTTATTTTTGCTATATAATTTAAAGATATGAAGACTGGTACAGTCCTGTCTCTCTCCCTTTCTTATTTGAAAATCCTCTTTTCCTCCAAATTCAGTTCTTATTGTAGCTTTTTTTTTTTACTATAAACAATTTTACTAAAAACAATTGATAAAAAGGGGTTCTGGAAATTTTATTCAGTTTAGTATGTTTCACATTTGTAAAAGATAACAATTGTTGATGAATTGAGAATTGATGGGAAAATAAATGATATACATGTATACAATTTATGAGATTGTTTTATTCCTTCCTAACATCTGGTGGAGGAGGATTTTTATTTTTCCTTTAAATATCAGGGCAGAAAATCATCTAGTATGCAGAGGATAATCTGGAAGTCAGATTGGGAGGCAAATAAAATGTTCAGTCTCCAACAGAATCAGCTTTTCTGTAGAGTTGGCTCTCAAAATGCCAACTAATTTGCTGTTAGCAACCATTCTGTAATAACATTTGTAAATGCAAACATTTAGCCCATCTCTGTAGTCTTAAATCATTTTATTTACAAGAATGTTTCTCGTCGGTATTTTGGAAAATAGTTAATTGGCTTTCTGCTCAACTCACCCCCCCAAAAAAAGAAAACAAGGAGGGATACACTTTCTGGGACAGAGATATTCCAGTTTTCAAAATGGACAAGAATTCTCAGTGGCAGCTACATTGTGTCTTATTCTCAGCATTTCCAAATATGCTTAGAAAAGCTGGGAATCCCTGCAGTACTGGATCCTTTATGCCCCACATAGATTAATAGGTCAGGAACCGGTTCTGTCCAGCAAACACACTGCTGACCAAATGCAGGCTTGAGGGTGGTGATATTTCCCAAGTGATGTGCTTTCCTACCTATCCTTGCATTGCTCGGTTGTATATGGAGACAGTGAACCATTTGCAGATTTTGAAAAGCTGAGGAGCAAGAAATGCTTTGAAGAACTTGGTGTGTTTTCTGAAGAGGTTCAGCAGTGTTCAAGACCAAAATCTAGTTTAATTGTCTTGGGAATTAGTAGGGAAAGCTAGGAAGGCAGTGAAAGTATCTTTATTAATCCAAAGGGCATGGGAAATATTATCAGTCAGCAGCAGTGATTTATCAAGTCCACATCAGGGGAGACAAAATGATTGCTTTAAAAATGGTTAAATTTCCAAAACATGAGAAAAGCACTGTGACTTTAATGGTGGGTTCAATGCAGCATTTTGCAAAATGAATTCAAACTGCACATGAGAGACCTGTAGGCAGAAAAGGAATATCAACAAATACGAATGCCGAACAATTTAGAGAATATCTTTAGGGTTGCAATTCTAAGATTCAGCTATAAAAAAGAGGAAAGGGGATGAAAAAGAAAAAGAAAACTTCACGGTAAAATGAAAAACAAACAGCTTTCAAAAGGCATTGGTTAAAACAGTGCTAAAATGTCACCTTGTAACAGATTAGAAGCATGCAGGAAATGAGAACAAAATATCCCATGTAATTTGTGGGGAGGCGGGAGGGGGAGGGACTGAAGACAGCTGGAGATGAATAAACTACATCTTGGAAATCTGCTACCAAATAGATTTGACATGAGATGAATTGACATGTGTGCAAGCATGATGTAATGACTGAACAAAACACTATAAAATTGAAATGAGTTGTGTTATCTATACCATACTACCTATAATCACACTTCCCAGTCTGGTTTCAGGATCTGTGGCATTTCAGTTCTCATAATTCCCAGATAGGATTATTTTTAAAGTATTTGTTGGCCTGATTTCTTAGCTCTCCCCCCACACACACCCAGCTGCAGTTCCAGAGATACTGGGAAAGATGTGGGCTGTATTTCGATCGTTGGTTCAATAAGCAGACCTGCTCTGGTTATTAAGCATTCTGAATCAAAAGCCATCTGAAAATTTCAAATTATCTCTACCTTCCCCAGGTACACACACACACACACACACACACACACACACAGAGAGAGAGAGAGAGAGAGAGAGAGAGAGAGAGAGAGAGCATTAAAATGTAGCAGAAGAACAATAATAGGTTTTCGATGTGCATGCAAATGCATTAATTTGGAGGTCCTTTCAGCAACAGAAAATGAGTTTTCTAGGGCATGGAGAAGCTGCAAAATATATCTATATACCCAGGATGGCCGGATGGTAGTGAATACTAGGGATAACATGTAAATATGAACAACAACTTTATTGATTAGCCCTTGGGCCATATCAAAGTACAAAGTTCCAGCAACAAACCGTCACCAAAACTTGATAAAAGATAAAAGATGTAAATATAATAAGAATGATAAGTCAGCATTATCATATGCTGTCCTTCAATCAGAATAGAGCAGGAAGGGACCTTGGAAGTCTTCTAGTATCTAGTTCAACTAATTGTCTATACAATTAGAGACAAGTGGCTGTCCAGTTTCTTCTTAAAAACTTCCAGTGATGAAGCACCCATAATTTCTAAAGGCAAGCTGTTCCGCTAGTTAATTATTCTCACTGTTAGGAAGTTTCTCCTTAATTCCAGGTTGCTTCTCTCCTTGATTAGTTTCCATCCATTGTTTCTTGTCTTGCCTTCTGGTGCTTTGGAAAATAAGTTGATGTCGTCTTTGTGGAAGACTTCCAAATACTGTAACACTGCTATTATGTCACCCCCTACTCCTTCTTTTCTCTAGACTAGCCATACCCAATGCTGCAACTATTCTTCAGTCCTTCTTTAACTGAACAAATGCATAGGTTGGGCACTCTATTGCCTTGACTGATCTATAGTTTTCCAATGAAATCAGTTTACATGAACACAATAAATCTGTGTGATTTGGCAAATAAGGAAAATTACCATTCTAAATCAAGTGGCTTCCTATAGATACCACTTCCTAAAGTGGTCTATAAATATTATCACATTATGTCTTTGTTTTGTATAAGACAAAATTAGATTTGCTGGATGATATTTGTGAGCTGGCATATAGTATTTGTCCAGAGAAGAATTGAAAAAGAAATCCCTAATGTTTGAAATTTAAAACTTGTATAAAATTATCAGCAGTAGGAATAGGAATTTGATGGACTGAAAACTACATAGGAAAATGACTACAATAAAGAAAATACATATCCATATTTTTTTAAAAAAAACATTTTTCTAGAGCTTTATATGCTTATTCAAAAGTGGATGAATCTATTTTTCATAAACATATCCTCCCCCCTACCCCATTTACTATGTTTAATGCTAAATCACCATATTCTGAGTATTTGAGGAGATTCCTGCATGTGTTGGTACAGTAAGCCTTAATTGTTGTAGGCATTTCTAGTTTGTGCACCAAATCAGTAACAGAAAATGCCATGCAGTTGAAGTGCTCTCACTTTTCCTGTTGGTTGACTTCTTTCATGCACCAGGGGCTGATTCTAGGAAAGCTTGGGAATTATATTGGAGACAGTTATCTCTGGCTGAACACACACCAATGGTCATATGCTGTCTCTTTGTCAGAGCAGATTAGGGGTGATCAGAATGTGGATCAGTTTGCAGAACAGTTTACAGTTTGCCATTCAGATTGTCAGAGACGTGGCTCTGTATGGATAGAGCCTCATGTTACCAAGGATGAATTTTAACCTTTGGACTAATGACAATAGATAGCTTTGCAGCATGGTCTTTTCCACCCATGGTCTTGATCCTTGCCCCTCCTGGCTTCTTCATGAGGACAAAGAAGTTAAGACTAGCTGTAACTCTAGGGCAGGGGTGTCAAACAACGTCACGTGACGTGTCACGGCGTATCACAACTTTTTTTTGCCATTCCCAGCAATGGGGTGAGCACAGTTTCGCTATGATGCATCCGGCCTGTGGGCCGGCAGTTTGACACCCCTGCTGTAGGGTATTACTAAGTAGCCTTCATAGAGATAGTCTATGAAGCTTATTAGTAATAGGTACCTTCTTGTGGCCCAACCATTAGTGATCCCTCTGCCAAACCACCTGGTTTTGACTTGCCTCATTTTCTCTAGTTGAAATTGAACAGAATTAGATGTGATACTAGAAGAAGTGCCTCTGCCCTGTATTAGTGGAGATGGAAAGATTACCTTGTTGCAATTGTGGTGCTGAAATGCAAACTATTAAATATATTGTACAAGATTGCCCATGACATGCATTCTATGGTTCCCTAGATGATCTGCATGAAGCAGTTCCAGAGACGACCACCTGGATAGCTAAATTGTACATCCAGTTATAAGACCATTGCCATACCCATGTGGAAATTTTACTTATAATTTCTGGACTGAGTATATATGTTTATTTCTCCTCTATCATGTTCTAATCATATGCTAAATAAATAACACCAGAGATAGTGATATACCCTTTAGAAGCTTTCCTGAATATAAACTAGTCTCAACCTTCCTTTCTGCTGAGTAAGGAACCAGCTGCAAGGTGCCCTTGAAGAAGCAGATTAGCTGGGCTCTCTTCAGTCGTGATGTAGGCCTAGACATGGCACCAGAAAAGCTTTGGTCACCCTAGCAGGGCCTAAATAGGATATTGCAATATTTATATTCTGCCATGGACATTTTAAGTTGTTGATGATGCTTATTGCTATTATACTGCAAATTGCTGGGAATCAGTTGAGAGTATTGCAGTTGAGAAATGTGATTTATAGACAGGCAACCAGCTATAATCTCACTATTCTAGACTTGGGCCACGCTTGGGACCAGGTTCCACCTATTTCAGATGGTATAATTTAATGGTATATGGAACTAGTAATAGTATTTGGCAAATTGCAAAATTGAATCTTGGTTTAATATTTGTGCAATAAATTAACAGTACTTTAGGGGAAAAGAATCTTTCTTTCCTATCCCTGCAATGCTGATTTCCCAAGTCAGGTTAGTTCTGCAGGAGTCATCATAATAGGTGGAGACTGACATAGGAATGCATGAACTGAAAGTCCTGGTTTGCCCCACTCCTTACTAGTGCCACGTAGCAGAGTGAGCACCTGTTACTCGTCCCAGCTTCTGCCAACCTAGCAGTTCGAAAGCACGTAAAAATGCAAGTAGAAAAATAGGGACCACTACGGTGGGAAGGTAACAGCGTTCCATGCGCCTTTGGCATCTAGTCATGCCGGCCACATGATCATGGAGATGTCCTCGGACAAGCGCTGGCTCTTCGGCTTTGAAACGGAGATGAGCACCGGCCCCTAGAGTCAGAAACGACTAGCACGTATGTGCGGGGGAACCTTTACCTTTACCTTACTAGCACTGATGGTATTACCAAGTTTGGGTAATGAAATATCTGCAAGAAAACAAACAAGCTCAGAAAGCACCAAGGGTCCCTCATTTCAACCCTAAGCTACAAATTTATTAATAAATAAATAAATAAAATTAATTAAATAAATTAATAAATTCTTTATTGCTGTAGCACACTATTTTTTATTTAAGCTAAGTCCCACAACTGGATTTTGCATAGTATGCCAGAGGCCACACTGCAAAAAAGAGATAGAGCCAAGAAAAAAAGTGGCAAAGCCAAGAAATTCAATTTGATACAAAATTAAATTTAATTAAAATGTAGTTAATTAAATACAATATGGTGACATCATATGATAGAAACCTAAGGCCTGAGGACTGAGATTCTGCACCCACTGTTTAGATTCTATGCAAACCCCCCTCTGGTAGCTAACGTACGAGTCATGATTCAGCATGTTGTGTTAGCCAAATTCAACAAGCCATGTTTATAACTCTAGTACAGGGGTCAGCAACCTGAAACAGTGAAAGAGCCACTCAGATCTGGTTCCCTCACAAAAGGAAAAACTGGGAGCCGCAAAAAAATGTGTGCACATGCGCGTACATGTGCGCATGTGCAGAACAGGGTTTGACTGAAGCGTGGAGACAAGGCGAGATATGCACCTACCCTGCATATTTGAATTGATTGGTTGAACTTTTTTAGTCCCGCTTTTTTTTGTGGGGGGACTGCACATGGCAGAGGACTGGGAGCCGCAGGAGACGGCTGAAAGAGCCGCATGCGGCTCTGGAGCCGCGGGTTGCAGACCTGTGCTCTAGTACAAATGTAATTGAATGGGAAGTAGATGTGTCTCTCTTTGTTGAATGTACTCTGCCATTTTGAATCACCACTGACTGCTGATCAGTGGCTTCATTTTTGTCATAGTAGCAAGAAACCATCCATGCGTACCAATTAGTTGGCCCAGAGGTATGTTTCCTTTCAGTGCTGAAGATATGCCCCGGCCAAGAGGTTGAACATCACACTGGAGGTGCAGCTGTACCAGCAAACTGACAATATAAAGCTTGTTAGATGCTGAACTGGGAGACCTATGCTTCTCTTACCTACTTGTGACCCCTCTGGGAGGTTGAAGGAAAAGTAGTTTCCCAAGGCTAAGCTCATTATGCTCATTACCTCTTTTCACAGCAGCTGAGCAGAGGCTATATTGGATGTGTTTCTATCTCCCCGTTTCCCTAGCTGGCCTTTCTTATGCAAACACCAAGTTTGTTTGTGCTAAAGAAGTGTGGGCTACTTGGAGAAGGGGAAAAAAAACCTACATGGTGAATGGTACCTATTTCATCAGCTCCACCATAGCAGAGTCAAAACACTATTTGCAAGAGGTAACTAAGAACTACGTATTGCAATGTAATATGATGGCAGAATGCAGTCAGTTTTCATCACTGATGCTTTACTTCTAACAACAGCTCAGGAAGTCTGCTGTAGACAAGTTATAAATTTGCTGTATAGTCAAAACCATGATCCTGGTGAAAGGAAATGGAAATGGTGCTTCTGGATCATCTGACAGCAGCCGCGTACTACAGTTGTAGACAGGTTCAACATCCGGAACACTCCTGCAGAGACTGGGAAGGGCTGCCCGATATCTGGTTGGCAAAAGAAAAGCAAAATTGTGATTGTATTTAAGAACATTCATATTTAAATCATTGAGTTGCATTTTCAAATTGGAGAAAGAGGATGTTAAAAACCCTTGAAATGGGAATTTCAATATGTTTAATAAACCCTCTGTGGCTTCCCTGAGAAGGAGTGTTCAGTTTTTAAAAACTTTTACATCTATTTCGAAGCAAGTCTATTTAACTCAATAGGATTTAGTTTGGAATGAAAATGTATAGGTTCAGGCTTCTTAAACTTTTTATAACTGGAAAGCATTAACATAAATCTAAGTAAAAAATATAGAGAACTGATGGAACATTGGATAATGTTCCTTTCCTACTTACCCTAAAAAGAAAAAGAAAAAAGGAATGATGTTGCAAAGAAGGCAAACAGTAAGTGAAATAATAGTTCCAAAGGTTATTAATCTTTTATTGGATCAATTCTTTATTAGGTTTTCCCTGATTATTATATTAAAAGAGCAATAGCCAACTTCAAGATCCACCAAAGAATGAAACTGGAAGAAAAGGGGTATGAGAAAGTTATGATTACCAAACTTTATATTCCCACACTACACTGAATCATAAACTAACCAAACAGGCTAGAGTTTGCACAATATGCTAAACTCCAAAGTAAAACCTGCCGTGCCATGCCATGATTAACATAATTGAGAAAAGGAGAGGAAGACAATTTAGCACTGATAAAGATATGGTAAAGGAGCTACCTTGCAACCTTAAAGGAATTTATAAACAAATAAATTTAGCCATGTAATGGGGTGAGCTCCAGCCCTCGCCCCAGCTCCTGCCCAGCATGCAAATGCAAGCAAATAACCAGGTACCACTGCAGTGGAAAGCCAACTCCATGACATCATGCTGGCCACACGACTGTAGAAATGTCTTCAGATGGCACTGGCTCAGTGGCCATGAAATGGAAATGACCCACTGCCCCCTACAGTCAGCAATGGCTAGCAGCAAAAAAATCCACAGGGGTCTTCTATGCTCATAAATGGCTCATCATCTCCCTGCAAGGAAGCATCAGATAGGCTCCAATGTAGCCCAGGATTACTCAACCTCTTTATAAATGGCTTACAGGATGGCATGGGAATATTTTTCCAAGTTGTAATACCAAGCTATAAGGATTGGCTAATCCTTTACAGGACACAATCCCAGATAGAAATTATCTCAACATGCCCAAACACCCCCAATTCAACAGGCTTATATTCATTCATGTCCAATGGAATATACTGCTTTTGAGTAGGAAAAGTCAGATACACAGAGGATTGGGAAGCTATGGTTAAGTGGCAGGGCCCGTGAGAAGACTCTAGAGCAGGATGCATCATAGCGAAACTGCACCCATCCCATTGTCAGCAATGGCAAAAAAGTTGCAATACGTCGCAACACATCAAGTGATGTTGTGAGTTTGACACCCCTCTACAGCAGACATGTCAAACTCGCGATCTCACGTGACATTGCGCACGTGAGATTGCGTTAGGACACCGAGCTTGTCGATCAGGTCAGAAGTTTGGTGGGTCGAATCCCGAGTGCCGCGTAACAGAGTGAGCGCCTGTTACTCATCCCAGCTTCTGCCAACCTAGCAGTTCGAAAGCACGTAAAAAATGCAAGTAGAAAAATAGGGACCGCTACGGTGGGAAGGTAACAGCGTTCCGTGCGCCTTTGGCATCTAGTCATGCCGGTCACATGACCACGGAGACGACCTCGGACAAGCGCTGGCTCTTCGGCTTTGAAACGGAGATGAGCACTGCCCCCTAGAGTCGGAAACGACTAGCATGCATGTGCGGGGGAACCTTTACCTTTACCTTTTGTAGATGACCTCCAAAGTCCCTTCCAGCTCTATTCTATTCTACGAACAGGGTTCAGAGAACATCTATTTAGACTTACACTAAACACTGTAAGTGTAAAGAACAGTGAAAGGAGCTAGCCTCCTTTAGCTTGCAAAAAAAGAAATGTAAGAACAGTCTACAAAAATTTGAAAGATTTGTTATATGAAGGAGTTAGAAAGGGTGGTGACAGAACTACCTTCCTGCCTATTTTAATATCTCCTACCAGTCCTACCCTGTGAGAGCTGAACTTGTTGTAAGCTGAAAATAAGAGCAGACCAGGATCTAATTATTAGGAAGACTGAGCACTGGGAAGCAATGAAACAGACTCCCCTCTATCAGTTATGGCTTTTCCTCTCTGGAGGTTTAAATGAGGGGCTGAATGCACCAGACAAAAGGTTTGGACTAGAACTAGATGATTATAACTCATCCATCCCATGAAGAAACAAAGACCAAGCTTAGCACGCGCACTGACCGAACGTAGCTTACTAAGTCCTTTCTGACCTGGTTAACTGCGTTGTGTTACTACCACTATCGCCGATTTCGGCCAGGACCGGGTTGCAGCCTTTCGACCTAAAGAAAACCCCGAGGCAAAATTCACACTGACTTTAGCATATAAGCAGCGAGACTTGCAAACGTTCGCTGAGGCGAACTCAGCTGTCGTTACAATTCCTGGCTGAGGTACTTCTCTCCCGCTCGTTAACTCAATTCTAGCCAGTAACGTCCAGCAGAGAAGAGTACGACAGGCGTGGTGTACATAATAAGGACCGGGAATTCCCTCTACGTCGAGGTGACTCTCCTGCACCACCACTTTCCAGCCTTGCCTTAATTAACCTAAACCTCGGCTCTTTTATGACTCATGGACTTCAACTCCCAGAATTCCTGAGCCAGCCAAGCTGGCTCAGGAATTCTGGGAGTTGAAGTCCATGAGTCATAAAAGAGCCGAGGTTGCCTACCCCTGACCTAAGAGCTCCTCACCCTCAAGGCTGCAAGCAAGCGCGCGCGCCCGCGCGCACGCATCAGGTGCCGGGGATTTCGCCTTTGCTGCGTTTTGGATCGAGCAATTAGGCCCTGGTCCCTGGTCCTGTGATGTCCCGTTGTCTGGAAGCGGTACAGATTTGGATGGGAGAAAACAGGCTTCGACTCAACCCGGCCAAGACTGAGTGGCTGTACATACCGTCATCTCGTTTAGTCCAAGAGGTTCCATCTCTGACTATAGGAGGAGAGATGTTACCTCCCATTGATAAAGCACGCAATCTGGGCGTCCTCCTAGATTCACGACTCAGTTTTGAAGATCACATTGGAACCGTGGCTAGGGGGGCATTTGCCCAGATTCGTCTTATATACCAATTACGCCCCTTTTTGGACCGAGATGCCCTACGTACAGTCACCCACGCACTCGTTACCTCCCGTATTGATTACTGTAATGCTCTCTACATGGGGCTGCCCTTGAAGACCACCCGGAGGCTTCAGCTGGTGCAGAATGCAGCTGCACGGGTTGTGATGGGAGCTTCCCGATACTCCCATATTACACCCCTCCTGCGTGAGCTGCATTGGCTACCAGTTGCCCTCCGGGTGAGATTTAAGGTGCTGGTACTTACCTTTAAAGCCCTACATGGCTTAGGTCCGGGATACTTGCAGGACCATCTGCTGCCGGGAACAAATTCCCATCGTCCAGTACGCTCACACAGAGAAGGCCTCCTCAGGGTACCGTCAGCTAGGCAATGTCGGCTGGCGACCCCCAGGGGGAGGGCCTTCTCTGTGGGAGCACCAACCCTATGGAATCAGCTCCCCCCTGAGCTTCGGATAGCCCAAAACCTCCAATCCTTTCGCCGCGGCCTCAAAACACACCTGTTCCACCAAGCTGACCTAGACTGACAGGCATTTCAATTAATTTATATTTAGTATTTTTAATTCATTTTAAAATTCTCTAATTTTTATTGCACTGATGTTCTCAATTTTCATTTTATCTTGATTTATGTACTTATTATATGTTTTATTGTGAGCCGCCCTGAGTCCTTCAGGAGATAGGGCGGGATATAAATCCCATCAATAAATAAATAAATAAATAAATACGCCCTGGGCCGGGCTCGACTTTACGTGCGCTCGGCTCCTCTATCACCCGGTGTGATTGGGGTGGAAGGGAAACGCCTCTGCAAATATCAACGAGAACGAGAAAGCAACGGGGGTTCCAGCAGTCCCCCCCCCCGCCACACACGCACACACAGAGACACACGCGCGCGCGCGCGCGCTTTCACTCCGGAGCCGCTTCGCAGAGAAAGAAGCGCTGGGCTTCCCGAAGCGCTGGGAAGCGCGGCGCCTGCGCACTCGGAGACCTCCAGCCTCTTTCTCCCGCTCCCCCGCCTCCTTCCCCACCTTTAACTCGAAGCGGCTACCGAGCGCGAGTTGGCTGGGGCGTGAAAGCTTAGCGGAGCGGCAGCCGCCGGGGGTGGGGTGGGGGAGGTGGGAAGGCGTTTGCCTGCCTGCCTGCCTCTCGAGCCCCGAGGCCAAAGACAGCGAGAGAAAGGCAAGGGGTTTCGAGCAGGATTTTCCCCGGCCCCGCAGCAGAACGACCGTCGCTGCCGCCGCCGCCGCCGCCGCCCCTTGTCCCCCGCCCGCAGATTCAGAAGCTGCCCTTTCGTGCCCAGCTGCCAGGCGCGGATAGGGCGGAAGGAGCAACAAGTTGTGGCTGGCTCTCCAACGGGCGCTGCTTCCAACCTGCTCGCAGCTGGCCCTGGAAGCAACTTTGCCGGCTCCCCTTGGGCGGGGGGGGACGACCTGCTCCTTCCAAAGAAGCCCCCTCTTCTTCCCCTTTCGGAGACTGCCGGCGATCCGCCCCAGCCACTCAGGACCGCCGGCCTTAGAGAGCTCTCGTGGGGTTCCGCACGAGGGCCAGCCACGCCTCGGACTTCACCTGCCTCCGGGAAAGTGCCTAAGAGAGCTCCGTTGCGCCTGCCCCCCCCCCCCGCCCGGAGGACTGGGCGAAAGCGATGGCGCGATCGTCCGCCCTTGCCCCGAGGATCGCACCTCGGCCGCCGGCGAGCGGCTAGCGGCGGTCTCGGGAAGACTGCGAAACGGGGCAGCCCGAGGCGACAGTTGGCTGGGAAAGGCGGAGCGCTCGCCGAGCGAGGCGGGTTGATTTCCAGGGGTGATCTTGCTTCGCGATCCCGAAGCCTCGATTGATGCGACTTTCTTTGGATTTCTCCCCGAAGGTTAATTTGGCTGCAGAAGAAAATTCTCCCGCCCGGGAAGGGGATTTCTTCTTTCGCGGTTTTATTATTTTCTTCGGAGGAGGAGGAGGTTAGTTCCTCCTCATCTTTAATTCACACCTTCTAGAAACGGCGGATCCGTGTGCTGAGGGCATGACTGGAACGTGATACCTCTCCGGGGAAATAATCAGGGTTATTTATCCATTAAAAGAGACTCTGGCTCACTTCTCACCTTTCTTCTGCTCGGGAATAGGTTGGTGAAATGCATTTGAGTGGCAGCCCTTCCACCTTGGTCAAAAACTGTTAATAAGGGTGTGGTTGGGGGGGTACCAGGTCCTTCGCTCACCATGCATCTTCTCAAAACATTTGGCTTACTTTGGCACACGGTCATGCTGTTTATCTTTGCCCAGGTAACATCCCAAGCCACATTAAATGGAGATGGTATTGTCAGAAAAGGTCGGGAGTGTGAATTGTGGTGCCAGCCAGCTCTTCCAGTACTTCAGCGAGCGGCCCACAAGCAAGAAACAGCTTGGGGTATGGGGCACGTAGGTGGCATTCCTGAGATTTCCATACCCAAAGAGCATCTAAGACTGCAGGCTAAGGCTGGAGGTCAGAAGGGCTGGGCTCCACTGAAGGATTATAGTGATGCCAGCAAAGACATGGGGGTCGCTCAGACGGTCAAGCGTGGAGAAGGTGTGCATCAGGCTGGGGGTCGTTTGGAAAAAAGAAGCGAAAGTCATTTGAGGCAAGATTCTTCTGTAGCCTTGAGAATCAGAAGTGCTTTTAAGGCTGAAGAGTGGGAGGAGAGCTCAGCAAGAATTGGCCACAGGAAATATGCAAGGAGCAAGCGTGGGGCTGGGGAGTCCCAGGGTACAAGAGGAGCAAAAAAAAGTAAAACTTTCAAGAACAGGCACTACATCAGTGACTTCAATATCTCAGTGGATAGTCAGATAACTCCCTTTCAGGGAGTTGTGAAAAATGTTGTGCCTCAGGCATTGCCCTTGAATGACTCAGCCAGTCACATGGCAGGAAGGGTACCTGCTCCCCTGAGAAATGGGACCTTCCAACCATCTCATGTAAAGAACCCTTTTTACCCACTGACCCAGGAGTCCTATGGTGCCTACGCAGTCATGTGTTTGTCAGTAATAATCTTTGGCATTGGGATAATGGGGAACATGGCAGTGATGTGCATTGTCTGCCATAACTACTATATGAGGAGCATCTCCAACTCTTTGCTAGCCAACTTAGCCTTTTGGGATTTCCTTATCATTTTTTTCTGCCTGCCTCTGGTGATCTTCCAAGAACTCACCAAAAAGTGGCTGTTGGACGATTTCTCCTGCAAAATTGTACCTTACATTGAGGTAAGTAACAATAAACGTCACCGATCTGTAGTTTCATAGAGGCTCATGAGATTGGGATCATGGGCGCAATGCTTTCTTAATGAATTGGAATCAGAATCCCATTACTTAAGATCTGTTGACTCTACCAGATCCTTAGAAATTGAGGATGCCCTGCTTCCTTACATCCGGTGTGACTGCTTTCCCTTTTTGCATTTTTTCCTTGATAATGGAATTTATTGTATTAAATTTAAGACATGAATTATTTATCTGATTTTGGTACAAGTTAAGTATATGTATGGTTCTTTCTCAGTCTGCTAACTAGTTCTGCTAGAAGTATGCAGTGCAAATATAAGTTAAATGAGGCCAGATTTATGTTTAGATATTCAGCTCTGTTCCAAAGATCTCAGGTATAGGCATTGTCTATTCTTGTTTTACAAACTCCAGTAATTTATTCCAAGGGCATGCAATCTGTTACTCTCCCTTGCCTTTGGCTATGCTGGTTGCAGCTGA
Source organism: Vipera ursinii (assembly GCF_947247035.1). Classification (NCBI taxonomy): domain Eukaryota; kingdom Metazoa; phylum Chordata; class Lepidosauria; order Squamata; family Viperidae; genus Vipera; species Vipera ursinii. The sequence continues at coordinate 21,565,272 of NC_139515.1, forward strand.
TTGTGGCTGGAATTTCAAACATCTGCAAGGTACTAGATTGCTTAATCTTAATGTATTCAATCAAAACGGTTGTGCAACCTTCAATAGATAACATTTTCTGAACTGAAGAGATGATGTAAAGTTAAAAATGGTCTTTCTACATTTCCTACTGCCTTTTGATTTACAAATGAGAAATGATTAGGTGTAACTAATATAAGCCCTTTGTCTTTATTTTATGAAATAAGTTGCATTATAAATTGGAACATTTGCTTCCAACTTTCAACTTACTAGGGTGTTGAAACTGTATATTGGCTTTTATCCAAATATTGTAGGCCAATTGATGGAGTTGAAGAAATCTTTGTTGGATCCAAGTGTTGTCATCCAAACTTGTATGCATAAATATAATATCCTAGTTATGTATCTTACCAGATTTACTACAGAAGAAAATACCTCATTTCTACAGGTGAAAGTTAATAGAGTAAAAGAGACGGTCTTTTAGCATGAAAGCCACAAACATTGTTGCAATATTAACAATATTATTTATTTTTATTTATCAAATTTATTTGTCGCTCATCTCACAGTTCAGGCAACTCTGAGCAGCTTACATCAACATATAATAACAGTTATAAAATGGATTAAAATTACAAAAATTCAAGCAAACTAAAAATATTAAAATATTAACTTGGTTTTGGGTCACTTGCTTTGTTTTTGTTCTGTTTTGTTTTACTTTTTTAAATGTCCCAGGTTTTGACTAAATCCTTAGCTTTTGGCAAGGGAATATATACTTTTGCTATCCTGCTTGGACAGACTCCTTTCCACTGTTCAATTGTCTGTTTTATTTATTTCCTGGAAAAAAGAAACCATTAAATCTGGTTGATAGTGTGGAATAATTCTCTGCATGTGACAGTATGCTTGATATCATTCATTTAATTAGCAGCAGATGGGTAAATGAAGGGAGATAGGATGTTTGTAGTCCCCTAGAAAGTCCATTTCTAATAGTCCATTAGTCAGGCAAAGAAATTATTTCCTGAATTGTATTTAAATTGCATGCATGCCAAGAAATGGAAAAGAAGGTGTGGATTTTTTTTTCTGGTCCTCCTATAGTGGAAAGTGCTAATACTGTGGAAATACCATGACCAAATAAATCACTTTGATTTGTAACTAAAAGCTTGCCTGTAAGATATGACCCCTAACTTTAGAACTTCCCATAAAACACAGGAGCATGGAGTAAATATGACCTTTTCCATGACAGACCTAGAGCCATTTAATAAATTTAAGATGTCAGTGTAACAACCTGTCAGTTTATATTGGAGGTTTACTACCTTGACAGCAATATTGGGGTTAAAGCAGGGATGAGGAACTTCTCATTTTCACTGAACAGAATTCCTCATCACTGAGCTTGCTGTATTAGCTTAAATTAATATGTAAGCTTAAAATTATTTTATGTTGGGTTAAGAACTTTTTAAAGTACAGGTCCAGTATTGAAAACATTAAAACAAGTATTTCTGGATCATGCTGTTCAATTGCAGCATCATGTTCAATGGTGTATAATAAGTGGCTTTATTAAAAAATGAAAAAAGTGGAGTAGAGATATGCATCACATAGAAGATGTATTTTGTTCCAAGCTTGGAAAATTCGAGGCAATTATTTCGTAGTTGGAACAATTCAAAGAAAAAAATGATTTCTATGTTTCTGCTCAAAGTAGTGCCTCTTCATGCCATGTTATGTTTCACACTTGGAACAAATTTCTCGTAACCTATGTTGTGTTTCATACTCAGAACACTGACAATGGCCGTTTTGAGCTTAGAAAATTTCACTATCATAATGTTTGTAGAGTCCTAGAACATTGTATGAATAAGATGTGCTCCTATTTTTAATCCCAAGCATGTATGGCTCAGAGGCCTATTATCTCTGAACATTTGAAGGTAAATAAGCCTTAGTTGATGTATCTTTCATATCTTCATCTAATCCATGAGTGTAGAACTCGATCACATTACATGACATATCACGATATTTTTTGCCTTTGCAGAGCTGGGGTGGGCCTGGCCTGCGCGTGACGCATCCAGTTTGACACCCCTGTTCTAATCCCTTATAAAGCAGGATAATTGTGCTCTTCTAGAGGTTGATGAATTACAAGCATTAATGTAAAGGCCACAATTTGCATCAGCAGTAATGAAAGCTACTGGGAGTTATACCTCAATAATCTCTGAAGGACTTTATAGTTTCTTTAAAAAAAATTCCTCAGTTTAAGTCTCAGTGCATTTATGGACATGTTGGTGGAGTTTCAGAATGACTTGCCATTGATTTCTTCTTCAGTGTTCGGGTTACTTGAAACTGAGAGTGAATATGATAATGCTATTTATCTTCCATTTTTCCAAACTAGGTGATTTTTTTTTCACAGTGAAGAAAAAAATGCAATTTTTGCCATCTTCAGATATTGTGTACTAAGTTCTCATGATGTAGAGAAATTTGTTAAATTTGATATTGCAGAACAGTCAACTTAAAAGAATCGCCTTTCAACCTAAATGTAAGGTCTTTTAAAAAAAGATTATTAAGTAATCATTGTCATATAAAAGGCTGATAGCAAGTCTATTGTAAAGGCATCATTAAAGCGATGTGTTTATTTCATTTATTTTTCATGTTTACCATATTTTCTGGCGTATAAGATGACTGGGTGTATAAGACGACCCCCCCCAACTTTTGAGATGATTTTCAAGATTTTTCGTCTTATACGCCGGAAAATCAGCGAGCCCGGGAAGGCACGCCCTCCCCTCTCACTGTGGAGGAAGCAAGGCAGGCTGGCGTCTGGCGGGAGCTCCTAAGGAGTCCTCAGGGATGCTGCCTCAAGAGGGAAGAGCGTCGGGCGGGAGCCGGCAGGGCAGTCCTGCACACACGTGCACTCCCCGGCTGCTAAGGAGTGCTCCTTAACAGCTGGGGAGTGCGCGCGTGCGCAGGACTGCCCTGCCGGCTCCCGCCAGACGCCAGCCTGCCCTGCTTCCTCCACAGTGAGAGGGGAGGGTGTGCCTTCCCGGGCGCGCTGATTTTCCGGTGTATAAGACGACTGGGCGTATAATACGACCCCCCAACTTTTGAGATGATTTTCATGGTTTAAAAAGTTGTCTTATACGCCGGAAAATACGGTATATGGCCACCCATCTCTCACAATTTATCTTGGGGAGGTGAATAATAAAAACTATAAAATAGCAATATAAACAAAAATCCTATAATTAAAAGCAGTATTATGATTCAGAGCAAGGAGATAAGATTAGATGTTACAAACAATGGAGCCGTCTCGTCAACTCATCATTCCCTTGTCATAATGCTATCAGTGTATGTGTTATTTTTCAATATGTAATTTGCTCCAAGAAATTTAAAATCAACTTAGAAGTAAGCATAATGGGGTACTTTATACCTTATTTCCAGGTATAGCATTGCAGTCTGACTTTTCTGTATTATTTCTTCATAATAAAATTTTCTTCTAGAAGTGTCCCAAAGGTGCTTTTCTAAGAGGCAACTGGACTTTCTTGTCTTTCTTTGAAAATGTTTTGTTTCTCATCCAAGAAGCTTCTTCAGTTCTGACTGGATAATGGGAAATGGAAGGATTTATAATCCTTGCAGACAGCTGGTCATTTGCATTGTTTTAGAGAGTCATTGAGGCCACTTGGAGGCCTTCTTATCTGTGTCTTCAGGGTCACCTACATAGTGCAAATGGATGTGGAGCCTTCTTGGAATTGCTGAAAAGACTGTGATGTGTGGTCTGCGTTTTTTCTGGAAATCCGTTTATACTCCTGCACCATTTGAAGGGTGTTCATCCCAAAGTGCATTCTTTTAGAGAGCTGTTGACTCATCTTCAAATAAAAACAAGCAAAAAGCATCTTTAGGACAACCATGATTTGGATGACTGAGAATCTCCATAGACGTTTAGCTGTGCACTTTAGGATGAACACCCTTTGAATGGTGCAGGAGTACAAATGGATTTCCAGAAGAATTGCAGACTACAGGAGCCATTTGCACTTCAGTTTGAGATGCAGACAATACAGACTCATCCCCAACACCCCTACCTATGTTCAACAGTGAAGGGACACAGGGCAGAAAACATCCTGCAGAAAGCACAGTTCCACAACCCAGTCCTTTCAGCAGTTCCAAGAAGGCTCCACACCCATTTCCACTACTCAATTGCCTCTGAGGTCACAGACAAACCTCCAAGTAGCCTCAACGATTCTCTAAAACAATGCAAATGACCAGCTGTCTGCAAGGAATATAAATCCTTCCATTCCCCACCATCCAGTCAGAACTGAAGAAGCTTCTTGAATGAGAAGTGAAACGTCTTCAATGAAAAGAAAGTCCAGCTGCCTCTTGAAAAAGCACCTTTGGAACAGTCATGACCTGGATGACTGAGAATCACCATAGACATTCTTCTAGAAGTAGTTTGTTTTTTGTTTTTTTTCTCTGATTATTATCTATTGTATTTCAGTTCAGAAGAAAAACAAGAGAAAAGTAAAAATAACAAAAAGTCATAAGATGTACAAGGATTGTGAAATTACCTAAAATTTCAAAATGACCTTGATTTAAATTGGTATTTTAGAATAATTTGTCAATTAAATATTTTAAGGCAGTATTAAAATAAGGCTGTATTAAAATCAAGCTATGCAGTTATTAACAAATATTATGTGTTGTTCACATTGTATGTTATAAATTAAAAAAAAATTGTAATTGTCCGTAAACTAAGAAACTTGGTGATTTTAACAGATCATATCTATTATTATCATCTTCTATTGAGAAATTGGATGCAGTATGAAATAAACATAGTTTGCTTTCAATATGTGGAAAACTTATTTAGGTTACCAAAGTCATGATACCCAGGATGTAAAATACATCTTGGCTGATCAATGCACTCCATGCCATGCAAAGTAGTTATACTGTAAACACAAAATCAGCTGCTTCTTTTGCACCATATGTTTAATATTTCCTTGGTTGTCTTATGAATAAATTAAAGTACTTCTAATTCATCCTAACTGACTACTAGGTAGGACAAGGGTTAGGTCTACTTGACAAAACTCAAAAGGGAATAGTTCTTTTCTAGGGCAATTTCATTAAAACATTAATGAGTTGAGGAAGACGGCGCTGATAGCATTTACATGTCCATTGGTGAACGAAATTTGTCCATCTGGCCCAATTATCAAGAGAAGACCTGTGCATGTTTTCCTTCTTCATGAGATTGATGGGCTATAGGCCTGCAAGTACTGATGGCATTTTATAAACAAATTAAGCGATTTTATTCCAGCATCCATTCAAACCCCCATTCATTTTGTTTTGTTTTATGGGTGCTAAAGATTAACTTTTTAGTAATAATTTAATATTGAATGATGGGCTTTTTGCAATACTGTTTGCTTTATCCTGTTGTAATCTTCCCAAATAAAGGACTGGGCTAGAAATATTGTCAAATAAATGATATCTAATTTAGTGTATTCTAATTATTTTCTATAGATAACAGTGATAACTTCAAAAGTTTGCTCTCTTGTTTGTGTTTATTATATTTATTCCTTTGTTACAATCTTTTAATTTAGAGGGAAGTTTGAAGTAGGCAGGGCTTTTAAAAATTATGTAAGTGAACATAATGCCACTGCAGTTTTGCAAAACATATCGTAACTCCTTGGATGATAACAACTATTATTTGATCGTAGTATTAGTTTCTTAGTAGAAGTATTATCTCCCTTCAGGTCATTTCTCACACTCACAGTAATGTATGGATGTTTTTATCAGGTGGATAGGATTATAACACGAATGCTTTCCATGAGCACCATCCGTGGTCCTTAGGGAAGAAGAATGAAGATAAAGAAAGTTCTCAAATTTTCTTGCCTACCTGATCAAAGCATTCATGCATCGATTATTTTATATATTTCCTGTTTTGTTTTAGTTCAGTTTTACCCTGCCATTCTTCCATGAGGTAAAGGTAGCTTACCAGGAATCACCTTTCATTTTATTACCCACAACATCTGTGTGAGGTAAGTTTAACTGAGGGAGAGATTAATCCAATGAACTTTCAAAGATGAGGATCCCTCCACCACTAATCTAGAACTGCACATTATGTTCATGGGGTTGCTCAATGAAATTGTAATTCAGATGTATAAATCTACTGAACCAGATCTTAAAACATGAGGAAGAAACTAAAATAACATTGCAGCTGATGTTGAAACCATGTTCTTGTAAATCTAAACAAAGAACTTCGAAGGTGCTGGCTCAGTTTACCCTTTTATAAAAAGGAAAGTGTAGATTTCAACTTAATTGCATGCCATGAATTTATAAATATGTATTAAGGCACTTGATTTGTGGTTTATGATCAGTATGAATCTTTTTACTCTGGTTACTCTGTTAGGAATATTTGTATTAATATTTGTTAATTTTTCCCCTGAAGATGGAAAAGATTTTATTGAATCTCTTTAAAGACTTAAAACTCAATTTTCTGTTAATTTTCATGTGGCTACTATCAAACATGAACGAATTATGTAAGCAATTTAATTTTCAGATGCATTGTGGAATTTTAATTTGCTGTTAGAACAATTATATTCATTTGCCGTATGTTCATTTTTAATTTGGAACCTCTTTTTTGATGTTATGTGAATTGTGAATTGGCTTTTAATCAATAATTTAAAGCCATATTATATGAAGTCCATCCTGACTGAAATATTATTTATATTACTTTGTAGTAATTCAGAAAGCACATGTTGTAAATTAGTAAGAAGTTAGAAAACCTGTATTTGCTTGTTTCATTTATTCTGAAATATGTTTTCTTTGTATTAATGCTCTTGATTTCAATGGAGCTGCTCCCTTGAATTGACGCTTAAATAGAGACAATATTTGGAATACTTAAGGCCAAGTGCTTTACTCTCAGTTCCAGTTTTCATCCATGTACCAATGGCGTGGCTGAACATTGTTGTTGTTAGTTGCGAAGTCATCGCGACCCCATGGACAACGTTCCTCCAGGCCTTCCTGTCCTCTACCATCTTCTGGAGTCCATTTAAGGTCACGCCTACTGCTTCAGTGACTCCATCCAGCCACCTCATTCTCTGTCATCCCCTTCTTCTATTGCCCTCAATCTTTCCCAGCATTAGGCTTTTCTCCAGTGAGTCCTTCCTTCTCATTAGGTGGCCAAAGTATTTGAGTTTCATCTTCAGGATCTGGCCTTCTAAAGAGCAGTCAGGGTTGATCTCTAGGACTGACCAGTTCGAACACCTTGCAGTCCAAGGGACTTGCAGGAGTCTTCTCCAGCACCATAGTTCAAAGGCTTCAATTCTTTGGTGCTCAGCAGCTGAACATACAAATGCAATAATAGAACAATATATAAGATGCTATATAAATTATCAACAAAATGAATGGGCAGACTTTTTGCTGTTTGCTGAAATAGCATACAATAATGCAGTGCACAGCAGTACTGTTTTTTCACCTTTTAAAGTAACTTCAGGGAGTCTGCTCAGGTCCACTCTTGAAACCATGCTTTTCCTAGAATTAACCAGCAGTATACATCATGGATTACAATTTCAAACAAGAAATGTGATAACATCTCAATAGCAATAGCACTTAGGTTTATATACCATTTCATAGTGCTTTACAGCCCTTTCTAAGCAGTTTACAGAGTCAGCATGTTGTCTCCAACAATCTGGGTCCTCTTTTAACCAACTTTGGAAGGATAGAAGGGTGAAGTCACAATAATGATGTGATGGCTTAATTCTTACAAAGCTGGTGCCACTGCCACATACTAGCACGTGTGTTAAACTAAAAGTAGTGTTAAAGTGACATGTTAGTTATTTAATGACATGCTAATTCAGTTATTGACTCACATCTATGGTACATGATATATTACTGACAATAAATATACAGCAATTTTAGAGATATATCACTTAAGCGTGCAGGTTAATCAGCTTATTACACTACAAACATGCATTTAGCATAGAACTTCACTAATCCAATTTAACCTTGGTTAATATTCTTAAGGCAGTGATTTGCATTTCACCTATTTTTGCCACTGATTTGAAGTAGATCGTGCAATAAATCAGTAACAAGAGGTTTAACATAAATAATGTTAAAACTTCATGAAGTACTCTTTATGTTTTTAAAATGTGCTTTCTATTTTTTTAAAACCATATTTTTCTTGTGTGTATAAGTGTGGATCACAGTATTAGCTCAGTAGGGTTAAACAGTAGTGTGGTAGTGATACTCCTTTCTACTCCCCACAGCCATACAGACTACAGTGTTAATCAGCTAGAACTAACTAAAGGCAGTATTTTTCAGCCTTAGCAACTTTAAAATGTGTGAAGAGTTTTCTGTGACTCTTTTCTGCCAGCTTGTGCTCAGCAAGATTTTGAAGCCCTGAGTGATCCATTCAACATTTTTCAGAGAATGTCCTTTCTTTGGATTTCATCTATTATGAGCATGGACATTTCAGTAATAAAAAAATAAGCAAGATATGATTGTTCTTGCCTGTGTTATTCTGAGCTGCCCAAACTTGATGATTTGAGCAGTATATAACTGCTGTGGGAAAAACTATGTACAAATAAAACCAATGAAATTTCCTTGTTATATTCATCTTCTTTTCTCACAGTGAAGAAGTTTCTTGCCCAGTGGAATAAACCTACAAAATACTTGAGTTCCTAAAAATGTCAAAGTGGACCTGAAAATGGGTTGAACTTCCAGTGCAAGTCTGCACATTCAGTGAGCCATGAAATTATAACTTCGACAATTTCCGTACCAATAAAACTTGATCATTTTAAATCCTTTTTTTCCTCTTCAAAACTTCAGGATCCATGTATGCTTCTCAATATGCATACAAGAGTTTTGCCAATCAGACTTTGGTCAAATAGTCAGCTTTATTTCTCTGCTCATCCTGGTATTGGAAATGCTTGGTTCAGGATCATTTTCCCGATGCCTTTATACATGCAAATGAAAGGAGGTAGTTTTGGTATTCACTAAAAGTGGTCCACAAACATTTGTATCTGCCCTACATCCTGAGTGTGAAATTTCAAAACAAAGGAATTTGTCTTTGACTTGGCAGAAAACAGAACTCAGCAGTGTTTTGAGGCTAACAAAAGCTACATTTGTTATCTTGCTGCTGTAAAAATTAGTTCTAGATGTTCTTCCTTGGAACTAAACTCCCTTCTAAATTTACACAATAAATGATGTCAGACATTACTGTTAAATATGAAAAGGCAACAGTACTGACAACTTTATTTTGTTTCCAATCTGATTCCCTCCACATTGTCCGATTGTAAGTTTTCAAATTCCTAGAAAGTATGGTTTGTAGGAGAAGAAATGTGTTAGTCTGTGGCAGCCAAAAATTAGGTGTCTGATAGCACCTTTTCAAATTTAATTGAAAGCTATAAACCTTAATTAACTGTAGCTGTATTTCACAAAAGTGATGCCTTTTAATTAAATTTGTAAGTCTGAAAAGGTGCCACCAAACGCCTTTGATATTTGGAAAGTATGGAGGGTGCCAAATTGAAAAAAACCTGTTGTACTTCAATAACTTACAATTCAAAGAGTAATAACAGCACATTTGAAACAGTTTTGCAGGTCCAGATGTGCATATGAAATTCATATCCCAACAGAATCCTCAATCTAAAATTTAAGCTCATTCTTAGTGTGTCAGTACTATATTTCAGTGGGACAGAGGAAGGTATGTTTAGAGGTGAGAGACAACATCTAGTGAATTTTGGCTAAGTTGGGACTATCTATATAATTGCACGAGGGAGTTCTTGTTTCTTTGAATGAGGGATGTATTCCCTCTTTAAAGAAGGCAGTCATACTGGTTTTACTTAAAACACTATTCCTAGACCCGTGATAATTTTAATATTATAAGCCAGTCTTCCAATCTTTCATTCTTAGTGAAGGTCACAGTCTTAAAGTGCAAGATACATATGGATAAAACATCCCACCTACTTCAAGTGGAGTGCCATCTATGATAATGATACTTTAATGAATAACTTACACAAGAAGCTAGATTCAAGGAATATGACACTGCTAATACTATTACCAATCTTCAGTAGCATTGGCCAGGGTATTCCTCTAGGCCAGGGGTAGGCAACCTCGGCTCTTTTATGACTCGTGGACTTCAACTCCCAGAATTCCTGAGCCAGCACAGCTGGCTCAGGAATTCTGGGAGTTGAAGTCCACGAGTCATAAAAGAGCCGAGGTTGCCTACCCCTGCTCTAGGCCATGGTAGAGACGTTGTTTCAGCTTCCTTCCTATTTGGATGCACATAGAAGGTGGTGCAACTAAACTACTGTTTGAGACCTGTGTCATTGACCTATGAGATTATCTATGTGCCCTACATTGTTTCACATTTTCATGAAATTGATGGTAATAATCTTACTAGGGGGGACATGATAGCAGTCTTCCAATATCTAATGGGCTGCCACCAGAAAGAGGGAGTCAACCTATTCTACAAAGCATGGCAGGACAAGAAACAATGAATTGAAACTTACAAAGGAGAGAGCCAACCAAGAAATAAAGATAAATTTCCTAACAGTGTGAACAATTAATCTAGTGGCTCCCAACCCTTTCTATACCCTCAGAACACTTCTGATATATTCTGTCACCCCTTACAAAAGTTCAAAATAATGGCAACAAATTATGCATATACATTATAATTTTGAAAACCCAAGTTTTTGCACCCCCTGGAATATTGTCTCGCACCCCCGGTTGGGAACCCCTGAATTAACCAATGGAACAATTTGCCTCCAGAAGTTGTGGATGCTCCATCACTGGAGGTTTTTATGAAGAGATTAGACAGCCATTTGTCTGAAATGGTATAACGTCACCTGCTTCAACTGGGGGTTGGACTAGAAGATCTCTAGTGTCCCAATTCTATTATTCTAATTCCTATCCTAATTCTGGGCCTTTCGGGTTAACTGCAGTTATAAAGCTGGTAAAATCCAATTCTTTTGTTCCCTGTGAAAGTTGGAGTTAGAATAGCTATAGCAAAGAATATATTCATACAGCTACAAATAATATACCAACTACAGTAATTCTTGAACCATTCAGACTGTTAGCCGTGCTTGAATTTCACCCTATTATGACAAAAGCAAGGTGCTTTATCAGGGATTGCTTGTGCAAGTGGCTGCTGACTAGTCCAAGGAATACTGCAGAGGGAAAGAACTGCTCTAAATGCAAGTTGCCCCCTAGGAACAATTTAATGAGCTGTTGTTGACCTTTCAAGACCTGAGCAGCTTAGGGCCAGACTATCTACAGGACCACCTCTCATAAATACTGGAGATCTGCTAATTACTACTGACTTGTAGTGGCCGTCTGAGTCCCCATAGTCTCATTTTGCATCCTTTACAACCCTCTGACCATGAAGCTGACACAATTTCCTGGCCTTTCTTGGTGGGAAAATATGGCTAACATAACAGCAAACACAAACACACACACACACAAACTCCTTTTTCCCCAAGCCCACCCTTATCTGCATATGTGATATGATTCTATTCACCTTGCAGTCCTCGATTCCTCCCCCTCCCCTTGTTGTGTTCAGACCCTGGATGCCAAAAGGTAGCCCATTTTTGGAACAGATGATGTTCTGTGGAATGGACTAATGATCTAACTGGGGGAAAAGTAGCACTGTGTTCTTTAAATAGCTCCTGGTTGGAATTTACTTTCATCTGATGGTAGATGCTTGTTTTAGGTCATTTTTTTAACAGAGACAGGATAATTTGCCAAAGGAGCATAGCAGCAGAGCATGAACTGAAAAAAGAAATGCAATTAGACTGGTTTTCTGCTGCTGGCAGAATAGAATCAGCTTTAATTTCAATTCAGTTAATACCTTTTCACTGGACCGAGATGCATCCTGTACAAACTGTGACATGTGGCTGACTCCCTATTCAGTGTTATTTATTTAGTTTTATATCCCAATGATCATGATATCAGATTGAAAATGAATTATAATAGAATGCTATTACGGATTTATTCTGAGTTTTTTTGCACACCTCTGTTTAATTCCTAATATATTGAAGCAGTTACCATTTATATTTTAATTATTTTGGTTTTCAGAGGAAGAAAAGATAATGCATGTCATTTAAAGGAAGTGCTCCATGGATTGAAAAAGTGCTGGAACTGGCAGTGATGGGAAAGTAAACTGTTGATTAAGGAAAAGAATTTATCTAGTTTTCTTTCTACTCAGAAACCGCTTCTGGACTTTCTGCTCAAAAGAGGAATAAAAATAAAACTCTTTAACTTTGGGTTGTGATGATTAAAATAGGTTGTTGTTACAGAAATGGCTAATAATCAGTATTATGTAGAAATGAAAAGTTGAGATTATAAATTTATTATGTAATTTGCTATCTGTGGAGATTCTCAGTCATCCAGGTCATGGTTGTCCCAAAGCAACTGGACTTTCTTTGTTTTGCTTGAAGAAGCATTGCTTCTCATCCACTATTCAGTCAGAACTGAAGAAGCTTCTTGAATGAGAAGGGAAAGGTCTTCAAGCAAAACAAAGAAAAAGATCCTTGAAAAAGCACCTATGTAATTTACTGCATGAGGAGAAGTTGGATGTCACTGCTTTGTCCCTCTTTCTTCTCCACCAGATTATTATTCTTCCTCTTTCCCTTTACTTACTTTCCCAATTACTTTTATTTTCATTTATATATTCTATTAAGAAAAAAATCAATAAAAATAAAAATAAAAAAAATTAAAGGAAGTGCTGCACTAATAAAGAGACATTACCCTACTATAACAAGTTTATAGGTTAGGCTGGTAGTTTTCAGGAAATCTAGATATTTTGTGTCCTGTATTGTGCATATCCTCATATCTAACTTCTGATTTATTTATTTTTCCTCCTTATCCAGGTAGCATCTCTTGGAGTAACAACCTTCACATTATGTGCCCTCTGTATAGACCGATTTCGGGCTGCCACCAACGTGCAAATGTATTATGAAATGATTGAAAACTGTACATCCACAACAGCCAAACTAGCTGTGATATGGATTGGAGCTTTACTGCTGGCTCTTCCTGAAGTGGTTCTGCGCCAATTGAATAAAGAAAACTCTGAAATTAGTGGGAATCCACCTGTGGAACGATGTGTGGTCAAGGTCTCTCCCCACTTACCTGACACAATATATGTGCTAGCACTTACATACGATGGTGCAAGGCTTTGGTGGTACTTTGGCTGTTACTTTTGCTTACCAACACTTTTTACCATCACTTGCTCATTGGTGACTGCCAGGAAAATCCGAAAGGTGGAAAAAGCTTGCACCCGTGGGAACAAGAGGCAGATTCAGCTGGAAAGCCAAATGAACTGCACAGTTGTGGCACTGACCATTTTGTATGGTTTTTGCACCATTCCAGAAAACATTTGCAATATTGTCACTGCCTACATGTCCACAGGGGTATCTCAGCAGACTATGGACCTTCTCCATCTGATTAGTCAGTTTCTCTTGTTCTTTAAATCTTGCGTGACTCCAGTTCTCCTCTTCTGTCTTTGTAAACCATTCAGCCGAGCTGTCTTGGAGTGCTGCTGTTGCTGTTGTGATGAGTGCATTCAGAAGTCTTCTACAGTAACAAGTGACGATAATGACAATGAATACACCACAGAGCTTGAACTGTCCCCTTTTAGTACGATACGTCGTGAAATGTCCACATTTGCCTCTGTGGGAACTCACTGTTGATTTTCCCTTTGATCAGAATCCTTTCCCAACTTACAATAAAATTGGTTTGAGTTTTAGGCTAATTTCAGTTGGATCCTATTTTTTCCCCATGTTGCAAAAGGAAAAGTAAATTGTGTAAAATGTAAAGTATGCTAGTTTGTATATAACAAGTTTTCTTTCAGAACTAGCTTTAGTTACTAAAAAGAGCAGACTCACCAGGGATCTTTAGAATCATTATCTTGATGGTGCTAGCATTTCTTCATTAAGGGAAGGCTGAACTAATTTTGGCCACTCTCTTCTATTATGTAAACTAATACAGATTTTGGCTTGGGAAGATATTACTGGAATTTCCTTGATAATGTTCACTTTATAATAAGCATTTCTAAAGTTGCAATCCTAAATATATATGCTTGATAGCAAGTCTTCTTAAATTCAGACTTCTGCATAAAAATGCAAAGGATTCCACTGTTTGTCCATGAACTTTTAAAAAGATGGGAACAAATATTAGTAAGTCAATTTATTTTGAGGCATGTGAAGTATGTGCCCATATATTTTACTAATGAGGTTTTAAATTGCTTAACCAAGATCATTGTATCCTTACCCCCCAAATGTTTTGATGAAATTTATTTGATTTAGAGTGTTTGAGAATAGTTTTAAATTTGTTTGATGTAAATAATTATGAGATTATTTGACACAGAAACAATAGTATTTTTATTGTATTCCCTGTACTGTTAACTGTTAGTTAAACAATTTTACCAAGTAATATAAGAACATTTCCATAGGGAAAGCAATCATTTTTATGTTGACTTGTAATAAAATAACTAAGATGGTCTTAATAATATGCTGTTCCAGTCAAAAGCATACATCCTATGCATGTATATGCATAAAGGTGTAAAGCCTCTTCCTTCTGCCAGTATGACCAACAATAACCATTTATGGAGTAGGATATATAGTTATAGGGGTGGCTTCTACGTATGAGCTCCCGTGTGTTAACACATTGAATTGGAAGTTAGAACGTATCTACACAACAGGTTCCCAATATTGTACACCTTTCAAAAAATCATAACAAATCCCTTAATTCTGCAGTACACAATATACAGGCTGAAGATTTTTTCTTTTTAACACGTTGTATGCAAAGGCATGTATTCTGTCTGTCCCAATGGGGATTCCCACTCATATTGGGTGTATGACTTGTGATTCTATTAGTTTCTTTTTACAGTATTTCTACAATAAAGGTATCTCTTCAGTCTGTGTATATAACACTTGCTGTAAGTAAAAATGCCATTTCTAGAAAGTAGAGAATTGCCACAGAATTAGTGACAATAAATTTGGAAGGCTTACTATACAGTATGTGATGCATATTTTATTTCTTGATGTTTCTTAGAAATACATAAACTTTGAATTAAAATTAAATTTCAGGACCTCAATGGTATATTTATTTTGCTGTATGAAGGCTGTTTACATCTTCTGTAATGAGAGGTAGGAGAAGAAGATTTTTTTTTAAAAAAAATCAAAGTTGATTGAAACAACATCTGTGAAAACAGTGGAAACAAAGCAAGTATTCTTGGTGTTTTTGATTAGAAATTCAAGCAGATTTTATACAGTATTTCCCTTCCTATTGCCTAATTCCTAACCCTAATACTGTATTCATATCTATATTTATTCACAGCTTTGGTTTTCCATTTGTTCTTAATATACTATAAAAAAGAGGACATGATAACCTGATACCATAATCACACTACATCATAATGTAATGGTTAGAAAGTTCAAAATTTACATTTTTTATTTTTGCAAAAATTTAATTGATACAATGCTAACCAGTTATAGCATGCTCCAAACAATTTCTATTGGTCAGAGAGTGAAAGTAGAACAAATTTTGGCCTCTTTATCTGAAATTGGTTAGTTTGGAACATGATGAAAATGAAAGGTTTTATATCACAAAAGTTTGGGGAATAACAGAAAGTGCTAATCTTGAATGAAGGCTGCTAAGGTACTAGAGAAGTATAGTTGATGTCTAGAAATTACAGGTAGTTCTTGATTTACAATCACAATTGACTCTCAAATTTCCCTTGCTAAGCAATGCAGTTGTTAAGTGAATTTTGCCCCACAGTTGTTAAGCGAATCATTTTAGTTGTTAAGTGAATCATGCAGTTGTTACGTGAATCTGGCTTCCTGTCAGGACCCACCTCCGAGCTCATCTGCTCTTTCCTCACTGAAAACCTCAGCCAGGTCCCTGTATTCCTCTGGTATCTCTGGTAATCCCTTCTCTTTCCCCACTGCTGCTGTCTCCTCCCTCTGGGTTGGGGGGCTGCTTTTGGAGTCTACATTCTTCTGCCCCCCCTTTGGGTAGTTGAGTTCTGCTGTCCTCCAGTTTATCCCGGGGTTCCATTTCTTCAGCCATTCCAGTCCTAGGATCATTGGGCATTCCATGCCTGGGGCCACTATAAATGTTATGTCCTCCTCATGGGGCCCCAGTGATAGGTGGATTGGTAAAGTGGCTAGGGTGGCTGGTCCTCCCCCTGCTATTGTCCCATCTAATTGACTAAAAGAGATTGGATGTTTTAGCCTCCTCACTGGGATGCTCAATCTCTCCACCAGCGTTGGGCTGATAAGGCAGCGGATGCACCCAGAGTCTATCAGAGCTTTTATTTTGGCTGCTTCAGGCATAGGGGAAGCTAATATAGTCACTGTCTTAAGTATGGGTGGAAGGGGTCCACTTACCAATGGTTCTCCCTCTGAGCTGTCTTCCGAGTTGTCCACCGTCCCTGCGGTGCAGGCCGGAGTCCAGTCCCAGTTCCTGGCAGGAATTGTGGACTCTACAGCCTCTGTCCCCTTCATGGAAGATTCTTTTGTGTTGCCTTGGGGCTTCCCCGGCTTCTTGGAGGATGATGCCTCTGGTTTTCGTGGGGGGGCTTTTGAACGACATTCTGCAGCACGGTGGCCCTCTCTCCCGCAGTTGAAGCAACTTGTTGATTTTTTGGCTGTGGCTGGTGGGTTTTCCCCCTCGCGTGTTTGCTCGGGTGGCAGGCGGCCCCATGGTTTTCCTCTGCGGTGTCTCTTCAGTAGGTCTATTTCCACTTCCTCTGCCAGGATGTACCAGTCGTCGAGGTGGGGTGGGTCTCCTCGAGGCAGGCAAGCATCATACAGGTCGTAGTTCAGACCGTCTTTGAAATGGCTAAGGAGGATGTCTTCTGGCCAGTTCAGCTTGCTGGCAATGGCTCGGAATTCTTGGGTATAATCAGCCACTGCTCGCCTGCCCTGCCTCACCGTTTTGATTCTCTCCCAGGCCTTACGGTCAGCCAAAGGATCCTCGAACCGTCGCCTCAAAGATGACATGAATCGGTTGAAGTCGTTGAGTTCTGGGGCGTTGGAGTCATGCAAGTTCACCACCCAGTCTGCAGCCATCCCGTCCAGGGCAGATTGCACAATTCGGATGCGTGTTTTGTCACTGGGGATGTCCCGTCCATACTCTTCCATGTAGCTGAGGACTTGGGTTAGGAAAAATCCCAGTCGTGATGGCTCCCCCTTGAATTTGACTTCCAGGGGCGGGAGTCTTTGGCTGGAGCGTTGTCTGCGCCGTGGCCGGTATCGCTCCTCATCCTGGTCCCCATCTGTGGTTCTGGGGGGGGGGGTACTGCTGAGGCAGCAATTCCTGTTCCATTGGATGGCCCCATGGTTTCAGGTGTTGGATCCCCTCCGTTACCTTTCCAGTTGCGTCCCCAGGCGCTGCCTCGGTTGCGATTTTCAGCTCTCTCCTCCCTCAGTGAACTCAGGGTTGCTTTCATCAGATCAATGGCCTTTTCCAGGATCCACTCCTCCTCGCTGGCGTGCAGGGAACTCTCCATCTCTTGCCTCCATTCCGGTTGGTGGTTACTACGCCTCAGGGTCTTTTCTCCCGAAGCCTTTTCCCACTCACTTTTCCTTCCAACGCCCATCGACCACCGGGGTTTTCGGTCGTACTGCTCCACCGCTTCTTCCCCGGGGGAATATGCTGCTTCAGTTTCCCATTGTCTCTGGGATTCCATTTGGGGGGAAGACTCCCCCTCCATGGGGCTTCCCTCCTCTCTTGCTTCGTCGCCAGACATTTGTATTTGTTGCAAAGTCCCCCGGTAAGGTTTTTCCCTTCCAGGTTGACTCTTAAAGCAGATTCCGTCTACTGTCAGGACCCACCTCAATCCACATCTTAGGAAATAAGAACTCTTGGATGCAAGTTTAGTCCAAAAGGAAAATGTTTACTAGGAAGGAATCGATTGTGGGAATACAAGACGGAATCTGAGAAAAGTTACATTTCAATCCTATATAAACCATTCCCATTCCAGTCCCTCCCCTCATCCATTTGGTCAGGCTGTCGTCAGTTGCTAGGTGTCAGGTCCTTTCATGGGAAAGGGAACTCTCCTTGGTTTTATGGTTATTGCTTCCCTTTTTCAGTTGTAAATGAAGACACAAACCAGATCTGTCTGTCCCCCTCCCTTCCTCCGTTAAAACATCCCCTGTTGTTTGAAAATCGCTTTAGTAACCATCTTCTCCCCCCCCCTCGGAGAGATGGCAGAATCCCCAGTAATAGCACGTTGTTCTACCTATACAATTATGAAATGTGATATAAATGGATTCTGACACTTCCCCATTGATTTTGCTTGTTGGAAGTCATCTGAGAAGATTACAAATGGTGATCACATGAGGCCAGGATAGCGAAACTGTCATAAATACATGCCAGTTGCCAAGTTCCCTAATTGTGATCTTGTGACCATGGGGATGCTGCTGCAGTGGTTCGTAAATGTGAAAACTGGTCATAAGTTACTTTTGTAGTGCAGTTGTAACTTTGAACAGTCACTAAACAAATGGTTGTAAGTCAAAGACTACTTGTGCAACTGCTTCAGTCACCAACTGTATTCAGCAAGGGCTATTTAGTTTCAACCAAATATGTTTATGTCTGTGTGTTCAATTTTAAATGAAACATACCAACTTTTTTCTTCTTGTTTTTTTTTAAGTTCAAACAAAATATTTCTTTTTTTAATTTCTGTCAGCCTGGATTGAATGCACAGAGATGTTTGAAGGGATGCCTTTCATTTTTAATCACATTTTGGAAAGGATTTTCTTAGAGGGGGAATAAATGGGTGTGTAGCTGTCCTTGGCTTATCTAGAACAGGGCTTTTCAACCGGTGGTACTTTAGCATCTGGCAGGTGGTACACAATCCCTAGCCAAGTGTAGCGGGGGAGGGAATGATCTAACGTGATGCCGTGCAAGCCTGGAGGAGATCAGCTGGAGCTGCAGGGTTCAGCAAAAGCCCCAGCATCTGCCCGCGTGGCTGCATGCTGGTTGGAGTTTGTGGTGCACCTGGAAGAGAAAAGGAGGAGGAGGAGGGTGGAGAGAGGAGGTTTTGGTGGGAGAGAAAAAAACATGGAGAAAGAGAAGAGAAGAGGCTTTTGTTAGTGAAGGAGAGAGCAAGCCTTTGCGAGTGAAGGGTGAGTGAAAGCGTGAGAGAGAAGCTTGTGAGAGCAACGTGAGAGTGAGAGCAAGAGAAGCTTGTGCAAGCAACGTGAGTGAATGAGAGCAAGAGAAGCTTGTGCAAGCAATGTTTGAGCAAGAGAGGCTTGTGTGAGCAATATGTGAGTGAGCAAGAGAAGCTTGTGTGCAATGTGAGTGGGCAAAAAGCTTGTGCAAGCAACATGTGAGTGAATGAGCAAGAGAGAAACTTGTGAGCAATGTGAGTGAATGAGCAAGAGAAGCTTGTGCAAGCAATGTGTGAGTGAGAGCAAGAAGCTTGTGCGAGCAATGTGTGAGTGAAAGCAAGAGAAGCTTTTGCAAGCAATGAGTGAATGAGCAAGAAAAGCTTGTGCAAGCAATGAGTGAATGAGAGCAAGAAGCTTTGTGAGCAATGTGAGTGAGTGAGAGCGTGTGAGTGGATGAGTAAGAGAAGCTTGTTCAAGCAACGTGTGAGAATGAAAGCAGAGAAGTGTTTGTGAGCAACATGTGAGTGAGCAAGAAGCTTGTGAGCAATGTGAGAGCAAGAGAATCTTGCAAGCAACGTGTGAGTGAATGAGCAAGAGAAGCTTGTGCAAGCAATGTGTGAGTGAATGAGAGCAAGATGCTTTTACTAGCAAAGGGTGAGGGGTGGGTTGCGAGCGAAGAGTGAGAGAAAAAGGGAAGAAAAGGCATTGATTTCTGAGTTCCACTGTTGCAGTAGGAAGGAAGCATTAACATTGAACTTCAACTTTTAGTTTTCCATAATATTATAAACTAGCCATTTCTATAACAACAAATGAATCTAACCAGTAAAGCCCAAAATCCCCCCCCTTTTTAGTCATCAAGTTTTTGACACCTTGCTAAGCACTGGTTGTACTTGAATATTGTCATGTCCTAAAATGGTACAATCTGTGAAAAGGTTGAAAAGCCCTGATCTAGAAAACTTAGAAAGGGGTGTGCTGGTCAGTACCTGGATAGGAGATTACAATGCAATCTGAGGGCCAGATTACAGAGTCAGTAAAATGTTTTAGAAGAAAGTAAGAACAAACTAATCCCATACAGTTGCCTAAAAATTTACAGTTATGTCAGTGTAAGTCAGCAAAAATTGAGTTTGAGGTAAAGGTTTTCTGTTTTCTCCATCAATATAAAAATTCTTTAACAGGAATGGATATTTATCACTGTGCTGACTTGTGAAAACTATTCACTGTTTCAAAAGGCTGTATCACTAAATACATGCAATCAAGCATGCTTTAATTCAGCTTCCTGTGTTGAGGAAAGAGGCCTTTTCCAATTTATTACTTTGAGTTTTGAAAGATTGATGGTCACAGTCCAATAATACAATGCTCCTAACGCACCAGCAGCAGGGAAGTGTAGGATTGTCCTGGGTATTTATGTAATAATGGTGAGATAAGGCTAGTATAAATGTTCCCAAATGAAGAACTATATGTTTTGTATTTCTACATGTACACAGTCACAGGGATATTGTCTCTGCAGGTAGGGAATCTTCTTGTTTCAGCCTTCTGGGACAGCTGAGGGAAGGACATGACATGCTGAGAATAAGTCTCTCTAGTGCTTGGGTGCTTCAAGTTTAGTTAAGCGTGTCAAAGGGGAAGCAGAGTACTTGTTGATTTCACTGGCAATAAAGGTTGGCAACATGGCTAGATCCAGTTAGCGCTCTGTCACTGCTATATGCTGTTTAATGAGTGCTTTGGGCTTATTATATCCATACTGAGAAGAAGACCAGGAGAAAAGCCCAAGGATAAAATTTTGCCACTGCCTTTTCCCATGTGGACTGAAAATCATACTATGAAGGATAAATAAGACAAGGACAAGGGAGGGAAATGATAATCTGAGCCAATAGTTGAGTATACTTATTCATCTTCTAATCTCTTTCTTGATGTCTCAGGGTGGCATTAGAGACATTTGGGAGGTGAAGAGCCCACCTTTGGGAGGTGGAGGGCCCATCTTAGAAATTTGGATTGAACAAGTTCTAGTGATACAAAATTGGCAAAGATGCTCAGCTGGGCACCACAGAGAAGTTATGCTATTGAGTTGGCTTTAATTTGAATGCTGCAGATAAAAAGTGGACAACTCTTATCTTGAGAATTTAAAGATGGCAAATGAGCATTTTCAGCAATGTAGTCCCAGTGGGTTTTCGTACTATTGGCAGAATGAAGGATTAATCCCGGTTATTTAAACAGGAGACCTGCTCAAACTTGTGGCCATCTATGCTCCAAGAATGCTTCTTGGGCCTTTGGGCAAAGGCCACGATTTTAGTTTTCTGATAATTAAGTACTAGCTGATCTCTGCAATACTGTATTAGTGTTTGGTGCTCATTTAATGCCAATGGATGTTCTTCAAAGTATTGCTGGATCACTTTTTTTATAGCCTTTGATTTCCTTTTTCTCCAACAGGAAATTCTGGGGGTTTTATACTTTAACTGTAATAAAGAGAAAGAGATAAAGTCTTGAATTCAATAAAGATCTGAATATGAATCAATGCCCTACATCTACCACTTTAAAAATATTACATTTTTACCCTCTTAAGTTTGAATCCTCCCAACGTTTCCTGATATATCCTTTTCCTTGACTGTGTTTTGAAAATATTTTTAAACTATATTATTCGAAATAACAGTTTACTGTTCTGATTTCTCTGTGACAATGGGTCTTTTCTTAACATCAAGCTGTAGTACTCTCCACACATCATTAAGTCAGCAGAAAACTACAGTGCATAACATTTGTTTTTCCTGCTTCAACACCCCACATACCCTGATGCTATTAAGCGCAGATTGAAGTTTTATTGTACAATTCAGCTAGCCTAAGAAATGAATGAATTGAATTTTTTTATATTGCTTTTCTTACTCAAATTAATGGATTTGTGAACTTTTCAAGTTGTTAAAATAAGCATGGAACTTCACTTCTACCTGTGGAATGGCGTAAGTTCATTTGTATTTCTCAGGTCAGAACGCTCTGCCTCCTGAGAAATTAGTTTTAATGTTTTGTTTTTTCTGGGATAACAGAAAATGTGGTTCTAGGAGCAATCTATGTAACGGGAAAATTGCATCATTAAGAATTGTGCAGGTTTCTACCCCAACAAAAGAATGTTGGATTGGAGTCAATGAATATAAAATAGCATACCCTGCAAATGACCTGGAAGGAAAACTATAAGAACCTATATAAACACTTTCTCATGTTATCCAACCTATAGAAATAGGTTGTAATAAATATCTCAAACTTTAAGGTGATATTAAGGACACTTTGGGTGGATCCCCACATGCATCTACCATGCAAATAATACCTCCAGCAAGATCTCCTTTTCTTGTGACCATATAATGTCGTTTTTATCTTGTCTCCTACACACAAGTAAGACAGACCTGTGTTGTAAGCTGTAGTATGTATCCTAAAATAGTTGTTTTTTAAAAACTATATTCTGGGATTCTCCTAGGTCAACCTCAGGTTACTTAAGTGACTGATCACATAAGCAAATTATATAAAATATACAGATTTGCAAAAATTACAAAGAGTTTACTGAACATAGTTTTATCATAACTGCCTGGGAATTAATTACATAAGATATGGGATGCCTGTGGACTTGCAAATGTTAAATTATATTTCCCAGGAGGCCTCATCATTGGTCATGCTGACTAGGGCTGCTGTGAGTTATAGACCAACACTATTTGAAGGAATGTAATTTCGCCGACTCTGATCTATGTATTTTTTTTCCTAAATTTAATAATAATTAGAATAAGTTCATAACGATCAGTGGTTCTGACTAGTTTCATGGTTAGGCTTCTATTTCATGGACTTAATATCTATTTATCTATCTATCTATGGACTTATTCAAAATAATTAATGCTATATATAACATTTATCAGAGAAAAAAGAAGGCTTAATGTTCCTAATGAGAAAGATAAAATCATTCACTGTAAATATTTTCCAGTCTTTTTAAACTTCTGATCATTCAGCTTTATTTCTCCCAGAAGACTTATGCTAATTTAGAACCTAAAAAGATTGCAATCTTGAATATCATCCTCAGAAGAAAATGTTAATCTGGCTACAAGTTTGCTTCCTGTGATTACTATATTTCACATCTCTTCCAAACAAGAGATTCAAGCCTTTCCTTTCAAGCTATCTTTGAAATTTGTAAATGCAACTTAAAAACAATGTATATTTGGTATGTATATATTTGTCATAGTTGCACATACTGCATCTGAAAAAGTGTCATGTGTCTGTGAATCAGTGATTTTTTAAAAATGTTTTAAAAGTATATATTTCTTAAGTAATCAAAGTTGCAATCCTACATTGAACTACAACAAATGAGGACCCCAAAGACTAAAAGAAAAGAAGAAAAGGAAGACAAATGTGAATTTGGGTTTTACAAAAATGGTATATTTTTAAAATTGTGAATGATCATATACAGAAAGTGATAATGAATAATGTAAACACTTCAAAATTATATGGCTATATTTTGTCATTAAAACTTAAATCCATAAGATTCATATAAAAACAGATATTTTTTAAAAAAAAAAAGATCTAAAAAAATCCTCAAAAGCCATCTAGCTCTTTGGGATTAAGATAGATGACATAGTTGGACAAATAAATAGATGACAGACAGAGGCTAGACAGGATTGCCTTGAAAAGAATTAAAATGGCTGAATGAACAAATAGGCTGCTTATAGCATTCAGGCACTCAGTTGTTCCACTCATCATTTTCCTGGTAGAATTCTGATAAAGAAATGTTTGAATGATTCAGTTACAGAATTAATAATAATTCTAGATTTTATGGTAATGCTGATTTTGGTTACAGCTAAGAAGAAATAAATTGTATTTATTTCATAACCATTGGCTATTTTCCTATATACATAAATGCTTCAGGTTTGTTGTTGTTGTTGTTGTTAGTTGCGAAGTCGTGTCCGACCCATCGCAACCCTATGGACAATGTTCCTCCAGGCCTTCCTGTCCTCTACCATCTTCTGGAGTCCATTTAAGCTCACGCCTACTGCTTCAGTGACTCCATCCAGCCACCTCATTCTCTGTCATCCCCTTCTTCTATTGCCCTCAATCTTTCCCAGCATTAGGCTCTTCTCCAGTGAGTCCTTCCTTCTCATTAGATGGCCAAAGTATTTGAGTTTTAGCTTCAGGATCTGGCCTTCTAAAGAGCAGTCAGGGTTGATCTCCTCTAGGACTGACCGGTTTGATCGCCTTGCAGTCCAAGGGACTTGCAAGAGTCTTCTCCAGCACCATAGTTCAAAGGCTTCAATTCTTTGGCGCTCAGCCTTTCTTATGGTCCAGCTTTCACTGCCATACATTGCAACTGGGAAGACCATAGCCTTGACTATACGCACTTTTGTTGACAGGGTGATGTCTCTGCTTTTTAGTGTGCTGTCTAGATTTGCCATGGCTTTCCTCCCCAGGAGCAAGCGTCTTTTAATTTCTTGGCTACAGTCCCCATCTGCAGTGATCTTGGAGCCCAGGAAAATAAAATCTGTCACTACCTCCATTTCTTCCCCATCTATTTGCCAGGAATTGAGAGGGCCAGATGCCATGATCTTGGTATTCTTAATGTTTAGTTTCAACCCAAGTTTTGCACTCTCCTTCTTCACTCGCAACAAGAGGCTCTTTAGTTCCTCTTCACCTTCTGCCATTAGAGTGGTATCATCTGCATATCTTAGGTTGTTGATGTTTCTTCCGGCAATCTTAATTCCAACTTTTGATTCATCTAGCCCTGCCTTTCTCATGATGTGCTCTGCATATAAGTTAAATAGGCAGGGCGACAGTATACAGCCTTGCCGGACTCCTTTCCCAATTTTGAACCAATCAGTGGTTCCGTGTCCAGTTCTCACTGTTGCTTCTTGGCCTGCATATAGGTTTCTCAAGAGACAAATAAGATGGTCTGGTATGCCCATCTCTTTAAGGACTTGCCAGAGTTTGTTATGATCCACACAATCAAAGGCTTTAGCATAGTCAATGAAGCAGAAGTAGATGTTTTTCTGGAACTCTCTAGCTTTCTCCATGATCCAGCGTATGTTAGCAATTTGATCTCTAGTTCCTCTGCCTCTTCGAAATCCTGCCTGTACTTCTGGTAGTTCTCGATCCACATACTGCTGGAGTCTAGCTTGTAGAATTTTAAGCATAACTTTACTAGCATGAGAAATGAGTGCAATGGTGCGATAGTTTGAACATTCTTTGGCACTGCCTTTCTTTGGAATTGGAATGTAAACTGATCTTTTCCAATCCTGTGGCCACTGTTGAGTTTTCCAAATTTGCTGGCAAATTGAGTGTAGCACTTTTACTGCATCGTCTTTTAAGATTTTGAATAGCTCAGCTGGAATACTGTCACCTCCACTAGCTTTGTTGTTGCTCAGCTTTTCTAAGGCCCACTTCACTTCACATTCTAGGATGTCTGGCTCGAGCTCAGTGACCACCTCATTGTGATTATCAGGGACATTAAGCTCATTCTTGTATAGTTCTTCTGTGTAATTTTGCCACCTCTTCTTAATCTCTTCTGCCTCTGTTAGGTCCCTGCCATTTTGGACCTTTATCATGCCCATTTTTGCATGAAACGTTCCCTTCATCTCTCCAATTTTCTTGAAAAGATCTCTGGTCCTCCCTATTCTATTGTTTTTTTCTATTTCTTTGCATTGTTCATTTAAGAAGGCATTCTTATCTCTTCTAGCTATTCTTTGGAATTCTGCATTTAATTGGGCATATCTTTCTTTTTCTCCCTTGCCTTTCGCTTCCCTCCTTTCCTCAGCTATTTGCAAAGCTTCCTCAGACAGCCATTTTGCTTTCTTGCATTTCTTTTTCTTTGGGATGGTTTTGGTTGCTACCTGTTGTACAATGTTGCGAACCTCTGTCCATAGTTCTTCAGGCACTCTGTCTATCAGATCTAATTCCTTAAATCTATTTGTCACCTCTACTGTATATTGAACAGGGATATGATTTAATTCATACCTGACTGGCCTAGCGCTTTTCCCTACTTTCTTTAATTTAAGCCTAAACTTTGCAACAAGAAGCTCATGGTCTGAGCCACAGTCAGCTCCTGGTCTTGTTTTTACTGATTGTATAGAGCTTCTCCATCTTTGGCTGCAGAGCATATAGTCAATCTGATTTCTGTGTTGACCGTCTGGTGATGTCCATGTGTAAAGCCGTTTCTTGGGTTGTTGGAAAAGAGTGTTTGCTATGACCATCATATTCTCTTGACAAAATTCTATCAGCCTGTGCCCTGCTTCATTTTGTACTCCAAGGCCAAACTTGCCTGTTATTCCAGTTATCTTTTGGCTTCCTACTTTAGCATTCCAATCCCCCATGATGATAAGGACATCATTTTTGGGTGTTAGTTCTATAAGGTGCTGTAGAGCTTCATAGAACCGGTCAATTTCATCCGCTTCAGCACCGGTGGTTGGGGCATAGACTTGGACTACTGTGATATTGAATGGTTTGCCTTGGATTCGAACTGAGATCATTCTGTCATTTTGAGGATTGTATCCCAGTATTGCTTTTCCTACTTTTTTATTGACTATGAAGGCTACTCCATTTCTTCTGAGGGATTCTTGCCCGCAGTAGTATACCTGATGGTCATCTGAATTAAATTCACCCATTCCTGTCCATTTTAGTTCGCTGATACCTAAGATGTCGATGTTTAGTCTTGTCATCTCTTGTTTGACCACGTCCAGCTTTCCTTGATTCATGGATCTTACATTCCAGGTTCCTAAACAGAGGCTCTTTGTGGTTTATGTAATACATTCCAAAGAAGTGACAAAGGGACAAGTTCCCTTAACTTATCCTGGAATAAACTTCCAAGATGTAGGTCGGGTATAAAAAAGGATTGGTCCTGAGTTTGTTTATTTGCTTATTTTTATCCTGGCTTTAATATTTTTTTACAAATAACTTAAGGTGGGGAACATATCAACATACAAATCACCTCCTCCCCCCCCCGCAACAACCTTGTGAGGTGGGCTGAGTCACCCAGCTGGCTTTCATGGCTATACTGTAAAATGAGTGTTAAAATTGTAAGGAAACCTCCTTTGGTAAACCCAATGAACAGCAGATAGGGGAATCCCATGGATTATTTTTGTGGATAATTCATTTCATATAAAGGAATACTGACTAAAACATTCTATGCTGATAAAAATAAGTACCTTTATTGGTTATGATGCTCTACATATTACTTATTTTACATACAGTGGAAAATGCTGAGCCTGGATTTTTAATTTCTGATAGCAAACAACTTTATGGGCAAAACATCCACAGATAGTTGACGTTATATCCAGGAATTTGGCCAGGGGTTATATAAATTTAAAAGGCATTCCTCATTTAAGCTAAATCAAATTTTACTCATAGTTTTACACAGATTTAGAAAGTTATATCCTAGTAACATTATGCCTGCAGGTAATGTTGTTTGCAGTAATGTGAATCTTCTGGATTTTGCCCAATTTCCTATTTTCATACAATGATGCAATATCATCTTGCCTACCATGTTTTAACTGCTGAATAAAACATGGTGTAATGTAATGTTATGGATTGATATACCATGCACGTGCACCCAGGTAGTATAACATATGAGTGTTGCAAGATAATGTGAATAAAAGTCCAAGTTCCAAACCAAGGATAAATCTAAGGAAATCCCATCACAGCAGCTGTTAATAAACATGCATGTGAATTTTCATATACACAAAAGAACTTCAGCTGATATAAAAAGGGAATGAAATTAAAACCTGAAGACAATTGAGATAGATAGATAGATAGATAGATAGATAGATAGATAGATAGATAGATAGATAGATAGATGGATGGATGGATAGATGGATAGACAGACAGACTGATTTTTCAGATATGGTTGCCTAAAGGTTCGAAAATTTAATCTGTTAAAAATATGGTATCTCACAATTCATTCCCATTATTATTATTATTTTTTAAGTGCTGAAAACTTTCATAAGGGTAGGAAATAGAAAGGAGCAATTAAAAGGAACAGGAGCAAAGGAACAATTAAAACATCTAAACTGGCTTACTTGCCAAATTCAAAATAATTTGGGATTCCTGGGAATGTGCAATTAGTTTTTCTTGGTGTATAGTCAGAGCGACTAGAAAACTATTTAATGTATCTATCTTTCTGTCATTTCTCTATCATCTCTCTTTTCTTGCACACTTTGGACAGGAAAGTACTACTTATATAAATGGCTGAGTTCATTTGACTTCTTCATCTAAAAGATGCTAAGGGAATGAAAAAACAAGAAAATAACATTCTTCACACCAATGGGAAAAAAGGACAAGTCTTGTCAAGCTCAAAAGATTTACTAATTATGAACTGCGTTTGTGCTCCCAAATTGATATCATTAAAGGTATTTAAAGCCACTGATTTTAATGAGCTTATGTCTGTCTAAGTTGGCATTATCTCCATTTGTTTATTAAAACAACTTAAAAACTTTCTATGTTGTCCTTTGATTTTTTTTAAAAAATAACTCCATACAATAATAAAGAACATCTAACTACAATGAAACACAACTATTCCAGCAAGGAATTCAGCAGAACTTAATTGGAATCAAATACAAAAACAAGAAATAAAGCTGGCTGGAATAAATTGCTGATAAGCCTGGGCAAAGAGAAATCTTCAGAGCACCAAAATATATTTTATTTCTTTACAGCTGGCCCTATCATTAGGCAAACACAGGTAATCACAATATGCCGAACTAACTAGTTTTTAGAAGATAGAACTGTGCACCATTATTGCTTTCAGTCCACTGGAATATACTATGTCTTCCTGCTATTAAAGTAAGATTCACCTAGCAGTCATCTTTTTCTGCATGAAATAGTAGCTGTTGCAATTTTTCTTTCCCCCAGGCAACAATACTAAGACAGTTGTATGTTTTTTTTGTTGTTTTTTTCCACTAGGGAACATTTTGTCAAGATAGGAGTGCATCTCACACAACAGGTACAGCCCTGAGAAATCCATCTCTTTAATCCTCCCTTAATTTTAAAAAAGGTAAGGATCTTGGCAAATGGTCTTTGATGGTCCCTAAGTCTGCCCAGGTTTATCTGGAAGCAATAAGACCCTGAAATGGGCAGATTTAAATATTATAGTTTAGAAGATTATCTGCTGAAATTGTACAAGAGAAGAAGAAATCATGTTCCAGGGAAGAGATAGTAGGACCGTGAGGAGCCACTGAACAGTCATCTGTCTTGGTTCCAACTAGATGTACTTCACAAAGCTTCCATTGTGCTGCCACCATGTAGCTGTGTGGAGAAATCATAATGTGGGCAGTCAGACACTCCTACCCTATGATGTATTTCCTTTCCCCTCCTCTTTCTGGGATGGACTTCCTCTTCCTTGGTCCCGAGAGAGTTCATTCTCCATTAGAGTAGATATGTGATACCAAGCAAACTCAATATGCAGATCCTGGGAATATTACCATTTTCTAACCTTGGGAACATCTTGGGAATATCTTGGAAATGCTGTACGAATATCATCTGAATGCATCCACCTATTGTATTCCATTCTACATGCAATAAAGGTATTTCTATATAAAAGGTGTTTCTACAAGTTCAAACTATCTGGAGAGATCTGTTAATGTTAATGACATCTGCTTATATAGACCACAGAAGTCTTAACAACAGATTAATTAAAGTACAACAGCTTCGATCCAGAATAGTTAGAAAATGGTAATATTCCCAGGATCTGCATATTGAGTTTGCTTGGTATCACATGTCTACTCTAATGGAGAATGAACTCTCTCGGGACCAAGGAGGAGGAAGTCCATCCCAGAAAGGGGAGGGGAAAGGAAATACATCATAGGGTAGGAGTGTCTGACTGCCCACATTGTGATTTCTCCACACAGCCACATGGTGGCACCACATCCATCAGTGTTTATAACAGCCATGCAAGTTTTATGGAATTGTTTTCCATGCGACTCATTGACTCTACTGCCTGTCCTTGCAACATGGAAAGTTGTCGATAAGTGCGCAAAAGAAAAGGAGGTGCCATTTTTCAAATGTTATGTACACTTTTGAAGTAAATCTCTCACTGGATGTGACAGATAGGAGCAGCAGTGACCAGGGAAAAAGCGACTTCTCAACAATTAACAGAGCAACACATCTCATATTTCAGATCTTAAATCACAAATCCTTAATACAAAACTCTTTTATTGAGAGTACAGGTAGTCCTCGACATACAACAGTTCATTTAGTGCCTGTTCAAAGTTACAACAGTACTGAAAAATGTGACTGATGACCATTTACATACTTATGACTATTGCAGCATCTCCATGGTCATGTGATGAAAATTCAGACTCTTGGCAACTGACTCATATGTCTGACGGTCGCAAGGTCAGAGCGGTTATGTGATCACCTTTGGCAACCTTCCAACAAGCAAAGTCAATAGAGAAGCCCGATTCACTTAACTATCATGTTACTAATTTAGAAGTTACTAATTTAAATTCACTTAACAACAAGAAAGGTCATAAAACGGGGCAAAACTTACTAACAAATGTCTCACGTAGCAACAGACATTTTGGGGTTAATTGTGATCATAAGTCGAGGACTATCTGTATTGAAGGAAGAGTCACACTAAATCTGGTTGTTTTTAATGTCATTTTGTTCATGAAACATACCTTAAGTTATTACTGATTATCCCGGTCAAATAAGGTGCATTATAAGAGATTCCCAAAATAGTGGAATAGAAGGCAAAGGTATATATACTGTATGCACTTGTGTTAAGTCTATGTTGTTAATTTAAGTCATACCGTAACAGTGTACTGTTCGTTAGCCAGTTTGATCTAGTGGTTAAGGTACCAGCCTGGGAACCAGGAGACCATGAGTTCTAGTCCTGCCTGAGGTGTGAAAGTTGTGTCAGTGATTTGGGACCAATCATACTTTCGTAGCCCAATTCACCTCACAGTGTTGTTGTTGTGGGAAAAATAGAAGGAAGAAGGAATATTAGCTGTTTTTGCTGTCCTGCATTATTTACAAAAATAATAAAACTGGGATTTAAAAAAACCCAATAAATAGAGTAAATAAATCATCCAGTCACTCTCCCATGTTGAACCCAGAGCTGATTCCTGTAACATATCGCTGAATATGGATAATCCATTGTATAAAGCAAGGGAAAGAAATGCATCACCCAAATTTGCTAAAGTTAGTATTTGCCTATTTATTGATATGCATGAA
Organism: Vipera ursinii; assembly: GCF_947247035.1. NCBI lineage: Eukaryota > Metazoa > Chordata > Lepidosauria > Squamata > Viperidae > Vipera > Vipera ursinii. The sequence goes on from NC_139515.1 coordinate 21,596,510, forward strand.
AGTGAGATAATTACTACTTTTCAATTAGAAATTAATTTAACAAGTTCAGAGGCTCTTTGCAAGGACTAGAGAAGGAGGCAAGAGAAGACTGTGAAGCAACCCATCATCCACTCTCTGACTTATCTGATCACCTCCCAGTCTCAACAAGGCCACTTCTGTTGCCCTTCCAGGGTAAAGCACCTTGTAAAAATCAGCCCTTTTTTTCTCTAGTTTTTTCCCCAATTAAGGGGAAAAACGAAATGAGAGTTTGGTACCTAGATAGTAAGAGCTCTGCAAGGTAAAATCATTCAGAAAGCGGTGAATATATTTTAACAAATTTGCCTGTAACTTCACCAACCAGGAATAAGTCTCTCTCTCTCTCTCTCTCTCTCTCTCTCTCTCTCTCTCTCTCTCTCTCTCTCTCTCTCTCTCTCTCTCTGTGTGTGTGTGTGTAAACTTAATAAATTACAAAGTCAGCCTATTTACACGAGCTAATTAAAATAATCTGTCAGTTTAGCCATAGCCTAAAGCAATAATTTCACACTGAGAATTATCCACAAGCGTAGTATGACTTTTTAAAATGCATGAAGATAAGGAAAAGAGAATAAAAACAATCAGTAAAAGTGAAAATACTTTTATAATGCAGATACTTCATTTTATTCTGAAAGAAAGTAAATATAGTCTCCATGTTTCATTAAACAACTTCAGCAATCGTTTTTGTCCTTCGAAAGAAAGAACAATTACAATGTAGAGAACAAAAGGGTAGATTCTTCTCTCTCCCTGCTGGATAGAGAAAGTATTATTGTCAGATGCCTCCCTGAGATCAGCATAAAAGCTGCTGGTTATAGCTCACAGAACTTCACTGTGACCTTGCATTCAACAGTTCCAAAAAAGTCTTGATCGGTGGTGCCATGTTATGTAATTGGTGTAACATTTTATAAACATCCTTTTCTAAGAAGCTAGAAATAAAAAAGCTTCTGCATCTTTAATAATGTTTTCCAGGAGGTAAGCACACAGAATTAGTAACAAAGCCACTGTATACGTATTGGGTGCATTCTTGTTTTCCCCAGAGAGCTTGTTATGAATTTATGAGTTGAATAAAACTAATGGTTTCTGCAGCTGGATTATCCAAAATATCCTTATCAAAACAGGCATGAAGCTCTTCAATACATTTTAAAGAGATTACTATTATTTATAGGACTGGGTTTTTTTGCATTTAATTGTTAAATTCAACTCCTTATTTATTTGAGCTATTGTTTCAGAACCTCAATTTGGATATATTACAAAGATCTCTAGAATTCTAGGAAAAGTGGGAGGAAAGACAAGAAGAGAATGAGCAGCAGTAAAATGGTTGGATTCAATAGAGTGGCAATGGATTCACTGCTGGAAGATCTGAAGAACCACATTGTGGCTAGATTGTCCTGGAAGAACTAAAACAGATTGGGGACAGATTATCTTGGACCCAATCTATCTATAAGGTTGCTAAGATTTGGTACCAATTTGATGACACATTTTAAGATCATATATGGTGGAGTAACTACATAATTTAGGGAAAACTTGTTCTTGAGTTGACCTTACCAAATTCCTTTTGAGAAAATTGGTAATGTACTGCTCGTCTGGCTCAGATGTCTCTTTGGTTCTCTTGCATTGCTCTAGCTCAGACATGTCAAACACAAGGCCCGGGGGCCAGATCTGGCCTGTGAAGTGGTTTCATGCAGCCCGCGAAGCCATCCTGGAAACAGTGAGGGAATGGCCCCCACTGCCTTGGCCCTGGCCCAGAGACCCTCCTTCTGCCAGAGACCCTCAGATCTGTCCCACTCCTGCCCGGGCCCCCATAGGCACTCTTGATGCAAACGATGTAGACCTGGCCATGCCCACCCAGTAGGCCATATGCACTTTAGCCACACCCACTCAGTAGGCCACGCCTACCCAGGCCACAGCCCCCTGGCCCCCTGAGGGCAACCGCAATGCTGATGCAGCCCCCAATGAAATTGAGTTTGACACCCCTGCTCTAGCTGCTCCTATTAAACTCCAAGGCCTGATGACGTGGCAGGACAGATCCTGTAATGTAAACAAAACACAAGTTAGAAACTGGCTTGACAGATAAGTTTCTAGACTTAAAAAGGAGATTAGGAAACTCTCAAATGCAAGCATGTTTTATATAATCAGTGAACTCAACCACATGTATAAGACATCAAAACTACAGGAATAAATATTCATGTAAAAGTTGGAAAAAAAATGCAGGTGCTTGTACACAGTGCTCAGGGCTATTTTTGCCCTTAGGAAGAGTGAGATGGCTGTCACAAGCAACTGATTTTGTGTAATAAAATGTAAAACATCCTGTGAATTGTTGGCATCTAATTGTATTAACACTAATCATGATATAGAGTCAATCAATGATACTAATCAACTTTAGAAATATTCTGCCTTCAGTGCCAAGTGAATTGACCTCCCTTGAGTTCTCATGGACCAGGTTCTTGGAATGAATCTGATAGAGACCACAAACCAGTGTATGAATGAGACAAATCAGTGAGTGATCACTTCCACTGTCACAACTCTTGACATTCTGCTTTATTTCTGTGATAGTCCCTTTCCACTATGTCATTTCCTCCCTATGCAAAAGGGTGCCAAAGAAAGAATGAATTGCTGCTGCATGAAAATTGAAATGCTTGCCGACAGAAGCCTTTTGAAATTAGATGAAATCCTGCAGGCAGACCTAAGGTTGAAGACTGTCTAGCTTTGAAAATTTGGGTTGGGCAACACTTAATATTCCACCTCAAATACCAAAATATTTCATTTGGTGATGATGATCTGGGTTGCAAAAGTCTAGATCACCACTCAATGGCAGCAAAGAGATCTAGAAAGCCTTCTTGACATCTAGTGGTCATTTGAATTTTTGCTGCTTAGAACTGCTAATTGCCATCTCTTTGCAATCAAGAGCCAGCATTTAAGAGAAGGCAGTTAGTCTTACGGCATAGATTAGATTACTTCTAATGCTTCCATCTACATACATTTGCTGTAGTTAGTTACTAGATCTATCAAGAATTCTTACCAGAATCCCCAAAGAGAGGTTTTAATTCTTTGTCCAGTTTCCATTTATTTTAGCTTTCTACTATTTAACAATTAAGCAACCATATACACATCCATACATTGCATAGGTAGTAGAAAATGCCTTAAGGAGGGAGAGGAGGAGAGAGGGAGGGAAGGTGGGGAGGTCTGAATGAAAGCTGTTCTATTACCTTGGCAACGCTACCATCAGCTCCACTCTATTCTCTCCCATTCCTCCCTTTTCCATGAACACAGCCTTTGTCTTGTTATTCCATTGCTCCCCTTGTTTTCAAAGCTACTATTGCCTGCATATGAGGTGGCATAAACTGAAAAGCTTTCACAGCAAAGGCACAGGATGCATTCAGTCTAGTAACAAAGAATGAATGAATGGAGATGGAAGAAAATTGAATACTATGATGTCCTGAACTCTGCATGAGAATGCTGAGAGATTCTTAGATTATTTTCAGAACTTTTAAACAAAACCATAGGAAAGCAGATATTTGTAGATGATTGAAAAGCCAGTATAAAAAGTACATGAAAATCAAGGCAAAAATATAATAAAATAGGAACAAATTATACATTGATATCTGATTCTGACAGTTCTTCTCAGTCCTGCTTTAGAATTAGTTTGCTCATTAATTAATTAATTTGACTGCAATTGTAAAGCTTTTCCTTCTCCTATCTATCTGCACCTATGTGTAAAAATTGAAAGAATGTAAGAAAAGAGCCTTGGTGGAGCAGTGGGCTAATGCCTCCTTAAGTAACACCAGCTGCCTGCAATTAGTGCAGGTTCGCATCCCACCAGGCTCAAGGTTGACTCAGCCTTCCATCCTTCCGAGGTAGGTAAAATTAGGACCCAGATTGTTGGGGGCAATAAGCTGACTTTGTAATAATGCCGCTTGGGGGGCGGGCAAAAACCCTATTAAGCAGGCATATACATAGAATGAAGGCTATTGCTAAGCACATTGATTTGTGCTTAGATTGTAAGCCACCCTGAGTCTTCGGAGAAGGGCGGGATATAAATGGGATTTTTTTAAAAAAAAACCTGATTTGTCCAAGATATATTTAATACTGTAGAGCAGACATGTCAAACACAAGGCCCGGGGGCCGGATCCGGCCCGCAAAGTGGTTTCATGTGGCCCGCGAATCCATCCTGGAAACAGTGAGGGAACGGCCCCCACTGCCTTGGCCCTGGCCCAGAGACCCTCCTTCTGCAGGAGACCCTCAGATCTGTCCCACTCCTGCCCAGGCCCCCATAGGCACCCTTGATGCAAATGATGTAGAGCTGGCCACGCCCACCCAGTAGGCCATACACACTCTAGCCATGCCCACCCAGTAGGCCACGCCCACCCTGGCCATACCCACCTGGCCCCCTAAGGGCAACCGCAATGCTGATGCGGCCCTCAATGAAATTGAGTTTGACACCCCTGCTGTAGAGGGAGACCTTGATTTATGACTGGGTGCTTGGGAACTGCTTGAAGTCTGACAGACCTACTTGCGAAGGGCTACTTATAACCCAGATTTGAAGTTTTGATGAAGTTTACTTCTGGTTTTTGGCAAAATGACCATAGCATTCAATTTACCACAGATTCACTTAATAACAGTAATTCGCTTAACAACTACAAAAAGATTGGTCACATAACCCACCTATGTTATAACCATCAATTCACATAACCCACCTATGTTAAAACCATCAAGTCCAGTTGTGACTATGTATTAAAATACATAAGCATAAACACATTCATTGCTTGCTTACTTCCAGGTTCCAGCTTCAGGACACTTTCAAAATCTAGCAAAGGACGAAAAAAAGAATTTAGGCTTTTAATATATTTTTATATGAAAGATACAAGTAAGTGCACTTCTTCCAATATGCACATTTATTTTCAATAGTAGAGTTACATCCATAAAGAGTAAGCACTTGGCTGTTTCACTGACTTCAATAGGACTTCCAAAGCATTTCTTTGGATAAAACATATATGATTTTCTGAATAGTAGCATTATGTATTCTTTAATTCTTAAGTTACTAAAAAGCAACAAGAAAAAAAATTGGTTCAAAAAACACTAAAATGTTATGCTACTGTATATCTTAACATTTTGAATATCCGAATGCTATTGTTCAATTGGAGCTGCTTCCTTCAAACAGTTGGATAGAGAAAGAATCAGCGTTAAATAGACACAAACACAGTTGCATAGTTTCTTTTAGTTTTCCCAGGGCAGCTCTAGTTGTGCCTCTTTTGGCAAAGGCTTTAGAGTATGAAGAATCAAGTAACACAACTAGAGTGCAATCTTCCTCTGCTTCTTCATATCTTATTGATGAGAGTTTGTTTAAAAAAGCATTTATTACAGCATAATAATTTAATGCTGTTTAAAGCATACAATAATTCTCACCTATTCCAATCAAGGGTTTCATATTTTTATGTGAGGTAGGAAAGAAAAATGTATACTAAAATGCATGTAAAATCATTTCAATGGATCAGTTATGACCATGATGATCAAGCTCCATTATGGTTGTAATTCAAGACTGCTTTTATCAACTTTCTTTTTAAATAGTGGCTTGCCAGTCACCACTGAAAAATGAATGAGCAGCTAATAAAACAACACACCTCCCCCCAGTGATTATGGAATTCAGTGATGCTCTGATGATCATCATGACATTTTGCAGAAAAGAATAGTCTAAATGCATTATGCAAAACATTCCAACTCTAATATTTCAAGCTCATTCTGAGAATTTCAAACTTGAAAAAAGAGTTGTGTCTAACCTCAAAATGGTTTTGCTCCAGATTGAAAAGCAAATGAGGCTCTGTTCATTGCTTTGAGAGTCTTAGTTCCAGTGATTGATGTGTTAAAATTCACTGGATTTAGAATATATATTTCTAGCATAGATAATAAAGCAACCTGCTGCTCTCAGCCAAGAACAAGGAAAGAAAGGCATGGCAATAAGGAAGAAAAAGCAAAGAGGGTTATGTGAGATTCACATCACAGAAATGACATGATTTCTCTCATCTCAGCAGGTGATCCACAAGCCCCACTGTGCAGTTCCAGTTTCTTCCAGTAGCTGATTCAAAGGCTTAGAAAAAAGTTTCTGCTTGTATTTAGCATTGATAGTCAAGCTTTTCTCAACTATTAGAACTGCAGCATGAGGACTCTGTTGTTGATTCTGTTGGGTCAGGCAGAAGTTTGGAGGTACAAGTAGTAATTTTGCATTGCCACACACAATCTTAAGAACTGATGGAGATCACTCACGTTGCTTTCCTCCTTGCTTGGGGGAAGCTTTCCTAGCAAGTATCAATGAAATTTGACAGCAAAGAGCCAAATGAACCATAGTGAGAGTAATTTCCAGCTGATTTTCATGGAGCAAATCAATAAAAACCTAAAGCAAATTTTAACCAGGATTGAAATTCCTGCTTCTATTCCCCCAGGGAGTTTCTTGCTATTGCTCACTACACCACTTTTTTTTTTAATTCCATTTATATCCCGCCCTTCTCCGAAGACTCAGGGCGGCTTATAAGCTTAGCAGTAGCCTTCATTCTATGTATATGCCTGCTTATTAGGGCTTTCACACACACCCCCAAGCGGCATTATTACAAAGTCAGCTTAATTGCCCCCAACAATCTGGGTCCTCATGTTTGTGTAGTGGACTTCTTGCCCACTACACTACTTGATTGGCAAAACAGCACCACCACCACAACATGAATGGAAGAGCACAGTCTTCAAGGCTTCAGATGTTCAGTCATGCAATATTCCAGCAGCAAATTTAGGCTAGAGAATCTGAAACACGTTTCATAGCTGGATTTGCTTCAATGGATATAAACTGACCCCATATTAAAATGAAAATCCAGGAAGCAGCCCTTGGTAACACATCGAATTTGTATTTTTCTCCACGAACAAAATGTGGTTCACAGTTAGTGTTCTTCCTGCAATTGCCTATGGCATGGAAGCAAAGACAAAGGCATAAAGCAATTCCATCTAAGCAGCTGAATAGAGCAATTCAGTGTCCATTCACCACACATATCATGTATACCTTTAAGCCTCTACAACATGAAAATGGGTCATTTTGTTTCCTCCATGGTAATATATATTTACATGAAAAAAAAACATGCTACATGAAAAAGGACATTTGGTAGCAGTTTTCACATGGATGTTTTACTGAACTGGCAACATGTCACATTTCTCAGAAAATTCTTTTGGAGTTCCCCCAAGACTATTGAATTAATATTTAATTAATATTCACTGCTCACTTTCATAAAACTAAATTTCATTAAATATAAAGGGGTCTCCTGAGAAAAACTGAGTGTTTTAGGTTGTACAAAATAGAGTAAGTAAGAAAAGAAGAGGAAAATTTACTGGTTTGTTTCCTCCATGTTCTGGATCCATGCCACCACCCATCCTCTTTTATTTTATACTGGAACAGTAGAAAGGCTAGAAAGTGGATGACCATAAGTGCCTTAATCATAAAAGCAAGCTGAGTGACACTGGGCCACACTCTCTCTCTCACCTCACCTCACCTCATAGAGTTGTAGGGAAAATGGGAGGAGGAAGGTGTGGTGGATATGTTCACAGACCTGAGTTATTTATAAAAAAGAATAAAGGGTACAAGTAAATAAATAACCCTACAGAGATTGTGCTTGCAGTAAGCAACAACACCTGCATCTTTAATCTTCCTTTCACACAACTTGTGTGATGGATTCATTTCTCCATGATAAAGCCAGCCCTCGACATGATGTCCCGTTGCCTGGAAGCGGTTCGGGTCTGGATGGGGAGGAACAGACTTCAACTCAACCCCGACAAGACTGAGTGGCTGTGTATACCGGCATCCCGGGATATTCAGAATATTCCATCTCTTTCTATGGGGGGTGAGCTATTATCCCCCATAGATAGGGCTCGCAACTTGGGAGTCCTCCTAGATTCATGGCTTACTTTGGAAGATCACATAGTGGCTGTGACTAGGGGGGCCTTCGCCCAGGTTCGCCTGGTGCGCCAGTTGCGGCCCTATCTAGACCGGGATGCCCTGCGTATGGTCACTCATGCGCTCGTGACCTCTCGTCTGGACTACTGCAACACTCTCTACATGGGGCTGCCCTTGAGGATCACTCGGAGGCTCCAACTGGTACAGAATGCAGCCGCGAGAGTTGTGTTGGGAGTCTCCTGATACTCCCATGTTACACCTCTGCTCCGTGAGCTGCATTGTCTCCCAGTTGTCTTCCGAGTGAGATTCAAAGTACTGGTAATGATGTTCAAGGCCCTACATGGCATGGGTCCGGAGTACCTCAGGGATCACCTGCTGCCGGCATCAACTTCCCTCCGCCCTGTGCGTTCCCACAGAGAGGGCCTCCTCAGGGTGCCACCGGTCAGAGAATGTCGTCTGGTGGCCCCCAGGGGGAGGTCCTTCTCTGTGGGCGCCCCGGATTTATGGAATCGGTTGCCGGTCGAGCTCCGGATGGCGCCCGACTTTCACTCCTTCCGATGCGATCTGAAGACTCACTTGTTCAAACAAGCCAGCCTGGCCTGATGGGGGATGAGTTGGGATTTTATTGTTGTTTTTAATATATCTATTTATTGTTTTAGTTTGGGCATTGTGTTTAATTCTTTTTTAACTTTTGCACCTTTGTATTTTTATATGTTTGCCCTGTTCACCGCCCTGAGTCCTTCGGGAGAAGGGCGGTATACAAATAAAATTATTATTATTATTATTATTATTATTAAAATGGCTCACTGCTGCTCTTTACAATCTTTTGGCTTCTGACAGTTCCTATACTACTTTGGACATTGTTGTAAACAAAATATTCCAACACTAGCAAGTGTTAACAACTAGTCAGATCTAGTCAGATCCAACAATCTAGTCAGATTTGGGTAATTTATTGGTAGTTGTGGAAGGAAAGGGTAGCATTCTTAATGTTTGTAGGAAGTTGAAGGCCACAGAGGTGCAGATGTAAAAGTACATGAAGGCAAGATTGTATTTTGGGGTAGAGGATTAAGGTTTGGAGATTCTTTGTTGTTGTTTTTTCCATAAAACCACATTAAACTCCTTGTGATGCTATTGCTTTGCATATTTCCACCTCAAATTATTGAGAAAACATATCTTCAATTTTCAGAAAATATTGTCAAGGAGAGCTCTGAAGGACCATAGAAGAGAGAATTGGGGAACCTATCAGTTCCTAGATGCACCCCTCCATCCCAGCTTATCTACAGGGAGATTTTCACCTCACGTCTTTCAACATTATGACTAAACAACAGAGTGTTATTTTTAACACGGTAATCTTACTGCAGTGAAAAATATTCTTTTTTTTAAAATGAGCATTAATATGATGATATTAATGATAATTGGTGTTTTACTGTAGCTGCCTAATGCAATTACTATGGAGTAATGTTGTGCAGGAATTAAGTTCTGTTAAAGGTAAGGCTAACAGAAACGGGGTGGGGAAAAAGAAACTTTACAGTAAAACAGAAAAGTGTTGAAAGAAAGGAAAGAATGGAAGTAAATGTAAGCAGAGAAAGCAAAAGAGAAAAGTTTTTATATAGCAGAAGCAGTAAAAAATGTTTATTCCTGATATGCTGTCCATTGTAATAATATAACATATTCTGATCTCAAATCTTTCCCCTTCACTTGTTTTCAAAAAGAATGGAAATTTGATGGTCAAATAATGGTTTCCAGCAGACATTTGACTAAGCAAAATTTTTATCATATTGAAAATTAATTTAAGGTTATGCCTCTGGTATGGTAAATACATTTGCATTACATTTCTGTAAAATGTTTAGAGATGCAACGGTCCTCTAAATTTACTATATCTTTCCAAAATAAATTTCCTTAGCTCTATGCTTCTGGTGATGGAGCAACTAGGTCCAGATAAATGGAAGAAAGCCTGTCCTATATTTTCATACTGAGGAATTTCTGCTGGTGGAACCAGTGTGGGCTTCCTGCAAAAAGGGTGTCAAAATATTATCATCATCTTTCATTACTGGCTGTGCTAGGTAGGACTGTGTGAGAACAATAACTTCAATAATGAGCAGGCTAGAAACTAGACAGAAAAAAAGTTTTCAAAAATAGGCTGTATTTTTTCTGGAGAATATTAGAAAGGCTATCGACTGAGCAAAATTGTCTTTGTTGCTGCAGAGATAATAACCATGAGCCATTAAACCAAGTGATGCAACTGTCTGAAGTACTGGGAAGCACGAATGGCAGCTCCTTGGGTGTTTCTTTGGATCACCTTTCCTGTCATTTCCCTCAAACTTAGGGGACCCTGTCTAGGTCCTAGACTCAGTGTAAGTTGCCAGCTTAATTAGCAGATGGAACAGAGAGGGCACCATCTTCACCTGAGACAAGAAGCTTTTGGTGCTGGTTCTATCATAAGGAGCAGGACCAGAACAATAGGTAAACTTTGGAAGAAATTGGACTTAGTCAAAGGTAAGCAGAAACATCCTAACAGTAAGAGCTGTTCAGCCATGAAACAGACTGTTTTCAAAGGCATTTTCTTTTTTTGAAGATATTTAAGCAGTCCAGGAAGTCCTCGACTTATGACCACAATTGAGCCCAAAATTTCCTGTTGCTAAGCAAGACAGTTGTTAAGTGAGTTTGGCCCCATTTTACAACCTTTCTTGCCATGGTTGTTAAATGAATTGCATATTGCTTTTGCAATATGTGTGTTTTTGAATCCTCTTGATACACTGTCTTGTAGCCTTTTACATTTTTCCCTCCCTCACTTCCATCAACTGTCCATTTCCCCCCACTTCTTTTATTTTTCCCTTTGGAGAGCTTCAGGTGAAACAAACCGAGAAAAGAAAACAGTGATAAAATCACAATACAAGAGCACAGTTTGCTTACATGGGTCAGAGGAGTTCTTTTTTCCTCTGAGCTTCCAATCTTTTACTGAGCTTCAAAACTTTTAGCTGACATGGTGTATTACAACAGTGACCTAATCTTTAACCATAGTTATGGCTCATACAGATAAGGAGGACATGATTCCATGACCTACTGACACGACTGTGCTTAGAAGCTAGCTTTGTTATGCATTCAAGCTATTTCACAAGTTTTAATGTGTGCATAAATGATACAATGAACCATTTTTCTGATGTAAAAAAACACTGTAATTGCAAACAATGTTTATAGAGCTACTGGAGACAAAGAACCCTTTAGAGGATTTCATCCATTTAATTTCAGAATTAAACATTTGGCTGCTATGCTATGGACTGGATCACACAACCAACTGAACAGAATCAGAATTGAATATGATGTGTTCTATATTTACTTGAGTTTTAGGTTCTCCATTTTTTATCATCTGTTTTGAGTAAAAACATGGCGTAATAAAAATGCTACTTAAATAATGAAGATTTATCTCACAACTTATTCAAATCAAAACTTTATTACTGTGTGGAGTCCTTCATTCTCTTTGAGCTTTGTTGTTTTCTTGCAGATGTTTCATTACCCAACTAGCTCAAATTTGTATAGCTATCTATCACACACAAAAATGGGTGTTTTTTTTTCTTTCAGACCATGGAAAGACAGTCCCTGAATAACAGAATATATGAGCATTGACTCTTGTTTTCAACAATATTGACTTCCAGTAATTGTGGAGATTCTTCAAACAGCCCTTGCTGCAAATGTTCTACTCTCGGAATCTGTAAGTGTTATTAAGATGCTTCTTAAACAACTTGAATATGAAAAGCTATCAAAATACGTCATTATCATTATCACACTTATTGAGATTAGAATAAGTGTATGATATATTGCTTGGACCACTAGCTCGTGTCTGAAATTAAATAATTAACTTTCCCTCTTGTTGTCAGTGCAGGCAATATTAGAAAGGTGCCTAGCAACAGCCATCTGGATGCTCCTAAGGAACTCTGACAATGAAATTACTTTTCTTGTGCTTCTTGTCTGTGGATATGTGTCCAGACATGAATGGATGGATGAAAGCAGAGAGCAATATGGGGATGACTCCACCAAGCCAAGAAATTAAAAATGGAATGTCACTCAAAACCCAGTTTCCATGGATCCAATAAGGAGAAAAGAGAAACCAAGCATTGTTTGTTTGTTTTGTTTGCTTCATATGTTCTATCTGAGCTGCATCACAATGATTTTAGGTTGCTTTTGTGTTGGTCTGGGAAAAGTAGGCAAGCCAGCAATCAAATACATCGGAATGTGTTATTAAAATGTTACGCTTGAAGAGCAGTTCAAAAAGTGTTGTAGTGGGGCAATGAAGCAGAAGGAGACTGAGCTGAGCTGACAAACCTATATTTTAAGGGCACACACAGCACACACATTCCTTTTGCAGGCATTTCTATAGGCCATGATCATAGTCAGCTCTTGCTGATATAATCAAGAATTATATTGGCTCACATATATTAAGATTACTGTAGTAGTGTCATTTCATGTGATTTAGGTACAAGGTAAAGCTGGTGATGTGTGGGGAAAAAAACTGGTTGAGAGTTTTGTTGGCCTCTGCAGAAGTCTAATTATACTGAGTAAATACCTTGCCCCTCATATGTGGTTTTTGCAGCTCTCCTGACTGGCAGCTTGTTAAATGAATAAAAGGTTGGTAATAAGAGAGGTGAAATTGCAAAGCTGAGTGATACCTGCTTAATTTCCACTTCCCCTGGGTCAGATATCTGATGTTATTAAATTTCATTTGTATAGTTACACAGGCTTCTGTGCAAAATGGACCATCCCAATAGCTTTAATAAATAGTGCAAATAAACCACCACAACAAAAGGTTATCAAATTGTCCCTGGGTTATTACTTTAGCAGCATGTTTGCTTCATTATCTCCAGCTTATCTTTGTGTGTTGAGCCATTTACAGCAATAAAATGGAAACAATATAATAATCCTCAAAATAGCTGTGCACATTTCAAACATCTTCCCAATGGTACAGCAATTGTTCTGGGAAGAGTTTATCAGTACAATACATTGTTCTGGTTTCTAGGCTGCTTAAATACTGCTCTCCTGCAACATATAATCATTTGGCGATGCAATCATTTGGCTTCATATGCCCATCACTGAATTTTTTTTTGCGGGGGGGGGGGGAACACTGGATTTTGGTTGGTGGATGGTTTCACTAGCTGCTTTGTTATCTCTGTTAACTGTATGAGAACTATGCCTTTGCAGACTACTGAAAGGCAACAACTTTTCTCCCACCAATGAATTTCAAATAGCAAAATGTTTAGTTGTATAACAACATTTCAAATGAGATGGCACAAACATTTGCCAGTCAGTGCTACGAATTAAGAAGAGTTAGAACCATTTATAGTATTTGAATAGGAATTTCACTGAGGCAATACTAGCACTTATTTGAGCTTTAAAAAACTAGAACAGCCAACTCTGGGGTGCAAATATATCGTCTAGTGAGCATTTGGGTTTTTATAGCCATATGTAATAATGTTATAAAAGATTGACTAGAGAACTGTCAACCTCCTCCCCCTTCCCAAACCAAGAAAGGTACATAGAGTTACTTCTAAGCAATTGATTCTCACTTATAGACAGAAATCTTGCCAAGCTAAAACAACGTCATTAAAGATATAGTCTGGGAACTTATTTGGAAAGAGCTTTCTTCACCCAATTTCTCTCACATGAACTATCTAAACTTTGCTGTCTCTTGGCCCACTGGAATGTAGCCCTTGCCTCCTGGAAATCCAGACCACAAGGTCACACATGGCTGGCAGTGGGATATTTTGCATTCAACAGCCTGAGCATTCTCTAATCTTTCCAATCTTAGTTAGGTATACTTCAGCAATCATCTGTCAGATGATGTGTGGGGAGATCTGTCAATCAATGGATGAACCTCTGAGAGCAGACTGAAGTAAATCATCTTAAGAGGTTCCTAACAAGGACCAGCCTAGGAGGAGAGACACAACTGAGGAGGTATGCTTTTCCAAATAATTTTACATATATGGCTTGTAATTAACAGTCATTAACAATGGAATGTAAGGTTGCCTAGAATAAAGGTGTGTTCCCATATAGGGACATTGAAATGAGACTTTGAGAGCAAATTTTATGCATGCTTTACATACTACTTACTGTGTATCCAGTGATGATAATGGTTTATTGATTTTGAGTGCTTATATCTCAAGCAATAAAAACAATAGAATAGAGAAAAAATTACATGCAATCCCAGAAAACACAAACATGCACATAGACAGCACAAAACCCTAATAGGAGTTTGGCAAGCCCTCTAACATCCTGGCTTCTGGACAACACTAGGTTTTCAAGAATTTCCAGAACAAGTGGAAGGTAAGAGACAGACATGCATATTTACTATTCTCATCATTAATGACAGGCTTTAGAGAGCCCTGGACAAAGAATTTTTAGGATATACAGATTTCCCAGGATTTGGGGACACCTCCCCTTCCCAGCTTCTCATATAGTGCTGTAAAGCAAAATAGAAAGGCTTAAAAAAACTAGGTCAATGGTATGTAGAAATCAACAGCTGCCCTGGAGCTTCCTTCATATTCAATACGTCCCACCCCCAAAGTGTTCTTGATAAATCAAAAGAGCACCACAGTGAAAATAGAAGAGATGGGGAGAAAGAAAAATGTCACAATTAATCTTTTGATGGACTTTTCCTCCACTGTGCTGGGCCTATAGCCATTTCTGATATGATTAGATATCCTAGAGGAGACTTCATTCATAAGTCACGTTAATATTGCATACTTCTAATTATGCAAAGATAATTTCCACTGATGCTGAACAAAGATAATTAAATAAATCTTCTATGGCTCCTTAAATCTCTCTTGCTTGGAAACTGATTACATCAGAATAACTAGTATATATGATGTATTTATTAGATGCATTTTTAAAATAAACAAATCAGGTTTAACATTCTTGAGTATTATCATATGGACAGAATATGTGTGTGGTTTTTCCATTTCAATCATTTTCATTTCACATGATAAAAAATCAGAACAAGTTATTGTTCATCATAAAATAATTAAAGATCATTCCCCATTCTTTTGATGAAGTGGCAAAAACTTTGTTCTAATATTAGGACTTTGCTAACATTTCCCCATAGATATAATTAAAACAAGCAAACCATGATTTTTATATAATATGAATCTCTACATTTCCAATCCACATTTAGTCAAATTGTATTTATTATTCAGACTTAGTTGTCCAGGAGGTAACATTTGTTCATAATATTATCAAGAAAATGATATGAGGGGCACATGACATGGATTTTGCAACGTGTTAATTAACATAGTTACTTTGTATTTTAATTTAACTTATTTCTCTCTTTTTTAAAATGATGGATAAGGCTTTATCAAACCATTATAGACAGGAATGTAGGAAAACTTTTTATCCTATTGCTGTATGGATTGATTGATAGCTTCTAACATTCCTAAATTGAAAATTCTAGAAGGGATGGCTGAAGAATATCTCCTGATAAGAAAAAGTTTGTTGGTGATAATTGGCATTGGTCTGTCTCTTCGTGAACTTCAGACAACCTTTTCCTCATTAACATCTTAAATTTTACACCCCTTCTGATAACACACCTCATTTAAATGGATGCACATGTAACACAATTGACTATATGAAACTGATTTTCTATGCAAAGGGGAGGTTATTTTTATTCTGTCCAATCAACTTTTTTCTTGTATTTTCTTTGATGTGTTGGCTATAAAATGGAATGTAAGCTAAGGATCTGGGTTCCCTCTTTGTATGAGAGGAATCCCTTTTGTCTGAATATTCTTATAAATTGTAATTAAATGATCTTCCTGTCTCACTCTGTCTCATAGGCATACCAAGGCACAGGCCTAACAAGCCATATTTGGCCTTCGGATATGGATTATGAAATTTATTATGGGTGGTTTTGTAATGAGTTATGATCTCCAGAATGAAAAATTGGAGCTATCATTTTGAAGATGCTCACAAATATAATATGATACAAATAAAGAATAGACACAGAAATAAATGCATTATTTATAGAGGAAAAATCTTAGCTCACATGTAACTTGTAGGTTTTACACCAAAACAGATGCTTCAGGTACTCTTCACTGGGGCTTAAGTTCCTACCTTATGTATTTCTGACATGTTTTGTCTTCACAGGCACACATTTGGAGAGAGAAAGTACACATTTTCTTCATACAGTGTGTTACGGGAATCTCTATAATCATTAGTTCGAAATGCTTCTAGAAACAGAAAAGTAGTGCCAGCTTCAGACACATTCAGAACTATACAGATTATAAATTCAAGCCATGAGTGGATGATGGTTTGTACCACAGGGTACAATCTCTCTCCCTCTCTCTCTCTCTCTCTCTCCTCCCCCTCCCTCTCTACACACACACACACAGTCACAAAGAAACAAGCAAGATCAGTGTTCTTGTTTTCAAATTATGTTTTATAGCCAAGAACAGCCTGTTCTGGCTCCATTACAGTTATATGGTGGCCAACAAGTAAACTTGCCTCACAGTTCCTGCATGTTGAAATAGGACATTATTGTCATCAGTAATGATTGAAACTTTGCTAGGCTTAGAGAGTTCTTAAGTGAATTCTTCCAAAGCCTAATGCTTCATTAATGCTTCATTAATGGCTATGTGTACTTATGATAAAGTCCTGCTTCACTCCATTAATGAAGGGTGAAATATTCTCCATTACCTAATTATTACAGATGTAGAAAGTAGAGCTAATTTTTGGTAAAAATGCAGAAAAATTATATGTAAGTTGCATCTTTGTCTTTTCCCAAATCCCATGTCATTAACCTTGATTTGCAACCATGACCAATATTGTTGCTGACTTTTCTTATTGTGATCTAAACATTTACAGAATAGATAGAAAAAGTGGATAGTTTAAAGCATGGTAGCGAACTGAAGTTAAAATTATTCAGCTTTAGTTGGGAAAAGATGAAGATAAGGAAAATTATTCTACTGAATCAACAGTTTAATTTATGACTGTTTCCTTAGAGAATATGTGCTCTCACATTTCTCTTAAAATAAGAATCAGCTTAAAAGTTTTTAAAAGTTAAAACTATTGATAGAGGTACAGATACAACAAACACCAAAACATGTAAGAAATAGCAGCCAGAAAAGTTATATTTTTTTAAAAAAAGATTTTTTTAAAAAAATAAAGAAAGGCAAGAAAATAAGAACAAGGTTATTTAACTCATTTAAATCAAATATTTAAATATTTCATAAAGGTTCAGCAGAGCTAATAAAACATGCTCATCTTCGTTTTTTAGTTGAAGGAGCCAGCTTGTCTGAATTAATTTCTGTGGTCATGTGGCCAGCATGACTATATGCTAAAGGCTCACAGAATGAGGTAATAACCTTCCCAATGAAGTGATACTTGTTTATCTTGCATTTGCATGCTTTTGAACTGTTAGGTGGACAAGAGCTGGGGCAAGTAATAGGAACTCACCCAGCTGTGCAGTGCTTGGGTCTCATACCTGGGCTGTCAGTTTTCCAGCTGACAATCTCAACATCTTTAACCACTGAGCCATCCCACCACCAGATAGAACGACAGACAAGCAGATAGATATAATAAGTAAATGTAATCCATAAATAAATAAACCAATCTCCTGAGAAGATTTAATAATTGATGGCAGTCCTGGGCTTTACAGGTTAAAAAGATGAGAAGTCATGGAGATTTAAAAATGATGGGAAGACATATGCTCAGTGATGTGCTGGAGCCAATTGTTAAATGTTCTGGAATTTTGTGAGCAGACAACAAAGCTAAGCCAGGAGGCCTACTATACCAACCAATGAGTAGTATTGTGTGCCCACCAGCAGACCTGTTTGTCACACACTTCTCAGCACACCATTCTCCTGCAGTTTCATTTAATGCCACCACCTGATAAAGACTCAAAAATAGAGAAATCTCAAAAGTTCTAAACCAATTGCATGAGAAATTAGAAAGTCTCAAGTATTCCAAGAATAAGATAGAAAGAGAAAACTTGTCAGAGAAGAAGAAAACTTTTAGAAGGCAAAAGACAGAGATTGGCACAAAATATTGTAGGCTGGAGGTTCATTCACTGAGCTTGTGGGTTGGTTTCCGAACATTGCATCACCAGGCTAAGTAACATCTTCAGGGGAATTTCAGCGGACCCCTAAATTCTGCTGAAGATGTTACCTAGCCTGGTAACAAAACATTCGGAAACCAACCCACAAGCTCAGAGAATGAACCTCCACCCTCATCCTACACCCAAGCTACAGATATTCACCACTATCACAAGCTCAGCAATAGAATGCTTCATTTAGAAGAGATTAAACTCTTCCAGTGTGAATATTTAATGTTGTGAGAAAGTTTTTTTCCATGTTAACTATTAACTGAGATCATAAATAATGACCAAGAACTACATTTGAAGATGGGGATTTTACAAAAGATTAAAAGAAAACAAGGATATGGAAAAGGAAAATTACAGCTATGTCTACCACGAATAGGACAAAGTAAAGAGAGGAGGAGACAGTGAGAGGGTAAATAAAATCAAAATGTCATGCAAATAAAATCATTTTGATTCAATACATAGAATGGCTTGTAAGGCCAAAAATGTTTGTTGTTGTTGTTAGTTGCGAAGTCGTGTCCAACCCATCGCGACCCTATGGACAACGTTCCTCCAGGCCTTCCTGTCCTCTACCATCTTCTGGAGTCCATCTAAGCTCACGCCTAGTGCTTCAGTGACTCCACCCAGCCACCTCATTCTCTGTCGTCCCCTTCTTCTATTGCCCTCAATCTTTCCCAGCATTAGGCTCTTCTCCAGTGAGTCCTTCCTTGTCGTTAGGTGGCCAAAGTATTTGAGTTTCAACTTCAGGATAAAATGTCCTATATTTGAGCCAGTCTGGTGTAGTGTAGTTAAAGCATCATGCTAGAAGGCAGGAAACCACAAGTTCCAGTTCCATATTAGCACAAAGCCAGCTTGGTAACCTTGGTAACCTTGGTAACCTCTCAACTATAAAAAGGAGACAATGCCAAACCACTTCTGAAAATGCTGCCAAGAAAACTGCAGGGACTAGTTCAGGCAATTGTCAGGAATCAAAACTGACTTGATGTCGCACACATGCGCCCACGCACACACACACACACACACTCAAACAAACAAAACAAGTAAATAATGAAAAGTTGAAGAATAAAGAAAACAGGTGGGTGGATATTTTATGGTGAGAGAAGAGAGAAGAGATGACAAAGAGAAGAGAGGGAGAAAACTTGGAAAGGAGTAAGGCAACACATGTTTTATTTTTTATTTAGATGAATTACATACCCCCTTGCTGGTTTTACTAATTTACTAAAGAAAAATGTTATTTTTATAAGTATTTTATTAATTTTCTAGTTTTACAATCATAAATACTTAATGAACAATGTGTTCTCTGGGTCCATCAGTAATTCAGTGGTACATATTAACTTCCTCAATCTAGGTACAAATACTACACCATCCAGTGCTTCCTAACTTCTTCCAGTGTTATACATTTTCCATAATGAGCAAATACAATTCTTATTGCTGTTAATACTTATGCAATTGAATAACAGCATCTTTGTTATATTTTTCTAATATTATATATAATATCAGTAATGTCAATTTAAAATATCTTTTCTAACCAAAACATATCTCAATTGTATTTTCACTTAATATCCATTTGTTCAATTAATATCCTGTTTTTCCCACGTTTTTTTTAAAATTGATTTCCCATCAGTGTTCAAAGAGTCTCTATCACTTATAATTTTCTCATAATAAATTATATTTGGGCAACCAAAGGCTTCCCTTGTTCAAACCCTCTTAGCATTTTTATATTTTCCATATTTTACCAAAATGTAAAATTCTAGTTATAAATCCTATCTTTGTAGTTCTAATAACACTTCTATTTCTAACAATTATCTATTTTCTTAGCCATATTCAAACATCTCTTTAATACTATAATATCCCATCTAATGGATCAGGACTTCTATTTTCTGCAGTCTTACTCTAGCTTTCTTCCTTTGTCAACTAACTTTTCAAGTCAATGCCTTTGAATCATCAAGTAGTTCTTCCTCTATTTTTTTGTATATTATGGCTATAATAAGTAAGACAATTTGGTTAAGGTATTTTTGGAAGAACGCTCAGCCCATGGATATTCATTAAACAGCCTCCCTCCTTCTCCAATTTCCCATAATTCTCCTAACAGCTTTCTCTTCCAGAGACTGGCTCTTCTTCTTTATACTCAAGAGTGTTCTGAGATCTTGACAGGTAAGATGTCTTTTTGGTTTCTGGTATTATTGTACATCTTCTAATTCTTGGTTTGTCTGAGTCTGTTTGTTAATTCCTTCCTTTAGGTCCTCCATCTTTGGATCCACTTTCTCTAATTTTCCTTCTATTTTCTGGTTACTAGTTTCTTCTTTATAGTCATTTTTTGAATTTGTGGATTTAGATTAGAAAATTGTTCTTTTATCTCCTTTGCGTTATTTTTAGTCTCATAATGAGATAATTCAATTGTCTCTTGTATTAATTTTAACATAGAAAGAATTTCCTTCTTTCGTCAACATTTTTTTGTTGATATGTCAAGCTGGGGACTTTAGAGATAAGTGTTAGAGATGGTTTTTTACCATTTAAAGCTGAGTATGGAAGATCCATTTTGTTTTTAAATGTAGTCTGTCTATTCCAATCTATTTAAGGATTTAAAGAGTTCCAGTCAATTGTCATTTGAGCTCCAAGTTATCCAGCCAGCCTAGCAGTCCATTCTTAAGCCTCCCCTAAGCAAATATAAGCAAAATTCAACTTTTCTGTCCAATAAGAAACATGTCCTTTCTCCCCAGAGAGAAAAAAGCAATTAAAAGTTATTCATCAGTCAAAGGTTTATAATCCAAAGTATTCCATCATCTCAATCTATAATGCATGTTTCTTCTACAGGTAAATAGCTCCATGACACAGCTCTAAAAGTCAGTTAGTATTTATATTTGTGGTCCAGGCAGGCCAGTTTCAAAATAGTTTATCATCTCTGCCACACAGATAAGCAGCCCAAGAGTTTTTTTCTCCCCTTTCCCAGCTGCAATCTAAAAAAGTGAAAATTTCCAAGGACAACAAAAGTCTTATCTGGGTCTGGGCTTCAAGCCAAGTTTTCCTTAAACATAATAAATTGTAGTCCTGTGGTTCACCACTATATGTTGTTCATGCCATTTTCCAGCTTTTTGAGTACAAACTTACATTATAAGCTTTTCAAGTCTTTTTTTTAACAAAAAAAAAATCTCAAAAGCACTTTTAGTCCCCAAATTTCAAAGCTATATATATATGTATTGATTCCAAATTAATCTCATAATTTTCTCCATTTCCCCCAAGCAATTAATTTACCACTTTTCTTTTCCTGAGGGAATGGGGCAAAATTTCCCCTTCCCTCTCTCCTCGGGGAGCATTCTTTGCTTTGGGCAGTTTTTTTCCAGGAGAAAGTCTTAAAGTCATAAAGAGAGGATAGGGTCTCACCCAGTTCCATCCATGTTGCTCGAAAGTTGCTCATTAGCACTTATTTTCTTTGATTGTCAGCAGCTTCTGACTGGCTACATGAATGTGGCCAATCTTTCCCCCACTGGTTTGTAGGGCTTCCTTCTGTGATCAACAAGGGTCCCCTCCTTCTTGGTTGCCTCTCTAGGGCAAATTTTGACCTTTTCAAGGGTCCCCAAAAGGGCAAAATCGAACATGGAAGACAGAGTCCCACTTCTTGCACCCGTTATGCTGCGATGTCAAACTGGAAGTCACTAATGAAAAATGTTATTAATTGGAGTATCTGCAAGTTCATTTGGGAAACAATTGTATTTTTTTAAAAAAATAATTTGGCACTTTTCACAATTAGCAGACTGTAAAAGAACATTTTTTTTAAAGAAATAGAGATTAGAGTGTTCTGAGGATTCATTTTCCAATGCAGTTTCAGTAATTGGACATTGTACTGTTTTTTCCACTTAGAAATTTTCAGTAGAAATAGGAAAACTACTGTTAGTTTAACTTAAGAATGGACCATCAAATGGAAACTTTTGTTCTGTAAATTTTAGTCATAATACATGATTTGCATTGCATTTTTGATGATGATTATGTGCTATCAAATTGGAGTTGAATCTTGATGATAATGATGTGCTGTCAAGTCAATATCAACTCTTCATGACCACATATATAGATTTTCTCCATGACGAAATGTCCCCTACCTAGTTTTTCAGTTCTTCCAATGCTGTACCTACTTCATTCTTAGCACCCAAATAAATAGATTTACTTACTGCATTAAGTAAGCTTAAACATCAGTTAATGTAGTGTAGCGTAGCAAAAAATCAGGAGACCATGAGTTCTGGTCTTGCCCTAGCTAAACCAGCTAGGTGACCTTAGGCCAGTCAATTGCTCTCAGCCCTAGGAAGGAAGGAAGAACCTTGCCAAGAAAACTGCAGGGAATGCTCAAGGCAGTCTCCAAGAATCATACAACAAAAAAAGTAAACTTAAATTGTGTTAATTGTATTAGTATTGTAGAATTGTATTGTATTTTTCAGAATGAATGAACAAATGAATTTGAACTAATTCAATTAATGTTTAGTTATTTCAATAAAATGCAGTAAGAAGTGAACAGGTGAATGTGTATAGGCTATTGAACCCTTCATTAGTGAAAGTAATATGTTCAAAGATGAAAGGGATAGCAGAATAGATTGGCAGTGGGCAGAATTTATAGTGAATGTATCTTTTTTTAAAAAATCGGGTTATTTATTTATTTTATTTTTATTTTTATTACATTTATATCCCGCCCTTCTCCGAAGACTCAGGGCGGCTTACAAGCTTAGCAGTAGCCTTCATTCTATGTATATGCCTGCTTGTTAGGGCTTTCACACACACCCCAAACGGCATTATTACAAAGTCAGCTTATTGCCCCCAACAATCTGGGTCCTCATTTTACCTACCTGGGAAGGATTGAAGGCTGAGTCAACCTTGAGCCTGGTGGGATGCGAACCTGCACTAATTGCAGGAGGCATCAGTCCACTGCTCCACCAAGGCTTTCAGATAAGAAACTCATAACTATCAATGGTTGTTGCTCATTTTTATTTCATTGATCTACAGTGGTGTGTTGTGTTATACGTGTGTGTGAGAGAAATCTCAAAGTAATGACAAAGTTAATAATGAAATAAAAATTATTGCTTATTAGCTTTTAATAAGCAAAATTATGAATATTTGGGTGTTTAATAAATCTCACCCAAAGAAGCATGGGTAGCCATGCCATCCATTATAAATTATTAGCTCCAAAAATTCCCAGAGCACTATGGTTTAGATAAAAGGAACATATAAGACTTTGGAGAGACACATTTGGAGAGACATAATCAAAATAACAGCAAAAGTAGACCTATAATGCTAAGTCTGGCTTACACAAGCCTGAGGGTTGGTGTATTACAAACCAAATACTGATCAACTCAAGATCAAAAGAGGATATCTAGCAGTGCTGTGACATCACCAGCATAACTTAACAGAAAAATCAATGAAGTTTTTTGATAATTGATGCAGTGGATGCTTAAAGGTGTGAATAGGAGAAGTGAAATCCAATTTTAATTCCTCAGTTTAAAAAATCCCAAACCTTGAAATCTCACGTCCATAATGTGATCATTTTCAACCCAATTTCAGCAGATAATCTGAGAATGGTGATGGTGGCATTGCCTACAAGCTGTAGTTTGCCCACTGAGCCATACGTACTATAATTTCCCTGGTTTTCCCTTAATGTGTTCTGCAAACCCATCTATGATATTTGTAAACAGGGTTTATGGAGCAGAACAGTGCTTAACTTGCATTGCTCTGGATCTGCACCAGACTTTGCCTGACAGATGGAGGTCTACACTATAAAATTGGGTAGACCAGAATGTAGCATAAGGTAGATGTTTTTTTATCTTTATTGTTTGATCATTCCAAGAATATCTTTATTGTTTATGTGACAAAGCATATCAGAGAACTGAAAGATGAATAGGAATTGAAATGATCTTTTGCTTTAACCCAAAACTGAGAATTTTAAACTATTGATTTTTTAAAATATTTTTCCATTCCTTTGATATCCAATTGATGGTAATAGACATCCTCTTTCTCTTCATGTCTCTTGGCAGCTATTTCTCCAGAACGTACATTTTATGTGACCTTCTAATAAACTTCCTGTCTTAATCCTAAGCCAAAACAGACATTTAAGAAATTAAGAATGTACATTTGCCCACACTAGTATCTTTGCTACATCAATCTGTTCTTTGATGTCTGTGCTCTCCCTATTCTCGTAATTGTGACTACAACTTTAAATTCATTCAGAGGTCATCCCACAATTTTTGCAAAACTGACTTGGGAATTATAAGACTCCATATATCCTATACCTCATTATATCATACCTGTTCTTTAAATGCTTAATAAATGGCCTAAAAAGGCAAACCTGCATCTCATCAACATATTTTCTCCTTATTTTTATTTCTTTTTAAAGTGCAAAATTTAATAAAGCTGCAGCTTGTTTTCTTCACAAGCGGAAAGTGCTATAATACTCTTTTCTCAATGTCACCCTTCCCTCTACTGATGAAAAAAGGGGCTCCAGCCTTTTAATTAGGAGGGAGAACAAGCTAGAAGAAAATGGTATGTTGGAATGGGGGGAACCAACATTTTAAGGGTGGTGGCGGGGTGTTATGGGACAAAATGAGCTTCAAGAGCGCAAGAAAAAATTTGGACTCTTCTTGTTGAGTCAAATAGGTACATATTGGTAAGGAGAAGGTTCTGGGGTGCCTTGGCTAGTTGTGTGCAACATGCTAATTGCACTTTTTGTATGCATCAATAAGATTGTTATGTAAATTGTAAACAGGAGCTAAGGAAATAAGGCTTAGCCTTTGCCCAATGTATGAATCCATTCAAATGCTAAGACAACAGCAGAAACTTAGGAGTCAGATAAAAGTAAGCATGAAGAATTTGAAACTGGACCTAAAATATAATTGTTAATGCATAGAGATTATATATATACACACACATATATGTGTACACACACACACACATTGGTATCTAAATGAAGAGGTCAATGGGAACAAGAGATGAGGCAGTTATTTTATTTATTAATTAATGTATTAAATTTGCTTGCCACTTTTGCTGCAACACAGCTTTCAATGGCTTACAGCATCAAAATACACAATGTACAGTTTGCATAGCAATGTATCAAACATTTGCAATACAAACTGTATATCGTACATATTTATTGGCAACAGTACAACATAGATAGCATAGGGCAGATACTGGGGTGTGAAAACAAAATCTAAGTTTCATTATTTGATATCATATCTAAAAATTGAGCCCAGGGTATCCAGGTGAACTCAAATATCTGCACGGCTCTTTTATATCAACATTTAAAACACCAGACTCTCTCCTTTCCTATCAGTTACTCAGCACATCTTGCCTTTTCAATTCTAAATTAAGTCTGCAAACTTTCTTTTAAGTATGTTTTGCAATTCAAGGGCAGATATGGCTGGAAGGTGGACTATATATATATATACAGTATATATTTAAAAAATAAGAAAACAGAAAGTCAATATGAAAGCATACATTAAAAGAAGAATGGAACAGTTATTGTAAACCCAAGCTTAAATATTGTTTATGAAAATATGGTAACTTTAAATAGCTCAAATCAGGCAATATATTATGAATGCATGTCTTGTGTACTTTACTATCTAATGGTTCTCTTGTGCACAGTAAATATCTCCCCCAGGGGACTGTTACCGCCATATGAGGGTAGAAGTTCAGTAGCTTCAAGGACTTTGAAAGCAACTCCAATGGAAAAATGAGGTCCTGATAAAGTCATTTTTGCCAGTAAGGTTCAAAGGTAAAATAAATCTCTTACATCATGAGGACAGATGAAGGTCTGATGCATAGGAAAAGCCAGATCATTGAAGGAAAATACTTCAAAAACAATTTACAAGAAGATAATCAGGAGCCTTTTGGTATTATTGTTAACAAAACTGCATGAATATGGCTGCAATAGTTGAATGTGTTTAGGTGCCAAATGATGAGAATGCCTGATTGGAAGGCACTTATCTAATTACTGGGGAAGAACATAAATGTTTCAGAGGTAGACTTGACTATACCAATTACAAAGAAAACTAGTCCTTGATAAAATGAGTATTAAAAAAAGAGTTCCTTATTCTTAAGTGGATTGAAATGCTGTAAATATGGTTACATTATTAGGATATGATGAAAAGGAGAAAAAGATTTGCTTACAAAAAAGCAATAATTCAGAAGAAAACTAGAACATCTTACGTATGTGTGCGCCATATAAAATTAAATCTGAAATTATTCAAGTACATGTCTGTAAAGAATAAAAAGTCATACTTACTCCCTTGTTTTCCAGTTCAAACGAACACAAAAAATAGGGTAAGAATCTCAGAGGGAAGACAGTCAAGAGAATGACAAAAGAAAGTTCAAAAAGAACAAAAAATGTCCATTGAAAACAATGGAAGCACACAGTTTTTTAAAAACCTGCTTCTACAAATAGCAGAAACATATAGTTTTAGTTTCTTTGACCCAACCCAATAACAGCAAAAAAAGATAACACTACAATACAATAAGCTTGAGACTTCACTTTTTCCTAAAAAGAGAGACAGATTTTGGCAAACTGCAAGCAAAGCTCAGCATTGATTATATGAATATGAACCTCTAGGAATCCTGTGATTTTGACAGTATCTCAATGAAATGAAATAAATTATAAATTTGATGCAGTGTTTGCAGTTTGCATCACTGCTGGATATAGTGCTATTTGCCTCGAGCAAATCAAATGGGTTTGTTCAGAGTTTGAAACAAAACTCCTGGCATATGATTTTTTCCCCCCAGAATTTGAAACACTTTTTAAAAAAAAACTTGGAAGGTTTTGCACATCCCCGTGTTATTAGATAGATGATGATGGCTAGAATAGGATGGGGAAGTGTGGAAACCTCTGGCTTGTGTCATCTTTCAAATTCCAACTCACAGAACCAACTTGAATACTTTTATGTTGCATATTTGGCTAAACAAACTTTCCATACTTTGATTAAAAAGAGACTTCTAACACTAGATTCAGGGATGGAGTGAGAAATAATTTTTACATGAATATTCATCCCTCATGATATTATAATTTTAATTCACTTCTTCATAGTTTCACTGAGTTTTTAAACAGTACAAATTGAAAACAAATGTGATATATTTTGTTTAGAAATTAAATAATTTTCAAAAAGTTAAAAATACCAAGAGAAGAGAAGCAAATAAAAATAAAAGAAAGTAAACTAAGAATAACAAAAATATACACAATAATTTTCAGTACTTTTTTACAAAATTAAACATGGCAATATCTTTATACAAATGAAAAATAATTTTTAAGCAACAGATTAAATCAGTGTCCAATCTTCCATCTCTACCAATAAGAGTTGACAAATGCATTAAAGCAAACTTTAGTACTCCCTCTTTGAGGGAGATGGGCAATTCAGAAATGTAATAAACAAACAAACAAAATACCTTACAATATTTATAATACTTTCCAAGTATATAGAATCACAACACACAGTAATCCATGAAATTCCTGATAAGTAATTTTAATGTTCCAAATTGTCATGCTTACAAATTAAAGAAATCAGTGAGAAATAAATAAATCTGCTGCTTTAAAACTTTAGCAAACAACTTTGAAGGTTGAAACTGTAATTGTAGTCCCCATTCCACAAGGGGACTGATGAATTTTTGTTGTGATGATGGCGAGAAACAACAGCAAAGCAGATTTCATCAATGTTTCTAACTTTTAACAGAATAATAGAGTTGGAATGGACCTTGGAGGTCTTCTAAGTCAACCCCTTGCTCAGGCAAGAAACGCCACACCATTTCAGACAAATAGTTGTTCAATCTCTTCTTAAAAACCTCCAGTATTGGAGCATCCACAACTTCTGGAGACAAATTGTTCCACTGATTAATTATTCTAACTGTCAGAAAATTTCTTCTTAGCTCTAGGTTGGTCCTCTCCTTGATTAGTTTCCATCCATTACTTCTTGTCCTGCCTTCAGGTGCTTTGGAGAATAAACTGACTCACTCTTCTTTGTGGCAACCCCTGAGATATTGGAACACTGCTATCATGTCAACCCTAATCCTTCTTTTCATTTTCTTCTTTTTTCCTGATATTTCCTTCCTTTGTCTTGATAGACTTTGCCAGCCAATGTTTTATTTATTTATTTTTATTTATTACTTTATTTGTCACCTATCTCACCACAAGGTTACATTGGGTGGTTTACAAAGTCCTATATGATCTATATGTAGAAGTCTACAATCCAAATCAATTGGATGGCAACAAGTTACTCTCTTTAGAATTCACTAACTATTCCAAAAACTCGCAGAAACCTCATATTTACATGTTGCCCTCTCTTTAGCATGCTGGCCTTCTTATCATAAGGGGAGTCAGGTTGGAAGGATGTATTTTTACATGTATTAAATTTAAATTTAACCTAATGTGACCAATCATATCATCAGTGAAGCATCCAGATAGGATCCATTAAAAAAAATTCTTGGAAAAAGAGGGAAATCACCATTTTAACTGGACTAACTAGTAATCACTTTGAGTTGCTTCTGCTATGGGCTGGTGAGGAGAGGAAGGCAACCTCATGATGATATGTCATTTAAAAATGGCTAGCAAGGCATGTTCATTCCACATATAGAAAGCTGTGAGGATGAAACTTTGGGAAGCAAAATGCAAACTTTTCTGATTTATCTATACTTAAAAACTCAATACTGTTGAATTATGAACAAGAAGATTGACTTTGCTGGGCACCCATCTTGTTTATGAAAGCCTTGCGTGAGCAAAATAATGTCATAGTCTGGAACACAAAATACTGAAAATGATAATTTTTAAAAAATCTATTGCATCTTAAAAAGTTATTGTTTCAAATTTGATTTTAGATCTTTGAGGTCATTATAAGGTTTTTATGCAGATTTCTCCATTCTGTACTTCAGATGTTTAACTCTTACAGGTAAACTAGAACAAACATCTACAGTTGTTTCATAACTGTAGACTTTCTTTTATTTGGGAAGTCTTAAGACAAAGCTTCATTCATAAAGACTGTACAACATTTAAAGTACTAATTACTGTGTGCCGGAATTAATTTTTCCTTGGTAATTATTCCTCAGGCAGAGTTGACAATCCCAGGCATTTATCTCATTCATTAAAATTCCATAACAATTTCTCCAATGGCTTTCACTCATAATAATAACATGCATTATTATGCAGCACTAATTTCCATGAAGAACAAGAAGGGACTATTTCTTTTGGCATCAGCAATTATCCTCTAAAGCTTTTACATTCATTTTTTCCCCTGTTGCCTGGTTTTGAGATCAAAACAACAAATGGCAATGTATTTAAAGACCACTTGAATTTATACTGAGGAACAGCACCTCCCACCATCTTCTTGCTTCTCTAAATGACTGCCCACTATCAGTTCAGTGGAAATGACATTCAATTAAAATCATGTAGGCTCTGTTTTTGAATGACTAACAGGAAATGGTTTCTGCCACAGCTTCTTTTATTTTAGAGTTAACTCTTCTTCTTCCCTGCAGCAGCATAGCACAGATAATAGGGGAATTGGTGTATCAAAGGAAAGGGTCCTTATGCTACTTCGATACTGTGAGAGTCCAACTGTGCATTAATCATTTTTAGTTGCAAAGCCTCAGATCCTTTTAACAGAAGCTGATTTCTCTTTATGGCCACTGTAAATCATGGTCTCTGTCAGAATCCTGCACTCCGCCTCACATACATTTTCAACTCTTTTCACCCAAATTAATAACAAATTATTCATTGCTGTTGTGAGAACCTTTGGAAGAACTTCATTTCCCCTAGGAATTTTTGCAATGGCAACCATATATCAAGCTGATAGAGAAGTACCGTAGTAGGGGAAGTGATAAATCTCATTTATTCTTTTCCTTCTGTGCTATTGATTTTTAGCTAAGGGGAAGGAAGGAAGGAAGGAAGGAAGGAAGGAAGGAAGGAAGGAAGGAAGGAAGGAAGGAAGGAAGGAAGGAAGGAAGGAAGGAAGGAAGGAAAAAGTCTTAACAGTATGTATAACTGAGGAGAGGGAGAACAAACTAAGCTAACACAAATGGGAGAAGGATATTTGTATTTGTTTTCTAGCTCAGATTTTAATTGCAGCTGGGAAGAGTTTTCTTACTATAAAACTCCACCTTTTCTTTGAGGCAACAATCTATATTAATTCCTAAGTTTTAGTAGAACACCAGCAGCAGTTTTAGTGGCTCATAAATTTTGGCTCTTATAATATAAATAAATGTATTTCATGGGAACTATTAAAATGTGTCCAAATCTTACCTCTTGCATTATGACTGGGTTATCATAGGAACATATATAAAAATCTAAAGGATATTGAAGTTATCTCCTGTAAATGTTATTCCAAAAATAAAAGCTATATATTTTCTGCATAGGTTTCTGTCAACTCAAGGTTCGATAAAGAAAAAAAAACCTCTTCAACTCCAAAAATGTGATTCTTTGTACTGACTCAGTTCAGCACAGAATATCACAATAACTGAGCAAGTACGTTTTAGAAGGAAGAACCTGCTAGCTGTAAATTTTCCCCAGTGTTTTTAGTGATGACATATTTGCATCCTCAATCACTGAGTTCAGTTTGGCTTTAAAGAGTGTCCCTCAACACATCCTACCTCTAAAATTATTTGAGGGACCAGTGCAAACTAGGGTAGGTACTCAGATTTCAACTTTTATAATACCCTACAAAGCTAAACAAAGTCTTTAGGTGCTTGTTGCACAGTGTATAAGCTATTGATATGATATCCTGTCCAACCATCCTGATTGGCAGCTCTTTCCTAATGATCACATTTTATGGTAACCACCGATCAACCTCTCAACTACCACCCAAAAGAAATATTAAGAATATGCATGTGCCACATATTTATACCTGGTCTTATCTGTTTTCTTGTCATCACTGAGTTCTTCCTATTATCATAATTAGGTTGCAAATTTAGGCTATCTTCAAGTCTTCAGGTTTTCAAAAAAGACATTTTCCCCACATTATCCCTCCAGCAAAGAGATCAATTCCTGCTTGCTCAACTCTTGCCCTTTTCATGATGAGCAAAAGATATGAAGGCGACCTCATCATCTTGGTAGCTATTTGAAGCTTCTTTTTAAGCTTTGTGCAGAAAGTACAAGGTAAATTGGTACTTGTCTACAAGCTTGAGATGCATGAGACATGATATTCAAAGGGGAAAAATGAAGGAAGGAGGAAAAAATAAACATTGAACTAGTTGAAACCATTCTTCCTAATAGCATTATTTTGTATACAATGTTCACCAATATAAGCATATTTGTGCAAACTTTTTTCCTAATACACTCTGTGAAATTCAGACAAACAAAAAGTTTATATGCTAAGTTTCAATTCAAGTATTAGCTTGTTGAAAGTACAAATCAGATACATACAATGTGCACCCAACAAACTTCTCTTCCTTCGCTGGCCTTGAATTTATAGCTTTTGTTCTCAATGACTCTGCAGAATACAGTTCCATCATGGGAGAAATAAAATCACTTTTTCCCAATTCTGTTATGCTGCATTAATTGCCATCTACTCTGAATTATACACAGAGGGTAGAAATCCAGGGGTGTATATATTAATGTAAAGTAAATAAATAAATAAATAATTCAGGACAGAAATATTAATCAATGAAAATGCAGAGGGAGTATTTTTTTTCTTAAATTGTAAAGTATTAAACCTCCTGAATTTCTTAAATGGACAAGAACTCTTTCTGCTACTATCTCTTTCATTGTATTTGAGTATTTAGGGAGGGAAATACAATGTTCTTTTTGAACAAAGTAGGTAAATGGTTACAGGAAGGGTTGTCCACAAGATATAGTAAAAAGAAAAATCAAGATGGCAGACATGATGGTATGAATGAAGGTCTAGTTGGAACTTTAGGAGATTGCCTTTATTAAACAGAATCTGTTTGTTTTGTTTAGTTTGTGTTTGAGTGTCCATTGTACAACAAAGTAAAGGCTCTAATTGTGCAAAAAGCAGGCATATTGAAAAAGAGACATGGCTCAAAGAAAAAATAATTGTCAGAAAAAATACCTTGAACTTACTTTTAGTACCAAAGGCAGAAGAATATATGAAATATTTATTTTATTAAATATCTAATAAATTTACATTTAATAAAATAATTATTTAATAAAATGATTAAATATTTAATAAAAGAAATTCACATATTCTTTTGTCCTTATTGTATGCAATGCAATATTTACATTTATTTGTAAAATACAGTATATACTTTTTTAAAAAAAATTGAACATCCATAAATTAACTATGTCAATGTAGAGAGAGAACAACTGCAGAAACTGTATTCAGATCTCTATAAATCACACATGCACACATGTGTTGCGTGCACACAGCACACACACACAGAGAGAGAGAGAGAGAGAGAGAGATCTTAGTTCACTTCCTGCTCTTGCTTAATATGAGAAAGATTTTGAAATTACTCCATTCTAACTTAAATAGGAAGAAATTTGTAGGAGTGTTAGAATATTACAAGATAGGAAAAAAGGACAAATTTATAGAAATTAATGTTGTAAAATTAATGGGGGCCATTACTATTACACTGCAATGTATGGCAGTGAAAGTTGGACCATAAGAAAGGCTGAGCGCCAAAGAATTGAGGCCTTTGAACTATGGTGCTGGAGAAGACTCCTGCGAGTCCCTTGGACTGCAAGGCGATCAAACCGGTCAGTCCTAGAGGAGATCAATCCTGACTGCTCTTTAGAAGGCCAGATCCTGAAGCTAAAACTCAAATACTTTGGCCACCTAATGAGAAGGAAGGACTCACTGGAGAAGAGCCTAATGCTGGGAAAGATCGAGGGCAATAGAAGAAGGGGACGACAGAGAATGAGGTGGCTGGATGGAGTCACTGAAGCAGTAGGCGTGAGCTTAAATGGACGCCAGAAGATGGTAGAGGACAGGAAGGCCTGGAGGAATGTTGTCCATAGGGTCGTGATGGGTCGGACACGACTTCGCAGCTAACAACAACAACAACAACAACTATTTTGTTTGCAACCCATTTGCTCTCAGTTAATACCCACATACAGATTAGAGCAAGCACATAAACTGCTGAATTAAGCTAGCAAAATATTGCTGGATGTTTATTTATTACACACACTGTTAATCAGCAAAACAACAAAAAGAAGGCAAAACACAGAGAGAAAGATAAAAGGATAAATAACTTATTAACAACTCTCTAGATAATGGGTGTCAAACTTGCCACGTCACGTGACGTGTCACGACGTATTGTGAATTTTTTTTTCATTGCTAGAGCTGGGGTGGGCATGGCCTCCACATCATGCAGCCAGCCCATGGGCCGGCAGTTTGACACCCCTGCTCTAGATTATTTGTACATATATAATCATAATCCTAATAGTAAAGTTGGAAGGGACCTTGGAGGTCATCTAGTCCAACCCCCTGCTCAGGCAAATGGCTGTCCAGTCTCATCTTAAAAACTTCCATTGTTGGAGCATTTACAGCTTCTGGAGACAAAGTCTTTTCAAAGAATAGTCAAGGTTGATTTTCTTCAGGATTGACTGATTTGATCTCCTTGCAGTCTAAGGGACTCTTAAGAGTCTTCTCTAACACTACAATTCAAAAGCATCTTAAGAACTACAAATGACAAATGTCACAGAGTTTGTTTCATTAATTTTCAAATTAAGGTACTTTTGTTTTCTTTCCCTTTTAAAAGAAATCCATGATGCTTTCATTCTGAGGTACAAGATACTGAAATTTTCAACAACAGTGGTCACAATAGTGAAGAATATCATTATAAAACCCAAATGAACATAGTCCTTGAGCCAATCAAATAGATGAGACTCCCACAAAAATGTCTACCATAATTCAAATATGGTCTTCAGGAAGAAAGCATACATGGGTACAACTGCCTGGTCACTCTACTTGTCTTAGATCCTGAATTACCTGGATTGTGGATGTAAAGCAACAAGCCTAAATTTCAGAATGACTGAAATAGAGCTGCTATGAAATTTAAATATCTTTAATACCAAAATGTCAACATTGCCCTTCAAAATATTGATGACCAAAAGTCCTAGTGCACCTCAATATTAGCTATACTGGTTAGACAAGCTGGCAGCTGAAGTTTAGTAAGAGCGAACTTCATTTCACAGGTAAACAGGTTGCCTATCCCGGACTAATTATTTGAATTGGATGATCTCCATTAATTGTACTCCATTCTGAGAGGATCTTAACTTTAGGATTAAAGTTAATTTACACACACACAAATTGTTCCAGCTATTTGTGATATCTTTTGAATAAGCATAATCCAAATTTTAAGTATGCTAATTATGTGCTATGAAAGCAATTTTAAAGTAAGTGACCTTTTATGAAC
The DNA here is from genome assembly GCF_947247035.1 of Vipera ursinii. Classification (NCBI taxonomy): domain Eukaryota; kingdom Metazoa; phylum Chordata; class Lepidosauria; order Squamata; family Viperidae; genus Vipera; species Vipera ursinii. The sequence goes on from NC_139515.1 coordinate 21,630,838, forward strand.
TTCATATTAGGTATCCTGCCCGTTTCACTGTCAATTGAACATGATGGTTTTATGGCCAATGTAAATGCTGCAGCAATTCTATAATATTGAGCAAATAATATTATATTCATGGAAACCTACGATAGGCACATAAACATTTACACACCATTCAAAAGAGTTAATAAAAAAAGCTGAAAGAGAAATGAAAAGGTCAGAATATCTCCTTGCCAGCAATCAACATCCAGATAAGCAGGTATTGACACTAGAAAAAAAAAAACAATCAAGCAGTAACAATACTCTAATCAAGGAACTACCAACTCAGACAAACAATCCAGCAGTAAACAAGAGCCTAATCAGAAGGAAAACACCCCTACCAAAACTGTATATAACAGAGAGCAAACCTCACTCCCTTTTACCACTGAAGATGTTATCCAATATGGTAACAAAAGGTCTGCAAGCAAACAACCAAGCTCAAAGAACACCAAGGATTCCATTATTTAATCTGTCTCCAGAATGTACATATGGCGAAATGGCTTAAAATGCAACTCGCTGTGTACAGCTTCCATTTCCATTCAAATAAGAGGCAGTATTTTTTTGAAAGATTTTTTCCAAGAAATGAAAGTGTTATTTTCAGAGTACTAATGGAACTGAATCAATTCATATAACTACTGAATCTCACAGTGGACACTCTGTTTTCATTTGAATTTCTGATAGGAGCATCCATTGAAATTCAGCATGGCTTGTACGAAAGAATGAAGCCTACTTGTTTATTGCTTAAAAATCAAGATACTGCACTGTATATTTTTAAGTCACCAAAACAGCAAAAACAGCTGGATGATACTTGCAAACTTTTTCTATTTACTTGAATACCAGATATGTTGTCCAATAATGTTCACTGAATGGATAACAATTTTTCCATTGTTTGATAATTTTTTTAACCACAGGTTTATACTTATAGAGCTAGTGTTTGGGTCATAGTGTTTTTCCCCCCAATGGGTGATTTTTGTTTCTTGACTGACAACAGTCCTTCCTTTTCTTTGCTATGCTGTAATGCAATGATGTTAAAGGAGACAACAATGAGGCTATGTCTTAGAGATGTTTGTGCAATGCTGATGATTACAAGAGAATATTGATTGGCTGGTAAAACATGGCTCTATAATTGCCTTGTGTGGCTGGCAGAGATGGTTCTTTCAATTGGCTGTGAGCCATAAAGTGATGTGGGCACTCTATTTTTATGCATTAATGTTCATGTTTTCAACAGTTACAGGAAGGAGTAATCGTTTTATCTTAAACACAAGATGGAATGCAACAGAGAATGCAAGATAAGATAATCAAACAGTAACATTTTTCCCTTCTTCATTTAAGTGTTCACCAAGTGAATATGATCTGAAAACTTCATTGTTATAATATCTTTTGTATATCTTGGAGAAGAATTCAGCCAATTCCACATATAAAAATTGTGCCAATCTGTTCAGTAATGTCTCTGTTGCCACCACTTTGTCTCCACAATGTTAGGTTTTTCTTTTCCACGTGCCTTATGTTCAGTGGTGGGATTCAGGCGGTTTGCACCACTTCGGCAGAACCGGTAGCTAATTTTTTGTTGCCCAGGCCCAGAATGGACTTCCAGAAGTGGCATCCACATAGAGAACTGGTTGTTCACATATTTGAATCCCACCACTGTTTATGGTGTATTGAAAGAATTTGAATATTCAGAATATCCAAAAACTAAACTGACAATATTGGGATAGTTAAGAAAAGCACACAGACAATCAGAATATAGTGAAAGATTTGTTCAGGTTACACATAGCAGAAGTTATTTGAATGTAAATTGCAGCTAACAATATGGCAGCAATAATTTATGATAATTATGGAAATTTCCCAGGGAGATTATCATAATTTATGAGAAATTGCAATAATTAGTCAAGGTGATTATGATAATTTGTGATAATTTATGATAGTTTGCTAGGCAGGTATACAAATTAGGAAAATTCATGATAATTACTCAAGGTAATTATCACACTTTATGATAATTTATGAAGATTATGATAACTAACCAGGGCAATTAATGTAATTTATGAAAAAAGCATGAATATTTTCCAGATCAGTTATAATTTATGAAAAATTACTATAATTATCCAAAATAAATAATGAACATTTATGAACATTTTTCAGAGTGAAATTTTACAGATTTTCTATTTTCTGAATTTCTTTGGATTAATGATATCCATCGAAATGTCTTGTGCTTTATTTGAAACAGGGAGATCCATAGGGGGTATGCAAGATAATAGAAAACCCCATCTGATTTGTAGCTGCCTTCAAGTTGCTCATCCACAGCTATGCCATGCATGGCTTCCAATTTGTATCTAAGTGATAGATGGAAGAAAATATATATCTATGTTTGTGCTTAGTTTGTAAAGGATTATAGACATCTTCTTTATTCCTAAACTATACTTTTTAGAATTCTATACTGCATTTCATGTTGTAAAAAGTGCATGTTCAATTAATAGAATTAAAAATACTTGCCCAAATTCTCCCTGGATACTTCAGATCTGTGTACTTATCTCAGTTTTCATGCGATAAGCCAGAATGTGTTAGGTTGAGGAGTGTGCATGCTAGTGAAAGAGAAAGAGAGAGAGAAAGAATGCACATGCATATTTTCCTATCTACCTGTATGACAATCCATCACTTTGATTTGAACAAACCTAGCTCCAGGTCTGGCAGCTGTTAAGTTGAACATAGCATTTTTTGAGTGATTGCCTTTCCCCATCCTTCACAAAACTGTACTTAGACCTTTGGCTTAATGACCAAGAGAGAATTTCAGTTAAAATGATGGGCAATGACTCATTTCTGACAATTCTGCATACAGGACAAGCAGAAGATAATGAACCAAATCTTTCTCTGTATGGACTCATGACAAAACCACCAATTTTTAAAAACTTTTTTCTTTATCACCATCAATGGCATTCCATGGAAATGCAGACTGGCACTATTTAAGGAATAATGTGGCAATTAATGCCATGTCTTCTCTCAGCTATACAGTCAGTTGATTAAGGATGCAGATTTGCATATACTTTGCTTTGTAGATATAAACCAGGTTTTCTAGGGAAGTGAATGTGAATTTCTCATTTTTCATTACTTCTTCTAAAGTCAGGCAAGCAACATTGTGCCAAAATAACTAGAATAAAGACAGATGTTGTATTTCTTTGGTGATGGCTGGATGATGCTATATGACACTAGAGGTGAAAATCTATAATGATCTACTTAGAGTCACTGGTTACATCTGGAAACTTTGAGTTAAATCTCACTGACTATCAAGATGATTCTGAGATAGGAACATGGCCATACACATACGCACACATATGTATGCACAGAAATGTAGCCTAGTTAACATTAGAGGTCTATAAGTATAAAATGGGAATGGGGGAATAATATTAACATAATAGCTTAAAATCCCTACTGGAATATGATAAACTAATGGTAGCAATAAGCCTTGCAAACAAAATACCCTTTTGTTAAGCTCCATAGATGCAGCAGATTTTTAGTTCAAACTATATAATAATACTGATTCATATGACACCTCAGTAATATGGTTCTCCTAAACCATATGGACACCTAGCTGTGCTTAAGCAATTTGCACTCGAGATAATACTCCAGTTCAGGGGTTCCCAACCCCTGGTCCATGGACTGGCACTGGGCCGCGGCATGCCAGAAACCGGTCCACGCAAACAAGCAAAGCCCCATCTGTGGGATGCAGGCAGTACAAGAAACCACACCCCCTCTGGTTCTGCAGAAAAACCTCTCTCCATGAACCGGTCCCTGTTGCTCAGAAGGTCAGGGACCTCTGCTTTACTTCATTCTAACATCAACAGTGGCAGATTTTATGGGTGGGGGGATGATTTCTGTCTTCCCAAACAATATATATTTATAATATTCTGTAATTTAGGATTCAGACAAATGACTTTTCTTGGATGTTGGTTAGACTTCTAAGGATTTAAATGAGATCCATTTTTATTTGAAGAGGAGGAGAAGGAGCGGGGAGGGGGAGGGGAATAGTAGTAGTAGTTCAAAATAAGGACAACCCTAACTCAAAAAGAGAAGGACTAACCAGAATTTTTTTCCCAAGGGGCTGTGGCTAAAGAAATGATGGTGTTGCCATAAGGCTTTCTTGGTCTTCTTCTCATGGTTTTGGGGAAATAAGGAATAGGAGGTCCTGAGCATGCAAAATAAGACTTATAAAGGCTTAATGTTTTATCCCTTTCCCCCCCCCCCCCAGTAACTACCTTTCTGCTGAAGTAGAAGAGGATAAGAGGAATGTGTCATGGAGAAAGTCCTAAAATACTCTTGTACCCAGATCATATGAAAATCAAGTGATCAAATGGGACTCCTTCATTGGATCTGTGAGAAACAGACCATTTGAAACATCTCATAGTTTGCCCTTTGTTGGGATAAATTGGTGCACATTATGGGACTTCAGTGAAGCAACCTGAACTGTGCAAAATGCTAGGAAGAAATATGATTTGATGAATGGAGCTGAGAGAAGAATATCTTAATTATGAGGACCTGCAGGTATGTTATCATTATTTCTTCAGATTTCAAAATAAAATCTCAATGTAGAATATCTTTATGATTTATTAACCAAACCTTTCCATGAATTTAATTTATGTGCTCATTTTTATTTGGCAGTTCTGCATCTTCAGCTGAAAATCGAAGACTTATATAGATAATTTAAAGCAATCTTTAGTTGAAGCCACAGCCTCAAGAAATTCTAAATGTTATCTTTCTTTATTGTATCTTTAAGTATGAGTTGAGGTCAGCTGTAAATCAACTCAGACATCAGTAAATACTCTATAGTAGGGGTGTCAAACTGCTGGCCCATGGGCCGGTTTCATCATCCCGAAGCTGCACCCACCCCATTGCCACTAATGAAAAAAGAGCCGTGATACGTTGTGACACATCACGTGACATGGTGAGTTTGACACCCATGCTCTATAGCAGGGGTGTCAAACTGCCAGCCCATGGGGTGGACACGTCATCCAGAAGCCACACCCACCCCATTGCCAGCAATGGCAAAACAGTCCCGATACTTTTCACGATGTCACGTGACATCGTGAGTTTGACATGTCTGCTCTATAGCATTTCTTTATAACAGCTTCTCTGAAATTTGAAGTTTTTTGTGTATAATAGAAAGTAAAATTTAGATGCAGCACCTGTTCAATTATATTGTTCACTTAGAACAATAGGAGACATCCAGGAGGTGACCAGTTAATTCTAGCTGCAAACTACTCCTAGTCGGAGGGGGGAATTAATCCATCTTTGAAGTTCTTGATGTTTTCTGAGCTAGATTGGTAACCTCAGTTTGAATGAGTGTTAGAATTTGCTGTCTGTTTATACAGTAGCTTGCCCTGCAAGTTTTGGTGGGGATGTGGTTTATTCATTGGTGATTCTTTGATTATTGTTTTCTACCTCATTATTTGTGTGGTGTTAATCACTGCTTATGTGACTTTTGGTTGCTGCAGATGATGTGTTCTACTCTTTTTGTTTCCTTCCTAGATTTTTTTAATTGTCTCTTTTATTGTCTGTTCCTTTTCTAACAATAACCAGAATAAAAGAGAGGAGAACTATGGGAAAATACAGGAGAATCACCAATGCAACTGATCACCATTTGGATCCTCTATCAAATTCCATTTGAGGCAGAACAATTGCACTTGTGAAAGCCTCATCTTGTAATATTTCTATATATAGGGATGCTAAGTTTGTAACAAATTAGATTGAAACATTTAAAAGGGCATAGATGGAAATATACAATAATCAAAATATACATAGCTTGTAGAATTGCAGATACTTCCTTTTATGCCTGTCTATACAAAGGAAAACTGGAAAATGCAGAGCAATTGAATATCAAAGAGAGATGCCACATCTACTGTATTTATACAGTTGCATATGGCCATGAACAAACAGTTTGTGCTGTTTGCTAAGCAGTTTAGTAACAATTCTGTAAATTTATAAATTTCCTGAAACAGGAAAGAAGATTTAACCAGCAAGGTATTCAAAAGACTTGACAAATACTTCACACACACACACACACACACACACACACACACACATGAAAACCCAGACTGGTTTCATTGAAATGTTATGCAAGTGGTAAACAAGCAGCTGACTGATTCATTTGGTTTCAGCTGGGGTCAATAAACAAGCAAAGACTAATCTTTTGCTCATGAAAATATTTCCTCTGAAGCACATCTATTTATTATGGCAGGCGGTATGGAAAATCCTGCAGTTTTTCACAGCTGTATTTTATAGCTGATAATATTTGAGTGAAGTCTTTGGGAGGGCTGGACACTAATACTCTCCCTAGAAGGTTTGTGTTAAATTCTGACAGTTTGAAAATCAGAGGTCCATTCTACATTGTGTAGCTTTTGCAGACAGCCAAGTAATTCTGGAAGCTGAAGTCCACACATTTTAAAGTTGCCAAGTTTGGGGGGAAAAATTGACCTAGGTATACCTGGAATCCAAGCACCAAAAGGAAAATGGAAAGAAAATGTGAAGATAGTCAATTAACAAAAGAGTAAAAAGGAGGAAAAATAAATTGAAGTAGAAAGAGGTGAGTCAAGAGTCAGAGGGGAAGCAAAAGAGAATGCTGATTTGGCCACCTCCATTTTCACTTTAGCTGTGCTTCTACCTGGGAATAAAGAAATGCAGCTTAGGTGATGAAAAGCAGTTTCTATGCCTTGTTATATCCAGCTTTGGTAATTTAACCAGAGTTTTTTTGTTAGTAATAAATGAGAAGAAAGAGGGTGAGAGGCTGAGTCTTCCTATTGGTCACACCTCTTCATCTAATTCTATGAATGCAAAGATAATACATACTATACTAGATCCTATAATGCAGGGATGTTAAACTGATGGCCAGTGGGCCAGATGTGTCACGTGCAGGCCACACCCACCCCAGCTCTGTAAAGGCAGAAAATGTCACAATATGTCACGATACGTCACATGATGAGATTGAGTTTGACACCCGTGCTATAATGTACAGATCCTATGAATACATAATACATAATCTTATTTTGCATATCTGGACTATATGATTTGGGCTACTGTGTAATGTATCATACACAACAGTGCACAGACAAACCATACAAGGTTCATATTTACATACTATCAATAAAACTTGGTTAAAATGTAGAACTTGGGGCCATATTCCCCACTTTAGATAATGCATTCTAACCAATTATAAGGAAATAATTTGTTTCTTCAAGTATTCAAAATCTAAAATGCATTTTTAGAGGGGACTTAGCACTGGTTTCTTTCCTTGGAGAGCTCTGCAGAGCACATGGGGCAACTTAATCACAGAAGTAAGCAGAAACATCCGTGAGCAGGTCAAAACAGTCAAGATGGCATCTCCCATCCCACAATCAAAGCCCCATCCCACATGTGTAAAAAGTTTGCTTCAATTGTATGGCTGCACCTTAACATTTTTTTTGGGGGGGGGGATCTCTGCTAACCCCCCTAGATGCGCTATTATGTTGCCATATTTTGCCATAGGAGGCTAAAATGCAAAAATAGGAGAAAAAAAGTCTTATTTGTATTTTTGTTTAAAAATAACATAACCATCATTTGGCTTGAGGGTAGATCAAAAATAATATCTGAAGGGTTTTTTCCCCCTCAAACAACTTATTTAGACTATCATTCCCCTTCAGGTTAAATTCTTGTTTAAACCAATGACAATTCAAGCACCGAAGTCTTAGAGCATCACATCTCTAAAGTTGCTGTGGCAATTTGTTGCCATGTCAATTGTGAAGCTATATTCTCCATGGGAAATGATCCCTCCTTAATATACTCATTCTGTTATAGTAGAGACATCATCCATTTATTTATATTTTATTTATAAGGCAGTTCCTATGATACCCAAAATAGTTTACATGGTATTTTCCCCCCTCAAATATATATCGAAAACAGTAAATCTCTGTGTTATGTTGGGCTGACTGAGAATGATTGGCCAAATGTCTCCCAATGAACTGTGTAGCAAATTAAAGCCTTAAACCTGAATCTCTGCTAGTCCAAATCGGGGATACTATTTTGCTTTCATTCAGCAGCAATGTTGCCTTGATCTAAAATCCTCTCTGGCTTATCCAGCAAATGGCCTATTTGATGTAGTGCAGTTCTCGTTCTGGAACTCAGCCCAGAGTTTCTTTGGGAGTCCAGGTTTTATCCCTTGATATGTTGCATGCCAAAAACAAAGGCTGTGTTTGCGTTGCACACTTGTTTGTGAAAACTAAATCGCAGAATACTCAGGTAACCCATTTCTCTAGGTTCAAAGAACACATTGAACTGCAAGCTAACCACACACAAGATGAGTTTCCCCTTCCATCCATTATGCAGGGGTGTCAAACTCGCAACATCCCATGATGTGTCATGATGTATTGCGACTTTTTTTGCCATTGCTGGCAATGGGGTGGGCACGTTTTTGCTATGATGCATCCAGCCTGCAGGCCGGCAGTGTGACACCCCTGTATAGAAGGAGATTGGCTGGTTCACTATGTCATATACATGTACCCAAATTTTCATCCCCTGAATCATCTATTAATTGCCCTAAGGCAATGGCCATCACAATGATGCTACCAATCCCATTAAAAGCATAACTGGTTTCTCAGGATCTAAAAAATCTTTAACATGGTATACATGACATAGAGACTAGGCACATCTAATTTGGAATCAATGGAATTACAGAAAATAAGCACTGAGGAAGAACTGAAGTTGTATTTTACACTCCTTTTGTTTTTGAGCCACACACATGCACCACCATGTAACCCATTCTGCTTTCTAGCCTATTTCCCTTCAGTTTCTGTATTATTATCAGGCTAGTATCTAAGGTCAGTATCCTTTTCCTGAATTACATTCCATACTAGGAGAGTTCAAGTTTTTCTAATAATGACTCAGGCTGCCATTACCCTGTATATGTTTGTGTGTATGAAGAAAACTTGTTGGAAAAAAACAAGGCTGATAGAGCCAGACAGATGTTTACATCTGAGTCCAACTCAGTGTGCACTGATTCTGTGTTACAAGAATTGTGATAGACATTCAGAATTAAAGTTCTGAGGCTCAGAATTCTAACGATCATCTTAAGCCACATTCTGCCTAAGTTAACAGCACTGCACAATAAAAACATAAAGGTAAATTGGCTGTTATGAGTTAATCTAGTGAACTATAATTGTGTTTCCATACTGAGCACTGATTTTACAGCCTTCTCCGTTTGATCTTTTTTAATTTTTGCATGCTGATGGGAGTCACTGCGTGTGAGTTTGGCAGCCACATAAATTTGTTAAATAAATAAATAATGCCTGCATCAATCTGAAGTGGTCAATAAGTAAGGTCATGATGCCATCTTGTTTTCTGATGTTGTCTCTGGTGTAAGAGGTGATGAGGTATAGCAATTTTTACATACTTTAAGGCTGTCCTTGGATGCTGGCAGCTTAACTTTGAAAAAGTACATTAAGGCCAATATAGCTGAGGACAACTTGTCTCAATTCTAGGCTGAGGAGGCAATAAGCAGAAAAAAAAATGATGTTACCAGGGTATGTCTGCTCCATGATGTAAATGAAATAGAGTAAATTGAAGTGATTGAGGACCATTATGTAAAATTCCAGCTAAATGTTCAGGAATAAATTAGCTGTAGGAGGAGAAAAGCATCAGAGAAAACAAAAACTGGAAATATCCAGAATCATTCAAATCTATTACTCTTTGTTCATATTGGTGCAGTTTGTTTTCTGCTTGTCTAAACAAGCAATGGAATTTACAAATTCCACTAAGAAGGCAGAAAACCTTCATAGAAAATCCTGACATTATTATTAAGCACTATTTGCAAAAAGATGCTTTACTGGAATTATATATTAAATACCTGCCACAGAATTCAATAGTTATCTGTGCTTTCCTACCCTGCCCACCTCTTTTTAATAGTACTGTCTAAATGGGATCCTGTTCAGAATTGTTGAACATCACTCTGCTTTAATGCACAGTTGGGCATATTTGGTAGTCGTAAAGTTGCCTGAGAGGAGATTGAAGGTGCTGATGGAAACTGGGTGGGGCTGTGAATGAAGCTCATAAGGTGGGATTTAGGGTACTTCATTCTGTTTATTGCATTTCTTTGGGCTTACACTGCAGTAGTGTTTCTCAACCTTGGTAACACTAAATCAGGGGTCTTCAAACTTGGCTCTTTTATGGGTTGTGGACTTCAACTCCCAGAATTCCTCAGCCAGCATGCCTGGCTGAGGAATTCTGGGAGTTGAAGTCCACAAGTCATAAAAGGGCCAGGTTTGAAGACCCCTGCTCTAAATACATGAACTACAGCTTCCAGAATTCCCAGTTAGCAATGCTGGCTGGGGAATTACGGGAGTTGAAGTCCACATACCTTAAAGTTGCAAAACTTGAGAAAGATTGCACTACAGCTTTTATGTGTTTTCTGCATGATGGGATTCTGAAAGTTAGCACAACAGTTTAGATCCTGAAGTCAACTTTTTGTCTTCATGATATAAAATTGAAGTTAAAATTTCTAATTGTAACTGGTTGTTTATACATTTCTGAAGGAAAATTAAAAAGCATCCTAACCTGTAAGGGTCAGAAAAGAGTAGCATGATAATTTCTAGGACACTGAACAAGACAGTATTTATATTGGGAACATTCAGTGACATCCATTGTCTCTGTCCCCATTCCAATAATCTCTTCTGGAAAGATTAGCTTAGCTTTTCCTTCTTCCACATAAGATACTATAATCTTATTTTCCACATAATCATAATCATAATAGTAAAGTTGGAAGGGACCTTGGAGGTCATCTAGTCCAACCCCCTACTCAGGCAGGAAACCCTATACCATTTCAGGCAAATGGCTGTCCAGTCTCATCTTAAAAACTTCCAGTGTTGGAGCATTTACAGCTTCTGGAGGCAGGTTGTTCCACTGGTAAATTGTTCTAAGTGTCAGGAAGTTTCTCCTTAGTTCTAGGTTGCTTCTGTCCTTGATTAGTTTCCATCCATTGCTTCTTGTCCTGCCTTCGGGCGCTAATATCATATCTTCCCTCATTAATTTCTAGTTCACCCTGTTTATTGCTCATACTCTGTGCATTGGTGTATAGACATTTGAGTCCTTTATGACTGACCCTGTGTTTACTTTCTACATGACCTGTGTGGTGCCTGAGTTCCCCTATTGTCTTACCACCTATTTGGTTAATGCACTTTGTGTGGCACTCGCTATTAGAAGCTTGATTTTGCTTGACAGCAAGGTTGATATTCTTGTCCACACACACATCTATGTTACATGCACTGATAGCCCTATAGCTTTTAGATTGCCAGGGACAGGGATGTTCTGTATTAATTAACTCACTGTCCCTGCTGTTTAGTTTAAATATTCCTCCAGAAAGTCTGTGAATTTATAGCCGAGTAACTCCGTCCCTTTCTTTGATAGATGCAAACCATCTCTTTTGTAAATTTTTTCATTGGACCAGCTACAGACATCGTGACTAATATATCCAAAGCCTTCCCCTTTACACCACTCTTTTAGTCACATATTGAATTGTGCTATACACTGGCCTTTTCCATTTTGCTCCTTATACACTGGTAAAACCTCTGGAAAAGTAAGCCTACAGCCTCTTCTACTAAGTTCCTGCCCCAAGCTCTGGAAATCATTCTGCACAGAGAGTACATCTTTTTGGGATAGATCGTTAGTGCCAAGATGCACAATAGCCTCCACATGACAGTCCTTGCTGGTATTCTTGATTATTTTAGAAATACACTTCTTGTCCCTACCAGCAGTACATGTCCTTCTCACTTTGATATTTTCACCTGAAATAGTGCCTGCAGTTCAAATATTATCTGTCACCCTGATTTTAAAATGAAGCTTCCAGATTGGTCTCCCTTCTAGTCTTTCTAGCATATCATGAGTATCGACCAAGTCTGATGTTTTTTGATAGCATAGGACTGGATAGCATAGAATGTAACTCAGAAAGACAAAAGTAGATTGTAAATTGGATTTACTTGTACAGACTGATATGGTGACCATTAGCCCCACACCCTCCTTGAGCTTTTAAAACTAACAATTGACCATTTTCACAAAACTCCAATTTTGTCCAATCTGGACCTCAAATTCTGCTATGAAAAATACAGATAATTATGTATTGTTGGTGCAAGCTGATAGATAATGTTAAGGTGGCAATCAGAGTTACTGGCTTTTATTATTTTCAACCCTCTTCACCCTACCCTAACTAAATATTTTCCACAGAAAAGGGTTAGTTAAATGCTAACCAAGACACTGGATCTGAACAATTCACTAAAGTGAAGTGCAGTTACCTAATTTGGACTTTGAGAGCTTTGCAAATTAAAAGTTGACCTCTGTCTTCATAGCATAAGAATGGTAGACAGTTAGGCCTTCCTTCTCTGGGACTATTTCACAAGCTACTGTTTTCTGACTCATTGACAAGCCAGGGCTATAAAACAGGAACTAACAGGGTATGATAAAACCATGATTTGTTTATTTAAACAATTTATGTGGCAGCCTATCAAATCCACCTAAGATTTCTTCCAGATTGTCCAGATAAAAGATGATAGATGTCTCTAAGCTACAAAATCTTGGCTTGCAGGTGTCGACATTGACGTAATGGTGCTCTATTACTGTGATTAAGGAATAAGTGGTATTTATTTATTTGTGTATTTATTTGACTTACATAGCTGCTCATCTTATAACAGCAACTCCAGATAGCCTACAATATTTATAACAATCAATAACATAATATGAAACAAGATGTACTTCCAGGAGATTCTTTTTGAAATAATTGATGCTTATTGCATTGGTTGTGAAGTATTATAGGTCACAGGATATGTCTTTCCATCAGGTCGTGAATAGGCAGCATCTCACCAGGCTTTAAATAAATAAATAAACATTGTAGTTAGAAAACTAATCTGCTGCAAAACACAGCCTCGGTCTCTGATGCCACATTTATTTGCAACAATGACTTTATTACCGCTGAAAGTAACTTTTAGGATTGATTTGCCTTTAGTTAAACAAGTTTTATTATGACTTGTATGTGCCCAGGGGGAGCTATTTTGTGTACAGACAATTGTGCCAATATAGCTGTTTTGTGAATCTCCCTATTATAGGCTCTAAAAATTAAAAGAAAAATGGTTATTACTCAAAAAGATTGTTTACTCAATTCAGGCCATAAACGTCTGGTAGGAAGTCCTTTAATGGACTTGTTTGAATGTATAATAATCACAGGTGTCATTTGTGAACTGCCATTTTTTGTGTACATTATTCATAAGAGCTTCATTTCCATTTTCCTTGCTCCATGAAGTTCTCATGCACAATATAATATGTCCAATGTCACACAGAACAGCAAACAATACTTGCAAGTAGATGAAGTCTTATGGCAATTCAAAAATCTGATAAACTCAACAATTTCTGAATGTATATATCAGAGTGAAAATATATACAGTAAACATATTTTATGTAGTGGCACATAGTTTTCACTCCATTCTGCATCTTTATCTTTTCCCAGACTTAAGCTTTTTAATCTTCATTTGACAGATGATGCATGGCATGTATTTCATCATATAATGAAAGCTTTTTAACTGATTGAATTTTAACTTCTTTCTAGATTCCAGAATGTTTGACCTATAGTTAGATAAGGTTCAGAAATTTGAGTTTCTAGCAAGGTTTATGTATGAGTGTGATTTCCAATGGCATTTGATTCAGGCACATTTTGTTTCACATGTATGAAATAAATCTAGGAACTGTAAAGTTCATTGTGCCTCAAGATATTTATTTATTAATTATTTGATTCTCATCTCTTTGATAGAACCTCTTAGTTATAGTTTAGAACTCACTCCTGGAGAAAGAACATTATCTCTCTCCCTAAGCAGACATTATCATTTTGTGATTAGTCAATGTAAACTGAATGATTACTTGGCAGCACATCTAGCCAAAGGCACCTGCAATCACTCTCTTTAATGTCAGGTGTTTCTGCCATGCCTTACCAGAGAGTGGAGTCACTCATCTGCGTCTTTCTCACACCCATCAGTGGATGAGACATACATCAATTTCAGACTGCTGGTGAAGTACCAGAGGTGGAGAGATGTTTGTGTGTTGGGGGAAAAGAAGGAGAAATGCATGAAATGTAGTGATAAGAAGCCATCAAATCTAAGTCAAAAGTAACTGGAAAAGTGTCATCCCAGGAGTAAAGGTCACTTAATTTTTTGCATATTTTTTTTGCAATATTAAGACTTTTGAAAGGCTGAAAAGATCAGACAACATTGGTCCTTTTTGAGTTCCAAATCTTATCGTTATATTTTTAAAAAGTGAGGTGGCCTAACATAATAAAGATCAGATGAGAGCTATGACTGTGATATAGGTAGGAGAGACAAATTTAGGCCATTAAAAATGATACATGAACAGTATATTTAATTTTGGATGTTTGCCTTTAAATAATAATAAATAATAAACCTTTATTGTCAAAGTACAACATGTGTACATTGAGATTAGCTGAGCCTCCCCCCGTGCTCTCTCCCCCCAACACACAGTGACAACAAACCCTCCATCCCACCACACTATGTGAACCAACTACACCACACACCGGCCTCCCAAGTCAATTCTGCACAAGATTATGTCCCATTTAAAAGCCTAACAGCCCACGGATAAAAGCTATTTTTCAGCCTGTTGGTACGGCTGGCTATACTCCTATATCTCCTACCCGATGGTAGGAGAGTAAAGAGATACCGTCCAGGGTGTGAGTCATCCCTGAGAATTTTCCTCACTCTTCCAAGGCAACGAGTCCTGGCGATGTCATCCAGTGGTGTCAGGGAACAGCCCACAATGTCTTGTGCTGTGCTCACTACCCTCTGTAATACTTTCCTATCCGCGGCTGTCAGACCAGCATACCAAACCACAATACCATACGAGAGGACGCTCTCTATAGTAGACCGGTAAAAGAGGGTCATTAGCTGTTGTTCTACCCTGTTCTTCCGCAAGACCCTAAGAAAGTGAAGCCTCTGTTGGGCCTTTCTAGCCACCTGAGTTGTGTTAACTTTCCAGGTCAGATCTTCACAGAGGTAGACTCCCAGAAATTTAAAGGAGGAAAGTCTCTCTACACAGTTCTCTCCGATGTGAAGTGGGGCAGGTTCCTTTTTTCTCCGGAAGTCTAACGCCATCTCTTTCGTCTTGCCAATGTTTAGGTGCAAGTTGTTGTTACTACACCATATGGATAGTTTTTGTACCTCCGCCCTGTATGCTGTCTCATCCCCACCTGTAATAAGACCCACCACAGTTGTATCATCTGCGAACTTGATTATCGCAATGGATGGGTCAGAAGATACACAATCATAAGTGTATAAAGAGTACAGGTAGGGGCTAAGCACACAGCCCTGTGGCATGCCGGTGCAAAGCTTCAGGGGGGTGGACAAAGCAGAGCCGACCCTCACTGTTTGTAACCGATCCCTAAGAAAGTCTTGAATCCAATCGCAGATGGCGGGGGAGAATTTCAAGTCAGTCAGCTTCTCGATGAGAATGCTCGGCAAAATGGTGTTGAAAGCCGAGCTGTAGTCAACAAAAAGCATCCTGACATAACTTCCAGGCTTCTTGAGATGACTTGCTACAGAGTGTAAAGCAGTAGCTATGGCATCGTCTGTCGACCTATTTCCCCTGTAGGCAAATTGATGTTTATCAAAGTCCAGTGGGAGGCATGTCCTAAGATGTTGGAGAACCAATCTTTCGAAGCATTTCATGACTACAGACGTTAATGCAATAGGTCTGTAGTCATTCAGGCACTCAACTGCAGTTTTCTTGGGGACTGGGACAATGGTAGCTGCTTTCAAGCACGATGGTACACATGCCGTTTGCAAGGAGATGTTAAAAATCCTTGTCAGGACCCCTGCTAATTGATCGGCACAATTCCTGACCACTATCCCCAGCACCCCATGTGGGCCTGCGGCTTTCCTGGGATTCACAGCCTTCAATACAGCTCTCACTTGGTGTTCACACAGGGTGAGTGGCTGAGAGTCAGAAGGCCGGCCAGCAAAGGCTACGGGGTCTGGTCTTTTAACCTCATAGCGGGCGAAGAAGATATTCAGCTCCTCAGCCAACGAGGCCTCCGTGTTTGCCATGCTCCTCGTGCTGCCCTTATAGTTCGTTAAGTGCTGCAGTCACTGCCATACTTGCCTCGGATCATTGTTCGCTAAATGGTTCTCCACCTTTTGTTTGTATTGTTGTTTTGCCATCCTAATGCCTCTTCTGAGATTTGCCCTGGCCTCTCTGTATCTATCCCTGTCCCCTGCCTTAAAGGCAGAATCCTGGGCTCTCAGGAGTGTTCGTATCTCTGCAGTCATCCAGGGTTTACAGTTCCCGTAAACTCTAATGCACTTATCCGTTGTTACACTATCAGTGCATGTTCTAATATAAGAGTGTACGGCATCTGTATATGAATTTAGATCTTGTTCTTCAAATATACTCCAGTCAGTGGTTTCAAAGCAGTCCTGCAACTGACTGAGAGCACCTTCAGTCATCATCAGTAGACACTGGCCCATCAAAAGCCTTGTGGATTAAAGTTGCTTTAAACTGTCTTTGCTGTTTTTGAAGCTGAACTCAGTCATACAAAACAATCTATTATGAACCAGGACTTCTGGAGACAGCAAAAAGCCACCTTCTCTCTCTGTCCAAATTGTAAATTTTGTTTTGCCTGGCTAGAAAGTGGGTCAGAGAGGCAAAAAGGAATGGACAAACTCATAGGAATATCTTCTAACACAGAAACTTATTTTGGGAATATTTCTAGTAACTCATTTGAGGAATTGTTTGCCTGCAGCAAATTTGAGCCAATATCTGAAGTTAACAGCCTTTTAAAAATAATAAATTCAATAATTTGGCAAATTCTTTGCCAAACTACACTCCTACAATGTGCTTTTAGACACACAGTCATTTCAGTTGTTCCTTGGATCTGTTTCATCTATGATTTTTGATAGATTTATGAATATATGATGGTCTGCAACTACCACAAACATGTTAATCAAACAATACAGGACATTTTTTTAAGTAATCATGTCATTAGTTTTGACACATTTTAATTTACCTACTAAAAGTTTCTCAGAATGACATTAGTGATTATAGAAGTTGAGATCCTGGAGGACATCAAATTTGGAAACCTGAACTAGAACTTGTTTATGGATTTGCCTTATCATGATTTGAACTGGCTTCATTTTCATTTATAACACAAGTCAGGTTTTTGACACTATAATCCTAGTGCACATTCTCTTAAATTCAGTGGGTTTTAATCTTAAGTGTGCTTAAGACTGCAATCTAAGACATAAAATGTTTGCTATTTTAGTAAATATTGGTTTTGCTAATAACTCCTGATGATAATTCAGCAAAAAGGCAGAATTATTTGCATCTCTTTGTGGGCCTCTAGTGCTCATCTAGATTTTTGTAGGCTAAATATAATATTCCTAAGAACATGACAATATTTGATTTCTGAAAGTGTGTAGTGTTTTCCAATCTAGTATGTCACTTATTTACTCCTTTCAAGGAAACATGTTTAGTTTTCCTACCACATTCTATCCCTGTTTCATAAAAAGGTTTCTGAGCATATTCATGCTAGAAACAAAGCCTTTTAATTTCTTAACCTTAATTTACTCTTGCAGGAAGTTTTTCTTCTTTGAGCCTTGGTAACTTTTTGAAAATTAATTCTTGTCCAGTGAATCTAAGTGGTTATCTTTAAAGGGGGAAAGCTTATAACTTTTTCAGAAGGCAGAAATGAAAATTCAAGTGAATAAAACAAGTTATGGAAATACAGTGGTACCTTGGTACTCAACTGCTTTGAAACTCATTAAATTTGGTACTCAATGCATTTTGACATGAGAATTTTGTCCCGGTACTCATTGTTTGTTTGATACTCAACACACAAGCTAGAACTTATTGTTGTCAGCTGCCTTGTGATTCACTATATTATTCCTTATGGGAAAATTGTTTGGTACTCATTGTTTTTGGTACTCATCACACCTCCCAGAACCAATTAGCAATAAGAACCAAAGTGCCACTATAGTGAAAGAAAGAAGTTTTCTTACTAACATACTATTCACTAATAATTAGTCAAAATAAAGGCAATATTATAAAAGGTTAATACTTTCCTTGTTTATCAATAGTCTTAAATTGGAAAATGAAGAATGTGTGGTCTCAACGCAAAATATTTGCTTAAGTAGGTGTGGAACAATTAAACAAAATAGTTTTGTTTTGCTATTCTTCCCAATCATGTTTGAATTTTTTGTATAGTTTGTGAACAAATTGCCTCTACAGACAAGACTGAAGGTCTAGAGCAGGGTTGTCAAACTGCCAGCCTGCAGCCTGATGTGTCACGAGGAAACCACACCCACCCCATTGCCAGCAATGGGGAAAAAGTTCTGATACATCACACGATGTTATGTGATGTCACAAGTTTGACATGTCTGGTCTAGAGCTAGGTTTCTCAAACTTGGCAACTTTAAGATGTGTGGACTACAATTCCCAGAATTCCCCAACCAGCCATGGAAATTAATGTCCACAGATCTTAAAGTTGCCAAATTTGAGAAAGACTGGTCTAGAGTGATGGGTGTATCATTTCTGTCCACCAACTTCATAGTGCAAACTAGAGGAGAGATTACCTGCATTATGAGGTTATTTTCTGGATTGCTTTTTAAATTGTTTAAGATTTATTTTATTTATTTATTTTAATTCCATTTATATCCCGCCCTTCTCCGAAGACTCAGGGCGGCTTACAAGCTTAGCAGTAGCAGATGAATATTTTAGTGATTGTACTTAGTGGGCATGATTTTTCCAGGAGAGTTCAGTTCCCTAGTGTTGAATCTGATAACTTTTAATTTCCTCAGCCCTTTGTTTTGGGTGCTTCTTTTTCAGGTTAGAAATTAAATTTTTGACTTCATATTCTATAAACAGATGGAGAGTTATTTTTGTTTTCTCTTCATTCTTGTACCCAGTCTGTGAACCAGCTTGGAGAACCTGAGTTTCTTTTAGTAACAGCATTGGCTTTCCAATTGTATTTGTTATCTCCTTAAATCCTGTGCTGAAACAATAGTAAGATGTTACAGAAATGGATGGCCTTCAAGAATTGAAATGGAAATGTAGCTTTAAAATAATCTATAGAACAGAATTTCCCTTCAGCAGAGGCTTATTGAACCTAGTGTACTTTGCCTTTTTTTTCTTCCAAGGAGCTTCTGGCACAGAAGATACATACTTCAAAAACAAAGATTAAAAGGATCTTCCCAGTGAACAATGCAATAGTTTTCTGCCTGCCAGACAAGAAAGTCAGTGTTGTGTAGTGAGTTCATTGCGCAGGAACGGAGACAAGGCAAGTGAGTTCAGCAATGGTCATGTTTATTTGCTTGCAGGATCTGAACTGAGAACTGGGCTGCAGCCTGCAGCAATTTATAGCCTGGCCCCTAGGCGGCAGCCAATAGGTTTAAAGCAACCCATTGCCGCCTAGGGGCAGCCAATAGCAGCACTGGAGACGGGGAGTCTGAGTTGCTGGAGAGCTGTTAGCTAGCTCCAGCTTACCACATGGTGTTACAATTGAGCCCAGTAGGTAACAGTCAGTGGAATTTTTTTACCATTTTCTTTGCAGCTGCTGTGCAGAGGTTGCCTTCCTGCCGTCATCTTTCTTATTTTTCAAAGACAGTCCCATTTCTGAATATTTAAAAGGAAATTTTGAATAAATGGGTTAAGGAAAAAAATTCAAGGGTGAGTTTTTTTTCCTTCAAAGTCAAAACCCCTGAATTAAATTCTTAAAAAGTATAAATTAAAAAATAGACCTCTGGTCCCAGTAGTCCATGAGTTTAGGTTAAATGTTAAGAAGTAAATGCCATAGAAAAGTAAACTACAGATAACCCTTAAGTTATGACAGTAATGGAGACTTCTGATTACTATCGAAAATCAGGATGAACATTAAATGAATCGCCTCATTAACAGCCCTGCTCTCCCCAACACATTTGTTAAAGAAACACAGGGTTTATTAAAAGGAACATGTGATGTGTCAGGGTGGGGTGGGGGCTAGTACAGGCACAAGACCACCTTTCTTGGGCCTCACAAGGCCTTCCACACCCTTTCACCCTTCCATTCTATCTAATCTGAGTCCCAGACAGTGTCTGGGCAGGTTTTCTTGGCAAAGTTTTTCAGAAATTGTCTCCTTCGTAGGACTGAGAGAAAGTGACTGTCCCAAGGTCATCCAGATGTCTTTGTGCCTAAGATAGGACTAGAACTCACAATCTCCTGGTTTCTAGCCTGATGCCTTGACTACACCAAACTAGCTCTTACATTGTAAATTAGTAGTTACTAAATGCATTAGTAACTACATAAGCAATAGATTACTATCACTACTTTTGTTCTGAGCTTTCATTGATTCACAGTTCCATAGATGAAACTTAATTATCTTAATGATACCTTAATAATTTATAAATAATTTCCATTCACATCATCAGTATCTGAAGTTTGTATGTATGATACTGTAGCTTCCATAGCCTCTGACAGTCTCTGTATGATATACTGGTAGAAGCTTAGGTGTTGGACAAGAAATGGAGAGTCCCAGGTTCTAATCCATCTGCAGGCATGGTGCCTTTGGGATATGATTCCCTCTCAACTAAATCTACCTCATAAGGTTGTTGCAAGAACAATAGAAGGCTGCTTTCAGTTCCTGTATAGGAAGTAGTATTTGAATCCAATAAAGAAATAAATCTATACTGTCTGAAGATGCATGCATTATTATCTATTCTTAACAAATCATCGATGGGAAGCAACTAACGAGCAGTGTTCTGTGTTATAAAATAGAAGCATATGTCTTGAAGCAAAGCCAATATTCTTTAAGAAAGTGACTCCAATAGGAAATAATCCCAATGTTTCATGACCACCTACATGACCTTATAACAATGATCTAAAGTAGGCCACAAATGTTGTATCCACTCAAAGATAGAAAGCTGTGCTTGATAAGCCATAATGAGCTGACACAGCTGTATGTGATGGAGGCATTTCGCAAAGAGATGAAAAATCAAGATGAAGTGCTTTCCCTTTTTTGATGTATATTTACTGTGTGGATGCCTAAGGCACTCTTACCTTGTAACAACTTTATTAATTAGGTTTGTAGCTATAGCAACTACTGCAAAATGAAAAGCTTACTCACGGCTTAGTAAGAGGCAACTAATGCAACTAATGCAATTTATTATGAAGAATATATGGATTTATTATAAAATGTGTCTGGCGTTCAGTTGAGCAGTTCATGACCACTGGCACCACATATCACCCCTAATTATTAGTGGAGAAATCTTACAAGCTAGGTTGGTTTATTTAGTTTCCATAACTGTTAATATGTTATTTGTTTTATTTTCTTAAACCATTTTTGTCAATATTTTTGCAAAGCTTCTCCAGCTCATTATTCATGGACTAGTATCTTCAATATTATGCAGTGGCGTAGCGTGGGTTGTCAGCACCCGGGGCAAGGCAACCGGAAGTGGAAATAGAGGGGCGGGCGGGCGGTGACGTCACGGCACTGCTGAAAAGACGCGCCCCGCAGCGGCGTAGACTTTCCAAGAAGAGTCGCGCGCATGCGGGATGCTTCCGGGTCCCTCTCGAGGGCGGCTGGGCGGGGCTCCGACCTGCAAGAGCCGCTGCATTCAAGCTCGCATGTGAGCCCCGCTAAATAAAGCCACGCATGTGCACGAAGCTAGGCCGGCCGGCCAGCGGGTCCGTCTTCGCTCGGCCAAACCTGCCAGGGCGCCTGCGGGGCGCTTGCCGTTGGCCTGAGCCTGGGCGGAGAGTTGGCCGCTTCTATTTATTTTATTCAGTTTATGTGGCCGCCCATCTCACCTGCCGGACTCATTTCGCTTTGCAAGAAAGAGCAGCTCGAGAGCGGAGCCAAGCCAACTCTGTGCAGCCCTTGGGGCTCCCTGAGCAGCTCAGTGCGAGCGCGCCCCCCCAGATGTTGCACCCGGTGCGGCTGGCCCCCCCTGCACCCCCACGCTACGCCACTGATATTATGCAAAGCTTTTTCAATAACAAAGCAGAAACTTACATCAAATCAAGGCCTCGGGGGTCTCTTGGAGTCTCCCTCCCAAAAGAAGGTCAAGCAAGGACACAAACTAGATGGCAACTCAGTCCAGAATTTCTCTTGCAATGAATCTAATTGCTTTTCTCCTCTTACCTGGCCATATATCTAAACAAAGGACAGAGCAAGTTTAGGATCTTTCCTAACTGTGGTACAAACAGCCAAACACTTTTTTTCCTGATAGGTTCCTATGACTTTATTTTCATTTCATCGTCACTTTTTGTGAGACAGTCATCTTTGGCAAGACTGGTGCTAATGTAATATTTTCCTTCACAATCTCTCCAATGCCAAGTGCAAACTGTGTAAAATCTGTATCTTCTTGCCATGCAATACTGAATCAAAGAGGCTGAACCAGACATATATTTATTGACTGTTACAGATTGATTGGGCCTTCCATCTTTTCATTTGACTTCCATTGACACCCTTTGATACCTTTCTGCTATGGTGAACATAAACACCAGGACGTTTAAAATGGAGAACCAATAAAGGAGACTATTTTTGCTCAGGGTTGAAATGAGGGGTCCTTGGTGCTCTCTGAGCTTGGTTGTTTTCTTGCAGATGTTTCATTACCCAAACTAGGTAACATCATGAATGCTAGAACTGATGATGTTGCCTAGTTTGGGTAATGAAACCAAGCTCAGAGTGCACCAAGGAACCTTCAAAATGGAGAACCTGTGTAGTCAGCAAAAGTTAAAGCAAGGCTGATATCAGATATTAAAACTCTGTCCATTTGAGAAAGGTTACACAAGGGATGTCTGGCCAAGATATTAATTACATGATGAGTCTAGTTGCAAGGACCTTTTGTACCAAATGCAAGAAGAGAGGTTGTGTCTGGGCCATGAGGATTGGGGTAGAGTTTGCTGTTAAATAGCTATTGATATATTGAGTATCCTAGTATAAAGACTATTCATTCTGCTATAAATAAATATATAAATAAGTATTAATTTGAAAAGTGAGGCAGCAAATAATTTTAATAAAGTGTTTACAGTCCATTTAAACAAGCTTTCTAGAAAAGATAATCTTTAGAATTTGTGTGTATGTTTTCTCTGTAATATAAGACTTGAAGAATAATGTATTTTTTAAAAACAATGTAATACATTGAATCTATTTAATTGCTATGTCAAAAAAGAAAAAAAAATGATGGTTTTAGAATGAGTAATAAGCAGTTTGCCTCAGACTGACCATGAATTACGGGTATTAACCTCCAAGACATCTAGACTAGGCTAACTTCATTGAATCATTTTTTAAAATTCCATTCAATCATGTCCAATTCTTGGAGACTGCCTACAACTCCTTACGTTTTCTTGGCAAGGTTTTTCAGAAATGGTTTTCCATTGCCTCTTTCCATGAGTTGAAATAAAGTAATCCAGGTCACCCAGCTAGCTGTGTGATTAACAGTGGCGTAGCGTGGGGGGTGCAGGGGGGGCCGGCCGCACCGGGCGCAACATCTGGGGGGGCGCGCTTGACGGCGCTGTGATCCGGCAGGGCGGAGGCACCGGAGCTCCAGCTGGGAAGGGCCTGACGCCCCCCAGCGCGCCACACACACACACACACACAAACACACAACCACACTGCGTGACTCCTCCTTCGGGCCGCTCCGCCTTCGCTCCGGCGCTGGACGGAAGCCTTCTCTCCCTTCTCCCCCCCCCGCAAAGGAGAAGGCGGCTCCTGAGTGTGCACAGAGCGCGGCCCTCCTGCAAGCCCAGGGCTCCGCTGCGGAGGCTCTCCCAAGGCGCTCCCGGGGTTGCCAAAGGCGGGGGGGCGCGGCGGGGCTTGAAAGAGGGTGGATTTCCCGTGGGGGGAGGATCGCTGCAGCGTCTCTCCGGGGGTCCCTGCTCTGGAACGAAAGCTGCATCGGCAGGTTGCCGATCCAACCGTGCATGCAGACTTTGGGGGCGAGAGGACGTGGTCGGGTGCGTGTGTGTGTGTGTGTGTTTGTGGGCGCGCCTGTGCTGTCTCTGTTCTGCAAAAGGCGCTTTTTTAAAAAAAATAAATAAAAATAAAAATAAATCCTGTCCTGCTGGAATGCAGAAAAGCAGCCCTCACGCCCCCCCCATTAAAAGCTTGAACTCTTCTTCTGCCTTCAATCTCAGTTTCTAGAGCGCGAACCGGATTAAAAGACCAGGATGCGTTCGATTGGCTCAAGAGTGTGTGAATTTGACCGGACCCGGTGCGGGGAAAACGAGCGCTCAGATGCCGCCTTCCCCAAATTGGCCATAAACTGGGATTCGTTTCATGTCATTCAACCGGGGCTTCGTGAACGTCACAGAAACACACATTAACTGTGTCAAAACATTTCTCTCTCCAAACTCCCAAGCTACAGACTTTCCCTTTTATTTAAAGGGGGTTTGTTTTTTTTTTAAAAAAAACTGTTTTATTTAATAAACAGCGGTTTATTTAAAGACCACATTCACACAGCACCCTAATGGCAAACCAAACGTATCATTGGGGTGACATGACAGCAAAGAATGGTGTGTGTGTGTGTGTGTGTGAACTTATACATCCAAAGCACCAGAAGGCAGGACAAGAAACAATAGATGGAAACTAATCAAGGAGAGAAACATCCTGGAATTAAGGAGAAACTTCCTGACAGTGAGGGCAATTAATTAACCAGTGGAACAGCTTGCCACCAGAAATCGTGGCTGCTTCATCACTGGAAGTTTTTAAGAGGAGACTACTCAAATTGTATAGGGTCTCCTGCTTGAGCAGGGGGTTGGACTAGAAGACCTCCAAGGTCCCTTCCAACTCTCTTATTGTTATGGATGTGGATAAAGGTACAAAGAGAAGGAATGATAGTACCTCACTCGGAAACTCAATTAAAGTTCCCAACTTTCTCCCTTCTGTCTGCTCCTAAGTCTTCGGCACCCAGCCTGGTCCGCTGACTTTGAATGACTGAAACTTTTGCTGGCAGGATGCTAAACCAACAGGTAAAGCTCAATTCCCTTACGTCAGACTGATTGGCAGTCAGGTAACTGCAGCCGCCGCACCTGCGGCTGCTTGCTGCTGCTGCTCCTCCTCCTCCTCCTCCTGCTGTATTGACTCTCTGCGGCCACTTGGTTCCCCCTGCAGGAGGCGATCGGGACCGCCCCCCCGACACACGTCGCCAGCAGCGAGAGTTTCCAGCCAGGCCGGCGAATCTTTGGGGTGAGGTGCCAAAGAGAAGGAGGCGGCTTGGCTTGGATAAGCAGCGTCTGGGCAGAAAATAGGTCAGGCGCCGCAGCAAGTATGAATTCCTGGGGTTCAGCCTAAGCAGGCAAAGCTGCAGGGTGGGTTGGTTGGCTTTTCCGGCTTTGGAATAACCTTGGGAAGCTGAGGCATTGTAAGTTGGAAGTCATTGTTTGTCGCCTAACATGTTGGGTCAACCCCACGCCACATGCTAAGCCATAAACCGTGGTTGGTATCCAGGGTTTAGGACAAGATGGAGAAAACTAGCCAATTGTGGGATCATAAATCTTGATGAAGCCCATCATCGCTCCATGTGATGTATGCACTCAATCTACAAACGTAGTCCAAGCCTATTCACATCTGTTGTAAGGTCATTCTCTCGTGGGGTTTATCCTGACGTCCACTAAGAGTGGAACAAACATGCCCCATTAACCATTTTCAACGCCATGTCCTCTCTTTGTCTCATCCTAAATCACAGCTGAGGCACCTTAAAGTTGCCTTGTTTCAGTTTTAAACTAGCATTTTCCCTCTTCTCCAGAGACCCTTTTTTGCCTTGAACCTAACTCAGGGGTAGGCAACCTTGGCTCTTTTATGACTCATGGACTTCAACTCCCAGAATTCCTGAGCTAGTGGAAGAGACTCGAGTGCTAAAATCCACAGGTTAGGGGGCGCAAATTACTTGCCTTGCCCCGGGTGCTGACAACCCACGCTACGCCACTGGTGATTAAAACAGGACTTGAATTCACAGTCGTCCAGTTTTTACCCTGATGCCTTAACCACCACACCAGTTGGCTCTCTAATAGATGCTATAGGATTAGCTATTAAAGGTCTGGCTAATTCACTGAAAATTCTGTTTTATTCTCTTCATTAGTGCAATATATTTTTAAATCTTTATAAAAATTTGCATATAGCTAAAATTTTAACATTTTAAAAATATTTGGTCGATACATATTATATATTGTCAAATGCATTTTGGTATATTTTAAACTAAGAAACACATCCTAACATTCAACATTAAAGTGTAATAGGTAACAGATCCCTAATCTTCAGTTTTCTCAGAAAATGTCAGATCAGTTTATAGTAATGTGTATTAAAAATAAAGTTATTTAATCATCTGAAAATTATTAAGATTATAGAATTACTGAGGATTAAAGTAGCATCAGTTCAATTTATTGGATTTGACTGAACTGAGGAAAAACTACAGGAAGAAATATTAATTGTGGGAATGGGGGACATTGTAGAACAATAGAAATTGCAAGTTACTGAACAGAATGGAATAACACAGTAACAGAGTTGGAAGGGACCCTAGAGGTCTTTTAGTCTAATCCCCTACTCAAGCCAGTAATGGTACACCATTTCAGACAAATCATTGTCCAGTCTCTTCTTAAACCTTCCAGTGTTGGAGCATTCACAACTTCTGGAGGAAAATTGTTCCACTGATTAATTGTTCTAACTATCAGGCAATTTCTTCTTAGTTCTAGGTTGGAATGGAGGGTAGAATAATCAAGTTTGGGAAATATAGAAATTGAAAACTCTAATATATATACTTGTTTCCTTTCTCATAGAATTCAATCAGGGCTAGAAAGTCTGCAAACATATTCTGAGAGGTATATCTAGTCTAATTCGGTATGTCTAATCTAATGGAAAGAAGGACTAGGGGAGACATGATAGCACTGTTCCAATATTTGAGGGACTCCTACAAAGATGAGGGGGTCAAATTATTTTCCAAAGCACCAAAAGGTAAGACGAGAAACAATGGATGGAAATCTAACCAAGGAGATAACCAACCTAGAACTAAGGAGAAATTTCTTAATTGTGAGAGCAATCAACCAATGGAACAGCTTGCCTTCAGAAGTTGTTGGTGCTCCATCGATAAAGCTTTCAAGAAGACACTGATAACCATTGACTTGAAATAGTATAGGGTCTCCTGCTCGATCAGGGGGTTGGACTAGAAGATGTCCAAAGTCCCTTCCAACTCTATTATTCTATGTTCTGTGACATTACGATAACAATTAACTTTGATCGTTTGCCTTGGGAGGTTGAGTCTGCTGGGAACCAAGTCAAAATACATTTAATCAGTCACAATATCCATAAGGCTGGCTCAACAACCTCAGATTAGTAGTCTTTTAATTCAAAAAATGAAGGCATTCAACATTTAATTCAACACTCAGTGTCATATTTTTAAGGTAGGCCAGATCAAGAAATAGGCAAAGATTTCAAAAATTTTGTATAATATAATATAATATAATATAATATAATATAATATAATATAATATAATATAATATAATAATATAATATAATATAATATAATATAATATAATATAATATAATATAATATAATATAATATAATATAATATAATATAATATAATATAATATAATATAATATAATATAATATAATATAATATAATATAATATAATATAATATAATATAATATAATATAATATAATATAATATAATATAATATAATATAATATAATATAATATAATAATATAATCTGAAGTCTGTCAGAGTATCCTCCAGTTTATTTAAACGGAATCATGAATGTCTTTCTCATTCCATCTCCATTCCTAGAACTGAGTTTTTTCTTTTCTCTTAATGGTTCCGGCACTCTTTCATTGAAGTTATTTCCATACTCCTATATAGTCTGTTGCACTACACTTGCTCATATCTCAGACTTTGATTAAAGCTTAGAAAATCACACTTAGTGGAATGTTTGAGATAAGATTTAGTATGGGGGAATTGTAATTTGTCAGTCTCACCTGCTGCAAATGATTTTATTCAGCTTCAGGAGCATAAAAACAAAACTAGAATGTGATTTTGGAATCAAAGCAGTTTTATTTCTAAAGTTCTAAAATAGCATGTTAAACACAAAAGTTGTGCCAGCCACACCAAAAGAAAACTCATGCTGGTCAGATTAATATTTCTTAGCAGCCAAAGATTCAATTTTTACATTGGTTCTAATGTTTTCAGCATGGCCTGACAATAAGAAACATCTGTTCCTTTGTTACTTTTTAAAAGGAGCTGTTGTGTAGCAGGTTCTTTGGCGCAAGAATGAAGATGAGATAAATGAGTACAGGAAAACTCATGGTTTATTTCGTGCAGAGTCAGAACTGGGGAAATGGCTGCAACTAGCCACAATATATAGTCTAGCCCCTAGGCGGCAGCCAATAGGTTTGAAGCAACCATTGCCGCCTAGGGATAGCCAATAACAGCACTGGAGACTTGTAGTCTGGGTTGCTGGAGAGCCGTTAGCTGCTCCAGCAACCCACATGGTATTACTAATGAGCCCAGTACATAACAGGAGCATTCAAAGAAGATTATTAATAACTAATTCTAAAATCAAATCAAATCTTTATTACAGTGATAGACCAGTGTAAGGAGTTTGGGGTGCAGGCAAATAAAAAAAAACAGTTTGAAAAATATTATGAAAAGCTACAGGATATATGTATGAAAACAGAAAGTATAAGTAGTCCTAAACTTATGATTTCTTGTTTAATGATGGTTCAAAGTTACGACAGCCTCAGAAAAAGTGATTTATGACCTTTCTTTGCACTGATTTATTCATTATATTCATATGCCACCCCTCTTACCAATAAGGCAACTTTGTCAGTTTAAAAAGATATAGAAATGAATACAATTACAGTGCTATATGAAACCTAGAACCAAGGAGATGGATGGCATGGGGATAAGATCTTCTTACCTGTCAATCATTTCCAGTGCTGAGCACTCCCAAAACCAATTGACAAAAAACACGGCTTTATAGCCTTACAGAATCCTGGAAGGCAGTGGGGCTAGGGACATACGGACAGGGCCACAGTGGAAAAGGTGCTTTTCCTTGACCCCACCAGCTAGAATTCCTTAGCTGATGGAGTCTTCTAGTGGAAGAAATGGGGTGGGCTAATCCCATTGGGAAATATGATCATGCTATATACGGCTTTAAAGGTAATAACCAACCCTTTAAATTGGACCCAGAAGCAAACTGGCAACCAATGTAAATCATGCAAGCAGTGTTACAGGTGCCACTCTAAGGGCCCCCAGAACTGTGTACGCTGCTGCATTATATACCAACTATAGCTTCTAAATACTCTTCAAGGGTAGCCCCATGTAGACAATGTTGCAGCAAGCCAGCTGACAGATAACCAGGGCATGAATAACTGTGTGCAGGGCCTCACGATCCAGATAAGGGCAAATCCAGACTTAGAACTGTTACACCATCCTTGCAGTCATGTAATTGCAATTCAGGTGCTTGCATTTATAACTGGTTGCAGTGTGCTGTGGTCACATGATTGCAAATTGCCACCTTACCAGCTAGTTTCCAACAAGCAACATCAATTGGGGAATATGAATTATGCTTACCAATCACAGAAGTCACTTAACTACCTCAGTGATTCATTTAACAGACACACTAAGAATGATCATAAAATTGGATCCTGTTGCATGATGACTTGCTTAACAACCACATTGCTTAGCAACCAAAATTCCAATCCCAATTGTTGCAGATCAAAGGCTACCTGTATAGAAATAAGAGTATAAAAGAATCTAAAAGAAGGGATAGGAACATTAGATGGTTATAGGGAGGTATAAGGGTGAGTATGTGGAAAATACTATCTATCAAATTATAGTATATTATAATGTATAGTATAGAGTACAATAGAGTATAGTGAACAAGATGCTAATTTAATTTAGTTCATGGCACAGGTCATCATTTAATGAATTTTAAGCCCTCCTGTACAGAACCTGGCAACATTTTATGTTGTAGCAGAGTGGTATGTAAAAGTAACAGGGGATGCAGAATTGTCCTGTGCGCCCTGGGTATTTATGAAGTAATGTTGAGATAGGACTAGTATGAATGTCTCTCTAGTATAGGCACATGGAGAAGCACATGTTTCATTGTCTCTGGGTGTTCAGAGTCACAGGGACATCCTCTCTTTGGGTAGGAATCTTTGAAATCTTTAAATCTTTATTGTCTTTCAAAGACAGCTAAGAAAATAGATAACCAATCCTAAGCGCTGCAGTGTATCAATAAGCAGTCAAATAAGTGAGTTTGGCTTAGGCGAGAGATTGTTAGGAGGCAGGGAAAGGAATGGTTGAGAACAGATATGTAATCAACTAAGACTTATCAGCAGCCAGTTATTTGACATTTTATATCTTAAAAGGCAGTTTGGGTGTGCAGTCATCTAGGAAAAAATGCCACAGAGATTCAAAAAACCCCCCCACCCACCTTAATAACTCAAAACAACTGAGAATTCCTCTTACAGTTGTCAAGATTCTGATTTACCACAGACAGCAATAAAGATGTCTGCTAAAATCTGTTCAGTTTTTATTTCATTTTACCTATCTGTAGGGTGATTGACAGATGGGTTTTGATTTTTACTTTCAGTTACGTCAGCAAAGTATAACCATATACTGTAATGTAGAGGTTAAATAGGGTGGTGGATTAGGATTTGAGAGACCCAAGGTCAAATCCTTACTTCAATATGGAACCTTGCTGGTTGTCTTTGGGCCAGTCTCTTTTTATTTATTTATTTATTTATTTATTTTAATCCCATTTATATCCCGCCCTTCTCTGAAGACTCAGGGCGGCTTACAATCTAAGCACAAATCAATGTGCTTAGCAATAGCCTTCATTCTAGGTATATGCCTGCTTATTAGGGCTTTCGCCCCCCCCCCAAGCGGCATTTTTACAAAGTCAGCTTATTGCCCCCAACAATCTGGGTCCTCATTTTACCTACCTCGGAAGGATGGAAGGCTGAGTCAACCTTGAGCCTGGTGGGACGCGAACCTGCACTAATTGCAGGCAGCTGGTGTTACTTAAGGAGGCATTAGCCCACTGCTCCACCAAGGCTCTTGGTTGAACCTGCTTTCAGATGTGGGATAAAATTAGAAGAGGAAGTCCTATAGAACAACATAACAACAAACCCAATTGCTGGAAAAGAAGCAAACTTAGGTAAGCCCTTTCCTATTCCACCAACTGCCTTCTCCTATGTCTGTTAAGAACTGTAATGTAAGGGTGTTCTAATAATGGAACTGGCTCATATAATTCATTTTTCAGTAGTCTATCTTTCTACTTTGAGAAGAAAATTCAGTAGTCAGTAGGAATTAAAAACGCTTTCAGAGTTGCTATAAGAGTTGTGTGCTTCTTTAATATCATAGTTAAAAGGTTTCAGAAATGGAATTTCCTATATAGGGAACCATGCTTGGATAAGCCTGCAGACTGCAGTTGGTTTAGTTTGGATTCCTCAGCCAATTTATTTCCTTATGAATGATGTTCTGCTCCCATCCCTGGATGGTACAGCAAGCAGATAATTGTTGCACTGGGACCTGCATTGCTTTTGCAAATGACTTTCTATCATGGTGACATAACTGCTTAAAATAAACATAGCAGGAGAGATAGTTTCTAAATAGTAAGTGATCCGTGTTTCTTCCAGATGAGCATTCCTTGATATGAATATGTATCAAACTGATTTATGTGCTTTATAGTCTTGGTTCCTTGCATATTGTAAACCATCACTCTCAGCAGCATCAGCCAATGTGGTTAATGGTAGGGGCTGCTAGAAATAATTGTTCAGCAGTATTCAGATAGCAAGTTTTATACTGTTTCAAAAATGAATTGTGCTTTACTGTGACTGGGTACAGTTCTCTAAAGTTTTAGGCAATAGCTAAGGAGGTGGGTGGAAATAAATTAGGCATGCATTTCGATGAGAACATGTCAAAATGTATTGATGAAAACTAATCAAGAGAGAACCTGCCTAGAACTAAGGATAAATTTCCTGACAGCTAGAACAATCAGTGGAACATCTTGCCTCCAAGTTGTGAATGCGCCAACACTGGAGGTTTTTTAAAAGAGATTGGACAACCATTTGTCTGAAATGGTATAGAGTTTCCTGCATGAGTAGGGGGTTGGACTAGAAGATCTCCAAGGTCTGTTCCAATTCCGTTATTCTGTTATTCTGTATGTATTACAAAAATGGGAAGGTATGAATCTGCTTTTAGAAGAAATGCACCTCTTTTGTGGCAAATTCTGATAATGTGGAAGTGAAACAAAGCAAAATTATCAGGACTGTAGGGAGTAACGAATTGATCTTGATAGGTTCATAATCCCCAGCACAACAACCGCTTTAAATAGGCCTGTGTGGAAAAACACCTGGAAATTTAATCTGCAGAATGTGTTCTCTGGCCATATTTTTAAGAAATCAAGAAAAATAGCAGCAACGCTAAGTCTCTTACTATCTCATAAGCAGTAAAGTATATGGCCAAACAGACTTGCCTATGTGCTGTGGCTAAGATTACCTCAGTGTTGTGTATGTAAATAGTTAGCAATAAGCCATGAAAGATATTGCAAACACTGTGCAGCTTTGCAAGGTTTAAAGCGGGAAAATAAGGTGCAATCATTGGATGCCACAACCAAGGAGCGGGAAAACAGACTGTTTGTATTGGTTACAGTTCAAACGCTTTCTCTATAAAAGGGTTGCAACATTTGACATTTGACAGTTGACTTTGTGTATTCAATAAACTCGTTCAGTGTTAACCACTCTGAGTCCTCGTCAATTCGAACCAAACAACTGGCGACGAAGGTGGGATTGACAGAAGACCAGAGATTAGGAAGAATTGTCGCGAAGGCGGCAAAGTCAGAGCGAGTCACAGTCAACCGAGCGGCCGCGGCAGAATAGGAAAAAAAATTCTCCGAATGGCGCAAATCGGGTCACTAAAGGAATTTGACCCTAACTTCCCCGAAGATTGGGAAGAATACATTGGTCAGGTCGAAGGATTCCTGTTAGTGAACGGAATCACTGACGACCGAAAAAAAGCGGCGGCACTTTTGACAATTTGCGGCACACCGGTCTACAGAGTCGCTGTCGGGCTGTGCCAGCCACAACCAGTCTCCAGCGTGCCCTATGCCGACCTCCTTGCAAAACTAAAGGTTCACTTTACTCCCCGAAGGTCCGAACTTTTTTGGCGGCGCATCTTCGAGAAGAGAAATCAGAGACCGGGGGAGTCCATACAGAAATTCGTCGCTGCCGTCAGGGAAGCCGCAGTACGTTGCAAATACGATAATTTAGAAATTAGGATTCGGGACAGAGTCGTGCTGGGCTTACGCGATGAACAATTACAAAATAGAATAATCGCCAAACCTACCGGCGATTTACAGGAAGTGCTCGACGAACTCCTAACGTATGAGTCAACCGGGTATCGCGACCCCCCCCGCAGTAGCATGGCGACAGCACCTGAAATTAACCAAGAGGGCTATGTGGACTGCGGGGAGGTGGATCAGCAGTGGGAGGAAGAGATCGCCGAAGTCTCCAGGCGATTTGGAAAGATGGCACCCAGACAACCTAGAAGCGAGGGGCCTGAACCCGGCCGCCGGCAACAACCCGCAACACCGCAAAGACCACCGACCGGGGCACAACGACCGTGGCGGGACACCGCAACCAGACCGCGCGACAACGACACCCAGAACCGATGCGGCAGCTGTGGCGGCAACCATCCCCGCGCTTCCTGCCGATTCCGCACCGCCAAGTGCAGGGCTTGCGGCAAGACCGGCCACATCCAGGCCATCTGCAGAAACCGCGTCCGGGACTCCCGTCTGAATGAAGTCGATGTGTGGCCAGAGGGTAAGGTAACCCCCAATGCTAGTGGCAAGGAGACCCCTAGATCCCGGGCGAAATTTCCAAACCTAAGGGAGGTGGCCCGAGTCAATCGGAGACGGCAGGGAAGGGGGCACAATTTTCCGGACGGAAAATTAAAAATCACAGTCCTTCTGCAAGGGGTTCCTTGCAGAATGGAAATCGACTCTGGGGCTTCAGTGTCGATAATTTCCACTGAAACCCTTGAGAAAATTGAACAACTAAGCGGAAAAAGAATTCCACTTAGTCCCACAAATATTCAATTAATGGACTTCCAAAAAAGTCCAATAATCGTAAAAGGAAAGACCAGCCTTAGAGTAAACTTTAAGGGGTTTAAGGGGGTCTTAGATTTGGTAGTTACGGAGGGGAATAGGACTAGCTTAATAGGGCTTAATTGGTTTCCTGCCCTGGGAATTTGGATAGGGGGAATAAATTCTGTGATTAGAAATAAGACCCTCGAATCCGTCTGCAAAGAATTTGCAGACGTATTCGATGGATCTCTAGGCAAGTACAAAGGGCCCCCCATTAATTTTAACCTAGACCCCTCAGTAAATCCAATCAGGCTAAAGGCCCGGAGGGTACCTTTTGCCTTAAAAGAAAAAATCGAGGCCGAGCTCGACCGGCTTGTAGGCCTCGGAGTTTTAGAACCTGTCGAGGGCGGTTTGTGGGAGACGCCGATCGTCACACCCCTCAAACCCAATGGGGATGTGAGGATCTGCGCCGACTACAAGGCGACCCTCAACATTGGAATGAAAAAGCATGCTTACCCGGTCCCGACGGTGAAGCAGGTCCTCGCCACGATCCAGGACGCCGCCATCTTCGCCAAGCTCGACTTGGCGCATGCGTACTTACAGTTGACTGTTTCCAAAGAGGCGGCAGAGGCACAGACAATTGTTACCCACAAGGGGGCGTTCCGAGTCCACAGACTGCAATTTGGAATTGCAGCAGCTCCAGGCATCTTTCAAGAAGTGATGGAGAGGACCTTAAAGGGCATACCTGGAGTATGCCCTTACTTTGATGATGTCCTAATAGCTGGAAAAGATGAAGGAATGTTAGTAGAGCGACTGGAACAGGTACTGGGTAGATTTAGAAAGGCTGGATTAAAATTAAAAAAGGAAAAATGTAGCATAGGGGTTAAATCCACTGATTTTTTGGGGTTCAGGATTGACAAAAGCGGAGTCCACCCTACCCCTGAAAAAATTAAAGCAATAAAAGGGGCGCCTGAACCAAGGAACAAGGCTGAGCTACAGGACTTCCTAGGCTTGGTAAATTTTTATCACACTTTTGTGCCACATAAGGCTGCCATTGCAGAACCACTGCACAGGCTTTTAGATAAGAAGACCCCTTGGCATTGGCAAGACAAGCACAAAGCGAGTTTCCAGACCTTAAAAGATATCCTTTCCAGTAGCTCAACTGTAACCCACTTTATAGAAAACAGACCAATCTACCTGGCGTGCGATGCTTCGCCTTATGGCGTTGGGGCAGTAATCAGCCATTTAGACACCCAGGGAATGCAAAGACCCATTGCTTACTACTCCCGCACACTAACCAAGGCAGAGCGGAACTATGCTCAAATTGACCGGGAAGCTTTAGCCATAGTGGCAGGAGTTAAAAAGTTCCACGACTACCTGTATGGCAGGAACTTTACAATACTGACAGACCACAAACCCCTGCTGGGACTGTTTACCACAGATAAACAGACTCCCCAAATTATGTCTCCCAGGATGCTGAGATGGTCCATTTTCCTCTCAGCATATTCATTTTCCCTCCAATACCGACCAGGTAAGGACATGGGTCATGCAGACGCTCTTAGCAGATTGCCCCTTAGCACAACAGAGGAGGACCCTGCCCCAGTGGGACAAGTAATGTCCCTACAAGATATTCCTGATCTGCCCCTAACTGCTAAAGACATAGCTGAGGCAACCAATAAGGACCTCATCTTAAGGAGAGTAATGGCCTGGGTCATGAGCGGTTGGCCCAACGCCAACCCGGACGTAAAATACAGTCCATTTTTCAGAAGGAAAGATGAACTATCAGTTCATATGGGTTGCTTACTTTGGGGAACTCGTGTAGTAATTCCAGAAATCCACAAAGCAGCTATTCTATTTGAATTGCATGAGGGACACCCCGGAATAGTAAGGATGAAGGCCCTGGCTAGGAGTCACTTGTGGTGGCCAGGATTGGACCAAGACATTGAGGAATGCGTTGCCAATTGCCATCTGTGCCAACGTTCCAGGCCTGAACAACAACACATCCGCACACATAAATGGGAGCTAGCTAGGAATCCTTGGTCCAGGATTCATATTGACTTCGCTGGACCTTTCCAGGGGTTAACGTTCCTTGTAGTGGTCGACAGCTACTCTAGATGGCTAGAAGTAGTACCGGTCAGTTCAGTAACGGCAGGCAGAACAATACAGGCATTAAGGGGCCTCTTTGCCACTCATGGGTTGCCGGATTTAATAGTGTCTGATAACGGGCCACAATTCACATCTATTGAATTTCAGGATTTCCTCAAGGCCAACTCGATTAAGCATAAGACTTCTGCACCCTTCCACCCCTCCACCAACGGATTGGCTGAAAGGAACGTGAGGACCACGAAGGACGCGCTTAAAAGAATCATTCAAGGTGACTGGCATCAGAGACTAGCTGAGTTCTTGTTGGCTCAACACACAACCCCTTGTTCGGCTACAGGGAAAAGTCCAGCTGAAATGAGGTGGGGAAGAAAAATCTTGACCAAGTTGGACAGACTACACCCTGACCGACTCCAACCAAACATTGAATTAGACATTCCTAACAGAACATTTGAAGTGGGGGACTTGATTTGGGCCAGGAACTACGCCCAAGGGGATAAATGGATTCCTGGGGTGGTAACTGAAATCTTAGGTCCCCTATCATACATCATTGAGGGGGAAGGGAATAGGGTCTGTAAAAGACACATAGACCAGCTGAGGAAAAGATCTAGTGGGTGTGTGCCAGCTGAGGGGGACCAAAGCTCAGTTAGGGCAAACGGTACAGATAACATTAGGCCAGAAAGTGGTGTAGTGGTTGGGCAAGATGACATATTTCCTGATGCCCATCAACAACAATTCAGTCCAATTGATTGGGAAATACCCCTGCGAAGTAGGCCAGTGACAACTGAATCCCAAACACAACCTAATACACAAGGCAGTACATCTGAAGCCAGTAACCCTGAGCCCAGGTCTAGTAGTAACCAGCATAGTAACCAGCAGCCAAGCAGTCAACCAGGAAGAAGGGTCCCTAGCAGCCAAAGTAACAGATACCCTTCTAGAATACATAGGCCACCAAAATACCTAATGGATTTTGTAAAGAAATGACACCAACTGGGGGGTAAGGGGTGTTGTGTATGTAAATAGTTAGCAATAAGCCATGAAAGATATTGCAAACACTGTGCAGCTTTGCAAGGTTTAAAGCGGGAAAATAAGGTGCAATCATTGGATGCCACAACCAAGGAGCGGGAAAACAGACTGTTTGTATTGGTTACAGTTCAAACGCTTTCTCTATAAAAGGGTTGCAACATTTGACATTTGACAGTTGACTTTGTGTATTCAATAAACTCGTTCAGTGTTAACCACTCTGAGTCCTCGTCAATTCGAACCAAACACTCAGGTTGAGCTAATGTTGTAATTCAAACAAATTTCCATTTCCTTCTGCTTGAAGAAAGAAATAGGATTGAGAGAGAGTTCAGTCAGTTGAATCTCTAAATACAGATACAAACCAACATCCTGCCTCCAAATGAGGGATGGCTAATCTTCCCAACAGTTCTGGCAAAACAGCATTGTTGTTGTTGTTTTAATTTCAACATCAATCGCACCAAATACAAAATCAGCCCCTTCTGTCCCATTTCTGCTTAGCATTTAGATACCATGGAATAGGCAATAACCCCAATCTTGCCAATTATATATCCATAATTCCTGTATCAAATGTGGATTCTTCTTGGCATAACATGAAATAAGACATGTTTTCATTAAAGGAAAAAGCATGTTATTTTTGGTGTCAAGATGACTTCCAATTTATCAGCACAGCCTTGTCAAAAAAGTATAAGAGGTCAGCTATGCTTGCTGGAATGCAGATTAAGCTGTATGGAAAGCTTATCAACTCTGTGTGGAGAGAATGGCACACCTTCTGAAAGCCTGTCTCTTCTTATTAGATAAGGTTGATCACATTTCCATAAAGGATATTGGAAATGGGACATGGATACACAAGAGAGCGCCAGCTGCTTTGGCATGGCTGGAGCTAAGCTGATTTCCATAAAGCTGGCAAGACATTCTGAGGACACAGAAAGACCATTTTGAAGACAAAATTAACTACAAGCACATTTTCTCCAAGGGATGGATTAGATTGTCTTAGGTAAAGATAAAGGTTCCCCTGCACATACGTGCTAGTTGTTTCCAACTCTAGGGGCCGGTGCTCACCTCCATTTCAAAGCCGAAGAGCCAGCGCTTATCCAAGGACGTCTCTGTGGTCATGTGGCCGGCATGACTAGACACCAAAGGCGCATGGAATGCTGTTACCTTCCCGCTGTAGTGGTCCCTATTTTTCTACTTGCATTTTTACGTGCTTTTGAACTGCTAGGTTGCCAGAAGCTGGGACGAGTAACAGGTGCTCACTCTGCTACGCGGTACTCGGGATTCGACCCGCCAAACTGCTGACCTTCTGATCGACAAGCTCAGCGTCCTAACCCACTGAGCCACCGCGTCCCTTTTTAGATTGTCTTAGACTAGTATATTTATTTATTTATTTAGTGGGTTTATATCAGGGGTGTCAAACTGCCGGCCCACGGGCCGGATGCATCATCTGGAAACCTCACCCACCCCATTGCCAGCAATGGCAAAATAGTCCCGATACGTCTCACAATGTTACAAGTTTGACATGTCTGGTTTATATGAATAGATTTATCAGTAGTAGAGTAAAAAGTATATAAACCCACGATTACATGATAGGGATATCTATAATTACTCTACTATGGAGAAGCCTGTATAAAAATGCCCTTTTATTAAAAATAGTGCAACTTGGAGGACAGTATCAGTAACTTCAAAATATTTTTCTTTCTTTCCCATTTTCTGTTTTTCTCAAAATCAAACCTGATGAATAGCTTTGGAAAATCTGAAATTTTGAATTGCAATTTAATTGGCCTTAATTATCTACAATGTGGATTTTCCACCTGGATCAACATGAGTATGATTGCTTTTTTAATATTGTTGTTAGATATAGGATAACTGTTTGGAGGTATTCATTTGTGCTGATCAGAATACCTCATTCCTTGTTAAATACAGTGTATCGCCTATAGCAGGAGGAGAAAAACATAATGGATCTTTAGATCTTTAGATATTGATTCATTGCATTTGGTTCCTTTTGCACAAGGTATTAATCTTGATGCTTTTGTGATATAAATGGATATGGATTTGTTCTAGTTTTGGTCCTACCTTGAGGGAAAAAAAATCCCGCTTCTGTTTCATGTTCTGCTGCAGTTCTGTGATGCTGAATGCACTAAGGAAATCTACAGAAGCTCAGATCAAATCTGGAATAATGTATGAATTTCTACTTCTTAAATTTTGATAAATTAATGCATTCCTCTTACCTCAGACATTTAGTAATTTGCTAGCCCTTCAATAAATTGCAATCTTAACTGTTTTCTTTAATCTCTGTGAAATATATTTTTATTTTTATATTTAAATGTATTAACAATTAACATTTAATGCAAAAAGAATCAGAAGTCTGGTACCTCCTTTTCTAACTAGGAAATTTTATAAAAAGGCATGGACTTTTGTGAGCTGCACACCTCACAAAAGAACTGTGTAGAGAAAAAATAAAGGGGAAGACAGGCTGAACATGAAGATATAGGTTACGTGAGATAAAACACAAATAGGTAAAGGTAAAGGTTCCCCCGCACATGCGTGCTTTATCAATTAGAAAACTGATTCTCCATGTTCAGGTATTTTAAGGTGGAAAACAGGAATGGCCAACAAAAGTTGACAAATGCCTTTATTGCATCTAATTATAATATTAATAATTACATATCTTGGTTATTAGCCAGATAAATTGCATTTTTAATGTATTGGATGTGCCATTAATAAATCCTGCTTGGTCTTCATGGACATATTTGGGATGAAAATGAGGCATTCTACTAGCTAATAAAGGTAATCCTCAAGTTACAATTGAGCCCAACATTTCTGTAGCTAAGCGAGACATTGGTTAAGTCAGTTAGCCCCATTTTATGACATTTCTTGCCAAACAAACTGTTGTAAGTTGAGGACTACCTGTATATATTTATATTTAAATACTCTCTGCACTGAAATATATTTTTAAAGTATCTGAATCTGAAGATTAAAGTGACACAGAAATATGCAAACTAGGGATTAACATTTAAAATCTTCCATTTACGAGCTGTCTGATGAATTTCAAAAGTTTGCAATATTTGTTTTAGCTCTAATAATGGTGGGTCTATGAGGGCCTTTCATTAATGTAATGAATGTTGACTCATGGAACATTTGACCTAATAGTACCCAAAGCACAATATATAATTTCACTGTTCACAGGAAAAAGTATATTTATGTTGTAATTGTCTCTAATAACAATTAATTAAATGATTAAATAAGTAATTAAAACATTACAAGAACTGTCCAAATTTTTGACAGATAAAACATTAGAAAGGAATTCAAATATAGTTACATTAATGAAAAGAGACTCTCAAAACTGACATGAAATTTATTGCATCTGGAAAATTCCAGTTATCACTGCAATATTAGAGGCATTATACTTTTTTGCAATAAATTAGCTAAGTGATTTATTCCCAACGATTAACTTTAGCCCTGAGGACATGGGACATGTATAGAAAGTACTATAATCACCTGGGTAATTTTTTAAAAAAACCTGAGATTATTATTAATGTTTCTTAGTACCATGTTAAAAATCTAGCTATATAAAAGGCTAGAATACTATAATGGAAAATATAGTAAAGTAGAGATCAAGTCCAAAGGTATATCAGCTGAATTTCTTCAGGAAAAAATGTCAATTTAAAACCTTGTCTCAAAAGGTCTGGGAGAATTTATTGGCTGACATACCTTTTCAGATTAGTATTCAGTCCACATGGGAAGAAAAAATAATCTATATATCCACATTGAAAGGGAAGCCACAAATATATAATGACCTGAAGAATCATGAAGTAGAACATAGCAAGTCCTACACACAGCTGTACTATTTAAAAACAAGGAGAAGGAAGGGGAAGATCTACAAAATTTCAAGAGTAGAAGTAGTAAATAAATCCAGCTAAGAGAAATAAAACCTTAAGAAAAATATTATTGAAGTAGGATAACATATATAGATGTGATTATAAGTTGAGTACTACCTGTAATAAACTGGCCATTGTTACATGTTTTCTATTAAATCATTTCCTCAACTCAGTGACCTTCAGATATGTTAAATAGGAATTTGGGAAGAATCCAGTTTGATGATCTAGAACAAACATAGGCAGGGCTTTTTTTCCTCATAGAACGCTCAGAATGGAGTTCTGACACCTTTTTGGGATGGAACCTTGTAGGGTAGGCAAGGCGGGTTGTATGACATGTGTGTGTTCCGGCACCTTTTTCTTTTACAAAAAAAAACACTGCGCATAGGAAATGATCTAGAACAAACATAGGAAATTGTATATATGTTGTGACTCAGGGTCAGCCTGTGGGTCCGACAGCCGGCTCCGATGTATCGGAGGACTCAGATGTGGGGGAGGAGGGAAACGAACCGGCTGATGATGATTTGGAGACTTTGCAGAGTCCTCAGCCGGGAACCTCTGCTCAGCTGTGTGAGCCCGAGAGTGCGGAGGATGATGACCCACAGCTGGCCCTGTTCAAGGACGCCCGACGCAGGAGGCAGTCGAGCAGGGACAAACAAAGAAAGGCTATGGGACTCCTCGGGAGGAGGCACAGGGAGACCACGCCCTGAGCTCTCTATAAAAGGAGTGTTTGGGGAGGGGCTGGTTGCTGAAAGCAACTCTTTTGCTTGAGAAGATAAGCTCTTGTGTGTTTACTATTAAATCTTGGCAGAAGCCTTTTAGCCTTGGACGCTTTCC
The DNA here is from genome assembly GCF_947247035.1 of Vipera ursinii. Taxonomy (NCBI): domain Eukaryota; kingdom Metazoa; phylum Chordata; class Lepidosauria; order Squamata; family Viperidae; genus Vipera; species Vipera ursinii. Next base: position 21,672,800 of record NC_139515.1, read on the forward strand.
AGTCTCTTCTTTTGAAATAGGGGTTGAGAGAAGAGGGCTGGTTCAGAACAGTTTGCTTTCAGCCACCCACCCCTTATTACTACGATGGAGCAGCTTCTTGCCGAAAATGTCCAGCTCAACCAGCAACTCACCTTGCTGGCCACTCAGGTGGCACAACTGCAGGCTCAGGTACATGCTGCCCCCCCACCCAGGAGGAAATGTCAGATAGCTATGCTGGATAAATTTGCTGGTAATCCAGAACTGTTTCCTGCCTTCCTGGGACAATGCCAGCTTTATATCAGCGTGAGAGCAGCTGATTTCCCCACTGACCGAGATAAGGTGGGATTTGTGTTGAGCCTTCTGTCGGGAGATGCAGCTCGTTGGGGCACGCCTCTGTTGGCACAGCCTAGCCCTTTGTTGGATAACTTTGGGGGGTTTTGTGACCATATGCGCCTCATGTACGAGGACCCGATTAAGGCGCAGACTGCCACCCGACGCCTGAAAGCTTTGAGGCAGGGTCAGCGCCCTCTACAGGCCTATATCAGCGATTTCCGGCTGCTTAGCCAGGATTCCGCCTGGAATGAGGCTGCGCTCGTGGATGCCTTTCAGGATGGCTTGTCAGAGGAGATGTTGGATGAGCTGGCCCGCGTGGACATTCCCTCAGACCTGAATGGGCTGATCCATCTTTGTCTGCGGATCGATGCCCGGCTGCAGCAGCGTAAGAGTCGCCGTGCCACCCCACAGACCCCTGCCGCCCCTGTTGTGCGTGAGCCCCCAGTCCAGAGGGAGGAGCCAATGGAGCTGGGTGCCGCCAGGTCCCGTCTATCGGTGACGGAAATGGACAGACGACGATCGGAGGGGTTGTGTTTTTACTGTGGGGACCCTGGACATTTGGCTGCTTCTTGCCCGAAGAAGCGTCAGCGGGCGTCAGTGACCAAGCCTGCCCCGAGAAAGTCCCCCACTTTGCTATCGGGAAATGGCCCGAGCCCGATCTAGACGGTGTGAAAGATCGGGCGACCCACAACAACCACACCGAGCGACGCCGTTCCGATGGTGCCTGTGAACCTCCACAGCATTTGATTTTGGAGGCACGTCTGATCCTTCCTGGCAAGCCAGAGGGGATTCCAGTCCATGCCTTAATTGACTCTGGGGCTACCACTAACTTTATGGATTCGGCCTTTGTGGCCAAATGGGCTGTTCCCCAGTGTCCAGTGGATCCGCCCATGCTTGTGGAGACCATCGATGGTCGAGTGCTCCTGTCCGGGCCTATCACGGCCGCCACGCAACCCGTGTGTATGGCCATCAGTACCCATGTGGAGGCCATTCAGTTCTATGTCACTTCGGATCTGCACTTTCCCGTGGTCTTGGGACTGGCGTGGCTCCGGGCGCATGATCCACAGATCTATTGGTCTCAGAACTTGGTCACCTTCCCAAGTTTGCAGTGCGTGGACCACACCCGCCATATCTGTGCCGGCCAGGTGGAGGGTTCCCCAGGGGTTTCCTTGCCTCCCGAACTGTCCGACTTTGCTGACGTGTTCAGCGAGTCAGAGGCGGACCAATTACCCCCGCACAGGCCCTACGACTGCTCCATTGACCTAGTCCCTGATGCGCCTCTCCCAGTGGGGCGTTTGTACTCCATGTCGGAGCCCGAGTTGGCTGCATTGCGGGACTTCCTGACGAAGAACTTGGCTCATGGTTTCATCCGGCCCTCGTCCTCGCCAGTGTCTGCGCCCGTGCTCTTCGTCAAAAAGAAGTCGGGCGGGTTACGGCTTTGCTGTGACTACCGGAAACTCAACGCTATCACGGTGCGTAACCGCTACCCGCTGCCCCTCATCCCCGAGCTCTTGGACCGACTCCGGGAGGCTAAGATCTTCACGAAACTGGACCTGCGTGGAGCTTACAACCTCGTCAGGGTTCGGCCGGGTGATGAGTGGAAGACGGCGTTTGGTACTCGCTATGGACATTTCGAGTACACGGTGATGCCGTTTGGCCTGACCAACGCCCCCGCTGTGTTTCAGCATTTTATGAATGACATCTTTCGGGATCTGTTGGACCAGTTTGTTGTGATTTACCTGGACGACATCCTGATTTACTCCCCGTCGCGTGAAGCGCATCATCAGCATCTCCGTCAGGTCCTGCAGCGCCTCCGGAAACATCGGCTGTTTGCCAAGTTGGAGAAGTGCCAGTTCTACCAGGTAACCATTGATTTCTTGGGTCACCGCATTTCTCCTGAGGGCATCGCCATGGAACCGAGTAAAGTTGAGTCGTTGCAGAGTTGGCAACCCCCGCGTCGCGTGAAGGATATTCAGCGACTTCTTGGATTTGCCAACTACTATCGGACATTCATCCCTGGCTTTGCTGCCTTGACAGCCCCCCTCACCCGGCTCCTGCAGAAGAAGACTCGGTTCCAGTGGAACGCCCCCGAACAACAGGCGTTCCAAGCTTTGAAGGACGCCTTCATGAAGGAGCCCATCTTGAAGCATCCTGACCCGCAACGGCCATTTGTCGTGGAGGCGGACGCCTCCGACATTGCCATTGGGGCCGTGTTACTCCAGGCAGCGACGCCCAACGGTACCCTTTTCCCTTGCGCGTATCACTCACGGAAATTGAATCCCTCGGAGCGCAACTATACCATCTGGGAGAAGGAGCTGCTGGCCATCAAGGCGGCGTTCGAGGCTTGGAGGCATCATCTGGAGGGGGCGCGGCATCAAATCGAGGTCCGGACGGACCACAAGAATCTGGAAAGCCTGCAGACCGCGCGGAATTTGAACCAACGCCAGATCCGGTGGTCCTTCTTCTTTGCGAGGTTTGACTTCCGGGTGCGGTACATACCAAGCGGGCACAACCAGAGAGCGGATGCTCTGTCCAGGAAGCCCGAGTACACCCGAGTGGAAGACAAGCTTCCGCCCAGGACCGTGATCCCCGTCGAGTCTTTTGCTGCGGTGCGGGAGCCGGTGGATATACGGGCTCGGATCCGGGAGGCGCAGCAGCAGGAGGCGTAGGTGGCTCAGCGGAAGGAAGAGGTGGGGCCAGATTCGCCTTGGTCGGTCACGGATGGACTCCTGTATTATCGTGACCGGCTCTATGTTCCAGGAGGGCCACTCAGGGGACTCGTCCTCAGCCAATGTCATGATAACCCGGCTGCGGGGCATTTTGGCCTGTTCAAGACTCTGAACCTGGTCTCCCGTACATTCTGGTGGCCCCGAGTCCGACACGATGTCCAGTCTTATGTCACCTCCTGCGTCCCATGCAGGCAGGCCAAGTCAGCGACAGGGGCCCCGGCTGGTTTACTGCAGCCTTTGCCAACGCCCAAGAGACCCTGGGGGGCTGTGTCCATGGACTTTCTGACGGATCTACCCCCATCCTCCGGCTTCACGACAGTGTTTGTGGTGGTGGACATGTTGACCAAGATGGCGCACTTCATCCCCTGTCGCGGCTTACCGTCAGCTCGCGCCACCAGTCGCATGTTCATCCAACAGGTGTTCCGGCTGCATGGCCTTCCCGATAGAGTCGTCTCCAATAGGGGGGCCCAGTTTACAGCCCGCTTCTGGCAGGAGTTGATGCGGGCGTTGGACATTAAGGTTTGCCTCTCGTCCGCGCATCATCCTCAGACCGACGGGGGTACCGAGAAGGTCATCGGCATCTTAGAGCAGTATCTGCGCTGCTACGTTAACCTGCAGCAGGACAATTGGGTGGACTATTTGGCCATAGCCGAGTTTGCCTTTAACAACTCGCAGCACACCTCCACGCAGATGACACTGTTCTTGGCCAATGTGGGTTATCACCCCCGGTTTTTCCCCCTTTCTCCCGTGGACTCACCGGAGCCGGCAGCGAACGAATTCATGGCGGAGTTACAGGCGATCCATCGGTTGGTGCGACGGCAGCTGGAGAAGGCCAAGGCCGACTACAAGAGGTTCGCCGATCGGTCGAGAAGGGATACGCCTCCACTATCGGTGGGGGATCGGGTCTGGCTGTCCACCAGGAACCTACCATCCACTCGGCCGGCGAGGAAGCTGGACCACCGATACCTTGGACCGTTCCCCGTCGAGGCCGTCATCAATCCGGTCGCCTATCGTTTAACTCTGCCACGTTCCCTGCGCGTGCACCCCGTCTTCCATCGGTCCTTGTTGGTCCCCGAACAACCGGCTTGTCCACTTCGCCAAGCGGAACCTCCCCCATCAGGACCTCGTGATGGCGACAGCACCCCCGAGTACGAGGTCGCCAGCATCAGGGATTCCCGCTGGCTGAAAGGTCGCTTCCAGTACCTGATCGAGTGGAAAGGGTACGGGCCGGAGGACTTCACATGGGAAGACGCGACCGCCGTTCATGCCCCTGCGTTGGTGACTGTGTTTCACGAACAGTTCCCATCCCGACCGCATCCGGATCGGCAGACCCGGGGGAAGGGCCCTGCGGTGCGGGATAGTGTTGTGACTCAGGGTCAGCCTGTGGGTCCGACAGCCGGCTCCGATGTATCGGAGGACTCAGATGTGGGGGAGGAGGGAAACGAACCGGCTGATGATGATTTGGAGACTTTGCAGAGTCCTCAGCCGGGAACCTCTGCTCAGCTGTGTGAGCCCGAGAGTGCGGAGGATGATGACCCACAGCTGGCCCTGTTCAAGGACGCCCGACACAGGAGGCAGTCGAGCAGGGACAAACAAAGAAAGGCTATGGGACTCCTCGGGAGGAGGCACAGGGAGACCACGCCCTGAGCTCTCTATAAAAGGAGTGTTTGGGGAGGGGCTGGTTGCTGAAAGCAACTCTTTTGCTTGAGAAGATAAGCTCTTGTGTGTTTACTATTAAATCTTGGCAGAAGCCTTTTAGCCTTGGACGCTTTCCAGTCTCTTCTTTTGAAATAGGGGTTGAGAGAAGAGGGCTGGTTCAGAACAATATATTCATGGATCTTACATTCCAGGTTCCTATGGAGAAGAAATCTTTACAGCATCGGACTTTCCTTTCACCACCAGACACATCCACAGCTGAGCATCCTTTCAGCTTTGGCCCAGTCACTTCATTCTTTCTGGCGCTACTAGTACTAGCCCTCTGCTCTTCCCCAGTAGCATATTGAACGTCTTCCAACCTGAGGGGCTCATCTTCCAGCGTTATATCATTTTGCCTTTTGGTACTGTCCATGGGGTTTTCATGGCAAAGATACTGGAGTGGGTTGCCATTTCCTTCTCCAGTGGATCACATTTTGTCAGAACTCTCTGCTATGACCTGTCCGTCTTGGGTGGCCCTGCACAGCATAGCTCATAGCTTCATTGAATTATGCAAGCCCCTTCACCACAATAGGGCAGTAATCCATGAAGGGGTTAAATGTAGTAAATGACCCTTAATAGGGGTAACCACTGATAACCCATAATATATGTTAAATCTATTTTAAAATGATCTGTAACTGTGAGCTTTTTGAGAGATGTACTTCCTCTCATTGGTCTTAAATTCCCCACCCCATTTAATTTTAATGAATTACTCTGAGTGCCAGCATTGGAAGAGAGAAAGAAAAACATTTACCGTATATACTTGAGTATAAGCCGACTCGAGTATAAGCCGAGACCCCCAATTTCACCCCCAAAAACTGGAAAAAGTTATTGACTCGAGTATAAGTCGATCCACCGTTCTGCAAGCCTCTGCCGCCAGCAGAGGCTCGATCCGCCATTTTGCAAGCCTGAATACACAGGAATACCCTGTGTAGCCGCGGCTCGTCGGCAGGTCTCCGTTCCTCCTGCCGACCTTTGGGGAGGTTTGGGCACCTCCCCAAACCTCGGCAGGTCTCCGTTCCTCCTGCCGACCTTTGGGGAGGTTTGGGCGCCTCCCCAAACCTCCCCAAACCTCGGCAGGTCTCCGTTCCTCCGCGCAGACCTGCCGACCTTTGGGGAGGTTTGGGCGCCTCCCCAAACGTCCCCAAACCTCGGCAGGTCTCCGTTCCTGTTTGGGGAGGTTTGGGCGCCTCCCCAAACGTCCCCAAACCTCGGCAGGTCTCCGTTCCTCCGCGCAGACCTGCCGACCTTTGGGGAGGTTTGGGCGCCTCCCCAAACGTCCCCAAACCTCGGCAGGTCTCCGTTCCTGTTTGGGGAGGTTTGGGCGCCTCCCCAAACCTCCCCAAGCCTCGGCAGGTCTCCGTTCCTCCGCACAGACCTGCCGACCTTTGGGGAGGTTTGGGCGCCTCCCCAAACGTCCCCAAACCTCGGCAGGTCTCCGTTCCTGTTTGGGGAGGTTTGGGCGCCTCCCCAAACCTCCCCAAACCTCGGCAGGTCTCCGTTCCTCCGTGCAGACCTGCCGACCTTTGGGGAGGTTTGGGCGCCTCCCCAAACGTCCCCAAACCTCGGCAGGTCTCCGTTCCTGTTTGGGGAGGTTTGGGCGCCTCCCCAAAAGTCCCCAAACCTCGGCAGGTCTCCGTTCCTGTTTGGGGAGGTTTGGGCGCCTCTCCAAACCTCCCCAAACCTCGGCAGGTCTCCGTTCCTCCGCGCAGACCTGCCGACCTTTGGGGAGGTTTGGGCGCCTCCCCAAACGTCCCCAAACCTCGGCAGGTCTCCGTTCCTGTTTGGGGAGGTTTGGGCGCCTCCCCAAACATCCCCAAACCTCGGCAGGTCTCCGTTCCTCCGCGCAGACCTGCCGACCTTTGGGGAGGTTTGGGCGCCTCCCCAAACGTCCCCAAACCTCGGCAGGTCTCCGTTCCTGTTTGGGGAGGTTTGGGCGCCTCCCCAAACGTCCCCAAACCTCGGCAGGTCTCCGTTCCTGTTTGGGGAGGTTTGGGCGCCTCCCCAAACGTCCCCAAACCTCGGCAGGTCTCCGTTCCTCCGCGCAGACCTGCCGACCTTTGGGGAGGTTTGGGCGCCTCCCCAAACGTCCCCAAACCTCGGCAGGTCTCCGTTCCTCCGCGCAGACCTGCCGACCTTTGGGGAGGTTTGGGCGCCTCCCCAAACGTCCCCAAACCTCGGCAGGTCTCCGTTCCTGTTTGGGGAGGTTTGGGCGCCTCCCCAAACCTCCCCAAACCTCGGCAGGTCTCCGTTCCTGTTTGGGGAGGTTTGGGCGCCTCCCCAAACCTCCCCAAGCCTCGGCAGGTCTCCGTTCCTCCGCACAGACCTGCCGACCTTTGGGGAGGTTTGGGCGCCTCCCCAAACGTCCCCAAACCTCGGCAGGTCTCCGTTCCTGTTTGGGGAGGTTTGGGCGCCTCCCCAAACCTCCCCAAACCTCGGCAGGTCTCCGTTCCTCCGTGCAGACCTGCCGACCTTTGGGGAGGTTTGGGCGCCTCCCCAAACGTCCCCAAACCTCGGCAGGTCTCCGTTCCTTTTTGGGGAGGTTTGGGCGCCTCCCCAAACGTCCCCAAACCTCGGCAGGTCTCCGTTCCTGTTTGGGGAGGTTTGGGCGCCTCTCCAAACCTCCCCAAACCTCGGCAGGTCTCCGTTCCTCCGCGCAGACCTGCCGACCTTTGGGGAGGTTTGGGCGCCTCCCCAAACGTCCCCAAACCTCGGCAGGTCTCCGTTCCTGTTTGGGGAGGTTTGGGCGCCTCCCCAAACGTCCCCAAACCTCGGCAGGTCTCCGTTCCTCCGCGCAGACCTGCCGACCTTTGGGGAGGTTTGGGCGCCTCCCCAAACGTCCCCAAACCTCGGCAGGTCTCCGTTCCTGTTTGGGGAGGTTTGGGCGCCTCCCCAAACGTCCCCAAACCTCGGCAGGTCTCCGTTCCTGTTTGGGGAGGTTTGGGCGCCTCCCCAAACGTCCCCAAACCTCGGCAGGTCTCCGTTCCTCCGCGCAGACCTGCCGACCTTTGGGGAGGTTTGGGCGCCTCCCCAAACGTCCCCAAACCTCGGCAGGTCTCCGTTCCTGTTTGGGGAGGTTTGGGCGCCTCCCCAAACCTCCCCAAACCTCGGCAGGTCTCCGTTCCTCCGCGCAGACCTGCCGAGGTTTGGGGAGGTTTGGGGAGGCGCCCAAACCTCCCCAAAGGTCGGCAGGAAGAACGGAGACCTGCCGAGGTTTGGGGAGGTTTGGGGAGGCGCCCAAACCTCCCCAAACAGGAACGGAGACCTGCCGAGGTTTGGGGAGGTTTGGGGAGGCGCCCAAACCTCCCCAAACGTCGGCAGGTCTGCGCGGAGGAACGGAGACCTGCCGAGGTTTGGGGAGGTTTGGGGAGGCGCCCAAACCTCCCCAAACAGGAACGGAGACCTGCCGAGGTTTGGGGACGTTTGGGGAGGCGCCCAAACCTCCCCAAAGGTCGGCAGGTCTGCGCGGAGGAACGGAGACCTGCCGAGGTTTGGGGACGTTTGGGGAGGCGCCCAAACCTCCCCAAACAGGAACGGAGACCTGCCGAGGTTTGGGGACGTTTGGGGAGGCGCCCAAACCTCCCCAAAGGTCGGCAGGTCTGCGCGGAGGAACGGAGACCTGCCGAGGTTTGGGGAGGCGCCCAAACCTCCCCAAACAGGAACGGAGACCTGCCGAGGTTTGGGGACGTTTGGGGAGGCGCCCAAACCTCCCCAAACAGGAACGGAGACCTGCCGAGGTTTGGGGACGTTTGGGGAGGCGCCCAAACCTCCCCAAAGGTCGGCAGGTCTGCGCGGAAGAACGGAGACCTCCCGACGTTTGGGGACGTTTGGGGAGGCGCCCAAACCTCCCCAAACAGGAACGGAGACCTGCCGAGGTTTGGGGAGGTTTGGGGAGGCGCCCAAACCTCCCCAAAGGTCGGCAGGTCTGCACGGAGGAACGGAGACCTGCCGAGGTTTGGGGAGGTTTGGGGAGGCGCCCAAACCTCCCCAAACAGGAACGGAGACCTGCCGAGGTTTGGGGACCTTTGGGGAGGCGCCCAAACCTCCCCAAAGGTCGGCAGGTCTGCGCGGAGGAACGGAGACCTGCCGAGGTTTGGGGACGTTTGGGGAGGCGCCCAAACCTCCCCAAACAGGAACGGAGACCTGCCGAGGTTTGGGGACGTTTGGGGAGGCGCCCAAACCTCCCCAAAGGTCGGCAGGTCTGCGCGGAGGAACGGAGACCTGCCGAGGTTTGGGGAGGTTTGGGGAGGCGCCCAAACCTCCCCAAACAGGAACGGAGACCTGCCGAGGTTTGGGGACGTTTGGGGAGGCGCCCAAACCTCCCCAAAGGTCGGCAGGTCTGCGCGGAGGAACGGAGACCTGCCGAGGTTTGGGGACGTTTGGGGAGGCGCCCAAACCTCCCCAAACAGGAACGGAGACCTGCCGAGGTTTGGGGACGTTTGGGGAGGCGCCCAAACCTCCCCAAATGTCGGCAGGTCTGCGCGGAGGAACGGAGACCTGCCGAGGTTTGGGGACGTTTGGGGAGGCGCCCAAACCTCCCCAAACGTCGGCAGGTCTGCGCGGAGGAACGGAGACCTGCCGAGGTTTGGGGAGGTTTGGGGAGGCGCCCAAACCTCCCCAAACAGGAACGGAGACCTGCCGAGGTTTGGGGACGTTTGGGGAGGCGCCCAAACCTCCCCAAAGGTCGGCAGGTCTGCGCGGAGGAACGGAGACCTGCCGAGGTTTGGGGAGGTTTGGGGAGGCGCCCAAACCTCCCCAAACAGGAACGGAGACCTGCCGAGGTTTGGGGAGGTTTGGGGAGGCGCCCAAACCTCCCCAAACAGGAACGGAGACCTGGGGAGGTTTGGGGAGGCGCCCAAACTTTCCCAAACGTCGGCAGGTCTGCGCGGAGGAACGGAGACCTGCCGAGGTTTGGGGAGGCGCCCAAACCTCCCCAAAGGTCGGCAGGAGGAACGGAGACCTGCCGAGGTTTGGGGAGGTTTGGGGAGGCGCCCAAACCTCCCCAAAGGTCGGCAGGAGGAACGGAGACCTGCCGAGGTTTGGGGAGGTTTGGGGAGGCGCCCAAACCTCCCCAAAGGTCGGCAGGAGGAACGGAGACCTGCCGAGGTTTGGGGAGGTTTGGGGAGGCGCCCAAACCTCCCCAAACGTCGGCAGGTCTGCGCGGAGGAACGGAGACCTGCCGAGGTTTGGGGAGACGCCCAAACCTCCCCAACGTCGGCAAGTCTCCGTTCCTCCGCGCCCTGCCTGCCTGCTTCTTTCCGCTGCGGAAAGAAGCAGGCAGGCAAGGCGCGGAGTTTGGGGAGGTGCGCGCGCACCTCCCCAAACCTCCCCAAACTTCGGCAGGTCTCAGACGGCGGTGGCTTGGGAGAGGTGCGGGCGATCCCGGAAGCACCAAAGCCTCGGCCGCGCACAAGTCCTCGGTAAGTTTTTTTTGTTGACTGGAGTATAAGCCGAAGTGGAATTTTTCAGCCCAAAAAGTGGGCTGAAAAATTCGGCTTATACTCAAGTATATACGGTACCTTATACTGCATAAATTCCATTTTGACTAATTGTGGATACTGACAGCCAACGCATTTGAAAATAATCACATTAGTGAAAGTATAATGCTACACGCATGCATTCATACCATTCTGTAATAGCTATTGTTGATATTAAGTACTGATTGAATTCAAATTATTTTAAAGGCAAACTAGAGATCTCTGCTTATTACATAGAGGGCCAATAATCTTTCATGTAAGCTTTGAGAGTCTCTTTTCATTAATATAACTATGTCTGAATATCTGAAGCAGTGAGTCTCAATCTTGGTAGCTTGAAGATATGTGAACTTCAAATCCCAGATTCCCTAGCAAGCTTACCACACATTTTCAAGTTGCCAAGTTTGAGAACCTGATCTGGAGAGTCAATGAACTTGAACATTTTTATATTCAGGTTTTATTCATGACAGTATGTTTAAATTTTTTACCCAAATGTCAAGACAATTAAGAATTAGATTTGTGGAAATTCATTAAGTGTAATCAATAACACATTCTTAAAATAGCATACATTCTGCAGCAATTTATTCTTGGGACAAGGCATTACTAGATTCATTAGAATATAAAAAATGAGTATCAGGTTTTCAACTGAGTGAAAATTGAAGTTGTCAGGGCAGTGCCTTTGGGATCATTTATGAAGAATGAAATTATTTCACCTTTAATGACAATTATGTGCTCATTGGTATTGTTCCTGTATGGCAGAAAAATTGTCTTTAATAGATTGCTCAGCTAAGTCAATTTACATAATTCCTTCAGTTATATTAAAAATACACTGCATGTGCAATTGCACAAAACTCTGATTATGGAAGGTTGATGAGGTTTTATGAGAGCTGGAAAGACTCACAAATGTGAGAAGGATAGCTGTACAAAAGGAGGGAGGGAGGGAAGGAAGGAAGGAAGGAAGGAAGGAAGGAAGGTTGGTTCATAGACTCACACATCATCACAAATCATATTCTTTGCAGAACTGATTTCAGTAAATTCTAACACAAAACTGCATTATTATTATTATTAAATAAAAATATAAAAAGAGCCATGAGGAAAAGTGCAATAACATGATGAACATCATATTATGCATCTAATTATCATGCATCTAATAATATTATCCTAAGAAATCACAGTATTTCTCTATTAGAAATATCCACACAATATGTGACTGAATATCGATATTTAGTATGCCATGGAAACATCATGGTCTGTCTGCTTAATTTTCAAGCAATAAAAGATGTTGTGTTTATTTTAATCAGGATAATGAACAAACATATTCTCAAACTTGCAGGCAGATTAGATAACAAATAAAGGAGACTGCTATATAGAATGCTGGCCTTACATTGGATGACATGGTTTTTCTGAAATTCCTGACTTTCTTTTTTTTCCTTGATGTTGCTACATTCATTGCCCTCCTGTGTATTTATGTTGTAATTACAGAACAGGTGGGAACATTTGGTGTATAAATTTGAACTTAATCAATCTATGCATTGTAACTGATTTCCTAAGAATGTGTGTGGCTGATTTATAGTCATGCCAAACAAGGCAGAACATAGATTTGGATTGGATAGTCAAACATAATCCATTCAAATAGAGAAGTATTCTTTGTAAAGTAGAACACATGGTAACCTTATCTTCTGTGGCTGCTCATTTTGCAAAGTTCACAGTCAGGTACTATATCTCACTTTCACCTTGAGTGGTAGCTTCCTTCCAACCCTTCCCTGTATTGGTACAAAACTACCCGTCATTCCCCACATAAATGTTCCCTCAGGTTCTATGCAAACTATAAGTAACTTAAGGGAAGAGTTCTATACATGCATCTAGGGTCACCTAGGCCACCTCACCACTGGACTCTGCTTAATCTAAAGAAGAAATAGAGGAAAATCCCACTCTTGTACCATTCAGGGCTGAGTCACAACTCCACAATCGTGTGCAAGATATGCCTTTGCATTCTGCTTTGACATTTTCTTTTAATGGATTGTGATAGTTGGTTGAGGAAAAATAAAAAGGCTGAGTGAGATGAGATGAGCTGAATTCACAGAAGCTCTCAGTTCATCAGAACTGCCACTTTATTTTCAAGACACCTGCTAGCAGCTCTCTGAAGTCTTCCACCAGGGTTGCAAAATCCAAAGGAAAAGAAAACTTCTGTGAAGATACAAGCCTTCACCTTGACAGCTATCATTGTTCTCCAATTCTACAGCTACATGAAAAAAACTTTCTTTTTATTTTTTTATATGAATTACTAGAAGACACTGATTTGAAAATAATCTTTTGTTTAATATTTCTTCAAATCAGTCATTCTGAATATCCTGTCAGAATTTCCACAATGCTGAACATCCTGCCAGAACTCCCTTAATGCTGAACTTAAAAGAAACTATGGAGGAAGTTGTAAAAATAAAGTTTCAATTTGCTTTCTACAGAATTTGCAGACTTTTATAGACTTCAAACCCATCAAGAGAAACAAGAGACAAGTACTTGATGGATTAATGGCCAACCACTTGGGTGGAGAAAGCTAGAGACATCGAAATTAATGGATCATGTGTCATCAGAAGAGTTAAAATAAGAAACAAGCTGACACCCTTATATTTTCAGTCATTTACCTGTAGGAGCAGATAGCCTAGCAAAAAATGGGTAAATTCTGGAGAGAAGGTTGCGATTTTCATTCAAGTATACGTTCCTTTATCTTTATTTTGCAAACCCATTCAGGTTTTTCCTTTCAGTTTTGCTTGGTTAACCACATAGATATGCAAACAGAATCAAGACTCTGTGTGCATTTATTTCTGTTGTGTGAAGTCTCTTCTGTCTACTAAGTCTCATTCCCAAAGGGCACATTTAATCATCTGCGTGGGCAGCAGTGTAAAAACCAACCACATGGGGGACTTCTAGTATGCCAAGCCAGCCAACATGGACGTCTGGAGGAAGGCTTTCATCTTCCACGTCCAGTTTCGCATCGCTGGGGGGTCTAAAAGGGCCGAAGAGTTGCCCTGGAGGGGTGACCAGTAAGAAGGGGCTTTTGCAGAGATGTGGGGGAGCCGCAACCCCCTTGTTAGTGCCTGCATTCCCTTTGTACTGGTGGATGAAAGATGGGCCATAGTAATATGGCCAGTTACTAGGCTGCAGACAGCCAAAGACAAACTTTCCATCAGGCAACATTAAAGCAGCGTGGAAGAGACAGGGGTAAGATTTCTCTCTTATACCTTAATCTTCTTCTTTTCCCCTAAATAAGCTGCTAAGTACCTTCCCCCTGTGGAGAGGGAGTGGGGAATTCAACCCTCCCTTCAAATAAGCAGTGAGCAAGCTCAGGGGTGTTTTTTTTTAATGTTGAAAAAAGAAACGGACTAAAAGAAAAGAACTTTCAAAGCACTTGGGGGACACCCAGTGGCTAAACCTGAAATTGCAATCTGATTTTCTTTTCTTTTTTTAAATAAAACATTTATGAAAAATAAGATAAGATTAACCTTCAACACCAGATGTAAAACTCCACCATGGAAGAGTTTCAAAAACAAATCTATGCTATGTGGGAAATATCCTACCAAACTTATCAGTTCCTTTCTATAGCTGGCAATGAAATAAGAGCTTTTGGAAAAGAATTAGAAAACATCTTGAACAAACAAACTCAAATTGTGACTACAACCAATATTTTATCGGGACAGAATTTAACAGAAGAATTAAATACATTGGAAGAAGAATTAACTATTCAACAAGCACAGACTTTAGAAGACCAAAATGAGAAGGTGGAACAAAATTTATTTAGCCCAGGACAATTATATCAAGAGGTGAAAATAATGAGAAGATTTGGTGCTGTTAACAGACCCCTCAATCTGTCAAAAATGGAGACTGAAGGACTACTTCAATATGATACAACAACACAAGAATGATTTGATGACCCTGAGGCAAAAAAGCGAAAAATGACATGGCAAAGGAAGAAAGCAAGAATAAGATTGAAGAAATATGGACATACTTAAGAGGCCTGAAACAGATAATACCAAAATAGATAGGATTATGAGAGATTGTTTTGATGAGTAGATAAAAATACTGACTAATTAAAAAAAAACAAAATACAGATGTATGAATACTAACATTGAAATATTGAGCTCTTTAAATGTAATGGATTAAGATGTATATATGTTAAGAATGATACAATGTAACTAATATACTTGGATGTAGTAACATGAAAGGATGCATTAAATGTTGAAACGGGAGAAATTTTGGTTAATTTTCAATATGTGGAAACTATAAATGAGAAATAAGAATATTATATTGTCCTCCATCTTTTTCTCCTCCCTGCAATTGGTATTCTAATGACTACCATTCTTATATTGTACTACTAACTTGTTGTTATGAAAATGAGATAAATAAGAAGTGTATTTACATTACTAGGTATCAGAGAAAATTGTGTAAAGTGAGAGGAGGTTATTTAGAAATATGAAAATGAGAAACCTTAAACGTTTAATTTTAATATTAATGTAAAATTAAAGCTTGAAAAATATATAAGGTGTTTTGATGTTTTAAAGATGGAATGTTAAAATATAAAATATACTAAGGTATTGACAGATACAGTATATATATAAATATTGCCAATGTAAAATACCACTTACGACCACAACTGAGGCCAACATTTCTGTTGCTAAGCGAGACAGTTGTCAAATGAGTTTTGCCCCATTTTATGACCTTTTTTGCTGCAGTTGTTAAGTAAAACACTGCAGTTAAGTAAGTGACATGGTTGTTAAGTGAATCTGGCTTCCCCACTGACTTTGCTTGTCAGAAGGTTCCAAACGTTGATTACATGACCCACAGGATACTGCAACCATCATAATATGAGTAAGTTGCCAAGCACATGACATGATCATGCAAATGCTGCAAAGGTCATAAGTGTGAAAAACTTATGGTCATAAGTCACTTTTTTCAATGCCATTTTAAAGTTAACTGGTACAGGCAGGGCTTTTTTTCTCATAGAACGCTCAGAACGGAGTTCTGGCACCTTTTTTGGATGGAACCTTGTAGAGTAGGGCAAGGCGGGCTGTATGACATGTGTGAGTTCCGGCACCTTTTTCTTTTACAAAAAAAGCACTGGGTACAGGTATTGTTATAAATTGAGGACTACCTCTACTGTTTGTTAATCTAATTCATACATGTCAAACACAAGGCCCAGGGGCTGGATGCGGCCCGCAAAGTGGTTTCATGGGGCCCCCGAAGCCATCCTGGAAACAGTGAGGGAACGGCCCCCACTGCCTTGGCCCTGGCCCAGAGACCCTCCTTCTGCCAGAGACCCTCAGATCTGTCCCACTCCTGCCCAGGCCCCCATAGGCACCCTTGATGCGAACGATGTAGAACTGGCCACGCCCACCCAGTAGGCCATATGCACTCTAGCCATGCCCACACAGTAGGCCACGCCCACCCTGGCCATACCCACCCGGCCCCCTGAGAGCAACCGCAATGCTGATGCGGCCCTCAATGAAATTGAGTTTGACACCCCTGATCTAATTCATTTTTTTTCAGCATCACTATCCCACAATAAGAGTTAGATACAGAAAAAGGTGATAGCATTACAATAGGGGAAAAAAACATAATGTATGAGAACATAGCATAGATTTACTTCCTTATTTCTTATTTTTGTTTTAAAAAGTAATTTTAAAGTAAAAAATTAACTTAATGGAACAACTTGTCTCCCAAGATGAAGAAGTGTGAGACCACTGTCCTTGAGAAAATAATGTGTGCAAACAAAGGCTTTGTCTTATGCATCTAAATAAGCTGACCTTGGGGCTCCTTTAATCTTTCAATGAGTCAGACTGGTTATTTACATTAGCTTGATGACACACTATACAGAATGAATCCTGCATTACAAAATGGGTGACAATTCAGAAATGAATCTACCAGCTTTTGTTCTCTGCTCATCATTTTATGAGACATGAGCCTCAGTGTCTTCTTCCTTAATTTGTGTGATGTTTCATAACATGGTTTGGAATACAGTTTAGGCAAAGCCTCAAAATTTGAAACATTCATCTAACACTAAAATAAATCTTACTCTAGCATTTGTGGAACAGTGAAAAAGATACTTCTTAAAGCAGAGAAAAGGAGAAGCAACATGGTATAGTGGTTAAGGTGTATGATTAGGTCCTGAAAGACACATATCAGGTCTATGAATCTGACACAGGAAGATGATTTCATTACCATTTTTCAGCCCACACTACAGTATCTTAAAAGGTCACTGTTATGGAACTAAGTCTGAAGGGCAATCTATAATGATTTCAAGTTATTTATTTCATTTAATTTCATTACCAAAGTTGCTTCAGTTGTTCCCATAGTAATATAATAATAAACATAATTATTGCAATCATAAAAAATCAATATTCATATAAACCATCAAGTACCAGGTCCAATAACCACTATTAAGTTTAGCCCAGGAACAAGCTATCAATGCTACTTGATATAGCCTTGTTTTTACAATTTCTCCAAATATTAAAAAATGAGACCATGTACAGTATTTCAGTTCAGATGGAACGGCATTCCATAGGATGAGAGCCCCTACCCAGAACACTATTTGGAGTAGGTGGTCTCATAGATAAGCAGACTGCAAGCCCAATGGGACTTTAAATGTGATAACCAACATTTTGTATTACAGCCACATTATGTGGACACCAGATATCCATATTGCTCCAAACATAGGAAATCCATATTGTTCCAAACATATGAATTTCATGTTTTTCTGTGCAGGTTTCCTAACACTCCTAATTTATTTCCACATAGAAAGTGTTACCATGAGTTCAAAGAAATACACAGACAGATTTGTCCTTCTAATAAACAGTTGAGGAATATATTGCAAGGAACGAAAGTCTATGCATCAAACATCCAAAGGCAATCTGGATTAATACTGAATACTGTGTAATTATAGGTCTGCAAGACTACAGAGCCGAGCTGCTGTGCTTCCCCTCCCCACTCCCATAGGCCATCAACCCATAATCTCAACCCTTGACAAGGGCATAGAAGACTTGGAATATTATTACAGTAAAATGCATGTGACAAAAGATCCTGTGATCTTGTATTAACATCTGACAGAGAGAAGCTGACACTTCAGAGGTTAGTGGCCATGGCAACCAACCCCCTTATCCTTTCCCAACCATGCAAGCATCTGCCTTCAGTATGCCTGAACTGCTCTACAGTAAATTATGAGGTTTCTGGGTTATGATGTGATAGTCCTCCATTCCAGCTGTCAGCTGATCTTGTACTCAGAATCATTGCTAAAGCTGACTCATGTTCCCCCTGCATAGTCAATTCTTGATATTATTTACATCTATGGTAGCAAATCTTTCCAGGCAATGTTGGCTTTCAGCCATCTACACAGTTTTACAAAAAAAAATATTGGTGCAATTATTTCTCAATCATCTATTATTTAAATGCAAAGGAGAGAATGTGAAATCAGTTTTGTCAACAGCTTCCCTGTATCAACCATATGTTTATTTTTCTCACCTCTTTAATTTGCAAGAGAAATCATCTCCAGTCTAAAACTTTCTGTTTTTTCATATTGGTGAGGCTGAAGAATGGGGGGGGGGAGTGGGGAATGTAGGCTTCTTGCAAAATTGTACAAATAACAAGAGTGTCATAGTACAGACTAACCCGAATTTTCCAAGATGAGTTTGAATACTTATTTAAGGAAGATAAAAAGCTTGCCGCTGCTTCAAATGACAGAATTAGGGTTACTTAATACATGAAAAACATGGTTTTTTAAAAAACAAACAAACAAACTGTTAATGTATTTATATACAATTTTCTGAATGAAAAACACAGTATTACCAGTATGTTGTTAATTTTGTGTGGTGTAAGTCTAGAAGGCAATATTTCATTATATATTTTCCCTTTATCAATATTACTACCTAAGAGGGATGAGCAACAGTTCAAATTCTAAACATGAGAGCTTTGGAATATATAAAATGTACTGAAATGACTTCCGGTGGCTCCGCGGCGACGGAGGGAGCCTTCCCGGGCTGCCCGCGGCTCAGCTGTTGTTTTTTCGCCCGAAACAGCGCCGATCAGCTGTTCGGGCGAATCCGAAGCCCCCTCCTCGGGAGAAGAGGAGGGGGCGAGCTCCCAGGTAGGGGTAGAGTTCTCCAGGGCCGCCTGAGCTTATGGCTTGGGCGGCTGAAGGATTGAACTCCCCCGTAGCCTGGGCTGCTCCCAGCTGGCCGTCGCCTCTGCTCCTGACTTCTTGGAGCAGAGCCAGCCGTCTGCGACCACCCCTGCCTGAAGGAATGACTATGATTTAAAGGAGCAGGCAGAGCGATACAAGAGGAAATGGTAAAGAGGATTACTATGTTTTACTCTCCAGCTTGATGGACTTTTTTGGATTACAAATCTGAAGTGAAAGTGCGTCATATTTGGTAAAAGATGGCGGCTAAACCACCCCCTAAAACTCTTCGGAGTGCTGGAACTTCTCCCGTGCAACAATCATTATTGCAGGCGCTGCATCCTCCTGATGTATTGACATCAAAGGACTTACAAGATGCTCTTGAAAAACATACCCAGGTAATTTTGGAATCAATTAATATTAGATTTGCACAGATGGAGGAGAGAATGGAGGAGAGGATGGAACAGAAGCTCAAAGCGATGAGGGTAGACATCTTGACTTCAGTGTTTAAAGTGGCTCGGTGTGTGGAAGAATTGGAGGAAAAGCTAGAAGACTTGACTCAAAAGAATGCTATATTAGAAGCAAAAGTATTGGAGAATGAAAATAAAATGGAACGGGAACTGTGTCTTGCTCAATATTTCCAGATGCAGTTTGCCATTAGAATTAGAGGCTTAAAGGAGAATACTAAGGAAGATCTAAAGCAGCTGGTTTCTGAGGCTTTTGAAATAGTGTTGAAACAGCCAGCATCTGAAATAAAAGGAGGCATGGACAAAGTGTTTCGTGTGAATTCATGGATTGCCAGACAGAGAAAGTTGCCTAGAGATGTGGTGGTATATTTTGCAAAAAGGGAAATTAGAGATGAAGTTATACAAGCTGCTTATGATACTAAAGTTATGATTGCTAATCAAGAAGTTTTGGTCTTAAAAGAAATTCCTCCAAAGATTCTAAGGAGAAGGAAGGATTTTACATTTCTTGTGCAAGAGCTCAAGCAGCGAGATATAAGGTTCAGATGGGAGATCCCAGTGGGGTTGATGGTGACGCACGAAGGTAAAAAGTACCGTTTGGTTACTGTGATGCAAGCGCGTGATTTCTACAATAATGTTTTAAATGCAACGCCATTAACACTTTTGGAAGCTGGAAAGGGATCTGGAGAAGGAGTGCATCAAGAGGCCGAAGATGGTCAGATAGAAGACAACGGTGTTGGAGGAGATCAAGATACAAACTCGTCGGATGAATCTATAAAACAGAGGGTGACGCGTGCTGCTGCAAAACGATCTAAGAAGAGAAAGTAGCAGGAATTGCAGAAGTCTATGGAACTTTCACGATATAGTCAAGTAGTCAAGTAGGGGAGGGGGGAAAAGATTTGGGTGTAGACGCAATATATTTTTATATTTGGTGGTTCTGTGGAAAGGGTGAGCTTTTTTGGATTGTGGTACTGGAAGAGGAACGGCCGATTACAGAAGAGTTGACTTTAAAGTTTTTTGATTTGGGATCCTTGGTTAATTTGGAAAATTATTTGTAAGAATGTTATATCATGGAATGGATAAGATGGATGGAGTTTATTTAGGATAAGTATAGGGTTGAGAAGGGGTTTTTTTCTTCTTTTTCCTTTTTTTTTGTCTTTAATATATATTTAATACTATTAAGGCTTGTTCCATTCTATATAAGCTAGAGAGTGTCCTTTTCTTATTCTAGTTTTTTTTATACATATATTTAATATTGTTAAGGTTTGTTTTATCCTATATAAGCTAGAGAGTGATGGATTTTAGAATTTATAGTTGTTAGTATATGGTTGCTTAGGTTTGCTTTTTTTATATATATATATACCTTGTATTCAGCTCTGGGAAGTAGGGGGGGAGGGGGAGGTAGGGGGGGAGGAGGTAGGGGGGAGGAGGGGAGGTAGGGGGGGAGGAGGGAGGGGGAAGGGGTTTTTTTTTAAAGGAAAATTGTATTTTAAAACTTTTCAATAAAAAAAATAAAATAAAATAAAATGTACTGAAATGTAACAAAATGTAATAAATGTTTCTGTTTGGGAAGTATGTTATTTATTAGATTCATATTTAACACAATTAAGGGCCTATACAATAGAAATAATGTGTTCTCTAAAGATTTAACATTAACTATTGCTTATTTTTACATAAAGCAGGAATATGACTACATTTAACTCTTTTTGTAATATCCTATTTTAGAAATGAAGCAAGTGAATCCCTGTTAGAACTCAACAATTTTGCCATCTGCTTAAATGATAATTCAGCAGAGATATAAAGAGAAATCATATGAAAGTGTTTAAGTATTATCAGGCAAAGCCTCCATATCTCCAGTATGTCTTCAAAAAGTTGTAACCTCTAAGTGCCTTACATTCTTTAACTGTAGATACCAAATAATGAAATACAAATGCGTGAAAACAATTTCTGCATGCAGAAGAAAGATGCATTCACACTGGGAAGTATTAAACGAACACAAAATAGCTACTAATTTAATGTAAATCCACAGAGGTACTTTTATGAAGTATTATGAATCAGAGAACATAAAGGAGAACAAAACTATGTTCAAAAAAGGAACTCAACTTTTTATTCAGTTCCCTTTTTATTATTACACAGCCATTAACATAATATACAAATTGGAAGTAATAAGACATTTTTCTCTTCCAAATCTGTGGTTGAACCAGTGGCGGGATTCAGCTAGTTCACACTACTTCGGTAGCTAATTTTTTGTTGCCCAGGCCCAGAATGGACTTCCAGAAGCAGCATCCACACAGAGAACCAGTTGTTCACATATTTGAATCCCACCACTGGGTTGAACCATTTTATTTCCTTTCATTCATTTGTGCCTGATTTTGAAGATTGCCTGGATAAGACTGTTGTATTTTTTTGTCAGAATTGGTTTGCCATTACCTCCTTTCTAGGACTGAGAGAGAAAAACTGACCTAAGAGAAGACTAAAACTCAATGTCTTCTGGGTCCTAGCCTGATGTCTTAAACACTACACTGAAATGGCTCTCTTATTGAGCCGTAAATTATTTATCAGTGCCAAATGTTGATCAGCTAATCAGCATTAAAAAGGAATCCTGTTTTGTTACTACTATTTCTTCAACCATCAACAACCTGCTAATTAAACTAGCAAGACCTTTTTGAAATTTGTAGGGGCAGATACAGACATATAGAATATAGGAGAGATGTAGACACTGGCTCAGTGTGAGTTACAAATCTTCATAACAGAATAAAATGTGAAATACCCTTTCCAGAGAAAGAGTATTGACATTTCCATTCTCTGTTATTGATGGGAGGGCTCTTCTGCCGTATCATCTACTGGGAGATAAACTAGTGAACAGCAGGGGATTTTCAACAAATTAATCACATGCAGGCTTCTAGAAGATGCAGGAAATAACAACAGGATCTGCTATCTTTGTCTTAATCCTAAGTAGCAGGCAGGAGTTGTTCAGTGAGTTTAGAGAAGAACTATTATTATGCCATGATGGAATTCTGAATCTTACCATAAACTAAAGTGCATATAATCCAGCATGAACCTTGCTTTTCAGAAAAACTCATTTTAATAAGCCCAGAAAAATAGTAGGCAAGATTCCATATGCAGATATCTAATGGAAAATGCCTGCATACAAGAGGCACAAAATTCTACTGGGAAAGTAAAATAGATGATTAAGGTAATCACCTACTTTATTTGTCTCTCACTGGGCTGCCTTTGTGCTGCTGAATGAAGAAAACATTTACAGAATTTTCATGGTGCCAACTAAACAACCAAATAAAAAATGATCACATTTAAAGTTTGATTATATTTTAAATGATGGTCAACATATATACAAAACCCCCTTTTTGTAGCTTCTACTGTTTTTATGAACATTGTTTATAGGGCCAAAAACTACATCACTGATGATAGATAATGGTAAATAATTAAAATTTGCAGAATGTATTCATTTTTGAATGACTTTCAGGAAATGCTTTTACAATGTTTTATAATTTTTTTATAAATGTTTTATAAATTTACCTTGGTTTTTTTTGCAGAAGCATTTCTTTCTATGTGCCAAATGCAAAGTGATACACCATTTTTAAAATTCAAGAGGAGAACATTCTAAACACAGAGATGCACAGGATCACATTACTTAAGTCTTTGTGTCATGTACATTAACAGGTTTCACTGGAAGTTTTAAAATGTGTTTATTCAAATGACCCATTTCTCCTGTAGTGTTCTACTTGATCTTTGGCTTAAAAAGAGACTAAGCAATGCTTAGTTTTAATTTCCCTTGATCTGGTCTCTGCCAGGATTGTTAGGAAATTGATATATAGAAAGCTCCATTACGTTAGGTCACATATATCATAATCCAATAATAAAGGCATCAGGTTGAAATTTCCAAAATTCCAGGCTGGCAATACCATCAGATGGCAATGACAAAACCATATACTGTAGATGTGGACCTCAACTTATCACTTAGCAATCTGAATAATTTGAAGTTATCTTTGACCCAAAAAAGGAATCAAAGTTCTGATTGCTGCCCCCTGCTCACATTTTGGGCACTCAGCAAGCAGCTTGCAACATCTTGCAATCACATTACTGTGATTTACAGTGTTTTTTCCAGAAGCCTGCTTTTATTTCCAGGGTCTGGCCAAAAGAAAAAAAAGAAACAAACACCCATTGTGAACCATGGATTCACTTAACAACTGTGGCATTCACGTTTTGATTGCTGGTTTACTTAATGGGCACTGCAAAAAAAATTGTAAAATTGAGTATGGTCACATGACAACCAACTTAATGATCATTAGAACTGTAATTGTGGGCTCAATTAACTTTGTAAATCAAGGACTACCTGTTAGGAAGCAATAGCAATAGAAATAGAAATAGCTTTTTAATAAGCAAATTTCCACAGAACCCAAATGCAAGCATGTTTACTCCATGGTGGCACAGTGGTTAGGAAGCAGTATTGCAGGCTACTTCTGCTGACTGCTGGCTCTCAGCAGTTTGGCAGTTTGATTGTTACTGGCTCAAAGTTGATTCAGCCTTCCCTCCTTCTGAGATCGGTAAAATGAGGACCCAACTTGTTGGGGGCAATATGCTGACTGTAAACTACTTAGAAAGGGCTATAAAGCATTGTAAAGCAGTATATAAGTCTAAGTGTTATTGCTATTGCTAGTGAATAGAATAGAATAGAATAGAATAGAATAGAATAGAATAGAATAGAATAGAATAGAATAGAATAGAATAGAATAGAATAGAATAGAATAGAATAGAATAGAATAGAATAGAATGGGACCTTGGAGGTCTTCTAGTCCAGCCCCCTGCTCAAGCAGGAGAACCTATACCGTCTCAGACAGGTGAATGTCCAGTCTCTTGTTAAAAATCTCCAGTGATGGAGTTCATTCAGAATAGAATGTAGCTATTTATTTTAATTTGGGTTCAGGCATGGGATATATGGGGTGTGTGTGTGTGTGTGTGTGTGTGTGTGTGTGTGTGTGTATCATAAATTTATTTACAAATCATATTGTCTTGTGAATACAGCAGAGTATCTCATTCTATTTCTCAAGGAAACAAAGTCAGTTTCAGTCTCTTAAATGACTTCTGACTGGTTTGACAGGAATATCTGGTAGCTGCTGCTTCTCCAGCTGGATGACTGAAAAGCAGATGAATAAAGAATGCATAGCAAATAATTCATGGAAAGGGAAGTACCGTACTATGTTAGTGTGTCAAGTTACAGAATGGCACACAGTTCTTCAGTTGTGCCTCTGGGCCAGTTTGAATGACATTTCTTCAGTTTACAAAGTTCTCCTCAAAATATTGTCGTACCCAAAATAAAGAATGTAATGATGTAGATTAGCAGTTGATTTTAAAACTTAAGGTAAAGGTAAAGGTTCCCCCGCGCATGTGTGCTAGACTCTAGGGGCCGGTGCTCATCTCCATTTCAAAGCTGAAGAGCCAGCGCTTGTCCGAGGACGTCTCCGTGGTCATGTGGCCGGCATGACTAGACGCCAAAGGCGCACGGAGCGCTGTTACCTTCCCACCGTAGTGGTCCCTATTTTTCTACTTGCATTTTTACTTGCTTTCGAACTGCTAGGTTGGCAGAAGCTGGGACGAGTAACAGGCGCTCACTCTGCTATGCGGCACTCGGGATTCGACCTGCCAAACTGCCAACCTTCTGATCGACAAGCTCAGCATCCTACCCACTGAGCCACCGCGTTTAGGTTTGGCAAAAATTTTGTCTCATGGAAGAGGGCTGAATCTACTGATTTTGTTGATTTTACAGATCTTATAAAAATGCATTTTACAGATAAATTGATCACGAAAAGTGGAATGTCATCTTCCTGCAGTTCTTTCATGCTAAATATTCACACCTTTTCAGCTTCTAGCACTAGTAAAGGAATAAGGCAGTTATTATACATTTCCCCCCACAGGCATGATTAAACTGAAAAGAGTACAGGGGGAAAGCCTGTTTTTTAAGCTGTGTTGACCTAAACTGAAATCATATATCTAGTGCTAAATTCAAATTTAAATCTTGGGTCATTTACTTTTGTCCTTTTCTAAGGTACAACAGAGTGAGCGCCTGTTACTCGTCCCAGCTTCTGCCAACCTAGCAATTCGAAAGCACGTAAAAATGCATGTAGAAAAATAGGGACCACTACGGTGGGAAGGTAACAGCGTTCCGTGCGCCTTTGGCATCTAGTCATGCCGGCCACATGACCACAGAGATGTCCTCCGACAAGCGCTGGCTCTTTGGCTTTGAAATGGAGATAAGCACCGGCCCCTAGAGTCGGAAACGACTAGCACGCATGTGCGGGGGAACCTTTACCTTTACCTTTAAGGTACAAAAAAATCATGCTTGAAACTCAGTCTGGTTTCTCCTTTAATCCCAAGGGACAGCGGCATGCAAAACACTGACATGTGAAATGAGTCAATAAGATATTATGAAATCATTATGTTTAAACCTGTCAAATATTCAGTTTTAACTTCCATTATCTCTCACCAGTAGGATATATGCAAGGGCAGATATAACATACGGAAGGCAACAAATATATAAATCTATTAAGAGAAAAATAAAAAAAATAATTTTGGAGGGTAGAAGATTGATTCTGATGCCTGTTCCTCTTTCTCCTTGCCTCTTTTCTTCCTTTAGTTCCTTTACACAAAGAAAGCAACAACCACACCAAGAAAGATGTGTTCAAGTCAAGGTAAATACTGGAAGTAGGAAATATAGAATCTTTAAGAACTTGTTTTGATGAAAAAATGAACAAGACTAATACCTGTTTTCATATCCTATGGGAGAAACATAATTTTTGAAAATCTTCATATCCAGAGAGGGGCATGAATTACAGAAGACTTTCCCTTGCATTGTGAGTGTAGACCAGGGCTTTTCAACTAGTGGGGTAGGGAATCAGCTAAGCACAGATCTGAAGGAGATCAGCTGGAGCTGCAGAGCTTGGCAGAAGCCCCAGGATTGGTGCACATGGCAACATGGTAATTGGAGCTTCCAGTGCACCTGGAAAAGGAGGAGAAGGAGGGCAGAGAGAAGAGAAGTATAAAAGAGGCAGGTTGTTCTGTTCCCCCTCCCTCAAGGTACAAACAAACAGACAAGCAGGTATGAAACAAAAGGGTTAAGTCTTTATATCACAATATAATTGCTGTCCGATAAAGTCTTGGCAGCAAGCTACCCACAGTCAGCCAAAATAAGCTAGTTATCTCAAACGTTCGCTGACATGAGATAACTGCCAACAAGAAATTCCAAGAAAGTCCAGACAAACAAACCGAAAAGCAAAGATGAAGAAGCGTAGGCACGAAATCCAGACCAGGGTTCACACAGGTAGAGAAATCCGACAGACGTGACCAGAAGCTGTGGTGAATTAAATTGTTCATCACAAAGTTCTGAGAGCAGCCACACCCCCTTTTGTACCTTATGGGGTGTGGCTCAATGACTCGGCTACTCCCTGGCCCTCCTACTCAACCTACGTTTCTGCAAACACTTGGCCCTGTGTCTTTCTTGAGGGTCTAGCCATGAGTCATCTTCACTAGACTGTATTTGCTGCAGCTACTCAAGCTCCCTCCCAGCCTGGCTACTCCCAGGCTGCTCCTCTCGGTCTTCAGATGGAGACGGAGGCCTTGCCAGAGAGGAGGGCCCCAGCGAGGGAGGCCTTGCCAGTTCCTCCCCATCATCCTCAGAGTCCTCTTCCTTGGCTAGGACAGCCATGGGGGTCGGGGCCACAACACAGGTTTTGGCAGGAGAGGGAGAGAAAGAGTGAGAAGAGGAGAGGAGAGACAGAGTGAGCGGCCTGTTTTTAGAGGAAGGGTGAGTGAGCAAGCGGCCTGTTTAGTGAGCAGTGTGTTTTCGGCCGAAGGGTGATTGAGCGAGTGGCCTGTTTAGTGAGTGGTGTGTTTTGGGGGGAAGGGAGAGTGAGCGGCATGTTTTTGGAAGGGTGAGCAAGTGGCATGTTTTTGGAAGGGCGAGTGAGCGAGCTGGGCAGGAGCCGCAGGATTGGCGTGCACTTCTGCAGGGCTATGGGGGCTTGGCAGAAGCCCCAGGATCAGTGCACACAGCTACAGATGATCAGCACTTCTGCTGAGCCCCCCAGAAGCGCCGACCAGCTGGAGCCCAGCATTGATCCTGATGCTTCTGCTGAGCCCCGAAGAAGCGCCAATCAGCTTGAGCCAGGCGCTGGTCCTGTTGCTTCCGCTGAGCCCTGACAGCCCTGCAGAAGCGTAAATCAGCTGTCAGGGATCAGCAGAAGCATCAGGATCAGCGTCAGAAGGAAGGAAGGAAGGAAGGAAGGAAGGAAGGAAGGAAGGAAGGAAGGAAGGAAGGAAGGAAGGAAGGAGATGGGAATAAGAAGGAGGGAGACAGGGAGGGAAGGAAAAAGGAAAGAAGGACCTCCCCGGGTAACCACAATGCTAATGTGGCCCTCAATGAAATTGAGTTTGACACCCCTATATAAAAGGTTATGGGAATCTGGTTTCCCCATTGAGTTTGCTTGTCAAAAGATTGCAAAAGGGGATCACATGACCTTAAGACACTACAGCCATCATAAATATGAATCAGTTACTAAGCATCCAAATGTAAATCACATGGCCCTGGGAATGCTGAAACAGTCATAAGTGTGAAAAATGGTCATAAGTCATCTTTTTTCAGTGCTGTTGTAACTTTGAAATGTCAGTAAGCGAACTGTTGTAAGTCGAGGACTACCTGTACTTTATCACTTTTTTCCTTTTTTACACTTTGCTAGGTGACTGGTGATACTCGGATATTCCCATATCCTATAAGTGGTACAATGGGTGAAAAGGTTGAAAAGCCCTGGTGTAGACTGCTGAAAAAAATAGAGGACAAAGATCTTGCTATAGTACATTTTGGAAACTCTGATGCAAACTGACTGTAGATAAAGAAATACATCTTATTCTATTCCCTTTTTTGTATGATCCTCTCTGAGCTCAATGAATACATAATATTATACCTACTTCCTACCTAAAATCTTTTTAAAAAAGATTTCCTAAAGCTGCCAAAGAAGATCAGAACAAGCCTGACACTAATTTAACTATGAATCCTTAGAGATTCAGTGCATTTTTTAATCTCATAAAATCCATATTGAACAAGCAAGTCACCTCAAGCTGACACAATTAAGCTTAATTAGTGCAACCTTTATTCTGAAACTCTTTGCCCAAAGGGACTTGACTTGACAATTTTAGATTATAGTTGATTATAAATGTCAGATTATCCCTCATATAATTATGGCATTGAAAGAAAGTCCCACAGCAATAACAATTTATTTCTGCTGCAAGAACTACTGTGTTTTACTTTGAAAGGCAAAAGTGTAAGGAATTCAAGGGAAGGAAGGGAGAGGAAGGGAGACAAGGAGAGGAAGAGGGAGAAGGCAGTGGTGGGATTCAATTATGTGAATAACCGGTTCTCTGTGTGAATGCTGCTTCTGGAAGTCCATTCTGGGCCTGGGCAACAAAAAAATAGCTACCGGTTCTGCCGAAGTGGGGCGAACCGGCTGAATCCCACAACTTGGAGAAGGAGGAGAGAGGTGGAGGAGGAAGAGGAGAAGGAAAAGAAAAAGGAAGCAGAAGAGTCTTAAACTTAAATGCACTGTTCATTTACAGCATTATAAATTACAATGCTTCTGCTTTTTTAAAAAAGTTGATATTTCTCTTGCTAAAATATGCTTTAAAAATTACATCTCCAAATGATTCAACCAGAGAAGAGACTGGACAGCCATTTGTCTGAAATGGTATAGGGTTTCCTGCCTGAGCAGGGGGTTGGACTAGATGACCTCCAAGGTCCCTTCCAACTTTACTATTATGATTATGATTATATATGGTACACAGATGCAAACTTAAATCTAAATCCACTTGTATCCACTTATTTAAGAGTCATGTCAACATTCACACACTGCATGCCTTGGAAAAATTAGGCAGTGCAAATCATTGCCAAGGCCTTCTGGTAATGCAAATCTCTCTATCTGTCTTTGAGCATTAAGGAAAGAGCCCATTTTGACACAAATGCACTGCTAGCCACATAGTGTGTGCATTTGTGTGTACCTGAAAAGACAAAGTGGCAGTTGTAAAAATGTAATTGTGGCTTCACTCTTTTCGTAGATGTGGATACAGTGCCAAAATGGAGAGTTTTTCTTTCTTTCTTTCTTTCTTTCTTTCTTTCTTTCTTTCTTTCTTTCTTTCTTTCTTTCTTTCTTTCTTTCTTTCTTTCTTTCTTTCTTTCTTTCTTTCTTTCTTTCTTTCTTTCTTTCTTTCTTTCTTTCTTTCTTTCTTTCTTTCTTTCTTTCTTTATTCTGTATGGGTGCTTCTGGATCGGCAGTTATTTTAATAGTATTGGAGAAGAAAAAGAAAAGATTCCACATTTAACTGGCCTCCCAACAATCAAAATAAAAAGCTGAATACAATTTCATTCATTTAACTGTATAATAAATCAAGGGAGGGAGAGAAGAAAGAAAGAAAGAAAGAAAGAAAGAAAGAAAGAAAGAAAGAAAGAAAGAAAGAAAGAAAGAAAGAAAGAAAGAAAGAAAGAAAGAAAGAAAGAAAGAAAGAAAGAAAGATGTTTTACCAGGAAATAGAAAATAGGACTTGTGCCAAGAAATAGGGACAGATGGAACAGATGTGACTCTCTTTTCCCAACTTGCTAGATTTTAATTAAGATGTAGCTTGGACCTAACAGAGACTATACTGGGTCACACAGAACTATTACTGAAAGGTTGGGAGGATGTTAGTAAAGGAGGTCAATAAGCAGCAGGGGGTTTCCAAGCTTTATGATTGTCTCCAGCTATATATAATCTTCCTCAATGACCTACACAGAATGATTCACAATAGGAAAGAACCCCTGAGGGACAACACATTTATTCTGATTTTTCAAACTCAAGGAGCATCTTGATGAATGTCTAGGCAGCATTAATAAAAATGAGAAATGTAAATAATCAATTTAAATACTTGTTCACTGGCAGCATCAGAATCCTCTTCTCAATCCCCTTCCCTCTGCCCAAAAAAGCAGGTTATATATTGAAAATCAAGGTTAACTTCTATGTGTGGAGGAAAATTTTATGTTACATTAGGTATGTAAATTAAAAAATATGACACATTTCGCATTAGTAGTCTCCTCCTAATCACATTTCATGGGATGGAAGTTCTATGGATGACTTTAATGGATGAATTTTCTTGTGTATGCTTATGATTTTAATTAAAAGTGAATTCTTTCAATTTTTACTGCCTAATTACTATTAATCTTGACAGGTCCATATCCTTGCATTGCCTGAAATTATTATAGGGCTCTGGGTTCACTTAGAAGAATCTTGTCCTGGATTGTTTCATTCTTTGAAATTCTTACTATACCTTGCAGAAAGCATTTGAAAATATACTTGATGCTCACAGACAGCTTATTTTATTTATTTATTTATTTATTTTTATAAACCGCCCTTCTCCCGAGGGACTCGGGGCGGTGTACAGAGTAAGGTAGGCAAACATAATGAACAGTACTGAAAAACAATAAACAAAACAAAACAAACTGGGACCCAATTAGAGCTATCAGGCCAGGCCGGACTGCTGGAATAGGTAAGTCTTCAAGTCGCGCCGGAAGGTGCGGAGGTCGGGGGCCATCCGGATTTCAGTTGGTAAGCAGTTCCAGAGGGCTGGCGCACCCACTGAGAATGCCCTACCCCTGGGGGCCACCAGCCGACATTCCTTGAGCGGTGGCACCCTGAGGAGGCCCTCTCTGTGGGAGCGCACAGGGCGGTGGGGTGTTGACATTGGCAGAAGGTGCTCCCGTAGGTAGTCCGGACCCATGCCATGTAGGGCTTTGTATGTCATTGTTAGCACCTTGAACTTCACCCGGAAGGCAACTGGAAGCCAGTGCAGCGCACGGAGGAGAGGTGTGATATGGGAGTATCGGGAGGCTCCCAAAAGTGTCCGTGCCGCTGCTCTTTGCACCAGTTGAAGCTTCCGAGTGGATCTCAAGGGCAGCCCCATGTAGAGAGCGTTACAGTAGTCTAGGCGAGAGGTCACAAGGGCATGGGTGACTGTACGTAAGGCATCAAGGTCCAGATAAGGCCGTAGTTGGCGCACCAGTCGAACCCGGGAGAAGGCCCCCTTGGTCACAGCTCCTATGTGATCTTCCAGGGAGAGCTGTGAGTCTAGGAGGACACCCAGGTTGCGGGCCCTATCAACAGGGGGTAGTAACTCATCCCCGATGTTAAGGGATGGGATGCTCTGAGTAACCTGGCTTGCCGGTACGTACAGCCATTCAGTCTTGTCCGGGTTCAGTTGAAGCCTGTTCCTCCCCATCCATTCCCGGACCGCTTTCAGGCAGCAGGACATCACGTCGAGGGCATCACTGATGTTGTTTGGAGTTGAGATGAAAAGCTGGGTGTCATCAGCATACTGATGGTACCCTACTCCAAAGCTACGAATGATCTCACCCAGCGGTTTCATGTAGATGTTGAACAGGAGAGGCGAGAGGACCGACCCCTGAGGGACTCCGCAAACGAGAGGCCTCGGAGTCGACCTCTGTCCCCCTGCCAGCACCGACTGCGAGCGACCCTGGAGAAAGGAGGAGAACCAACGCAGAACCGTGCCTCCCACTCCCAGTCCCCTGAGGCGCCGCAGCAAGATACCATGGTCGATGGTATCGAAAGCCGCCGAAAGGTCTAATAAAACTAGGACAGAGGAATGGCCCCTGTCCCGGGCTCTCCAGAGATCATTCATCAGAGCGATCAGTGCTGTCTCCGTGCTGTAGCCCGGCCTGAAGCCCGATTGGCACGGGTCTAGATAAACCGCTTCATCCAGGACCTGAGGAAGTTGGTGCGCCACCACGCTCTCAACAACCTTCGCAAGGAAGCGAAGATTGGAGACTGGACGAAAGTTATTCAATGAGGATGGGTCCAAGGTGGGCTTCTTGAGGAGAGGTCTCACCACCGCCTCCTTCAAGGCGGTGGGGAAGTGACCCTCACTCAGAGAAGCAGAGATGACCGCCAGGAACCAGCCTCGTGTCCCCTCTCGAGCCACATAAGCCAGCCAGGAAGGGCACGGGTCCATTAAGCATGTGGAGGAGCTCAACCTCCTCATAATCCTGTCCACTTCCTTAGGAGTCACGGGATCAAATTCCTCCCAGATGACATCGACAAGACTGTCCATGTCTTGTTCTTCCAACTCAGCCCAGTTGGAGTCCAGGCCGGTTCGAATCCGAGCAATTTTATCCAGCAGATATTGACCGAATTCCTCGGCTCGACCCTGCAAGGGTTCCTCCCTCACCTCTTGGTTCAGTAGGGAGCGAGTCACCCTGAACAAGGCAGCCGGGCGATTATCTGCGGACGCGATGAGGGTGGAAAAGTAGTTGGATTTTGCCACCCTTATCGCAGCGAGATAAGACCTGGTGAGGATTCTTAATCGCAATCGGTCGGATTCGGATCGACTGGATCTCCAACGGCTCTCTAGGCCCCGTCTCCGACGCTTCATCTCCCGGAGCTCCGCGGTGAACCATGGGGCTCGCTGGGATCTGCGCCGGGTCAGAGGCCGCATGGGTACAACTCGGTCCAGAGCCTCCGTGGCTGCCTTTTCCCAGGCTTCCACTAAGGCATCCGCCGAGCTGTGAGCAGGGAGTGCATGTGCGTCCCCCAGCGCTGCCTGGAACCTATCAGGGTCCATTAGGCGCCTAGGGCGGTACCATCTGGTTGGCACCGTGCACCCACGGTGGGGAGTGGCAAAGGGGAAGTCTAGCCGTAGAAGGTGATGATCGGTCCATGACAGGGGCGTAACAGTCGTGGCACCCCCACCGATATCATCACGCCACCGTCCAGACAAGAACACCAAGTCTGGGGTGTGGCCTCCCTCATGAGTCGGTCCAGAAATTATTTGCGACAGGTCCATGGCCACCATGGAAGCCATGAACTCCCGAGCCAGTTCGGACGATCCTCCCAGGGACGGTAGGTTAAAGTCGCCCAAGACCACGAGTTTTGGGAATTCAACCACCAACCCTGAGAGGACATCGAGTAGCTCGGGCAGGGCTGCCACTGCACAATTAGGTGGTAGGTACGCCAGCAGCAGGCCCAACTGCGCCCCCGGGCCATATCTCAGAAGGAGAGACTCACACCCGACCATCTGAGGGACGGTGGTCTCTCGCGGGCTAAGGGACTCCCTGATGATAACTGCCACTCCCCCGCCCCTCCCATGGGTCCGAGGCTGGTGCAGCACCTTGAAACCTGGCGGGCAGAGGTCAACCAGGGGGACACCACCCTCTGGGCCCAGCCAGGTTTCCGTGATGCAAGCCAGGTCCGCGTGCTCGCTCTCCACTAGGTCACGAACGAGGTGAGCCTTGTTAGCTACGGACCTGGCATTCAGGTAGACCAGCCTTAGCATAGGAGGCTGCACACCTTCGCTCCCGGGTCCTCCGGGGAAGTACAGAGGGTCGGAGCGTCTCACCGCTTGCACAGAGCGGAGATGACACTCTCGGTGACGATACGGCCCTCTGTTTGTGCACCTTCTGCCGTTCCCCACCATCCTGTGAATAGGTTGTTCGTCAGTTCGCCACTGGGTTTTGTCGGCGACTGGTCCTCGTTTTTTACCATCGCGAATGGTTGTAGGCCTGGCCTGCGATATGGTAGCTGGTAACTGTAGCAAGACCGTAGTTCAAATCGACATATGTTTTATATCTGTCCATGTAGTTGTGCCTCCTTCATGTGAAATGTACTAACAAAATGAGTACATACTAACAATATGAGTATGCCCTGAGTCCTTCGGGAGAAGGGCGGTATAGAAATTCAATTAAATAAATAAATTCAATTAAATAAATATAGAGATAATTTGTAAGCTAGAGTTTGAAACAAAATGAATCAATGCAGAGATTATAGGGGGGGGGGGGGAAATAGACCAGGAAACCATTCTTTTGACTTTGTTTAATTCCATTCCTGACATAAACAGTTCTTATGCAATATTTCCCACAGCTCATACTTCATTCCTTAAGTGATGAAAGTAATCCAGCAGGGTGCTATGATGAATATCACAAGTGGATACCGCAAAGACTTCATCTTACAGAAGAAAACTTTCTTTCTATAAAAGCTTTTTTTTAGCTAAATGTTAATAGCAAAATCCTTACTAAAGCACAATTTTTCCATCAGCACTGGAATTCAAAGCAAAGAAGTGTTTATGCAGGACCATAATTTCCACCATGAATGTGTTGTAGTCTTTCTGGAACCCTTAATCTGTATTCCTTACTTGGGATTCTTTGAAACAAATTTGGAGGCACTGTTATGTTCAATGGGTAGGTTAAAGAAACAAATATCTAGGCCAGAAATAAGTGATGCCAAGTATTTTACTCCTGTAATTCAAGACTAGATGTTTACTGATCCAGGAAGAATGATATTGCATACGTATCAAAAAATGACAGGATGCCACATTCAATATTTTCTCCTGAAGGACATAGCCTGAAAAATCAAGGGCCTCCAGAAGCAATACTTCAAGGCAAGATAAATACTTTCCAGGAAGAAATATATGTAATGTTAGGACAAGTACCGTACAAATGGCAATAGACTCAAACCATGAGGAAATTCAAAACAACTTTGATAATTTAAATGAACATATTTCCAATCTAAATCTACAATTAAAAAACATCCAGGAAATAACAACAAATGAACTAATAAATCAGATAGCAGACTATAAATTAGAAGAGTATGATCAAATTGATGAAATAACAAAGGAAAAGAATTACAGTTTGACACAAACAGGAAAAAAATCTACAAGGTTCTGATACAAGAAAAATGGAATGGACTATAGAATGATCAGGAGAACCATCAAAGTTTGGGAGACAGAAAATATTCATCTTACTTACTCAATCTTTTGCATCCCCAACATTTGTAAAGCTACTGGAACTGCTGGGTAAGCAGATTACATCAACTTAGAAATTACTTGGCAAAAGAAGACCAGAAATGGATACAAGAGATTTGACTTGCCCTACCAGATGGATTATTATGTGAATAAACATTTGTTTGAATATGGCTAAAAGAATAGAGAATTTTGAACATAAGGGGGGCTTATAACAAGAAGGATAAGAGATTTAAGTAATATAGTATGTTCTATAATATATGAAATGTTAAAATAGCAGGTTGATGTAACTTTTATGACTATAAGTGAAATATAAACGGATTAAAAAGGATGTTATGTCTAGATACTATAAGATAGATAAAAAGTATAATATTTTTATAATGCATGACATAAAATATTGGGATGATGTACCGAAATGGGAAACTTTGGACAGTTAGATGATTAATATGAAGAAATTATGACTAATAAGAATTTTATTGAACATAAATGGAATTTAAGTGTAAACAAAAAATATAAAAAGAGGCTGCATGGTGAACTAATGAGATGATGTTTATGACAATAATATAAGCTGAAAACAATGTTATATAGAGAGATTATTATTATTATTTGTATAAATATAAAAAATGCCTATATCTAATCATTTATATATTGAAAATATTAAGAATTATATTATGTCTAAGGCTGAAGAAGGAGAATACATATGGGAGAAGGGAAGATCAAAGAAATATATCATTAATTAATATATTAATTATGGAATTATCAAATTTAATCATTATTGATTGTTAATTAACTATTATTGTCCTTTTTTCTTGTTAAAATATAAACCAAGACAGCACGCTATATACCAAGCACTGGAGATTGTTGTAGTTAAAAACTAATAAAATATTTATTAACAAAAAGGAAGAATTATGGGGAGGAATATCATGATAAAGGGTCCACTGGTGGAGAAAATTCAACATTCTTTTAGTTCAGACTCTTGGTTCCTACAGTTATTGTACCAGGTTCCTCTGGGGAACCAGAAACAATACATACAGACAGTAAGTCTCTCTCACAAATTAGCTTTTTGTAATAGGTACTCTACAAAGTGTTCTGCCTCTGAACTCTGGTTTAGGTATAGTAGTAGTAGTAGTAGTAGTAGTAGTAGTAATAACAACAACAACAACAACAACAAAGATGATGATGATGATGTTGGAAGGGACATTGGAGGTCATCTGTTCAAGGCATCTCAAACTGCCAGCCCGCGGGCCGGATGCATCACGATGAAACCATGCCCTCCCCATTGCTGGCAATGGGGAAAAAGTCACGATACATTGCACGACATCACGTGACGTCACAAGTTTGACATGCCTGATCTAGTCCAACCCCTGCTGCAGCAGGAAACCCGATACCATTTCAGACAAACGACTGTCCAGTCACTTCTTAAAAACTTCCAGTGTTGGAGCATTCACAGCTTCTGGAGGCAGGTTGTTCCACTGATTAATCTGCTACATTGGAATTTACAAAGTTCTCAATAAATCTGAATCCAGGGAAGTTTAAAACTAGTGGATGTAGGAATAAACATAAATTATTCTCCCAGATACCATACGTAAGTGTCCTGAATATCCTGTGCAAATTTAGACTGCCATTGACATTGGGTTGATAGCGATTATTTGATCTTGGAGCTCAGGCAAACATGAAGTGATAGTCTATTGATGTCTAAAGAATCGATTTGAGGACTTCCTGATCATAAAACAATTGTAGAATTTTATTTACTCACACAAACAACTAAAGAGTAAAGCAAAATCTGTGAACTCTATTTGTGTACATACAATTATGTCTACTGCTGTTATAGAATTAAACTATATAATGTTCTCACTTTTCCAATCTTGAAAAATGATTTAGCATGAACAAAGATGATTTAACATGGGAACAGAATGCACTGGAAATAATCTGATTATAGAAATTATTCCTGAGTTTCCTTATCTTTAAGATGGCTGCTAGATGATTTGGACAAAATCATATTTCACAATATATTTTTGTTAGTGCTTCATTAGTTACTAATAATAAGTGAAAATCAACATGGGATGGCAAAGAGTTTGCTAGTGGGTTCATGGATGATGGGCTGTGAGAAGATAAGATATACATAGAGAAGATTAAAAGCTATTATAAGAATTAGTACAGTTTTACAATTTACTGGAATGAATGATATAATTGGAGCAGACGTCTGGGAATATTGACATTTTAATGCATGTTTGAAAAAGTAGAAGCTCTGTCTTTTGATGTGGAATGAATTTAAAAGTAACCATACTAGACAGCAGAGTTCATTTCATTAAAAATGTCACTGGTATCTAAAGATCCTTTATTCCAATCAAAATCTGCTACATTCTATACAGAAAAGCTGCTTAGAGTCCCACATTTCTAAGAGATGAGGGGCCTAAACTAGAAGATGCTGCTTTTCTATGGTGGAACAAATGTTTTGAAATGCCCTCTTAAGAGAAATCAGGCTGGTGTTCCTCTTGCTGATGTGCAGGAAAATATTGAAAGCAGAAATATTCTAGAAGATATTCTATTAACACTGTGCCAACTTTAATTATTTTATTTTTTCATTTATTGTCCTAGCTGTTCTGTATGTGTATGTCTCATGATGTTAATGTCATTTTTAATCATACCATGCATGTTTTACTCTTTGTTATATTTTCTTTAATCTTCCAAGTGACATCAGGTTATGATGAGATATAAAAAGATTAAATAAATGATAGATAGATTATATATATATATATATAGAGAGAGAGAGAGAGAGAGTTAGCGAGAGAGAGAGTTAGAGAGAGAGAGAGAGAGAGAGAGAGAGAGAGAGAGAGAGAGATAATAGACAGACAGACAGATGAGTAAGGAGGATTACCTTGACAGAGATAAGCAGAAGCATTTTTAAGGTCCAGAATGTCCAGATAACATTCAGAAGCAGCTTCAGACAGACTCTTTTCTAATTCACTGAATTATAAGGAAGAGTAGGTTCAGCACAATCAGACTTATAAGATTCTGTTATAACAGCCAATCTCTATAAAAATAATTTTAGCCTTCCTGTGGAGAGGTCAGTCAGTCAGTCAGGTAGATAGGCAGGTAAGTGCTAGATAGATAGATGTTATTCAATTTATCATATACAAAGCATTCAGGAAGGGATACGTCCCTCCTTTAAAATAGGCTGCTAGAAAATGACTGGTCTTAAAACACCAATTAATTTTATGGCTACTTGAAAATTTGGTCTTGGCTCACCAACAGTTCTAGTTCCCCATTTTTCCTCTATTGGACTCCTAACTGAGAATGTGATAAATGCCACATATTTAAAGAGCAACACTCACCATTGTGCATACTGGGAGTGGCTCAGTGGGTTAGGACGCTGAGCTTGTCGATCAGAAGATCAGAAGTTTGGCGGGTTGAATCCTGAGTGCCGCGTAGTAGAGTGAACGCCTGTTACTCGTCCCAGCTTCTGCCAACCACCAGTTCGAAAGCATGTAAAAATGCAAGTAGAAAAATAGGGACCACTACAGTGGGAAGGTAACAGCGTTCTGTGAGCCTTTGGCGTCTAGTCATGCCGGCCACATGACCACGGAGACGTCCTCGGACAAGCGCTGGCTCTTCGGCTTTGAAACGGAGATGAGCACCGGCCCCTAGAGTCGGAAACGACTAGCACGCATGTGTGGGGGAACCTTTACCTTTACCTATTATGCATCAACCACATTTCCCATCAGGAATTCCAAAAGTATATTGTAGTGGGGCATTCATTGTTCCTCTCAGTAAGGGGATGAACTTGAACTAATCCAGATTATAGCCTCAGTCTATTTCTCACATTTTTTTCCACATTGTTTGTGCAGTTTGTAGCCACTAAGAATACTGCAGTGGATGGTTTTGCAACACATTTCAATGTCAACCAGAGTGCCAAACTGAAAAAAAGATGTCCATGCTAAAAATTATTTAAAAAATAAATTTTTAATTCATTGTTTAATAAAAATAAAACTGGTGATGGTAAGGCTTTCCACAAATCTCAACTGTGAATACATTTAAAATATTGGTCACTATTTTAATTATGGAATCTAAAATATAATATTTAGCTGCTGGAAAATATATTTTAAGCGTCTTGGGTTCTTGCTGGTTAGGATTAATGGCAGCTACGGGGGAAAAATAGTTTGGTAACTGGAAAATGATATTGGGGGAGGGTCAAAGTTTATTGTGTTTCTTATTTGCTATAGTCTTGTTCTATACTGTGTTTTATTTTCATAAAGAAAGAAAGAAAGAAAGAAAGAAAGAAAGAAAGAAAGAAAGAAAGAAAGAAAGAAAGAAAGAAAGAAAGAAAGAAAGAAAGATGAAGGAAGGAAGGAAGGAAGGAAGGAAGGAAGGAAGGAAGGAAGGAAGGAAGGAAGGAGTTACAGTCATGCTCGAAATTGTTGGCACCCCAGAATTTTTTTCAGAAAATCAAGTATTTCTCACAGAAAAGTATTGCAGGAACACATGTTTTGCTATACACAGGTTTATTCCCTTTGTGTGTATTGGAACACAACAAAAAAGGGAGGGAAAAAAAGCAAATTGGACATAATGTCAAACAAAACTCCAAAAATGGGCCGGACAAAATTATTGGCACCCTTTCAAAATTGTGGGTAAACAAAATTGTTTCAAGCATGTGATGCTCCTTTAAACTCACCTTGGGCAAGTAACAGGTGTGGGCAATATAAAAATCACACCTGAAAGCAGATAAAAAGGAGAGAAGTTCACTTAGTCTTTGCATTGTGTGTCTGTGTGTGCCACACTAAGCATGGACAACAGAAAGAGGAGAAGAGAACTGGCTGAGGACTTGAGAACCAAAATTGTGGACAAATATCAACAATCTCAAGGTTACAAGTCCATCTCCAGAGATCTAGATTTGCCTTTGTCCACAGTGTGCAACATTATCAAGAAGTTTGCAACCCATGGCACTGTAGCGAATCTACCTGGTCATGGACAGAAGAGAAAAATTGATGAAAGGTTGCAACGCAGGATAGTCCAGATGGTGGATAAGCAGCCCCAAACAAGTTCCAAAGGAATGCAAGCTGTCCTGCAGGCTCAGGGAGCATCAGTGTCAGCACAAACTATCCGTCGACATTTAAATGAAATGAAACGCTATGGCAGGAGACCCAGGAGGACCCCACTGCTGACAAAGAGACATTAAAAAGCAAGATTACAGTTTGCTAAAATGTACTTGAGTAAGCCAAAATCCTTCTGGGAAAACGTCTTGTAGACAGATGAGACCAAGATGGAGCTTTTTGGTAAAGCACATCATTCTACTGTTTACCGAAAATGAAATGAGGCCTACAAAGAAAAGAACACAGTACCTACAGTGAAATGTGGTGGAGGTTCAATGATGTTTTGGGGTTGTTTTGCTGCCTCTGGCACTGGGTGCCTTGAATGTGTGCAAGGCATCATGAAATCTGAGGATTACCAAAGGATTTTGGGTCGCACTGTAGAGCCCAGTGTCAAAAAGCTGGGTTTGCGTCCGAGATCTTGGGTCTTCCAGCAGGCCAATGACCCCAAACATACGTCAAAAAGCACCCAGAAATGGATGGCAAGAAAGCGCTGGAGAGTTCTGAAGTGGCCAGCAATGAGTCCAGATCTGAATCCCATTGAACACCTGTGGAGAGATCTTAAAATTGCTGTTGGGAAAAGGCGCCCTTCCAATAAGAGAGACCTGGAGAAGTTTGCAAAGGAAGAGTGGTCCAAAATTCTGGGTGAGAGGTGTAAGAAGCTTATTGATGGTTATAGGAAGCGACTGATTTCAGTTATTTTTTCCAAAGGGTGTGCAACCAAATATGAAGTTAAGGGTGCCAATAATTTTGTCCGGCCCATTTTTGGAGTTTTGTTTGACATTATGTCCAATTTGCTTTTTTTCCTCCCTTTTTTGTTGTGTTCCAATACATACAAAGGGAATAAACCTGTGTATAGCAAAACATGTGTTCCTGCAATACTTTTCTGTGAGAAATACTTGATTTTCTGGAAAAATTTCTGGGGTGCCAACAATTTCGAGCATGACTGTATATAGTTAGACTGAGAAATCAAAATAACATCCTGGAAGGTATCATTGGCCACCTTTTGTGTCATGTCAAGAAAATTGCATCGATGTGTCCATATACAAGTCACCAAGAGTTCAACTGGATTTGAAGGCAACTTTAATTTTAAGCTAGGGGTTCGACGGCTCAGTGGTTAAGATGCTGAGCTTGTCAGCTGGAAAGTAACAAGCCATATTCAAGACCTAAGTGCTGTGTGATAGATGAGCTTTGTTACTGGCCTCAGGTCTTGCAAACCTATCAGTTTGAAAGTATGCAAATGCAAGTAAATAAATAGGTACTGCTTTGGTGGGAAGGTTACTGCATTCTGTATTTTCATGCTGTCCACATGGTGATGGAAACATCTCTCAGACAATGCAGGCTCCCTTGTCTGAGAATTGGAGATGGGCACCATCCCCTTGAGTCAGTCACAAATGTCAAGGGAAACTTTTAAACCTTTTTATTTTTTTAGTTAATACCTAATTCAACCCATTAAGCCCTGCTGTGCTGCCTAATCATAATGGGGTTGGGGCATTTTTGGGAGGACATATCAGACTGTATACTGTAGTCCCAACAAAGTTCATCCAACTATCAAGCTAAAACAAACAGGAACCTGTACTGAGCAGCAAGAATATATAGGAAGATGCTGGAAACAATGTTCAGTGCATGACAATGCCAAAGGCATCATTTCGTTCTATAAGGGATAAGACAAGGATAAACCACTCCTGTATTTGTCAAGAAAACCACATGGATAGTATAGAAAACTACAGAGGTGATCTTGGTGAAATAGTACAGTGATTAGCAAAACATGAACTAAGTCCAGGAAAGTGGTAGCCATTAGAAACAAACACAACTATACACACAAATAGGCATATGCAACATCTTTTTCTCCCTCTACTTGTATCAGTAGGGCAATTGTTGCACTTACCCATAGTTTACTTAAAGTTATCATTAGATCCTTAATTTTAACATTTTTCCAAAGCCTTTTACTATTACTAAATTAATTACTCTGTATTTATTTATTCATTCATTTGAGACCTGCTGTTATGTTAACTCTAAGTGGCTTAAAAGCACCTATATATAAATGCATAATATAGTGATAAAACTATTTTAATATAGCCAACAATAAAATACAATCAACAATTACAATATATCCTTTTAGTATATTTTTAGTAATTATACCCAATAATCAGAGCACATTGACCAATGCATGGGCATTTCCATTATTCCTAAGCTTCTTTCTTTTTAATGAAAAAGAAAGAAAACTAAGGAAATGAAGAATGGCAAAGTGCTTTACCCTTGAAGCTAATGTGGATTAAAAAGTTAGCACGCTGATAATATTTTATCTAAAATACTTTAATTGGCAGGAAATTATTAACTGAACTTCAAGGATGCAATATAATTGAAGATATTTTGGGAAAGCATAGGATTAATAAAAGCATAAATGTCAGAACGAGGTGTGAATCTTAAAAAGAAATTGTTATAGGCATTCAATTTAAAAACAAGGTGCAAACATTTAATTAGAGTTGTAATTATGATTGAACAAATGGCCTAACAGATGATGGATGGCTGATGAATACTATTCAGTTAGGATCAGGATTTATTCTAAAAATACGGGAAGCAGTTTAACTGGAGTGCTGTTATGTGTAGAAAGTATAATCAAAGACCCAAACTCTGGAGCTACAAAAGGTCAAGGTTGTTCAGTTTTCCACTAATTATAGTACTTTTGATAGTTAATCTTAATTATCATGAAATAGGCTTGGTTTCAATAACTTCATTAACCTTGTATTAAGTTAGAAGGTAGCAAACTGTTTGCTGATGAGGAACACATTCCTTCAAAGGCAATCAATTTGTGAAGCACATTGTTCGTTAGCTTGTTTATTTTACTGGGCTTCTGGGCTGCTTCTAAACAATTAATAGTTGAATCCATTTTTTAAAAAGATTGACAAAAATCAGGGCTTTTTTTCTCATAGAACGCTCAGAACGGAGTTCCAGCACCTTTTTTGGATGGAACCTTGTAGGTTAGGCAA
This sequence comes from Vipera ursinii, assembly GCF_947247035.1. Lineage (NCBI taxonomy): Eukaryota > Metazoa > Chordata > Lepidosauria > Squamata > Viperidae > Vipera > Vipera ursinii. Next base: position 21,715,552 of record NC_139515.1, read on the forward strand.
GGCAGGTTGTATGACATGTGTGAGTTCCAGCACCTTTTTCTTTTACAAAAAAAGCACTGACAAAAATGTTGTAGTCTTGAACATTTAAAAGCGCCATCCAATGCTTTTTTCAGGTTTGAATGTAGCCTCTTCCTCATGCCAGCTTCCAGATGAAATTTTGCAAATTGTCACTCCACATGGAATCCTATGTTGATGTCAAGTTCTAAAACTAAAGTTTATGGCAAAACATTTAGTTGCATATTTGTTAAAACATAGATTTGACATTATAAACTGCTTGACCTTTCTGGATTCTACTCTCCAGCTAGTATCCAGCATTTCAAAGAAGGAGGGGTCACAAGTTACACATTCTGATACAAATGGATAATGTTAATGTGTTTTTCCAGAACACAATACAAAAAGAAGCATTTGCAATGAAGGATAAATTTGTCACACTTATATTGGAATTGTGCTATAATGATCTGGAGCAATCAATTTACAATTGTGAATTAGCTTCTAAGGATTACCTTTTGTCTCTCTTCCTTGATCATTTAAAAAAAAATTATCACAATTTTATCCCAGTTTTTTATATTTTAGTCAACTCAAGGCAGTGAACATATCTAATATACTTCCTATTTTCCCCATAGCAACGAATCTGTGAGATACATTGGACTGAGAGAGAATGACTGGTCCAAAGTCACGCAGTTGCCTTCCATGCTTAGGGCAGGCTTAGAACTCACCATCTTCTGATTTCTAAGCCAGCACTGTCACCTCTACAACAAACTGGCTCCTAATTTCAAAGCTTTAAATAAGGCTTTGTAAATCCACTGAACTTCAGAGGGACATCTATGTTGTGAATTCTGATTTAAAGGATTTTATGCTTAAATTCTTTTAACGTGGTTTCCGCCGCAGCCTGCGCACTTCTGCGAGTTGTTGGCCGGCTTGGGCTTGTCCTGGCGCCCTCCTCGTTGGTTGGGGGTCGACTTCCGCCAGAGGAGGTTGATGCTTTGTTCGTTCTCCCTGTCCTCGGCTGAGATGACTTGCTGGTGGATGCTGGCCATCTGGCTTCTGGTTCTGGATTCCTGGACAGCCTGGACAGCCCCGCAGGCTGCTTCATGGGCCAGGATTGTGTCCTGGGCCTCCTGGAGCGAGACCTCATCTTTTGCGAACAGGCGCTCCTGCAGCCTCGTGTCTCGTAGGCCGCAAACCAGCCTGTCATGTAGCCGCTCCTCCAGGTTCGAAAATTTGTAGGCGACAGCGGCTTCTCGCAGGGCGGCAATGTAGTTGGCCCCGGACTCGTCGGGATGCTGGTCCCTCTTCTCAAACTGCGACCTTGAAGCCAGTTTGGACATGTGGGGCCGGAAATTCACGTTAAGCTTGTTGACGAGGTCCCGGTAAGAGACGGTTTCTATGGCCTCCGGGGTGAACAGGAGTGGAGTGTGGGTCCGCCTATGCAGAGCAGGGCTGCCGTCTTCGAACCGTCCTCCGAGATTTGGTTAAATCTCATATACAGCTCAGCGTGCGACAGGTATTGGGCCCATTTCTCCAGGTGGCTGGTGTCGAACTCGCGGGGTTGCCCTGTTTGTGCCATCGCCTTCCATTGGTTGCTGAGGCGTGTGGTCAAGATGCTTGTTGCGGTGGCCAGAGCCAGTCTCGGGTCTCTCGCGGTGGCTGGCGGTCGCGCTGGGGGAAAAAGGAAAAGGTTCCTCTTTTCCTTCAGCACACAGTGTGTCCCCCTAGTGACTTCAGCTCTTCTGTTGGCCTAATCCCATCCTCGTCACCACTGTAATGTAGTGGGTCCGATGCAAGGAAGAGACACCAGCCGGAGTACGTGTTCAGCTCTTTATTGTTCGGGGGTGCGTACTGGAGAACAAGGGCTACCTGGCCTCCTTATATACCTGGCCCAGTAGGCGGCCAGCCAATGGGGTTGGCCCTAGGTTTCCCACCGAAACTAGGTTTCCCGCCAAAACCGTCCAGGCCAACGCCCCCTAGTGGCTGTTGCTATGCAGTTGCCTGCACCGGGATGCATAACAATTCTATTTCCAATATTCTATTCTATTCTATTCTATTCTATTCTATTCTATTCTATTCTATTCTATTCTATTCTATTCTATTCTATTCTATTCTATTCTATTCTATTCTATTCTATTCTATTCTATTCATCTGGTTGTCCTTATTCTGCAGGATCTTATAATTATGTGATTATGCTGTGCATCAATTCACAGTTTTTTTTTTCCTTAAGCTATGTAAATTCTTCTGGGGAAAAAAACTAAATAAAAAAGCAATTATAGCCAGTAAAGAATCATATTTTTACTTATAGGATCCTAGTCAAATTTCTGAGAAAATTGCAAAGTATACTTTTTCAATATCTCAGTTCTGGCTTGGAGACCAAAAATAATGTTTTTCTAAATATCATGCTAAATTATAAATAAGCAAGTTCTGCTGTGATTTCTAATGCCGTGCAAATGGATGAATCTCAGGAAGTTGCATGATAAGCAGAAATATAAAAGAACAAATAGAGCATGCAAGAAAACATTTAAAATGCTGAGTTCCAGTCAGTTAGGCAACCAAGCCCTCTTCAGTAACTGTAGATTTTACTTTCATTCTCCCTAGTTTCCCATCCCACCCATGTGCCAAACGCACACAAATGCAGAGAGAGAGAGAGAGAGAGAGAGAGAGAGAGAGAGAGAGAGAGAGAGAGAGAGTTTTATAAGGGTTTTTAAGGTCTTTCACAGCAGAATAACAGAGTTGGAAGGGATCTTGGAGGTTTTCTAATCTAACTCCCTCACTCAAGCAGGAGACCCTCTGCCATTCCAGACAAGTGGCTGTCCAGTCTCTTCTTAAAAGCTTCCAGATGGAGCACCTACAATCTCTGAAGGCAAGCTGTTCCACTGGTTAATTGTTCTCACAGTTAGAAAATTTCTCCTTAGTTCTATGTTGCTTCTCTCCTTGATTACTTTCCATCCATTGTGTCTGATCCTGCCTTCTGCTGCTTTGGAAAATACACTGACCCTCCCCCAATTTGTGGCAGCAAAGAAGAAGGGGTCAACCTATTTGATTACTTGAGTAGTTTTAAGTACTACTTGAGTAGTTTTAAGTACTTTCTACTTGAGTCTTTTTCATAGGAATTACCTTTTTATTGCATTTTAAACACTAAAACATTGGCTAATGCTTGGAATGCTTCTCTAACCAATTTTTGCTTGTAAAAATATATACTGCTCAAAAAAAAATAAAGGGAACACTTAAACAACACAATGTACTGTATTTAATAGTAGGATGTCTTATTTTGTGTTCCCTTTATTTTTTTGAGCAGTATATATAATTTCCATAGTTTGCAGAAGACAGAAGCATACCTGCACCAAATTCAACTATCTGGCAGAGTTTTTTTCTTATGCCTTTTCCCTTTTTTGGATATGTTTCTACCGCTCTTTAGATTCCTTGAAATCCTGCTGATACACTGTCATTTCCATGAATAGTTATTTTAACTCCATGTATTTGGTATGAATAATTAATATAGGATTTTCTGTGGAACAAGGCTGTGTAATAGCATTTAAAACATATTTTAATTGAACATTATTCAAAACTAAATAACAAGCTGGTATTTTGAAAATACTTCACACTATCTTAACTACTTCTGGTGATATGGTCCTTATATTAATCAATTTGAGGGGTCCTTAGTGTTGTCTGAGCTCCAAGCTCAGAAAGTACCAAGGACCCCACAGTTCTACCCTGAGCTATGAATAATTCTCTTCTATCAGTTAAATCAATTTCCCCTTTATCAAATGTTACATTTCTATCAGATTCCTATAAGAATCAAAGCAGAACTATGAGCATGACTTATATATAGGACCACCTCTCTTTGAGGATATTTGCCCCTCCCTCCAGCTGGACCATCACTGTGTATAAAATAGGCCACCATATACTGGTAAGTTTTGCAGATAAATATATTAAAAAATACAATTCCAATACATCCCATATTTGTACCTATCTATAGATTTCCAAAAAATCCAAAAATCATCTACTCTTTGGGAAATGTTGCTGTTATCACTAGTAAAAATAAATATTTTCAAACTTGCCTCTGTAGCTGAATGCATTTCAACACTCAGTTTTCAGCACTCTTTAATAAAAACATGCCAATAGTGAGATAATACAGTTGTCATGGGAACTAAATACTTTAATTAGACTCTTCTTCTTCTTCCAGATAATACATTTCTAACAAAAACTCACATACTGTAGACAGCAATGAAAGAACATTGGTGCATTTTTTCTAAACGTATTTTTTTTTTAAAAAAAATCCAAAACAACTAAAATGTTCTGGGCCCAGAGAGAATGTTTGGATTAGTAATAACTGTTAACATAAGGAAAATGTATTTCTGGAAACAGCATCTGAATGTTAAATTACTGCTTATGTGTGTTGACTATTTAAAAGTTGTACGTCTGAATGGTTTATAATGAAGCAGATATATACGCATATTAATGCATGTAAAATATTTGGTAGCTTCATACTGAAAGAGGGTATCAGAATGGATGAAAAATCTATCATTTGCTATCCCATTTAAAAAAACTTAAGGTATCAGTTGTTTTTCAATTTGCCATTTGAATGGAGAGCATGTTGCTGGTAAAATATTATTGCTTTGAAAAGGCATCAAAAACAAAGTTGTAAGTTTTCTTTTTGTTAGTAAAAATCTTCACTAGGTAGCATGCAGGATGCAGAATGTTTCATTAAAATATGTGTGAATTTAAAGATATTTTAGAGACAGTGCTAATGTGCAAGCCAGGATTTGGTGCAGATGCAGTTTCCTGTCTTCTAGAAATAAAAATGAATGTCAGGTGGAATTATACAGTCACATTTGTAGTTAGAAGCCAGGCACAGTAGTCTTAATTAAATATGCAGTGAGAACAAGAGTGTCGGGATAACAGACTGATAGTGTGAAAAATACAACTGAAAAGAGTGCAAACCATTAATTATTACTGTATTCCACTTAACATTCAGGGCACAGATTTCCTATTATGAAACAGCATTTCACACCCAGTTCTATGAATAACATGATTACAGTACTTTGAAGAAAATCACACTGAATTTAATCAGGCTTATTTCCATGTAAGTTGTGTATATGGTTGCAGTGGAATCATATACACAGTGTGTGGATATGAGTGGAATTTATCAACTGATACATTTGCACAGGTTTGGATGGTAAAGTTTGTCATATGACAGGTTTACTTATGACTGGGTAAACCTGAATAAAGCCAGAGAGAAAGCTGAATGTTTTATCTATCAGATATGGGTTAGAATATATCTGAGGTGCAAAAACAGAGACAATCACTAGATGGCAGCAACAGGTTGCTTTTTTTCTTCTTCATCTATCTGCTGCCATCTGGAAATATTTGGAATTTTGCATTTCATGTAGTCTCCAATTTACTGTTATCACTTGTACAACTGCCTTGAGAGAAATTCATCCCTAATCTAATCCTACTATTTGGAACAGCTATATTTTTGGGAAGCACCAAATTTATAAGGTTGCTAGCAATACATGTCAGCATGTCAGCTTTCTGTGCCTGCATTCTCATGTTCTGAAAACCTACTAATTACTGGAAGGATGAGAAAGTGGTAGAATTAGGGTCCAGAAAAATTAAATGGCTAAGGGAGGAAGAAAAATGAAATATTATTTTGCTGTTGAGACAAAAGCAGACTATTAAAAAGCTAGGAAAATAATCTTATAATATGCATACTTTTAATAGTAATTGATACAAACATTATTAATATATTATTGCATATAACATACACATAGTCCTTGACTTACAATCACAATTGAGCACAAAATTTCTGTTGCTAAACAAGACATTTGTTAATGTTGCCCCATTTTACAACCTTTCTTGCCATAGTTGGTAAGTGAATCATTGCAGTTGCTAAGTTAGTAACATTGTTGTTAAGTCAATCTGGCTTTCCCATTGACTTTGCTTGTCAGAAAGTCACAAAAGGTGATCTCATGCAACCATCATAAATATGAGTCAGTTACCAACTGTCTGAATTTTGATCATGTGGCCATGGGGAAGCCACAATGGTCATAAGTGTGAAAAATGGTGATAAGTCACTTTTTTCAATGCTGTTGTAACTTTGAACAGTCACTAACGGTCAAGGAATGCCGGCGGATTATCCGCAGGGGAAGGGCGTTCTCTGTGGGCGCACCGGCCCTTTGGAACCATCTTCCCACGGAGCTTAGGACTGCCCCCGACCTTCGCTCATTTCGCAGGGATTTGAAAACTTGGCTTTTTGAGCTGTCTGGCCCAGACTAAGGGGTTTTAATTATTTATTAATGGGGTTTTAGTTTAAATTCAGGGACTTAATTTAATTTTAGTTTTAATCGATTTTAACTTTGTATGTATGTATTTTTAATTTTTCCCTGTAAACCGCCCTGAGTCCTACGGGAATAGGGCGGTATACAAGTTTAAATAATTAATAAATAAATAAATAAATAAATAAATAAATAAATAAATAAATAAATAAATAAACTGAACTGTTGTAAGTCGAGGATTACCTGTAGTACATTAACATTATAATATATTAACATTGTACAGTATAACATAATAATAATAAAGTACCACAATATTTCTGTCTTTGACTATATTTGACTTCCATATTTCTATCAAAGCAATTGAGGAATTTAAAAAATATAGATGTAGGATTAAAGATCACTTTATTTTTCTAAGAACCTTGAAGCCCAATTTAGTCTTGTTTACTCAGAAACAAATTTACACTGCAATCCTTTGTTAATTTGATGTAGCAGTAAATCCCACTGAACACTGAGAAAAAGTTCAAGCGCCTAATAAAGAATTGTGGTTCTCAATGACTGGGCAGACCACAATCCAATAAAAATGATTTGGAAAGGAATTAAGAAGAAACCTAGATGGTCTCTAAACAAATTGATATTGAAGGACAAAGAATTCCTACAACTAGTGATAAAGGAAATGTAATTTTTCTTTAAAATAAACAAGAAGGAAGAAACATCACTCCAAAATGTTTCGGACACTGCCAAAGCATATTTTATGCCATAACTTATACTGCTAAGAAGAATAAAGAAAAGAAGCAACTACAATTAAAGTTGAGGGAGGAACTTAGAAAACTGGAATCAGAATTACAAATAGATCCAGATAAAGCAATACTCAAGAAACAAATGGAAATAATAAAGCACAAATTAAACTTAGCTGAGATGGAATTAATGGCTCAACAGATTAAACGGGTTAAACAGAATTTTTTTGAAAATGCTAACAAGCCGGGAAGATGGCTAGCATATAGATTGAGAAAGGAAAAAGAAAAGAAAATAATAAAGAAACTCCAGGATACAAAAGGAGAAATACAGTTTCAAAAAGATGCAATGGGAAAATTGTGAAAGAATATTATGAGACACTTTATAAAGCAAAGGAAATCTCTAAAGAAAAAATAGAGCAGTATTTAATAAAAGCAAATTTACCCAAAATTCCCCAGAATATCTGAAATATATTGAACGAACCAATATCAATAATTGAGACTATAGAAGTTATAAAAAGGCAAAAAAAGGACAAGACTCTGGGGCCAGACGGACTACCTACAGAATTCTACACTGCGTTACAAAAGGTGCTTACTCCGATCCTGAAACAATTTTGTAATGAAACCCTCCTGAAAACCAAAATACCAAAGGCATGGTCTGAAGCTAATATCACTTTAATACCTAAAGAAGATACAGATTTGACACATATAAAAAATTACAGACCAATTTCATTACTAAATGTAGACTATAAAATTTTTGCTTTGATAATGGCAGAAAGAATTAAGAAATTCTTGATTGAATTTATACACAGAGATCAAAATGTCTTTCTGCCTAAAAGACAGATAAAAATAATTTAAGAACAATTTTGGAAGTTTTAGAGTACTACGAAGCTCATCCAGGCAAACAGATGGCTTTGATATTTCTTGATGCACAAAAGGTGTTTGACAACTTAAATTGGCAATTTATGTTTCAGCAACTTGTGGAAATGGATTTTGGGGGAAATTTTATGAATGTAATTCATGCAATTTATAATAAACAGACTGCTAGAATAATCATAAACGGAGACTACACAGAAAACTTTAATATTAAAAAGGGCACAAGACAAGGATGTCCTTTATCCCCATTGCTATTTATATTAACTTTGGAAGTATTGAACACAAATATTAGACAAGACTCTGAGATTAAAGGACTGGAGATAAAGGGTGAAAAATATAAATTGCAGTCATTCGTGGATGACTTGGTTTTTATATTGGAAGAACCTCTGGAAACAAGTACAAAATTGTTGGCCACAATAGAACAATATGGCAAGGTTGCAGGCCTGATAATAAATAGAGAAAAGACTAAAGTTTTGACAAAGAACTTAACAGAAAAACAGAAAACACAACTTGCAAGAAAAACAAATCTTCAAATAGTTAAAAAAGTTAAGTACTTGGGAATTTACTTAACAGCAAAAGAGGACAACTATACAAAATTATTAAAACAAATACAACTGGATTTAGAAAAGTGGAAAAATCTCCAACTGTCAATTGTTGTTGTTGTTAGCTGCGAATTCATGTCTGACCCATCGCGACCCTATGGACAACATTCCTCCAGGCCTTCCTGTCCTCTACCATCTTCTGGAGTCCATTTAAGCTCACGCCTACTGCTTCAGTGACTCCATCCAGCCACCTCATTCTCTGTCGTCCCCTTCTTCTATTGCCCTCAATCTTTCCCAGCATTAGGCTCTTCTCCAGTGAGTCCTTCCTTCTCATTAGGTGGCCAAAGTATTTGAGTTTTAGCTTCAGGATCTGGCCTTCTAAAGAGCAGTCAGGGTTGATTTCCTCTAGGACTGACTGGTTTGATCACCTTGCAGTCCAAGGGACTCGCAGGAGTCTTCTCCAGCACCATAGTTCAAAGGCCTCAATTCTTTGGCGCTCAGCCATTTTTATGGTCCAGCTTTCACTGCCATACATTGCAACTGGGAAGACCATAGCCTTGACTACCAACTGTCAATACTGGGGAGAATAGCTACAATTAAAATGAACATCTTACCAAAAATACTTTTTTATTTCAAACTATTCTGGTAAAATTAGAAAAAGCCTTCTTTGACTAACTGAATACCATAATTCTGAAATTTATTTGGCAAGGGAAAAAAGCACGAATTAAAGTGAAATTGCTACAGGACGTTAGAGAAAGGGGAGGATTTGGACTCCAAGACTGGAAGTTATATTACCAAGCAGCTATCTTAATGTGGATTAAAGAATGGATAACACTTAGAAACAAAAGATTACTATACCTAGAGGGGCATGACCTGCAGATTGGCTGGCATGCCTTTCTGTGGTATGGGAAGAATAAAGCACATAGATATTTCCAGAACCATGCTATAAGAAATGCACTTCTCCTAGAATGGGAAAAATAAAAGAAAAAAAAATTATATTACGATACCTGAATGGCTTTCAACAATGGAAGCCTTTGCTTACCCAAACTTAATTAACTATGATAAACTTGTAACTTATAAAGACTAACTGGACAGTGAAGGAAAATTGAAATCTAGACAAGACTTACAACAACAAGGTATTGACCTATCATGGTGGCCATACCTACAAATCCAATCAAGATATGAAAAAGACATGAAAACAACAGGGCTCCATAAAGAACAGAGAGAATTTGATCTCACATTGCTAAAAACAGATGAAAAGCTGATTTAAAAACTTTATAGATTTCTGCTTAACTTAAAGATGGAGGAGGAACAAGTTAAAGAAGCAATGATAATATGGGCAAAAAACATTGGACATACAATAGAGCTTGAAGAATGGGAATAGTTATGGGATAGAAATATTAGATGAACCAAAGCTGTTCCATATAAAGAAAATTTGTATAAAATGTTTTGTAGATGGCACATGACACCAGTGAGACTAGTCAAAATGTTTAAAAATACTTCAAATGTTTGTTGGAAATGTAACCAAAGATCAGGTACTTACTACCATATCTGGTGGTCATGTCCTAAAGCTAAAAGGTTTTGGCTTAAGATACATTTATGGTTGGAGAAGATCATTAAAAAACTAATAGAATTTAAACCATAATTGCTTCTGTTAGGAATGATAGGCCCCAACTATGACAAAGAGAGCAGAGACATAATATTACATGTATTGACAGCAGCGAGAATTATATATGTCCAATATTGGAAAAATGAAAAGTTACCGTCTGAAGAAGTATTAATCAAGAGAATATTGGATTGTGCAGAAATGGATAGATTAACTTTAGAGATTAAAGAGAAAGAGCATTCAGTTTACTATAGAACTTGGAATAAATTCTATCAATGGCTAGATAAGTGAGTTAGAGAGAAAAGAATGTGATATGCAATTTTGAATTTATTTGAGTAAGAAAAATACTATACATTGAAAACTTAGTATTGTTTAAGATAATCTATTATACCTATCATTGTTATCAGTTATTAGCTTTATTACTTTTATTTATATACATATGTACCCAGACAATATGCTGTTTGCCAAATATTGAATGTTATTGGGAGAAACCCCAACCCTCACCCCCAACCTTTCCTGTACCCTAACCCAAATTCCTATCCCCTTACTCCCCTTCTTAACCTTATAAAAACTACGGTAATATTTTTTTCCCCAAAAAGAATTGTGGTTCTGATGGTTATGTAACCCACTAAATTAAACTTTAAGCAACATACATTGGTGAAAGCTTTTAAAGAAGACATATACTACCATTCTTTCACTCTAAATCACTTCTGGTAGAATAGTAAACCTTTATATAGTAACTAATACAGATAGTCCTAACTTAATGACCATAATTGGAACTAGCAATTCCATCACTAAGCACTGCAGATGTTAAATGAAATCCCAATTGCTGCTGTTGACCCTCATGCAGTCATTAGGCAAGGAGACACACATCCTAGATCCAAACTATTCTTGGAAGAAGATAATAAACTGCCTCCACTGGCTCATCCCATCCTTGCTCTTTTGGCTACCTCCCTTCCCATTGCTACTAGCTGCCCGCCACCACCCATCCCTGCCTGCTGCTGCTGCAACCACTGCATGGGAGGTCACTTCTGCACCATGAGGCTTTGCACTGGTGCATCCAGGGCTTCTCTCACATGCTGCCAGGGCCTCCATTTGTGCCCCATCCAGGGCTTCTGTATACATATTGGCCAGGGCCTTCAGCAGTGTGAAAGAAGGTCGTGGTTAGAAAACTCTTCCTTTTTCAAACTGGCCTTCTTTTGCAAAAGAAGGCCCTGGCTGGCATGCTAAAGAAGGTCCTGGGTGGGACACAAAGGGGAGCCCTGGCCAGCATGTGATAGACATTCCAGCTGCACTGGTTCAAAAGGAAGAGGCATGATAGAACCCCTGGCTGATACAGCAGCAGCGCATGATGTTGTGTGGCAGTGTGGCAGAGGAACCTGGAGGTAGTGAGTAAACAGACATCCAAAAGATAAAATGTGGGTGGGCCTGATGCAGCAAAATCAACTGTGTCTTGTGGCACCTTAAAAATTAATATAATTATTATCCCCAAATCTTTTAATGGGTATCAAATAAAGTGAACTGTAGATTTGATAGTGCCACGAGGCTCTTATGGCAGTTGTTTCTCCTTTGATAGGTCCTTTATCAAAATTAGGGTAGAACAACATTTTTGTGATGCCATTGCCCCCATTTTCCTACTGCTATCCAGGTCTGGGCACCATGTTTTACAAAGAACTTTGACAAAGGTTAGCATGTCTGAGGAGAGCAATAAAGGTTATAATTAACAGTTGAAGTCCACACATCTTAAAAATTGTCAAGTTTGAAAAACACTAATCTGCATGAAGCCTGGGAGACTTCATGTACATAGAATATAGAACATAGAATAATAGAGTTGGAAGGGACCAGGGAGGTCATCTAGATCAGGGCTTTTCAACCTTTTCCCCCATTGTACCACATTTAGGATATGGCAACATACGAGTACCACCAGTCGCCTAGCAAGGTGTCAAAAACTTGATGACCAAAAAAAAGGGGAAAAAGTGATGAAGTACAGGTAGTCCTCGACTTACAACAGTTCACTTAGTGACTGTTCAAAGTTACATTGGCACTGAAAAAAGTGCCCCCCAAGCCACAGCCGAGCAAGACACCTGCTTGCCTGCCTAGCAGCGCTCTTCCTCCTGTCCGAGGTTTTCATTGTTGTGAGCATTTCTGTTGAGGATTGGCAGCAGGGGGGTGGGGAGGTTTGGTTTTTATTCCCCCTGTCTGCTGGGTGGTTGCAGAAGGTTTTGGTCACTTCACATGACCCTGGGACACTGTGAACATCATAAATATGAATCAGTTGCCAAGCAACTGAATGTAAATCACAAGACCTTGGAGATACTGTAACATTCCAGCTGATTGGCGCTTCTTCTGGGCTTCTTCTGGGCTCAGAAGTGACAGGATCAGCACCAAGCTCCAGCTGGAGCCTGGTGCTGATCCTGGTGCTTCTGCTGATCCCTGACAGCCCTGCAGCTCCAGCCATCTCTCACTCAGGCTTGTGCGGTGCTGCCACCGGTTCAGCTCATTCCCCCTCCCCCGCTACCACTTTTCTCGGATGGTTGTGTACCATTTGCCAGGTGCCAATGTACCACAGGTGGTACCCGTACCACTGGTTGAAAAGCCCTGATCTAGACCAACTCCCCCTGCACAAGCAGGAAAGTCTATACTATACTGTACATATTAAAAAAAAGAGCAAGTGGTTGAGTCCTGAAGTACCCCATATGTGCTTCATTTATATCCTATTCAGAATTTCAGGTACAGTAACTATAATGTCCTTTTACAATACAACATGACTGCTCCCACCTCCAACCCTTTGCCTTTGACTGACATTTCATACAGGGATGGTGGGCTGCCTGCCATAAAAGACTGGGCCTTTCCATTTTCCTGGCTTCAGTAGCAGAACGATGAAATATTAGCTGTTAGTTTTTAATTCTGCAGAAGAACCCTGAAACTCTACTGGCCACTTATTGGTCTCTAATGATTGAAACTGACAAGCATTCTGCCAAAGTTCTCCTTCTACCCCAGACATGTCAAACTTGCGACGACATGGGACGTTGTGCAATGTATTGGGACTGTTTTGCCATTGCCGGCAATAGGGTGGGCGCGGCTTCTGCGTGAAGCATCTGGTCCATGGGCGGGCAGTTTGACACCCCTGTTCTACCCCAAGTTACAGAAAGAATTGCAAAATGGTGTTGTCAGGACCAAAACAAACAAAAACAAACCCATGTGGTGATTCTTCCAGGCTGATTTCTTTTATTGTTTCACAACTGTAGAGAAAATCTTGCCAGACTATCCACCTCTAGAATAAACTCTTTAAACTATTAGAGAGGGACTGCCTTTATCATTTTTTTCACACATAGAAAATTAATTTAAAGTTAAGTTAAAGTTTTTTACATAAATATAAAAAACAATAAAGGCCTGGAGTGAGTTGCCCTTTACACCTCTGGAATGCGCTCCTGGGAATCCACCACCTTACTATACAATATCAGAGGTTTTTTTTTCTCTTCATCTGTCATTAAAAGACAGGCTCACAAATCATAAAACTATTGGTACTTGCTTTCCTGGCATGGATGGTAATGGAAGCTGGAAATCCAACTATCTGGTAGGACCTGTTAAACCAGGGCTTTTCAACCAGTGGTACAGGTACTACCTGTGGTACATTGGCACCTGGCAGGTGGTACGCAACCATCCTAGAAAAGTGGTAGCCGGGGAGGGGAATGAGCTGAACCAGTGGCAGCATTGCACAAGCCTGAGGGATAGATGGCTGGAGCTGCAGGGCTGTCAGGGCTCAGCGAAAGTGCCAGGATCAGCACCAGTCTCCAGCTGGAGCTCGGCACTGATCCTGTCACTTCTGAGTCCAGAAGAAGCACCAATTAGCTGGAATGTTACAGCATCTCCAGGGTCTTGTGATTTACATTCAGATGCTTGGCAACTGATTCATAGTTATGACGGTCACAGTGTCCCAGGGTCATGTGAAGTGACCAAAACCTGCTGCAACCACCCAGCAGACGGGGGGAATAAAAACCAAACACCCCCCCACCCCACTCCCACTGCCAATCCTCAACAGAAATGCCCACAACAATGAAAACCTCGGACAGGAGGACGAGTGCCGCCGGACGGGGAGGCAGGTGTCTTGCTCGGCTGTGGCTTGGGGGGCACTTTTTTCAGTGCCATTGTAACTTTGAACAGTCACTAAGCAAACTGTTGTAAGTCGAGGACTACCTGTACTTCATCACTTTTTTCCCCTTTTTGGGGGGGGGTGTCATCAAGTTTTTGACACCTTGCTAGGCGACTGGTGGTACTCAGATGTTGCCATATCCTAAAAGTGGTACAATGGGGGAAAAGTTTAAAAAGCCCTGTGTTAGACTGCAGTCCACATAAAACACCTGGTCAAAGTGGAAAAAGAGATTCAAATTCAGACTACTTCTTAAGTTGGTTTCTTTTCTACCAGCTTACTGTATGCAAAACAAGCAGCTGAAAGCTGCAGTGTGAAAGATCCTTAAGTGGTACCAAAAAATTGATATTGACTGGGGATATGAATTTTGTCCAAGTTCCATTAAACGAATAAATATATACATGTTTAATTCCAACTCAAAGGCATCAAGTTGGTGCCTCCTCAGGCATTCCAACAATAAAAGAAAAACAATAAAACCAGAAGCTTCTTTCATTGCAAAAGAATTGTGTGGCAGATTTCAACACAACCTTACACAATGCACACTACTGCAACTACCCATGCACCCTCATTTTTTCTTTCACTTATGGCAAAGAAACTAAATTCTTCTGAAATATACTGATAAGTGAAAATTCTTGCTACAATGCATTTATTTTATTTATTTATTTATTTATTTATTTATTTATTTGTTTGTTTTTATAAACCGCCCTTCTCCCGAGGGACTCAGGGCGGTGTACAGAATAAGATAGGCATACAGAATGAACCGTAATGAAAAACAAACACTAGTAAAATACAAACTGGGACCCCAATAAGAGCTATCAGGCCAGGCCGGACTGCTGGAACAGGTAAGTTTTTAATTCTCGCCGGAAGGTGCGGAGGTCGGGGGCCATCCGGATTTCGGTTGGCAAGCTGTTCCAGAGGGCTGGCGCACCCACTGAGAATGCCCTCCCCCTGGGGGCCACCAGCCGACATTCCTTGAGCGGTGGCACCCTGAGGAGGCCCTCTCTGTGGGAGCGCACAGGGCGGTGGGGCGCTGACATTGGCAGAAGGTGCTCCCGCAGGTAGTCCGGACCCATGCCATGTAGGGCTTTGTATGTCATTGTCAGCACCTTGAACTTCACACGGAAGGCAACTGGAAGCCAGTGCAGCGCACGGAGGAGAGGTGTGATATGGGAGTATCGGGAGGCTCCCAAGAGTGTCCGCGCCGCTGCACTTTGCACCAGTTGAAGCTTCCGAGTGGATCTCAAGGGCAGCCCCAAGTAGAGAGCGTTACAGTAGTCTAGGCGAGAGGTCACAAGCGCATGGGTGACTGTACGTAAGGCATCCAGGTCCAGATAAGGCCGTAATTGGCGAACTAGTCGAACCCGGGAGAAGGCCCCCTTGGTCACAGCTCCTATGTGATCTTCCAGGGAGAGCTGCGAGTCAAGGAGGACACCCAGGTTGCGGGCCCTATCAACAGGGGGTAGTAACTCGTCCCCGATGTTAAGGGATGGGATGTTCTGAGTATCCTGGCTAGCCGGTACGTACAGCCATTCAGTCTTGTCCGGGTTCAGTTGAAGCCTGTTCCTCCCCATCCATTCCCGGACCGCTTTCAGGCAGCGGGACATCACGTCGAGGGCATCACTGATGTTGTTTGGAGTTGAGATGAAAAGCTGGGTGTCATCAGCATACTGATGGTACCCTACTCCAAAGCTGCGAATGATCTCGCCCAGCGGTTTCATGTAGATGTTGAACAGGAGAGGCGAGAGGACCGACCCCTGAGGTACTCCGCAAGCGAGAGGCCTCGGGGTCGACCTCTGTCCTCCTGCCAACACCGACTGCGAGCGACCCTGGAGAAAGGAGGAGAACCAGCGCAGAACCGTGCCTCCCACTCCCAGTCCCCTGAGGCGTCGCAGCAAGATACCATGGTCGATGGTATCGAAAGCCGCCGAGAGGTCTAATAAGACTAGGACAGAGGAATGGCCCCTGTCCCGGGCTCTCCAGAGATCATTTATCAGAGCGACCAATGCCGTCTCCGTGCTGTACCCCGGCCTGAAGCCCGATTGGTACGGGTCTAGATAAACCGCTTCATCCAGGATCTGAGGGAGTTGGTGCGCCACCACGCTCTCAACAACCTTCGCAAGGAAGCGAAGATTGGAGACTGGACGAAAGTTATTCAATGAGGATGGGTCCAAGGTGGGCTTCTTGAGGAGAGGTCTCACCACCGCCTCCTTCAAGGCGGTGGGGAAGTGACCCTCACTCAGAGAAGCGGAGATGACCGCCAGGAACCAGCCTCGTGTCCCCTCTCGAGCTGCATATGCCAGCCATGAAGGGCACGGGTCCAGTAAGCATGTGGAGGAGCTCAGCCTCCTCATAATCCTGTCCACTTCCTTGGGAGTCACAGGATCAAATTCCTCCCAGGTGACGTCGACAAGACTGTCCATGCCTTGTTCTTCCAACTCAGCCCAGTTGGAGTCCAGGCCGGTTCGGATCCGAGCAATTTTATCCAGCAGATATTGACTGAATTCCTCGGCTCGGCCCTGCAAGGGTTCCTCCCTCACCTCTTGGTTCAGTAGGGAGCGAGTCACCCTGAACAAGGCAGCCGGGCGGTTATCTGCGGACGCAATGAGGGTGGAAAAGTAGTTGGATTTTGCCACCCTTATCGCAGCGAGATAAGACCTGGTGAGGCTTCTTAATCGCAATCGGTCGGATTCGGATCGACTGGATCTCCAATGGCTCTCTAGGCCCCGTCTCCGACACTTCATTTCCCGGAGCTCCGCGGTGAACCATGGGGCTCGCTGGGATCTGCGCCGGGTCAGAGGCCGCATGGGTGCAACTCGGTCCAGAGCCTCCGTGGCTGCCTTCTCCCAGGCTTCCACTAAGGCATCTGCCGAGCTGTGAGCAGGGAGTGCATGTGCGTCCCCCAGCGCTGCCTGGAACCTATCAGGGTCCATTAGGCGCCTAAGATCTACTTGCTTGTGGGTTTGTTTGTTTGTTTTTAAAAAAACTTCCTGAGGAGGATGGGAGCAAATTACACTTAGTATTACTCAAATCATTAAACCCTGCAAAGTCAATGGTTTTATTCATCAAACAGTAAGAGCAATGGGAATAGAATATATTGTAACCTTTGTTAAAAATTTGCCAATTGATGACGTAGGGAAGAAATCCAGATCTCACCTGATGCACCAACCCCATGCTTCTCATGGACCTTCTGGTTCCTTGACAGTTCAGCCAAAGTATAAGAAATCACTTATGAGAAAAAAGTGACCCATTTCATGGTAGATCTATAGTTCACCTTGCTTCCTTTGGCTGGAAATTTAAAGCAGACACATTCTTTTAAATATAGTTTATTAGCTGGAATGTCCCAAAAAGGATTTCAGGAAAAACCTGCCTTTTATCTTCATTGAGAAAGGAATGGAATGAATGAAATTATTCATATTAGTTCTGATCTGGTTGTTTTTTGTGAATGCATGAGAAGGGCTCTTTCATTTTGGTGCATAAAAGAAGGATTGTTTGAATGCTGATTCTGTCACTTCAAAAGCAAATCAGCCTTCTGTGATCTAAAATATTTTGCATTTAGTAAAAACTTTCCTGTAGTGGGTGGTTTTTCCTCTCCCTTTGAACTATGCATGTCTTTTAAAGTAACTTTCTCTTATAGTGTCAAAGCTCATTTGGCCTAGTATCTTAGGAGAGAAGAGTTGCTTTGTAATGTTGATTTTGTACATTAAATTATCAATCATTTCAGGTTGATAGGCTGTTCTTTTCTCTATTGTTTTGTTATGTGACTGCCTTTCAACATTGTTTTTGCTTGAGAATCATAATACAGGTTGCAATAATACATATTGCTTAACCCTTTTATTGTAAGAAGGAAATATAAGATATTCAGAGTTTTGCTGTATTGGCATGCCATGCAAGTTCCTTTGTTTGTTTGGTCTAGAAATGTGCATCTTTGCATATTATTAAATTTTCAAAAGTTATAATAAGCTTATCATGTATGAACACACACATGGTTTACTTTACTACTTGAAAGCAGTTTAATCTTAGAACAAAAATGAATCGAAAACAAATGTTTATAACCTTATTTTACAGTTTGATGTCATAAGATCTGTGCCCTGAAATTCAACATAGCTGATGACCGGAACAGTGTACCAGATACTTAGTTTAGCAGAGGAAAGGAGGGAAGTACTTTCAGACTTGAAAGATTGGTGTCAGCCTTCAAGGTAGTTCATTAAAGAAGCACAAGCCATGAGTACTAACACTACCTTTAATGTGAGGTTTCAGTAGCAGAATCTTGTAAGTCTGAAAGCACTTCTTTCTTCCTGTACTTTCACTTTCCAGAAAACTGGAACGGGAATGCTTTGAACCTGTCCATTTCCTACAGCATTCTGAAAATGCTGTACTGCTAGGTCTAGCATACATGTGTGAAAAGGCCTCTTTCTATCTAACTCTTAGTCTATGTAGTACATTTTCTCAGTATTTAGGAGGAGAGCAGAATGCATCTCCTTAATCAACACTGTTAATCCATAATTATTTTAATGATGGATCTCAAGTGCACTAATTTTATTGGTATTCATTTCAGCCCAACCCTATCTGCCAGCAGGACTAGGCTAATTCATGTATGTGTGTGTGTTTGTGTGTGTGTGTGTGTGTGTGTGTTTGAGAGAGAGAGAGAGAGAGGGGTGGGTGGGGGGGGTGGGGGGAGGGGAATCAGTAAAAGAAAGATCAAGAAAAAGGATCAGATTGAGCTTGAGGCTATGGAGAATAACATCCTGGGGAAAATATTCACTGATACATTGGGCAGTAGGTGAGAATGCTCGTGGCTGGTCCATTATAAACTCACTCCTTCCTTCCTCACAATAAGGTGAATCAGAGAACAGCCTATGCAGTCCATTCTGTGCTTCTTGATGTACACAAGCAACACATTGCTTCATTATAGAGAAATATAAAAGCCTCTTATGGATGTTGCTGGTAAAGTAGTTGTGATGAATTTCAGAAGCAATGCTCTGCATGCTTTCTCTATCACACATTTTCTTCTTTGCATTTGTTTCCTGAGGATTGATATAAACAGAAATATGGGATATAAATTTGATTGTGAATAAAATAAACCATCACTGAATAAACCATCATCTTTTCTTTTTTCTTTTTTTGTTTTTTTAAGCCATTGAAGAATATTCATTAATAATAGCCTTCATGCATTAATAGCAATAGCACTTAGATTTATATACCGATTCACAGTTCTTTACAACCCTCTCTAAGTGGTTTACAGAGTCAGCATATTGGCCTCAACCATCTGGGTCCTCATTTTACCAACCATGGAAAGATGGAAGTCAACCTCAGGATCAACGCTCAGGATCAAACTGCTGGTAGTCGACAGAATTAGCCTGCAATATTGCATTCTAACTACTGCGCCAAAATGGCTCTTAATAATTTGAGTTACTTAATAATTTGAGTGGCTATTAATAATAATTAATTACTAACAGTAATTAAATCCTTTATCATGAATTCCATTATCAATTTATTTCAGAAGGCCTGTCTGCAATTCAGTAGATACACACAGTGAAATGGGGGGAGGGGGGCAATTTATAAACAAATCATTTTATTTTAGTGTGAGTTAGAAATGGAGAGAAACTTATTGAATTGATATTTTAATATAAATGCTCCTAACTCACGATTCTCCGACAGTTGCAAATGTAATTGCTGTTATCTGAGTTCATACATTTTTGCAAATATCATGATACATTTTTTAATTAAAAATTTGTAGAAAAATGCATAAATTAGGGAAAAACATCCCCATAATGTCTGTTCTTGAAAATAGTGTATTGAAGCATATCACATTTGAGAAATAATTGGCAAAAATATATATAGGTGGAAATTGTGCATAAAGAAGTTGTTATAAGTAACATGACATGAAAAGGCATGGATTTTTTTTATACAAATCAGTCTGATGAGGAAATGAGTGAAAATATTAAAAATGAGAATGTAAACTCCACTGACAAATCTGTCCAGCTTTTTCATGGAGGAACATTCAGTTATCTCATCTCTGATAGCTCGGGTCTTCTAGTAAAATAACTCTGAAATTCAGGGGCTGGGCTTTTATCAAGCCACCCTGTGTGCACCCAAGAAACCACGCTACTTAATGTCTTATCAGCTGCTGTTTCTGCAGCTATGTCCCCAGCATGGAGGGGAAACTCTGCAAGTCCTGAATGGACAATATGCAGGCCGGTGAGGCCAGCTCTGGTTTGATTTGTGGCAGTGGAAGCCTATTCAGGCCATCTGCATGGCCCATTTCTTTGCCGGATTTGTAAATCAGCTTAAACGTGTACGCTGATAAAAAAATAGACCATCTCAGCATTCTAGGGGATAATATATGGGGTGTCTGTTTGTCTGTGGTGAATAACCCCAGTAGTGGTTTGTGGTCTGTGAAGACCATGAAGTCCATGCCATACAAGTAGTCGTGGAATTTTTTAAACTCCAGCTACCATGGTCAATGCCTCTTTGTCAATTTGAGCATAGTTACGCTCAGCAGAGGACATTGTCCTTGAATAAAATGCAATGGGAACTTGGATTCCATCTTTCTCTAAGTGACTCAAAACTGCACCCACCCTGTATGGGGATGTGTCACATGCTAAGCAGACTGGTTTAGACTCCCTGAAATGAGTGACACTGGAACTGACCAACAGAAGTGCCTTCAGGTCCTAAAAACTTTTTTCATGAATGCTGGTCCACTTCCAAGAAGCTTTTTTATCTGTGAAGTGGCTCTGCCACTGCAGCCTTGTTAGGAAGGAATGTGTGGTAGAAGTTGAGGAGGCCCAAGAATGCTTGCAGCTCTCCTTTTGTTTTAGGGCTAGATGCCATCTGAATGGCCTTCACTTTGGACTCAGCTGGGTGGATGCCATTAGCATCAATGCGAAACCCCAAAAATTCAGTTGAGGGAACCCCAATGCTGTATTGGCTCTTTTTTAGTTTGAGGCTCCCTGCTCCAGTAGCCTACCAGATGTTACCACATGGTGTTAACAAGCAAGACCAATACGTTACACTTGTAATATAAGTTTGGATGTAAAAAGTTGGAAGACAGCATCAACGACATTTAGTGGCAAACTACAGCACTACAATTTATTATGCCTAAAGGAAACTTGGCTGGAAGGCCAGCCTCAGCTAAGATTCTTGTTGTTTTCAGAAACTTTCACTTTTGAAGACTGCAGCTGAGAAAAGGGAGGAAAAAAACCCTCTTCAGCTGCTTATCTGTGTGGTAGAGACAATAAACTATTTTGAAACTGGCCTGCCTGGACTATGAATATAAATACTAACTGACTTTTAGAGCTGTGTCATGGAGCTATTTTCCTATAGAAGAAACATGCATTATTGATTGAGATGATGGAATACTTTGGACTATAAACCTTTGATCAATGAACAATTTTAATTGCTCTACTCTCTCTGGACAGAAAGGATGTGTTTTTCATTAGACAAAAAAAGTTGAAAAATTTGAACTTTACTTATATTTGCTGAACGGAGACTTAAGGTCAGACTGATAGGCTGGCTGGATAATTAGGAGTTCAAATGACAATTGACTGAAACGTTTTAAATCCCTAAATAGATTGGATTATAAAGACTACATTCAAAACAAAATGGATGTTTCATACTTAGCTTCAAATGGTAAAAAAAACATCCCTAACACCTGTCCTCAAAGTCCCCATTTTTTTGAGATACTAAGAAAAAAATGTTGATGAGTTTCAGAAATTCTGTTAAAATCAATACAAGAGACAATTGCCTTAGCTCATGATGAGACTAAAAATAGCACAAAGGAGATAAAAGAACAATTCTTTAATCTAAATCTAAACCTAAAACTCAGAAAATGATTACAAAGAAGGAACTAGCAACCCATAAAATAGAAGGAAAATCAGAGGAAGCAGATCAAAATATGGAGGACCTAAAGAAAAGAACTAACAGACAGACTCAGACAAACAAAGAATTAGAAGACATAGCAATAATATCAGAAATGGAAAAGATATTTTATCTTTCAAGATTTCAGAACACACTTGAGGATAAGAAAGAAGAGCTGACTGAATGGAAGATAGAGCTGTTAGGAGGGAAGCTGTTTAATGAATATCAATGGGCCGAGCGACCATCATAAATACATTCCAGTTGCCAAGTATCCAAATTGCTATTGTGTGACTGCTGGAATGCTGCAATAACCGTAAGTGTGTGGACCAGCCATAGCTCACTGTTTCCAGCACTGTCTTAACTTCATAGGGTCACTAAAAGAACAATCAGAAGTTGTGGACTATCCAGCTACTACTCTGGTAACTATAATCCAATGTTTGCAGTGTTGACATCATATTAATTAATCATATTAATAAGGATACACTTATTTTATTTTGTGTATATCTGTTTTTGCATTATAGCTAAAGTTGCTGTATATACACAAAACATGTAAATAAGCGTATCCTTTTGAAATTGTATAATTTTTTCTTCTAGAAACCTTGTCGGTATAAGAACTGATGGCACAGTAGTAAGAATACAGTACTGCAGGCTACTGCTGACTGCTGGCTGCCAGCAGTTTGGCAGTTCGAGTCTCACCAAGCTCAAAGCTTACTCAATTTTCCATCCTTCCAAGTTTGGTAAAATGAGGACCCAGATTGTTGGGGGCAATAGGCTGACTTTGTAACCGGCTTAGAGAGGGCTGTAAAGCACTGTGAAGCGGTATAAAAAAAAGGAGGAACCTGCCCCACTTTACATCGGAGAGAACTGTGTAGAGAGAGTTTCCTCCTTTAAATTTCTGGGAGTCTACCTCTGTGAAGATCTGACCTGGAAAGTTAACACAACTCAGGTGGCTAGAAAGGCCCAACAGAGGCTTCACTTTCTTAGGGTCTTGCGGAAGAACAGGGTAGAACAACAGCTAATGACCCTCTTTTACCGGTCTACTATAGAGAGCGTCCTCTCGTATGGTATTGTGGTTTGGTATGCTGGTCTGACAGCCGCGGATAGGAAAGTATTACAGAGGGTAGTGAGCACAGCACAAGACATTGTGGGCTGTTCCCTGACACCACTGGATGACATCGCCAGGGCTCGTTGCCTTGGAAGAGTGAGGGAGATTCTCAGGGATGACTCACACCCTGGACGGTATCTCTTTACTCTCCTACCATCCGGTAGGAGATATAGGAATATAGCCAGCCATACCAACAGGCTGAAAAATAGCTTTTATCCGTGGGCTGTTAGGCTTTTAAATGGGACATAATCTTATGCAGAATTGACTTGGGAGGCCGGTGTGTGGTGTAGTTGGTTCACATAGTGTGGTGGGATGGAGGGTTTGTTGTCACTGTGTGTTGGGGGGAGAGACCACGGGGGGAGGCTCAGCTAATCTCAATGTACACATGTTGTACTTTGACAATAAAGGTTTATTATTTATTATTTATATAAGTCTATGTGCTATTGCTATCCTAGCTTTACCTTTTGCCATGGGTTAGTAGCCTGAGCAGATCCCAAAGTGATGCTGTTATTGAGAAACAATTTTCCATGTAAAGATGTTCCAATGTGCATAAAACACACAAGGGTCAAGCATGCATGGAGGCCGTCCAGAGAAAAATGTATTGGATTTAAAATCTCATACATTAAAGCAAAATAAACGTAGGGCAACTATTGACTAATGCTTTCCTCTTTCTCTAAAGAAGATATGATCTCTTCTGCTTATTAATGAGTAGTTTGACTAGAGTTTGGAGGAGAATTTTAGCCCTCCCTTTCCTTCCCCCACCTGCTTTTTTACTGCTGGACAATTACCAGCAGTTTCCAAAAGAACATTAGATTTTTCCACCTGGAGAGGAAACATTGTTTGGGATCTCTGTCTCCTGTTCAACACATCTCACCTCTGGAAGATCCTGCTTGAAACAGAGGAATGCCTATTCTCTATCTTGGAAGCAGCTGTCAGTTTGGTGAGTGCCAGGTGGCATCACAACATTTGCACTTAAGTTTGTTTGCTTTTCACAGGTCTTAGATCCAAATCTAAACCTAAGAGAAAGACAACAATATTTAGAAGATCTCAACTTCAATAAACTAATGAGTAATGAGATCTTTTCAAGTTTCCTGTTCCTTCTGATTGATAGGATTCCAAACCACCAACATTTTAACTCCTCTGGTCATTGTATGCCAAGACACGTTAGCCTAAGAGTAGGATAGCAAAGATTAAAACCTGTTTTCCCTACAACAATTTTATTTCAGCAGGAGAAATAACATTCTTCTTGGTTCCAATGGAAGCAGCAAGGTTAAAGGTGAAATATTTCTTCAATTAGAACTGGCAAGGATTCAGTCAAGTGACTCTGTCTGAGTTTACTTCTCACACACTCACAGATTCAGAATCACTAATAGAGACACAGATCAAAAGATGTTGGAAAGCTCAGGCAGGTGTGGGGGAGATAGTGAAATGGAAGGACTGCAATCCAAGAAACAATACCAAAAGGGGGGGGGAACCCAAATGCAAATGTACATGAGGAAAACCTGTAAGGATTTTCCTAACTACAGTTTATAACATCACCCCTCATTATTGTGGTGACGTAAAGCCTGTTGGCATAAGTGATATATGGCCATAGTGATACCAGTGTAGAAGGCAAGATAAGATGACTTCAAAGTTTTGGGAAGTGCACATCACTTCTACCATATCTAATTTATTGTTGAACTTTCCTCCCAGAAAGGATACATTTTGAATGTTCCAGGAAAACTGAGCTTAACTTAGAAACATAGCCTTTATAGATGCAGGGTCCTCAGAAAAATTATGACTTTGAATAAAATGAAGGTGGATAAGTAGAGGAAAAGAGAATGGCCTAGCGGTTAACTTTCTGGATGTGTCTGGATCTTCTATCTGTTTAATATTATTTATATCCTGTTTCACTTCAAACAAATGCAGATATACTCAGGGATGTCCATGGGTTGTAGTCAAGATGATGACCATGACAGTGTGATGAAAATTCCTCTGTGACATAAAAACTAGGTGGAGTTTCATTTCCATTGTTGTCACCACTATTTTCCATGTTTGATCCTATCCTGCACACCCTTCATGGGCAAGGTAGTTTTCAGTGGCTGGTGTTTAATTAGTACATGTTTCATACAAACAATATGGTCTGAAGTAGAAGAATTAAGAAGACCTTCAGCATTCAGGTTGCTTCCACCCTGTTGCCACCAATGGCTTCTGATCATGCTCTAATTGTTTTATTCTGTAACTTTGTGACTGTGATGATATTGATTTTTGATTCTTTATATTTGTGTTCCTTTTTCACTTGCCTTATAGTTGCCTGGGAGACTTCTGCTGCTGAAAAGCAGGCTATAAATAACATAAATAAAAGGAAGTGAATTGAGTGAACCCCTATTAATAAACAGCTACAGATGTCCACATGATTTGTGCACAGCAGTCTTCAGTGATCTCTAGAGCATCAATGTTTATATATCCCATGTTATCACCATTAATTATGTACTTTCCAGACTAAAAATGCCTCTCTTGGGGCACGGCTCCTGCCATAGTAAAGAGTTGGGGGAGTAGGGAGTAATAGCACTACTGTAAATAACCGTTGCCATGGCAGGCTTCAGTGATACTGAAAGTTCCCAAACCTATCAGATCCGATACAGCACCCAGAAGCTTGAGACAGAAGACTGCTATGTTTGCCAAGAAGCAAAGCTCATGGAGCTGCAACATTCAGCTGATGTTTGCATTTTCACAATGATGGTATTGATTTCTAGAATGAAACCTCAGATGCACGTTCTTTTATTTACTGAAGCCAAGATTGAACTTCTCAGAAGAACATAATTCAGGCCAAGGATACATGTACTCCACAAGTTTTTTTAAAAAAACAGACATTAAATATATATGAAGGTAGGGATGAAATAGTAAGTAAACTAGAAAATAACTGCAGATAGAATAGGTAAGCCATTGCTATAAAATCTAGTACAGACTGCAGTCCACATTTTTCTATGAGGTAAGATAATAGTGTTTTATTCAATGATCTTACCTTTAAACAAATATTAGAACCTTACACATTTATATAAAATACATAGGTAACAAAAAACACGTTCATTAAAATTTAAGTTGTTCTTAATACATGGCCAGAATTCTTTTTCA
The DNA here is from genome assembly GCF_947247035.1 of Vipera ursinii. Classification (NCBI taxonomy): domain Eukaryota; kingdom Metazoa; phylum Chordata; class Lepidosauria; order Squamata; family Viperidae; genus Vipera; species Vipera ursinii. The sequence continues at coordinate 21,741,802 of NC_139515.1, forward strand.
ACCTCACACTCTCTATGAACTCCACTGTTTGTCACACTTTCATCTGCACTTGTCCCCATAACACAATTTCCTCTCAATCTCTCTCTCTCTCTCTCTCTCTGTTTCTTCAGGACACCTCCAGATGTACAGATTTCAGTTCTCAGGAGACTCACCAAAGGCCTAGTTGGCTAATTCTAAGAGTTCCATGGAGTATCCAAGGTCAAGAAATTTGCTAGATTTTCTGTTCTGCTCTACTTCTCATTTCACCCTGTTTATTACTTTCCTTTCAGCAAGTCTGAGAGCCAATTTGATCTAGTGATCAGGGTGCTGGTATAGAAACCAAGAGACTGTGAGTTGTAGTCCCGCTTTAGGCATGAAAGCTGGCTGGGTGACCTTAGGCCAGTCACTCTTAGTTCAATCTATTTCACGGGGTTGCTCTTGTAGGGAAAATAGAAGGAGGAAGGAGTATTTATAAAAGTAATAAAGGGTGGTGGCTTCTAATAAATAAATAAATAAATTCTGGTTTTGCCAGCTAGCCCTTCTTTTACTTTATAGCTCTGCTTTTTTATTTGCATCCCTTAGCTATATATTTTTCTTTTCTCTTTGTTCCACTACAGCTCTCTGTATACTCCTCAATTCTGTTTCAGGTGGGAATGAAGCATTCCAGAAGAAATATCAGAGAAGAGCTTGACTTCAGAGAGGGATTGTAGAGGAGTTCCAAAGTTGTGTTAGAAAGTCTTTAAGAAATACTACAAACAATGGGATTTAATGAGATTACCTGTGGATAACATTTACATAAAGAACAGCCAAGGATTAAGAATGGCTTTCAAAAGCTCCCTCTAGGGAAAACAGTAAAGCAGAAAAATTGTATCTCGTGGTAGAAATGCTGCATGACTGATTAGACAGGTAATAAATAGGCAGCCTAGGATAAAGCCAAAAGATAGTGGGCATGAGATCAGACTCATGTGTTCAACCCATGCAAAGCTAGAGGAGAATGATTTTGAATCTAGTGCTGATGATCAACAGTTTACAGAGAGACTGTACCTCAATGTCAGAACAGCTGCATTCAGAAACATTTGCCCTGCCACTGATTTAATCTGCCACATTCTATAATTCCATCTCCAGTAGATTAGAGATTCTCAAGTAGTAAATGTTGGAAAAGACCACTACCTGAGCCTCTAGGAATTGATCCCTCCCTAAATGATTACTATTTCTATAGCCAAACAAATAAATGAACAATGGCTTCATGTGCTCATTTCTAATAAGGTGTTATAAGGAAGGCTGGAAGGGAGAGAGTGAATATGGAGCAAAGAAAAGAAAATGAAGATTAGTAAGATTGTGAAAGGAAATATCCAGAGGAAGGAAGGAAGGAAGGAAGGAAGGAAGGAAGGAAGGAAGGAAGGAAGGAAGGAAGGAAGGAAGGAAGGGACATTGGATAATTGCTCAGTTAAAAGAATGAGAGAAAAACCTCTTATGCTTTCAAATGCAACAAGAAGGAACTGCTTCTTCCAGTAGTGTAAGTGATCAAAGTTCAGAGCTATATAGTGGAATAATAGACCCAACAAGAAAAGGCTGCCATTGTTTTTCTTAATGTCTGTCTGTTGTTCTTTTCTTTCTTACTATCGTGCTTGTATGCAGTGCTTTTTTTGTTTAAGAAAAACGTTCCGGAACTCACACACATCATACAACCCGCCTTGCCTACCCTACAAGGTTCCATCCAAAAAAAGTGCCGGAACTCCGTTCTGGGCGTTCTATGACAAAAAAAGCCCTGCTTGTATGTTTGAAATGTTTACAAAGGATGTTTTGGTGCTATGCGCCATGACTTGACGATTGCAGATTACTAGCCTAGAAGATGCTGAAGATGCTAGAGCAGTCTTCCCCAAGTCAGTGCCCTGCCAGAATACCTATCCAACATCATCTTGGTTCAAAAGCTATGAAGATAATAAACCTGGGGAAAAGCACAAACAATTTTTCAGCAAACAGAAACAAACTGGACACACCAGATTTGGGGATGTGGGACAGTTTGGTTAGTTGATTGCATGCTAATGCAATTTATCTAACTACCTGCCAGATAAAATTGGGAAGGGACAGGAACAAATTTTTAATCAAGGAGTGAAGACATAATTAGCAAAAAGGAAGGCAGGCTTAGTTGGAGGTTCAGGATAGGGAAACTGTTTCACCTATTAAAAATAAAGTGAAACGATAAACGGAGCTACTTAAGCAATTGCTTTTCTTGAGGTTCAGGAACTGGCTGAGTAGATACTTTTAGATCAGGTATATTTGATTCTAGGATAGGAGTGCATCAAATCATATAAGGAATTCTCAAAAAATTCTGGGATTTTATAATTACTTCCAATGATCAGTGGGTTAAGATGAAGAAGGGGTAAAATAAAGCATTTTGCTTTTTCAAAATGAACATAGATTTTATTTCCTGAATTCTTAATGCTGGGATGTTGTGCAAAAAACATGTTTCCAATATTTTATTTATCAAGCTTGTTGAACTCATGGACAAAGATCAGCCTAGTATATGAGATCAATAAACAGACAGAGAAAGAATTATATTACCCAGATATAAGGAGAAAACGCTTCTGGGTAAGAGAATGGAAAAATAGGTCAGTATACAGAGACATCCTCTCTAAGATACTGTACCTTATGACATATATATTATGACATATATCTAGGTAATAGTGTATTCTAGACAGTTTGTATTTCTAATTCTAATAACAAGTTAGCAAATAAAACTGTGGTCTTGAAATATAAATCCAAAGCTTTGCAGAGCAGCCTATTAAATTGTTTTAAAACTCATACAAGATGACAGCCGGGCAGCATAAATTCATTGCATGTCATTTCAAGTGTTTCAATATTTACACAAGGCCTAGAAAATTACATTTTCTAAAAAGAGGGTATACAATATATAACATATGTCCCTACAGTACCAAGGGAATGACTAGAACATTGCAAAGAAAAAGCATTGTTGATTATAAACAGAATAATTTAATTCTTGTAAAATCACATAAAAAGCAAATGTAGGATGGAAAAAAAATAGAAAACCACTCAGTCAGAAGATATAAATGGCTTTGAGAGACAGAACTTCAGTAGGAAGCCAAGCCAGGACTATAAAGACAAAATAAATATCTTTACCAGGTTTGACCAAACAATGTCAGGGAAACGTGCCCAGTTTTTTTCAGACTGTGAGTTTAATTCCTGCAATACACTCATCAGTCCATAACTACATCAGCACATTATGCATATGTTGATATCTAGAAATAATTAGAATTATTATTAGTTGTTCTTAGGGTATGCCTGGCATCCAGCCACCTTTTCTTTTGGAAACAGAAGTCAGAGGTCTTTTATAAAGTCAAGCTAAAATAAAACAAAGTTAGGAGTGCAGAATTATAACAGCAGTCAGAACAGCCTCCTGCATTCTGGTACCCTCTGAGATGTTGGACTTTGACTCCTAGAATTCCCAAACACTAGGCACAGCATCTCATACATAGTCCATACATCTACAGGAAAGCAACAATGACATACAGATAGGAATTCATAATGCTTGCATTTGCTTATAATCCAGCTGTTATATTACATAAGACTAAAATGGGAATGATCTTGGCAAGTATATATAATGGCAAGCATAAGGCCAATAGGAGGCTATATCTAATTTGCTTCTTGCTTTTAAAGCAAAGACATATTTCTCTTAAAGCAAAGAATGTGATGGTGCCTCTGTGGCAGATCCAAGTCATCTCATACTGGCCCACTAAGTGGCCATGTTTAAGGCATGAGATAGCTATATAAAAGTTTCTACTAACAACAGAACCACTGAGAATGTACTTTATAGGAAGTAAGTACATATTCCACTTTATCATTTTCTTATTAAGACTGTCAGTGACTGCTGGAGTCTCTGCATCATCTTGTGATCATGCTATCCAAACATGTTTTTTTCTTGAAGCAAATAATGTCTAAAAGGTGAGAAGAAAAACTTTGATTTGAAAGACTGAAATGCACACAAAAAAATGAGAAAGCAGATGAATGAAAGTCCAACCGAAGAAAATAGTGGCAAGGGCATAAAAAGGATGAAGCAAATTCTAAATCTGGTATAACAATACATAAAGAGAGACAGGCATTGATGAAGGGACACACATGAAAGAGGATTACTGAGGGAGTGAAAGAATGGAGATGAAAAGAGGCAGAGAATTACAAAAGTGGAAGGGGAACACAGGAAAAAAAACATTAGATTCTCTTGAAAGCAGTCATATCCCTGCTGATTATTTTAATAGAATGCCAGTTTTCCTCATAATGTATCATAAAGAAATATAATTGAAAAAAATTCTAATCAAAGCATCCTTTTAAAAATGTTCCGGAATATGTTACATTGTTTTCAAACAACCAGCTCATCTTTTATCCCAAAGCTAACTACTCAAGGTTAAATCTACTCAGGTTCTTGTGAAATGGTTGAGACTTTTGTGCAACTGTGGTGCTGTTCTCTTGTGACTACATACCTTCAACCCCTTGAAAACACCAGGAGGGTGGGGGCAACTGAATCTCAGGAGGAGCCTCGTTCTTTTTTTTTATTGAAAAGTTTTACAATACATTTTATCTTTAACAATCCCTCCCCCCTCCCTCCGCCCACCCCTTCCTAACCCTCCCTAACCCTCCCCCCTTCCCCCCTCCCCCCTCCCCGACTTCCCAGAGCTAAATACAAGGTATAAAAGCAGAAACAATCATAAACAACCATATGCTAACAACAATAAACTATTAATTCTATCGCACTCTAGCTCATATGAAATGACTACAAGCAGTACTAATATCACATAAAGAAAAGGAAAAAAAACTTATTCAAATGCTAAGTGAAACTTTTTAGTCCCATATTTGTTCTGGATATAATCAATCCACTTTTTCCACTCCATAATATAACGTTGTTGCGAATGATCTTTCAAATAAGCCAAAATCTTTGCCATTTCCGCCAGGTCAGAAACTTTAAGAGTCCATTCTTCTATAGTTGGGAGTTCCTCCTTCTTCCAATATTGACCTACTAAAAGTCTTGCTGCTGTAATTAAATTCAACATCAGCTTGGTGTCCACAACAGTAGTATCTGTAATTATGCCCAATAAGAACAGTTTCGGACAAAACTCGTTCTTGAGGGCAGGCACTACTACAGAGAAGGTAGATTTCTGGTGTCCTGATGCTATTATTTAATCAATGGAACTCAGAGCATGCCAACCATGCCAGATCCATTTGGCCAGGCAAATACTACAGTAGACAAACATTCCCTCAAGTAACTAGACCTTATGCCATGTAGGACTTTATGGGTGGCAGTCAGCACCTCGAATTTCACCTGGGAACAAACTGACAACCAGTACGTCTCATGAAATGAGGCATTATACAAGTATACCAAAGCTTTCCCATCATATAGTGTAAATATTCTCACCCCTTCCATTTATATCTTTAAAAACGTGCATAATATTTTCTAAACAGAACCTCTGCTAATTTGAAGGTCACCTTCTTTACTTCATGTATTAACTCAAAAAGACTGGGATCCCAAAGCTGAGGTTCCCTGCTAGCACCAAGAAAAATTGACATTAAGAATTCATTCACTGCCTTGCTTAATTTCTGTTATGTTGAGCTGAAGGAGCAGCATAACATTTTGAGTTAAAGTAAATGTCATTTTTTAAAATACACCTTAAAAAAGGCTGCCATTTACTTTGAAGCAGCCTAATTTTAAGAACACAATTTCAGCTTTTTAGAGAGACAGCAGGTGTATGAAGTGTAGCTTTGTTAGAAAAGTGATCTTATGAATCAAAATTGTCACAAACTGTGGCCTGTTTTCCTATTGTGATTTTCCCCACATCTCTGTATTTCTAGACTACCAAAGCAAAAAAGTATTTTAAGGAAGATTCTCCAGAATTGCAATGAGCAGCACCCCAAAATACCTCCCTTGACATCTGCTGAATCTCCTGACTTGTCAGCATTTCCAGATTGTTCTCTTCCTTCTCCTTGCTTTCTAGAATATTGTTAGTGAGTGGTTGCAGAGCTGAGACTTTGAAAAGGAAGAAAAAGCTATCTTTGAAGTCTGTTGGAAATGTATAACATAGTCTCTGTGAAGGTGGTTTCTTTGGGAATTCAATTCATTTGGTGTCTCTGCTAGGAAGACAGACCTCTCAGCAGTAGCATTTTCTCTTCTGTGGAAAAGGCTTAAATACACTATCTTCCTTTTGGTTCCTTGGACAGAACTTAACCTCCCTTTTCATTCTGTAAATACATGATGATTCTATTTAAACATTTCCTTGGACTTGAATTCATTAAAAAGTTCTTTGTAACTAAACCAGAGATAAGGAACCTCTAACTCTGAGCCTGTCCTAATATATCTTAGCAGGCTGGTCAGTTATTCCGTAGGGCTTCAAGCAAGACCAATAAATTTAATAAATAAATAAATATTTTTGAGTCCCATTCCTGCCTCTAGATTTAGTCATCTAGCTGCTTTGTGGCCTGATGACTATTTTGCAACTCCAACGGCTTTTTGTGATGGTAACTGGTCCTCAGATATTCAATATGCCCATGGGAGGATGAACAAATTGACAAAGGTTTTCTCTAAGATAAAAACATATGATCATTGTGTCTCTGATGTTAGTTTCAATTAATCTTGAACTCAGTGACATATCCATATCCACATCCACATACAGTACACATCCACATCCACATACCTGAATAAAAACTCTTTCAAATAACACATAAAACTTTGTTGCTGAAATTTATTTTTTCTTGTTATTGCTGACAATGCCAAATGGAACTGAATATTCATTTTTATCCACACCATTGTATGATAGAAAACAATAAAACTGATGTCTGGGAAAACAGTGCTGATACTTCTGTTATCCAAACACAACAATTTTCAATTATGATGGAATAAAAGTGTGCCTTTGGAATTGTGTATTGATGGATAATTAGCAAGGGCAACAAAGTAAATATTAATCTAAAACTCAGTAGGAATAATGAAGCTGACCTAAGTAGATCCTTGGCACCCAGATAACATTTAATTCTGGATTGCTAATGTCTTCTCATTGCTTCTAACAGATGCAGTTATAGTGATGAAATTCTTCTGTAGAACAGCTAGTTAATTCCTTCTTTTGACATCCAGCAATTTAATTTTTAGCAGACTTAACAAAATGCTAAAAATAGAAAATAATATTTGTCAGTTCTGATCAGTGTCTGATTTGTGTGTGTGCTGTGGAATAATCAATATTGTGGAATAGGAAAGAAAGGGGAAAAAATAGCTACAGTAGCATCAGACAGATGATGAGATTTAAAAGGTTACAGTATTTATAGCTTCAAGGGTAAGCATGACCTAATGCAGTGTTGTTGGCTCCAGATGTTACTACCTTACATAGCAAAATGTTACACAGTTGCACATATGCATTTCCTAAACTAGTGTTTCTCAATCTCAGCAATTTTAAGTTGCACAGACTGGGGAATTCTGGGAGCTGAAGTCCACACATCTTAAAAGTTGCCAAGGTGGGTAATCACTGCCCTGAACAATCACTGAAAAGTTGATTTGTTATTTTAAAAATGCTGAGTTGTTGTTTCCCCATTTTAAAGCTCCCTTTGATAGTCATACTGAATTTATAGTATTGTACAGATAATCCTCAACTTACAACAGTTCATTTAATGACCATTCAAAGTTACAGTGACACTGAAAAAAGTGACTTATGACCATTTTTCACCCTTAGGACCACTGTAGCATCCCCATGGCCATGTGATATACATTCGGATGCTTGACAACTGAGTCACATTTATGACGATTGCAGTGTCCTAGACTCCTGTGATCCCCTTTTGCGACCTACTGACAAGCAAAGTCAATGGGGGGACCAGATTCAGTTAACAACCATTTTACTAATTTAACAACTGCAGTGATTCATTTAACAAATATGACAAAAACAGTCATAAAATGGGGTAAAATTCACTTAACAAATGTCTCACTTAGCAATAAAAATTTTGGACTTAATTGTGGTCATAAGTTGAGGACTACCTGTACTGTAGTTTGTTCCTTCTGTATGATTTGCTTGTCCAGTGGTACTGGTGCATGCCTTTATTTGCTAAAAACTATTTAAACACTAATAGCAAATAAAACTGATTACATTTTAAAGTAAATAATTCAGTTTCTATGTTTTATATTATTTATATGCCATCTTTTACTTGACTGTTTAAAATAGTTTGCATAATTTAAAAATCACAATATTTTGTTTAGCTACAGTGAAAAGAACTTGGGGCAGGTATATGTCTGCTCTCAGAAGCCAATAAGTTTTTTTGCAACATTTTGTAATTATGCTTTTTTTCTTCAAACAAAAATGATTTTTTTTAAAAAAGATATACTTCCTGAACAATGCAACAGTAAAAAGAAATGATTACATTGAGTTCCATATTATTATGAAATGGGTTCTATTTCAGGCATGTTTCTGAACTTGGATGCAGTTTTTTTGCGCATAACTTTTCTAAACTGGGTTCACTCTTCATCCAGAAATCCAAAACATCATGCAGACTAGAGAGGGAGAAGGGTTGTGTTGAAGAAAGGAATATAGCAGGGTAAAGTTGCAGTTTCATGTGGTATAGAAAGAACTTTTGATCTCTGTAGAGATTTGTTGTTATTATTGTTGTGTATATCCAGAGACACCGATTACCACCATTAATTAATATATCTAATAAAGATTCTAGAGAAGTTGAGTAGAGATAAACTCAGCATTGCTTCTTTATACTTGAGAACAGGATTCTTAGCAGCGTGCAACCACTGTATGAATTACTGCTACGTGCTGGCTGGGGAATTCTGGGAATTGAAGTCTACACGTCTTAAAGTTTCCAAGTTTGAGAAAAACTGGTCCAGGAAGATCCATTGGTATACCTGCAACAACGCCTTCTGAGTAAGGGAAGAAAGACCAATGCTTTACCCATATTCCCAGGCCCAAAAGCCAAACAAATCCCTGAAATTAAGAAGATAGAATTTATTTATTTTATTTATTTGTTTATATCCTGCCTATATTATAACTCAAGACTCCTTCCTCTTCTTCTAATTTTTCCCCACAACAGCAACTCTGTAAGAAGCTTTGGGCTGAAAGAGAGTGACTGGCCCAAGGTCACCTAGTCAATTTTCGTGACAAAAGCATGACTAGAACTCCTGGTTTCCAGTTCAGCATGCTAATCACTGAACCAAAGGGGTTCTCATGTGGGTGCTACTTCAGTCTGCCTGTAGCTTATAAAATAAGAATAGCTATGAGGGACTATTCGGCCAACAAATGTGTGGATCATACAATGGAAAATGGGTCCAGTGTATATGCTGCACAAAACCTTTTGAAACACCATTTCCATTAAGGATGTCACCACTGCTTTCCTATCAGTCCAAATAGGCACACTTTTTTTCTTTGTATGGTTTCTATCCCAGCTTGTTTGGGTTTTTTATTTGAGAACAGTGCAGGCAATATCAATGTCCTGACCCTTATGAATCCCACTCTTATCTAATTCATAAGGACTTTGCTCTGAATCAGATATAAATGACATTAGAAATTATTGCTTTTAGTTGTCCTGAGACATGCATGATTCATTTTCTGAACAAGGTATGGTCTTTCACACACTTGAAATTTGTGCTATATAATATTGTTACTATTGGGTAACCAAGAAGGATTTTGGGCTTGGCTAGAAACAAAAGGTGTAAAAGAGAAGGCTTTAAAAATGGTGTGGCTGCCTTGAATAGGTTTCTGATGATTATGGGGGCAACATAATGTATATTGACTTCTTCTTCATGGAATCCATGTTCAGGAGTAATGATGAGGGTACTGATACAGTGTAGCCTCAAGCTTATCTATATGCATTTTAATAGAGGATATCACTCAAGCTAAACCTATATCTCCTATATGGTTTTAAGACCAAAATATTAATCACATATATTTTTGCAGCTTTTTAAATACTAATGAAAGGATAAAAATATGCTCTACTTAAAATGCTGGTTACTGCCTTTGCTTTGCCCACCATTTCCAGAATCAAACTTTGCTTTGATTCTGTCAGTGTTTTATACATCTGATGACTTCATTTCACTTCCTTATATCGAGTCTGCTAGCTGTCTCCATACTTTATTTCTCTTTCCAAAGTAAATGTTCTGCTGGTCTAAGCATCTGTGAAGATATTCAAGCCATATGCTGTAACTGTTTGCTCTCAGTCTGGAAACCACTTTTCATTCAATTGGTGCATGCCATATGGCTGCTGCATTTATATTTTCACTCATCTAAACTGTAACTATGATGTACACATACACGTCTACAGGTGTCAGGAGTAGCATAACAGCTGAACAACATAAGGCTCAAAAACAAAGAACATGCAGGAATATTACAAATATGGCATCCAACACCTGTGCAAACCACGGATAAATAAAATAACCAACTAAATTGAACATTTATCAATATTATTGTATTCAAAAATTCACCAGATTAACAATAAATAAAGGTACTGATCTTTGCATGTAATGCACACAAAAAAGCATGCTAAGAAGAATGTTATTATCCAAATTATGACATTATATTGTGTGGAAATTGCAGGTCATTTGTTAAATCCAATTCAAGTTCATTTGTTTTAAATCCTTATGCATTGTGTCTAACATGGCAGTCTGAATTTGGACATGTAATGAAGATACACAGTAGATTGCCCCAGATGGCATATGTCTTGCTCCTATTGTTATCCTATGAAATGTAACTTCATTAATGTCAAGGGTGGCTCATGAGACATTGGTGAAGTGTTGCTACATTACCTCTTCTCCCCAGGTATACCCATGTTTTTCAGATTTCTTCTGAGCACTGAAAGCATTAAAAACCATCTCAGTAGCAACATATATTAACTTCAAGTAGATAGATTCATCCAATAGTTTCAAGGGGAAAATAAGCAGGTAGTCATAAACACAAACTGGATCCAAACACTTATCAGATTCAAAATGCCATTCTCCTTGAAAATACAACATATAAACATAAACATAAAGCAAGGGGCTGCACGTTCAGAATTTCGTTCTGGGAATCTCATCACATGCTACTGATAGGTGGATCAGAAGGAAATGGTGGGCAAGACAAGATTGAACATTAGGGGGAGACCATCTTTTCTTTCTCTCTGGTGGCTTCTTTTCTGCACTTTCCACTCCTCCTCCCTCTTTTCTCTCTTTTCACCCTATAATAGGGCCTATACTTCCAATTACTGGGAAAACAGTTGAAGCTTCAGTCTCACCCCTTTGTCTAGCAAGGGACAAATATTACGCACTAAGTAGGCATTTTTGTCTTGATTCATTTTTACCAGGATGAATTGTCAAAGTAGGTAAAACTTTATAGGCAATATCATGGATTTTGCTTTTTAAATTCATTCATTGAATTGCCCCTAACTTATAGGAAAACAATATTGCCATTATGGAATGAAGTATGCCAAATTTAAAAGAAAGAAGTTCAAGAATTTTAAAACCAAAATCCTTTAAATTCTGACTTTATATAAAGAGTGAGAGGAAAGAGAAAAATAGAATGATGGGTGGCAAGGTGGATGGACTCAGTTATAGTTGCGATGAGTGCACTATTGGAGACTTGAAAGAACATGGTAGGAATAGTTTGTCTTAGGAAAATAAATCTATCCATGTGGTTGCTAGGAGCTGAAAATAATTTGATGCCATATCATTGTCATTATCATCACCTCTCACACAGGATGTTGGAATCTGAAGAAGCTTTGAAGTTTGGTGACAGAGAAGACCCCTAAGAATGCCATGAATATTAAAGAAAACAAACCACGTTCTGTGAGGAACTTAGTCTCTGAAAAAGGCTTTAATGCTGAGTAACTTGGAAGGAAAAAGAAGATGACTAGTAACAGATGAGTGAACTCAATTACTGAATGATGAATGCACTGTTGGAAGCCCTGAAAAACCAGATTAGGGAAAGATTGTCATGGAGAAAATTTATCTATGTGGTCTCTAAGAGTCAGTACTGACTTGATGATACACAATCAATCAAAATACTCTTTTTGTGGATAGTGACAAGCAAATAAATGGGGGGGCACAAAAGAAAAGTATAGGAGGAAGGAATAATGAAGCTTCTTTGCAAATAAATCAGAGGTTATTGTCATGGATAGAAGGCAGGCAAGGTTAATCAATTCATCATTTCCTTTTAAGAAAGAACAATCTTTAAGCCAATAAAAAATATTTAGCAGTTGCATAACAGAGCTTCTAGAATGGGTAATATAAAACAGTGACTAAATTAATAAATAGAACTTTATTTTCATGATCCTTCCATGATCCATGAGATGTTTCACTGGGACAAGAAATTGTAATGTGATTGAAAGCATTAGTTTCATTTGTGGGCAGGCAGACTTCTCACTTTCTGAACCTGACTCCTTCCCCCTTTCTAAGATATTTTAGTGCATTAGCAAACATCAAAAGATATCACTTTAAAAATGTTTTCAGACTTTTGGACAAGCTGGGGGTGTCTGGCTATCTAGCATCCTGAACTATGTATTGGATGTGCTTCATAGAAAGTCTCAATTCCCACTTCTAAGTGAAATTAAAAAGTGCTCTGAATTGCATGAAGAATTTGTGCCACATTAGAGCATGGACCCATTGTTAGATACTGTATATGAACCAAGTTTTGTAACTAATTGGGCTAAGACGTTCATCTGTTCTCCACATGATTCTGCTACATTAATGCATTAATGTAGAATTTTCTATAAATAATAGCCAGAAATATATGTTGATAATGATAGAACAGATCAAATTAATTCTAACAGTTCAAAGGGAATTTAGGAATTTTATTACTTCTCTTGATGATGGCATAGTTTTCCTTAAGGGGTTAATGTTTTCCATCTTCATGAATGACTTTAATTAAATGCATCCATAACCAGACTTTGCAGATGACACATCTTGTCGCAAATGCAATCCATCAATTTACAGCAATGGCTGTAGTCATTCTGTCATTTACCACAAGCAGAAACTGTCTCAGCTCTGCATTAGAGCAGATAGGTGACAACCTCTTTGGGATTATGGAATGAACATTGATATGAAGGGTTTATCTACATTATTGTCATAAATTACCATGAATTGATGCTGCCTAGTTAATATTGCACTTTTGGCATCTCCTGTGTCATATTTCCAACCTCTGCAACAGACAATTTTGCTAAACAGTTCCTCAGACACAGCGAACTAATCCTACTATAGATCTTGCATTTCTCTTTTTTACTTTTAAAGGAGAATATAATGAAGAGAAAGAAGAGGGGGGATATGATAGTAGTGTTCCAATATCTCAGGGGTTGCCACAAAGAAGAGGGAGTCAAGATATTCTCCAAAGCATCTGAAGGCAGGACAAAAAGCAATAGATGGAAACTAACCAAAGAGAGAAACAACCTAGACCTAAGGAGAAGCTTCCTGACAGTTACAATTAATCAGTGGAAAAACCTCCCTCCAGAAGCTGTGAATGCTCCTACACTGGAAGTCTTTAAGATGAGATTGGACAGCCATTTATCTCAAATGGTATAGGGTTTCCTGCCTGGGCAGGGGGTTGAACTAGATAACCTCCAAGGTCCCTTCCATCATCATCCTTATCAATAATGATAATGATGATGTAATTCTTCCACTTGTAACATGCAGATGTAGTCTTCACTCAAACATTAAACATACACCACTCCATAAGCAAACCATGTCCATATTTTATATTTTCTCCCTTTATACCACTAACACTACCTACATCTCCAGCCTTACCTTTTTTCAACATTTTAACAGCATCTGTGACTATTTGCCCCATGTTTGGGGCCTAGCAAGGTAATCTAAATAGTTAACATTTACTTACCTTCTTCTCTATGTACAGAGTATACAGTATCTTTCATCTTCAATTTTTAGTAGTCACTCTCTTATATGCATGTTTTCACTTCATCATTCTGCAGAGGATTTATTTTCATATTTCCCAATAGCATAGCTCAATGACACAATTATACAATTCTTTTCACTACATTAAAGCACATCTTATTTGATTACTTCTTCATACAAATCATATATTCTTTCCTAATGGGAGAATCGTATGCCTTATTGAAAAGGGTCAGCACTTTAGTCCTAGTGAAATGCCATATCGGTGTTCACCCATCAAAGTGCCAGGAGAGGATGCCAGAAGTTGCCACACAATTAACAGGATCACATGGAGTAGGTAGTGCAGATTCCTGGGAAGACAGCTTGGAGAAGAAATTACACTACCAACATGTTGCCAACCTGCACACATTCCTCCTCAGTTCATGAGATTTGACATCTCACCTCCTAGTGCTTTATACCAATGCTAGTCAAACTTATGACAGGATTGTATAATATTGTGGAATACATGAGAGTCTATAATCACATTCAGCCAGGTATAGACAGAATCTTTGTAAGACCTTCCCACTTAATATAAGAAGGCCACTATGCATGCCTTTCCTTGTCTTCTTTCCATATAACAGTGTCATTTTATTTTTCCCCAAGAAATTATTTTCCAGTTGTTATTTTCATAATAAATATAAACAGCCAAAGAATTTTATTTTCATGAATCAAAATTTGCATGCATTTACATAGATGTGATTTAAAAAGTAATACCTTTGATATTTGCTCCTAATGAGTGGCAAAATTATCCTGATCTCACTGCACAGTGCCCCTCTCCCTTCCTTTTTTGCATAATTTAATAATCTGGATGTCTGTCCCTGTGTTTTGCAATCAACTTTATACATAGCTGTCCCCAAATTCTTCAGAATGCAATCTAGGCATTAATAATTAATATACTCAAAGCTTAGCAACAGAAACTTCAATAAACATTATTTCTTAAGCCATTTTTTTTAAAAAAGCTACTAAAATGTCTTTCTCTCTTTTTTACTGTCTTTCAATATATCCTCATTCACTCTTCTATAAAATGCTTCAGGAAGGTTTTTTACATGGTATTTGTGACATTCTAGCCTTTTGTGGTCTGTTTTTCATAATGAAATTATGTATCATCATCCAGATCCCAGTGGTGTGTATATTCCATTCCGATAGTGCTTCTAGATATCTCTTCTGGCAACTGCTGAGTACCAGGACCTGGACAACTTCTAAAATCAATATTTTGTATATACTCATCTGAAAGTGCAAAGGTGTGTAATTCAATTCCCAGTACAGGGTTAAAACCCACAGGATAATACCTGCCTAACTGTACCTGAACGAAGGTGAAACCAGTCATGTGGTGCCTCCTGGTGGTCAAAAGTAACTTAAAATATCCCTCACAATATACATTCTGTAAAAGTAGAGAGAGCAGCCAATATAGTGTAGTGATTAAGGTACCAGGCTGGAAACTGGAAGATTGTGAGTTCTAGTCCCGCCTTGGGCACAAAGCCAGCCGGGTGACCTTGGCTAGTCAGTCTCTCTCAATGGTAGAAAGAAGGCAATGTCAAACCACTTTTGAAAAACCTTGCCAAGAAAAAGTCAGGAAAAACTTTCTTTTTTTTATTAAAGAGTTTTACAAAAAGAATTTTACAATACATATCCCCAAAACCCACCTGCCCCAAACCACCCCCCCTTCCCCCCACTTCCCAGAGCTGAATACAGGGTTATAGATATAATGATCATATTCTAACTAAGATTATCCATTATAAAATTAACCAAATTCATAATGTGCTTTAACTCCCCTTTAACATAGATACATTCAAATTATTAAAAACATAATAATAATAACTTAAACAAAAATATAACCAATACTAATACTAAAATTAATAACAATCTAAAATCTACTCATAAGCTAAATGGAACTTTTTAGTCCCATATTTATTCTGAATATAATCTATCCATCTCCTCCAAACTGAAATATATCTTTCTTGCGAGTGATCCTTCAAATAAGCAGAAATCTTAGACATTTCTGCAAGATTCGATACCTTAAGTACCCATTCTTCTATAGTAGGCAAACTATCCTTCTTCCAATATTGTCCCACCAGTACTTCAGGAAAAACTTTCATATATGGAAGCATGATGTTATGTATTGATATAAATTACTTGGAAGCCGTTATTAATAGTTAAGTACTGTGTCTGTTTAAACTCCAGACTGCTTGTCTCCAGAATTGTTAGCTTGTGTTTTGAGCGGGAAATACTGCTTTAATTCCATTTAAATAGAAGTTAAGTGGCAGTTCGTGCTGCTTCTGTGTTAACTTAATAAACATGTTGTTGCTTTTCACCACGGCCTTGTCAATGCCTCACTGATCCCAATACTTAACAGTGGCAACGAAGGTGGGATGTGCTGCTAAGGAAGAGAGAGCCAAAAGTCACTAGGGATAAGACCAGGTATCAGCGCCCTGGTAGGAACCACATTCCCCCCTCTGCCTGACAGCAAGCCATGCTGGAGGCAACCCCATCCTAATGGACCCGCCCTAGGATCAACACAGAAGCCCTTAGCAGCACAAGGCATTGAGAGGTCGGTAACAGCTAACCATGGCCAAGGTTGGCAAGCTGTCAGAGTTCGACGTGTCGCATCCCAAAAGGTGGAGCTTGTACGTTTCACAAGTCAAGAAGTATCTGTAGGCTAACCAAGTTAGTGAAGATGGCTTAAAGGCCACAATGCTACTGTGCATGTGTGGCCAGGCGACATTCGATATAGCCGATAACCTAGTCACTCCAGCTACACTAGAGTCAGTTGCCTACTCCTAGCTCAAGAAAAATCTCAAGGAACATTTTGAGCCAAAGCTCTCCGTCATTGCATGGAGACACGTGTTCAAGCAAAGGAAGCAGCAACCAGGAGAGTCTGCTGCCAAATTTATAGCTGCGCTATGACAGGCATCCCGGCTCTGCAACTTCACAGACCTCAAAGAAAGACTGAGAGACCATTTGGTAATAATGGCCAAAGAAGCTGCCTGGGGAGCCATCAAAGCCTTACAGCCCTTCAAGGACACTCCCAGCCCAGAAGCATCCATATGAGGACACAGAAAGAGCCAACGACCCTGACATGGACAATGAGATTGACCAGCTGTGGAAGCTGACAGAAACAGGGCAGCAGCCATTTGAGAAGGTAGTTACCCTCACTTGATGTGTGGGCTGTGGAGGCAGACACAGGCATCCGGAGTGCAGGTTCCGTACAACAATGTGTCAAGCATGTGGCAAACAAGGCCACATTGCCGCCATCTGTAAAGGTCACCAGAGGGACGTTCCATAAGAAGAATTTCCCAGGAAAGGTATAGGGGCCCCAAGGCAGAACAGAGTTGGCTATTGCTCCAGTAAAAGGAGCATCTTTAGAACAGGTACCCATCGCCCCCTTAAAGAAAGGCTGAGGCTTAAAGTCAAGGTTCAAGGAATTCCCTGCCACATGGAACTGGACATAGGGTCAGCCCTGTCCATAATTTTTCAAAGAACTTTTAACAACATTTGCAACTGCAGTGGCAAAAGAGTTAAGCTCAAGCCATCAAATCTACTGTTAACGGATTTCCAAAATTCCCGTGTAGCGGTTAAGGGAGAAGCTACACTCAAAATACAATTCAAAGAATTTGAGGGTCCCCTCAATGTCGTGGTAGTCAAAGGCCACCGCAGAAGCCTCATCCGCTTAGACTAGTTTGATGCCCTGGGCATCCAGGTGACTGGCATTAACAGAACGCAAGCAGCGGACCTGTCGGCAGCTTGCCAGGAATTTGCTGATGTAGCTTAGGCAAGTACAAGGGACCTCCAATTGCCCTCCACCTTGATCCAACTGTAACCCCAATCAGGATCAAGCCTTGCAGAGTGCCTTTTGCTCTCAAACCAAAAATCAATGCAGAGCTGGACAAGCTGGTGTAACAAGGCGTGTTGCAGCCATTAGATAGCAGTGTGTGGGAGATCCCCATAGTTACACCACTAGGTGTAACTAGGACTAGGCTGATGAGTATTATACTGCTATTACAAACACAATAACATATGCAATTCCTGTAGAACATTTTCTCAACCTTGGCAACCTTAAGACCTGTGGACTTCAGCTCCCAGATTTCCTTGGCTAGCATGCTGGTTGGGGAATTCTGGGAGCTGAAGTCCACTTTTCTTAAAGTTGCCAAGACTGAGAAATACTGCTATAGGGAAATGTTTGACTAACTTCTATAGGGATTCTTCCAGTTTATTTATCAGTTTAGCATATTTAGCAGAGCGTGCAAAATTAAGTAAAACCAAATTCTTCATGAATGTCTAGAACCTGATGTCCAAAGTCCAAAGGAATATGTCAAGTTTATTAGGGAGTTACATGCTCTGGGAGAAACTCTGCATCTCTTTTTGCTATTATCATTATCATAATTTTAAAAAAGGCAAAGAAGAAAGAATGTCACCTACTTTTTTATAGGAAGTGGGGTAAGAATATCAGTCTTCCAATCAAGGAAAAGAAGAGCAGAAACAGAATTGAACAAAATCTATACAACTTGTTCACTGTCTCTGTTTGTAATGCTTATGCTGATCAACTGGTCAAAATGTGAATGTGTTTGTGTTCTGGAACTGTATCTTCAACAATCCCTTTCCAAACATCTCAGTATTTATTACGTTTTGAAGGCTAAAACAAAAAAGAATCAGAATCAGAATAACAGAGTTTGAAGGGATCTTGGAGGTCTTCCAGTCCAAACCCCTATTCAAACAGGAGACCAGTGATGGAGCACTGACAATTTCTGAAGGCAAGTCATTCCAATGATTGTTCTCATTGTCAGGAAATGTCTCCTTAGTTTTAGCTTGCTTCTCTCCTTGGTTAGTTTCGAACCATTACTTCTTGTCTTGGCTTCTGGTGCTTTGGAAAATAGGCCAAGCCTCTCTTCCAAATATTGGAACAGGGCCAGCTAATGCCCCATGCTGGATGGGGAATTCTGAGAACTGACGTCCACACATCTTAAGTAGCTGAGATTGAGAAGCACTGATGTAGAAAAATACAGACACTGTTTGTACTTTTGGCAGATAATTTATTTTCCTGTGAATTGTGAATGTCAAGAAACTTACACCATCAACATTCTCAAGGGAAAACAAACTTTTTGTTTTGCCAGATTCTGATCTATGATCATAATCAACTTTAAGTAACTAGACAAGTTACCATACTTTACTTCATTTGCATTAGTTTTTGCTAAGCATCTAGAAACTGAAGTTATTCTTATCCAATTGTGTTTCAGTGATCTATTGTTATTTAGAACCAATACTCTACAATATTTGGTGGAGCAGTGGGCTAATGCCTCCTTAAGTAACACCAGCTGCCTGCAATTAGTGCAGGTTCGCATCCCACCAGGCTCAAGGTTGACTCACCCTTCCATCCTTCTGAGGTAGGTAAAATGAGGACCCAGATTGTTGGGGGCAATAAGCTGACTTTGTAAAAATGCCGCTTGGGGGCCCCCAAAAGCCCTAATAAGCAGGTATATACATAGAATGAAGGCTATTGCTAAGCACATTGTGCTTTAGATTGTAAGCCGCCCTGAGTCTTCGGAGAAGGGCGGGATATAAATGGGATTAAAAAAATACTTATCTGTTTATAAATATTGTCAAGGGCCTTATCTGGCCAGTCTTCTCTGGGCCAGAGTTAGGCCAAATTAATGCTTGGATTGCAGATTTCCAGAGAATACCAGTTATAGACCTGAGTGAGATTTTTAAAGCATCCTGGAATAAAGCAATATTAAAATGCTTCTCTTGTCAACAAAATGTGTCCAGGAAGTCATCAGAGGTCAGCTTGATTTCAGGGAAGCTACCTTTAATGCAATTTGTCAATCAAGGATGATTATAATTATTTTGAACAAAAATACTAGAAGGTAAAAATGATGTCTGGAATGTTTAAATCCCACAAATTAAAATAAGTTCATACTACCTACTCATTATTAACATTCAGCTCTCCCCCCCTCTCTATCCATGCTGAGGTTCAACTTTTATGGACCTGTGTAGGATTTTTTTTTTGTAGCTATGGCAACTACCTAAAAACATCTCTCAATGTGTAAGTACAGAGATTTTAGGTAGCAAACGTGAAAGGCAAATATTTAAGAGAATGGAACATTAGACATTTTAATGAAATATGGGTGCTATTTACTGAGATTGCAAAATTCATATTATAAGGAATTTCCACCTACAGCTGCAGTTCTATGAATATTTAAGGATCAAAAGAGCCCTCTTGGATTAGACCAATAGTTTGTAGGATCCAGCATTCAGTATCACATAGCAACCAGCCAGATATGCCCAGAAAGTTCAGATGCAGGACAGAAGGGAAATGACCCACAGTCAGTATACAGACACCCCAAATTGTAAATCATTTATACCTCTATCCTTAATCACTTTATCCCCTTTTAATGCATAAGAAGCCTCAGACACAAATAGTGGACATCATGGTTGAATCTTAAATTGCCCATTATCAGGTAAGCCTGATAGTATTTTCTCCCTGTTCTTTGACTTTATAAAATCTCAATAATCAGAATGCTAATAATGGCTCCACAACATCTACCTAAAAGCCACACACAACAGGCACCATATAAATACCACACATAGAATAGCCCAAAGCACACACTCTGCTAGAGAGAAGTTCCCTGAGATGGGCTCCAGCATGAATCCAAAAGCTCGGAAGACTAAACCTCTTGTCCAGAATACCAACCCAGATTGGATCCTGTAATAACTACCGGTATTCTTCAGATTACTGTTTAAGGTTTGTGTTATGCTGATATTCTAATATTTAGTTTGTCTGTTTGCAGATTTTTAACAACCAAGTCACTATAAAGAAAAAAATTAACAAACTGTTCAGGAGATTGTTTTGGATCAGCTGTTCCTGAAAATATGAATTGATATCATTTGTGAGCACTGTTAACAATATAATACAAGAGAGAGGGAAAGAAGCTTACTGTATTTATGAAGATTTCCATGATTTGCATAAACCTGTTATTATATGAATGTTGTCCTATGTGTCATTAGCATAACAACACAATTATGCAAATAACACAAATTGAATAGATGCTGTTTGGGGGAAACTTATTTTGGTCAAATTTTTATCCGTTTCATTTGAAGTTCAACACACAGGAAACTATTAAACTGAAGCTTCATTGTACTAATTATTTTCTATGAATTCTGCTAGAGTCAAGTTTTTAGTTATGTACACCATGAATTCCTCTTATCTTAATTGGTTCTAAACTTTATAGTGCTGAAAGGGAATTGATCTTGCCCATTAAAGTCTGGCTGTCCTTTTTGGTGCCTTCTTCACCTCTAGCTTTCTTGATCACAAAGTGATGACAACATTGAACTCAGATTTATTTCTTGTGAGCAGTCACATATTCAAGCTACAATATTATCTTACAACAGTTACTTCTGGATCTTTCTCCTCACTTTCTATGTGATGAGGATTAAGATTTATTGCTTCTTGCCTCATCCATTTTTGGGGCAAATTTTCTTAACTGGTATTTAACTTTTGAACTAACAGAGATCAGAAGTCTGACCTTAATAGGGGTTAGCTCATTTATATTGATTGGAAAAAAGGTGAATCAGGGTTAATTTGGTTCTCTAATCTAATCTCATTTTTGTTTCAGGCATGTGTAGGTTTTTGATGGCTTTTATTTTTAACCTTTTAGTGCCATTTTTGATAATTGTGCAATTGTGATGCCTTCAGCTTTTTAATCATCCTATTTTAGATGCTTCTCTGGTCTACTCCTTATTTACTTAGGTATTATATGCTTTTAGTTTGCATTGTTTTATTTAAACTCACAATAATTCTTGGGTTTTGCTCTGCTGATAAAGGACATTTTTGTAACTTTGGGTTTTTCAGCAAAGCTTTGTTGGTTTTGATATTAGAGTCAACTGGGAAAAAGATGCAGAAAATAGCACAAAGTCTGTTTGCTAAGACATTAGAAAAGTATATTGTACTCTATGAAGGAGTGATGAAATAAATAAAAATAAATTGAAAGGAAATTACTATTTTCTCATGTTCATTCTAAAAGGCTCACTGTGTGATAAATCTCTTTAAGGAAAAAAATGTTCCCATTAAATAATGTGCCACAATAGTTTCCACTTAAATAAACACCTTTTTGTCATATATTAATAAACAAATGGATGTGTTGTATGTTAAAACATAGGAGAACCAATTTCCTGTGCATTCTTCTGTATCTGGAATATTGAATTAAATTAATTACTGATTTTAGTAATTATTTTTGTACTCTAATTGAAATGCATCTTGGTAGTTGAAGTAATTTACAGCCTTTGTGAAATAAAGACTGTAAATTGCTTTAAAAATCAAACATGAATTATAATTAGAGTGCTAAAAATACTACAAATTTAATAAGAAATCATTATAGCAATGACCCTATCAAGTAAGCTGATGTACCACTATGCAAATTTGACTTGTATCAAAGAAAATAGCATCCAAATAGCAATATAGAATACCAATAAAACAAATACTGTTTTTGAAATATAGTTCTAGTAAAATACAATTTTGAGCCAAATATTGTCAGGTGAAGATAATTTTATTGTAAAGTAAGAACTAGGATTTTTTTTTATATTGCACTGCATTTTTCAAGTCAAAATAGATTTAAAAAGAAATCCATACCTCTAAGTCTGTAGACAGGGAAAAGAAAAATGATGCTGACATTTTTAACAACGAGTTTCATTTCTGATTTTAATTTCCTTATACAAAAACAGGAAACTAATTTGAACCAGGGCCATGGATGGAGACTATCTCCTTGTTTCTTCGTTTATTGATTTAAAATATCCAGTATATCAAAGGAGAATACTTTTTTCTCCAAAAATACAAACATTAGAATTATACTAATTTTCTGAATCATCTACTTTTTCTATGAGGAAAGAGCAAAAAATAGAAGAGGAGGAGGACGACTTGAGAAATATGATAAGGAGGTTAAATGAAGGATTATGAAGAATAATTGTAGCAACCCTCATTGCTCTTCTATCTTAAGTACATATGACCTGTTTCCTTAAAACATAGGATAGGTTGAATTAATAACTGTTCTTTGGAAGGATGAGTTTTTGTTTATAGAGACAGTCCCTGTAATCCCATTCCTCCCTTTAATTCAAAATTGTAATTAAATCAGAATTTGAACTTACAAACATTACTATTACCAAAAGTGGCAGAAAGCATTCTCCTCCCACAAGCTGGCAAGCTGAAGCTGTTTTCATGGACTGCTGAAAACCACTGAAAACAGCCTGTATAGTAAAAATGCTTCCTTAATGAGACAGGGTAGAATTTGAGTATAAGAATAGAACATATGTCTCCTTTGTGCCATCTTTACCCGAGTTATCATAAGTGAATCTAATCAATACAGGAACTTTCTACTACCAGCAACACCAAAACTTTTGATACAACCTCTTTTTAATATTTCAGAATTGGCAATACAACTTTCATGGGTGACAAAGTGCATCATGTCCCAGAATTTCATTCCTTGCTCCATTAAATTTTTGCTGAAATTGAGACAGTTTCATGATATGTTGCGTAAGATGTGGGTATTCTTGCAAGATCTCCGGGTAGGATTATCAACATCTTATCAGATCTGGACGTTTTTTATAATTTCAGGCAATTCCTTTCTTTCTCAGCCTAGAGAATCTTGCCAGTAGGAACTGATTACGGTAGGCGTAACTTGACTCACTCCTTCTGATTTCCATTAAAGACTTTTCAGTATAATGAAAATGTAAATTATCATATGATGTTGAAATAAGATGTCTTTCTACATTTGTTCTGCAACATTTGGCCATGGAATTGATTAAAAATGACAAATCTGATCATGACAAGCAAATTTAAGAGTTCACATTGCCAGTTAGAAAATGGCAAATTGCAAACAAGAATGTTTCCTCACAGAGCTGACAACAAGGACCTCAAATTCTGTAGGACATTTTCATTTCCAGATTGCACTCAGTGTGAGCTGGCACCGAACACAAACAATAATTTACCTCAGGTCACAGTGTAACACTGATGGTCACTCAGTATGTAACTCTTACACATGAATTTCTGCCATCTTTTGAATCCCATAGCTGAGGCATTCAATAATCTAACTGCTGAAGAATACTTAGCGTGAAAATGTGAATCTCTCTACATTAACCTAGAGGCAAGGTCCTGTCAAACTTTACTTTGCAGTATTCCTTCTGTAGGATATATAAAGGTCTACATGGTGTGTTAGCCACAAAGGTCACAGTATTGAAGCAAAACATTTTTCTGTATCTGAGAAATTCAATGAAAAAGTGGTGCATTAATGTCGACAAATGTTGTGCCTGTAAGTATAGGCTGTTCTGTGTTTCATGGCACATCATTTTGACAGATTTCATAAAAGAAAATTTTCTAGCTTTATACTGCACACTCTGAAGTGAAAGAGAATCAAGACAAAGTCTTCTGCTTCTGTGTCAAAAGACACAGCCAACTGTGGGAGACTTCATCTTCTTTTTGGATCCATTACCCTATTTTCACTACTAGATAGAGAAATAAAGATAGTTGTTCCTGTATTTGTCAGCTGTCTATTGTTAGTTAAATGAATCTCTAGGTTTAAGAGATAAAGGGAAACTTCCTCTCCTTTATCTTCAAGATATATTTCCTGTTATGTATCGAGCTTTTGGGAAGACCTTATCACGTGTACGCTGGGAAGCTAACGGTTCTCCAGCAACACAGATGGGACTTTCCAGTCCAGGCTGCAGTCAACTTGGCGGGAATGATGGGTTCAATCTGATTGGTTGTTCAGACTATGGGAAACTATATAAAGACTGCATGGATACCCCTAACCCTCAGTACAGTTAAAGTTATGAATAAAGCAACTATTTTTCTGTACTCATCTGCCTGGCGTCTTTCCTGCTCATTCGAACCCGAAACATAACAGTTCCTATCCTATAAACATCTTAATAAATCTACATTTACTTCAAATACAATGAATTCTGCCTTCATTCATTGATAATTATGCTAAGCCCATACTTGCTGTTCAAGAAAAATATATGATGAGCATTTTATAAGAATCACTTGGTGAGTGGCAATCATATAAATTGATCAAAGAAATAAATGCAATCTTCTTTAGAAATGGGTTATGATGCTATTTAATTATTGGATAAAGTTGAGCACTCTCCATCTATTCTGGACCACATCTGCTAACCAGGACTCCTGCTGAATTCAAATCTTCAACACAAGGGCTACGTTGGTTATTGTTTTAAAAATATTATTCTAAATTAAGTAAAGAGGACTTTATCAAGTTCACAATCCTAATATGGGGTGAGATGTGGAAGGTAATAAATCAAGACTGAGTTTTTTCATATGTTTATATGTTTATGTTGCCATTATGTTAAGATTCAAGGTGCTGGTGATGACCTATAAAGCCCTAAATGGCATGGGTCCGGATTATTTTAGGGAGCACCTGCTGCCAGCATCAACTTCCCATCGTCCTGTGTGCTCCCATAGGGAGGGCCTCCTCAGGGTCCCACCGGTCAGGGAGTGCCAGCGGGCGATCCCCAGGGGGAGAGCGTTCTTGGTGGGTGCACCTGCCCTATGGAATCAACTGCCTGTGGAACTCCGGATCACTCCTGACCTTCGCTCGTTTCGCCGGGACCTAAAAACCTGGCTATTAGAGTTAGCTGGCCTGGACTGAGGGGTTTTATGGTTTTAAATTTTAAATTTTAAACTCTTTTGGGGCTATTAATTTTATTTTATTTTAATTTGTACATTGCACTGTTTTAATTTGCTCTGTAAACCACCCTGAGTCCCTCAGGAAAAGGGCGGTATATAAATCGAAACAAATAAATAAATAAAAAATAAATTCCTGGGCAAAATATATAATATTTTAAAGTAGTGCTTTAAGGTAATATATAGTTTTGATTTAGCACAGGAACAAATTTTCTGATGGGCTTACAATACATTTTTTTAAAGTGAAATATAGTCAGTGTGATTCCATGATTAGAGAACTGAATGAAGACATGGGAAATACAAATTTAAATCCCAGCAAAGATATGAAGCTCCCTGAATAGCTATAGAAATACCACCCTTCCTTAATGTATCCCAGATATTTTGGGAAGATAATGAAGCACTGAAATGACCTTAGAAATCTAAATGCAAATAAAGTAGTTCGATGCAAAAAGATCAGTGCCCAGGATTGTTTGCTTCTTTTGCCAAATGTGTATTCTTATAAATATTTATATTTCAATTTGCTCCTGAGAAATATTAAAAATCTTCCTTTCCTTCTCCTTGATAATTTTACTGCACAATACTACAGACAGAAGGATGCAAATAAATAAATAAATAAATAAATAAATAAATAAATAAATAAATAAATAAATAAATAAATAAATCTGTGTCATAAGCACATATACCAGAAATTTCCAAAGGCTTGAACACATGTCCTATAGGTATGAAAACCTGCATCTCCAGACATTTCTGTGGAAAGACTCTCCCTATAACTCTGGATAAGTGATGCTATCAATGGCAGGCATGGTGAACTAGGTAGACATCTTATATCTTGTTTAGATATAACCCTAGATCAAGTGTAGATCATTATCTAGAGCAGGGGTGTCAAACTCAATTTCATTGAGGGCCACATCAGCATTGCGGTTGCCCTCAGGGGGCTGGGTGGGTGTGGCCTGGGTGGGTGTGGCCTACTGGGTGGGCGTGGCTAAAGTGTGTATGGCCTACTGGGTGGGCGTGGCCAGCTCTACATCGTTCGCATCAAGGGTGCCTATGGGGGCCTGGGCAGGAATGGGACAGATCTGAGGGTCTCTGGCAGAAGGAGGGTCCCTGGGCCAGGGCCAAGGCAATGGGGGCCATTCCCTCACTGTTTCCAGGATAGCTTCGCGGGCCACATGAAACCACTTCGCAGGCCAGATCCGGCCCCCGGGCCTTGTGTTTGACATGTCTGATCTAGAGTTATATCAATGTTATGCTAAATTTTTAACTAATTTTATAGAGGCTTCTGCTTTTCTACATCATCCTTAGATTCGCTAGACTTTTTGTCAGTTTGCAATTAAGTGCATTATATTCTTATAAAATAATAAATGTGGACATCCATATTCCTGATTTTAAAAATGACCATTCATTGGGATTTAATTACAGCATGATAATCCATGAAAACTTAAAATACCAGATTAGGGACAAATCATTATGGAGAAACCTATGGGGTTGCTAAGAGTTAATACTCACTTGATGGCACAATGAATCAATGGGAAACTATGGAGATGAATATTGGAAAAAAAGATACTCACATTATACCTACACATACAGAGCCTTGGTGGAGTAGTGGGCTAATGCCTCCTTAAGTAACACCAGCTGCCTGCGATCAGTGCAGGTTCGAGTCCCACCAGGCTCAAGGTTGACTCAGCCTTCCATCCTTCCAAGGTAGGTAAAATGAGGACCCAGACTGTTGGGGGCAATTAAGCTGACTTTGTAATAATGCCGTTTGGGGTGTGTGTGAAAGCCCTAATAAGCAGACATATACATAGAATGAAGGCTGCGATATCCTGGTGGAATCTCTCCATGTGCTCAACACTCACTACCCCACAATTCAAAGGGAAATGTGAGTGTGGGAAGTTAATTCTCAGTGACATGTTTTCACCAAGTGCTTTATAGATCTAAGCAAATTTTCCATGATTTTTTTTTTTTTGAGATCATGGAAAATGGACATCCCTAACATCACTCTGCAAGAGGTTTCACTGTTGTAATCTGGAGCCCAGTAGCTCTGCCTTAGTCTTAGGCGATTCCAAATCCCTGACCAGGTCACTTAGTTCACTCTGTGAAATTAGATTTGATTCCGGTAGGCTAAGTTTGGGTCTGCTGAAATCGATGGTTCTGGATCAGCTGAATCCTGCTCATCGTCTTTATCACCATCTGAGTCTAGAGAGTAGGATTCTGGTGGGTCTGAAATTGGCAAATACTCACCGTGGGGTACAGGACAGAGTGCAGGTGGAATTGCAATTGGGGAACCATGCAAAAATAGCAGCAGTCACTACTACGATTGGTGGGTTCCCTCCACATCATTAGGACTGTGAGAGGCATGGACTTTTTCTTCTTGTTTAGCCAATGACACAGATAAGTTGCACATGTAATGCAACAACAATGAAGGGCCAAACTCTTGTCCTGATCCCCTATTTTGCATCCTAAATGTAGGTGGTATGCCTTTTTTTTACCACTGCTGTACTTTTGAGATGCAAATGTAACCTTGCCACAAACGTAGCAGAGGTTATCTGCATTGTTTTCACAATTTTGAGGCATCTTGACTTCTGAGGGAAAATATCATACAACTGTTTCTTGGAAATGTTAGGCAATGACACTTTCACAAGCCATCACACGTAACTGTATCATGCCTAGATCTGACCAAGACAAATGTACCTTGCAATAAAAGAACAATAAATTATAGTTAGGTAATAATCTTTAGTCTCAAAGTGAAGATAAATTTATACACTTCCATGTGGTACCATTGTTCTGTCGTACTTTGTCGAGAAGTTACGAGGCATTATGGCAAATATACTCGCCTGTGTATAAATCTTTGTTGAAAACTATCTTGAAAACTTTAGCCATCCAGCAACTTTATCACCTGTTTTCTAATTCATCTAATCAAAATATGTAAGAATTAACACATTTTATCTTGGAGGTCGATAATTTCCCAAAATTTGTAGAACAGTGTTACTAATCATAATCATAATCATAATCGTAAAGTTGGAAAGGACCTTGGAGGTCATCTAGTCCAACCCCCTGCTCAGGCAGGAAACCCTATACCATTTCAGACAAATGGCTGTCCAGTCTATTCTTAAAAACCTCCAGTGTTGGAGCATTCACAGCTTCTGGAGGCAGGTTGTTCCACTGGTTAATTGTTCTAACTGTAAAGAAGTTTCTCAATATAATATGTATGCTTTTTCTGTAGAGGAGGAAGAGGATTCAACTGGGCTTAGCTGAAGACAGTGGAGGTTTGTCGCAGCTAGGTGTGGAATGGTTCAATCCAATTTCTGTGTCTTTTTCGCCTCCGTACCTTGTATTGATTTGTGCAAAATGAAAGATGGCAGAGAGGATGAAAAAAAGTGCAATTAGTCAAAGAGTTCAAATGAAATCTTTATTATGGACAAAGACCAGCATAAGAAAGGAAGAGTATAATCAGTTAAAAAGCACGGAAAATACATTGAAAGGCTCAAAAAACAATAAAAAGCTAAAATATATAAAACAACATTATATATATATAAAAAGCGAAAGTCTAAAAGGAATCTAAAAGGAGGACTGGAACATTAGATAGGTGAAAGGAAGAGAAAAGCCAAAGAGAAAACATTGCCATTTAAACTACCAAAATAAAATCATATTTGTAACCTTTGCTGAAATCAATACGTTGTGAAAGTTATAATGCTTGGTGTACGTGCTGCTATTCCAAACACATATTAATACATTAAGGAAAAGCAAATCTAGCACCTTTGTGGATTTTTAAAGCATCTTTAAGGCTCATTGTGATTAACTTATTTCTATTCCTTAAGAAATGCCAGGTTATAAGGAAGCAAACTGTTGTTGCTGGTAAAGAGTACACTGATCAACATGCTAATTGCAGGGAATCTTTTTTTAAGGGTTCTTTTATTGTACTCAGATGAATAATAATGCACAGCAGCTGTGACATTGAACAAGGGTAGTGTAATTACAATAACCAAAGCAAGGCTATTGTTCAATAGACCCATAAAATACATCCCTTCCTTTCAATACAGATTTTTCTTGTCCTGTCAGTAATTTAAGAAATTTCCATTAGCAGTGGTTTTCTCCTTCAGAGTATTGAAGTGAGCAGGTGGCATAGGTAAGGGAAAGAACTCCACCACCCTGTCTGCAGGAATATTAATTCCTGAAATTCAAGAACAAATTACATGCTGCATTATAATGCCCCTGAAAAGGTTTCTTCTTCTTGTTCCTAAACCTGCTGGATTTGCTAAAGAACAGCATTTGTTATGTGTTCATTCAATTCAACATTTCCCATCTGACTCACAGTAAGGCTTAGCTATTTTTTTTTAAAAAAGGGGGGGAGGGATAAAATGAATCACAGTTCTAACAGAATAACATTAAGAATCTGACAATGGTTGAGGTTCGTAATAAAATATGGATTAAATGTAAAAGAAAAATATAGAAGAGGTCAATTGTGATGATGTTATTATTCTTGAACATTACCTTACTTTAGTATTACATTATCATTGTAATTAATATCCCCATCAGCGCATACATTTAACCATCCTTCTCTTATCAGAAAGATGTTTTAACAATCCAGTTGGTTTAGTAATAGGATCTGTTTTACTAACTCAATATCCAATTCACAAAAACTTTGAACATTGTTATTGTTCTGACATGCCAAAAAATGGGAAGGAGAAAAAAGCATCAAGGTGTTTAAGGAAAACCATGAGTCAAAAATGGAACCTAAAATTCTGAAGAAAACAACATGGACAACATTTAGTTCTATTTCACCAAGGAGCATTTGTCAATGTCTATGTAGCAGGATTTCAAAGAGGCAAAGGAACTAGAGATCAAATTGCCAAAGTACGCTAGATCATGGAAAAAGCTAGGGAGTTCCAGAAAAACATCTACTTCTGCTTCATTGACTATGCTAAAGCCTTTGATTGTGTGATCACAACAAACTGTGGCAAGTTCTTAAAGAGATGGGAGTACCAGATCATCTTATTTGTCTCTTGAGAAACCTATATGTGGGTCAAGAAGCAACAGTGAGAACTGGACACAGAACCACTGATTGGTTCAAAATTGGGAAAGGAGTCCAGACAGGCTGTATACTGTCACCCTGCCTATTTAATTTATATGCAGAGCACATCATGAGAAAGGCAGGGCTAGATGAATCAAAAGTTGGAATTAAGATTGCCAGGAGAAATAACAACAACCTAAGATATGCAGATGACACCACTCTAATGGCAGAAAGTGAAGAGGAACTAAAAAGTCTCTTGATGCAGGTGAAGAAGAGTGCAAAAGTGGGCTTGAAACTCAACATTAAGAAAACCAAGATCATGGCATCCATCCCTCTCAATTCCTGACAAATAGATGGGGAAGAAATGGAGGTAGTGATTTTATTTTCCTGAGCTCCAAGATCACCGCAGAGGGGGACTGCAGCCAAGAAATTAAAAGACACTTGCTCCTGGGGAGGAAAGCTATGGCAAATCTAGATAGTACACTAAAAAGCAGAGACATCACCCTGCCAACAAAAGTGTGTATAGTCAAGGCCATGGTTTTCCCAGTTGCAATGTATGGCTGTGAAAGTTGGACCATAAGAAAGGCTGAGCGCCAAAGAATTGAGGCCTTTGAACTATGGTGCTGGAGAAGACTCCTGCGAGTCCCTTGGACTGCAAGGCGATAAAACCGGTCAGTCCTAGAAGAGATCAACCCTGACTGCTCTTTAGATGGCCAGATCCTGAAGTTGAAACTCAAATACTTTGGTCACTTAATGAGAAGGAAGGACTCACTGGAGAAGAGCCTAATGCTGGGAAAGATTGAGGGCAATAGAAGAAGGGGACGACAGAGAATGAGGTGGCTGGATGGAGTCACTGAAGCAGTAGGCGTGAGCCTAAATGGACTCCAGAAGATGGTAGAGGACAGGAAGGCCTGGAGGAATGTTGTCCATAGGGTCGCGATGGGTCAGACATGACTTCGCAGCTAACAACAACAATGTAAGGAAAATCATGTAAGTAAATCGAATACAGTGAATAAGTGTTATTTAAGAAGTATGTGTAGTAAAACAAGAAATGATAAGCTCAAGAATGAATGAATGTGAAATGAATATAAATGTGAGTGATTTATAAATATGTATTATATAGAATGAATCAGCACTGAACTGCAGAACAAGTATACAAACGAAGAATGAATGAATTGAGAGGAAGACTCAGGAGGTTTTCTTGCCAGAAAGAGAAGTGAAAAGATAATGTATCAAGCATTTTATGGATGGGTGTTGAAGCCAAGATGGCTGACAAGGACAGAAAGAAGCCAAGAGAGCCAGTTTGGTATAGTGTTAAGCCACCGGGCATGACACTAGGAAACTGTGAGTTCTAGTCCCACCTTTCCCATAAAAGTCAGCTGGGTGCCCTTGGGCTAGTCACTCTCTCCCAACCCTAGTCAAGGCCATGGTTTTCCCAGTTGCAATGTATGGCTGTGAAAGTTGGACCATAAGAAAGGCTAAGCGCCAAAGAATTGAGGCCTTTGAACTATGGTGCTGGAGAAGACTCCTGCGAGTCCCTTGGACTGCAAGGCATTCAAACCGGTAGGTCCTAGAGGAGATTAACCCTGACTGCTCTTTAGAAGGCCAGATCCTGAAGTTGAAACTCAAATACTTTGGCCACCTAATGAGAAGGAAGGACTCACTGGAGAAGAGCCTAATGCTGGGAAAGATTGAGGGCAATAGAAGAAGGGGACGACAAAGAATGAGGTGACTGAATAGAGTCACTGAAGCAGTAGGCATGAGCTTAAATGGACTCCAGAAGATGGTAGAGGTCAGGAAGGCCTGGAAGAACGTTGTCCATGGGGTTGCGATGGGTTGGACACGACTTCGCAACTAACAACAACAACAATGTATGTTGACAAATGTCCATGAATATACAAAATTTACTCATATTCCATCAATGGTATTTTGTTTACATATGTTATTAAAAGTTAATGTATATATTATTTATTATTTTAATTTATAGACCCATACTTAGGACTGAAAATAGGTTTAAAAGATTCTTCAGATCACAGAAATTATTTTATGCTATGTGTTCCTTCAATTCGTAGTTCCCATCTAACTCACAATAAGGCTTAGCTCCTTTAAAAAAGGTAGCCTTTTTGTGCTTAATTTTAAAAAGCACATTTATTCACATATCCTACCTGCCCTCAGAAATTTTGAACAAGCCATCAGCAAAGAAGGCTTTGTCACTAGGTGTTAAAGATGCAATCTCTTTAATAAATAAATTCCTGGAAGCAGTGACTTTTTTTCAGGCTTGCACAAAAGCCTAAAAAAAGTTCAGCTGCTTTAATAAACAGCCATCAGGTGCTGTGCTTACATTTTCAACATATTCACAACGCTAACTTTATATATAAATAAAATAAAGATATCCAGTACTCCAGAAGTCTTCACTGATTTCCTTTCAAACCAAATCAAGCCAATCTGGCAGTTTGGCGGGTCGAATCCCGAGTGCCACGTAACAGAGCGAGCGCCTGTTACTCGTCCCAGCTTCTGCCAACCTAGCAGTTCAAAAGTATGTAAAAATGCAAGTAGAAAAATAGGGACCACTATGGTGGGAAGGTAACAGCGTTCCGTGTGCCTTTGGCATCTAGTCATGCCGGCCACATGACCACGGAGACATCCTCGGACAAGAGCTGGCTCTTCAGCTTTGAAACGGAGATGAGCACTGGCCCCTAGAATTGGAAATGACTAGCATGCATGTGCGGGGGAACCTTTACCTTTACATACATACATACATACATACATACATACATACATACATACATTTGGGGTATTTAGCAATGCAAATAATTTTGCATCACAACTAAACCCTAAAGCATACCTTCAATCTCCAGAAAAATCTCTTTTCCTATATACTGGTTTTCTTATCAAATATTGGTTAAAGGTTCTAAGTGCTATCACCCAAACGTATACAGATATTTTACATAGGCTCTCACTCTCTTTTTAAAGAAGGAAAAAGAATGCCAGTAGTATTGCAAAATGTAAGACAGTTTCAGTGGATGATGAAAACAGCGGAACTCCTACTGAGTTCCATGAACCTGAGGCATTGACATGGTACAAGCTGTCTTTTTGAAGCATCTAATTACTTTCTTAGAACAATTTTTCTCTCCATCAAAGAGAATATTCTTAGATTTACATTTTGCTCATCTGCTATGTTATTATATTTTGGGTCATGTGCTAGATTCTTTTGGAGGTTTTTATGACATTTGATGCTAAAAAAATGCCTAGGAATTTCTTAAGAGCCAGCGTAGTTAAGGACTTTTCCCACTGTGAGTCTACCTATCCTAAAGTTGGCAGAAGATTTATATCAACCTGAAATTATTGCTTCATTGCCCATCCAAATTCTGCCTCAGTTGCCTCTGTTTCAAATCACTGCATTCATCTAACTTCTCTCCAAGCTATTGGATGACAAAGTCAAACAAATCTGACATTTAAAATGGGATAGGCAACACCCTGGAAGCAGATGCTGCATCATTTGTGACAGCCCCAATAATATTCAGTATCCAGTATGTGAAACTCAGGGCTGAGATCACTGAAAAATTGTGAGTTTGGATCTGAGTTAAATATAGATAAAGGTATTTGAGGAAGTAATCAAGTAACATCTATGCAGCTGTTAATTGTTGGACTAGAATATTTCAACAGCTGTTTGTTCAGTAGGATACCCAGTGCTTTTTTTCTAAAAGAAAAAGGTGCCGGAACTCACACATGTCATACAACCTGTCTTGCCTACCCTACAAGGTTCCATCCAAAAAAGGTGCCAGAACTCTGTTCTAAGCATTCTGTGACAAAAAAAGCCCTGAGGATACCTACCAAATGAAGATGACTTCTTAATCCATGAATTCATATGCCAACTTTTCCTGCCTGATGCTCTAAATATTGATTCATAAAATTGGGAATTGTAGTCCATGATAATTGAAGGGTACCTGCTTGGAACAAACTGACTTCTACTATGAGAGATGGCAGATGGATAATTCACTTGCAGGCAGAATGTAATTTTTTGGAGGTGCTTTCATTTGGATTCTACCACTGAAAAAAGAGGGTTTAACTTAGTCATCTAAATGACCTATTCCATTCCATTAATCTTCTTGAGTAACATGGAATTCTATCTTTGGCTGCAACAACTTAAAGTGGCTATTCACTTTGGAAGTTCTTAACCAAGAGTTACCTGTATATAATCAACCCATGATAAGACAATTTTACTACTGGTCCTTCTATTTGGAAATTATTATTTTTTATTTTTTAATTCCATTTATATCCCGCCCTTCTCCGAAGACTCAGGGCGGCTTACAAGCTTAGCAGTAGCCTTCATTCTATGTATATGCCTGCTTATTAGGGCTTTTACACACACCCCAAGCAGCATTATTACAAAGTCAGCTTATTGCCGCCAACAATCTGGGTCACAATATTTTGTGAACATTCAATGCTCTTATCCAATTTTTAATCTTTTTTTTAATTATTGCTTTCCTAATCAGGATCAATTATTTAGAAATTATCTAACTCCTCTTTAAACATAAGCATGCAGATTGATTTGCTCTACTTATTTACAATTCGAGAGGATCACACCTGCTTATTTGCCAGTCAATCATGTATTCTTTTGATTCAAAAGAAAACTAGTACTTTTACAGACTCGTAGGAAAGCTCCTCTGATTGAATAATTCTTTCTTTTCACTGAACACTGTCAAAATAATAAAGTATCACTGTTAACAGTGTTAAATCATTCAGATTTGCTCCCAGTTGGATTCTAGCCTTGAAGCAGATCCAATGAAGGTGCCCAAGAATGAATCCAGTTTCACTGCCTGAGAAGATTTTGAACCTACTTATCCTGATAATTCAAGTGAACAGGAGTCTTGGGACTATTAGCTCAATCCTCTATATAATAGATTCATGTCCCACCTAGTTGTCTATGGATGACCTGGAAGTGGCTGAATTTACCAGTGGTAGTGAATTCTTTGAGAGATGGAATGAGTTCACCATTCCTTAAAGGGGGCATAGTATACCCATTCTCAGGAAGCCATACCTAAATTCAAACATGCTTGAAATTTTCATCCAGTGTCCAACTTTGTCTTTTTAGGTAAGGTCATTGAGAAGGTGGTCTTGCAGCAGCTCCAGAGAACTCTGAAAGAAGTGGATTATTTCCCCAGTCAGTTGTCAGACCTAGGTATGGGATTGAAATAGCAATAATTGCACTTGTAATTGATCTCTGACAGGAATGGAACGGAGATGATGTCAACATACTTGTTTTGGATCTTTCAGTGGTTTCCAACACCACTGATCATGTTAACCCTCCATGACTACCTTCAGGTGCTGGGACTGGGCAACACTGTTTTTTGTTGGCTCTCTTCCTTCCTCTAGTTATTATTGATGGGGTAGAGTGGTCCAACCCGTGGCCCCTGCTTTGTTGGATGCTTCAAGGCTCAACCCCATTCCCATTTAACATCTATGTCAAGCTGCTGGGTGAGATCATCCACCAGCACAGTGTGAAATATCATCAGAATGGTGAAGATATTTCATTTGTACCATGTACAAATATTGCAGGAGAGGCAAGCCTGGTGGTTATGCTAAGGAAAGCCAGCTTTGAAAATTGAATTAGGGAAGAATCTTGTCCTTGGTTTCCAATCTTTAATGAGACTTCTATAATTAAGATTTCTTGAGTTACATGTTCATCGTGAAGTCATTTCCCCAGAAAATTGTATCACATTAGTCACTCTGGTTATGAATTATTAATCATTAATCCCTAAACTCTTCCACATCCAGGTATATGTTATGCTGGTAAAAATCTGTAACTCTCCATTCATTGCTAAACTACAATTCCCAGAAATCTTTGCCATTGGCTATACCAATTTTTCATATCCTTGGGGTAGGAAAAAATGTATAATATTTTTTAATTTGAAGTGAAATAGCATAAATTATACCAATCATTTTCATTAGAATCATTGTTTATATCACCTGTCAATTTGATATCCTACATATTTTTTAAAAAATAAAATCAAAATAAGTTTCATCTATGAATTATCAGAAATATTAAGGTTGAAGAATTAATTGTTTCTCCCATCTGTTTTTCTTTCTTTTGGTTACACAAGTGTTATTACCTACTGTGCCTTGTGAACTAATGTGATGAACCTGGCTTTAAAACTATATCTACATTAGAAGAAAGAATTGCTGGTGCTTTGATAACCTTAACAAAGTACCAAGGTAAGTATTTTCATGGTCTTAATATCTTCTAGCACTATGAAATTAAATAAATACAACATAGCTTTCAACACCATAAAGGTCAGTACAGTAAATGTTATCTTTTTGTTAGTTCAAGGGACTGTTTGAATTACAATGGCATTTCTCTGATAATGGCATTTTAACAAAAGGATGCGTGTGAGTCATCTCTTTTGCACCTTTATTATATCAGAAATGTAGCAACTCTCCTTTATTCTAAACTGTTTCCTTTTTAATATTCATCCAATATTTATCTTTCTCTCTCTCTCTCTCTCTCTCTCTCTTTCTTTCTTTCTCTATAAAAGATTTGCAAAAAAAAATTACCACTAAAAGCAAAGAATTTACTTTTGTGTTGGTTTAGCACCATTTTATTTTCCAGCTACTTATTGTAGTGATGCTCAGATAGGATAGTAAGATTCTTTTCTTGTCTCTTATAAAATTCTCACTCATTATTTTTTTTTCCACTATTGCCATTACGACTACAGCTACTGGTCTTGGTTGCTACTTCATTATTACCAACATAAGAAGTCCTGTCCAACCAAACAGCACTACCGTTATATTCAGTTCCATGGGGCAGAGATACATTATTCATGATGGGGTGATGCCTAATTAATTTCAGTTTCCTTGGTACTCTCTTGAGCAGGGCTTTTTTTCTCATGGAACGCTCAGAACGGAGTTCCGGCACCTTTTTTTGGATGGAACCTTGTAGGGTAAGCAAGGCGGGTTGTATGACATGTGTGAGTTCCGGCACCTTTTTCTTTTACAAAAAAAGCACTGCTCAGGAGTATGGTGCCTCTTGATTTTCTGTGACTCCTAGCAAGTGAAACTGAAAGCACAGAGCCAGCAGTCACAAAAGTGTGACTCTGGTAGCAGAACCTACGTTATTAATGATACACAGACTCTGAAGCTATTTCAGACAAAGCTATTTTTAAAGAACCACTTTGTGGGCTATTGGTTCTCTTATGGGTGCTATCTTTAGAAAAAAAACACTGGGGGGGGAAAGCTTTTAATAGATCCAAGGTAATAGAAAAATTCTATTTTTATGTGATGAGGTGATAAAGTCTTTATTTATATCTCCTTTAGCACAGAATGTTTTAAAGTCTCTTGGGCAGGTTAAACACAAATCTGCTCTCCCTCCTGACAAAAGGGAGCTTTTCATTTAAGAGGAAAATATATGACATTTTGAGGCGCCAGAGCTATTAAGCTACCATTAGAATTCTCCCAGCTTCTTCCTTTTTTGCCCCAATCGTGACAAAAGAGTTGAAGCTCATTTCATTTCCAGTTTATAATAACACATTTAACAATGCAAATATCTAAAACTGACACTTCACCATGGGTTATATTTTGAAAACACACACATGCATTTATGCAAATGACTACAAATGAAAGGATTTCAAAAGAAAACCTGAAAAGGAAGGAAGGGATGCTCAGGAAAGTTGCCAATTTTTTCTTTCAAAGCCAACTACAGTAAATATTACCTTTCGTGAAAGGTTTCCGGAAAAAATACCATATTTCCCTCTGAAGCAAAAATAATACTGGTAAATAATAGTCTCTGCTTTTGTTCAGTGTTGGGAAAAGACCATGCAGGAAGGGAGAAGGGAAAAAACAGAAAGATAAGAAAATGTTAAATCTTACTGAAAAGCAGGCCAATGTTTCCAGCCTGAGATATGCCTGTTAAAAGACAGGTCTAAGAACGCCAATAATAATGCCTAAATAGTAAGAATCCCATCCCATTTTAAGTAAAATGAAGTAAGAAGTGGTGACAAAAATTTCATTAAATGATCTATTATACTGCATCCTAAAATATTAATGAATATTATGGAAATTATACTGGCTTTCTTTGAAAAGAATATTGTATCTAGATGGCATTAGAGTATGGATCCTTTTATTGTGATTTCTATAATGCATCACCTAATAGAGGCTTTGTGGCGTGAACTGGTCTCCTGACCTCAAAGAAAAGGGGCTTCCTAAAGCTATTATCCCCACAGCAATCCATGTCAAGGTGTTTCACACTTCTGAAGACCTTAACATTCATACATGATTAGTAATTTAAATAGTTTATGCACTTGACAAAGCACATTCTCGACCACAAAAGCTTGTGTCAGTGTAAGATGTTTTGACATTACTAATTACTTTTACAGCAATATAATTAAATTATTCATCATCAAGAATTTATTTATAGCTATGAAGATAATTGTTGTCTTGATTTTTCCCCAAGAATCTCTCACTGGATCCCAAAGTCCTTCAAGACACATAGACTAAAGAAATTTCTGACCAAATTTATCCATACAGACCAAAATGGTTTTCTACCTAAAAGATAGATAAAAATTAACTTAAGAATGGTCCTAGATGTCTTAAGAGTACTATGAAATTCATCCAGGGAAACAGATGGCTTTAATATTTCTTGATGCACAGAAAGTGTTTGACAATGTAAACTGGCAATTTATGTTCCAGCAACTATAGGAAATGGATTTTGGAGAAAAGTTTACAAATGTAATCAAAACAATTTATCATAAACAAACAGCCAAAGTAATTGTAAATGGAGATTTTACAGAAAACTTTGAAATTAAAAAAGGCACAAGACATGATGTCCACTTTCTCCACTATTATTTATATTAACACTGAATAGAAATATCAGGCAAGATATAGAAATTAAAGGACTGGAGATAAAAGATGAAACTACAAGCATCTGCAGATGACTTGGTTTTCATATTAGAAGAACCACTTGAAACAAGCATTAAGCTTATGGAGAAAACAGAAGAATTTGGAGAAGTGGCAGGGTTGAAAATAAACAGAGAAAAGACTAAAGTGCTAACTAAAAATGTAACAGAAAAACAAAAAAACCAACTAGCAAAAAAAACAAACCTTCAAATAGTCAAAAAAGTTAAATATTTGGGAATTTATTTAACAGGAAGATGTGCAACAATAAAAGAAGACAACTATGTAAGATTGTTAAAACAAATACAACTGGATCTGGAAAAGTGGAAAAATTTACAACTTTCAATGCTGGGAAGAATAACAACAGTGAAAATGAATATCTTACCAAAAATACTCTTTTTATTTCAAACAATACCTATAAGACTGGGAAAAACCTTTTTTGATGAACTAAATACAACAATACTGAAATTTATCTGGCAAGGAAAAAAAGCTAGAATTAGACTGAAAATGTTACAAGAAGCAAAAGAAAGTGGAGGATTTGAAATGCTGGATTGGACACTATACTACCAAGCAACTATATTAACATGGCTAAAAGAGTAGATAATGCTTAGAGATAAAAGAGGGTATAATACAACCTAAAACTTGAATGGCATGCCTTCCTCTGGTATGGGAAGAATAAAATACATAGATACTTTCAAAATCATTTTATAAGTAATGCACTTCTAGAATGGGAAAAAATAAAAGCGAAAATTAAAATTAAAATACCTGGATACCCTTCAACAATGGAAGCATTTGCTTACCCAAATTTAATTAATGACGAGAAAGTTGTGACCTATAATGATATTTTGGACAGTGAAGTGAAACTGAAAGACAGACAAGATTTACAAGAACAAGGTATTGATTTATCATGGTGTCCATACTTGCAAATTCAAACGAGATATGAAAAAGATGCTAAAACAATGGGATTTTATAAAGAACAGATAGAATTTGACCAGATACTGTTAAAAACAGATGAAAAATTGATTAAGAAACTCTATAAATATTTGTTAAGCTTAAAGATGGAAGAGGAACAAGTAAAATAAGCAATGATAATATGGGCAAAGAACTTTGGACATAATTAGAAAACTACAAAAGATTATGGGAAAGAAACACTAAATTAATGAAAGTGGTGGCTTATAAAGAAAACTTATACAAAATGTTTTACAGATGGCATTTAACATCAGTGAGATTAGCAAAAATGTTTAAAAATACATACAAAAATACATTAAGCCATAACACCTGCAAAGGGTTCCTGAGCCTTTAAATGGTATCTCAGTCTGGTTCAGTAGGAATCACAATCATGGGGAAGACTGCTGACCTGACAGTTGTGCAGAAAACCATCATTGACACCCTCCAATAAGGAGGGAAAGCCTCAAAAGGTAATCGCAAAAGAAGTTGGATGTTCCCAAGGTGCTGTATCAAAGCACATTAATTGAAAGTTATGTGGAAGGGAAAAGTGTGGAAGAAAAAGGTGCACAAGCAGCAGGGATGACTGCAGCCTGGAGAGGATTGTCAGGAAAAGGCCATTCAAAAGTGTTGGGGACTTTCACAAGGAGTGGACTGAGGCTGGAGTCAGTGCATCAAGAGCCACCACACACAGACGGATCCTGGACATGGGCTTCAAATGTTGTATT
Source organism: Vipera ursinii (assembly GCF_947247035.1). Taxonomy (NCBI): domain Eukaryota; kingdom Metazoa; phylum Chordata; class Lepidosauria; order Squamata; family Viperidae; genus Vipera; species Vipera ursinii. The sequence continues at coordinate 21,782,916 of NC_139515.1, forward strand.
CCTCTTGTCAAGCCGCTCCTGAACAACAATGTCAGAAGCGTCTTACCTGGGCTAAAGAAAAACAGACCTGGTCTGTTGCTCAGTGGTCCAAAGTTCTCTTTTCTGATGAGAGCAACTTTTGCATCTCATTTGGAAACCAAGGACCCAGAGTCTGGAGGAAGAATGGAGAGGCAACACACTGCAAGATGCTTGAAGTCCATTGTAAAATTTCCACAGTCTGTGTTGATTTGGGGAGCCATGTCATCTGCTGGTGTTGGTCCACTGTGCTTCATTAAGTCCAGGGTCAATGCAGCCATCTACCAGGAGATTTTGGAGCACTTCATGCTTCCTTCTGCAGATGAACTTTATAGGGATGCTGACTTCATTTTCCAGCAGGATTTGGCACCTGCCCACACTGCCAAAAGCACCAAAACCTGGTTCAATGACCATGGGATTACTGTGCTTGATTGGCCAGCAAACTCGCCTGACCTGAATCCCATAGAGAATCTATGGGGCATTGCCAAGAGAAAGATGAGAGACATGAGACCGAACAATACAGAAGAGCTGAAGGCTGCTATTGAAGCATCCTGGTCTTCCATAACACCTCAGCAGTGCCACAGGCTGATAGCTTCCATGCCACACCACATTGAGGCAGTAATTGCTGCAAAAGGGGCCCAAACTGCTGTTATTCTATGTACACTCCTTGTTTTATTGATTGCATGTAATATTCTAATTTTCTGAGATTGTGGATTTGGGGTTTTCATGAGCTGTAAGCCATAATCATCACAATTATGACAAATCACGGCTTGAACTATCTTGCTTTGCATGTAATGAGTCTATCTCATATATTAGTTTCCCCTTTTAAGTTGTTTTACTGAAATAAATGAACTTTTGCATGATATTCTAATTTTTTGAGTTTCACCTGTATACTAGTAAGGAGAAGACTGTTGAGCGATTAACTAACATTGATTATGATAATATACAAATTAATTATTACTAATTGTTTTTAAATACATGAACCCAGACAACATGCTGTTTGGTAAATATTAAGAATTCTATTTTAAAAACTCCTAACCCTAACCCTACACACACACACACACACACACACACACACACACACACACACACACACACACATATATATATATATATATATATATATATATATATATATATATATATATATATATATATATATATATATATATATATATATATATGTTTTCTGAAGTTTTCACGGGTGTTCGTATGTGGATCTTTGGTTATTCGGGTTTATCCCCGCATAGAACTAAAGGTGTAGGGGCGACGTTTCGACGGAATCCCATCCGTCATCATCAGGCTGGTGGCTTCTGCTTCCTTCTTCTGGGAGAAGCATGTCGCTGTTTGTTCCTCTTTTTTAAACTGCCAGAGGGGGTGTGTTCTGTGGGTGGAGGTGTGCTCTGATTGGGTGGGGGAGTAAGTGTGTTCTGATTGGGTGGGGGTGTGTTTTGAGTGGATGGGCTGGTCTCAGCTGCCAGCCTTAGACCTGAGCTGGTGAGTTGTGCTGCTTTTGTTTGGCTTCGTGTTTGTGGTGGTGCCATGTTTTTATAGTGGGTGTCAGTTTGCTTATTGTGTGGTTTGGAGGGGTTTAAAGTGGCTGATGTTGCAGCTGTAGTTAGGTTTCTGTTTTGTGGTTGTGCCTCGTTATAATTGTGGGTTCGGATTTGCATTTTGAATGGTTGTGTGGTGGTGATGTCATGTGGTGTTATCATGAGTTTGGGTCTATCATTCTTGGTGGTTGGGACTCGTCTGTCAATCAAGGCGGGTTTCCAAATGGTTGGTAGGCGAGAGGTATCATCTCGTTTGTTTATGCTGTGGGGGCGTTTTTCTATCTCAATGGCTTCTCTGATTATTCTGTTGTTAAAATGTTCAATTTTGGTGATAGTTTTGGTTTTTTTAAAATCAATTTCATGTCCCGTGGCTTCAAAGTGTTGGACCAGGGATGAAGTTTGTTCTCCTTTTCTGAGTGAGTTTTTGTGCTCTTCAATGCGTGCACTTATTCTTCTGTTGGTCTGTCCGATGTATGTGGTGGGGCAGGTGGTGCATGGGATTTCGTATACTCCTTGGTTTTCTAAGCCAATTATGTCCTTGGGGTTTCTTAGGATGGTGGATATTTTTCTGTCTGTGTAGAATGCTGTTTTGATGTTGTGTTTTTGGAGGACCTTGCTGATTCTGTCTGTGGTCCCCCACAGCATAAACAAACGAGATGATACCTCTCGCCTACCAACCATTTGGAAACCCGCCTTGATTGACAGACGAGTCCCAACCACCAAGAATGATAGACCCAAACTCATGATAACACCACATGACATCACCACCACACAACCATTCAAAATGCAAATCCGAACCCACAATGATAACGAGGCACAACCACAAAACAGAAACCTAACTACAGCTGCAACATCAGCCACTTTAAACCCCTCCAAACCACATAATAAGCAAACTGACACCCACTATAAAAACATGGCACCACCACAAACACGAAGCCGAACAAAAGCAGCACAACTCACCAGCTCAGGTCTAAGGCTGGCAGCTGAGACCAGCCCATCCACTCAAAACACACCCCCACCCAATCAGAACACACCCACCATTCAAAACACACTCCCACCCAATCAGAACACACTTACTCCCCCACCCAATCAGAGCACACCTCCACCCACAGAACACACCCCCTCTGGCAGTTTAAAAAAGAGGAACAAACAGCGACATGCTTCTCCCAGAAGAAGGAAGCAGAAGCCACCAGCCTGATGATGACGGATGGGATTCCGTCGAAACGTCGCTATATATATTATTCAGGCAATGAGTTCCATTGCATATATTTTTTTTCTAACCCAGAGATGTATCTTTAAATACATTACCTTGAATATCATTGAATTATGACAGGGGTCTTCAAACATGGCCCTTTTATGATTTGTGGACTTCAATTCCCAGAATTCCTCAGCCAGTGTGCCTGGCTAAGGAATTCTGGGAGTTGAAGTCTATAAGTCATAAAAGGGCCAAGTTTGAAGACCTCTGAATTATGACAAATGTAGATCCAGGAACTTTCACATGCTAATCCCAAATCTAAATGTTCTTCCATGAACTTATTTCATATATGCACATATACAGAAATGCATGCTATTTAAAATTTGAGTTTGTGCTTGTATTTCTTTCTTTCTTTCTTTTTCTTTAGTAGACAGTGACCGTGCTATATTATTAACTCTTGACTAAATATTTTCATATAAACTGTTCCATTGAAATCTTGCATTAAAACCAGTACTTTATGTATCAGAACAAATGTAACAATCTATGTTTAATTAAAACCTGCATAGGAGAGTTCAAGGCATATTTAATCAGAACAATTCCTATTTATAAGTGAGGCCTTTTAGTCTTTCTAAAGTTATATCAAAGGAAAAATAAAGAAACCCAGCTCCAGATCTGAGATTTTTTTTATCTGAGTAAATAATATCACTATCTTGGCCTATTCTGAATCTCTTTCAGTCCAGTCAGCTTCTCCCTTCTTCTTACATCATAATTTTTATTGCTCAGGTGAAATAGTTATTCATGCATAGCCACCAAATCTCAGCTAAGATTGCTGAAGAACAGGACTGGAATAAATTAGCAAAAACTTTTTCTTTGTTACCCCCAATTAATTTTTTGCTACTATTTGCACAAAAGAAGTAATTAGGCAGTGAATGTTCAGGTACTATTCTGAAGATGCATGGCTGCAACGTGACAATTATTAGTAAAGCACTGCAGTTTTCATGCTGTTAACTTATATGCAACATATTAATTGACAAAATCCCCAACTTTTTGGACACGTGAGCTTATTTTGAACATTGAGACCATGTAGTTGCTTCTCTTGTAAAATGGCTGCTGTAGGGGGACTTATCTATGGCAAATGATTGTCAGAGTGGGATCTACAATAGTGTAATCAATCAAAAAGCACTGATTTAACCAGAAGGAATTTTTTTGGGGGGGAGTGAGATGTAGATTATAAGAGTTTCCTTCTTTGATAAGCCTGTATCTGTTGGCTTTGATTGATTGCATACCATTAGGTTAGTGTCAATTCTTAATGACCACATAGGTAAAAGATTTTCCATAACTATCTGTCTCTAGTCTGATTCTACAAGTCTTCCAATGGTGCCTATTGCCAGTCTAACTAAATGCCATAATACCCAGACCGTTTTGCCCAAGAATAATGGGAGATGCATTTCAATATATCTAGAAGTTAGCCCAGGGTAGAAAGCTGGTATTTAACTAACAGAATGAAGAAAGTTAGATTCTTTAAATATGGTTTACTGTACCTCAAAATTATTAAAAAGATATTTAGCACATAAAAAACAAATTCCTGTAACCAAAACTGTCGTGTTTATTTGTGAACCACCCAGAATCATGCAGGGGAGATGAGTGGTATAAAAATTTGATAAATAAATAAAATGCTTGCTCCTTTGTTTACTTTAACTGGAGGTATCAAATTGGGCATCATCTCTTTTTTTTACCAATTTCCAACCTATAGAATCTCTAGAGTATGACAATATACACACACAAAGAAAATCATTTTCTTCCCTGTTATTTAAATTAAGGTTGCAGTGCTATTGATGAGTCTATTGATGGTCTTTATTATAATACTAAATTCATTAATCTTACTGTATATAAATAAAATTTTATTTTGGGGACATTGGTTCTGCAGGTTGACCAACCAAAGCTTTTTAGATGGGATACGCTACCTAATTTCCTGGGTGATTTTTCCAGCGTGACCTTTAGTATACTCATTCAGACAGCCAGTTCAATGAACTGTAACAATGTTCTTTCCGCATAAGCGTTAGAGTTGTAGCTCTAATGCCATAAATTTTGTTTGATTTTTAAAAAAATTCCATCATTATCTAAAATGAATTCATGAGCAAGACCGTATAATAACCCAGACCCAATTTCTATCAAAACCATTTGAAAATCCCATTTTGCAAAAATAAATAAACCAATAATCTGTAACAATTGTGGATTTAGCAACAGAATTAAGGCTTATCTTAATTGCTGTTCTCTCTCTCTCTCTTCTTCCCTGGCATGGGCCACAACCCACATCCTAGTGCTGGAAAATTAATATCCTTCATTGTGGAAAGTGTTTTTTAATCTAAACTGCTACCAAAGTGTATATATATATATATATATATATATATATATATATATATATATATATATATATATATATATATATATATATATATATATATATGCTTCTCCCAGAAGAAGGAAGCTGAAGCCACCAGCCTGAGGATGACGGATGGGATTCCGTCGAAACGTTGCTCCTACAACTTCAATTCTACGCGGGAAAAACCCGAATGACCAAAGATCCATATATATATATATATTGCACACACCATACAATAACGCGTAAATTAAAAGAGAATGTAGAAACTAAGCTCTGAAGTATTATAGATTTCAATTATGTATTTTTCACTGTTCTCCAGAAATTTAATTATTTAATATTTCAATAACTATGTTTCTGGATCCAGTCTACCCTGTGCTTTTACTTGTCATTATGGCAAGAAAGACAGGTCTGAAACTATTTCAGCCATTCAAAAATCAGAAAAAGCCATGTATCTCACTAATATCTTTTTTTAAAAAAATAATAAGAGAAACTCCCTATTTTACAAAATTTAAGATATACATATATATATATACATAGATCAGTAGCAATGTGGTCTACATGTTCTACAATATAACATTCACTGATCTTAATTTATAAGTGCATTAAAAACAATAAAAGGAAGCCTGCTACCATGATGAAAAAAGCACCCCAAGTCCTTATTAAGACAATACTTTTATTAGGTCAACATTGGTCAGTCTAAGATATTATTTCCTACTATAATGAAAAGTAAGAAAATGGAATCTACCTTTCTTTTTAAATCATCTTACTTCTCTCAGTTGGCAAGTACAAACTTTGCAAATGGAATCCAACAGGCCTGACAGTTAATTTTATTAGCAGAGGTAAAGCAAGAATTATTTGAGATGATTCTCCTCTCCTTGAAAGCAAAACTTAAGTTTCTTCTGCATTTTCCTTTGTCCGTATAGTATCTCTATTTCTGGGGAAAGCCACCACAGATATATGAGCTTCAGTTGCAAAATCATTGTGATTTTATAAGGTAGTAGCATCCTTTATAAGTTATTTTTTTAATTATTAAAAAAATAGCAGTGTTCCCTCCTATATCCTTGTTTTGTAATACTACAAGAGAGATATGTAGGCATAGAAAAGCAGAGGAAGAAATCTGATTTATTAAACAGTGCAGGAAAGGATTTTCACTGTGTAAAAGGTAAAGGTAAAGGTTCCCCCGCACATGCGTGCTAGTCGTTTCCAACTCTAGGGGCTGGTGCTCATCTCCGTTTCAAAGCCGAAGAGCCAGCGCTTGTCCGAGGACGTCTCCGTGGTCATATACTATAATCCTATTCATTAAACGGGGTTGCTGTTTTTCCCTTGCTCTGTGATGAAATTAAAAACAAGCCATCTACCCACCTGTCTAGTAGAATAAACTGAGAGTAGAGCAAATCACAGCAGAACTACTGTCGCAGGCAAGGAAAGGAAAGTCTGTGTTAAAAAAATTCTTCTTCTACTTTGAGAGGTGTAGTATAAGTCGGGGTAGGCAACCTTGGCTCTTTTATGACTCATGGCATAGCTGGCTCAGGAATTCTGGGAGTTGAAGTCCATGAGTCATAAAAGAGCCAAGGTTGCCTACCCCTGTAGTCCTCAACTTACCACCATTTGTTTAATAATCATTTGAAGTTACAGCAGCACTGAAAAAAGTGACTTAGGACAAGTCCTCACATTTACAAACATCACAGCATTCCCCTGGTCACATGATCAAAATTCAGGAGCTTGGTAATCAGCCTGTGCTAATAACAGTTACAGTGTCCCCAATGATGCAATCACCATTTGTGATCTTCCCAGCCAATTTCCAATGAGCAAAGTCAATGGAGGAAGCTGGATTTGCTTAACCACCAGAGATTTGCTTAACAACTGCAGTGATTTGCTTAACGACCATGCCAAAATGTCATAAAATCAGGCAAGACTCACTTAACAACCATCTACTAGTCTCTATTGCGGTCATAATTCAAAGACTACCTGTATTGTAACTTTAAGAAGTGACTGCAATCACTTCCTCTACTTGAGGTTTAAATCCAGTGGTATTTGCTCAGATATAAGATTTCATTTGCTTCTTTGCTGCTGTGTTGATAAAAGCATTACTAATTTACTTATCTCCAGCTAAGAAAGTACAAGGCCCTACAAGGCCACAGCCAATATATAACAATTGGTTCTAGAGAAAAAGGTGTTACATCTCAATTAGTACTTCTTTCATTAAGGACAGCTGTTTCTCTTTGTACGTTCTTTATTCTTGCATCTGAGAAGGGATGGAAGAGAGGAATTTGGCATTATTTTCCTTCTTACTTTTTTTTTATTCAAGGACACCCAGCCTGGGAAACCCTTCTGAGAATAAAACTGATGGTTTGACCGTTGGAGAAAAGAAAATTAAACAAGAAGAAAGAGTTTAGGATCTGTCATGGATTCATGAAGAAGAAGCAGAATACTGAGACCAACCCTGTTTACTACACTATTTATTTTATTTATTTATTTTAATTTCATTTATATCCCGCCCTTCTCCGAAGACTCAGGGCGGCTTACAAGCTTAGCAGTAGCCTTCATTCTATGTATATGCCTGCTTATTAGGGCTTTCACACACACACCCCAAGCGGCATTATTACAAAGTCAGCTTAATTGCCCCCAACAATCTGGGTCCTCATTTTACCTACCTCGGAAGGATGGAAGGCTGAGTCAACCTTGAGCCTGGTGGGATGCGAACCTGCACTAATTGCAGGCAGCTGGTGTTACTTAAGGAGGCATTAGCCCACTGCTCCACCAAGGCTCTGAACATTGATTGTCTGCTTTACACTAAACATTGATTGTCTGCTTTACAAGAAAAAGGGACCCAAACTATGAGCAAGCAAAGATTTTTATACACATTGACAGCAACAAGGCAGGAAATGTTCTGGATCTGATTGCTTGGCCAGCTTGGGGAAGCTAGGAAGTTCCTGGGGTTATGTTCTAAAAATGAGCCTTTCGGGAGGACAACAGAGCTGGAAAAGTCCATTGTTAAAGAAGAAGGTCATGTTGAGGTCATGTTGAGGTCATGAATGGATGGAGGATGGGATTTCTCTAGGTTGCAATTCCCTTGATAGGGCCTGCCTTGGCTGTGAGCTGTGGGTGAGGAGGCTTCTTTTTTTGGTTTAGATAGGACTACAGATGGCCTTGTCTTGGGCAAGGAAGCTCAGTGTGGGTCTGATAGGATTAGACAAAGAGAGGACATGGGTTTGATCCTAGTATCTACTAAAAAAATAGGAAGGAAAACCTTGTTCCTCTTCCCCCCTTTCTCTCCTACGGTCTTCATTTGTTCCTCCCATTTTCCAGTCATGAAATAACCAGTAAATTTTTGGAAGAATTTTGGTTTGCTGAATAAAAGAAAGAATAAATGTTGATTTTTTTTCTGGCAGACTTTACTGAATTCATTTTCTCATCTACATGTCTGTATAGTCAGTTCGGCAACTCTAGCTGCTCTTATTGTGTCATCAAGCAGTTCCTTTACTAGAATGGAAAATAGGGGACTATTCCTTCCTTTTGCCACCTAATTGAGAAATAGCTTACAAGTACATATATATGTAAATATCTTCAAAAGATAGAAAATGCAAGTCTTTTAATCCCCCAGGGCAGTGAAGGCCTAGTATCTATGACAGAAGTGAAAGTATAATGTCTTTTTTAACCACATGAATAAAAAATATGAGTGATGAGTTGAAAAGTATAAAAGATTCATTGGGGGATGTCACATATCTTTCCTTACAAATAAAACACAGTCTAGTATTTTTCAATTACATGACAAGCTTCAGCTTACAAAATTGTCATAACACCTTTAATGAGAATTGTCATGTTTATGGATTTGAAAGCACAGGACCCATAAAATGTTAAAGATATAGGTAATACCTAATGCAGGATTATTTATTTATTTGTCAAATTTTTGGGGTACCCATGTTACTACCAATAACTTTCACTACAATTTTTAATTTACAAATGGACTTTCAATACAAGAAAGTGAAGATTGCTTGGATTCCAATAGGTTGCTCCTCTATGAGAATAACAACTGATACACTTCCCATTAGTGTGAAGTAGATTCAAAATAAAACAAAAGATTTGAAATGATCAGCTTTAAAATAAAGGAGAAACACAGATAATATATCTATGTGAAGATAGTGAATACATGTCTGGTCCTGATACTTTCAAAAAGAATGTAAGAGCACATGAATCATGTCAACATTAATATAAATCTCTCAACAGATGAGAAACTTTAGCCTATGTTCATGGTAGCTTTCAAAATTTATAAGATGTCTTTCTTTTGCAGCAAGAATCTTGAATTGGGCATACATAGAAATAATGACACAATCACACTGTTGAGTCTAGTTCCCTGTGTGTCTGAAGAGGAAATGTAGATTGAGGTATTTGTGACCAAATTCTGAGGTGATTATTTGAGGGAAAGACAACTTTAGAAAGAAGGAAGAGTTGTTAATAAAGAACTATGAGAAGGGACACTCAACATGACAGCAGCATCCCATCTATGGTATTTATTATTTACATTTTGTCTCTCTTTGCAGCCAATTATAACCCTCACATCAATTTTAAAAAAGTGTCAGCCCTTACATTCAGTCTCTCTGTATTAAAACTCAAGAGATATAAAAAGATTTAGGAAATGAGAAAGTACTGGCAACTGTGCTGCTAATGCATGCAAATATATATGTATGTCTATATCTATATCTTATCATCTGTATGTGTATCTATATCTGTATCAATATAGTGCTAGTCCTCAACTTACAATTGGTTACTTAGTGACCATTATTAGTTACAAGGGATCTATCCAGGGTTACTTACAACCTAGATTCAAATTTTGATACCCTCACAGTCAAATGATCATATTTTTGGCACTCAGCAAGTGGCCTTCATTTATGGCTGTTTTCAGAGTCCCACAGTTACATGATTGTACTCTGAGCCTTTTTCCCCCTGAAACTGGCATTTACTTCCAGTTTCTGGTGAAAAATGCCCATCACAGTCAATGGATTTGCTTAATGACTGCAGTGTTCGCTTAATAAGGGCAACATCAATGATTTCATTAATGATTTGAATGAGAGAATAGATGGGTAACTCATCAAATTTGTAGACAACACCAAGGTGGCAGGAATAGCCAACACTCCAGCTTAAGATACAGAAAGATCTTGACAGACTTGAACATTGGGCACTATCTAACAAAATGAAATTCAATGGTGAAAAAAGTAAGGTTCTACATTAAGGCAAGAAAAACCAAATGCACAGGTATAGTATAGTTGGTACCTTGGTCAATAGTAGCAACTGTGAGAGGGATCTCAGAGTCCTAGTGGACAATCACTTAAATATAAGGCAGCAGTGTGCTTCAGCTGCCAAAAAAGCCAACACAGTGCCAGGCTGCATTAACAGAGGGAGAGAACCAAGATCACGTGAAGTGTTAATACCATTTTATAATGCCTTGGTAATGCCACACTTGGAATACCACATTCAGTTTTGGTCATCACAATATAAAAAAGATGTTGAGTCTCTAGAAAGAGTACAGAGAAGAGCAACAAAGATGATTAGGGACTGGAGGCTAAAACATATAAAGAATGGTTGCTGGAATTCAGTATGTCTAGTTTAATGAAAAGAAGGTTGAGGGGTGACATGACAGCAATGTTCCAATATCTCAGGGGTTGCTACAAAGAAGAGGGAGTCAGGAAAAAAAGCAATGGATGGAACTAACCAAAAAGATAAGCAACCTAGAACTAAGGAGAAATTGGAACAACCTGCCTCCAGAAGCTGTGAATGCTCCAACATTGGAAATTTTTAAGAAGAGACTGGAGAGCCATTTGTCTGAAATTGTGTACGGTTTCCTTCCTGAGGGGGGGGGGTTGGACTACATGACCTCCAAGATACCTTCCAACTTTATTGTTGTTGTTGTTGTTGTTACTACTACTACTACTACTACTACTACTACTACTACTACTATTTATTTTTATAAGCTTTTTATTGTTTTTTTTCTCTACATACATATGTTAGTTTTTCAAACAGTGTGTGATCTGGGTTCATAAGCTGCCAAGAGAAGTATATGTATGGTTTACAAAGAAGACAACAAGAGATGAAGTACTACAGAAAGTTAGAGATGAACCAATGCAACATAAAAATAAAGAAACTGTGGTCTTAAAGCAGATACCTAAGAGAGTTAGAGATACACGAAGACAGTACCATTTTTTGACCATGAAATTGATTGCCAATGGCATAAATTTTAGATGGTTGATTCTGGAAGGTATCTTAATAAACTGGAACAATACAAGGTACAGACTGGACTCAATTTGGAAAGCAGAAGATTTTGAAGTGAGGAATAGGTCAATTTTAGATGAAGGAGTAAAAACTAAGTCAAGGGAAGAGTAAGGAGCAGAAACAAACAGAAGAGAGGACTCAAAGAGCTTAATGACTCTCTCTCTCTCTCTCTCTCTCTCTCTCTCTCTCTCTCTCTCTCTCTCACACACACACACACACACACACACACACACACAAATAAAATTGGATGTAGTCACATTGTGATCTACTAAACAACTAGCACAACTTACAGCCATAATTCCAGATTCACTTAAGATCAAGGACGACCTGTATATTCAGGTCCATTACTGGAGCTCATTATGGCTCTTGTCACAAAATAGAGAAGAAGCCTATAGATTTGATTTACCTTTGTTACCTATAGGAATTGGATAACCTTGTCAACCATATAATTATTTCCAGTAGGGTATTTAGGCTAGTCTGATTTTTCATTGCTAAAAAAAATCTCTTATTCTCCCATTCTTAGTTTATTCTGGCTGGGACTATGAGATGCTCATTTCTATCACTGACCTGTTAATAACAAGGCACTATTATAATAAAAGTACATAATAACTGTTATGTATTGGGCTCAATGGTAACACCACGTTGTAAGCTGGAGCAGCTAATGGCTCTCCAGCAACCCAGACTTCAGGTCTCCAGTGCTGCTATTGGCTGCCCCTAGGCAGCAAATGGTTGCTTTAAACCTATTGGCTGCTGCCTAGGGGCCAGGCTATAAATTGCTGCAAGCTGGAGCCCAATTCTCAGTTCAGATCCTGCAAGCAATAAACCATGAGCTTTGTTAAACTCACTTGCCTCGTCTTCTTTCCTGCACGAAGAACTCACTACACAACAATAACATTGTTTTTATTAAAAATAATAACACAAAACTGTACAATTGTTATATAACCTATAATAGTTTAGAAAGAATGATTTTAAAATATTGGTTTTAATGTAATAAAGGAATAAAGAGGTAAGCTACAAATAAGAGTTACAATACAGAATAATATTGAGGATAAATATATGTATTTATTTTATTTTGATTGTACACCAGCATAAAAATAGTACATAAAAAATTTGCAGCAAGTTCAATAAATACAATGTTTACTGAAAAACATGGTTAGACAATGTAATTTTTTTTCATAGAGATAATTTGTAGTTGATTTTAAAAAATCCCTAGTGTGAAGTTGTTGGGGAAAAATATTGTAGATGCAAGGGAATTTGTTGATATAAAACTGAGGGGTGTTCACAAAGCACTCTATGAAATGGATCAAATTTCTGGACAGAGATGATATTTCTGGAAGATCAATAATAGCAAAAGAACAAATTTTATCATGCTTGGTGGCCATGTAAATAAAATCAGAAAGTTTTAGATTCAAGAATAATTTTGAATTATAGTACTCTTGGAAATGGGGCTTTATAATATTTGTAACATTAAATTATTCTTTAATTGGTCAATTACTGTAATAATGAATATCTATCTATCTATCTATCTATCTATCTATCTATCTATCTATCTATCTATCTATATCTCAAACATTTAAAATATTTATTTGCAGTGTGAATACTTCCATTATATTGTTTTACCCCTTTGATTGATTATGTGCAATCAAGTTGGTGTTGACTCTTGATGACCAGATGATCTTTAGAATGATGTGTCCCCAACATGACTCTCCGGATGTTCCAATGCAACACTTATTAATACTGTAGTTGATTCCACCCATTTGCTGATGTTCATCTATTTTTTTCCTTCCACCTTTCCCAGCACTACAGACTTCTCAAGAAAGCTAAATCTTTGCATAATATGTCCATATGCACATAATGTATCTGAGATGGTCATTTGCACTTTGAGTGAGTATATGCATCAGCATATTCTTAATCTCCTCATGAGAGCAGGGACAGGGAAAGTGCATATTTCATTATTTATATGGCAAAGTGGAATGGATGAGAAAAATAATTAAATTAAATCAAAAGGTAGGCAGGGAAGGAAAATCAATCTTGTACAAATTGATTCAAGTTGCTAAGACAAATTAATTAAAAAAAGTTTTCCATTGTTTCCCTTTTCCGGCCATTTATATTTCTCCAAATTATCTTTAGAGGCTGAGGACATCTTTCAACTGTATGATACTTGACACTAGAGCAAAATTAATTTGAGAGAGAGAAAGAGAAAGAGAGAGAGAGAGAGAGAGAGATGGAGGGACAGACAAAGAATTACTATCTTTGGTAAAGAAGGAAATTTTTAAAGCCGGATGAAATTTACAGTCTGTATAGAATAAATAGCTTAATAGAGCATTCTACCTAGCAAAAAAAGTTTTATCTTACATAATATCAGACACAGAGACTTACTTTAATTTCTATATACGTATATTACACATCTGTAAGCATCCAGATAAGATGCAATTTCTGTTTCTTCTCTTTTTCCCCCAAAAGTATTGTACATTTGTATTGATTTATTTATTGCTTAGTATCCTTTTCTCCCCTAGTGTACAGAAATCTCAGAAAAGGATATACTTCTATACTTCTACCCATTCAGAAAATTAAATGCATTTAGTCATTTAGAAGAACCAGAGATGTTTTTTTCTTCAACAATTGAAATGTTAAATCAACAGTGGCCTCATGTCACAGGGAAAACACCTCAAGAATATCATCATGCAACATAGCATTTTTGTTGCTGAATGATTATGTTAGTTTGCTTTTTTTAAAAAAACCTACTTTATTACTATAATTAATGTCTGTGTATTGTTAAAACAAAGCTGTATGGGTGATATGCAATAAAATTCAATAAAATATAAAACATGATAGCCCAAACACTGCATTTGAAAAACAAATCACAAAGTAGACATCTTACTGGAATTATCAAGGGACAATGAAATGACCAGACTTCCTGTTTTATAATTGGCTGCATCAAAAAGCTATTCAATATAAAGAGTATCTGAATTGCCAATTGAAACTGTGCCAACTAAAATCTCTCAGGGAGACAAGCTGAAGAACTAGGATGCTTTAAATGAAGAGTGAGCAACATCCTTCTGCTCATGTTTACAAGCCAGATGGAGCCAGAGCAGGAATATGCCACTGAAACCAGCCATTCTTTCTCTTTTAGTTATGCTTTTTTTTTTTGCCCTCTCATCTCCTTATAATCCCTGCCACACTGCAGGCTGGCAGTGAAAAGTAAAAGTGATCTTTGTCACTTTTCTTTAGAGAGAAAAGACATGTTTGAAAATCACCAGAGATATCCTGAGTGCAAGCCAATACTCTTTAAGAGAAGCTGACTGGATCATAGTCTCTTCAAACTGAGTAACTCCCTTCAGAAATCCAGATATTCAGAGTATTCATCACCTCCAGGTGAGTTATGAATCATTAATGTCACTCAAAGGACAACAGTTCCTGCACACAGATATTTATTTCTGTAAGAGAGACGCTGTGGTATAAGCAAGAATACAGAGAATACAATTTTGGCTGTGCAGACAATTTTGGGAACACCCTGGATATTTGAGTTGAGAAATACCAACATTGTGTAGAAAATCCAGGTTTGGGGGCCATGTGAGCTTCCAGGAATTGTAGCATGGTATAGAGAAGGTTAAATAAGTTATAAAAGCAAAACACTGCAATCAAATTGCCTAGCAGTGTCTACTGAATTATATATTCTTACCTTTTTTTAAATTTATCAGCCTTGACATAGTAATTCATTATGAAAAGTTCTCAATGTTGATGTCTTTTAACACCAAAATTCTTTTTAATTTCTCCACATTAAAAAGAAAAGACATTTATTGTTTAATATTTTATTTTAATTGATATTACTGAATCATGTGAGTTTTAAAGTTTCGAAGCTCACTAACTATACTCATATTTTCACCTTGTGTTTGCTTTGCTAGATTAACTGACAGTCTTTTGAACTGGTTTTAATTTGTTGATTTTACTTGCTGATTTTCTGATGAGATTCTGAGTGAGTTTGTTGCTTTAGATTTTAATTTTTATTCTGTCTGTTGGTCTGAAATATTCTTGGCACAAAGTTATTTGTAAATATACTAATAAAGTGGTAAAATTCCAGTTAAATAAGATTTGTCAAATCTAACTATGTCTAGGAATTTACAAAATCATTTTATTGCCATTTCAAGACATTTGGAACAACTCTAAATTAAAAACTTGTTCTTCAAATTCTTTATATGCATTTCTTTGCTACCGCCTAGTGGTTGACTGTAAAATAGTTTTATATAGCAGTTCTATTTCTCCAGCTGAGGATAACTGTCAAGGTTTAATTCTAAGTACTGTAAATGAGAAATCCCCATTCTTACTCTCAATTTTCTCTACAAATAATAAAAAATACATGTGTTGCACTGAAAGAAAGGTGATCATTCTTTTTGTACCAGAGCTAAGTTGTGAAAATCTGCACAACCTCTAAAAGACTATGAAAGATTAGTTTTCTGTATCTGTTATCCAAGTTTTAGAGCACGGGTGTCAAACTTGCCACGTCACACGATATGTCATGACGTATCATGACTTTTTTTGCATTGATGGATCTGGGGCGGGCGTGGCCTTCGTATGATGCAACCGGCCTGTGAGCCGGCAGTTTGACACCCCTGTTTTAGAGGGCTCGCCTCTACAGGCCTACTTAGTAGTAAGGTCCATGGATTTTGATAGGACTTACCATCAGCTAAGTGGGACATATGGATCTTTGTAGCAACAATCCAGAACTATACTATTGATTGATGGATTGATCGATCAATCAATTGATTTAACTTCTATGCTACCCATCTCACATAAAAGTGACTCTATGTGGCTTATAATCAATAAAAACAAGGCAAAACATTAAAACTATAAAATAATAAATAGTAACACTAAAACTGTCTTTAAAATTAGCCAAGATGGCAAAGAAGGCAACAAGATGCACACAGGGAGGAAATGGGGTCTTATCTTAGTCTATTAACCACTTTCAGAATGACATACTCCCACTGGAGCCCCAGGCCAATTGGCAGAGTGAGATCTTTAGCCCCTTTCAGAAGGCCAAAAGTGTGCAGATCTCACTGTAGGGTTCCAAAAGGCAGGAGCCATGACAGAAAAGGTTGTTCTCCTGGACCCAGCCAGCCAGAATTCCTTGACCCACAGGGTCTATAGCATATCCCTTCTGCTGGCGCAGGTGGGGTGTGGTCAATACCATTAGGGTGACACAGTTCCTCATTATATATTACATAAATACAATATTATATCCTCTAAAACAAAAACAAAGCCCATTCCAATTCTACCCTAAACTCACTTTGCTACCAAAAAGTTTCTATCTGGGCTTTGGTTAATATAAATCAGACTATTTATTGCTGTGCCCTGCAAAGCCTCCAACAGCTGAACAAGACTGCGAAAGTAAAAGTGGCATACAGATCTCTTAAATGCTAGTCTGTTATAAAACCAGATTCTTGAAAACTCAAAGAGCTCACGCCAAGCTAGAGTTACAGTGAGTAAATTAAGAGAGGCTCTCTTTAAAATGCCATCTTCTCACATCCGGGTTATGTTGTCTCTTTTCACTTAGACTACAGTTCTCTTCTGTTTTCTTCCCACAGTTTCTTGTATCTGTTTGCTCTCTCTCTACCACCAAAACAGAATGATGGTTATATGGATGCCTCACCAGACTTGAAGAATTAAAACCAACTCATGCATTCAAAGAACCTGAAGAAGATAAGGACATTATGAATATTCCAACTCAAGGGAGAACCACTAGAACAGGGGTGTCAAACTGCCAGCCCGCTGGCCGGATGAATCACGACGAAACCGCACCCATCCCATTGCCGGCAATGGGGAAAAAGCTCCGATACGTCGCACGATGTCACGTGATGTCGCGAGTTTGACATGCCTGCACTAGATTCTTTCTCCTAAACCGGAAGAAAACAATACCAATATAAAATCTTCCCCCATTACTGTTCCTTATCCTGCCTTTATTTCTTCTGTTTGAAGTTCTATATCAATTTGACTTCTTTCTGAAGTAAGATAAAGTGTACCAAATGTTACATGTTTTGAGATTACATTGGATCATTGTTGGAGACCAATCATCCCAGTTGTGGGGGCTCAAACAGGAAATAATTTGGAGTCATTACGTAAAAACAAGAGGGCAAGGTCATCCCCATCCCCAAATGCCGTTGAACCTTACCTAATGTTTTCCTAGGTGAAAGCTATCAGTCGAGGATGATTCCTGTGAAATAGGCATTGAACAATAATGTAGCTACATTCAAACTCTTTACACGTGGGCCTGATTGTTTGCACCCTACAGTCATGTTGGAAGAAGGAGGAACACCTTATTTGAATGCTACTACAGTTAGGAATGACTTAAGCCAGTCTTACTCAAGGGCTAGGGATGAAGTAAAGGTAACATACTGGAGACATAGTAGGAAAAAATAAGATTCTGCCAAGGTACGTTTGTGCTGTAACTTTGTCGAAGTGAGGAAAGTACATTTTAACAGTATGGCTAACACATGCCCTAGTTTTACTGAGCTTAATAAAAATAACACAATACTATTACTACAAAGCTTAAAATGTATGTGCTATATATATGTAATATTATGTTCTTGTCTTGGTTTTGTACTATTATTTATAATATGCATAATAGCTTTTTTTTGCAGTTATGCCTTGTTCATACATTAACCTGGACCTGTAAAAGTAGCTGCTTATATTTCATGCTTGTTATGCTAATGAGCTTTATTTAGCAGGAAAAAGCTTATCATTTTGTATTTTATCCTCTTGATAAAATATAGTAAAGTAACGCTTCCAACTGAAGAACAGCACTATATATCATTAGATCCACATGGGTACTGAAACAACTGTTTCACTTTCCTCATTTGGAGAGGGTTGATCCAATTTCTTACAGAAAATCTTTCCTACTTCTTGGTAAATAAATAAAGAAAAAGGCTTGGTTTATGTGTCCTGTAGCACAATAATCCTCTTTTACTAATGACTAAGTCCTCCAGTCCATTGAACCAAGGTTTATTATAATTTCCTTACTCTCACTAATCCATTTCATTCCCATCAAATAATAATGTTAATTCATAATATAAGATATAATAATTGCCTTTCATAATTAAGCTTTAGTTAATTAATTCATTAATTAAACTGATTGTGAGTCTCAGAGGTGTATAGAGGTCTCATGCTTTAAACCAGGAGTGTGTATCTGCAAGGTTTAAGGCATCCATTTTGCTCTTTAAACTCAAGACTTCAATAATGCATCATTCAACAACTTTAACACTATGAAACAACAACGTCTATATAACCCATGTTCTTGGGAAGGACTTAATAGGTTGATAAAAATGCCAGATCCAGCCTAAATATCTAGCTATGTGACCAACCACAATAACAACAAATAACCATACCTACACCCCAATGTAACTACTACCTCCCTTTCTAATAATTGCATCTTACTTCTTTCATGTCTTAGAAGCTTTTTCTAAATTCTGGAAGCCTAGAAACCTACAAATATTGGGAACATTAGTAGAGCTTCAGTATAAATTTAAGTGTAGCTGAAAATCAGTTCAAATGTTTCCACTGAGAATGGGATTGGAGAAATCCAAGCTGATGGGTAAAAAGACATTGGCAATTGGGATGATCCATATCTCTATTCTCCCATTTACTTTAGGCACACTTGAACTCAGGATAAATGCCTCATCCAGAATTAAAACTGAATTGTTTGCTCTCCTTTTACTTGCCTCATCAGGTTTAAGTGCCTGGAGATCAAATAAAAGTTATGAGAAAAAAAATTGGAAGAATTGGTTTCGTAATTCAGAGAAGAGTCACCTTGTTTGGAAGAGGTGAATGAAGTCTATCTTTCTCATTCTATTTTGATAAAGCACCATGTCCATGTAGCATGCCTCCTTGTCACACCAAGGGGATTGCCTTGTATTTAACACTACTTCCAATAAATAATTTGGCCACCCACAATGCTGTGTAGGTAAGCATGTATCTGAATAAGGAGTTACAATATAATACTTCATTGCAGGTGAATTCTAGGGCCTTTTTGAAGTACTTCTCTTCCCAGTAAAATAAACTGCTTTTTTGATCATTGTCATCTTACCCAGCTGGAAGAATTGCTGATAGAGCTTAAAGAGGGGATGATGATGACACTTACCAAGTATTGTACAAATAATGCTGAATGGGGCAAAGTTGATGATTGTGTGAAAGGTACTTGAAACTTCACTACCGCTCCTTTTGACTGCTGTGACATTGGAATAAAACCAGTGGGCAAATTGTACAAAATGTGCCTGCTAATTTTTACATGTTTGCATGAGTAGGAAAGCAACAAAAATCTAGCTCACAGAAGCACATAAAAATGCTACATGTATTAGTTTCAAGTTTTCTCCTATAGAGTGACATCTCATTTTAATGGAATGAAAGTGGGGTGGGGAGGGGATGTGTTATTCTATCTAGGCAATGCCCATTAAATATTAAAGTATGTAATTGCAGAGATTATATCATTAGCATAGCAATGTTATTTGCATCACTATGTCAAGTGTGATGCAAAATATTTAGTGACACCATTATATAAGCGACATAAATCACTGCAGATGTTTGCCTGTTGCAGGCCAAGATCACTGTATCAAGGTGTGCTAAACTGTGGTTTCGTGGTTTTATGTGTGTCTACAATCTTATGCATGGAAATAAGAATTCACACAATAACTGTTTTTATACTTCCATTGCTCTTCTGGAGCAACAGATCTTATGGGGAATTATTACTTTGTCATTGTCAAAAAGAAATCTCAACCATTAAAAAGATGAAGGAAACAAAGTTTATCACAATTAGTATTCTGGGTGAGATTAAACTGACAGAGTGCCCTGGTTGCCAGCCAGAAGTCTTAATTTTCCTGCAATCACCTCCTTCAAATCCTTGATAACAATGGCAAGTGAATTTTTCTGCCATTGTTTGAAGGTCAGTTAAAGATGCTACCCCTCTCACAATAACTCCATTCTTTGAAGTTTTGATTTGAAAATTCTGAGGATTTAAATGAAGATAATCCAAAGCTTTCCAATTTCTTCGTATGCACCTTCCATTATTCCGGCACAGATGCTGGCTGCAAACCTCTGCAGCTTTGGTTACATTGGTGATGTAGGGACCTAAATTAGTAGTAATGAATTCCTTCACCTTTGTGCAATTGGCCTGCAAGAAAGAAGAAATATGTGAAAAATGGGAATGCTGTCCAGTGTTGTGTCTATACCATAAATATATATAAATCACCTATGTAACCTTACTTTCTAAAGCTTTGGAAGAAAGTTATAGGTTTTTGCCAAATGTTCCTTGAAGCTTCCCTTACTCATAATCTGACCTTGCATAAGGGAGAATGAATAGATAAAAAGTGAGCCTACTATATTAAAGAATCTCATGTGAAAAGAAGGACTTTTAGGCAAGTTAAAATATTTAAAACAATGACTTTAATTTACCTCTGATGATGTTAAATTCATGTCTCCCCAAATAACAATTCCTGCAGCTCCCAAGGCAGCACTCTCACCAATTGTGCTGACAAGATCTTCCTACACAGGAACAGAAGAAAATATTATCAGTCAATTATTATATATCATCACTGATGCCATTAAAAACAGCACATTAATGCATTATTATGAGGCACCCCATTCTGAGCACCAAAGCTTTCAGGAGAATTAGTAACTAATTGCTGAAAATATTCAAAGTTTTAATGTGTTTCATCTTCAGTCAGTTTTATATCTGTAGTATGGATATTTTGTTATTTCAATTTCAGCATTTCAATTTGAAGATAAAATAGAAGTTCCACCAATGCTTTTTGTCATGAATCTAGAAAAATCTTGCTGTTCGAAAATTAGATCAGATATTATTCAACATGAGAATATTAGGGGAGGGAATAAAAGTAAAGATACATCTACTTAATTTTTCCTAGACTGTTTCCCTGGAATTTTACAATTAGGGCCATTTTCCTGTTGACTGAATTTTTGATGTCTCCTTTAAAACTTTTATCACTTTTTTTTTAAAAAAAAAACACCTTTCTATGTATCATTTATATTTATTTCAGCCCTATTTCTATTTTCTCAGGTCGCATGATATGTAATGCACCCAGAAGAAATTGTTGTTATAGAGAAAAAAGAAGCTCAAAACAAAATATAACAATACAGTGAACCATACACTAAACAACTGAATATGCTAACAAACACACACACACACACACACACACACACACACAGAGAGAGAGAGAGAGAGAGAGAGAGAGAGAGAGAGAGAGAGAGAGAGAGAGAGAGAGAGAATTAGCCAGGCTTTTATGCATTGTGTAGATGAAGCCCTAAGGTCTTTCACAGATGTGATTATGTTTGTTTTGTGCATATAGTATATTCATTTCATGCTGGGTTGATCTCAAATATAACAAACCAAACCTGAGATCTATAAATGTTTAAATATTCAAATGAAAGCATAAATTATATAAACAAAACAAATAAACAAGTCCTGGGTCATTAGTTAACAAGTGGAGTGAGAACACTCAATCAAAAGGAAAAAAAGTAAATAATTCTTCAAACATAAGATGTCTGCACACAAAGATAAGATATGATATTGAGATGTATTAAAATAAATAATTTCAAATGATTTTCCACAAAATGTCTAAAGTTGAAATTCTATATGTCAAGGATTTTTTTTACTATGAAGAAATGTTGGCTTAGAAGAGAAATGAATTGAGGGCTAATGATGATCATGCAGCATTCCGGACACTTAGACATTATGCTTCTCTTACTTGACATTCAAATAGATTTGATGCCTTGAATAATTGTGCATTTATTTAACTTGCATCTCCACCACAATCCAATGACTCTTCAAAACTTAATTCACAGATTTTCCACTCCAAGTAGAGGCAATAGCCATTAATCAAATCTAGGATTTGTATTAGGAAAGAAATGGACCTCACTGTGAGCAGAATGTTAGGTAATTGTCTGAGGGAGCAAGAAGGAGTTAGGAAGGATAGGAATGCGGTGGTAGGGATGTGGTTAGTTAGCTGGGAAATGGAAGACAGTGAAGGAAAAAGAGAATTTGTCCTGTATTTTTAAGAATCTAAAAAGAAAATTGCTGGATCAGAGCAAGTTCTTATTTACTCCAGTATCATTTTCCCATTATGACCAACCAAATGCCCTTAGGCACTCTTGGTTGAAGTTAAATGTGAATTAAGAGTTCCTGATTAATAGTTCCACTGGTCCATGGCAATAGTGCATTTGTTCTACAGAAGCAACTGATGATCTCCAGAGAGCTTACCGTAGAAAGAAATAACAATGGCTGATCTCTGTAGTCTAGTCGAGTATATACAAAGACTGGGAGAGAATAATCATGTGAGGTCATAAAGGAAATCCTCATGGATTCTTTCACTCTAAACTGTGAAAAGCGTAATGTGTTTTCACTGCTTCCAAGGGATTTCTTAATGCCAATGGAGGGATATAATGCTGCACTGCTATTCCACAACCACAACAGTTCATTATTCCTCATGAGTTCATTTTCTGGACATGAGCCAGTATAGTTCTGCTCATGGAAATTGTAATTGTGGCAGTCAGGATATAAGTAATATCCCCAGAGGCCCTTCGGCCTGCTTTTAATCCCCAGCTCAATTGTTTCTTTCATGAAAGCCTTAGCACATTTTTCGAAAGAAAATTTAGCTAAACTTTCGATAGCATTTGCAGAAATATTCTCTTGCAGTTTGGAAATCAGTTTCCTTGACTGTCTCTTGTAAATATTTTTGGTATTCCAGTTACGCTCCCACTGGGGCCTCCAGTGTTCCCAGTCTATGACTGCCAACCCAGTGAAATCCTTATCAGGAATATAGTAGTTAATATCTTGGTTAGCTTTCTCCAGATGCGTTTGCAAGCTGAAATTCTGAGGGAGGCCACCATTGATTGGGATTTCCTGTGATGTGTACCAGGGATAATAACCCAGCCTGTTGACATAAAATATGGTCACATTCTGTCCTCTTGCTTTGGCAAATGGACTTCCAATCACATGGAACATTTTTAAGCTGATTGTGATATTATATCGGATGGAGCAATGATCTGTTGGTGCGTTCCAGGCAGCTATGAAAGGCATCCGTTGGAACACTGGAAGCTGAGCAGACTTCAGGGCCAAAGCAGAACTCCACATAAATGACATCTGTAACCAGAATGTAGAGCGGATCTGCTAGGAAATAGAAAACAATTTTGAACTGTCAAGGAAAATCAAAATCTTTGACATATAAAAACATCCAAGCCCATCTTTTTATTCTCTAAAGCAGGCATGTCAAACTTGCGACGTCACGTGACGTTGTGCGATGTATCACAACTTTTTCCTCATTGCTGGCAATGGGGAGGGCGCGGTTTTGTCATGATGCATCCAGCTTGCGGGCTGGCAGTTTGACATGCCTGCTCTAAAGGGTCAAGTAACATTATGCAGAAGCATGGCAGAGAAGAGTAATACAAAGAAATTAAGACATGAGAGAAGAAAAGGAAATGAAATAGAGCAAAATCAGCCAAATGTATACAACCCTACCCAATATATTTATCTATTATTTTTATTTAGCCGTTTTTATGTTTACAAATAACTCAAGGCAGTGAACATATTCAACACAACTTCCTCCTCCTATTTTCCCCATAGCAACAATCCTGTGAGGTGGGTTGGGTTGGGAGAGAGTGACTGGCCCAAGGGCACCCAGCTGACTTTCATGGGAAAGGTGGGACTAGAACTCACAGTTTCCTAGTGTCATGCCCGGTGGCTTAACACTATACCAAACTGGCTCTCTTGGCTTCTTTCTCTCCTTGTCAGCCAACTTGGCTTCAACACCCATCCATAAATTGCTTGATACATTATCTTTTCACTTCTCTTTCTGGCAAGAAAACCTCCTGAGTCTTCCTCTCAATTCATTCATTCTTCGTTCGTATACTTGTTCTGCAGTTCAGTGCTGATTCATTCTATATAATACATTTTTATAAATCACTCACATTTATACTCATTTCACATTCATTCATTCCTGAGCTTATCATTTCTTGTTTTACTACACATACTTCTTAAATAAAACATATCCACTGTATTCGATTTACTTACATGATCTTCCTTACATTGTTGTTGTTAGCTGCGAAGTCGTGTCTGACCCATCGTGACCCTATGGACAACATTCCTCCAGGCCTTCCTGTCCTCTACCATCTTCTGGAGTCCATTTAGGCTCATGCATACTGCTTCAGTGACTCCATCCAGCCACTTCATTCTCTGTCGTCCCCTTCTTCTATTGCCCTCAATCTTTCCCAGCATTAGGCTCTTATCCAGTGAGTCCTTCCTTCTCATTAAGTGATCAAAGTATTTGAGTTTCAACTTCAGGATCTGGCCGTCTAAAGAGCAGTAAGGGTTGATCTCTTCTAGGACTGACCTCTTCTAGGACTTGATCGCCTTGCAGTCCAAGGGACTCGCAGGAGTCTTCTCCAGCACCATAGTTCAAAGGCCTCAATTCTTTGGCGCTCAGCCTTTCTTATGGTCTAACTTTCACTGCCATACATTGCAACTGGGAAGACCATAGCCTTGACTATACACACTTTTGTTGACAGTGTGCTGTCTAGATTTGCCATGGCTTTCCTCCCCAGGAGAAAGCGTCTTTTAATTTCTTGGCTACAGTCCCCATCTGCAATGATCTTGGAGCCCAGGAAAATAAAATCTGTAACTACCTCCATTTCTTCCCCATCTATTTGCCAGGAACTGAGAGGGCCGGATGCCATTATATTGGTTTCCTTAATGTCAAGTTTCAAGCCAACTTTTGCACTCTCCTTCTTTACCTGCAACAAGAGGCTCTTTAGTTCTTCTTCACTTTCTGCCATTAGAGTGCTATCATCTGCATATCTTAGGTTGTTGATATTTCTTCCGGCAATCTTAATTCCAACTTTTGATTCATCTAGCCCTGCCTTTCTCATGATGTGCTCTGCATATAAGTTAAATAGGCAGGGCAATAGTATACAGCCTTGCCGGACTCCTTTCCCAATTTTGAATCAATCAGTGGTTCCGTGTCCAATTCTCACTGTTACTTCTTTACCTGCATATAGGTTTCTCAAGAGACAAATAAGATGGTCTGGTACTCCCATCTCTTTAAGAACTTGCCACAGTTTGTTGTGATCCACACAATCAAAGGCTTTAGCATAGTCAATGAAGCAGAAGTAGATGTTTTTCTGGAACTCTCTAACTTTCTCTATCATCCAGCGTATGTTGGCAATTTGATCTCTAGTTCCTCTGCCTCTTTGAAATCCTGCCTGTACTTCTGGTAGTTCTCGATCCACATACTGCTGGAGTCTAGCTTGTAGGATTTTAAGCATGAAATGAGTGCAATGGTGCAATAGTTTGAACATTCTTCGGCACTGCCTTTCTTTGGAATTGGAATGTAAACTGATCTTTTCCAATCCTGTGGCCACTGTTGAGTTTTCCAAATTTGCTGGCAAATTGAGTGTAGCACTTTTACTGCACCATCTTTTAAGATTTTGAATAGCTCACCTGGAATACTGTCACCTCTACTAGCTTTCTTGTTGCTCAACTTTTCTAAGGCCCACTTCACTTCACATTCTAGGATGTCTGGCTCGAGGTCAGTGACCACCACATCATGGTTATCAGGGACATTAAGCTCATTCTTGTATAGTTCTTCTGTGTAATTTTACCACCTCTTCTTAATCTCTTCTGCCTCTGTTAGGACCCTGCCATTTTGGTCCTTTATCATGCCCATTTTTGCATTAAACGTTCCTGTCCATTTTAGTTCGCTGATTCCTAAAATGTCGATGTTCAGTCTTGTCATCTCTTGTTTGACCACATCTAGCTTTCCTTGATTCATGGATCTTACATTCCAGGTTCCTATGGAGAAAAAATCTTTACAGCATCAGACTTTCCTTTCACCACCATATATGTCCACAGCTGAGCGTCCTTTCAGCTTTGGCCCAGTCACTTCATTCTTTCTGGTGCTACTAGTACTTGCCCTCTGCTCTTCCCCAGTAGCATATTGGACACCTTCTGACCTGAGGGGCTCATCTTCCAGCGTCATACCGTTTTGCCTTTTGGTATTGTCCATAGGGTTTTCATGGCAAAGATACTGGAGTGCGTTGCCATTTCCTTCTCCAGCGGATCACATTTTGTCAGAACTCTCTGCTATGACCTGTCCGTCTTGGATGGCCCTGCACGCCATAGCTCATAGCTTCATCAAATTATCCAAGCCCCTTCGCCATGACAAGGCAGTAATCCATGAAGGGGTTTCCTTACATACTCAACTTTTACTCCCGTATAACTAAATAAGTGGAAATATACTTTGATAATTGGACTTCCTGCCTTTTAAATAAACTTTATTTTTCTGTCAGCATAACAACATTCTAAAAAAACCCATCTATTTTTCATTTTTAATATTTTTATGAGCTGCATGATATATATCCTTCTGTTTTTAACCTTTACCTTTGTTTCTTTGCTTGTATTCATCAATCCCAAGAGAAGAAAATATTTGTAGCCCTCAGACTGAACTGTGGATTGTATGGTGCTCGCTGAGCTTGGTTGTTTTCTACAGACACTTCATTACAAAACTAGGTAACATAATTAGTGCTAGAAGACAGTGGGATTTGCTCTCATTTTATATACTGGTGGCTTGCCTGTCAGTGTTTGTGGGAGAGGTCTTGGTGGTACCTTGAATAGGCTGTTATTTAGCTTTTTTGTCTGAGTTGGTAATTCCTTCTTGACTGTTGATCTAGTATTAATCTTGGTGTTAATCTCTGTTAATCTCATCAGGTTTTGATTGCTGGTGAGGAATTTTTGCTGGTGAGAAATCTTTTTGCTTCCTTCTTAGCCTGTTGATTGTCTCTTTTGAATGGTATGTGTATCCTGTTTATCTCTGTGTATCTGTTGATGGTCAATTTGTCTGAGTCCAGACTTCTAGGAATTTTCTAGTGTTTGGGGGACTTGTCTTGGTCTAGGATGGTCACAGTTTCCCAGTTGAAACTATGGTTGTTTGTCCATGTATTGTGAAATTAAAGAATTTTCATTGTATCTTCTGACTGTTAGTTGGTATTCATGGATGTGCTCTGCTAATATTCTACCTATTTGTCAAATATAGCACTATTACATTCTTACACTGTATGCTATAGGTGACTCCTGTTTTTTTCTTCTGGAGAGGTTTAATCAGTATGTGTGCTATGGAGATGCCATGAGGTAGTAATAGTCTGCTGGTGATTTCTGAGACGTTTTTAATGTATGGAAACATTATAAAAGTTTTTTCTGTTGCCAGACCACTTGGTTGGAAATTATGTTTTCATCATCTACATAAGTGTCTATGCAAAATCTTCCAACAAAATGGATACTCATGCAACTTTATCAAAAAGGACTGACCAGGAACCTAACATAGCACAAGAAACACAAAATATCACTACAAATAATTTTAGGTCTTAAACAGTGGTTCAGAATAAGTAATTTATATATTTCTACACTATAATGCCTATAGTGCCTAACCCCGCCTTACTAGATGACTAAGTGTTAGTGTTTTCTGTATCTCTTTGCTGTCATCTTATGGAAGTTGTAGTCCAGATCTGGGACACCGGTTCTACATATAGGAAGCCTGAGTTTCTTACTCTGTGTGTGAATAAAATCATGTTGCATAAGAGATCAATGGATATTACAAGATCATTGGTCATGGTCCACAAATATATAACCAGGATTTTAAGGTTGTGATCAAAAACATCTCATTCCAAAGAAATACTATGCTTTTTATGTTTAACTTAACTGAATTTAATTTAACTCAGTAGAATTGTAGATCTTCTCCTTTGCCACTGTCAGTCATTGGGATTCTATTTCAAGCATCTTTAAAATAAAACAAAGCTATTTAAAGAAAGGTTCAGAGTGTGGTTTTGTGTTAATTTAGGTGTATACCAAATACTGGCTGGAATGCCTTTGTTTAAAAACATAGTTTAAAAATATATGGCTTTTGAACAGTAGGTTTTAAAACAGAAAACAATCATTTTTAGAATGGCTACTTATCTCTGTTGAGGATCTATACTATTATATCAAGAGAAGTAGAAAAAGCCTTGACATCAAGAGGATTAATCCATGTACATATATACTGCTCAAAAAAATAAAGGGAACACTTAGGGAGCACCTGCTGCCGGCATCAACTTCCCTCCGCCCTGTACGCTCCCACACAGAGGGCCTCCTCAGGGTGCCACCGATCAGAGAATGTCGGTTGATGGCCCCCAGGGGGAGGTCCTTCTCTGTGGGCGCCCCGGAACTATGGAATCGGTTGCTGGTTGAGCTCCGGATGGCGCCCGACCTTCGCTCCTTCCGTCGCGAGCTGAAGACACATTTATTTGAACAAGCCGGCTTGGCCTGATGGGGGATGGGTTGGGTTTTTTATTGTCATTTTTAATATATGTATTTACTGTTTTTAGCTTGGGCATATGTTTAATATTTTTTAACTTTTGTATTTTTGTATTTCTTATATCTCTGCCCTGTTCACCGCCCTGAGTCCTTCGGGAGAAGGGCGGTATATAAATAAAATTATTATTATTATTATTATTATTATTATTATTATTATTATTATTATTATTATTATTATTATTATTATTATTATTATTATTAAACACAATGTACTGTATTTAATAGTAGGATGTCTTATCTTGTGTTCCCTTTATTTTTTTGAGCAATATATATATACTGTATATCTAATGGCACTGGAAAAGTGTCTTATGACCACTTTGCAGCATCCCCATGGTCACATGATCAAAATTTTAATGCTTAGGAACTGGATCATATTTATGATGGTTGCAGTGTCCTGGGGTCATGTAATCAGCTTTTGCGACCTTCTGACAAGCCAAACCAATGGAAAGCCAGATTCACTTAGCAACCGTGTTACTAACTTAACAATTGCAATGATTCATTTAATAGCAGTGCAAGGAAAGTTGTGTGTGTATGTGTGTGTGTGTGCATACATATACATATACATATGTACGCTGATGATACCCAGCTTTTTCTTTTCCGCTCCGAACCAACCCAGTGATGCCCTCGTCGTGATGTCCCGTTGCCTGGAGGCGGTTCGGGTTTGGATGGGGAGAAACAGGCTTCAACTCAATCCTGCCAAGACTGAGTGGCTGTGCATACCGGCATCTCGGGTGAACCATTTTTGTCCATCGTTAACGATGGGGGGTGAGGTGTTACCCCCTGCTGATAGGGCTCGTAACTTGGGTGTCCTCCTGGATTCACGGCTCAGTTTGGAAGATCATATAGGAGCCATGACCAGGGGGGCTTTTGCCCAGGTTCTCCTGGTGCACCAGTTGTGACCCTATTTGGACTGAGATGCCCTATGCACAGTCACTCATGCGCTCGTGACCTCCCAGTTAGACTACTGCAATGCTCTCTACATGGGGCTGCCCTTGAGGACCACTTGGAGGCTTCAGCTGGTGCAGAATGCAGCTGTGTGAGTAGTAATGGGAGTTTCCCGATACTCTCATGTAACACCTCTTCTCCGCGAGCTGCATTGGCTTCCAGTTCCCCTCCACATGAGATTCAAGGTGCTGGTGATGACCTATAAAGCCCTAAATGGCATGGGTCCAGATTATCTAAATTAACTGGCATGTATTTATGACAACTGCAGCATGCCAGGGTCATGTGAGTGCCATTTGCAACCTTCCCAGTTGGTTTCCAACAAGCAATAGTCAGTGGGCAAAGCTAGATTTACTTTAACAACCTCATGATTCACTTAATAGCTGCAGTGATTCACTTAACAACCACAGCAAAAAGACATAAATTTGAGCACAAGTCACTTAACAACTACCTTGCTTAGCAACAGAAATTCCAAATTATGGTTATAAGTTAGGAACTATCTTTGTGACAGGTGACATAATAATCAAAGGTCAAATGCAGTTCTCAGTTTCCTCCCTCTGTGGATTTTATATCAAAGCTGTTAAAGATCTATTACAAACAGAAAATGTTGACAATTTAAATTTGAATGTGCAATGTAAATTATTCTGAACAATTGACATCTTTAGGATTCGGACTTGAAATATAGGCAATTATTGAAATCTAGGCACACATAAAGAAACTGCATAAACAAACATGAGCTTTTTAAATTTTCTTCTAAATATGCCATTTTTTTCTATTACAGTTCAGCTTCTTACTTTTAGTAGGCAGGAGTTTGCAAAACTGACCTAAAGGCTGGCAACATCTTTTCATTATTCCCAAATTCAATTAGTGCAAGGTTTTCAAGAGACATGGACCAACGTTTCATGATTAGCACATTAAAGTCACTGCAGCTGTAAAGCTAAAGGCATCTTTGCACATTCTCACTGCTGAAAAATGTTCAGTAGCTGTCAAACTGGAATGGCACATTTGTCATAGCCAGAACAAGTGATGCTGATATAGCCCACAGGAAAGCGGAATAAAGAAAGTTTAAAAAAAACCAGCAGAAATCTATTGGGTTTGGAAGAAAAGTTCTAATCATTGCAACATGTGCATGAATTATATGTCTAAAAATGTTGAGGATTAAAAGACTGGTCATCTTAATCTGGATAAAGTCAGAAATTGATTTAGGAAAGGAAATGTTAGTATAATATAGCTTCTGGATTATTTCATTTTTGCTACTACTTGTGAACATTAGCTGATTAGTCATCACAGGTGCTGTTTATAAGTATTTTGTGGTGTTTTTATTATTTTAATAACTTTTAAATTATTTTAATTGTTTTAGAATTTTAGAATTATAAGATTCTCAGAGTCAGTCGGTTGAATTGTGCGGCTATACTAAATAAATAAATAAATAAATAAATAAATTTGCAATTGTTATTATTTTCCAGATATGCCTCCCTTCCCAACGAAATGAAAGAATAGCTGAGGTAAAAAAAAATAAGTCAAATACTAACGAGAAAGAACATCCAGGAAAACTGTTGTGATAATTACTGAGTCCCCTAAAGAAATAAAGAGAAGAATAATCTCAATAAAGTAATTTTAGTTAAGTTCAAGTCCTGAAGAATACAAAGACCCAGCTATGTAGTTTTTTTTTGGCAACAGCATCAATATGGATGGTGGGAGGGGAAGAGAAACAGGGAGAGGGAGAGGAAGCAGAAAAAAGGTAGGACCAAGAATCTCAGCTGATGGCCTCATCTAGCTATTCTTAGCTGATGCCAGATACAAATGAAATTCAGGTTTTGCTAGTCCTTCTGGGAGGGGGCGTGTCTAAACTAGAAACAGGTTGTTGGTTCATCTGGGAAGTCAACATGTTCTTGGAAGAAAGCACTTGCAAGAAGATTTCCTGAATGCTAGGAATAGCAGTCAACTAGGAATAAGTATCTGAAAGCATTTTTAGTGTTGTTGCTTTATTATTATTATTATTATTATTATTATTATTATTATTATTATTATTATTATTATTATTATTATTATTATTTATTTTATTTATTTTATGTTTTGTTTTGCCTTGTTTTAGAGAGAAGTAGAAAAGATTTTTTTTATTAATTCACAATTTAGATGGGGATTGGGGAAGACACAAAGTTTAAGGTTCCTAATCCCACAAGTGGAAGTGGGAGTCTCCTTCCACACATGGATCTTTTAACTTGAGCTAGAACAATGATGTCATATTGAAGATTTGGGGCTTTTTAAAGTACTAAGTTGTGTCCAGGCATTCATTCTCTGTTACAAAACTATAATTTCCTGTTTATTTTTAGCAAACCTGTGTTTGCAAAGGCTCCCACTCTCCGAAGCTGGCACAGATTGATAGGAAATGGCTTTTGCTTTGACCTAAAAGGATACATGACCTCCTTGGGGAGAAGATGAATCCCATTATCCCATTAAATAAAGGTTTAAAACAGTATTCCAATACAAGTAATATTTAGAAGAAAATAAGAATTTAAACAAAAAGATGTAATGATTCAATACTCTGAAATTATATCATACAATAAAATCCACCCCATCCCTTTTTTTACTTGAACTATTTTGCAGCTTCATGAAGACATAAATTTGGGAATAAGTCAAAAAATATAGTTTGCACACGCACTGTGCCATTGTAACAAAGGTTAATTAAAGAAAGCATAATGGCTTGGTTTATCTATAACATGAAGCAATAAATCTAAGTTTACAAATCATAATGGCTTAGTTCACATATGATGCTAATTTTTTTTTTAAAAAGCCACATAGCTCTTTGCTGGAAGAATTTGTGTCTCATATTTAGCCAAATTATTAGTAAAGTTATTGAATTAGTGATATTTGCAATAATGAATAAATAAATAATATTAAACATTTTGTAGTGCTTAAGACTGGTGCAATCAGATCTGGACTGCAAAGATGGTAGCAAGGTACCAAAGGCTTTATTTAAGATTACAATCTTAAAAAACATTTTTAACAATAGAGTTTGTTGAATTTAAATTAGATTATACTACATTGTTATGGGCCTTATGTCCATAAAAGATTTAACTGTGTCAGTAGGGCAGATAACCATGTTATGGGAACACCAACATTGAGCAACTAAAAACCAAGAGGATATGCAGAACAGATACAGTTATGTACAACATTTCACTAATTCTACGCAGTGATTGCAACATTCACATCAACTCAATTGACCTGGTTTTTGCTTCCTGAGGCTGGAGAAAAGGATCTGGAGAAAAAGAGAAAATAGGCTTCTCCTCTGCAAAAATCATCACCAAAGCATGGCACCATGGAGCACAAATCACCCAAACATTGGTCACAGTGCCTGTCTGGTCAATGGAAGGGACAGTGATGTCATGTTACTTTTTCCAATGTAAAATACTGGAGCCTCTGTTTTTCTACATGGTGGATTGACCTGATTACTGTATTTATCTTCTGCTGGAACTACTTGTAAAGTGGCTTGACTAGATTTACTGTGTTCTAAGAACAGGGTTATTAAGTATCTGAAGGAATGTTATTTGAAGTATCTGAAGTATTATTTGAAGTATCTGAAGCACTGTTATCTGAAAAACATACATGTTATTTCTGTTCACCTTTGAAATAGCCCAGATTTATTAATCCAAAAAGGCTAGAAAACAAATGAGCCACATAAAGAATATAAGAAGTGTTTGTTCCTAAATTAAACTCTAGCAGTAAAATTAAATAACCCCAACTGAACTCATGGATTAACCTTTGAGTAGACTTCCATTTAGTAGTATTAAAAACTGTGTAGAGAGAGTGCATTGTCGATACTGGTGAGGTCCATCGGGGAGGGCCAGAAGGGTCAAAAAGGTCAAGGATGGGAGTCACCGGAGCGTGATCAAAGTCCCACCCCTTTTGTATGGGCTTTCATTGCTGTGACTATCATCTTGAGTTTTTTGACCACCTTCTGCAGAAACCTATTATTTTTCTACAGGGACACCAGTACAGTGCCTATTTCAATAAAAGAGCATTGTAACAGGGGAATCTATCCCTGGATTAGTTTGTTCAATTATTAAAATATTAAAAAGCAATGAACAAAGGGGAATCCATTACCTCACTTTAGAACAAATGTAAGCATCATCCATCGGGTTTATAATTAAAGTGGTATCATTGTCAGATTCAAAAACAGAGACCCAGCTTGATATAACTTCCTAATTATCATGTGTATCATTCATCTTAGGCAAATTAAACTCAGCATATTATTCCTTGAAAGTTGTGAAGATAAGGAAAACTTTTTAAAAAACTTCCTGCAGCAGACAGTAGCACGATAAAATAATAACTGAAATATCAAAGAAATCTGTCTCTGAATAATTTTTGGAGGCCATGTACTTGTGGGATGATTACAGTGCTATTTATATCACTGTATACACTTACAGCAAAATCAGAAAACTTAGGAATGCAGGAATATATATTGAGGAAGGAATTTCCCTTATAATTCAGAAGAAACACAGATAAAATATCAGTCACAATTTGAATATGTGTTAGTGTTCTGAATTTAATTTGTCATTAAATTACTAATTGTATACTAGTGATATAATATTTCATTCTCCACCTCTAAAGAGTTACATCGTTTATATAGAAGAATTAATCATTTCCTCTAATAATGATTTCAGGTTATGAAGACCAACCAGAATGGAGCCAAAATGATGAGGCAACAGTGAATTTGGGGGTGGGGGGTGGGGGGTTTGGATTACCAAATGTGTAGAAACACAAATAGAAAAATCTAATGAGGCAAGACAAAATAAGGACTAATGAGAATTTACCACAGTGGGCAGCCACAGAATGTTAAGAAAGAAAAATGGAAAGTGCAAAGACAATAAAATAGAATTTCTAATGAGAAGAAACAATTGGCTAAAAGCCCAAATTGGAAACTATTCCTTTTGGGCAAATAGTTTAATTCAACATTTTAATGTTTCTGTTTGTAAATTTTTCATGATAAATCACAAAAATTATGTACGGGAAAAATGTACTTTGTAGAGCTTATAGTTTACAGGTTTTGAAATTATCTAATATTCTTTCTAAAGCAGAATTTAAAAGATATTACTTACTAATAAGAATATTAGTCCACAAGAGTATATCTAATTTGAATGTCTAGTTTATGAGGCAGGAGGTGTACACTTTGCAAGATGCATTAGCATGGAAAAGCCTTTTGCAGTGGTATTGGAATGCCCCTAGGATTTAAGAATATAATCCCTCATATAGAATAAAGCACATTTATGTTACAATTCTAAAGAAATATTTGGATTAATTATGCATTACCAAGAAATGGCAGTCTGATTATCTTCATGTAGTCAAATTAATTTAGTTCATCCAGAAGTTTATATGTCAGCAGCTGGCACTGAAGTTATATTAGGCAAACAAAATAAATATCATAAATGTCAAGACATTTAAGTTTCTTCTAAAAAGAATGAACATAACATTTTAGATGAGAAAAATATAATTATGATTACCTTCCAGTGTGCCATCAGTATGCAAGTTATTCCATGCAGAGAGAAACAGAATGTCAAAACGTTTTTGGTCTGCTTTCCAGAAAACATGTCATTACAGGGTGAGTCAGGGCAACAAGCAAAACTGGAAGTTTGTGCTAAATCTCTATTTAACTGAAGTCAGTCCCACGTAAATGCCTTGGTTTAAACTAGCCATTATTACCTTAAAATATTCATTGCAATTCTCTTATATGCTAGACTCATGTAGACAAGTGCTAAGCACTTCTTCTCAAAAGTGAGTCCAGTTGAGCTCCTTGGACATACTTCCTAGTAGAGTTGAGAGATTACATCAGTTTGATTTTTTTTCTCCATTTTTTTTTCATTTTTGAGACTTCGTCAAATTCAGTGCATCAATGAAACTGGTCAACTTTCAGTTTTTGAAGGAACAGACGGACAAGACTGGGTAATATGACTTTTTATGATCTAGAATCAAGACATTGTTTAAACAGTGAACCACTACTTGGAAAAAATTGAAGGAAGCTATGTAATTTTAGTTTGATACTTATATATCCATTAATCTGTCTGTCTGTCTGTCTGTCTGTCTGTCTGTCTGTCTGTCTATCTATCTATCTATCTATCTATCTATCTATCTATCTATCTATCTATCTATCTATCTATCCTGTATCTGTCTGTCTATATCTATCTATCTATCTATTATTTATTTATTATTTATTAATTTAATTTATATACCGCCCTTCTCTCAAGAGACTCAGGGCGGTTAACAGGGCAATACGTAAAAACAGATACAAAAGTTAAAATTATTAAAACATGATTAAACAATGCCCATAATACAAATTTAAAATTAAAGTCATAATAACAAACCCACCCCGTCCCATCAGGCCAGGCCTGCTTCCTTAAAGAGATGGGTTTTAAGGTCGCGCCGGAAGGAGCGGAGATCGGGCGCCATCCGGAACTCTACCGGAAGATGTTTCCATAAATCCGGTGCACCCACAGAGAACGCTCTCCCCCTGGGGGTCACCAGTCGGCATTCTTTGACCGGCGGCACCCTGAGGAGGCCCTCTCTGTGGGAGCGTACTGGGCGGAGGGAAGATCTATCTATCTATCTATCTATCTATCTATCTATCTATCTATCTATCTATCTATCTATCTATCTATCTATCTATCCTGTATCCTATATCTGTCTTTAAATTGGCTTTTCTATGCACATTCACACACACGCACACATAGGGGAGATAATATGTTATTGGAATACCATCATTTGAGCAAGCTGACTAATAACCAAGATGATGCCTCTTTGACCCTTCTTTCACACCTGTGGTCCTCTCTATCCAGAATGTAGCACAACATAGAACAAACCCATCAGGACAAGATTCAGCAGTTCATCTGCATTTGAAAGGTAGAGATCATTTTTTGAAGACTGCAAAGTCCACATTTTGGACAGTGAAGACCATTGGTTTGAAAGAGGGATCAAATAAGCTATTTATGATGAAATTGAACAGTCCTCTTTCCACAGCCCCACCTATCTCTTGTCTACAACATAGTTCTTTCAGCAGTCCCAAGAAGGTTCCATACCCATTTGCACTGTGATTCAGGTGATCCTGAGGGCACAAATAAATCTCAACTGGCCTCAAGGACTCTCAGAGAGCTAAAGACTGACTTTCAGAGTGCTAACGACCAGATGACTGCAAACAATATAAATCCTATTTCCTACCATTCAGTGAAAACTGAAGAAGCTTCTTGGATGAGAAATAAAATGTTTTCAAGGAAAAAAATCAAGAAAGTTGTTGTCTTTTGAAGTGCACCTTTGGGACAACTATGAACTAGATGATTGAAAATCTCCATAGACATTTAGCCATGCACTTTTGGATGAACACTCTTTGAATTCTGCAGGAGTATGAACAGATTTCCAGACTACAGGGACCATTTGTATTTCAATTTTAGATACAGACAACGCAAACTCATCCCCAAAATCTTGCATCAACAATTAAAGGAAACAGTGCAGAAAACATCCTGCAGAAAGCACAGCTCCAGCTTCTCAATGAAAGAATAAGACAGATAAATTTTACAATTGAGTTTTTGGAACACAGACTCCAAGAAGTTAAATCACTTCTACCAGCAGAAGTATTGGAGGAGGTCAGAGAATTTACAAACAATGCACAACTAGTGCAACACAATAGCAAAGAACAATAGAAGAGCAAGTTTTCTACCTTACAGTTTAGACATGAAAAACACAAAACAGAAGAATCAACCTAGATGAGAGAAGACAGTGATATATCTCAGAGAACTAACCAATGGGTGAGAAATCTGTCTGAGAGAGTTAACTCAAACAGAAAAGAATGCTTTACCCGAAGGACTGAATTTTGCAGTAATACCAGAATAGTTACCAATAGCTACCAACAATCACAGAGTCAGTCATCAGGAACAACAAATTGGCAGAATCAGAGGCAGAACAATTAAGGACGAAGGTATCTGCAGCCCTTGCCAGTGCCAAAACACCCCTTTCCAACCTCACAATTCAAGAATTCACTGCTCAAGGAGAGAAGTGATACCACTAGAGACCTGAACATCACCACCTTGCTGGCTGATAAAAGATGATGCACAGTTATCCTGATCACAGATTACAATGCAGCCGTTCCGAGTAGGTTCCGACAACCTGGCCCCCTCAACCTTTTTCCTGGGCGGCGACGGTGTCTCCGTGCCGATCTTCAACCAAGGAGACGCCATGGTCCAGCTGATCAGTGGAGACAGCGGCGACTGGACCATCGAAGCCGACACCACCTTGCCTCTGCCAACTCTCAACCTTCCCTGCCCACCCTCTCCCCACAGGACATGATGGGCCTGGGTGCAAGCCATGGTGACAGAGTGGCTTGACCTTACACCTGCAGCCCCATAGAGGTGAGAGCTCTATGGGGTATGCTTCACCCAGAGTGTGTTCTGGACCACCCCCGGAAACAGAGTCACAACCCATCGTGAGAGGATGGGGAGTGGCCTGCTTCTGGGGTTCACCCAGCCAAGTGGCAGTGGCTGGTTGACGGTCCAGATACCCACCTACCTGACTCGACCCTCCTGCTAACTCTCCATCCAGGGGACTGCCTTCCCAAAACCCTTGTGACTCTATGCTCCTTCAATACTCCAGCACAGACCTTCCACGCCCTCAGGGGTTCCCCCCTCTCCTGGGTGCGACCCACCTACGCTACATCCAATCTCGATGATGGGCCCGACCATTGGGCCTCTGAGAGATGGCCAGGCAGGGTCAGGGGCCTCCAGCATAAGTCCAACAAGAGGCCCCTGGTTAAGTTCTTAGTTAAGTTCTTTGTCGGGTTAGGGAGGGGGGTGGGAAAGGACTATGGTTGTTCGGCGAAGGGGGGCCTTCCAACAACCATAGCGCAGGCCAGGCCTACAACCATCCAAGAAGGTGAGGAGCGGGGTTCAGTCGCCGACAAAGCCCAGTGGCGAGCTGACGGACAACCAATCCCTAGGATGGTGGGAAACGGCAGAAGGTGCACAAGCAGAGGGCCGTATCGACATCGGGAGGGTCATCTCCGCTCTCTACAAGCGGTGAGATGCTCTGACCCTCTGTACTTCCCCCGAGGACCCAGGAGCGAAGATGTGCAGCCTCCTGAGCTCAGGCTGGTCTACCTAAATGCCAGGTCCGTTGCTAATAAGGCTCCCCTTGTTCGAGACCTAGTGGAGAGTGAGCACGCAGACCTGGCTTGCATCACGGAAATCTGGCTGGGTCCAGAGGATGGTGTCCCTCTGGTTGACCTCTGCCCGTCTGGTTTCCGGGTGCTGCACCAGCCTCGGGCCCATGGTAGGGTCGGAGGAGTGGCAGTAATCATCAGGGAGACCCTTAGCCCACGGGAGACCACCGTCCCTCAGATAGTCGGGTGTGAGTCTCTCTTTCTGAGATACGGTCCAGGGGCGCAGTTGGGCCTGCTGCTGGCGTACCTTCCACCTAATCGCGCAGCGGCAGCCCTGCCTAAGCTACTCGATGTCCTCTCGGGGTTGGTGGTTGAATTCCCCAAACTCATGGTTTTGGGCGACTTCAACCTACCGTCCCTAG
The DNA here is from genome assembly GCF_947247035.1 of Vipera ursinii. Lineage (NCBI taxonomy): Eukaryota > Metazoa > Chordata > Lepidosauria > Squamata > Viperidae > Vipera > Vipera ursinii. Next base: position 21,822,230 of record NC_139515.1, read on the forward strand.
GAGGATCGTCCGAACTAGCTCGGGAGTTCATGGCTTCCATGACGGCCATGGACCTGTCACAAATAATTTCAGGACCGACTCATGAGGGAGGCCACACCCCCGACTTGGTGTTCTTATCTGGACGGTGGCGTGATGATATTGGTGGGGGCTCCCCAACCGTTATGTCCCTGTCATGGACCGATCATCACCTCCTACGGCTAGACTTCCGCTTTGCCACCCCCCACCGTGGGTGCGCGGAGCCAACCAGATGGTACCACCCCAGGCGCCTAATGGACCCTGATAGGTTCCAGGCAGCGCTTGGGAACCCACCTGCACTCCCTGCTCACAGCTCGGCGGATGCCTTAGTGGAAGCCTGGGAAAGGGCAGCCACAGAGGCACTTGACCGAGTTGTACCCCTGCGGCCTCTGACCCGGCGCAGATCCCAGCGAGCCCCATGGTTCACCGCGGAGCTCCGGGAGATGAAGCGTCGGAGACAGGCCTAGAGAGCCGTTGGAGATCCAGTCGATCCGAATCCGACCGGTTGCGACTAAGAATCCACACCAGGTCTTATCTCGCAGCGATAAGGGTGGCGAGATCCAATTACTTTTCCACCCTCATCGCGTCCACAGATAATCGCCCGGCTGCCCTGTTCAGAGTGACTCGCTCCCTTCTGAACCAAGAGGTGAGGGAGGAACCCTTACAGGGTCGAGCCGAGGAATTCGGTCAATATCTGTTGGATAAAATCGCTCGGATTCGAACCGGCCTGGACTCCAACTGGGCAGTGGCGTAGCGTGGGTTGTCAGCACCCGGGGCAAGGCAAGTAATTTGCGCCCCCTAACCCGTGGATTTTAGCACTCGAGTCTCTTCCACTAGCTCAGGAATTCTGGGAGTTGAAGTCCATGAGTCATAAAAGAGCCAAGGTTGCCTACCCTTGAGTTAGGTTCAAGGCAAAAAAGGGTCTCTGGAGAAGAGGGAAAATGCTAGTTTAAAACTGAAACAAGGCAACTTTAAGGTGCCTCAGCTGTGATTTAGGATGAGACAAAGAGAGGACATGGCGTTGAAAATGGTTAATGGGGCATGTTTGTTCCACTCTTAGTGGATATCAAGATAAACCCCACGAGAGAATGACCTTACAACAGATGTGAATAGGCTTGGACTACGTTTGTAGATTGAGTGCATACATCACATGGAGCGATGATGGGCTTCATCAAGATTTATGATCCCACAATTGGCTAGTTTTCTCCATCTTGTCCTAAACCCTGGATACCAACCACGGTTTATGGCTTAGCATGTGGTGTGGGGTGACCCAACATGTTAGGCAACAAACAATGACTTCCAACTTACAATGCCTCAGCTTCCCAAGGTTATTCCAAAGCCGGAAAAGGAAACCAACCCACCCTGCAGCTTTGCCTGCTTAGGCTGAACCCCAGGAGTTCATACTTGCTGTGGCGCCTGACCTATTTTCTGTCCAGACGCTGCTTATCCAAGCCAAGCCGCCTCCTTCTCTTTGGCACCTTGCCCCAAAGATTCGCCGGACTGGCTGGAAACTCTCGCTGCTGGCGACGTGTGTCGGGGGGGCGTCCCGATCGCCTCCTGCAGGGGGAACCGAGTGGCCACAGAGAGTCAATACGGCAGGAGGAGGAGGAGAAGGAGGAGGAGGAGCAGCAGCAGCAAGCAGCCGCAGGTGCGGCGGCTGCACTTGTTACCTTTACCTCCAGGAAAGGAGACGGGGGCGGGAGCTGGGTCGGGGGGGCCGGGCTTGCAGGTTGAGAGCCAAGCGGAGGAGAGCCGCGGCGGGAGAAAGAGAGGGAGGTGAGACGCCGCCAAGCCTCCCCACCCCCACCCGAGAAAGGAGGTGATCCGCAGCCGCGAGAGGACGGGATCCCGCTCTGGCTGGGCGCAGCGAATGTGGTTGCTTTCTCTGCTCCGCCCACTCGCTCGCTCCTCCGACCCTCGGTGAAGCAGAATCGTCCCCCTCCAGCGAGCTTAATGGGCACCCCCCCAGATGTTGCACCCGGTGCGGCCGGCCCCCCCTGCACCCCCCACGCTACGCCACTTCAACTGGGCAGAGTCTGAGGAACAGGACATGGGCAGTCTTGTCGACGTCATCTGGGAGGAATTTGATCCTGTGACTCCAAAGGAAGTGGACAGTATTATGAGGAGGTTGAGCTCCTCCACATGCTTACTGGACCTGTGCCCTTTCTGGCTGGCTTATGCAGCTCGAGAGGGGACACGAGGCTGGTTTCAGGCGGTCATCTCTGCTTCTATGAATGAGGGTCACTTCCCCACCTCCTTGAAGGAGGCGGTGGTGAGACCTCTCCTCAAGAAGCCCACCTTGGACCCAGCTTCATTGAATAACTTTCGTCCAGTCTCCAACCTTCGCTTCCTTGCGAAGGTTGTTAAGAGTGTGGTGGCGCATCAGCTTCCTCAGGTCCTGGAGGAAGCGGATTATCTAGACCCGTGCCAATCGGGCTTCAGGCCGGGCTACAGCATGGAGACGGCATTGGTCGCTCTGATGAATGATCTCTGGAGGGCCCGGGACAGGGGCCATTCCTCTCTCCTAGTCTTATTAGACCTTTCGGCGGCTTTCGATACCATCGACCATGGTACCTTGCTGCGGCGCCTCAGGGGATTGGGAGTGGGAGGCACGGTTCTGCGGTGGTTCTCCTCCTTTCTCCTGGGACGCTCGCAGTCGGTGTTGGCAGGAGGACAGAGGTCGACTCCGAGGCCTCTCGTTTGTGGAGTCCCTCAGGGGTCGGTTCTCTCGCCTCTCCTGTTCAACATCTACATGAAGCCGCTAGGCGAGATCATTCGTGGTTTTGGAGTAGGGTTCCATCAGTATGCTGATGACACCCAGCTTTTCATCTCAACTCCAAACAGCATCAGTGATGCCCTCGACGTGATGTCCCGTTGTCTGGAAGCGGTTCGGGAATGGATGGGGAGGAACAGGCTTCAACTCAACCTGCACAAGACTGAATGGCTGTACATACCGGCATGCCAGGATACTCAGAACATTCCATCCCTTAACATCGGGGGTGAGTTATTACCCCCTGTTGATAGGGCCCGCAACCTGGGTGTCCTCCTAGACTCACAGCTAACCTTGGAAGATCACATAGGAGCTGTGACCAAGGGGGCCTTCACTCGGGTTCGACTGGTGCGCCAACTACGACCTTATCTGGACCTGGATGCCTTACGTACAGTCACCCATGCACTTGTGACCTCTCGCCTTGACTACTGTAACGCTCTCTACATGGGGCTGCCCTTGAGAGCCACTCAGAAGCTTAAGCTGGTGCAGAGTGCAGCTGCACGAACACTTTTGGGGGCCTCCCGATACTCCCATATCACACCTCTCCTCCGTGAGCTGCACTGGCTTCCGGTTGCCTTCCGAGTGAAATTCAAGGTGCTAACAATGACATACAAAGCCCTACATGGCATGGGTCCGGATTACCTACGGGAGCACCTTCTGCCAACGTCAACACCCCTCCGTCCTGTGCGCTCCCACAGAGAGGGCCTCCTCAGGGTGCCACCGCTCAAAGAATGCCGGCTGGTGGCCCCCAGGGGGAGGGCATTCTCAGTGGGTGCGCCAACCCTCTGGAACTGCTTGCCTACCGAAATCCGGATGGCCCCCGACCTTCGCACCTTCCGGCGTGACTTAAAAACTTACCTGTTCCAGCAGTCCGGCCTGGCCTGATAGCTCTTGGGGTTTCATTTGTTTTTACTATTGTTTAACTGTATACCTACCTTGCTCTGTACACCGCCCCGAGTCCCTCGGCAGAAGGGCGGTATAAAAAAACAAACAAACAAACAAACAAACAAATAAATAAATAAATAAATAAATAAATAAATAAATGCCAAGGTGAACAATTTTCTGAAGGACACTGTATGAATGAGACTTTGAAGAGAGATCCCACCAGCAGTTATAAGAAAAATGTCAATTTCCTGCAACAATTACTGAAGGACAATGCTTTGGGACTTGGGACACAAAGAAGTTCCATCCATCTGTCTGTATGTCTGTCTATATGTCTATATATCTATTTATACAGACATCTCTTTACCCTTGATTTATTTTCTATTGAATCCAATATTTCCTCCTAACGATCATGAACTTAATGTCAATGCTGCTAACGTCAGATGTTCTTGCTTTGACAACAGATGGAAATGTAGGCATCTTTTCTCTATCTTTTAGATTGGAAGAGGAAATGTGGATGAAAGTCCAGCTACTCATAACAATAATAACTCAGCCATGGAAACCCAAGGTTATTAGGTCCAGAGTTGATAGAAATTTGGCAGGCAAGAGAGATGGGGAGAAAGCCCGGGCTTCAAGCTAATTGGGGGTGTGTGATTTATGACTGTTAGTTGGAGGAGGGAATTGCACTTTGCTACTTTGTGCCAGGGGAGGGGAATTGAGTTTTTGGCTTCAACTATGTAGTGTCAATACTTTGTTTCTCGAATAAAAGATTCTTTAAGGAAAACAATGCCTCAAAATTCTTTTGAAGAGATTCATCTGTTGGAACCATGACACTTAACACGGTGAGAAACTCTAAGCATCATTTGTACTATAATTTTCATCTGTCTGTCTGTCTCTCTCTCACTCTCTATGTATGTATGCGTTGTGTGTGTGCATTATAGTTATACAGTTTTCATCTTCAAAATGATTCTGGCCTTATTTTAAATTTCATGCAGAACATGAGTAAATCATGTAGTCCTGATCTCAATTCACTGTAACCTATGAGATTATAAATTGTGGAAAGCTGTTCATGGCTTTCCATTCCTACATGTCAATTTACAATATTTGGAGAGCTACAGAATGGTACACCCCTAATTTAAAATAAAGACACTATGTATGTCTTAGTGCATTTGCTAAGAAACAAGAAAAAACATCAGACATTGTTATGAATGAAATATATAAAATAATAAGAATATAAAGTTTCTTCATAGAAGGCATGGATGCTTCTTGAATGCAATATGTTTTACACTAACTCATCAAAATCATGAAAGTTCTCAATTGTTCATATAAAATTTAATTTAATTTAATTTAATTATGGGACTTAGATGCCGCCCTATCTCCCAAAGGACTCAGGGCGGCTAACAACAATAAAACAACAATAAAACAATACATACAAATATTAAAAGAGATTAAATTTAGAAAGCCCCACTAAAAACCAATAAAAATTAAAACAAAATTAAAACATCATGTGAATGATATTAATTCTTTTAATTACTTTAGCACGTAGAAATTTTTAGACACCCTGATTTTATTCTTGGTGATATAAAAAACACAAAGAATATAGTCCTTTGGAAATGTTGGCTATGAATTGAAATGTATGTTAATACTTGCTTAGAACTTCCTCAAGTTAAAAAAAATCATATAATAAAAAAGAATTACCAAAAGGTGTACTGTTCATAAATTCTTCCAGCTTTATTCTTGAATTAGGAAAAGTTTTTAATAAAACATATCCTATATGCTGAAGATACATATCATGAGCAAAACTCAGAAGATTGTCTCTTCTAATAAATGGTCATTTAAAAAGACTGATAGGAATGTTATAACATTAAATATAATATCTAACACACTGGGTAGTAGTCATGATGAATAGTGAAATATGTGTGCTGCAGCTGCCAAAAAAGCCAACACAGTGCTAGGCTGCATTAACAGAGGAATAGAATCAAAATTACGTGAAGTACTAATACCACTTTACAATGCCTTGGTAAGGCCACACCTGGAATACTGCATCCAGTTTTGGTCACCACAATGTAAAAAAGATGTCGAGACTCTAGAAAGAGTACAGAGAAGAGCAACAAAGATGATTGGGGGACTGGAGGCTAAAACATATAGGGAACGGTTGCTGGAATTGGGTATGTGTAGTTTAATGAAGAGAAGGGTGAGGGGTGACATGATAGCAGTGTTCCAATATCTCAGGGGCTGCCACAAAGAAGAGGGAGTCAAGCTATTCTCCAAAGCACCTGAAAGCAGGACAAGAAGCAATGGATGGAAACTAGTCAAGGAGAGAAGCAACCTAGAACTAAGGAGAAACTTCCTGACAGTTAGAACAACTAACCAGTGGAACAACCTGCCTCCAGAAGTGGTAAATGCTCCAACACTGGAAGTTTTTAAGAAGAGACTGGACAGCCATTTGCCTGAAATGGTATAGGGTTTCCTGCCTTAGCAGGGGGTTGGACTAGATGACCTCCTAGGTCCCTTCCAAATTATTATTATTATTATTATTATTATTATTATTATTATTATTATTATTATTGTTGTTGTTGTTGTTATTATTATATTTTTGGCTTTTGTTATTTCCTTGTTTTGAATTCTCCTATGTAAATTTATATCTAAATAATGCTTCCAATATATAAATGCAAAACAAAAAATATTTAACAATGTCAGAAGAATGAGCCCGTTTGCATAGAACTGAGTCCATTGTAGGCCAGGCTTCTTAGTAACTGCCAGGAAGCTGGGCATTTACCTAAACTAAAACTAATTTCTTTTCCATGCATAATTCTCACATGGTTTCTTTAACAAGATCCTTGAGAACCAATGGAATTGCAAGAATTCCAACAACTAGAATATTCCCCATCTACAGCTAATATGTTCCAAAGTAAATTGGAGATATTCTTCTTCTTCTTCTCCTTCTCCCTCTTCTTTTCTTCTTCTCTTTCTGTCAAGTGATAAATTGGCAGGTCTCTTCATAACAAAGTAATATACCACTGGCTTTTTATTGGATTCATATGACTGTATATTTTATTTTATAGCTGCCATTGCTAAATTGTCCTATGTCTTGTGCACATTATTAGTCAACTACTAAAGCAGTTTTTGAATGAATGAATGTATCAATGTATCAGTCCATCTCCTTCAAAAATTAACCATTTTAGCAACCAGAAATATCTTTACCTCATGACAAAATTAGGAAGGGAATGTGTGTATTGTTCAAGATAGACTACAGAATATCAAATGTCTGTAAAAATAGCTTGACTATGTGTATACATTTAAATCATTATTATATTTTTAAAAATGTATTACAACTCTGTACAATTAATTAATCAGAAATATATTTTGCAATTCTGAAATGTATATGAGACAGTCAAGTACCTAACTATTGAATTAAAAATTCCCTTTGTTTTGTATTCAGGAAATCACCTATCAATAAGCAGCAAGGGTTCCCTTGATCTCCAAGGACTGAAATTAGCAAGGCTGGTGATATCATTGCATCTCTGAAGTGGACAAAGCTAGAGTACGTGGTCTTTAGGAAAGATTGATGTAGAGGTATTGGTCAAGGGAAGAAAGTGGTGCTTTAAGTCTTGTGAAGGGATTTTACTGTGTTTATGATTTTAGTATGTTTAAGCTTGACATTTTATATATATAGTAACCATTTTATATTGATACTTGTAGTGTTACTATGTAATCATTGTTTTGTTATTTTGTAATCATTATTTTGTAGCCAATTGCCTGAGCAGGTGTTTTGTGTATATTGGAAAAGTAAAAGTGTCATGTTAAACATACAGGAGATTGCTTACATGAAAAGAGCACGGTAAGGGGAGGGGGGAAAGGAGTTATGGATGGAGCCTGGGTTGTTGTGTATGAGTCATCATCTTGGAATTGTTTTTCTGTACCTTCTTGCTCCTGATACAGAGACCTGATCTTTTTGTTCTGAAAAGGTATAAAAGGTGGAAGACATCTTTCCTGGTTGTTGGCTTAATTCCTCTACCAGCCACAAAAAGGAAGAAGGTCACCCCTCTCTGTTTTGATAAAAATAAAGTTGTAATTCTTTGCTGAAACCTCGGCTCAGGAGTTTCTTTTGGCTCTTTTAAATTCCTGAGTAGCACTGGGACAATTGTGAGGCTAAGCGAAAAAACTTACACTTGCATAACCTTAAAGTACTTATTTCTTTTTTAATCCCTACCCTAATATTTTTTTAAAAAATCACACCTTAGAGGCATTGAAGTTTTAAGAAAAGAAATGGAACCTTATTTTCTGGCATAAGGCAACCATTTTGAGTCTCTCCTCCACAACCTCTCATTCTCTTCTTCTCTCAAAAATGGGCCCCATGTTTTTGTCTACCATCTGCCCACTCTGAAGTTGCTAGAAAAGTTGAAATCTGGCTGTTAGTGAATAAATTACCCATAACTTCTGATAAGGAATTCCGAATCAATACTGAAGTAGTTTGAAGTACTAAGGATTAACAAAATGATTGCAAGCTTTCAAATTCTTAAGAATCTTTCATCCAGCAGAATACTTTAATATGTAGGGGGGGAAGTGGGGGAGAGGGTAGAAGAAAAAAATGTGGCTGCAATTGTAACAAGAATGCATTCCTAAATTCAGTCCTGAAGACTCTGAAGAAGTATTAGATGTAAGCAAAGACCATTCCAAGTGGAATGCAGGGGAAAAGGAAGCAAAGGTTTTAATATGGTAGACCCAAGAACTGAAAAACAGTCATGTCCCTCCTTCCTCCCAAAGCACATTACAGTACACAACCACCTGTGTCCTTTATTTCCTTATTTTTTAATTACAGCACCTTATTTTGCTTAGAAATTTAAAAGTTGTACATATTTGTAAGTATTTAGAAGATCTAATAGAATTGCCCTCAAATCAAAGTTGGATTTCTTTGCCTTGTGATCTGTGTGACATTTTTTTTGTTTGGGAATAAATGAAAGATTCTTCAATGCATTTAATTTCCTTATATTTTCCTTATATCATTTATAGAATCCTCTTCACAATATAGTCCTTTCCAGCCTTGGTAACACTGGCACATAAAGTTCTCTCTTAAATAAATCAAATTCTCCAACTCCAATTTTCCTTTTACAATCACTTTCTTTTCTGTTGCATTGGCATACACCATGATCCTAAAACTCTCAGGAAACAAGTGTAGAAATGCATTTGAATCACTATGTTTTCGAACACATCGTCCATTTTTCTTGCAAAGGAAACGGCTGCAAATCTTGGCTGCAGTAGTCACATTAACGATATAACGTCCCAATGGACCATTCATATACTTTTTCACTTTTTGACAGCTATCCTAAAATAAAACAAAGAATAATTGATTTTTGCATTACTGTAGAACATAAAACGTATCTACTCAGAAATTGAACTGAAACTGAAATATTGGGAAATGGCTATGCAAGCAAAGCATTGGAAAACAGAAAGTGGCTATGGCTGGATTCTGGTAGTCCCGGTCAAGATCCACTTCCACCCACCCCATTTTCTCCAATGGAACCAGCTCCTTTCTCCTCTCTACATTCAAAGTCTGACAAAAAAGAGGCAATCGCAAAGTTTGATGGCTGCTGGGATAGAACTTTACAAGCAGAAATACATATGCAGAAAATGAGTGCCTGTAGTAGAACTGTAAACATTTTGCAGCCTGGGATTTATATTTGTTTCTGTAGCCATTAAACTATAGGAGGCCACTTATAAGGTAATGACTTTAGTAGAATGATAACTGGTTTTGAGCTTCCTGGGGAATCTGGGAGTTTTATGGTAGGATTGAGTATGTTTTGATTTGCATAGGTTTGACAGATTTCAATTAGTTGCCTGATGTTAGCCCTTTTGCTATTAAATTTCAGTGTCTGATCACAGATTACATAATATTGCAGTATGGATGCATGGAACCCATGGATTGCACATTTTTCATCCATATCCATATGTTGCAAAAAGTCTCATAGATGTTAATCTTTCGCTTCTATGCTGTAATCCCTAAATACAGCCACAGAGTAACTATATAGAAGTAGACCTTAACTTATGAACACAAGTGAAATCAGTGTTATGTGATTCACACCCAAATTTATAATTTTTTTTGTGCTATGGTTAAGTGAATCAATAATAATAATAATAATAATAATAATAATAATAATAATAATAATAATAATAATAATAATAATAATTTGGAAGGGATCTTGGAGTCCAACCCCCTGCTAAGGCAGGAAACCCTATACCATTTCAGACAAATGGCTGTCCAGTCTCTTCTTAAAAATTTCCAGTGTTGGAGCATTCACCACTTCTGGAGGCAGGTTGTTTCACTGGTTAGTTGTTCTAACTGTCAGGAAGTTTCTCCTTAGTTCTAGGTTGCTTCTCTCCTTGACTAGTTTCCATCCATTGCTTCTTGTCCTGCTTTCAGGTGCTTTGGAGAATAGCTTGGCTCACTCTTCTTTGTGGCGGCCCCTTAGATATTGGAACACTGCTATCATGTCACCCCTCACCCTTCTCTTCATTAAACTACACATACCCAATTCCAGCAACTGTTCCCTATATGTTTTAGCCTCCAGTCCCCCAATCATCTTTGTTGCTCTTCTCTGTACTCTTTCTAGAGTCTAGACATCTTTTTTACATCGTGGTGACCAAAACTGGATGCAGTATTCCAGGTGTGGCCTTACCAAGGCATTGTAAAGTGGTATTAGTACTTCACGTGATCTTGATTCTATTCCTCTGTTAATGCAGGCTAGCACTGTGTTGGCTTTTTTGGCAGCTGCAGCACACTGCTGGCTCATATTTAAGTGATTGTCCACTAGGACTCCGAGATCCCTCTCACAGTTACTACTATCGAGCAAGGTACCACCTATATTATACCTGTACATTTGATTTTTCCTGCCTAAATGCAGAACCTTACTTTTTTCACAATTGAATTTCATTTTGTTAGATAGTGCCCAGTGTTCGAGTCTGTCCAGATCCTCCTGTATCTTAAGCCTATCTTCTGGAGTATTGGCTATTCCTGCCAGCTTGGTGTCATCTGCAAATTTGATGAGTTCCCCATCTATCCCCTCATCTGCAGTTGTTCAGTTGGTCACATGGTTGCTAAGCAAATCTGCCTTCCCCCATTGACTCTGCTTCTCAGAAGCCAGGTAGGAAGGTCACAAATTGTGATCACATGACTCAGGGATGCCACAACAATTGTAAATCCATGCCCATTGCCAAGTGCCCAAATTTTGATCACATGATCATTGGTACGCTGCAACAGTCATTAGTCTGAAGATTAGTTCTAAGTCACTTTTTTCAATGCCATTCTAATTTTGAACAGTCACTAAATGAATGACTGTAAGTTGAGAACTACTTTTAGATGTTATTGGAATTCTTAGTAGCAAACCTATTACCACTTCTAGCTTTTCATAGACATGTATGTTTTATATTTGGAGAAATGTACAGGTCAGCTTTGTAGGAGTTATTGCCAAAAGACAGACCTCAATATACATTGTAATAACATTGTAGGTTCTTAGCCATGTGATTAGGTTATAAAAGAAACCTTTACTAAGATGTTGCAGTTTGGAAGATTCCTCTTTGTTATACAGTCATGGCTTCCTTCAACATTGTCCTATTTTTTCCCATTCTCCTCTTTTCCAGTGTCCCTCTACCTATTAACCTGTTAATCTACCTAACTGAAAAAAGGTCAGCCAATTTGTGAGTCTTGGTCATTTTATAAGTGTTTTGAATCTCTGCAAGTCTTAAAGCATCTATTTTGCTTTTACCCTCAATTTTTTTTAAAAAAATAACATAAACTTTAGCCATATACTCACATAAGGCTGTAGGGGACACAAAAGGATCTTACTGGCCATGGGTCAGGATTACCTATTACTGCTTTATGGCTTCAGACTCTTACCTGATTCATACATGCACAGTCATATTATAGTCTTCAGTATTGACATGAACAAGAAAATTAAACATTGACATTTTTAAACATCAGAGAGAACGATTTCATTTCTAATCTCACATTTCTATTCACATGATGCGGTGTAGCTATCAAGAGTTCCATATCCATTTAATTATAACTTTATTTGAAATTACATTTATTACAATTTTCTTTTATCATTAATGCCATTTAAATAGCTTTTGTATCCAGAGAGCTATCTCTACTACTGGGCTAAAGAGTAGAAAGCTACAATCGTTCTACAGATGTGTGCAGAAGCACCTATTCAAATAAATATGTCATCCAATCCACATCCAATCCATTAAATACATACATATATGTTTCACATTTTTAAACCACCCATCTCCCTCAGTGAGGGACTCTGGGTTGTGTACAATAAAATGATTAAATATAAAAACAGCATCTAAAAAAAATTAAAAGGAAGCAAGGATGATTAAACCATGTTTAAAAGGGGAAGGGAGAGGTCTCAGGGCGCCAACCTGCATCATGGCTGCATGTTCCTCTGGGCTCTCCCATGAAGTCACAGAGCCATGTTTTAACCCCTTTTTGGATGGCCAGGAGAGGAATGGCCTGCCTCACCTTTGGGGAGAGAATATTCCACAGGGTGGGGGCAATGGCAGTGAGAAGGCTCTCTTCCTAAACCCCACCAGTCATAATTCCTTAACTGACGGGGTCTGCAACATACCTTCCCTGCCTGACTGGGAGGGACAGGCTGATGTAATGGGACAAAGAGCATTCCATAGGTAGCCTGACCCCATGCCATGGAGGGTTTTGTAGGTCATAACCAGCACCATGAATCAATTATTAATTAAGCACATATTATTAAAAATGCGCATAACCTCACACTACAGTTTTACCAATACATGTGCTGGTGTGTGAATGGCCATAGGCAAATTCTCATCACAAAAATAATTGTGCAGGCAATAACTTTGATCTCTTTTCTACTACAGACCATTAGTCATTCACTGCTAATAGCGCTCTTGAATAAATTAAAAATAAATTAAAAGAATGATCTTAAGCACTGTCTCTTTTCTTCTTTCCTTCAAACACTACAGACTGCTCCTATTTATTACTCTTATCTCTGAGAATTTTTTTCTTTTGGGCGGGTGTGTCAGAAACTTGATCCTTGTTATCAACTGGTTGATCTGTAGAAATCATCAGGATTTAAGACTGGTGTCATAAGCAACATGTTATCCAGTTGTCCATTCATTACTACCAAGGGGCAGAAAAATAATGTGATTTCTTACAGTAGGTAAGGTACACTTGGGTAGTTTTCACTTTTATTTTTCTGTGCCAGTGAAGACATTAGGGCAATGATGCTACAAATCTCTTCGTTTCTTTAATTGTTTTCTGAATATTATTTTAGTAATTGAGGATAGTTATTGTATTTAATAAAGGGACGTGGTGGCTCAGTGGGTTAGGACGCGGAGCTTGTCGATCAGAAGGTCAGCAGTTTGGCGGGTTGAATCCCGAGTGCTGTGTAACAGAGTGAGCACCTGTTACTCGTCCCAGCTTCTGCCAACCTAGCAGTTCGAAAGCATGTAAAAATGCAAGTAGAAAAATAGGGACCACTATGGTGGGAAGGTAACAGTGTTCCGTGCGTCTTTGTCGTCTAGTCATGCCGGCCTCATAACCACAGAGACATCCTCGGACAAGCGCTGGCTCTTCGGCTTTGAAATGGAGATGAGCACCGGCCCCTAGAGTTGGAAACGACTAGCACACATGTGCGGGGGAACCTTTATCTTTAGCTTTTATTGTATTTAATAAGTTTTCACCATGTGATTGGACATGTTTGAAAATCCCCTAGGTAATCCTAATGATATCAATTCCTGGACCACTTATTACAAGCTCTAAATGTTGACATAAAAAGAAGGAAGGATTTTAATAAATATGGCTTATGGGCATTTTGTTCACCCATACTAACTTACAACAGTACTGGCATATTGCATGCTTCCCCAAAAGACAATTCCTGCTGCCCCCATGGCCGCTGATTCACCAACTGTAGTCACCAAGTCTTCCTGAAAAGTAAGGCAATGAATAGGGATATTTTAATAGAGCACCACTCACTGATAATAAACAGTTAAAATATTGGCAGCCATTTTCCCTCCCCCTTATTTTTGGAGGGCTATTTATGAGAAAACAGGTTTAAGCACGTCCTGTTTGGCCCAACACAAAGCAAATTTAGCACCCTGGGAAAGAATACTCTTTCATAGCTCTATCAAATGCCTTGCTGAAAGTCAACGATGCTGAGGCATACTCTCAGTAAAAATTATTGTGATAGTTTCTCAGGTATGAGGCTTTTTCAGATTATTAAGTTAGAGCAGCTTTGCTCCAACTTGGTAACTTTAAGATTTGTGGACTTCAACTCCCAGAATTCCTCAGCCAGAAAGTTGCCAAGTTTTGAGACCCCTGAGTTACAATATGCTAAATATGTGGACTTTATAGTATTGGGGAAATTCCTTTACATTCAAATGCTGTGTTCAGAAAATAGCCTATAATTCTTTGCTGAGAGTGTATGTCCAATAAATCTGATTTCTGAGCTAGTGGGTGCATTAGTAATTTTGAAATGTGATATTGGGACTCTCTTAAAATGATTGCTATGAAGGCTGTTGCTAATAAAATGTTACATGCTAGAAGGAAAGGAAAAGAGAGACCCACCTTTTAAAAATGCCAGTATAGCCTATGCAGGGCTCAAAAACCTTGTTAGATATGCTTGAAGCTGTGTTGCTTAAGTAATCATTCCTTCCCAATATTGTCTTTTAAAGAGCCTTAAAAATAAACTAGATAGGTCGGGGATCTTGGTAAGCACCAAAATTTGTAAGACATATCAAGCACCATGTTGGAGATTCAAGTTATTCCAATATTTTCATTCATGAGTTATAATTTAGCTGAGGTATTGTACTTTTTGAATTGCTAAAAATAAAGCAATAAGAAATATAGATGATATATATGAATGACATATATGTTCTGTGTTCAGGAATATTGGATGTAGTCCTTCATTCAAGTTATCTAGCACTGTGAGCCATATTATTTTGCTTCTGTATGTCCACTATGTTGATCATTTCATCTATCCCTGAAACTTCATTCTAGTTTTTGTAATAATCATATAAGCAGGGACAAGGGACAATAGAACCAATATATAATGCTTATGTTTTAATGAAATGGTAAAATTACACTTCCTTCCTTCATATACACATAGACATACTTGTATATCCACAAATGAAAATATCTAGATATCTATATTTATTTATTTTTCCTGCCTGTTGAACTGCAACTGCAGGAGAGGAAATTTGACTAAAAAGTGAGGTTGGGACATTACATTCCTCATTCCTTATCCAGTCTCTGAAATATTCCTAGGAGCAAATCTATAGCTGTAGCGTGTACTTTATAGCAGTCTTCAATTTAGTAAGAAGTTGGATCTAATCAGGTATTTCTTATATGGCAAAGCCAATCATACTGCTGTGGGAAAAGAATGCTGCTGGACAATATGTTATCCCAATTTGAACTACCTACTGTTTTGCCATTGTATTTTACTGTATTTTGTGAAATTTCTATGTGCCAAAATAACTTGATTGTCTTAGAGTATGGAGTATCTTGCCTTGAGAAGCAAGGAGCTTTTGCTGTGTGTCACAGACATAAAATATTTAAGATCAGCCTTGCCATTCAAGCCTATGACAGCACACTGAACTATGAAAATAGGGTTGAACATTATGCATTCTCAGATTTGTATCATACAGTAACATTCCAGTTGTCAACATATATGTATACACAGCTCAAGGAATATCTGAGGGATGTGGGATTTCACCTGCTGACTATTCCTTTCCCATGGCCATGTGATTGATAATTATGTAAAATAGTCCTATCCTGTTTACTTAGGATCCTTTAACATGAAGGATTCTAAACAATTAGGATCCTTGATTACATGAAGAATCTGACATACAGAAAATTGGCCCATGTTGGACTT
Source organism: Vipera ursinii (assembly GCF_947247035.1). Taxonomy (NCBI): domain Eukaryota; kingdom Metazoa; phylum Chordata; class Lepidosauria; order Squamata; family Viperidae; genus Vipera; species Vipera ursinii. Next base: position 21,837,803 of record NC_139515.1, read on the forward strand.
GTCCTATGTTGGTGTTCAAAATGAGAAAATTAAAGCATGCTAATGAGTATGAACCAGATGGAGTGAGATCCTCTATGAATTCTCTCATGACGTTTTAGAGTTCTAACAAATATGTAATGTAGCTGTCAACAGAGCTTGATTCTGAGATTCATATACTCCAATACCTTACCTGTGTTAAAGGTTCAAACGTATATGCATAGAATGGCCTGGAATATACAAAAACAGGCAAGGCATAATCTTCCCTAGCCATGGAAGCAATGCGCATTGATTCTTTAAGGCGATGGTGCACAAATTTCAAAGCATTCTCACTTGACCTCAATATGATTTCAAGATATACATTAGGAAAAAGGGCAGTACTGTCTCTCCATAGCCAAAGTAGCTGATCATTCCGTGACATTTCAATTTCTGGACATTTGCCTGTGTATTGATCACCTTTTGTCTTATAATCATAATTTTGGCAATCTGGATACAGATAGTAGCCCCAATATCCATCTGGTCGCATTTCTTCAGCTAGTAAAAGTGTATCTCTCATGAAACTCTTCGCAGCTTTTTCATATTGTTTCTTAGCTAGTCTCCTGATTTTATCTTCAGATAACTCTGGGTGCAAATCTTTAGCAAATTGAATAGATCTGTTTCTGTAAACATTTTTACTGCCCCAGTTTCTATCCCACTGGGGTCTCCAGTTTTCCCAGTCAATGACTCCAAGTCCATGAAATGTTTTCAGTGGGATCATACGGTTAATATCCGATTTTGATTTATCGAGATGTTTGGTGAGGCTTTCGTTTTGCGGTATAATCCCATGGAAGAAATGTCCGCGGTCATCAATATGGGGATAGACCCCCAAATGGTTAGGATAAAATATTGTCACAGCAGACCCACTTAAAGAATCATTGGCATTTGTTAAAATGTGAAAAGTCTTGAGATCTAAATCCACCTTATAGCGCAGCCGACATTGGGTAGTAGGTGCATTCCAGAATACAAGGAAAGGCTCGTTAGGATACATTGGAGCTTTGGCCTGCATAACATGAACTCCATTAAATCTCTTCAGAAATATCCAAGCTGCCAGGCATTTGATCCATAGGTGATACATAATATGCAGTTTTTCTGGTACTGTTATTTCCTTGAGGGAAGGAAAGAAGAACAGGAAAAGTACAGTGATGATAAGAAAAGACAGCAATTCATAGTTGCGGTAGATATGGAAGACAGCTATTTTTCATTATTTGTTAAAGGGTAACCAGTGTTTAATTAATCAATTATTTCTGATCATATCTAAAGGGTGTTTAATGTAATATTGATCAAATTAATTAGACATGTGAAATTAATATATTAATTGAAATAAAATAATTGCAATAGAATTTCTATATCAACACAAATCCCCGTGTCTTTAGCTACTAATGTAAGCAGCAAGAAACAAAGTTTTCAGAGAAAAGATGCCAAACAAAACCAGGAAATATAACGTAAAGAAAAAGCAATGGGTTTAAGCTGACTTGAATAAAAAATAGGATTAGGCCTTTATATTGATGGAGGACAATTGATTGTGGTTTTAGTCTCATCTCCCCTCCAACAAAGCTAATGCTTTTTTTCCAAGTGGGGGAATAAAAATGGATTAACTTAATTAAAATTATTGAGAAATTGCAACTTTTATGGGATAAATGATTGTTATACCAATGCCAGGCAACATGGTAAGGAAAAAATCGAGACTAGATTAACACAGAACAGGATAAACAATTAGTTAGGAATTGTAACTTATCTCTGCATTATCTTTGCAGAGTCACTTGATAAGGTTAACAAGCAACGATCAATTTAATAAATACATATTTTTTTGATAATTTAATATCAAATTACTTGGCACAACCAAAAGGAATAATGTTAAAGATCTAAAGTATATGCCATTTTTTAAAACTAAAGTTATGAATCCCTCTAATGGTTTGAAAGGGCTTGGGGTACTGATTTGGGCAATGTAATAGTTGAACCAAAATAGCAATCATTATGGAAATCAAGAGGTTTTCCTTCTGGCTTTAACCAAGAGTTACAGTTAAAAATGACAATTAAGATTGATGAATTAGCATAAATCCCACACAATCACTGCAATGTAGCGTGGTCGCACAGAGAGACGGACACTTGAGCTGGGTAGTACTTCTTTATTGGATCGGGAATGAAGCTGGGGCAAAGGGGTTACCTGGCATCTCTTTATACCTGCCCAGGTGAATCGCGACCAATAGATTCAAACCTGGGCTTCCCGCCAGTGCAGGTGGCCAATGGATTTAAACCCAGGCTTCCCGCCAGAGCTGACCATGCCCTGGGGCTGTCAACGACTTGCTCTATTCAGGCTTTCCCACCAAAAGCGGTTATAGCCTGGAGCTGTCCAACCCCCTGCTGTGCTGACATTCCATGTATGCTTTAAGAGCATACACTACAATCACTCTTGAAGACGTTGGTGAGCTGTACACGGAAGGGATCAGGTGGTCCTCTTCTGGCACAATATTATAAGAAATGTTATAATTACTGCAAATTATGAGTCAGGTATTCTCCAGAGCTAGGGTTGTTGAACCAATTTATACCATCTAATGCCACTTAAAAATAAGGAGCTGATTGTCTATTTACTTCAGGAATCTAAATTAATTAATACTCAATGTTGAAAACTTAACCATTTATTTGAGGATTTTAAAAAGGTATTCTCAATTGCTTTATTATAAAAAAAGCACCTTAGAATAACTTAGACAAACTTAGAATAACTGGTCTGCCAGAGGCAAGAATCACATTTTTATCAAGTTTGACAGAATTTATTGTTTTGTTAATGGCAACAGGTGTAACTTTATCAATTCTTCCATTATATGGAATTTATAAGAAAAACTTGTGGATTTTATTGTTATTAATAGGGCCTTTTACTTTTTATTTACTTACTTTATTTACTCATTTTATGTTTTGTGTTTGTCAAAATAACATTTATTTTATTTATTTTAATCCCATTTATATAACATTGTACATTCTGTCTTCTTTTTCTCTTTGTTTAGATCACGGGTATCAAACTCACTGCATCACATGACATGTTGCAACGCATCGCAACTTTTTTCACATTGCCAGAGCTGGGGTGGACGTGGCATCCATATGATGAAACCAGCCTGTGGGCCGGCAGTTTCGATACCCCTGGTTTAGACCATTGTTCAATCAACTGTGGGTTCAGTCTAATTTTAGTAAAGAATCTTAGTTAACTATGCCATGTCAGATCTCTCCTCTTCACATCTCTTCTCCAAGAAGCCTATGGGTCTAACCTATTTCTGTTCTGATGCTGCTGATCTGTTATTGCTTCTGATATCACCTGTCTTCCATAGGACACTTCAATTGACTTCTTCCCTGTGCTTACTTTTATGAGAAAAATAGGGCTTTTGTGTAAAAGGGAATACTATTTAATGTGGTTTCATTCTAACTGGAGTAAGGATTTTTATTTAAGTAGACCATACTGAGCATCAGTTTGAGCCAGTCAAATTAAGCCATGTGAAGTTAAGAGTTGGAGATTTACAGACGGCCCTGCTCTAAAGAACATGAGACTAGCTGCTGAGTGGTGGGGAAGGTTACCAATTTCTCATCTGAGTATATAGTATTTCCCAACTTATGTATTTTTCAGATTAGGATATTCTGATCATACAAAGTACTGCAGGATACTGTACACTTTTATCCCTAGCCTATAACTTTTCCCCACTCCATTCAATTTTTAACAGGGTGTTCTATATTTAATGTATTGAAACACAGATAAACATGAACTTCAGCATCTTATTCTATATATTAATTAAAATAAATTACTCTAGTGTTATCATTTAAAACATTCCCCCTGAAGTAGATAAGCAACCCAAACTGGTACTCCATTTTACTTACAAAGTTATGCTGAAATATCAGATTAGATTAATTCTGGAATTTATCATTATATGTTACTTATATTCTCATATATAACACTATATACATCACACTGTGAGAAGAAGACAAAACTTTCTTAAACACCTCGTATGAAGTCACTTCAGTTTAACCTCAATCTTTAGAGAACTTTGGTGAAACATAGATAGAATCTTGGTGATGAAAACAATAAGGAAAGAACATTGGCACAAAAGGGCATGCAGTATAAGCAACTTAGAAAAATAGCAATACAAGTAGCATACTGCAACCATTTATCTTCTCAGTGCCCTTAATTTAGTCATCTATTTGATGTCCTTTCAGACCCTGACACTCAAGTTTCACATCAGAACATAGCAAGGAGCCAGCATTAATCATGAGATAGGAATGATAGTATTGTCCAGGTTCTTCTTGATTTGTCAGGATTGTTTGATATTTATCATGATGTTCTTCTGAACTGTCTCCAAGGATGTGGGGGGCAGGGACTACAAAGTAGATTCTCCTTTCTTTATGGCCAGTTACAGTTGTTTTGACAATAAGATCCAAGGCCTCATTTGTGGGGTGCTTGCAGCTCAACATTCTCATTCTAATATCTACCTGAGACAACTGGACAAGATCAACCATGAATACAGATGATACTTGACTGTACATATGATTACAGGCTGACCAAAACACACTGCTAATGTCCTAGTGTCTGAAGATGTTGACCCCACTAGATAGCCCAGACCAATAAATTATGCCTCAGCCCCTTTTGCCTAGATAACAGTCCTTGCACGTCTCTTTCAAAGTCATGTTTCTTTCTGCCTTCATGCTACAAGGCTCTGTATAGGGAGAAATGGGTTCAGGCTTAATTCTAGCAAAATTATTGACTGCAGATATTCAGGTAATTCCCAATTCAGCACTCATATACAATTGGATTTTTTTTCTTAGACTCACAGTTCTTGCTCAGGATAGGGGTAGGAAGAACATTGCACAATCCATCTGTTGTACCAGGTGCATTTGCCCCTGGATCAGGAAGCTCTCCAGATAGTCAGTAATGGACCTATAGCAATGGGGCTTCCCTTGAGGCCCACAGAAGCCACAATGCAGTGGTGCAGATGGTAACAGGCATGCCTCAGTATGCCCATGTGCCATTGCTACTATGTGAGCTGCAGTGATGGCCATTTGGCCTCTGGATGCAATTCAAGCTAGTTTTTATCTACTTGGTAGTGTTTTTAGTGGTATAGCATAGGTTACTAAGGACTATCTATTATGATGTTTTCTCATCATAATAGATAGTACTTCAAGTAATCAAGTATTGGAATCCAGGAAGCAGATCTTCTCAGTTACAGCATTTGCCTCTCTAAAACATCAACCGCAGGAGATCCATATGGCTCCCACTGGATATTATTTAAAAGTCTCTGAATACCTGGACATTTTTCCCAGATATTTCCCATCCTTAGAAGAGAGAGAGAGAGAGAGAGAGAGAGAGAGAGAGAGAGAGAGAGAGAAGAGAGACAGAGAGAGATGAGAGAGAGAGAGAGAGAGAGAGAGAGAGGGAGAGAGAGAGAGAGAGAGAGAGAGAGAGAGAGAGAGAGAGAGAGAGAGAGAGAGAGAGAGAGAGAGAGAGAGAGAAAATAAGGAATACCTAGAAAAATGTAGTTTGGGGTCTGCCTCAAAACAATTTTTGAATATTCCATCTATATCCTTATTTTATCACAGTAGTAGTTCTCAGAAACTTTAAGATATGAGGGCTTCAAACTGCCATTTGCTATTACTTTCATGGGGAATTCTGGAAATTGAAGTCCACATATCTTAAAGTTGCTAAGGTTGAGAAACACTGATCTACATTCAGGACAGACTGCAAAACTAAACCTTCAAATAACATAACTGCAGACTAGTTGCTGTTATGTTAACAATTTTGGCAATGGTAAAATTGAGTACTGTAGAATGGTTGCAGTCATGTGAGAGGAAGGGTTATTGCTTATCACTAGACTAAAAATTCTGTATGGCCCAATCCCTTTACTATTATACAGCAATAATTCATAATGCAAAATCTAGTTATAAATGCACCATTCAAGAGAGACAATTTATAGGTTTAGAACATCTATAAAACATTTTATTTCATTCAGCCTTCCATCCTTCCGAGTTAGGTAAAATGAGGACCCAGATTGTTGGGGGCAATTAAGCTGACTTTGTAATAATGCCGCTTGGGGGGTGTGTGAAAGCCCTAATAAGCAGGCATATACATAGAATGAAGGCTACTGCTAAGTTTGTAAAGCCGCCCTGAGTCTTCGGAGAAGGGCGGGATATAAATGGAATTAAAATAAAATAAAATAAATAATTTTTTTTCTTCAAGCATCACTGGAAAAAATAGAGCTGATCTGTAAATGCACTCTACTCAGAATAAAAGAATAACAGATTTGGAAGGGACCTTGGAGGTCTTCTAGTCCAACCTCCTGCTCATGCAGGAAACCTTCTACCAATGGTTGTCCAATCTCTTCTTAAAAACTTCCAGTGTTGGAGCACTCACAACTTCTGGAGGCAAGGCATTCCACTAACCAATTGTTCTGTCAGGAACAATTTCTCCTTAGTTCTAGGTTCAATCTCTCCATTGGTTAGTTTCCATCTGTTGCTTCTTGTTCTGCTTTCAAATGCTTAGGAGAAAAGAAGAATAGAAGAAACTCTCTCTTCTTTGTGACAGCCCTTAGATATTGGAACATTGCTATCATGTCACCCCAGTCCTTCTTTTCGTTAAACAAGACATACCCAATTCCTGCAACTGTTCTTCATATGTTTTAGCCTCTAGCACCCTAAACATCTTTGTTGCTTTTCTCTTTCCAGAGTCTCAACATCTTTTTTATATCAAGATGGCCAAAACTGGATGCAATATTCTAAGTGTGGTCTTACCAAGGCATTATAAAGTGATACTAAAACTTCATGTGATCTTGATTCTATCCCTCAGTTAATGCAATCTAGGATTGCTTTACCCAAAGTGTATCCTGTCTACGCTTAGTGGTAGCTAATATTCATATGAACATATGATATTGGGTCCAAGGGACTTTTATAAGAATCCAAAGGCCAGTGCAACAGATGTGATGTAGCATATACAGATGTAGGAATTCAGATGTGATCCACAGAGCATTAGGTGTGTACACTACTTTGAATTGACAAAAATAAAAACTGAAATAAAAATATAAGCAAATAAATATGCAGTACAGGTAATCCTCAACTTACATTCACAATTGTGTCCAAAATTTCTGTGCTGAGTGAAATAGTTGTTAAGTGTATTTTATCTCATTTTACAACCTTTTTTGCCAAAGTTGTTAAGTTAGTTGTTAAATGATTCTGGCTTCCCCATTGACTTGTCAGAAGGTTGCAAAATGTGATCACATGACCCCAGAACACTGCAACTGTCATAAATATGAGTCAGTGGCCAAGTGTTTGAATTTGGACAGGGAAGTCTTCACAAAAACATGTACTTTTTAATGAGTATTTTCCCATATATGTTCACTTTGTATGCAGTTTTTGTAGCATGCATGCTTAGAAAAAACATTTTTCTTTCATTATTTCTTTTCTGTGCAAACATTGCCCTAATACACACATTTTATGTATTTTTAATACTCTTGCTGTTCACCTCTAACTTAATTATATAGGAGCTGAATTTCATGACCTATGCATTCTTTCTGGTGTCAAATTTCAGGAACCACTATAAGAGGAATATTCATACAATGGGAATTGGGATGCCTTCCATATAATGATGTTGCTACTGTAGTCAAGCAATCCATGATTTATTGCCTCAGTGGGAATTCTGAAGCATCTTTATTTTATGATTGATCAGCAAGTCAAAAAATAGACTGATCATCTATTCAGTGATGTTCTTCAAAGGACCCTCACCTATTTGTTTAATACATGGTTTTATAACCCGCAGAGGTTCTGTTCAAATTCAATCAAGAAATATGGAACCTTTGAAACCTTTGAACCTTCATCTGTTAAAATCCCAGATGAAGAAGGTTTTGAGGTTTTTTTTCTAATGTTTTAACTGATTTTTAAATTTTATGCTAATAATTTGTACAAATATTTGCTAGGCTGACTCATAAAAAGAGACTCAATTTTATTCCCTATATGAGGTGATGAGGAGACATTTCCATTTTCTTTCTTTTTTGTTAAAATGCTCTATCTGTACAAAACTCTGCTGGAATTGTTGCACTTATGCTAACTCTTCCACAGCCCTCTTGGAATGACAGTTCATATGGGTTAGGCACTGATGCACCCAAGTAAAGATTATGCTGTTTAGTGTGAGGTATTTGCTGTTTAGTGTGATGGTGTTCTACTATGTGGTGTTTAGCCTTCTCTCCAGACATAAATTGTAGACATCATTGCTAGTAGAAACCAGTGTAAATAACCATACAGTTGTTAGGTGATAGAATCAGATGACAGGATGCAATACTAAATACTTATTTTTGAACAAGTAATATTGAGCTACATATTCATAATCCTTATATTTAATTTAGTGTATCAAGACTGTGGTCCAAAACAGGCATACTTGTGCAAAAACTTCCAGGCATGGCAAATTTTAAACATATACTCTTAAGAGCATGAACCAATACCCTGTCTTTTTTTATATGTACAGTATATCTTTTGAAGCTAATTTTAAAAAATGTGATACTATTTGAGCTTCAGGTTAAAGTTATGTGAGCAATATAAATATTGTTATTATTGTACATAACAGCTACATTTTTCTTGCTCTTTATTAACTGAAATTTGCCAATCTATTGCACTACTTCAAACCCTAATGATTCCATTATATATTATCATTAAATTGGTAAAGAAATTGCCTTGTACTGCTCAGTCAAGATCATATTGTCATGCTTAGTTAAATTTTCAAAGATGACACATCATTTCCCCACTTACATGAGTGACCTAGAAAGAAATAATGCAGAAATATTTTGGCTCCATAGCTTGAGCACAAAAAGAGGGCTTCAGAAATTAATGAGGGGAAGCTTGTGCCCAAGGCTCTAAAATAAGCAAAACTATTTCCAAGAGATTTTCAATTTGTAAAATTGATTTGTAAAACCCACAAATCAGTATGACCGATCAGATTATTAATCTGTGTATTTTATCAGTAGAGTGAATGAAGAAGACCTAAGGAATAACTCAATTTGTTATGCCTGGAAACTTATGCCATAGCAATTATTTTTTTAAGTGCTGAAAGACCTTATTGTATGTATTTTTAATTGGTTTTGCAATATTTAAAATAAGCCTGTAAAACAGGTGCTTTGTTAAGAACATATAAAGAATATTACATTTGTCCATCTAAAGTGGCCAAACATAGGCACTCAGGAAGCATGCAAACTTGGGCAAGAAGTATGTAGTCTAGAAGTGAGTTCTAAGTGGTATTTAAGATGCATTACCTATTATTTGGAAAATTATTAGCCATTGAATAGCATGATCTTCTATTGTCTAAATTAATTTATTCCCCTTTTAAAATCACCTAAATTGGTAGCTATCACATCTAGTGTAAGTCAATTCCACTTTTATGTGTTGTGTATGAATTATGAGGCATTTGATGAGGCATGAATTTCCCTAAATTCTATTTTAATAAATGATCCCAGTTTATTAGAAGAGGAAAAAAACTTTCTTCCATTCACATTTCCCAATACACTTATGATGTAAGCTAATTCCTAACAATTTACATGAAACACCCACAGTATTTGCTATTATTGTTGATCCACAAGAATGCCTATGATTTTACCCATTACACCTTCTAGTTTAGATGGTATCCCAACCAAGAGTGCAATAAAAACCGAGCAAGAACATTTGAGTTTCTGGAAAAAGCTGTAGAAATAGGAAAGATAATACATTCTTGTTATAATACAGATAAGTATGTCATATAATTGGAGTGGGCCTCTTCATATTTTGTTATTTAATTCTCAGTGTACATAATTATGTTCCAGAATGGACCCAAACTCATTGTCTGCAATGGGTCCTTGATATTCAGATCAATACCAACCAGAGGTTTCTATGAGTTTAAGCATTTACCTAGATCCCAACACCAGTAATAGGTTAATATTCCCATAAGTGCCTTAGTCTTACTTTGCATAGTGAGACCCAGACAGGAATAGCATGACAATTGTTTCTATTTGCAAGCCTCAGCAATTTTCAGTTTATAGGGGACAATTGAGAATGCTTTGATTCGATGTTCCCCAAATCTTAGTACTAGCATGGGGATGCAGTGGTGAAGCTTCATGCACAATTGCCATCTTTTAAAAGCCTTATGAGCACATTGTCTGAGAAACAAAGAAATCCTGAACCTCAAAAGAAGCTAATGATGTCAAAGTAAACATGAATTTGATATGCATAGATGCAGATGTAAGCTGTCCCAAATCAGAGAAAATGAAAACACCAGAAGTGTATTTCCAGAAATATTCTTCTAATGAATTTACTAGGTTTTCCTCTTGAGGGTATGAGAAGAGAAAACTGGGTCAATGAGTTCAAATCATTTACAGATTCACAAAACAAAACAAGGGCTTTTGTATAACAATTTAATTTGCTATGACACAACAAATAAAAGATCAATTTTCTGAAGGCAAGATATCTATTAGCAATATACACAGACACACACTAAAGCTCTAAACTAAGAAATTACAAGTATGATTATAAATAGTACATTTGTATAGATATCATTGAAAGGAATTTTTTAATAATGCATACAACATATTATTGACCAAACCAATAAGTCTCTCATCTCAGTCATGTAACAGCTCTGGGTTCAAGGGGCTGGAGCTGCAGTTGGGAAAGACATATCTCCTTAACACTGACATTTCTGCTCACTCACTTATTCTTCCAGATTTAATCTGTGTAATGATGAGTGTGTAATGCTATCTAGAAATGACGTTGGGAGAGCCAGAGTGGACAATAAGCATGGTAAAAAAATATCTCAATTCACAAAGCAAGGGAGAGTGTGTAAAGCATTTCAGAAAGGACCCTCCTGGTTTTCTGGATAGTACAAGGAGAGGAAGGGAGATATACTTACTTAGATATACTCAGATATACAGTATATAGTTACACTATTGTTTCCAGCTCTTTAATATGAGTTCTAGGTTTTTTCATTGTTTTATATTTGATGTGTTGAAATATTGTCTTCTTTTGAATATTGTTCTTTGACTGAAAATATGTCAAGATGAAATGTAGCTACCAATCATACTTGGATTATAATTGAATGCTGAGTATCCTTCATTTGTAGTGTCATTTCTGGAATTTTCTGAGTTTCTTCTAAGAGTGCATGTTCTTTATTAAGCCTTGTTTCCAACCATAGTAAAATAGTGGAATTCTTTATTGTATTATTATTCTTGAACCGAGTGTGCAAAAATTGTCTATGTGCAATTTGCCAGAACTTCTATTTTCCCCAATACGCTATCCATAAACATATTTCCATGATAAAAATGCTTATGAAAATAATTAATATTATTTATTTTAGGTATACCATACTATACAATCTAAGCTTCTGTAGAATTCACAGAAATATACCAAAAACTCTGGATTTTTACTGCCATCTAGAGCTCATCTATATCATTTCTGCCCGTGTATGATAAGCCTATATCAATGTGTCCCCAAAGTGCGTGCAGATTTTTGTTTAAAGAAAATTAGTGTGAAGGTACAAAGTTTCTAGATTGTTTTGTGTCATGTTTTAGTGATTAAAAAAACTCATAGGCACAAATGTAAAATGCTGTAGCAAAGCTTAGGGTAATGTTGAAATGCTAATAGATGATTGATAGCATTTTATTAATATCCATACTGATAATAGAAAAAGGTGCAAATAGAGGAAAGGAACTAAAAGGTAAAGCAAAGTATAGATTCTTCAGTTTCACAACCAAAAATCATTTTTGAATGAAATAAGTTTGTTTATCTGTTTGGATCTGGAAGAGAAGATCCCTATGAATCTTGTAATTTGTGGACTGTCTCCTGCAAGGATCCCACATTAAGATCTTCTCAGTTTTACCCTTTCTCTGAAATAATATTCTTCCGGATTTCAAAGTGACCCAACCCTGTTGGCTTTTGGGAAACTCCACAACAACTGGCTATTTCTGTGGACCTTTGCAAGTTAAGAGAGTCACTTTGGCTTCTCCTGATGTGTGGATGGTCTATGGTTGCTCCCTGGTACATGGAAAGTTATTGATTACTTATGACATTTATTTATATATATTTTCATATATTGTGATGCTTTTGGTTTGATTTTATTGCTGCTTTGGGAGATCTGGCACAATCGGAATCACATAATACAAATCTAGTAAAACAAAAAAAAACTATCCAGGAGTGATAGAACACCCAACAGAGCAAAACCAAAACGCATCAAAGAATATGGAAATATTTGTCTTCATATTAATACATAATGACAAAGATACCATTTAAAAGGAAATATCATGACAATCTATGCTTCCACAATCTACTGTCTTCTTTATATGTTGACATACAATTTGTATCATGCATATTGGACGTAATGGGAATGCTGTTCAATTCCATTTGGCATTTTATTAGTTCTTGATTCTTCACAATCTATGTCTACCAGTCAAATTATGTAAGAGCCTGCATGAACGGATGAATCTTTATTGTCAAAGTACAACCATGTATACATTGAGATTGGCTGAGCCTCCCTTCGTGTCCCCCCACCGCAACTCACAGTGACAACAAACCCACCATCTTGTTACAGCATGTGAGCTAATTGCACAACACACTGGCCTCGCAAGTCAATCATACATAAAAATTATAGAATTATTTCCCGTTCAAGAGCCTGACAGCCCATGGATAAAAGCTGTTCTTCAGCCTGTTGGTACAGCTGGCTATACTCCTGTATCTCCTACCCGATGGTAGGAGAGTAAAGAGATACTGACCAGGGTGTGAGTCGTCCCTGAGAATTTTCCTCACTCTTCCAAGGCAGCGAGCCCTGGCAATGTCATCCAGTGGTGTCAGGGGACAGCCCACAATGTCTTGTGCTGTGCTCACCACTCTCTGTAATACTTTCCTATCCACGGCTGTCAGGCCAGCATACCAAACCACAATACAATGTGAGAGGATGCTCTCTATAGTAGACAGGTAAAAGAAGGTCATTAGCCGTTGTTCTACCCTGTTCTTCCACAAGATCCTGAGGAAGTGGAGTCTCTGTTGGGTCTTTCTGGCCACCTGGGTTGTATTAACTTTCCAGGTAAGATCTTCACAGAGGTAGACTCCCAGAAATTTAAAGGAGGAAACTCTCTCCACACAGCCCCCCCCCAATGTAAACTGGGGCAGGTTCCTCTCTTTTCCTCCGGAAGTCTAGCACCATCTCTTTTGTCTTGCTGATGTTCAGGTGCAACACCATATGGATAGTTTTTGTACCTCCGCCCTGTATGCTGTTTCATCTCCACCTGTAATAAGACCACTATGGTGGTATCATCTGCGAACTTAATTATCACAGTAGGTAGGTCAGATGATACACAATCATATGTGTACAATGAGTAAAGGTAGGGGCTAAGCATGCAGCCCTGTGGCAAGCCGGTACAAAGGTTCAGGGGGATGGATAAAACAGACCCAACCCTCACTGTTTGTAGCCAGTCCCTAAGAAAGTCTTTAATCCAATTGCAGATGGAAGGGGAAAATTCAAGACAGTCAGCTTTTCAATGAGAGTGCTCGGCAAAATGGTGTTGAAAGCCAAGCTGTAATCAATGAAAAGCATCCTGACATAGCTTCCAGGTTTCTCTAGAGGGCTTGCTACAGAGTGTAGAGCAGTAGCTATGGCATCGTCTGTCGACCTGTTCCCCCTGTAGGCAAATTGATGTTTGCCGAAGTCCGGTGGGAGGCATGTCCTAAGATGTTGGAGAACCAGTCTTTCGAAGCATTTCATCACTACAGACATTAATGCAACAGGCCTGTAGTCATTTAGGCACTCAACTGCTGTTTTCTTTGGGAACTGGGACAATGGTAGCTGCTTTCAAGCACGATGGTACACAGGACATTTGCAAGGAGATGTTAAAGATCCTTGTCAGGACCACCTGCTACTTGGTCGGCACAGTTTTTAACCACTATCCCCAGCACCCCATCTGGGCCTGCGTCTTTGCTGGGATGCGCTAACTCTAGCTTAATTGTCAACCATACCTGAACCAAAGGTTTGGCATAATGCATAGTGAAACCCATGCACCTCTGTGTCTGAACATTGCTGGGAAGGATCTCACAGAAAGAGAAGTCATGTTTGCTAATAATATAAACAAAAACAGTTTTTAAAAGAGTTTAAAGCATTCAGTTTCCAAGATCCCACCCATTTTATTGGTATTTTGTATGTATTTACCAAAGCCTAGAGTCCTACAGCAGGTTTAAGATTTGTGGACTTCAACTTTCAGATTTCCCCCAGCCAATAATTCTGGCTTGGGAATTCTGAAAATTGAAGTTCACAGGTCTGAAAGTTGCCAAAGATGGACATCCCTGATCTACAGTATCAGCATTTTTGTACTTTTCTTTCTCAAAGTATGTGAAGGGACATCTTTTACTTTCTCCATCCACCTAAAAATGTCCCATGCCCTTGATACTAAGCAGGATTGAACTTTACACAAGAGCATGAAATGTCTATAGATATCCTTGATTTTCATGAAAAACCAATATAGAGATTTTCATTGAATGAAATTCCCACTGAGATCTGAACAGCCACCACCCATCACCCTGTTCGTGTTTTAAAGGGACTGGAAGACCAAAGCCTTTGATGGGATGTTTGTAGCTTCCTTTTAACTTAGATTTTGTTTTGTTTCTACCTGATTTGTTATCTTCCCATTTCTATTTTTTGTTGTTTTTTCTTTTTTTAATGCCTTGTTTTTCCATCTTTAAATAATTAGTAAATAGCCACTGGGTGTTCATTGACATATAATTTTAATAAATAATAGCAATGCTACAGCTGAATTGCCTAGAACTGAACCTATAGAGAAATCCCCTGTTATCTGAAGTTCTTGCATCCGGCTTTTCTTGCACAATTGAAGCTGCCATTACCAAACAATAATAGCAGCAGCAGCAACGGTGGTAGTAGTACTAGTAGTAGTAGTAGTAGTAGTAGTAGTAGTAAGAGGAGGAGGAGGAGGAGGAAGGTACTGTTGTATACTTTGATATTTGCTTTTCTCCTCTCCCCCCAAAAATAAATAATTCCTTTTCTCAGTATGGGTTGTGTAGGGAGAATCCTCAACCCTCCCTTTTAATATAAAAAGCCCCCATATTAGCAAAGAAAGCCCCCCCAACCCTGGAAGAGAAAAGCCTTCCCTAAAGTAAAACCACTCAAGCAGATGAATGGATATTTAGTTCCACAAACTGTTCCACTCATAAACAGAATGCCTTATCTACAGCAGACATGTCAAACTTGTGATGTCACATGAGTGACACATGCACATATCGGGACTGTTTTGCCATTGCCGGCAATGGGGTGGGCGCGGCTTCCGCATGATGCATCTGGCCCATGGGTCAGGAGTTTGACACCCCTGATCTTCAGCCTCCACAGAAGGCTGGAAATGACCAGATTAAAATGAAAAAGAGATAAAAGATACCTAAAATCTATATTCTGCCCACCACAACTCCAAGAATAGGGCACTACCTCTCAGTGACCATAGAAGTCAGGCAACAACAATTAGAATATTAAAAGGGCACACTTAAGCACAGATTAAAGTACATTTCACAAGGAACCTGGGCATCTAAATCACAAAGCCCTAGAACCACAGAAAAACAGCCAGACTGTTTTGTCACCTGTCCCAGAACCTATTGCTGAAGTTGCTTCTGACCACCAATAAAAAGAACCTTCTTTTGAAGCGGCTGGCTTCTCTCTTCATTCAGCAACATACTCATTTCTCTCAGCTGGGGACTCAAGCCAATTCTTCCTATAGTGGGCTGGCCCCCACTAATAGCACAGCAAAGACTTTTACTATTCAGATGGGAACCTAAGTGTCAGGTGCTCTAGTGTCAGCGGTAGGATTCAAATATGTGAACAACCGGTTCTCTGTCTTGACGCTGCTTCTGGAAGTCCTTGGAGGCCCAGAATGGATTTCCAGAATTGGTGTCCACATATTTCCAGTGGGCTGTTCTGGGGTTGGGAGGCCTCCCCTGGGCCCCCGAGGCTCAGAATGGACTTCTGGAAGTGGTGTCCATGCACTTCCAATGGACCATTCTGGACCTGGGAGGCCTCCCCAGAGCCTGTGAGGCTCAGAACAGACTTCCGGAAGTGGCATCCACATACTACCAGTGGTCATTCTGGGCCTTGTGAAAAAGGGCTAGGGTTTCAGCCAGTTCTCCAAAGTCAACAAAAAATTAGCTACTGGTTCTGCTGAACTGGTGTGAACCAGCTGAATCCCACCACTGTCTAGTATATATCCATTTTGAGTCAAAAAGTAAAAGCCATTTGCTTTAATGGTTTATACATGTTTAAGACTGATGTTTTGAGAGCATATTTTGCCCACACCACTTTGAAATGAATTTGAGAGAATGGAAGAACATAAAGATGCTGTTAAAGAACTTCCCATTCATTTCTATGGGACATGCATATAATTTAGCCCATTTATTACATTTTTAAGAATTATCCCTGCTCCTACAAGTGCCTCATGCAATTGGTCCGTGAATATCAAGACAAAGAAAGCTTTTAGAAAACCTTTGAAATCAATGCATGTTATAGCACTTTGAAAACTTAGTTGTTAATGTTTGTTGTGGAATAAGTGTTTAAAAACTGGGAGAAATATCTCCTATTCAAATCACAAAAATGTTACTAAAAGTGAACAGTTTGATACTAGATCTTTTGTTCAAGGCATCATGGTATGTGCTTTAGTCGGCTATTACAATTAAATTATCAGCCGCAGTCATTTTTTCATTGTGAAGTCTATGTCTAGTTCTCTGCCACAGCTTTTATGACCCATATTAAGAGATTAATTAAGGTACAGATCAATAACAGATGGACTCATAGTACAACTGAAAGTGTGTGACTATGTTCTGTTACAAAACAATGGTTAAAGGTACTTTTAAACTTGAAACTATTTCACTTATCCATTGATCAGTAGTAAGAAGAAATCTAGGCAGAACAATTAAGAAGAGCAACTACGTTTATATGAAATTCTTTTTATATATATAGTAAACAAGTATAATCCTGACTTGATAACGGGATGGGAATTTTCTCTCTCAAATTACATAAAATTTAAAATTAACCAAAGTTGCTCTGTTCCAGTTAGGATGCTCCTTGTTCTCCTTGTTCTTAGGTCTTAAATTATGCATTGGAGATAATCAGCTAGCCAATGGCTAAATGGTGAGATCATAGTATCTTAAATGCCTCTATAGTTTTACAGTTTTTATATTTCATTATAGTCCAGAAGAGGGTGCTGAAAGACTACTACTTTTCCCTTTAATAGTAATTGTGCAAATTTATATTGTTGTCACCTGTGTTCATTAGCACCGTGATATATCCACTTTGCTGATTACAAACATACACACATGCACACACAAGGGGGGGGAGAGAGATATTCTTATTCTCCTCCTCCTCCTTCTCCTCCTCCTCCTCCTCCACCACCACCACCAATATGTTCAGACCAGACAAGACGGTGACTCTGCCAACATATCTGCTAATAAGTCAGGATGAGACATGACATAAATCATTCAATATTTCTTTATTTCCACTCTTCCTTCGTAGCACACGTTCAATCTCCCAAGTCCTGCAATGGATGCAATGAAGTATGACATAAGTAATTACATATTATTAAAACAGCATTTGCTACTAAGGGAGCAGTCTTCTCCTAACTCCAATTTAAGAAGTACATTTTTGAAAAAACACTGCAAATGGAAAATTAACATCCTAAAAAATAAGTCTGCATCTATTGCTCAGTTACTAGGATGTTAGATTATAACTGTTTATAAACTGGAGGGACTGGATATTTCAACATTCCCAAATTATCCTATTCCTGACATCCTGTTTGTCTTTTTATATTATAAATCCATGTTCTGAATTTTTTTAGCAAGCTTTTAGCAAAGCAAACTCTGAAAAAGAAAAGGGAATAATGTTTAGCTTGCTTGTTTGTTTCAAAAGCCCTCACTTGGAGTAATAAACAATAGGAAAGTTTAACAAAAGGTTCTTTAACAAGAAAAGCCAATCTAGACCATCAAATATTGAAGTGCTATTTCATTCTTTCAACAGAAATTCATAAATTAATATCTATGTACACATAAATCTAGCAAAAAGAGAAATGGGATTTAATTCAGCCTTCTAAAATATAGACTTTTTTAAAAAAAAAAGATCACATCTTTTTATATGAAGAAAGCTTTCAGCCACAAAACTATTTCTATTCAATTCTTTTAGATTTAGATTTCTTGATTTTAGAACTTTTATTTTGATTTATTTAGATCAAAATGTAAACACTGACATGTTCTTCCTGTTTTATCATAAATATTACAGTATAAGAATTATATCCTTTGTGAAGTTCGTTGTGCTCTATCGGTACCCAAGTACCTATGCCAAGTACCCAAGTAAAATTTTACCAAGGAAATGACATCCCAAATTCCATTCAGTTGTGACATTTTTTTCCTGTATGTGTGAGTTATGAAAAGCATGCAAATTGTAGTATCAAAAAACTTATATTTAAGAGGAAATAATAAGTATGTTCAAATTTTTACTCATGGTTCCAAGCCAAAAATTGTAAAATAAGATTTTATTTTGCATGGTCTGTCAAAAAAAACCCACCCTAGCTGTAAAGGCCTTGTTTAAACTTGCTATTTAAGATCAGATCTGGGCTGGTGATAACTGTGAGCAGGACATTGTTTGCCTTGTGAAATGTGTAAGCACTAATTTACAACATGTTTTAAAGTTAGTTTATTTTCCATAATGGTTTTTGGTCTGGCATTCAGATGAGCATCATATGTTCTCATGTACAAACAAGATGTAACTGTTTAAATAGTTTTCTCTTTGTACTTAGGAAAGAAGCTATGCTGAATGAAGCTTGCTGTCGGCTGTTATATTATTATGATTCATTTTAAGCTATCATTGCAGGTACAATTATATTTTCTAGAGCAGACAGAAATGTTTTCCTTTCCACAAAGACTGGAATGCTACTTGGTAAGATTCCTGTTAGATTCTATTGACTCTTTAATTATATAAATATTAAAGTATCAACAGCATGATCTGTATTTCTGACAATCAGAGGAACTCAAGTGGGTAAATAAAAATGAGGAATGATCCATGAATTGAAAACAGAATGGAAAACATTGGAATTGCTATCTCTTTTCAATTAGCGTGAAATAATTGAATATAAGTAATTAATGAATGTTGCAGACCCAGTTGGATATAGGATCAAGGCATCCAGTTAAGAAACTGGGAGACCAGGAGTTCTGGTTCTTCCTTAGGCATGAAGCCAGCTGAAGGACCTCAAACCAGTCTATCTCTGCTAACCCTGGGAAAAAGAAAGCAATGGCAAATAACTTCTAAAATCATGCCAAGAAAATTGCAGGGACATGTTCAGGCAGTTGCAAGAAGTGAACACCAACTTGAAAAAAAATCAGTTTACACTCAATGCACATGTACAGCTCCTATTGTTACTGCATAGAAACAAATGCAGTTGTTTTTGGTCAATATCAAATGCTCCCACATTTGAAACAGGCCCCAATAGAGTGAACATTATTACACAGTAATAATCAATAAAAAATTCAGAATCCAAGCACACTCCATTTTTTTAAAAAAAAATCCTGTCTTATTATTTTTATAAATAACTGCAGGAAAAAAACATACCTAATACTTTTTCTTCCTCCTATTTTCCCTACAAAAACTCTGTGAAATGAGTTGGGCTGAGAGAGAGTGACTGGCCCAAAGTCACCCAGATGGTTTTGGCCTCCCAATTTCTAACTTGGTACTTTAATCACTAAACTACAAGAAACATTTTTTTCAATTTGTGTACAAGGGTATTGCAAATGAACCTTTTATATCTTTCTTGAGTGATAATGTTCAAAATAGAAGGAATACAGCAGACATGAGAACAGCGACACTGAAACATCATAGGCTGACAGACAGACAGACAGAAACTTAATTTTGGCCATTTACCAATAAAAATAAACTTTGTAGGGATTCGAAGTTGATTTGAAGCTTCACTTGATACACAGACTTCAATTTAAATCAGTCCCATGCATACCCCTATATAGTAGTTCATTTTCGTTTTGCACGTATATCACTGCATCACCCAGTCAAATCTATCCTGCCTTATCTTGGAAGTTTTTAAAGTTTATATATAGATTATACAAACTTCTAATTTTAAAATCATTTCAAAGTAATGCAACATACGCTCAAAATACAAATGCCAAGTGTTTGGTGAAATGTATTTCTCTTGAGGTAATAAAGAAAAAGAGTTTAATAGAATGTATTAAGACTCACCACAGTATAATAAAAATTGAAAAAGACAAAATATACCAATAAATAGTGATGTAATATATATTTTACTGTATTGTTGTAGAAGTAAAACCCATTTATATCCATTTGTTACTGTCTCTGGAGACTTATGTGGGATGATAATAGTTTATTGTTTTTCAAACAGACTTTCAGAGAAGCCAAATTTCCAAAATATTTACATATTTTTCCAACAAATCACTGTATTTTAAATTGAGAAGGTAGCACCATTTAATGGATGAAGACAATAAAAGGAGCACCTCTATTTTTGAAAGATGTTATACACACTACATTTCTTTGCTCATTAATGTACTTCAAGATTTTTGTCTGTTATGAAAATTAGGAAAAGTATAATGTTCTTCCTGATGTTTAAATAAATATAATATTTTAGAAAATATAAGAGCCCAATCCTATTTCAGCTTAAATCTTATGTACTTCTTAAGGACTTAATCCCTTGCTACTGTATCACAAGTCCACCATGACTCTCTATGTACATCAGTGATAGGCATTCCATAAACCATTGATCTTTGACTCCCAGATTGCACTGTCAAGAGGGCCACGTTTTCAAGTCATATTTTTGAGTCTATTTGGGGAAAGTTTATGGAGTTAGACTAGCCTGTCTCCAAGAGGATTCCCCATTTTTTGTAGTTTCAAAATAATTGAGAAGTGCATAACTCAGCACAGGGCCAATGGGTTTAAATATATTTAATTGGATACTACAGTTGGTCAAGGCAAGGCAGGCATTTAAAGACTTCTTTATTTCTCTTAAACAATGTTCCAGCCAACAGCCCTCCAACTACTGGTAAGTTTCCACCCTCTCGCTATCCTGAAGGCAGACACCCTCAGTCCCCAAAACAACAGCCCCTACAGTACCAAGAAAGCCCCCAGAGTAGGAGTACGCTCACACGGGCAAGTTCCAGGGTTCCAAGTCCAATCCACCAGGCAGGGTCCAGGCACAAGACAAAGGCAGTCGAAACAGGTCCCAGAAAAGAAGCCGTTCCAAAGCCTCAGTGAAGCAAAGACCAAGCGTAGACCGCCAGAGAAGAATGAGGTCCAAAACAAAATGAGAAGAGCAACCTTCCAAATGAGGCAAGACAAACAGCAACAGCCATGAGTAACATCCAGGGGAGTATAAGCCAAAGCAAATAATTGTTCCTGGCAAAGACTGACTCCCCATGGCTTTTCCTTAAGTTACTTCCCTCCAGGTGTTTCTTGTGAGGAGGGATGGGGCAATCTCAGTGGTGGGATTCAGCTGGTTCGCACCAGTTTGGCAGAACCAGTAGCTACTTTTTTGTTGTCCAGGCCCAGAATGGACTTCCAGAAGTGGCATCCACACAGAGAACTGGTTGTTCACATATTTGAATCCCACCACTGGGCGACTTCCTCCCGAGTAACCTTGCAAACTTTCTCTGGGCTTGCCTACACTCCACTCTCCTTGCCCTTGGATCAAGTGGGGGAGGTAGCAGTTCCTTGCCAGAGGAGATTAGCTGCCTATCTGCACCACTGCTGGTCAGTAGCCAATCCTCCCCCATGTCTGTGCAGGCAGACAGCTCTCCATCTGGTTGACTACCTCCCCCAATGCCTGAGGGGCCCAGGACAGCTTTCTCCTCAGCCCCTGGTGTGCCTTCCCTGTCAGACGGTCCCAGCTCCAACTCTTCCTCCTCCTCCTTCAAACCAACCTCTGAGGGGGCCATGACAACAGTCTACCTCCAACCTTTAATAAATGCACTTTTGATTTTACTATAAATATATTAATCTTAAATGTATTAACTACATTCATTAACTTGCAAAATGAAAAATGATTCAGGGCCGTACATACAGTAGTTGCTTTGCAGAGAATACATAGAATGACATCCTAACCGTGTTCAGTATAATAATGGTACAATCCATTGATTGGAAAGTCAACCCTAATCTGATAGTAGCACTATACCCAATGCTTTTTAGTTTTTGTATCAAGTTGTGATATATCCTTATTGTATTATAAACAGAGTTGAGAATTTATCTATAAATATTCATATTTGGTTTTGTATATCCTCTTACATTTGATAAAATTTTCTTGAATCTGCTTTAAAGATTGAATCCACATGTTAGAAACATAACCCATATTCAACATAATGCATTATTTCTGAACAATCCTATAGGTAACAAATGAAGAATTTCTGACAAGTATTTCTGGGCTGTTGAATACATAATAGTGTTTCTTATAACAGAGCAAGACTTTACTCTTCATGTATATTGTAATTCTGCAAGAAAAAAGCAAGGAATATTTTATGTATGTACAGTATATATGCATTTATGTATGTATTATAAATTTATAGGCTACCCATCTTACCTCAAGGTAACTCTTTTATTGGGTACAGAAATGAACATGTTTAAAATTTCTCCAATAGTCATACCTTTTCAGCCTTTCTGAAACCAACATAAAAACAAGTAAATAAGCAAACACACCATATAAGCAAATGTGATTAACTTACATAATTTGTGCAATTGTTCAAATCCCCTGGCCCAGAATTTAATGAGGTGAATAATGAGGGCCAGGGCACACATTCTTGTTGATTCATTTTCAATTTTTTCCATAAAGTTCTGGAAATGTTCACTGCCTGAAATCCAGGACTGCAAGCATCACTCAATGGATGCTTGTTCTAAATCCCTCCTTCCTACCAGAGAACATGGATGAAAATAAATAGAACATAGAATTGCAGACCCTGATAAAATAGAGGCCCAAATTACAGGAGTTCTGAATTTATGCTAGGCCATACCATTTATCTTCAGAAGCGGCTGGATCTGCCTGACTTTTGAATAGTTGGAAAGGTCAGAGATAGGGCTGGTTAATATTTTGATGGGTTTTCTTCAGAGAATATAAGTGCTTTATCCAATATCAGGTAAAATTCTAAAAGTAACTTTTTACAACTATACTCATGACATAACACTTCTTTGTTCTCTCAAATGTAGCATTGTAGTACTGTTTCCATTACCTAACTGATTCACCCTAACTACCTCATTCAACACATGATTTGCTGTTACATCAAATAAAAATATGCTGGTGCAACCAGTTCCTAATGTTACTATATCTGGTATTTGTATACTTTAATTTACTTATATAGAGGAAATGCAGCCCCATTCTCTTTAGGTTAACTTTGGCTGCTTCCAGGATCATAATATACAATCTTTGCTTTGATGAAATTGTGTACCAATCTCTGGTTTAAAGGAACTCTTGGGGGAAAATTGTGAGAGCCATGGAAAGATAAGAGAGAATCACTATGAATCCTCAAATCTGCTGCATTTTACTAAAGACATAAATTCTATAGATATTTAAGGATAATTGCTGCGATATTGGAACCCTCTAAAACAGCGATGTCAAACTGCTGTCCCACGGGCCAGATGCGTCACGAGGAAACCGGACCCACCCTGTTGCCGGAAATGGGGGAAAAGTTCTGATACGTCATGCGACATCACATGACATCGCGAGTTTGACATATCTGATCTAAAACATCACAATTACATTCTTCTATCACGTAGTAAAGAATACATGTTTTAAAGTATAATGATTTTCTACTGATTGCTATTTTTACTCCATAGAACCAGAATAACAATGTAGATATCTCCTTGATGTCACCAAGTATCAAGTTGACTTGATTTTACATTTTTCCACTCACTATACTACTACTTTTCTTGTTTTCTTCTCTCTCTCTCTTTCTCTCTCTCTCTCTCTCTCTCTCTCTCTCTCTCTCTCTCTCTCTCTCCCCCTCCCTCCCTCCCTCCCTCCCTCCCTCTATTTTTGCAGCCCTGAATTAACTCAGGTAGCAAAGCAAATACTGTAGCTAAGAATTGTACACATTTTGGGATCAAGTTCCAGTTTGATGCTTTAATCCATGCTTATTTATACTTTTTCCCCTAATCCAAACTTGCAAGCAGGTAAACAATTTCTAATGCCAAAGAACAGTCAAACCAGAAGATTATTGCTGAAGCACTTTGGCTCAGCCACAAATAGGAAGCACAAGGAAACTCCACAAAACTTTCTTGTTTCTTGCCTGAACTTGCCCTGAAAAAAAGAAAAGAAAAAGAATTAGTATCATGTAAAGATTCTATTCTAGTTAAAAATGGAGGGCTGGGAATTGTAGTTGGCAACTAATTAAGATTGGAACTCTTCCCATTGTGAACAAAAATTGTATTAACAAGTTATTATTTATTTCCCTTTTTCCTGAGTGGTAGATGGAAAATCAGATCATGTAAGTTAATGAACAATGATATTAATATTTTTTTTCCTTTATTGGAAGAATGGTGGTGGTAGAATCTTCACTGACATGCTTGTTCTGGGTATTCTGAAAAGCTGAAGGTAGAAATCTAAACCTGAATTTTCAGAAATGGCTATATTAACTTATTTGATCAGAGAAAAGAATGTCTATGGATACCCTGAAAACCTTGAGTTTTTGCATGAAATTGGGAAAAGTACATTTATGACTTATTTATGATACGTTTTTATGATTAGAAAAAATGAATATTATAAAAAGATGAGCTTTTCTTGTAATTGTAGACTAAGAGTTACTTGTATTTCCTACAAAGGCAATCAGAAGCTTCTGTTTCTTTTTATCCTTGTCCCCCCTTTCTCTCTATTTCTTTGTTTTCTTTATTCTATGTTAGTTTTTTGTTTTTAAATATACACCTAAAGTATCCACCTGCCATGTTTCCTCCTCCTGTGGATGCCACTGCTCTTTAGTTCCACTGGAGGAGAAATTGTTCTCAAATCTTTACACAACATTGGCAGGAGTTTTGTCAAATGCAGCTTCCACAATCTTGAAGTTCAAATTGCATGTTACATTATAGGTAGTCCTCAACTTACGACCACAATTGAGCCCAACATTTATGTTGCTAAGCAAGACAGTTAAGTAAATTTTGATCCATTTTAGAGCCTTTCTTACCACAGTTGTTAAGTGAATCACTGCAGTTATTAACTTACTAATATGGTTGTTAAGTGAATCTGGCTTCTCCATTGATTTTGTCAGAAAGTTGCAAAAGGTGAACACTGCAACCATCATAAATATCAGTATTTTGATCACATGACCATGAGAATACTGCCACAGTGTGAAAAACGGTCATAAGTCACTAAGTGCTGCAATAACTTCGAATGGTCACTAAACAAACTGTTGTAAGTCGAGGACTACCTGTAATGATGTAATGGATAGGCACATTGCTGGTTTTCAAAAATTATGAACTGAGGTGCACAAGAGAAAATGTATGTCCTCCTTAATTTAATGGCTTCCACAAGAGGGAGAAATGTTAAAATAGAATAATCAGTGATCACGACAGTATAATCAAATACCTACCTCTATGAATTTACAGTAGATAAACTGTATTTCCCAGAAAGTAAGACCTACCCTGAAAATAAGCCCTAGCTTGAATTTGGGGGTGGGTCTAATATAAGCCCTATCCCAAAAATAAGCCCCACTGGGGCAAGGGCACACACCTAAAAATCAAGCTAGGGCTGGGGAGGAGGTGTGGAGCTGCCGCACGTACCCTGCACCCACTTACCTGGCAGCAAGGCCTCTCCTTGTTGGCCCACTTCTTCTGTGGTGAACCCTAGGCCTGCATTTTGCAGTCACAGGCCTTTCCAGGAGGCCATTGCAGCCAAGAACTGAGCTATGGATTGAATCCATAGCTCAGTTCTTCAAGGCCTCTGCAGCTGAGAATCGAGCTATGGATTCAATCCATAGCTCGATTTTTGGCTGCACTGGCTTTCCGGAAAGGTCTTTGACTGCAAAATGCAGGCCAGAGCTCCATCCTCAGCTGCAGAATGAAGCTGCTCCTTCGGCTGCAGAAATGGGTGGCTAAGCAGGGCTGTCAGTGCCGGAGGTGAGTGGAAAAGACACACACAGAGACCTGGTGCCTCTTTTGGAGGCAAAATAAATAAATGAACATGACCAGGTCTTATTTTCTGGGAAACACAGTAGAAATTGGGTAGGATTTGAATATTGTACTGTTATGACTGCTGACTTTCCTATTATGAACCCACCTCCCATTGACTTTGAACCCACCACCCATAGATGCTACTGCCTTTGTCAGTTGTGATATTGACAAAAATTCCCCACACCCTGAAGATATAGTATTTTTTTTAATGTTAATTGACATACAGAAAAAGGTGTGGAAACTGGAGGACAGGACTTCAGCTAACATTCCCTACAGGGATAATCACTTCCTCTAAGATTAGTATTTAATTACATTTTTAATTCACAGGATGTTTATTTACTATACCTATGTCCTGTACTTCCTTCTAATGATCAAGACAATATTCACATGCAAAAATTTATTCAGCTTCTGTAGTTGAAGGTGGATTGAAACTGAGTTAGTTAGTTATTAAATTGATAGGGTCCCATCTCTCTCTCAAATTACTCAGTAATTACTCAGTAGGTCCTGAGGTTTTTTTTTTCCTATTCTGATCCTTCAAGATTCGCCTCCATTATTTCAAGATTGCAGAACCTTCCCTACGAACTGATTGAATTTTATGACTATGGTATTCAATAAACATCTTTCAGTTTGTCTTACCATAGTCAAAGTCGTTTATCAGGCTAAATGTCTGTTTTTTTCTTCTATATTTCTATTTATTATGTTTCCAACTTCCAAGTCCCTAGTTTCCCATCTATTGTGGTGCTATAGAAGCTGATCCTTTTTGTTCTTCAGCCTTCCAGCCTTCAATAGAGTGCTCTTTTGTACTGGTAACTATTGAAATCCATTATTAAAATATTTGACGATTAATTTCTGCTGGATCCTGATATCGATGTACAAAAGATGAAAGAAAATCTTAGACAATATACTAAATGAAAAGAATTCAATCAAGGAAGCAAAAGATATAGACAGAACATTCTGCATAATTTCTTTTTAAAAAACAGCTTTATTAAGTTAAAATAATAAAATACAAAATAACAGAAAAGGAAAAATTAGGGGGCACAATGATCAAAAAGAAAAAAGTGTAGAAGTTACAAGAAAAAAATGTGATAAAGGATTTTCAAACTTTCTTCTATACAGATACAAATATATAATAAAATAACCTCTTACTCCAAGTTCAAAAAAAACACAAAAGCATTATATAAAAAGTATATTTACTAAGTATATGTGTATATAGTATGGTTTAGGTGTGTGTCATGTATGTGTTCCACTTTGAGAGCAGGCAACTAAATTTCATTTGTGATGTGTGCCGTTGTGCCCACAGTAAAAAAATTACAATAAAGGTTATCTTATCTAATCAATATATAATAAAATAGCCTCTTACTCTAAATTTATACTTAAACATGAAAATATAATGCATGCATAGCTAACAATAAAATAAATATAGGTAATATTTCTGTAATCATAACAGATCTAAGCATCAAATTTTAAAATCAAAATTTCATTTTTATCTTTCTCAAGCAAGATGTCAAAAGTGTTTTCCAAACAGAATCAAAGTTAGACAAGCCTTTATCTTTCATCAAAGCAGTCAGTTTTGCCATCTCTGCCAATTCCATTGATTTCACAATCTATTCTCCTGTTTGGGGAATTTGTGTATCTTTCCACTTCTGTGCATAAAAAAGTCTCGCTGCCGTTGTCACATATAGAAACAAAGTCCCATGTTTTCTTTCACTCTGCTTATTCATTATATTTGAGAGTAAAACTTCTGGTTTCATTTGTATATCCATTTTTAATATCTTCTGAATCTAACAACAAATCTGGTCCCAATAATTCTTGGCATTCTTATATGTCCACTAAAGATAGTAAAAATTGATTGATTACTTTTCCAACACTTATTTGATATTTCCTTATATTTTATTCCCTCATATATTTTCCCATTGATTAAGCACAATATTTTATTCAATTTTTTGTCCATTTAATCATATAATCTTTAATACATTCATCATCCTGATTCATTTTAATAACATTTAATGTATCTGGCAATAGGATGTTCATCATTAGTATACAGATCCCTTTCAAAGTCTGTTTTTTCATCTACAAAAATAAATTCTTTTTATCCAATTTAAATCACTTGAAAATTTCTTATGGGACATTTTTCTTATAGAATAAGCAGCAATAATTTATGCTCTTGGTTGACTAGTATCAAAGGAATAGAAGGAAGTGTTCTACAGAAGGCTAGATAATATGCACTTTTTATATATCATTCTCCAATCTGTTTTCAAACTGGTCTGTCCCTTAAGTGGAAACAAGAAGCACCATGTTAAAACATTCCATATATCTGGACTGATGGAGATGAAAATACACAAAATTCACATTAGCTGACCTTTGTAATAACCATGCAGGCAAGCATGTTATAGAGGAACAATTCATGCATTCACACAGATGAAATTATATATGCAGCAGTATTCCATACATCATATTGTGTTGAAATAACATTAGACATAGAACTGGCTCTGTCATTAATCAAATTGAAGACACCACTCAAGACAGCATATTTGATACGTCAAGCAAGAGCAGAAATTACTTGCTACATTGCTTTTGTTTTAGTCTTGGGGACAGGAAGTTGTGGAATATTCTCCCTCATGTATCAAAGTTAATTTCGCTATCTTTAGTTATTAAGCATAGTGATGCTTTGTAAGGATGTATTTGCTGTTCCATCTCAGCAGCCAAGTTTTCTACTGGCTCTTGTGGATGTGACCTCCCTAGTGAATCTAATCAATGATCCATCTCTAACCTTAGATGTCTCCAGATGTGACTATCAATGAAACTTCTGACAGATGACTCCCACACATCTGTAGGGAGCCCAGTGTCTCCAAAATATGGCTCACAAAAGGAGGATTTCGTTAGTATGTGGATACTTCTTAACACTACACAAACTCTCAAAAGTGGAAAAAAATACATTTTATCCAGTTTTTTTTACTTTATCCAATATGATTAAGAAGGCTTAAACTGAGTAACAAAGATCTTTATTGAAGTGATAAAGTGTCACTTATAGTGGGAATATAGTTTTCTTTCCAAGTATTAGCCCAACTCTTGGTTTTCTTGGGATTCCTTCTGTAAGATGAAGGCCCACTGTTTTATTATTTTATCTACCAGAAAAATCCCAGAAAGAAAACCCAGTCTCATGACATGCCACTTAAACACAGCCCAAACATCACATTGCAAAATTAAGGCAGGCCTCATGTTACAATGACCTCACATTTCATTAAAGTAACAACACTGTCATGGAGTGACTAAAATACATTAACTGTCAAAACAGAACACCTAAACAATATAATCAAGCAAAGTAAATTATCAACCAATCTGTAAGTTGTAAAGGGAGGGCTTTTGGTTTGTACATGTGTGCATGCTCACTCCTTCACTTTCTAGGGTTAGTACAGCCAGAAGACAGTCAGATGACATTTCCAATTTGATCAACTTCCTTTGGATTTTCTCTCTCCCTTTTTATCTCAACTGTAAACTCATTCCAAATCAGTGAAACACTTGGATTACCTTCAAACAGTTGAATATGACTATTAAAAATAAAGGAAATTGTAGACTATTAGAAATATACCATATGAAATCAAGAGCATATTTATGGTAGAATGCAAACCTATTCTTTAAAGTTTTGCGCTACAGGAAGTGGGTTCACCTAGAAGTAATGTGAACCCAGCTCTGCTTTGATCTCCGATGCATGAGTCAGTTGCTAGTTCTATTAGGTAAAAGGGCAATGGTTAAATGAATCTGAAGTACAATTGGTTCTCAGGATATTTTTATTTCTGAAAAAAAGTGTTGTTTTTTTCATTTCCATTTTTCCTTTCCCTTATCTGCACATAGTAGTTGTTCTTTCTCACATAAACATATTCACAAAAAGCATGCCCTATCCCCCATTCTAGCCCAAAAGAAGAAAAAGAAGGAAACAGTTAAAGGAGCAGTTAAAGAGATTGGGTAGCTCCACTGGGAAGAGAAAAGAAAATGGGCAAACTAGTTAAAAAATAAACATATGTCTGATATAAATAGAATCAGAAAGCAAGTATTTTTTTAATCTACTGTTTGTTTTACTTAGAGAATTTGTAAGATTGCCTCATTCACAACTTGAGGAATTGACAGTGAGAGCCAGTTTGATCTAGTGGTTAAGACAATAGGCCAGCAAGTGGGAGTCCATGAATTCAAGTCTCATCTTATGCATGAAAGCCAGCTGAGTGACTTTGGACCAGACATGTTCTCTCTGCACAACTTGCTTCACAAGGTTGTTGTTTTGGGGAAAACAGCAGGAGGAAGGTGTGCTTCACTGCCTTGAGTTATTTGTAAAAATAATAGAGATGGGATACAAATAAATAAATGTGTAACTCTTGGCTACTTACATTAATTAAATAAAAACTATTTTGTTCAGAAAATTCTACTTAGAGTGAATTGGACACCCCAAGTAATGTACAGTAGTTGAAAGAATGGACAACAGATTTTCTCTGTTGGAGATGCAAAAACATTGAAAGGTCATTGATATATGATGTGGTCATATGAACTTTTAATGTACATAAGTTGATTTATGAAGAAATCCCTCAGTGTTAAAGATGTTAATGTGATGTTGAATTTGTGTCTACCAAACTTCTGTCATCTGATTATCTAGGAAGAATTTTGGTTGTCCCAGGCATGGGGTGGCACAAAGAATTATACTGGCAAATTGGAAAAGTAAAATTGTTGAGACATTAAGGATCGGTTTCTGTAAATCTATAACTTATCCACTCAAAAAAGGCAATATTTTCTTCTCATGAAAAATGCATCAATATCTACTTCTTTGATACAGATTTTATGATATTTTACATTAATACAATAGTATCATTAGATTTTTCTTCCTTTTTATTTGATCGCAATATAATATTACAGTAGAGTCATACCTTGGTACTCATCTGCTTTGAAACTCATCAAATTTGGTACTCAAATTTGGCATTTTGACAAGAAAATGTTGTCCCGGTATTTGTCATTTGTTTAGTACTCGATGTGCAAACTAGAACTTGTCAGTTGTCGGTTGCCTTGTGACGTGCTACACTTTCCAGCCAAAACAAAGAGTCACGCATTAGTCACGTGGTAGCTGTTGCCATGTGCACATTCTTTTGTGGTCTTATCTTAGTTTCTATGGTCATTTTGTGTATTTTTGTGCTTCTTTCCTGATCAGTACAGGTAAAGTTTTTATTTTATATAATCTAAGTCAGACATGTCAAACACAAGGCCCGTGGGCCAGATCCGGCCCGCGAAGTGGTTTCATGTGGCCCACGAAGCCATCCTGGAAACAGTGAGGGAACGCCCCCCACTGCCTTGGCCCTGGCTCAGAGACCCTCCTTCTGCCAGAGACCCTTAGATCTGTCCCACTCCTGCCCAGGCCCCCATAGGCACTCTTGATGCGAACGATGTAGAGCTGGCCATGCCCACCCAGTAGGCCATACGCACTCTAGCCACGCCCACCCAGTAGGCCACACCCACCCTGGCCATACCCACCCGGCCCCCTGAGGGCAACCGCAATGCTGATGTGGCCCTCAGTGAAATTGAGTTTGACACCCCTGATCTAAGTATTTATTAATTTTAGGTTTATTTCTCATTGTAAAGTAATTATATACAACCCTATCTTTTTACACATTGCTTTAAAATTTTGCATTGTCTTTGGTTTGGGAATGCATTAAATTTATTTACATTATTTCTTATGGGAAAAATGTGTTTGGTACTCATTGTTTTTGGTATTTGTCAAGGCTTTCAGAATCAATTAACAACATCTACTGAGGTACCAATATATATGTAGGGTTTTTTATAAATCCATAGCTATCTATCAGCCTAACTTTTATGTTAAATCTTTAGTCTTAACCCTAATCCTTTAGTACTGTAAATTGTTAAAATTGATTAAGGTTTTTAAGGGGCTGGCTAGAGAGTACAGTGTTTTGTTTTCTGTTATTATTCTGTATTGTGGTGCTGTATTTATTGTTTGGAATTTTCTACAAATAAAGAATAAAGTTTGGAGAAAAAAGTGACAAATATAACAAATAATTATAAGCACATACCTAAGACTGTAACAAAGACTCACTTTAACAGCTTACCAGGGTCATGTAACATCTTGGTACAATGTGCAGAAGGTCCTCACAGCTCTATTAATTTTGTGCTTTTACTTATTCAATAACTAGTAGATAGCTATGTCTATAGCAGTAGGGATATTATATATATACTATAGCATCTATGGGGATGTTGATCGAAGTAGTTACTACTCCTGCTTATATTTTTATCTTTTGAATCTTTTGTTGCAGGAATTGAGATTAATTTGCTAGGATACAACCCAGAAGCATCAGAAAACTCAAATTAGTTAAAGCTCTTCCATAGCAAAATTAGTCTACTACACACTGTTTAGCAGACCTGAATAGTAATCATCACTAATGCTAATGGGGACAGAGGCTCAATTGTAAAATACAACCTCAGCCTATTGATAACATTATCCTTTTAGCTTACTTGAATCCAGATACGCTACATTCTTCCGTGAAGTATTATTTTTTAAAGAACAAATTAAATTTCTAGAGCAGTTTAAGAGGCTAAAAAACAAAGAAATTCCTAATAATCACAATATCTCCTTCAATAAATTACGTTGTGTGCATCAGCTGGATGTGAATCACCCACACAAGTGATTATATGTCTTCAATGTGTCATCTTCTACCAAGTGTTTACAATAACAGAAGTGGCAAGTTACTAAAACCAATAAAAGGAAACCATAAAACTTCATTTAAAATGGCTTGGCTCCTGGCCAATATTCTTGAAGACATTTTCTAATTAATATGTTTCAGTTTGCATGCAATTTAGGGCTATTTAATTCCACACAGAATCCTATGACTGTAAAACACACAAAAACTCAGTTACCCTAATTTCTTGGACTGTAGCTTGCAATATGCAGTAATAACATATAATGCTGTCTTGATTTTCTAGAATAATCTTCTTTAACATCCACTTCCTTTGGAAGCCAGCATATGGTTTGACAGTTTTCCTAGAACTATCTGAAAAGGTCTCTTAGCACAGTGTCTACTGGGACTACTGCTGGATCCATCTGGTTTAGTTGCTCATTGTGCTAGTTTTTGTACAGAAAAGAGAACTTTGCTCTGAAATGCTGTAAATGCTCTGGTTTTATAAACAGATCCATGATAAGCCATCTCATGCATCATCACCAGCAACTATTAGGGTAACCATTCAAATGATTATTGGAACCTTGCATTTAGCAATACAAGGACACCGTGGCAATGGGTTGTTATGGAATTAGCTCTATATATTTCAAGCAAAACTTTCAACATTTTAAAAAAGCAACTCCTGTATAACAATTCTACTGGATATATGGGCTTAAATAACCTAAGGAAACAAATGTCTCTATAGTACTATGTAAGGTACCTAAAGTAGCTAAGGCTGTAGAATACAGGTAGTCATCCTTACAACCACAGTTGGGAACATAATTTATGATGTAAGCCATTGCAGACTTAAGTCAACTCAGTTTTTAGGGCAGTCATTAAGGGAATCACATGGTTGTTAAGCAGATCAGGCTTCCCCAATGGATGCTTTTGCCAGAAATTGGCAAAAAAAGGTCACACATTACAATAACTTGACTGGAGGATGCCACAACTGTCATAAATATGAGTTCATTGCCATGTGCCTGAATTGAGATCATGTGACCATACAGATAGTGTGATTGTCATAAGCGTAAGTATGGGTTCTAAGTTAGATTTTTCTATGCCATTGTAACTTAGAACTATTGTTAAATGAACAGTTATAAATCAAGAACTACCTGTGGGTACCAAATTCCACTATTGCTTTTTCTCTTAATTCAGGCCATTAAACACATACTGAAGCATACAGAACCATGTGCTTGGAGAAGCCAGATTTGGAAACCTGCCCTTGTATTTCAGTGTTAGGTTTCAGCCATGGACATTTTAATCTCCTATTTTGCTGCAGCTCTGTGGTTAATTGATACCTGAAAATTACCAATGTCTAACACCTGCTTATTTGAGGTCCATATAAAATAAACAATTCACTTCAAGGTGAATTGACAAGGGTGCGTGCATGCGGTACAAATGTCTAACATACATCAGCTTACCATACCTGGGAACAGGATCAGCTTTTTTGCAGGAAAGAAGGAAGGAAGGAAGAGAATAGAAAGCTAAGGAAAGAGGTTAAAATCCAAAACATGTTGCAAGTATCAGTGGATTTGTCAATCATTAGTCTCAGACCATTTAACAAAAAAAGTGCAGAGTGTGCTTTATGCCCATTGTTTTCAGATCTCATGTTTAAAGTAGCAAAATATTCAAGGTCTCATTGTTTTCATTTGGACAGAACCAACATCCTGTTTTTTCATCAGAATAACTACCTTGAATAGAGCCCAGCACCCTATGATTTGAGTAAAAACAACCCCCTTTTGTTAATAATTGTCCTGCCAGAGTCCAGTAGCATGTCTGAACTACTGTAGGTAACATGTTGGGTGGGTGGTTATTGATATAGACCATATCTACAAGGACAAGAGGGAGAACTGATATTCTATTTAATCAGAAATAATTTGTTATGCTAACGTTTCAGCTACTTTCTTCATATTAGTCTGTAACTGAATCATTTAACCATTGGATATTCCCAGGTAAAATAGAAAAATGGTGCTAGTAATCTCTGTTCTAAGTATATTGTTGCTAACAATTTATGGGAAAATTTTCTGAAAACTTAATTATAGCAAAGCAATTGAGAAGATTCTATTATTGTGAATTGTATTAGGTGGAAAGAATCTATGAAAAGTGCCTTCCAATAAATCTCAGTTGTTCTCAACAATGCAAAACACATTAAATATTAATATCCAGTGTTTTTCCTGTTGGTTTTGCAGAATTAATATTAATGGGGATGTGGAATATTGCATGAGGAACACAGTGTATCAGGAGAAGGCTGATCCTTTCCCCCTCAACTACATTCCTTATGAACACCTTCCATTTCCAGTTAAGGCAGTGAATCTTGGAAAATTGACAGTCTAATACAGTTGGTTGGCTAGAGCATCATGTGCTACAGCTGCTATTCCATCTTCTGTTCCCATTTCAAATTAAGGGTGCTAATGCTTCATAACATATCTCGTTTTTTCCAAGAATTTGAAATCTGGTAAAGTAGGAGGAATAAAAACTACTTAGATAAAAAAGTACCTGAAAGAATATACAACAGTCTCTTTTAAACAAAAGTATGTGTACAGGTGGAATACTGAATTTTGAAATAAATTCTGAAAGGTTTGCAATATAGTCTTTTCCTTGCTTAAGGGTACCAGTGCTTTTAACGGGATGTGTTATGTACAGGAATGAAAGCCAATGCAGTATAGTGATTAAAGTGCGGGACTAGATGCAGGGAAACCAAATTCTAGCCTTCCATTTGGCACAAGTCAACTGGTGACCTTGAGCCAGTTGCTCCCTCTTAGCTGCAATCAGAGTTTGGCTCTGTGGCAACCAGGTGAAAAATACAAATCCTTTTTGCATCATGCATTGATGGCTTTACTTTAAAAATCCAGTTAATTAAAAAATAAATGGGCCCTGCAACCAAGTAGACAAACACTAAGAAAAACTTGCTGGTAGGTATACTTAAGACCAGCTTGAGCACTGCCATAACTCATCACGAAAGAACTATATTACTTATATTGTTCTGCAAAGGTACCACTCTGCCAGAACCACAACGTTTTTTTTTTTTAAAAAAATATTTTGAGGAACCTGATGCCTGGAAACCCTAAGTTACTATAAGGGGCAAACAGAATCAGAAAGAATCCTGGCAAAATGTAGACACTATTTCTTCTGATGTGTTTAGGTTGCAGATACTTCCATCTTTGTTCTGGAGGGGCAAAGAGCTTAT
Source organism: Vipera ursinii (assembly GCF_947247035.1). Taxonomy (NCBI): domain Eukaryota; kingdom Metazoa; phylum Chordata; class Lepidosauria; order Squamata; family Viperidae; genus Vipera; species Vipera ursinii. The sequence goes on from NC_139515.1 coordinate 21,873,864, forward strand.
TACAATTCTTCCAGATTCATGGCTTTTGCTAAAAAAAAAAAACAACAACAACAGATGAAGGTTGTGGCCAGGTGGGGTTTTTGTCCTTGTGATGGGCCAGTTGAAACCTTTTATGGATCAGGAGGCCCCTTCAAAAGGCTTGGATCTTTTCTATCTTTAGGACCATTTGTACAATAAAGGTAAAGGTAAAGGTTCCCCCGCACATGCGTGCTAGTCATTTCCGACTCTAGGGGCCGGTGCTCATCTCCGTTTCAAAGCCGAAGAGCCAGCGCTTGTCCAAGGACGTCTCCGTGGTCATGTGGCCGGCATGACTAGACGCCAAAGGCTCATGAAACGCTATTACCTTCCCACTGTAGTGGTCCCTATTTTTCTACTTGCATTTTTACATGCTTTCAAACTGCTAGGTTGGCAGAAGCTGGGACAAGTAACAGGCGCTCACTGTGTTACGCGGCACTCAGGATTCGACCTGCCAAACTGCCGACCTTCTGATCGACAAGCTCAGCATCCTAACCCACTGAGCCACCGTGTCCCCTATTTGTACAATATGCCCATCTAAAAAGAGTAGGCTGAAAATCCTTCTGTTTGAAATCAAGGGAAAGGGAGACTTCTCAGTGGTGAAGTCTTTCTTTTTGAACACTATCCTTTTTCACCAGGCTCTCAGGATGAAACAAATAACTTAACTGGAAGCAGCCAAATATGAGAGAAAGCATTTATGGGCCACAAGATGGGTTTTATTTATTGGTTTTCACCTGTGAGTTTTGTGGCTATTTATTTTTGTTTGTGGGCATCTTATTTTGGCTACTTAAAATCCTAAATAAAGTATAAGTGAATATGTGATTATTACATAAACATACATACTGTTTACTGTCACCCACTTATGAACTCAAATAATTTACTCTGCCAATCTATCTTTGAACTGTTGCAACCAAAGAAAAGGTTCATTTCCATTGCACATGCTTACTGCACACTCAAAGAAGAAGGTTTTGTTAGAATGTATGAAAGTTGTTAGCAGGAACTTTGAAGAGGTGTTATACTTTTCAGACAATGGGACAGAATAGAATACTTAGTGAGGCTGCAGTGTGAAGGGCCTCTACAAATATCCTGTGGGTTCAATGACTTAGAACAGTTAGTACACTGTACAATGTGATAGAAAACTAGCCTGCTGCTAATTTCTTCTCTTATGGAGTAGCTACCACTGTGCAACTTTCCAGTGGTATTTATTGGCACACTTGGAAGTAGCTTGTAGGGGAGTAAGCATTGTAGCTTTTGAGAGGTTGCTCCAATCTAACAGCTAAAATGTGTGCTTCACTGGGTCAAACTTTTACAAGTCTACATTGGGTACAGGGGAATATCAGGTACTATAAATTATGCTGCAGTTGTTACTGTTTTTTAAAAAATATTGAATAAACATTTAAAAACAGGTTGAACACAGTGTGACTTTTCTGGCTGTTATTTTGCCATACATACTATAAAAAAGGTAAAGTTTTCCCCGCACATGCGTGCTAGTTGTTTCCATCTCTAGGGGCCGGTGCTCATCTCCGTTTCAAAGCCGAAGAGCAAGCGTTTGTCTGAGGACATCTCTGTGGTCATGTGGCCGGCATGACTAAATGCCAAAGGTGCATGGAATGCTGTTACCTTCCCACCGTAGTGATCCCTATTTTTCTACCTACAAAGCCCTTCATGGCATGGGTCCGGAATACCTCAGGGAGCACCTGCAGCCGGCATCAACTTCCCTCCGCCCAGTGCGCTTCCACAGAGAGGGCCTCCTCAGGGTACCACCGGTCAAAGAATGTCGACTGGTGGCCCCCAGGGGGAGGGCATTCTCTGTGGGTGCACCGGATTTATGGAACCATCTTCCGGTTGAGCTCCGGATGGTGCCCAACCTTCGCTCCTTCCGGCGCGACCTAAAGACCTACCTGTTCGAACAAGCCGGCCTGGCCTGATGGGTTTGGGTTTTTTTTTTTTTTTTGCTTTTTATGTATTTTAACTTATTGTTATAGTTCTTGGGCATCTTGTTTAATCTCTTTTAATTTTTGTATTCTTGTCTTTTAACATGTATTGCCCTGTTCACCGCCCTGAGTCCTTCGGGAGAAGGGCGGTATACAAATAAAATTATTATTATTATTATTAGTATTATTATTATTATTATTAGCATTTTTATGTGTTTTTGAATGGCTAGGTTGGCAGAAGCTAGGACGAGTAACAGGCGCTCACTCTGCTACGTGGCACTCGGGATTCGACCCGCCAAACTGCTGATCTTCTCATCGACAAGCTCAGTGTCCTAACCCACTGAGCCACTGTGTCCCTTATACATACTATACTATACATACTATACTATACTATACATACTATATAAATATGTAAATAGTATAAAATGCAATATGTAAATGGTATAAAAGATCAATGATTAGGGAGATATATGGTATATGGTATATACCATATATCTCCCTAATCATTCATCTTTTATACCATTTACATATTGCATTTTATACTATTTACATATTTATATATTTACATACATATTTACATCTATTTACAACATAACTTCCATTTCCATTCTTATTTCATATTCTTTCTGATCTCTATCTTACGCTCACTTTGGGGTTGAAAATCTACACTTTCTCTCTTCTAGATGAGCTTTCTTTGTTCTTTTTCTCGGGTCTAACCAGTGAACACATCAGGTAAAAACTGGCATTGTATTTGTATCATAATTCTCCTAATTTCAATTTAAAAGCATGAGAAAAATAAGGAAATCCTCAGATAAATATTTCCTTGATGACTTACCTTTCTGAGCCTTAAAATATCTGATGGTGAGTAAGCTTGCTGTTATATTGTTAATTGTGAGTTTATAGATATGAAGATACTAGGGCTTGCTATGTCTTTTATGGAACCTTATGTATTAGTATGATCTGGATGATCTCATGGGATAATTACTATTTTGTTATGATATTTAATTCCTCAACATCTCACAGTTTGAAGCCAATTGTCTTCACTGCCATAAACCTCAAAATCTTCTTGCTATTAATATACTGGCATGTAAGAATGAGGATACTTTAAATGACATAGGTGATAGGCTCTGATGACTGTAGCAGGAAACCATCTATAGCAGACAGCTGCTAGAAATTCTAGAGAAAGGAGAATCTCCTGTATATTTGATAGGGAAGAAAAATTAATTGGAGAGTAACTTCTATGAATATGCAACATCTTCATCTTTCATCTTTTTAAAATTCAATGCAAAAAATTAATTTCCTTTTATATTGAGCCATACAGTAAAGTTATATGGATGGTCCTTTTGCATCCTATAATAAGAATTAAATATTCTAGCTTTAAACTTTCATTCTCTACTAATGCATGAGTAAAGATTGTTGGCTATCATATTTTGCTATTGCCTGAGTTTTTTTAAAAAAATTAACATTTAATAATTTATTACCTTAAGGAAAATATAAATTCCTTTTTTTTCTCTCTTCTTCCTAACTTTTCTCCTTAACGTTTTTATATTTTACTTGTTTTTGCTTTTCCTCCTAATCATTTTCATTTCATTACCTGCTCTCTTCACCTCTGTCAAGAGATTTATTGGCTTCATTTGAAAGTTCTCAGAAATTTCAGAGAGAAGAAAAGTAAACAAACAAAAAAATATTTCAATACTTCTATTGAGCATATTCCCAGAAAATTAAAACTTTAATATTGGAAAATACACTTTTAATATTAGAAAAATAATTTTACTTTTTTCTTATTAAGGACAATTTTGTGTGCACAATTACCTCTCAGCCAAAAGGACTGAATCCAGATTTAGCCATTATTAGAGTACACCAAATAAAATAAAAGGGACTTACAGTAGCTTAAGCAGATTATTTTGTCCCATTAATTTCAATTACTGGACTCAAATATTTAACTAAGTCATAAGACTACATGTTTATTTCAGGCTTAAGCAATGTGTGAAGGCAATCATTGCTTTTAAAACTTATTTTATGGCTTAGCATCAGATATGCAGAAAAAATGATGATTCTGTTTTTTAGTCTCAGACTGGGTCAGACATTGGCCTAAAGACATTGTATGGGTTGTTTGACTTTGGGCTTAGCCTAATGTGTGAACATACATTTGATTTGCAAATTATGATTTATGACTTAGCCCAATGCATGAATTCAATCATTTATGACTTAGTCAACAAATTCTTAACAAAGCCATTATTTGGCGCAGTTATGAAGTTACTTTTAAACTGACTAAACACTTTACTTACAAATCACACTGGAATTTGTGAAGTCTGTGTGCATTAAGTATGAAATTAAAAAGTACCATATTCAATTATTATAAATGTAGTACCTAAACTTACTTTAATGTAACAGTTCCATTGTTGCAAATAGAACTTCAAGCTGCTAAACTATATGGAATTAGCTTCTCTGTTTTTGTTTAAAATTATGTGGGGAAAAAAATCTAAAGCTGAAAACATAATAAAGTAATGATTTTCAGAAAGCAGCTATGGTTTCAGAAAGGGACGCGGTGGCTCAGTGGGTTAGGACGCTGAGCTAGTCGATCAGAAGATCGGCAGTTTGGCAGGTCGAATCGAGCGCCTGTTACTCGTCCCAGCTTCTGCCAACCTAGCAGTTCAAAAGCACATTAAAAATGCAAGTAGAAAAATAGGGACCACTACGGTGGGAAGGTAACAGCGTTCCGTGCGCCTTTGGCATCTAGTTATGCCGGCCACGTGACCCTGGAGACGTCCTCAGACAAACACTGGCTCTTCGGCTTTGAAACGGAGATGAGCACCGGCCCCTAGAGTTGGAAAAGACTAGCATGCATGTGCGGGGGAACCTTTACCTTTATCTTTATGGTTTCAGAACAATTTTATTGGCCTCTTGGTCATTTGTACATTTTTAAATGAAAATATTTGTAATCCTTTTTTTTTATTTTTGCAACAAAAAGGGTTAGGGAAAGGATGATTTCCTTTTTTGAAGTTTCACATCTGTAATTAAAATTAATGGACTATTTCATTTGTTGGCAAGATATTACAGGATGTTTGTATATCAAAAGATATTTCAGAACTGACTAATGTTAATCCTCTCATGCGTTCTACCTAGTAAAGTTCAGAACAGATGTTTTCTGTAATTTGTATACATACACTCCACAATTCAGAGCATCTGCCTGTACAGTAGCATCCTGTATTTCCTGACTATATTTCCTTTGCACTCTCTTCTATCAAAGTATTTCAGACCTGTCTTCCATTTTTCAACAAAACGCAAATATGTTGGTTACAGGATATTTACCTGGTATATTAGAATAATTTTAAATGTTTTTGAAAAATATTTTAGAATGAAATCATAAAAATCATAAAAAAATATTGAGTATCTACATTTGTGTTACAGATAATCCTTGCTTAGTGACTTTTACAATGGGCCCTCCTCCCAAAGCTACTTGTTTCAGCCTTCCAACAGCCACACATGCACAACAGTCACATGATCATGTTTTGGCTGCTTGGCAAGAGGGTCACATATTTAGCTGTTTGCAGTGTCCACTGTCATGTGATGATGATTTTTGGTGGGTTTTACCAGTTTCTGGCATTTATTTCCAGCATCTGGCAAAAAACGTTCATTGAAGAAAACGGGTTTGCTTAGCAACTGTGATGTTTACTTAACAACTGCTGCAACAAGAGTCATCAAATCAGTCATATGGTGACCTGCTTAGCAACTGCCAGAACATACAACTGTAATTCCAGGTTCAATTACAGCTGTAATCAAGGACTACCTGTATACTGAATATAATTACCTGAGTAATTAAAGCATACTGCAGTATTAAGTTCATCCTTTTTTCCTCATTTTTTTGTTTTGTTGGTGAGAATTCTTGATAGATCTCCACTTTTAGTAGGCTTGAGCCCATTGAATTAGTTTTTCAATATCAGGTCTTAGAGTATAGAAATATAATAAAGAAATGCACCCAAACATACTGTGCCTTTCCTTTAATTTTATCAAGGAAGAAATTAGCTGGAATCCAATGTTGCACTGAGCCATAATGCTTCAAACAAACCAGAGTAATCAGATTTTAATGTGCTTAGTAGTGTCTTATGTGAACCGAAGCATTTTGGTGTAAATAGAGCATTATACAAAGCTTTCCAAGCTGGGTTGCACAGAATCCAAGGGTCCCATGAGAATTTACTGGGGTTCCATGAGAAAGTTCACTCCAATGCATTTCCATCACTAGAAATTTGCCTGTTGATAGGTTCTAGGATGTGTGTGAACATAGCATGGGACCCTGTTAAACAGTGTTGTGAATCACATGTGAACTCGGCCACTGTTTCTATAAAGATCAATATGATAGTGAATAGTCTTAAATAAGCAAATGTGGCTTAGAACACTCTGGATGTGTAGGATACAAGGTACACTTTCCAACAGGGTTTAATTTTCTCCCTTTGGAAATGAACTATTGAACAAGCTATCATTATTAGATTGTTTAGATCAGGGGTGTCAAACTCAATTTCATTGAGGGCCGCATCAGCAGTGCGGTTGCCCTCAAGGGGCCGGGTGGGTATGGCCAGGGTGGGCGTGGCCTACTGGGTGGGCGTGGCTAGAGTGCCTATGGCCTACTGGGTGGGCATGGCCAGCTCTACATCGTTTGCATCAAGGGTGCCTATGGGCAGGAGTGGGACAGATCTGAGGGTCTCTGGCAGAAGGAGGGTCTCTGGGCCAGGGCCAAGGTAGTAGGGGCCATTCCCTCACTGTTTCCAGGATGGCTTCACGGGCCACATGAAACCACTTCGCGGGCCGGATCTGGCCCCCAGGCCTTGTGTTTTACATGTCTGGTTTAGATTGTTTTTGATGTTTTTATCCACCTATAAAGTCCTTCCCAAAGACCTGAGATAGGCAGATGTTCTTGTTTGATAGAATTAAAAGTATTATCACAGGATGCAAGTATCTAGTAAGGCTGCTTACATTGACATGATTTTGTCAATGCCAATGGGGTTCAAGTGATGCTCCAGGTATATTGGGATTGCACACATGGCACTTATTACTATTGGTGCTCTTTGCTTTCTTTCATCACAGTTGTTTTATTTTTATGTGCAGGTCTTTGTATTTTGTAATTTTCTCCAATTCTCTATTCTGCTGTCACCAGATACTGCCACATTCATTATGCTTTTTTTGGTCTTTATATCAACAATTTTTAAGTTTGGGGAGTTACGTAGCAGGTGGTTGTCTGTATGAATTCTTAAGTCCCAAAGGACTTTAGCTTCTTCATTTTCTATTACTTTGTCTATTTTGAACTAGACAAAGTAGTATTTTTTGATGGAAAACGGCATTTTTTGCAAATGTTTCAACACACCATTGTTGTTACTTCATCATGCTGTTTGTAGTCTGTGTGATCTTGCAGTAGCTAACTGGGTGATTCAGTTTCTTTTTTGCAAGGTGGTATTTGCTGTCTATTTCTGTCTTCTCAATTTTTATGTATTTGTTCTCAAGATTTGGTCTTGAATTAGTCTTAATTAATCTTGAATTAATTTTTGCAGTCAGAATTAGTCCTTCTGTCTCTTTCTTCATCTTTCCTCTTCTTAGCAGTTGTCAGGTCTTCTTATCTGCTTTGCTGCTTTTATACTGGCCATATATTTATCCTTGCTACGTCTACTTCTTATTTTTCATTTGGTCTTTCTTGTAGGCCAGTTTGGTCTCCTCAGTACTCAGTAGCACAAGTCAGGTTAAGTCCAAATCAGATACGTATTAACCTTTATTAAATTATCACAACTTTTACATGAAGATATGTGAAATCTTTTTTCAGATTACCCCTCATATAATTCAACAGGTTTTTTAGTGTGATTAATTATATCAAGGACATGCACTATAACTAAATGGTTCCATGTGTGCCATGACAAATGCTATAAAAGTTTATAAACTGCAATAGACTGCATTTTGTCTTTTTTTTAAAAAAAAAAGTACAGATGTATCATAAAACATATATTATTTTGTGATGCATAAAAATTGAGACTTTGTATGGATTTGTTCCTTGAATCTCTCTCTCTTGTATCATGAGATACAGTAGTCTGTGCATAGTAACAGTTTTTATTATAGAATTTTGAAGATTGTAATCATCATTCTGTAATAATCCTGACCATTTTATGAGCAATGCAAAATATTAGATCTGATTAGTTTTTATCATGTGAGTACTACTAATTCAACATGGTTGAAGTTTGAGATTGTACTACCAGTGTTTCCTTGCAAAAATGAGTAGGTATCTTCAAATATTTTTTTTTAATGCAGAACAGGCCACATCTGTGATTTATATGATTACCGGGGTCTTCAAACTCAGCCCTTTTATGACTCATGGACTTCAAGCCCCAGAATTCCTCAGCCAGGGTGCCTGACTGAGGAATTCTGGGGCTTGAAGTCCATGAGTCATAAATGAGCAGAGTTTGAAGACCAGATTAAAACCTTTACTACAGATGCAAGCAATGCTCACAAGTACATGAAGATGCATCCAGATAAAAATTCAGGAATTCCATAAAGCCAAGGATGAGACTTACAACAAAACAATCATCTCAGTTCAGTTAAAACATGAAAATTGTAAGTTCCGTCGTTCGTTTCGAACTTTAGAACCTCAACGTGACGTTTCTCAATCTTGGCAATTCAAACATGTGTAGACTTCTATTCCCAGAATTCCCCAACCAGCATGCTGGGACTTGAAGTCCACACACCTTCCATTTGTCAAGGTTGAGAAATGCTGCTCTATCTGGAAACACGCGATCCGAGTTCCCACATTTTAAGGTATTTTAATCTCGTTTAACCATGATTTAGGACAGGGGTCTTCAAACTTGGCCCTTTTATGACTTGTGGACTTCAACTCCCAGAATTCCTCAGCCAGCATGGCTCAGCATGGAAACCTCTCCCTTTCCCCTCAGCTTGGCTGGCTCAGGAGTTCTGGGAGTTGAAGTCCACGAGTCATAAAGCGGCCTAGGCCAGGGATAGGCAACCTTGGCTCTTTTATGACTTGTGGACTTCAACTCCCAGAATTCTGGGAGTTGAAGTCCACAAGTCATAAAGGGGCCAAGTTTGAAGACCCCTGATTTAGGACCTTAACCCTTGAACTAGACGTTGCCAAGCATCGAAGCGAGCAAAACCCAACATCCATCATCGAAGGCTCCACATAGTGTACGCAAGCACTTTTGTAGAAATTAAAGGAAAAGTCGGATTTATAACAGCAACGCTTAGGCACAATGACGTCTACAGGGTTGTCGGAGCCTTTAAACCAGGGGCAGGCAGGTGACAAGAGCGCACACCCCGGCTTCGCGCCACCAGCCCCGAGGTTCCGTGTGGTAGAATTGCAGAAATCGCGGGGCGCGTCCCCTCTTGCAAGCCCGCGGCATCTCCACTGGCTTCCTCCGCCTTCCGCCACCGCCAATATCCAGACTTCCTGGATGACAAGGCCGGGGAAGCAGCCTGGCCTGGCTCGCCCGGTATTTAACGGGGGAGGCCACGGAAAGCACGACTCCCGCGCTCGCCACTGGGACTTGCGCTGAAGCTCAGCCGCGGGCCGCCCCGCCAACGCTCTCCGGACCGGCGGAGAAGAGAGTCCAAGCAGGGGGGCGCCGGGCCGAGAAGCGGCGACGCGGGCCAGGCAGCCTGGGGCGTCTCGACCCCGCGTCCTCCCCTATCCCTCCGCGGCGTTTGGTCTCGCCCGCGCCTCCGCTCCCTGCCATGTTGGATTGCACGGCCGGCGCCGGGGAGAAGTTGGAAGTTTAGTGCCTGTCGGGAGAGAGGCGGAAGGCGCGCAGAGGGCAAGGAGCGGGACTTTCCGGCCGCTCCGGCCGCTCGCAGAGCCCCTCAGGAGTTGGTCCTCGGTCCGCCGCGGCGCCCCCTCAGGTCGCCGACCCGATGTTGCTGCAATAGCGCGGGGAGACAGGCTGCTGGCCGCCACCCTCCAGGGGACGCGGGGCCTGACCCCCAGACGAGCCAGAGCCAGCTGCGAAGCCGGCGGAGGGGTTGGCAGTCCCGGCCGGGCGCCGGTGGCGGCCGCCATGAACAACAACCAGCAGCAGCAGCAACAGCAGCCTCCGCCACCGCGGAGGGTCTCCAACGTGGGCTCCATGCTGCTCACCCCTCAGGAGAACGAGAGCCTCTTCGGCTTCCTCGGCAAGAAATGCGTGGTAAGTGGCGGACGGGAAGGAGGCTTCGCCTTGCTGGCTGGGCCTGACTGCCTCGGGGAGGGGGGGGGGAAGGCCCGGCCAATCCTGTGGGGGCGCCTGGGGGAGGGTTTGCCTACGCGCGTCCCGGGCGGCCAGTTGCCTTGACCTCTCAGGAAGGGGGTTGGGGGCAGAAGGGGGTGACTTCCATCTGCCGGAGGAGAAGCGGGCTGCTCCGAGCGGGAGGCGTGATGATGCAAGAAGACTGCCAGTTTTTCCGCCGTCCCCCCCCCCTCCCAGTTTTTTTTTTTAATTTCCTTTCCGTTGCTGGCTTGCTTCGAATTTGGAGAGACCAGAAGGTCTCCGGCTTGGGCCGTTCCCACGGAACAGCTGCTTGCATCCTTTTTTCCCCTTTAATCCTCCTCGCACCTCTGTCTTGTTGGGGCGGGGGTGGAAAATCAACCGTTTACGGCTTTGGCTAAATTTATACTGAAAAGGGACAAGTGAGGGGGGGGCTGCCCGAGCAAAAGATGCACGCCTTTGCTCTCCAAGGGGAAGACTTCAGCGGTCTTTTCTTTGAGCTCGGGAGAGTGGGATAAATTACTGGGTACAGGTGAAGGCTGTGAATCCAAGCAACAGGAAGAGAGGTAGAGCCTGTTGACTTAAGACTCGGCCCATTGGATCCGCTGCGGCTTTGCTGGAAGAAACAAACCTGGCTAGGGAGATTTTCAAATAAATCTTTCACCCTTGTGGCTTGTTTCAGGCAGATGCTGCTTAGCTTTGCTGGGGAGCTCTTCAGTTATTGCTCTGTTAAGAGATTATTTTCCCCTCCGCTTCCTTTTTCCAACAGGTATTATTCTTTCAGAGTATGCCGGAAGTGCTCCGTGGTTTTCAATAAGTGTGTGTCAGCAATGGAGGTGTTGCAATTTTGTGTGTGGAAAAGTTCAGCTAGTCATAGAAAGCTGGAATAAATTTATACCTGAATAGTTTCTGAACTTTCAGGAAATGAACTCTGAAATGAAAATAGTGCTCTGAATTCTTGTTCCCATTTGAGCAATAGATTTGCAAGAGCATATACAAAATTCCCCTGAAAATATATTTTAGTGGGGGAAAAAACAATTCTGATAATCCCTGAAATGTTGACAGTTCTTATATAGCTATTAGGAGACTTTATGTTGCTATGTCTTGGCTTAGCAAGTTTTTGTATAAAATCTGTATAATGGTATTTTATATTGAAATAGCCTGCATTTAAATTTGGCCTTATTTCTGAGCTGACAGACATTTAAATTACTAAATAAATAATCCGTATTCCAGATGGATTGGCAGTCAAACTTTTCCTCTTCTGAATCATTTAAAAAAAATACAATCATGAATAAAGCACCTTGGACATGTTCTGTTTCCTTTAAGGGTTTTTGTTTATTGGCAGAAATTGGTTTTACTAAAGTTTTTCCCCCCATTATAACAGAAAGGGCAAACTTATTATCAAGTAGTTGATTACAGATTTGCAAATGCCTTGCCCACTGTAAGATAAACAAAGATTGTAATAGTATAGTGGTCTGGATGGAAAATCCAGTTTTTTTTGTTTCTGATGAGATTAGATGAGTAAAGAAGATTCACAGATCATAATCTGTCATTCAGTCACAGGTCATAATCTGTAATTCACATTTCATTAAGGCCAAGTTTGCACTCTAGATATATTATGTCTTTTTCTGCCGTTAATGGGAATTTGCAGAGATAAGAATAGTTTCTGAAAACTGTCTAATGAACATGAGCTATTTTTTTTTCTGGGAATGCTGATTTACAGGTGGGGAGAGTAAACATGTTGATTATCATACTAATTTTATTTTAAACACTGTAGGCCAAGTGGCTAAATGTTAACATTGTACTATAATATTACTCGTCACTTTTTTCAGAGGGGAGAAAAATTAGCACTAAAAATGCCTTTTTCCAAAATTTAATACACTTCACAGATTTTTAAATTTTCTTTTAGAATGTTACATTCTCCCCTCTTTAGTGTGGAACTGTTCCTAAGTGGAAAAGTTCACAGGTTTTGCCCTCAGGCAGTACTAGTGTTACTTCCAACAAAGTCCAAGTTTGCTGAAAAGACCTCCTTTATGTGGAGAGCCCTTCCTAGCCATTTCTATTATTGAGCTGCGTAGATTTTCACTAATTTAGTGCAAGTTGAATTCCTATCAAAACAAGAAAATGACCCCTCTATAAGTGTGTGCGTTATTTAAAGAACACATGTTTTCATCTACAGAATTGTGTTATATGCAAATGTAATCAATAATACATAAAATTGGAAAAACTTTGTGGTCAGTGGTAGATAATTTAAAGAAAAGCAATTTGGGTGCAGTAATATACTACAGTATGGGAAATAAAATAGTATTAATAAAATTAGAAGATATATTCTAGACTTGGAGAAAATATTTCATATTCTACGTGATGACACTTAAAATATTTGAAAATACGCTGCACATTGGATTATATGATTAATTTCTTCCTCATATACAAAAAAATTGCTGAAAACCTCTTTAAAACTGTTTTAAAATAATTGTATATTTTAGTGTAAAACTTACACTTATTAAAAACAAATTATCCATGGGTTAGTTGCTTAATGATTAATTAATACATAATTATATCTGTGTATACACTCTATGGTAGCATTTCTATCACTGATATATTAAGAGTATTTGACAGTACACTGACAGTTTACAGAGTTATAAAACCATAAATAGAAACATGCACACATTTTCTACCTTTACTAAAACTCCTTAATGTTACCTTCTAGTTAGACAATAAAAGCTGTGTGAAACAGTTTTGACTTCTGAGTTTTCAGGAAATTTATCAGGGAGGACATCATTCAGATTTCAGGAAGCAGATTGTTTTATTGCAAAGGACATAGAGCAGCAGCATATTCTTGTTCTCCTGTTCTGATCTCATTTGGAAGTAGTACTGTTTAACCACCCCTTTCTGGATAGACCTACTGGACAACATGATTCTACCTGGAATAGATGGTCTTTCAGATATGTGTGTGTATGTACTGTATATTAGTGTTTTTGTGTTATGCTATTTTCTAGCTGCAAGTGTCAGCATAAAATAACCAATCACTTTCACTTCTGGAATTGTAACTGCTAGACCGAGAATTATAATGCAAGTGAAAATCAATGTATTATAGGAGATATGAACTATAACTGATAGATAATATCTTCAGCATGCAAAAGGGTTAGGTACAGTTCTCTGGCATCAGTTTAAAAGAATACATGATGGAAAAGACTTTACTTCAAGAATTTGAAGAATCACTATTAAAAGAGCCTTGGTGGAGCAGTGGGCTAATGCCTCCTTAAGTAACACCAGCTGCCTGCAATTAGTGCAGGTTCGCATCCCACCAGGCTCAAGGTTGACTCAGCCTTCCATCCTTCCGAGGTAGGTAAAATGAGGACCCAGATTGTTGGGGGCAATTAAGCTGACTTTGTAATAATGCCGCTTGGGGTGTGTGTGAAAGCCCTAATAAGCAGGCATATACATAGAATGAAGGCTACTGCTAAGCTTGTAAGCCGTCCTGAGTCTTCGGAGAAGGGCGGGATATAAATGGAATTAAAATAAAAAAAAAATAAAATAAACTATTCAAGTGTAGGCAATTTTGGACAAATAGTCTGGCCTTTTCTAAATCAACAATACTCTTTAGACTTCTTGAATTATAACAAATTCTGTATGGATAAAGTAAAGGCATTTAGCATCTTATTCAATAATAGCAGATCCCTTATTGAGCTCAATACAGGTAATCCTCATTTAATGACTACTTGCTTAGCAAATATTCAAACTTGCAACAGTGCTGAACCAGTGGTAATTATGACCAATCCTTGAGATTTTGGCCATTGTAGTGTGCCCCACAGTCACATAACTGCTATGCATGTGCTTGGCAACCAGTCATGTCTAATATTGGTTGTTTTTAATCATAGTCCACTATACATTCCTAGTTTATTTAGCATATGATTTATATTCCTTATATATGCCTAATATGTAGGAATAGCATGAATTCATGGGACAGGCAGCTTGGAATTTTATACATTTTCCAAATACCGGTACTTAAGTCCATGGCTGCTCTTTTTGTTGTGTTCTCTATCACCCTTATCTCACTATGCAATGTAATTGTCAAATAGTCCAAATTCAGTGAAGGAACATTGTCTAGATATGGTAATAGGATAATAATTGGATTATTGGAATGCGCTCTACACAAAACTACCTTGAAGAGTATTCAGAAGTTAAAATTGGTACAGAATGCACTGGCAAGGAAAATACTGGAGGCCTCTTGCATGTTCCCTATAACATCACTGTTATACAAGCTTTATTAGTTGCTGGTTTGCTTCTGGGACCAGTTCAGTGTATTGGTTATCACTTTTAAAACTCTTCATGGCATGAGATTAGGTTATCTGAAGAACCATCTCACTTCTGCAGGTGATTGATGAAGTAAGAAACAAAAGCCCACCCCTGTACCATCCATGCTCTTGTGCTCTTTTATGTCATTGTTAATTTTAGTGCTTTTATATTCTTTTTGCCACTCTAAACTGTCCAGAGTTTGACTAGTAAAACAGGCAGCATATAAAATAAATAAATAAATGTAGTATTAAGATAGCGACTTAAATGCACAGATAATAAAAGGTATTACTTTAATAAATATTCAGCCACAATGATTTTTATTCAGCCTTGCATTCAAACATATTGGATGTAGATAGAAACAAGGCTGGGATTGATAATCTAGCAATATTTGCAATAATACTTGTCTAACAAGAAAAGGCAAGGCAGTTTCTTTTTGAGAGCATTGTCTAAGTGCTCCACTAGCCATTTAACCATAACAATTGACCTACAATAATATGTTATACTCCCATTATCAATAAAATTGTTTGAGGTTTCTATAGAACATTTGCATTTTGTTCTTAATGCTTGGGCTTTTATATAAATAGAAACATTTTTTTATATTTCATGTATGTTTCCCCAGAGCACTTTTGTTTTTAAAAAGTGAATACGTAGTCCATGTGACCTTAATGTTTTAAAGACTGTTCTGTTTCCTTTTTAATCTTTTACATGCTTGTGTTACTTATTAATTAAGGATTTGCAGCTTCTGTACATTTTTTTAAAACAGTAATTTACTGTGTGGGATTTCTCTGATTATCAGAGTAGCTGCTATTTGCTGCCTCTTTTCTCTTCCATGGTGAATATTGAAAAAATTGCCAGGTTCAAACTACATTGAACTTTTTTTTTTCATTTTCAAAAAGAATATTATAAAGACATTTATCACCTCTCTGTTACTAATTGTATAGAGTTAGAGCAGAGACTGAGATCACCTGAAATCTGGAGAAACATTTACAGTGATTTTTATGATACAAAAGGGAAGATTATGGGAATGATTTTTGGAACACCTCTCCTTGGAACCTAGTCTATCACTGATAATGTTACCAAGTTTGGGTAATGAAACATCTGCAAGAAAACAAGCAAGCTCAGAGAGCGCCAACCTTGAGCTACAAATGTTCTCCTTTATTTGTTTAACTGGCAGCATCCAAACCAAAGAAAATATAAGTAACCTCACCTGCAAAAAACCATGTTTGCTTTGTCATTATTTTCTTTTTCGTGAGGGTTTATTTCCTCTTAATTAAAGTTAAGCATGGGAAAGAGCAGATGCTATATTATTCTGATCATCACCAAGTAGGTTCTGAACATAGGTTTGTATCAGTGCATAGTCATGGAGTTGGAGTACCTTAGGGAACACCTGCTGCCGGCATCAACTTCCCTCCGCCCTGTGCGTTCCCACAGAGAGGGCCTCCTCAGGGTGCCACCGGTCAGAGAATGTAGATTGGTGGCCCCCAGGGGGAGATCTTTCTCTGTGGGCGCCCCGGAACTATGGAACCAGTTACCAGTTAAGCTCCGGACGGCGCCCGATCTTGGCTCCTTTCGCCGCGATCTAAAAACATACTTGTTCGAACAAGCCGGCCTGGCCTGAGGGGGGATTGGTGGGGTTTTTACTGTCATTTTATTGGGGTTTTTATTATGTATTAACTGTTTTTTAATGGGCATGTATTTAATTACTTTTTAACTTTTGTAATTCTGTGTTTTATTCTTGCCCTGTACACCGCCCTGAGTCCTTCGGGAGAAGGGCGGTATAGAAATATTAATAAATTAAATTAAATTAAATAAATTAAATATCCACTTTTAATTTTGTGCTATTGTTGCTCCAGGCTTTCTTTCATTAATTTAATTCCTCACTATCTCAGTAAACCAAGGAGTTGCCTGAGATTGGTAACCTGTATGAAGCCTTGTTTTATTTTCTTTGTTTCTGTTGTTTCTTTATCCAACACTACACTAAACCTCCAGAATCGCTTTTTAAAAGTCACTGAACAAGTGAAACTAGTAAAGGAGTTTCCTTGTTTTCTGTCACCCTAATTTATACTGAATTTCATTTGCTACTTTTATTTCCCATTTTGTTTAATCATTTCAGAGTTCTTTGATTAATAAAGGGTAACTATTTTAGCCTGTCTTGTTAAGATAAACCCCAATTTCTTTCACCTCTAATAAATTTACTATTGTAAAAAAGTGGTTACTGTCCAGTTTATGAAATTTTATTCCAAAATTAGGCATCAAAGATTAGTATTAGTGGTTTTATAAACAGTGAGTCAGAAAAAAAATCCGATCAATTGTGTCTGTTTATAAATTAGTTGAGATAACAAGATATGTTTGTATTGTGATATGATTAATACATGAAATACAAAACTAAAATAGTTTTCCTTGCCCCCGATTTTGGATTTTGTGAAATTTGTGCGCACATATTCCTTTTCACAGAGACTGATATATTTGTCTTTATGTAGAACAGACATGTCAAACTTGTGACGTCACGTGATGTCGCGCAATGTATCGGGACAGTTTTACCATTGCCGGCAATGGGGTGGGTGCAGCTTCCGGATGACACATCTGGCTCATGGGCCGGTAGTTTGACACCTCTGATGTAGAAAGTTATACTTAAGTCTTGACGCTGATCTCAGAAAGCTGAGAAATGTCAGATCTGGTTAATACTTAGGTGGGAAACCATTTGGAAGTACTACAGTTGTAGGCTAGATTGTGAATCACAAACAAAGCAATAGAATAAGGCATTGGCAAATCTATTATTGTCAAGAAACTATTAAAAAGGTAAAGGTTCCCCCGCACATGCGTGCTAGTCGTTTCCGACTCTAGGGGCCGGTGCTCATCTCCATTTCATAGCCGAAGAGCCAGCGCTTGTCCGAGGACGTCTCCGTGGTCATGTGGCCGGCATGACTAGACGCCAAAGGCGCACGGAACGCTGTTACCTTCCCACCGGAGTGGTCCCTATTTTTCTACTTGCATTTTTACGTGCTTTCAAACTGCTAGGTTGGCAGAAGCTGGGACGAGTAACGGGCGCTCACTCTGCTACGCGGCACTCGGGATTCGACCCGCCAAACTGCCGACCTTCTGATCGACAAGCTCAGCGTCCTAACCCACTGAGCCACCGCGTCCCTCAAGAAACTATTAAGTCACCACAAATCAAGCTCAACCA
This sequence comes from Vipera ursinii, assembly GCF_947247035.1. Taxonomy (NCBI): domain Eukaryota; kingdom Metazoa; phylum Chordata; class Lepidosauria; order Squamata; family Viperidae; genus Vipera; species Vipera ursinii. The sequence continues at coordinate 21,891,524 of NC_139515.1, forward strand.
AAGTGAGGCTTTAATTTTTTTTAGAACTCTACTTGAGTAACATCCAGGAGTACTTCCAAATATGTTGAATCACGAGTTGCAGAAATCTTAGTTTGTGAGAGTGTTGGTCATAGTATTGGAATTGATTCCTCGCCTGCCTTGAGGATACCATGCTGCAAAGTTCTGATAATAAGTAAGGGGTTGCTTCTTCCCTCACAAGGCATCTGTAGAGTTTAGAAAAAAAGCTACATTTCAACAAATGCACACGAACACAGATATCTTCCTTTAATGACCACATTTGGGACTGGCAACTCAGTTGTTAAGTGAAATAGTCGCTAAGTGAAACCATGATTGTGCTTATGATCTTACTTCAGCTTTGCTTTACAGGTTTGTGAAGGTCAAAAATATGAGGCTGTGTGCATGTATTTAAAAATGGTTTCAGTGTATGACTTCTTATTTCCAATATGCCGACGCATAACTGTACTAGATTTTTGGAAAAAAACATGAATGTAATTTGAGCAAGTCCTTTTTCTCCAGGAATTATTCTTAATCCAGCTTTTCACTCCACACTTTTAGCCAAATTGTCTTGAAATTATTTCCTGCATTACAGTTCTAAAGTCAAAAAAGGCATCACTGTGTAGACTGCAATACTAAAATAGTATTTGACCTCTGTGGTTAAGACTGAAAGTTTGAAACATCCTGCAATAATGTGGCTTTGAGTGAAATACCACAAATGAGCTTCCCTTTTTCTGGCCAGTAGTTTATATTGAAAGTGCATGACTTTGTCACTTCAAATATTAAAGGAAGAGATTTTCTTTGTGGGAAATAAATGATCTACTAGAAAATATCTTCAAAAGGAAACATTGTGTAACATGCAAGAATAGTTTAATTTTGATAACCTCTGTGATAACTTCAGCACAAGAGATGCAGGAATTTAAATTAGAAAATTTACTAATTCTGTTGTAGGCACCAAGATTATTATTTGCACACTTCAGATTTTTAAAATGGAAAATGTTATAGCTTGCTTTTTATGGATAAAAGATGGACCAGTCAACTTTTTCATTGTAGGATGTCTCCACTCATTTAGTTTTATAGCATATAAAATCTGCCAGTTGAAGATCAAAATATCAAAATAAGATTGGTTACATCATATTTTATGTACTGTAGTCCTGCTAAATTACCGTATATACTTGAGTATAAGCCGAATTTTTCAGCCCACTTTTTGGGCTGAAAAATTCCACTTCGGCTTATACTCCAGTCAACAAAAAAACTTACCGAGGACTTGTGCGCGGCCGAGGCTTTGGTGCTTCCGGGATTGCGCGCACCTCTCCCAAGCCACCGCCGTCCGAGACCTGCCGAAGTTTGGGGAGGTTTGGGGAGGTGCGCGCGCACCTCCCCAAACATCCCCAAACGTCGGCAGGTCTCCGTTCCTCCGCGCCCTGCCTGCCTGCTTCTTTCCGCAGCGGAAAGAAGCAGGCAGGCAGGGCGCGGAGGAACGGAGACCTGCCGACGTTTGGGGAGGTTTGGGCGCCTCCCCAAACCTCCCCAAACGTCGGCAGTTCTCCGTTCCTCCTGCCGACGTTTGGGGAGGTTTGGGCGCCTCCCCAAACCTCCCCAGGTCTCCGTTCCTCCGCGCAGACCTGCCGACGTTTGGGGAGGTTTGGGCGCCTCCCCAAACCTCCCCAGGTCTCCGTTCCTCCTGCCGACGTTTGGGGAGGTTTGGGCACCTTCCCAGGTCTCCGTTCCTCCGCGCAGACCTGCCGACGTTTGGGGAGGTTTGGGCGCCTCCCCAAACCTCCCCAAACGTCGGCAGGTCTCCGTTCCTCCTGCCGACGTTTGGGGAGGTTTGGGCACCTCCCCAAACCTCCCCAGGTCTCCGTTCCTCCGCGCAGACCTGCCGACGTTTGGAGAGGTTTGGGCGCCTCCCCAAACCTCCCCAGGTCTCCGTTCCTCCGTGCAGACCTGCCGACGTTTGGGGAGGTTTGGGCGCCTCCCCAAACCTCCCCAGGTCTCCGTTCCTCCTGCCGACGTTTGGGGAGGTTTGGGCGCCTCCCCAGGTCTCCGTTCCTCCGCGCAGACCTGCCGACGTTTGGGGAGGTTTGGGTGCCTCCCCAAACCTCCCCAAACGTCGGCAGGTCTCCGTTCCTCCTGCCGACGTTTGGGGAGGTTTGGGCACCTCCCCAAACCTCCCCAGGTCTCCGTTCCTCCGCGCAGACCTGCCAACGTTTGGGGAGGTTTGGGTGCCTCCCCAAACCTCCCCAGGTCTCCGTTCCTCCGCGCAGACCTGCTGACGTTTGGGGAGGTTTGGGCGCCTCCCCAAACCTCCCCAAACGTCGGCAGGTCTCCGTTCTTCCTGCCGACGTTTTGGGAGGTTTGGGCACCTCCCCAAACCTCCCCAGGTCTCCGTTCCTCCGCGCAGACCTGCCGACGTTTGGGGAGGTTTGGGCGCCTCCCCAAACCTCCCCAAACGTCGCGCAGACCTGCCGACGTTTGGGGAGGCACCCAAACCTCCCCAAACGTCGGCAGGTCTGCACGGAGGAACGGAGACCTGGGGAGGTTTGGGGAGGCGCCCAAACCTCTCCAAACGTCGGCAGGAGGAACGGAGACCTGCCGACGTTTGGGGAGGTTTGGGGAGGCGCCCAAACCTCCCCAAACGTCGGCAGGAGGAACGGAGACCTGCCGACGTTTGGGGAGGCGCCCAAACCTCCCCAAACGTCGGCAGGTCTGCGCGGAGGAACGGAGACCTGCCGACGTTTGGGGAGGTTTGGGGAGGCGCCCAAACCTCCCCAAACGTCGGCAGGAGGAACGGAGACCGCGCGCAAGTCCTCGGTAAGCTCCGGGCGGTCACTTGCTTCGCGTCTCCTGAGGGAAGGGGGGGGCGACTGGAACGGGCGTGTTTCCTCGCCTGCTGGGCGCCGCGATTTGCCCGGGGAACGCGCAGGCCCCGAATGGCAGCGTGGAGTGAGGAAGCGGACAGCCAGGGCTTCCCCGAGAGCCGCGGCCACACAGGGTATTCCTGTGTATTCAGGCTTGCAAAATGGCGGATCCAGCCTCCGCCGGCGGGGGAGGCTTGCAGAACGGCGGATCGGCTTATACTCGAGTCAACAACTTTTCCCAGTTTTTGGGGGTGAAATTGGGGGTCTCGGCTTATACTCGAGTCGGCTTATACTCAAGTATATACAGTAATGTTCCATTGTAGCCTGAAAGGCTGGTTTTATTTCTGTTGACTATCAAGCTTTGTTTTAAATATTTATATCCTGCCTTACCTTTATGTGGTTACAGTCATGGCCGAAATTGTTGGCACCCGAGAAATTTTTCCAGAAAATCAAGTATTTCTCACAGAAAAGTATTGCAGGAACACGTGTTTTGCTATACACAGGTTTATTCCCTTTGTATGTATTGGAACACAACAAAAAAGGGAGGAAAAAAAGCAAATTGGACATAATGTCAAACAAAACTCCAAAAATGGGATGGACAAAATTATTGGCACCCTTAACTTAATATTTGGTTGCACACCCTTTGGAAAAAATAACTGTAATCAGTCGCTTCCTATAACCATCAATAAGCTTCTTATACCTCTCACCCAGAATTTTGGACCACTCTTCCTTTGCAAACTGCTCCAGGTCTCTCTTATTGGAAGGGCACCTTTTCCCAACAGCAATTTTAAGATCTCTCCACAGGTGTTCAATGGGATTCAGATCTGGACTCATTGCTGGCCACTTCAGAACTCTCCAGCACTTTCTTGCCATCCATTTCTGGGTGCTTTTTGACGTATGTTTGGGGTCATTGTCCTGCTGGAAGACCCAAGATCTCGGACGCAAACCCAGCTTTTTGACACTGGGCTCTACAGTGCGACCCAAAATCCTTTGGTAATCCTCAGATTTCATGATGCCTTGCACACATTCAAGGCACCCAGTGCCAGAGGCAGCAAAACAACCCCAAAACATCATTGAACCTCCACCATATTTCACTGTAGGTACTGTGTTCTTTTCTTTGTAGGCCTCATTTCGTTTCCAGTAAACAGTATAATGATGTGCTTTACCAAAAAGCTCTATCTTGGTCTCATCTGTCCACAAGACGTTTTCCCAAAAGGATTTTGGCTTACTCAAGTACATTTTGGCAAACTGTAATCTTGCTTTTTTATTTCTCTGTGTCAGTGGGGTCCTCCTGGGTGTCCTGCCATAGCGTTTCATTTCATTTAAATGTCGACGGATAATTCGCACTGACATTGATGCTCCCTGAGCCTGCAGGACAGCTTGCATTCCTTGTTTGGGGCTGCTTATCCACCATCCGGACTATCCTGCGTTGCAACCTTTCATCAATTTTTCTCTTCCATCCACGACCAGGGAGATTAGCTACAGTGCCATGGGTTGCAAACTTCTTGATAATGTTGTGCACTGTGGACAAAGGCAAATCTAGATCTCTGGAGATGGACTTGTAAACTTGAGATTGTTGATATTTGTCCACAATTTTGGTTCTCAAAATCCTCAGACAGTTCTCTTCTCCTCTTTCTGTTGTCCATGCTTCGTGTGGCACACACAGACACACAATGCAAAGACTAAGTGAACTTTTCTCCTTTTTATCTGCTTTCAGGTGTGATTTTTATATTGCCCACACCTTTTACTTGCCCCAGGTGAGTTTAAAGGAGCATCACATGCTCGAAACAATCTTATTTATCCACAATTTTGAAAGGGTGCCAATAATTTTGTCCAGCCCATTTTTGGAGTTTTGTTTGACATTATGTCCAATTTGCTTTTTTCCCTCCCTTTTTTGTTGTGTTCCAATACACACAAAGGGAATAAAACTGTGTATAGCAAAACATGTGTTCCTGCAATACTTTTCTGTGAGAAATACTTGATTTTCTGGAAAAAATTTCTGGGGTGCCAACAATTTCGGCCATGACTGTATACAACATTATAAAAAAAAACAACCCACCACCAGAAATCTAAACAAAAATACTAGTTTTCATAGCAGCTTTTTTTAAAGGATTCTGCCAGGGAATTATGTCAATTGTCTATTAATATTTTTAATGATTTTGTTGATATAAGTGTCATGCTATAGTTCAGTGAATAGCTGTTGTTGATCCAAAGCCAAATGAAGATCATGTACAAAACAATTCTATTACAAATTTTGAACAGTGTTTTTAAAAAAGTCAAACAGGATTTGGTTTAAAATATGAATTAATTTCTTGCTATGTATTGTCTAATTTTAACAGGCAATAGGCTTTTATCTGTGTCCCTAGCCAAAGGTAGTGCTAGGTGTTTACATTAATCCATTAATGTACAAAATGGACTGTATTCTGTCATTTCTATTTCATTCTCTCCTCTGAATTGCCCAACTTGGATAAAGTGCATAAAATAATTGGTACACTAATAAGATGATATCCACCGTATGCAGATAACTTTTGGATCAATCAGTACTTACTAGTTACAATTTTGTTTTTTATAAAGTTTTATTAATTTTTTAACAGAATTCAATAGTAATCATTCAACAAAAATGTGTTGTCTGAGTATTCACTAAGGTAAAGGTTCCCCCGCACGTGTGTGCTAGTCGTTTCCGACTCTAGTGGCCAGTGCTCATCTCCGTTTCAAAGCCGAAGAGCTTTGTCCAAGGACGTCTCCGTGGCCATGTGGCCGGCATGACTAGACGCCAAAGGTGCACGGAACGCTGTTACCTTCCCACCGTAGTGTCCCTATTTTTCTACTTGCATTTTTTACGTGCTTTCGAACTGCTAGGTTGGCAGAAGCTGGGACGAGTAACAGGCGCTCACTCTGCTACGCGGCACTCGGGATTCGACCCGCCAAACTGCCGACCATCTGATCGACAAGTTCAGCGTCCTAACCCACTGAGCCAGCGCATCCCTTAGGAGTATTCACTAATACAAATTAAATTCCTAATCCCTAAATCACTGGTAAAATAGGTCCCAAGTATGAAAATATTCTGGGATTTTTTTCCCTTTCAACCTTAAAGTAAGTCTATCCCTTTCTGCACAGTCTAGTATTTTTTATTATTATTTCTTATGGTTCTTCGTTCTTCCAATATTGTGCAAATATAATTCTTGCTGCTTTTATCCCATGTAGGATAAAATATGTACTTTGCTTATCAAGTTTTTCCGGCATTATACCTAGTAAAAAAAAATTCAGGTTTATAGTCTAACATTTTTTCTAACCAAGTGTGGATTATTGTCCAATATCTCCTTGCTTAACACATGACCACCACATATGATAAGTACCTGGTTTGTGTTTACATTTCCAACATTTCCCTGACATATTTTTAAACATTTTTGCTAATCTTGTTAGTGGGAAGTGCTATCTATCGAACATTTTATATAAGTTTTCTTTATATGAAGCTGACATTGTCTATTTATAGTTTTTCCCCCCAAACTTTGCCACTTCTCTAAGTCTATATTATATCCAAAATTCTTTGCCCATACTATCATTGTCTCTTTTACTTGTTCATTTTCCATTTTGAGATTTAATAAGAAATTGTACATTTTTTAATTAACTTTTCATCGGAAGTTAGTAATGTGTGATCAAACATAGTCTGCTCTTTATAAAATCCATACTGTTTAATATTGTTGTCATATCTGACTTGCATTTGTAAATGTGACCACCATGTTAAATCGATGCACTGATTTTCCATCTCTTGCCTGGATTTTAAATTCCCTTCAGAGTTTAGAATATCTTTGTATGTCCATATTTTATTGAGACTGACTAGATTTGGATGTACAAATGCTTTCGTTGTTGAAAGCCATCCTAGAATTTTCAAATAAATTTTACATTTTATTTTTTCCCCATGTTAATAATAGTACATTTCTAATACAGTGGTTTTGGAGGTATTTATGTATTTTATTGTTTCCATACCATAAGCAAGCATGCCAACAAAGTTGTAGGTCACGTCCCTCCAAGTGCAGCAATCTTTTATTTCTAATAGTTATCTATTTTTTTATCCATGTTAGCACTGATGCTTGATAATATAAAACGCATTCTGGCAAGCCAAAATTTCCATTTCCCTTGACTTCTTGTAATATTTGCAATTTAATTCTGGCTTTCTTTCCTTGCCAGATACATTTTTGAATTAAGAGAGTTTAAATCTTCAAAGAATTTTTTCTCCAGTTTTATAAGTATCATTTGAAACAAAAATAATATTTTTAGTAAGATATTCATCTTCCCTGTAGCAATTCTTCCTAACATCAACAGTTGCAGATTCTTCCATTTTTCCAAATCAAGCTTTATTAAATTTAACAATTTAATATAGTTATCTTCTTTTATTGTTGAATATCTTGCTGTCAAATATATTCCCAAGTATTTGACCTTTTTGACTATTTGCAATTCTATATTTTCTGATATTTGCTTTTTTATTTAACTGTAAGATTTTTATCTGTCACTTTAGGGTTTTTTTCTATTTATCTTTAATCCTGCTATCTCTCCAAATTGCTCTATCTTTTCCAACAGTTTAGGAATCGTCTCTAAAGGTTCCTCTAAAATGAATACCAAATCATCTGCAAATGCTTGCAGTTTGTAGGTTTCACCTTTTATTTTCAATCCTTTAATTTCTGGACCTTGTCTAATATTTCTATTTAAAACATTCAAAGTTAACATAAATAGCAGTGGGGAAAATTGACATCCTTGTCTTGTGCCTTTTTGTATATCAAAATTCTCTGTATAATCCCCATTTACAATCACTTTTGCTGTTTGTGAGATATTGTCTGAATCGTATTTATAAAGTTTTTACCAAAGACCATTGTTTTTTAGTTGTTGAATCATAAATTGCCAAGAAACATTAGCAAATGCCTTTTGGGTGTCTAAAAATACTAATGCCAGTTGTTTCCCTGGATGCAGTTCATAATATTCTAATATGTCTAGTATTACCCTCAATTTTTTTTTTATTTGCCTCTTTGGCAAAAATCTGTTTTGATCTAGGTGTATAAAGGTAAAGGTAAAAGTTCCCCCGCACAAGCGTGCTAGTCGTTTCCACCTCTAGGGGCCGGTGCTCATCTCCGTTTCAAAGCCGAAGAGCCAGCGCTTGTCCGAGGGGTGTATAAATTCAGTCAAAAATCTTTTCAGCCTTTCAGCTATTATTGAAGTGAAGATTTTGTAGTTCACATTTAATAGTGATATCAGTCTATACTTTTTATATGGGTCAAATCTGAGTCTTGGTATCAAAATAAAATTTGGTTCTGTCCATGTATTTGGGAGTTTTGCCTCCAATAAAAGTTCATTAGATACATCTTTCAATGGTAAACTTAATATATTTTGTAAACACTTATAAAACTCTGCCAGGAGTCCATCTGGTCCCAATGTTTTTTTCATTTTTTTGTCTTTTTATTGCGTCTGTCAGTTCCATCACTATTTTTTCATTTAACATAGTCTTGAAGTTTTCTGGAATTTTTGGTAAATTATTTTCTTCCATATATTGAGTCATTTTCTCCCATTGAGTTTCTTCTCATAGTATTCTTTAATTATCTTTTTATTGCTTCATTTTTAAATTGTAAACAGCCTTTTTCATCTACTAAATTGTTTATCAATTTTTTCTTCTGTTTTTTAAGTTTATAAGCTAACCATCTTCCTGGTTTATTTGCATTTTCAAAAACGTTTTGCTTTGCCCTTTTAATTTGCTGTGCCAATTTTTCTGATTCTATTAAATTTAATTTGTTTTATTATTTCCATTTGTCTTTTCAATATTTTCTTTTGTGGGTTTATTTGTAGTTCAAGTTCTAATTTTTTTAATTCTTCTCTTAGCAATTGACATTGTTGTCTCTTTTCTTTTTTTCCCCCGCCATGTATGTTATCGCTACACCTCAAAAATATGCTTTGGCTGTATCCCATACATTTTGTAATGTATCTTCTTTTTATTTTCTTTGAAGAAAAATTCCATTTCTTTTGTTGCTAATTTTATAAATTCTTTCTCTTTTAATATAGGTTGATTCAAAGTCCATCTTAATTTTTCTGCATTCCTTTCCACACCATTTTTAAAGGATTACGGTCTGCCCAAGTGCCTAATTCTATTTCAATTTCCTGCATACTGTATTAACCCTTAATTCAGGCATCATCCAAATCATATCGATTCTAGACCAAGATTTATGACTGTTATAATAAAATGTATATTGTGATTTTCCTGGGTTCGTTTCTCTCCAAATATCTTGTATACCAATTTCCTCTATCATGTTAAAAAAAGTCTTAGGTAATCTTTTTCTTCCTTGTTTCCCTGATTTACTGCTTTTATAATCTAGTCCCATTTACTATTGCATTGAAATCCCCAATTAAGCATATATTTTGATATTCCATTTCTACTGTTTTTCTGTGAAGGTTTTGATAAAATTCTTCTTGTTTGTTATTTGGTATATTGCTATCAAAAGTATCTGTTTTTGATTTAAAAATATTTCTACCATTAGTATTCTTCCTTCTTCATCTGCATAAAACATTTTGGAATCTATTGTCTCTTTAACATATATAACTACTACTCTTTTTTGTTGTTGTTGATCTGATGCATAATAACGTTTCCCAAGTTTTGGATTTCCCAAAAATTTATGTTTTTTTAATGTGTGTCTCTTGCAAACAAATTATACCAATGTTTAATTTCTGTAGTTGTTTGAAAATTCTTTTTCTTTTTGATGCGGAATTCAGTCCATTTATATTCACTGAAAAATATTCCATTTTCCTTCTCCATTTTGATTTACTTATATTTAGGTCTTGTTGATCTCGTAATCCTCTGCTCTCTTACTGTTCCCTCATTTTCTTGATTCATCTTCTCTTTTTCTTCTTCCACTTGTGTAATTGTTTCCTCTATTGCAGTGGTGGTGAACCTATAGCACACGTGCCAGAGGCGGCACTTAGAGCCCTCTCTGTTGGCACGTGGGCCACTGCCATCAGCAGTAAGTCCATCAGGCTGCCACCGCCACCCAGAGCAGGAACCCCATCCAGCACAAAGGAGGCGAAGCGGCCGACTAGCAAGCTCGAGTAGAGGTGGTAGAGCAGAGGTCACCAACCATTGTCAATTGGTGGACTGGAAGAAAAGGGAGAGACTGCAAATGGGGTGCAGCTAGTGCCTGCGTGATACTAACTAGCCCTGCCCTGTTCTTACGTGGTGCAGCGCCTTGTATCTGCACTCCGTGGTGTGGCAGCCATTTTTGCACCTTGCAGCACGCTGGCCCATTTTTGCACCCCTGTTTTTTACGGGCCAAAGTGGCACTCAGAGACGCTTCCCTGCCCTCCCCCCCAAGGGCACCACAGTGCTGATGCAGCCCTGGCACTTTGCAATAAATAAGTGGGTTTTGGGTTGGGGTTTTGGCACTCGGTCTCTAAAAGGTTCACCATCACTGCTCTATTGTTTGTTCTGTCTGTTTCTGGCTTTTTCCATCCCCTTGTTGATATTGTGTTCTTTCTCCTAGAAATGCTCTATATCTTTCATCAAAATTCTCTGCCTTCAACACTGAATCCAATCGATATCTTGTATTATTCCAATTGATTAGAATCCCTTCTGGCATTACCCATCTAAAATTTACTCCTTTTGCCATCAGCTTTGTAGTCAAGAAATGATTATGTCTTCAAATATCCCTTATTCTCCTGGGAATCTGTTTCTGCACTAATATTTCTTTATCTTTATATTGTAATGGGTCATCTCTGACTCTTCTTAATATCTCACCCTTGTTTTCTTCATAAATCTTACATGGACTTCTCTGGGCAGTTTGTGTTTCCTCATGTAACTTGAATTCATTCTAAATATTTCATCAACTTATTGCTGCATCTCCAATCTTTCAATTTTTAGGGTTTCTGCTAATAGATTAATAATCAGTTCTGCTATATCTTCCTCTTTATCTTCGGGTACATTCTGAAATCTCAAATGGTGTACAGCTTTCTCCATTTCCAAGGCAGCGACCGCTCCTTCTAAGTTTTGATTTGCTTTTTCTAATCCACAGGTCTGCAACCCGCGGCTCCGGAGCCACATATGGCTCTTTCAGCCGTCTCCTGCGGCTACCAGTCCTCTGCTATGTGTAGTCCAAAAAAAAAAGTGGCACTAAAAAAGTTCAACCTATCATTTCAAATATGCAGGGTAGGTACATATCTCGCCTTGGCTCCACTCTTCAGTCAAACCCTGTTCTGTGCATGCACGCATGTATGCGCATGCGCACACATTTTTTGCGGCTCCCAGTTTTTCCTTTTGTGAGGGAACCGGTTCCGAGTGGCTCTTTCACTGTTTCAGGTTGCTGACCCCTGTTCTAATCTTTCATTCTCTGTCATTAGTGCTTTTTGTTTCTTGGTGATTCTTCTGCATCATTTCTTGCATTAGTTGTAAAGTTGTGTGCATCTCTTTTTGGAGATTGATTGCCTTCTCTTGTTGTAACATTGCTTCAGTAGATCCCTGACTTGCGGGACTAGATGTTCCAGAATAGGGTGCAGAAGCAGGGGTTTTTTTTTAAATTTGAGTGAGGTTTGGTGCACTCATTGTTCAATCAGGCAAATTTTGTAAATCCACAGGGAGAAGAGAAAAAAAGAAAAAGAAACAAGCCAACTTATTTAGGCTATAGTCCAACTTTAGGGGGAAAAATCCCACTACTTTAGGCTACAATCCAACTTTAAAAAGAGCCAAATGTTTTAGGCTATAATCCAAATTTACAAAGGAGCCAAATGCTTTAGGCTGTAATCCAGGTTTAAAAAGGAGCCAGCTGCTTTAGGCTATAATCCAAGTTTAAAAAGAGCCAACTGCTTTAGGGTGTAATCCAACATTAAAAAAAAAAACAACTGCCTAAGTCTAATCCAGATAATTCTGTCAGTTCAAAGATATTAAAAAAACCCAAACCTCTGTTTCTGAGTCGTTTCTATAATAATTATGTCTAGAGTTAAAAGATGTAGTTTTTTAAAAAAAATCTTTGTTTTTTGTTTTGTAGAATCACAGAATGTTCTTTGTTTAGCACAGGTGTTGTTTCAAGGTCATCACTCTTCTGATTCTTTCTGTATTACTGTAGTATCTTTCTTCACCACTAGATGTCCTCATTAATTGCAATGTGTCTATCCAGTAATAAAACTTTTATTTAAAATGCTCTTTCACAACAAAGTAAAAGAATCTTCCCAAATCAAAAAAGTTAGCCAAAAAAACCCATTTTTTTTAGTCAGTCTCAAATCTTTTCTGCATATTTTTTATATTTTGTTCCCCCATTTCAGCTTTCTCGCCGCTTTTAACTCTTTTCTTCCCAAGTCTTCCTGGGGTTTTTACTTTTAAAAATTATCCAATTCAAGGATTTATATTTTAAAGGTCCATAGGAAAGAGAAATAAAGAACAATCTCACCCAGATCTCACCCATTGTAGTCAGCTGTTCAGCGGCGCTGCCGCAGCTCTTTACTTCTTCCCCAACTGTCTATGGCTTGGGCTGTATATATATTTGCTGGCAGCCTTTCTCACGCCTGTTTAAAGAGTTTCCTTGGTCCGTTTGGGCCAACCGCCGTTGGCTCCAAACTCCCAAGGTTTCCGTTCCTCCTTGTTGCCTCTCGGGTCTCCAGACAAAGCGAAATTGGACTAGGAAAATAGAGCTCCAATTTCTTTCATCCGTGTCGCCATGACACCCAGGGTGAACTCCACTAGTTATAATTTTGATAGATAAAGTTGGGAGGTGTTTATGTATCTTCATGTTAATGTTTCTCAAATACATTATTTTACTATTTTGAGTCCTGTGGCATTTTGTAGTACTTTCAAAGAAATTGCACCGTTATCTGCCTGAAAATACTATTTTCATCAGATGAATTCTGCAAGATTTTGTTTGTGACTAATGGAGAACACAATGGAAAGTCGATACCTAAATTTTAACTAAGAATTTTTTAAAAATTTGTTTTAGACGATGTGCTCTGTGGTCGTTCAGATATATGCAGCAGAACGCAATGCTATGTGGTCAAAGAAATGCTGTGGTGTAGCTTGCCTTGTAAAAGACAATCCACAAAGGTCCTATTTTATCAGAATATACGATATCAAGGTAAAAACTTCCTTTGCCATATTTAGTTTATATTTCTATTGTTTATATCTTATGAAAAAGTTGAGTTGTAGGCAGTTGCATATAATTACAAATTGTTTAAATATTAATGGCTAAAGCAATATGGATAAAGAGAACTATGCATAAAGCAAGCACTTTGTTTTTCATATTCTATTCTGTTGCAGATATTTTCTTGCTGAAAGTACAAACAGCTTAGTTTTTTGCATTTAGAACTTCAGGGGGAAAAATCTGGCCTGTTTGCAATGGTACATGTCCTATTTTTGAATTTTGTCCATATTTGTTTTAATAGTCTCTGAGACACTAGAAATTTACATGAGAATTGTAGCAGATTTTCAGATTTATAGTACAAAAGTACAGGTTACCAAGAACGTAAGCTAATTTTTACGTCTTAAGAATAGAATTTTAATCTGAAACAAAGTCATCAAAAACAATATAAAAACTTAGAATGTACAAAGGGGAGATATAAATCCATACATATTTGCTTATAATAATTTATTGTCTCAACCTTCTTCCCTTCTCCTTCTGCCCCCTTATCACTCTTGCAGGATGGAAAACAATTGTGGGAACAAGAATTATATAATAACTTTGTATATAATAGTCCTAGAGCATATTTTCATACCTTTGCTGGAGACGTAAGTATTTTCAGGAGTTAATTTGGAAAAATATTACTTTATGTTAAATCTAATCTGTTAAAGTAACCTATGAAATATTAAGTAGTTTTACTTGATGTCTATATTTCTATTGATTATTTTCAAACTTTGTAATGTTCAAATAAAACTGGTTTTTACTTGAAAATGTAATTTATGCTTAATGTTATTTTTAGTTAGCTTATAACAGAAAGCTATAAGAGTAAAAGTATGGGAACAAAACCTGAAGCCTACTTTTTTCAGTGGGTTTTTTTGTTCATATAGTTGCTGAAGTGTACATCTTTATTCCCTATATTAGGTTGATCACGAACATTATTGTTTTTCAGACATGTCAGGTGGGTCTTAATTTTGCTAATGAAGAAGAAGCTAAAAAATTCCAAAAGACAATAACAGACCTACTTGGACGACGGCAGAGAAAATCTGGTACTTATATAGTTTTTTGAGTGCTTGTTTATCTTGTGTGTAGTTCTAGCTTATAATAGTAAACCTTTGGCCTGTGGTCATGCCCAATTAATCTGTGCCCTCCCTGCTTTGCTTTATAACAGTTCGGCTTGAACAAGTTTTCAATTAATGGAGTCTGTCCAATACAGGTAATCCCTGAGTTATGACAGTTCACTTAGTGACCATTCAAAGTTACGTGATAACCCCCCCGAAGTATTTATGACACAATCCTGAAACTATGAATGTTGCAGCACCACAGCAGCCATTCACCCTTATGAACGACCACAGAGGCACTGAAACATTCATCCTGCCTATTCCCCCCCACCGCTCTCCACAATTGCTTCTCCCCTCCCATCCTGCTGCACTAGGTCACTTATCTTGCGAAGATCTGTTTCCTCTCTGCCATGGTTTCTTTGACGATTTCGCTTCCAACATCTGATTGGCTTGCAAACGTTTTTTGCGTGCCGAGAGTGAAATATTCTGGGCACCATGATCTCGCAGGACTTCAGGCCGTGAGATCACAGCACTCAGAAGCTTCCAGTCTCCAGAAAAAAATGTTTGTAAGCCAATGGGATACTTTGAGACAGCGTGATTTCGCTGCCTCAAAACACCTTGTCGGCTTGCAATCATTTTGTGTGCAGACTGGAAATTTCTGGACACTGTGATGTCGTGCCCGGAGGTCCAAGATCATGGCACCCAGAACATTTCCCTCTCGGCATACGAAAAGCATTTGCATGCCAATTGGATGCTGGAAGCAAAAGAAACCACGGCAGAGAGGAGACAGATCTTCTCAAGGTAAATAACCCGGTGCAGCAGGATGGTGATGGGGGAAGCAATTGCATGAGGTATCTCAATGGGTTGTGAGAGGCCTTGGGTGGTCTTAAGCAGGTGGCCTGTTCAATCACTAGGCCACCCATGCCCTTCTCCACCCTAAGATACCTCTTATACTTAATGACCTGGGCATTTGATTAGCAAATGCATGGGAGAAAGTAGAGAGTTTTCATGTTCATTTTACGTGATTCATTCCAATGAATCTTCAGGTTACCAATGTAATTGGCAGGTTCCATTACATTTGTAACTTAAGGACTACCTGTACTAATGCAGCATTGGATAAAGTTGGTTGGACCAGTGCTGATACTTCCTAAACTTCCCCTATTCCCCCTGTGCTAAAATTAGGCTTGAAAAAAAAACTTGTCATAAAATATTTTTGTTTTGTTTTTGTTTTTTGAAATAACATTGCCTGAAAGCTGTTCCGTGCAAGTAATTACTTTTCACAATTCAAATTAAAAAAGAGAACATATGTGAATATGTGCACAATGGATCATTCTACAGAGTACATGATAGTTTTAGAACAATTTCATACCAACTAGCTTTAGCAGCTATGTAGTGTATTATGGAATTAATTCATTAAATATTATCATTCCTTCCTAGAAGAGTTAAATAATAATAAAAGCTAACTGAAATTTAGCAAAATTGGTCCAATGAGAATTAACGGGGGTACCAGAAAACCAAGTAGGATAAACCCAAGATATATAAAGAAAAAATGTTTAAAAGAAATAAATAAATTGGATTTGTCTTGCCTTGGCTTTAGCACAAGACTCAACATGCTCAGAAGCAACAATATATATGGCATGTTAGTTGAAACAAACATGAAAAAATAGGCTGGGAAAAGAAATCATCTGGAGGAGCATTTTTGTTAGGAAGTAAGAATATCCTAACATTTTTCTCTCTGGTCAGGTGCTTTATGCTTTACTTAAAGCTTACTAAATATATAGTATTTTAGTGCCACAAATACATGCTTAATTTTATAGACTCATGCATAAAAAGGTACACACACAAACTATGTATAAGCAAAACTGGATATGTTAATTCTTCATGAATTTTTAGTTTACATTCATCTTTTTCTGCATCATAACGTACTTAGCTGGAGCTCGAAATTAGCTAGCTTCCTAGATACATTTGCCTAATTCTTAATGTTCAGCTACTGTACATTATGAATTAAGTATAATTTCCATCAAAATGCTGCATGCCAATCCTCTTGTGCACCCTTCCCCAATCATTGCTGCCCACCTGCATACCTTCCTCGATCAATGCAGCATCTCTCGTGTACGCTCATGTATCTTTCCCAAACCACATGGAAGCTCTTGCATCCCAGACATTCCCTTTCCAACCCATACCCCAAGTGCCCCCTTGCTCTCTCCGCCACCTGGCAGCACGAGGAAGAAAGAAAGATAAACTGCTTTCTGATGCTCCTGTTGGCTTCCCACAAAGAAACTCAGTGAGGAAGCTGGAAGAAAGTCAGAAGTCACTCCTGCTCCCTCTGCTTTCTTCCCCCCTCATTCCTTTTGTCTGTTTAGTTAAGGGTAGCAATGACCTACTGGGCAGAGATTACATGGTATTCATATTTGCATATGTAAATATATATACCAGCAGCTATATAATGTATAGGAAATTCTTTAATCTCTCATTCTCTTAAGAAACTATGTGAATTGTAT
This sequence comes from Vipera ursinii, assembly GCF_947247035.1. Classification (NCBI taxonomy): domain Eukaryota; kingdom Metazoa; phylum Chordata; class Lepidosauria; order Squamata; family Viperidae; genus Vipera; species Vipera ursinii. Next base: position 21,908,068 of record NC_139515.1, read on the forward strand.
TAGTACTCAGGTAAATGTTTTTGCGTGTTTTCCATACAATATAGAATTTAGAATTTGTTTTAAAAATTAACGCAAGATAAAATTTATTGGAAACAATTGAAATCTATTCCAGCAAAGATATTTTTGGAGTTCTTAGTCATGCTTTTCTTTTTTCTTCTTCTTTTCTTTTTCCTTTCCTTTCCTTTTTTCTTTTTAATGGGCAGAAGTTGCTTAGCCACTAGATGGACTCTTAAGTCTATATTACACTACTGGATATCGTTCTGATTACAGAAAGTTTTCCATGAGTCTTCTAGCATAAATGTTTTAATATGAATTTCTGCATGAAGTAACGGATTGAACTCTGTACTCTGACCTTTCCCAACACTATAATTCCCACAATATAGATTTACTGACAGATAAAGATTTTACAATGAAAAATGATATAATAAGGGACAGAGCGTCCTGTTTTTGTTCTCTTATTATATCAAGATGTATTTTTCTTTCTTTCTACTTTTACAAATGAGATAAAGCATGTCAGAGTTACTTCAAAATATAGCTGGGAGATAACTTGCTTTGTTTCACTGGGGGGGGACTAAATTACTGCACATTTATTTATTTATTTATTTATTTATTTATTTATTTATTTATTTATAAAGGTTTAAATGCATTTTACTGAGGATGAGTTGCCTTTCAGTGAAATAGAAAAAGAGTTTAAAATCCATCTTAAATTTTATTTTATTCAAATTAAGAACTCGGATGTAGTAGTTTAAAAATAGTGCATTGTTGTGGTCCTTTTGGATATAATATGCATAAGTGATGGAGGTGTTAGTGCATATCTTTTTTAGAATATATTTGAAATTTTTGAAATTTTAGATAAAATACTTGCACACTTATTCTTAAATACTGTATGTAACTTCTGTAGGTCTAACATTTTAATTGTTAAAAATCTTACTGCACAATATAACACATTGCTTCTCTTTAATATGGTAGAATGTATGATATGTACAAATTTGTGAACTATAAATCTAAAAATTCATATATATTATAAATAAGGTAATTATAGGAATGTTACACTTTCGATTACTCTTTTTATTTACTTGTCTAGAATTGCATACATTCAGTTATATTGTTTTTGTAGGATAGAAACAATGGATCAGCAACCTGTCCAGAATTACTACAAATGCTGAGATAATTTTTTTTAAAAAAATTGTCACTTCTTGACATCAAGTTGTCTGTTTCTCTCACTTTTTTTTTACTGTCATTTACACTGGAAAACTGACTTTTTAAGCTAGTTAATAGTGGTCCTGTAGAGTGATTATCTAGAGGATCTGGAATCATTTACAGGCCATTAGAGATTACTTAAAAACTTTACTAAAATGGATGAAATGTTTATTAATTTTTTTCTTAACTTCATGCATGAATGGAATGATACTCTTGTGTGTTTTACCCCCTAACAGAGAAAAGGAGAGATCTACCAAATGGTAAGGTTTTTATTAATAACTATAACATGATCATCATTGTTACATTACTGCCATCTTTAATGTGCATTTCTGAGAATGATTAGAATGCCCATATTTTCAGTTGGTAATATGAATGGAACAGTGAAAAGTCACAAATTACGATGATTTTATTTTTATTTTTACAATATAAAACATGTATACTACTTGTATGGGAACATTCTAAGTCATCTTTAACCTGTGTTAAACATATTAACAATAGATTGTTATAATTCAAAATTCACTGAGAAATTTCAGTTGCCAAGTAGGAAAAAAAATAAAATATCTGGTTTTGTTTGGTAAGAATAAATTGCATTCTATGTTTACATCTTTTGATGAGATTAAGTAATATAGCATAGTAACAATTGTAGGAGAGAAGATTCTTTGTTTTCCAAAAACACTACAGTGTAGCATTTCTATACATAATACTTTATGCAATAATATCTAGCTCAGGTGTAGGATGAGGGTGAAGGTTCATTGTCCAAGCTTGTGGAAGAAGCACACGCTTTCCCCAACAATGGCAGAGGATCTATTCCACTCTTTGAGGACTTGCAAGCTGCTGTTGCCACATAAATAGGTCTTTAATACGTGGTCCTTTGTGCACAGTCTTTTAATGCTCAGTTGAAAGAAGTCTCAAGGTCTATAAAGTAGCATAAAACCTTTGCTTTTTTCCAAAAGTTCTGGCACTAATTGGGATGAGGTGCTGTTTCAGTGTGATTGTTCCTCTTCTAGTTGCAACTGAGCTCTTGGCGAACCTCCAAGCTCCAGACAAGATTCCTACCAGTATATGCTGCAGGACTCCTACCAGCATATGTGGCTCACCATAGCTTGTGGTCCTGGCAATTGAATGAAATAGCTTGTAATAGCTGCCAGTCTCCAGATGTTGCCCACGCTTCCCTATATGTGCTTGCTTTCACCTTTCCTGTTATACACACCCCTCTTCCCACTTTCTCTTAGCATTTGCTTTTCTAAGCTCAAAAGACTGAATGGGGTAAGGCTGCCTCGAGGTCAGCATGACTTTGAAAATGCCAGTTTTGATCAATTAGCCAGGAAGCTTGAACACTGGCTTTGGATGCCTGTGAGTACAGTTCTGAGGGGATTTTATTTATTTATTTTATTAATCAAATTTATATAGCATGAATACTTGAAGGAAGGGTGGGGGGAGGGAGATTGTCTGCATGACTGCAGCCTACTTTTGAAAAGAGCAGATAGCAACCCTAATTTCACTCCCTCACAGTAGAACTAAATTGGTATTGAATGCATTGCAGATAGTCCTTGTCTTACCACAGTCTGTTTAACAACTTTTAAAACAAATATTTTTAATTTATTTGTTTCAAATTTATAAACAACTCAAGTAGCAAACACCTAATCCTCCTTCCATATGCTATTTTCTCAACAACAACCCTATGAAGTGAGTTGGGCTGAGAAAGGGTGACTGGCTCAGGTTCTTGCCCAGTTGGCTTTCATAGCTAAGGCAGAACTAGAATTCATGGTCTCCTTGTTTCTAGTCTGGTGCTTTGTGACTTATGACCTGTCTCAAACTTACAACTATCACACCATCTCTGTGGTCATGTGATTGCAATTCAGGCATTTGGCAACTGGCTCGCATTTACAATGATTGTAGCATTTTACAGTCACAGGATCACAATTTGTGACCTTCCCAGCTAGATTCCAACAAGCAAATGAAATGGGGAAGCAGGATTAATTCACTTAGGAATTGCAGTGATTCATTGCATTAAAATTGGATCCTTGTTTTGATGACACACTTAACAACCATATCGCTTGGCAACCAAAATGTCAGGCCCAATTTGGTTGTAAGTCAAGAATTACCTGTAACCTATAAATTCTTCAGCTTTGTGCTTCCAATGCTGTTGATAACAACAACAAAAAATACTGTGTATGAAGCATTTATTGGAGTGAAAATGGGGATTTAACAGAATCAGTTTTTATATTCTGGAGTTGTATCATCCATTTTTATTTTTAATGTATGTGATGGATTGGAATCTGATTTATTGTATAAAAGACTACCCCTTTTGAAGAGCAGCTGGGGAATACCCAGGATCTCCGAAACATGATAATTTATGTTTTGGGAAAACTTGAAGATGGAGAAGATATCAACCTAGTGGATATTTGTAACTGCTGTATTGTCAAGTTGTTCAAAGGATGAACTCAGAGACCTCTTTGATCTTCACTAACTTTTGCTAATGGGAAAGTGCTTATGTTGTGATGGCAGAGGTTTCTGTGTTGGATACCAACGTAGCAGTGTTAGAAGGGGAAATTCCTTATATTTCTGGTATGGACAGCAAGATTCTAATTAGAGTGGATAGTTTGCTTCTTAACAAACTAAAGCTTTCTTTATGTAGTAGGTTATTAATGGATATATTGCAAGTAAACTGCTTAGTGTTCTTTCCTAGCAATACATGGATGCAAGTCAAATAAATAGAGTGTCTAATTTTTGGGTGAAACTGTATAGGATTGCACTCTAAAATAAGTCAGCTATTGTGTGTATTCAAAATCTTTTTATAATGTCTGCATTTTAATCAAACACTCATAAGATTCTTACATTTTTCTCCACTTAAGAAGGATAGTGATATCTACTGCTGGAGCAATTACTAGGTGATCAAACATACAGTCTAGTTGTATTCTTACAGGTCCAAGTCTGCCAATGGCAACTGTTGACATCAAAAATCCAGAAATCACTACTAATAGATTTTATGGTTCACAAGTCAACAATATCTCCTATACCAAAGAGAAGAAAAAAGGAAAAGCAAAAAAGAAAAAATTGACAAAGGCAGATATTGGAACTCCAAGCAACTTCCAGTAAGAATGCCTGTTTAATTTGTTAACATTTTAATTTTACAAAAGAAAAAAAAGCTCCATAGATGTGTTTCTGTGCATCTCAGTACAAAAATCAGTCATAATCCTACCTGCACAGCAAGAGTTCTTTGTATTAATAATACAATAATTATATAATATAATAATATAATAATTACCCTTCAATGCTCCATTTAAAAATCAGAGCCTTGATGGCTTATGTAGTTAAATGAAAAAGTGTTAGTATAAGAAAACACAATATTGAATCTATAGAAAGAGGATTAAAGAAGGATGGTGAACTCTAATAGAACACAAAACCAGTACAATATTAAATTATCTTTCTTTGAAAGCTATTCTATGTATGTATGGTACTTCCTTTTCTTCAGTTGAGAGTCTCAGCATTTGCTAATTTTAGGTGGGATGAATAGATGATAGTATCTGATAAATTTATGGTTTGATTACTCTTGTCACAGAAAATTCTAAGCCATTTTGGAATCTGTAGAAAATAAGTATAGAATCCATTTCATTATTATTTTAACATTTTCTATTGTTTTCTCAGATCAGTGAAATAATTGTAACAACTCTTTATCTGCTTGCCAGTCTTAACCTCATGTATCTAAAGTTTTTTTTTTCTTTTTCCTTGTTTCTTTCTTATCAGACACATTGGCCATGTTGGCTGGGACCCAAACACAGGTTTTGATGTAAGTAAACTTGGTGAAGATTTATGTTAATCTTTTAACATATAAAACTTAATTTCTCTGACTACTGATTCATTAGATGGACATCCTGTTGTTCTAGAACAAAAATAGAAAAGTAGTTCAACTGTGATCCGTGTATTTGGGTTGCAGTCTTCAACAATTTAACCCAATTTATTTCTTTTCCAATTTAAAAAAACCAGAAATTCACGTGTCAGAGATTTTAGCATTGTTCACTTTAGTAGAATTCAGTAATTCAGACATTTTTATACAAATTATGTCATATTTAGTCACATGAATGGATTTGCAATTATCTCTGATAAAATTTCCTGTAGGTTAACAATTTGGATCCAGAATTGAAAAACCTATTTGATATGTGTGGAATTTCAGAGGCTCAGCTGAAAGACAAAGAAACTTCCAAGGCTATATATGATTTTATTGAAAAAACAGGAGGAGTAGAAGCAATTAAAAATGAATTGCGTAGACAAGGTGAGCCGTCTTATATTCATGCAAACTATTGATTATGCTTTTTAATCTCTCAAGAATATTTAGAATATTTAAATAATGTAATTTAAAAAGTGATGTCTAGATTTAAAAATCTATTTGCAATTTGTTAAAATACAGTTATAGTACTAAGTCATACTTGCAAATATATCACATTATACTACAGAGGATATTTTCTATTATTTGAACCACAAACTGTAGCCTATGACATATTTCTACAATTCATTTCAACAAACATTTTGATATTTCCCCAGTGGAACAACAGAGCCAAAAATAAGAATTCAAATTTTAAAATATACCAAGTAATGTAAAAACTTCTATATATCTTCATTGAATTATCACCATCACCATCATCATCAAATGTCTCTAATGGTGGAATATAATTTTATTGGAGGACAACAAATATTTATAATATTATAGTACTTTGTATGAGCATTGAATACATGAATACTTTTATCATGCTAGAGTGAGGGTTGTGCAGTGTATTATCAGTCTCATTTGGTTGAATATAGAATATGAGGGAATGTGGTAGCCTTCAGAGAAAGTAAATATATGTTACATTTATAATCTAGGCCCACCACGCTGCAGTGGTATGTATGAATTCTAGTCTTTTTAATTTTCATATACCTTTTTACTTAATAGGAAGACAATCCCCCCAATGATTAACTATTAATTAATAGAGTATACATGTGTTAGAGAGAGAGAATTGCCATATGTTTTCTGAGAAGTATAGAATACCCTGTCAAAATAGGTGGTGGCTGCATTCATTACTGTTATAAAGGGTGAATGTCTTTGAAGATTAACTAGATGGAAGGGAAGATTGCCAGTTACCTTTCCCCTTTTTTTCATGTCAGCGCAGTCTCTCTTATCCCATAGCCACATTAGTTGCTATTTTTTCACATTTTGGATAGAAGGAAAGAAGAAAAGCTAGTTTGTATATGACCTTTTGTATTCCTGTGTGAAAGAGAATGATTGATCCACTTGGAATCCAGTTTGTTTTATAAGTGGAATACCTTTTTCAGGGACAATTGGCTTGGATTAATTGACTTGGTTTAGGGTCCCTCCCTAGTTGCCCCCCCCCAGTTTTGCCTTTTTTAAAAGTGTAGGTTTTGATAACACATTTGTCACACACACACACACACGTATGTTTATATGTATGTATTTAGAAAATCAATAAAGCTACTGAACTCCGGTATACAAAAGAGCCTTTTAATCACTGAGCTTTTGTCAACCTCCTGTTGACATCATCAGAGTAAGGGCTAAAGGTGGGAAGAACCTACATATATACCTGTGTGACATTTTAACTGTCAGGTCATAGAACGTTTAATTGGCCTGCCCGCCCCCCGTTCTCCCACATTCAGCCGCACTAGTTCCGGCTCAGCCATACAAGCTGGCTTCTGTTTAGATCTTGACATCTTCCCTCCCCCCCAGCTGCTTGGCGCGTCGATCTTGTTGCACGTGGCCGCTCGGTGTTGTTGCTGGACCATCACTCATGCCGTCTCGTTCGATTGTGGCGTTGGTCTGCCGCTTAGGCACATCAGCTGTCAATGTCCTCATAGAACGTGCAGTCGGCCTGCCTGCCCCCTTCCCGCATTCGGCTGCACCAACTCAGGCTCTGCCGTATAAGCCGGCCCTTGTTGTGATCTTGATACTCTCTCCTTCACCAGTTGTCGTTTGCGTTTGTGCTGTTGTGCGCGGTCATTCGGCGCTGTGGATGGATCATTGCTCTTGCCATCGTGGTTGTGTGTGTGTGTGTACACACACACACATATATATACATATATACATGTACATACACATACACACATACATGTGTGTGTGTGTGTGTGTGTGTGTGTTAAGTATTTGTCAAGTCTTTTGAATACTTTGCTTGTTAAATCATCTTTCCTGTTTCAGCCTAGCCCAAGGCTATCTGCAGGCTATAGTCACAACTTATGACAGTTCATTATTTGTGTAAATTATTCAAATTGCTAATAAAGAATTTGGGAGGCTTATATGGCCATTTCGAACTTATTTTGTTCTCATCTGTCAGTCATACCCTTTATCTGAGATTCGAACCTGGGCTAATTATATATTAGGCAGTTGTTTTAACCCCTAGGCAATATATATATTGTCAGTGGCAGGAAAGCTCCATGATATTTTCAGATGTAATTGGCAATTCCCATTTGGAAAGGTGGGGAAGCATGGTACACAATCTTTTATCTGGATTCATAAGGTTGCCTCCTGTCCATTCTTCTTTCAGAGTTGTCTTCCTTTTGGGTAAACATGGTATTAGCATTTAAGTTTCAGCTATGATTTGTATACATAACTATGCTTTATTGGCACACACTAATTAATCTAAGGATACTAACTGACTTATCTCAATATTTCTCCAAGTCAATATTTGCAGACTACATGTAAGACTTGTATAATAAGAAATTATCACTGCTTGAATGCTTGTATCTTGAGGTCTTGATTAAACTATCTTGTGTAACTGATTTTTCTTATTCTAATAGCAAGCCCCTCTACTTACTTACGACAATCAATACTAGTCGTAGCTGAATGAAATGCATTTACCAATATGGCTTTGTGACCAAACTGTTCAGTATGTGCTGTGGACCCGCTAGTGGTGGGGATTGTGCATAGAACATTGGGTGTCAAATATGTGCAAATTTTCTTAGATTTTTCATTATCTGACTATCCTGAAATGATACGTACCAAAGAAAATGATAATGAAGCTTCCCATTATGTCTTGCATCTTGACTATGCACTTTGTTGCTTTAACCACTTGGGAGTTTTCTGCACATCTTACCCAAATTGATCTATATCCCTTTAGCTTCCAAGTTATGGTAATTTACTGTATCTATCTTTGAGCTATAGTGGAACATAATTCTAGTGCTTCAGTTGACCATTTTATGGGACTGGAGATTGACAGATATGTATTTTGCCTTTTGTTTTAAATTTTAATATGTTTTACATTTTTTCAGAATAACAAATGGATACTGGTAATACTAGATAGTATTTTTTCTAAACAAATAAGCCAACATCTCCATAGATAAAAACATTGGTAGCAGAATGTAACATTTGAATATATTTATTAGATATTAAAATAAAAGTTCATATTATAATTGGGAGAAATAGTAGTATCATCTGCTCTTTTTAACATTGCAACAATAAGTGTGAGTGGCAGAAAGTTAAACACAATTTAAAAGAATCTTCAGGGAGTATGTGAAGTATGGATGAATGCCTTTTAAGATAATTGGTATTTTGAATAGCATCGGTCTTGGCTTCAGAGAGCTATCTCATAGTGAATAAATACTTTTCTGTGTCTTTGGATTGTTTTTGGTTTCAGCTCCACCACCACCTCCACCATCTAGAGGTGGTCCTCCTCCTCCTCCTCCTCCACCACCACCACCACATAGCTCAGGCCCCCCTCCTCCTCCTGCTAGGGGAAGAGGAGCCCCTCCCCCACCACCTTCAAGAGCTCCAGTAGCAGCACCCCCTCCCCCACCTCCTTCTAGACCTGGTACTACAGTGCCACCACCTCCACCAAATAGGATATATCCTCCTCCTCCACCAGTTCATACTTCTGCCCCCCCTGCCCCCCCTCCTCCCCCTCCTCCACCATCAGGTGGTTCTTCTGGACCTCCACCACCACCACCTCCCCCTCCCCCTCCTGGTCCTCCTCCTCCACCTGGTCTTTCATTAGAGGTTGACCATCAGTTTCCAGCTCCTTCAGCAAATAAATCAGCTCTTTTAGATCAAATAAAAGAAGGTGCCCAATTAAAAAAAGTAGAACAAAACAGTCGTCCAGTCTCCTGTACCGGAAGAGATGCACTACTTGATCAAATACGACAAGGTATACAGCTGAAGTCGGTGAGTATCATTCTTTCTGACTTCAAATTTCTAGATTATTTTTAAAGCCATTTTCCTCTATAGGTAGCCCTCGACTTACAGTAGCAATTGGGACTGGAATTTCCATCACTAAACGATGTGGTTGCAAAGCACAACTGCATCACTTAGCATCGGCAATCCTGTGGTCCTGTCTGCTGTCACTAACCAACAGTTGTTAGGCAAAACAACTTCCTGCAGGCTTCCCACAAGAAGTGGGGAAGTCAGCAGGAAGTTGCAAGTCCTAGGCTGACAGACAGGTAAATGGCTGTTGCTGTGTGTGTGTGTGTGTGTGTGTGTGAGATAGAGAGAGAGAGAGAGAGAGGAGGGGGGAAATGTGGCTCAGGGAAGCTGCAAGCAGATGCAAGGGGTTTACAAGTTTTTGAAATGTGCTTATTGGTTGTTATTTCCAAATTATTAGACAAGAATCAAATGCCTCTAAATTAAACTAATAGTGAAAGAAAATGGTAAGATATTTCAGGGAAGATTTCCACAAAGAGAACAAAATCATCTTATATACTATACCTTCTGAAAATATATTTGAATAATAACTAAATGAATTTACCAAAGAAATAGAGTTGTCCTTTCTGTGCTCCAGATGAACCAGGAAACAAGGCAATTTAGTTCTTAAGTTTTGATGTTCATCTTTGCCTGTTCAGCTGATATTTTCTCTAGTTGTTCTTTTTAAGAGAGCTTAATTTTTTCGAAGAAGATTCATTTTGGAGCTTTTTTCATGGTTGCTTATTTTTAAGTTTTGCTTTATGTACAAAAATCTGCACTCCCAAATATCAAAAACTATTATCTTGGAACTCTAAAATATAGCTGATTTTAAATATCTAAAGCTTTTGTCGGCCTGTTTTTTTAAGAACGTGTAATATTTTACCACCTGTCCCACCTTAGGCATAAAATCTCTGTCTCTCTCTGTCTCTGTCTCTCTCTGTTCCCCCCCCCACCTCTCTCCCTCTCTTTCACCCTCTTAAGTTGTTGATAAAAATAATAAAGGAAGGATATATATAAAAAATTAGGCTTCCGAAAAAATATGAAATGTTTATAAGTGCTGTTGCATTCATTCTTATTTATTTAATATTGCCCAAGGTATCTGATGGCCAAGAGACTGTATCAGCTACACCTGCACCTACGTCAGGTATTGTGGGTGCACTAATGGAAGTTATGCAGAAAAGGAGCAAAGCCATTCATTCTTCAGGTAGGTCAGGAAATCAACATCTCTAACCCTAACCATCAAGTAGGAAAAAACTTTTTATCATTTATCTTTGCAGTACTATTAGATGCTCAGCATCTTCAGAGGGAATTTCTAATTGTTTAATTCCCTTTGGAAAGTTTCATGAAAGGGGTAACCTTTTAGCTTTGGTCATTAAAATCCACGTAGCTGAATGTTTATAAAGAGATGGTTATTTCTTTTGTTGTTAGTTGCGAAGTCGTGTCCAACCCATTGTGACCCCATGGACAACGTTCCTCCAGGCCTTCCTGTCCTCTACTATCTTCTGGAGTCCATTTAGGCTCACGCCTACTGCTTCAGTGATTCCATCCAGCCACCTCATTCTCTGTCGTCCCGTTCTTCTCTTGCCCTCAACCTTTCCCAGCATTAGGCTCTTCTCTAGTGTGTCCTTCCTTCTCATTAGGTGGCCAAAGTATTTGAGTTTCAACTTCAGGATCTGGCCTTCTAAAGAGCAGTCAGAGTTGATCTCCTCTAGGACTGACCGGTTTGATCGCCTTGCAGTCCAAGGGACTCGCAGGAGTCTTCTCCAGCACTATAGTTCAAAGGCCTCTGTTCTTTGGCGATCAGCCTTTCTTATGCTCCAACTTTCACAGCCATACATTTCAACTGGGAAGACCATAGCCTTCACTATACGCACTTTTGTTGGCAGAGTGATGTCTAGATTTGCCATGGCTTTCCTCCCCAGGAGAAAGCGTCTTTTAATTTCTTGGCTGCAGTCCCAGTCTGCGGTGATCTTGGAGCCCAGGAAAATAAAATGTCACTACCTCCATTTCTTCCTCATCTATTTGCCAGGAATTGAGAGGGCCAGATGCCATGATCTTGGTTTTCTTAATGTTTAGTTTCAACCCAACTTTTTCACTCTCCTTCACTCGTAACAAAAGGCTCTTTAGTTCCTCTTCACTTTCTGCCATTAGAGTGGTATCATCTGCATATCTTAGGTTGTTGATATTTCTCCCGGCAATTTTAATTCCAACTTTTGATTCATCTAGCCCTGCCTTTCTAATGATGTGCTCTGCATATAACTTAAACAGGCAGGGTGACAGTATACAGCCTTGCCGGACTCCTTTCCCAATTTTGAACCAATCAGTGGTTCCTTGTCCAGTTCTGACTGTTGCTTTTTGACCTGCGTATAGGTTTCTCAAGAGACAAATAAGATGGTCTGGTACTCCCATCTCTTTAAGAACTTGCCACAGTTTGTTGTGATTTACACAATCAAATGCTTTAGCAAATGCTTTAGCATAGTCAATGAAACAGAAATAGATGTTTTTCTGGAACTCCCTAGCTTTCTCCATGATCCAGCGTATGTTGGCAATGTGATCTCTAGTTCCTCTGCCTCTTCAAAATCCTGCCTGTACTTCTGGTAGTTCTCGATCCACATACTGCTGGAGTCTAGCTTGTAGGATTTTAAGCATATTTACTATCATGTGAAATGATTGCAATGGTGTAATAGTTTGAACATTCTTTGGTACTGCCTTTCTTTGGAATTGGAATGTAAACTGATCTTTTCCAATCCTGTGGCCACTGTTGAGTTTTCCAAATTTGCTGGCAAATTGAGTGTAGCACCTTTACTGCATCGTCTTTTAAGATTTTGAATAGCTCAGCTGGAATACTGTCGCCTCCACTAGCTTTGTTGTTGCTCAGCTTTTCTAAGGCCCATTTCACTTCACATTCTAGGATGTCTGGCTCGAGGTCAGTGACCACCTCATCATGGTTATCAGGGACGTTAAACTCATTCTTGTATAGTTCTGTGTAATTTGCCACCTCTTCTTAATCTCTTCTGCCTCTGTTAGGTCCCTGCCATTTTGGTCCTTTATCATGCCCATTTTTGCATGAAACGTTCCCTTCATCTCTCCAATTTTCTTGAAAAGATCTCTGGTCCTCCCTATTCTATTGTTTCCTTCTATTTCTTTGTGCTGTTCATTTAAGAAGGCATTCTTATCTCTTCTAGCTATTCTCTGGAATTCTGCATTCAATTGGGCGTATCTTTCTTTTTCTCCCTTGCCTTTCGCTTCCCTCCTTTCCTCAGCTATTTGCAAAGCTTCCTCAGACAGCCATTTTGCTTTCTTGCATTTCTTTTTCTTTGGGATGGTTTTGGTTGCTACCTGTTGTACAATGTTGTACAATGTTGCGAACCATAGTTCTTCAGGCACTCTGTCTATCAGATCTAATTCCTTACATCTATTTGTCACCTCTGCTGTATATTCGTCAGGGATATGATTTAGTTCATACCTGAGTGGCCTAGTGCTTTTCCCTACTTTCTTCAGTTTAAGCCTAAATTTTGCAACGAGAAGCTCATGGTCTGAGCCACAGTCAGCTCCTGGTCTTGTTTTTACTGACTGTATAGAGCTTCTCCATCTTTGGCTGCAGAGCACATAGTCAATTTGATTTCTGTGTTGACCGTCTGGTGATGTCCATATGTAGAGCCGTCTCTTGGGTTGTTGGAAAAGAGTGTTTGCTGTGACCATCGTATTCTCTTGACAAAATTCTATCAGCCTGTGCCCTGCTTCATTTTGTACTCCAAAGCCAAACTTGCCTGTTATTCCGGTTATCTTTTGGCTTCCTAATTTAGTATTCCAATCCCCCATGACGATAAGGACATCATTTTTTGGTGTTAGTGCTATAAGGTGCTATAGGGCTTCATAGAACCGGTCAACTTCATCCTCTTCAGCACCGGTGGTTGGGGCATGTAATATTGAATGGTTTGCCTTGGATTCGAACTGAGATCATTCTGTCATTTTGGGGATTGTATCCCAGTATTGCTTTTCCTACTCTTTTATTGACTATGAAGGCTACTCCATTTCTTCTGAGGGATTCTTGCCCTCAGTAGTATACCTGATGGCCATCTGAATTAAATTCACCAGTTCCTGTCCATTTTAGTTCGCTGATTCCAAAGATGTCGATGTTCAGTCTTGTCATCTCTTGTTTGACCACGTCCAGCTTTCCTTGATTCATGGATCTTACATTCCAGGTTCCTATGGAGAAAAAATCTTTACAGCATTGGACTTTCCTTTCACCACCAGACACATCCACAGCTGAGCGTCCTTTCGGCTTTGGCCCAGTCGCTTCATTCTTTCTGGCGCTACTAGTACTAGCCCTCTGCTCTTCCCCAGTAGCATATTGGATGCCTTCCAACCTGAGGGGCTCATCTTCCAGCGTCATATCGTTTTGCCTTTTGGTACTGTCCATAGGGTTTTCATGGCAAAGATACTGGAGTGGGTTGCCATTTCCTTCTCCAGTGGATCACGTTTTGTCAGAACTCTCTGCTATGACCTGTCCTTGGGTGGCCCTGCACGGCATAGCTCATAGCTTCATTGAATTACGCAAGACTCTTCGCCATGACAAGGCAGTAATCCTTGAAGGGGGGGTATTTCTTTAGTGCATGACAAAGTTCTGTCTTTTGAAGATAGCAGCAATAATAGGTCTCCAAGCTAAACAGTCAAACAAAGGCTTAACCATTTTGATTAGTTTTGTTCTGTCATGAAGGAAGGAAGGAAGGAAGAAGAAAGAATCAAGGACTCTGTTTTTGAAATGAGAATGAAACATTGCATAAGAGGAAATGAAAAGAGAAATGATGACTCAGGAAATAGGTTTGCTTTTCTTGAGTAACCTGTTGGCTGGAAATCATTGATTGGATTGACAAATGATTAAAAAATACTCATAAATCTAGTGAGTTCGGTCTCTGGCTTTGGATATTTTTTTCAATGCATTAGTACTTAGCCAAACATTAAAATTTAATTAAGATTATATACTTTTTGCATAATGAATAATTTATCACTTTAGCAGTGACCCTTTTTAAACAACAAATGTAAACTCTTTTTCACAATCAAACTGAGAAAACACTTCTAAAACTGGAATCTCATACTTTGATAAATTAAACTTAAATTCAATTGTTAGCTTTTCTTCCTCCAACAAGTTGATGGAGTGTCACTGAAGGAACAGAGCAATCCTGAACCCAAAACAACTTGTTCATTAAGGCCTTCATTTACAAATTAGAAGTCAGGTTTGTACTTTTAGTGTGTGATTGTTTCATGTAACGCTTAGATCCTAATTTGCATAGAAGTTTACATTTTATGGTACAAATGCTGGTTAATTGATAACCCCCATAATTTTACCAGTATTTGTCTTTACTAAGACATTTAAGTTTTCTTTCCAAATAACTATTTTTCTATCAACAGATGAAGATGAGGATGAAGATGATGAAGAAGACTTTGAAGATGATGATGAGTGGGATGACTGATCAGTATATTATATCGTATATATATATTTTTACGGTGAAATACTAAACTACTTTCTGTCTATGGATTCTGTAAAATTATCATGTAAATGTTTTACCAATTTACTGTATATTTTTGTTGCCTTTTGCTTTTTTATTAATCTGTGCAATACCTCATTTAATCTGTAAAGGTTTGTCATCCTATACAAGGTTACTCCCTTCTAATTATGTAAAAGTTTACATCAGATGCCTAGTGTACATGTGAATACTTTCCATTCCATCAATAAGGGAGTTTTAATGTAATCTGTGAGATTGACAAACACACCTTAAATGTATTTAGTTATAATTGCAAGAAGGAAAACACTATTTTCATACCCTACTTTTTCTGTATCTAGATTTTCTTATTAAAGCCTAATATAGCACTACATACTTTAAGCAATGCAGCTCCTACTTTTAGCCTCTTCATCTGGGAAACTATGCTTCATGGATGAGGCTGATAAAACGATGAGCATTTCAATTCTTAACACTACCATTCAGATTTAGTCTTCAAGCTGTAAAGCAATCACTAGAAAAATTAAGTGATCATGAAAATTTTCCCTGATCTGGAGCATTGTTGCCTATACCTGAATATTGAATTCAAGAATAGTCTGTTTGGTCAATAAATCTGATAGAAACCACCTTTGTGACTTTTCCCAACTGTCATTCATGACAAAGAGGAGTCTACATTTTTGGCAACTGCTGCAGTCATTATTTATTTTTATATAAGGTTTTTTACTGAAGGGCTGTAGTTGATGTTTGCTTTGAATAATAATGGTTGTAAATTAATTTTTTTAAAATGTAGGGCATTGGTATGCTAATAAATGAACTTAAGTAGTGTAACTCTGCAGTTTTCATAGATTGCGGGACATGTCAACACAGTTAGACACTGGATCCTATAACTAAAATAAATAGAGATGGAGCCTTAAACCCATACCTTATTGATTGTGACAAGACTAGATGACAGAAACTGTTGCTAAAAGGCCAATGAATATCTTGGTGATGTTTCCATTTTTCTGAACTTGGTCTCTGTTTGTGTTATCCAGATCAGTGCGTGGGCACTCTTCCATCAAATACAGTATTTCTCACAGGCTCCTGTGGTTATTCAAGCATGTGGGTCAGTGTTGCCTTGTTTCCTTTTGACTCTAAATTGCTGGACTTCAAAGCAAGAGTAAATGGAGCTAATTGAACACTCTTATCTTTTGCTTTGAGGGGGAGAGGTTCACTACTACAAGGTTTATAAGCCACTGTTTTTTATATATACCAAATTTGCACATTGCAGTATTTCACTAAAAAATAAGGGATGTGGTCTTAAAAGTTGGGTGGTCCTGCACTTGGAATTGCATTCCAATATATGATGGGAAAATTTGAGTTTTCATTTTAATTTTTCATCTTTATTAGGAGACTTAATATTTGGACTATTGCTTATTTTTCATGCAGTATTGCATTTAAGATAAGCTTTATTAATGCTGATACTCTACTAGCAGTAAGGATACACTTAATAAATGCAGAAGGTTTCAAGTGAGACATACTTGGAGTACAATAAATCCCTGCTTGCTTCCTTCTTCATTTTCCTTCTATTCATGACATATTGGATAGAATTATCTTTATTGAAATCCAGTGTTGGCCTGATCTTGGCAGGCTGGACCTGCATGATTTGGCCTGGAAGTTTAATGCAATTGTAATGTATGTCTAGTATTTGGGTTTTTACTTCTGTAAGAAGGATGGGATTTAAAGAGTATGTTGATGAAAGAAGATGTGCTAAGCAGAAGTTAAACTATTCCAAAGGGAACAACTTTAATTTGATGCAAAGAACTTGGAAAGGAACATTTTCAAAGTATCTTCATTTCAGTTGTATCTCTGGCACTGCTTTGTGCTAGAAAAAACTTTTCAGTTAGCATTGCTGCTAGTTGGCTTGAGGATTATGAGTATATAATGATGCTATGGAGGTGAGTTAAAAGTTATGCACATGAGAGAAAATATTAGTGGCCTGCAGTACAGCCGGTAGGCTTTCCTCTCTAGTTTCATAGAGGACATTTAAAGAGTTGATATTGCTCAATTGGTCTCCAGCAATATTACTTATAAATTAAGCACATGTTTCTAAAGTTAGAGTTTGAAAAGAGATACTATTTTGAGGATACTTGTGTAATCCATTAATCACTTACCCAATACTTTTTTCCCCTATAGAAAGTATATCTACGTTATTGCACAAACATTCAACTGTTTTGCTTTCAATAGCATATTGTATGGTTTTAATTTAAAGCATGAATGCAATTAGATTTAAGGTCACAGCTGCATGTTTCTACTTTTCTGCTCTTGATGTGGGCAGGAGGCAATGTTTCTTGTCATTGAATCACTACTGCTAACCCTAGCAACCAGGGCAGCCTTTTGCATCAGATAAATTGACCGTCCGCGTAGCCTTGCCAAGTAGCGAATGAGCCTGAACATTGCGCTTAGACAATAGCATCTAGTGACTTGTACTCTGAAAACATCTCAATCATTCAGTTTTCCATTTCATCAGATTGAACTTCTTGGTATGTGAATTTCCTTTTGGGCTCTTCTTTTTCCTCTTCTTTGGAAATGTACAGTGAATAGGATGTTGCACTGGTGGCAAATCATCATAAAGCATAATAAAATTAATTTGTCTCAGTATAATAGTATGGTGTGACTTTTATGACTTCACTTAAGGGTGATTTGAAATCTGTTGTGTTGCTCAAAAATTGTTCCAGATATTTCCTTAAATTGGCTTCAACAAATAACTTACATATGTCCATAGCATTATAATGGGCTAATTAAGATGACTGAAAATATATAAATGTTCTGACACTTCTTCCTAATGTTTCCCAAGGGAAAACAAGTAAACACTTTTTCAGTAGGACACTTCTGCTCCCCATTCTCACCCTAGGACCATTGCCATTGGATGCCCGATAAGATGACCTTTATTGTCATTTTTTTTCTGTGAACATACTGGCACTCTTTAAAAAAATGAAATTCTGTGGAAAGGATCTTAATTACTTTGTTTCATAGTAAATAAATAACCAGCAAATATTTTAAGACAATTGTTCATTTTGCTTATAGCATGCCAGGGGAATAATTATAATACTAATCACTGAATAATGGTAATGACAATAGAAATGCCAGATTATTGGACTAGAATTCTCAGAATCTTAAATTAGTCATACTGATTTAGAATTCTGGAGGCTAAAAGCCAATGCATACAAAGTGCTATCAGTTGAAGACTGTGAGCCTGAAACCAGTGATTCTTAAATGGAGGGGGGGATAATTAGAGTGAGATACAGGGGTCCCACTCTCCCTTCACCACTTTTCTGAACAACAGCAGAACAGAGGCCATCAAGATATTTGGAGGGGGGGGGCTTCATTCCAAACAGTAAAGTTTGGAATCTAACTGAATATTTCTTCCAAATATGCCACTGCAATCTGCAATTACTATAATTAATAGGCAGTTTTTTTCAAGAGTAGAATGATCAGCTGAAATAGGATTAAAAAGAATTACATGCTGCAGAGTTCCGCTAAGACTGATTAAATTCAAATCCTAACAAATAGAAATATTTAAAGAGTTTCAAAATCTGTTATCCTTAATATAGTTCAGTATACAGTATTGAAATTATTTGCTTGTAATGACTTGTGTGCCAGTTGTGCCCGTTTTTGGATCAGCGGGTCCTGCCTACAGTCACTCATATCCTAATACCTTTAGATTGGACTGCTGCAATATATTCTACATGGGGTAGTCCGGGCAGTTATGTGTGCTCCCAGAACAGCCCTTGTTACACTTCTGCTCCATGAGCTGCACTGGTTGCCAGTTTGCTTCTGGGTCCAATTCATGGTGCTGGTTTTAACCTTTAAAGCTTTTTATGGAATGCGGCTAAGGTACTAAGGAACAATCTCTCCCGATTTACCTCAACCTGCCCAATTAGAAAAGGCATGCTGCAAGTACCATCAGCTAATAATCTACATTTGGTGAGTCCCAGTGCCTTTTCTGCTTTAGTCCCACCTTATAGAACATCCTTCCCCTCACAATTACATCAGTCCCATCCCTTTTGATATTCAGAAAAGCCATGAAGACCTGGATATATGACTAAACCTGGCGCTCCAGGAACTGGAAACTTGTCTAGTTTGCTTCCTTGTTAAGGGACCGTTTTATTCTCCCTTCACCTGTGGTTTGTATTTTTGGTTTTTATATTTGCATTTGTTGTTTATATTTTCTATTTATTATACACCACCCAAAGTCATCTTTGGTGAGATAGGCAGCCATAGAAATTTAATAAACTTTGAGTGGAAAAAATATTTTTTTCCCCTTGGCCCTCTTCACTGTGATATACAAACAGCACATACTGCAGAAGTTTTGAGTCAAACCAGCATTGACTCCATGAAGAATACATGGGCATGTATGCAGATAGTCCTTATTTTGGATCACAATTTGGACAAGAATTTCTGTTGTAAACCAAGGTAATTATTGAGTTGCACCTGATTTTTTAATCTTTTATGTCATGGTTTTTAAGCAAATCATATGGTCATTAAATGAATCCAGCTTCCTCCATTG
The DNA here is from genome assembly GCF_947247035.1 of Vipera ursinii. Classification (NCBI taxonomy): domain Eukaryota; kingdom Metazoa; phylum Chordata; class Lepidosauria; order Squamata; family Viperidae; genus Vipera; species Vipera ursinii. Next base: position 21,927,473 of record NC_139515.1, read on the forward strand.
ACTTTGCTGGAAGCTAGCTGGGAAAGTTGCAAATGATGATCACATGACCTTGGGACCCTGCATCCTTCATAAACATAGTTGCCAAGTGTCCAAATTTTGATCATTGAGATGCTGCAATAATCATGAGAGGACTGATTATAAGTCCCTTTTTTCAATAACTATTGTAACTTCAAATGGTTGTTAAATGAATGGCTGTAAGTCAGTAACTACCTGTATATCTCGTATTTTTCATGCCACAGCAAACAACTTGGGGAATTATTTGACAACACATTATCTTGCTTAATATCAACTTTTAGAAGTACAGTATTTATTTCAAAAGAACATTGGAATGGTAAATAGAAGGAAATGTAGGAAAAATAATAAAAAGTTCCTTATGGTGTCCTTCATTTTAAACTTGAGGAATTGCAAGAATTCTGCAGTGTTCCTTTTATTTCTGTAAATGAAAGTAGTAATTGTGTCTGTTTCTTCACTGCAGGTAACATGAACAACTTACAGAATGCTGCGTAGAGTTGCTTATTTTCTATTCCTTTTTCTTTAGAATGGACTTCTGGGGACTACCTTAACTTTGTATTGATTAATGGACTACTTTGGGAGTCATTCCAGTTGGAAAAGTACAGAAAAAAGCTGTAAAGCTAATGTATTAGAAGCCAAAATGAATTGGTGTCCTGGCCTGCCTGTTAATGTTTTCTGTAAAATGAATACAATAATTATTTGGAATGTAAAAATTGCTGATCTGCAAGTTACTGATAGTTTGCAAGATTTGGTTATAGTTTATTTTCTAGTGTTATTGCCATATACTGTGAAATCCACGTAGGCATCAAGAAGGGCATCCGGCCAGTAAACTCTCAGTTCTATCCACTAATTAAACTTTTATCCATCAAATTCAGTGACTACAGGGTCATATAAAGAAAAACCTCTAGAGTAAAGTAAACGTAGTGTAATTATTTTAAATATCATCATCTAGCCATTGTCTTTACACTGCAGGATGTTTCCAACTATATGGTTCTGAGCTTTTTTTTTTTTACCAGTTTGGCCTGCAATACTTGCTGATATTGTCAATCCATCTTGTTTTAGGTGTCTTTGGTGGACGCTTTTTATCCCGTTGGATCCATTCTATGACTGCCTTGGTCCACCTGCTACCAGTTCTTCCTATGTGACCAACCCATTTCCATTTCAATTCTTTTACTCTCTTGATAATATTATATACTTTCTTTTTTTCCCTCTAATTCATGTGCAGGTCTTTCTATCTTGTCTTGTAATGCCGAGCATGTATCTTTCTGTGGTTCTGTGTGCCACTCATAACTTTTGTATTGATTGTGAGGTTAGTGCCCATGTTTCACCAGTACCGGTATGTGTTAGAGCAGGTAGCACACACTGATAGAAAACTTCTTAGGCATAGGGGGAGGTTTTTTTAAAATTACGTTTAGCTTGCCGAATGCCTGACAACCCCATTTAATATTCAATTTCCTTTATTGTATCATTTTCCATTGGGATCCATTGAATTTATTAAACATAACCTGGCTTTTTTTCAGGTTTATTTTTAAGCCAAATGGTTCTGCTTTGTGCAGCTCTTACATGTGTCTTTGTAGCTCTTCTGGCTCTTGTGAGAAGAGCTACGTCTGCAAATTTTAAGTGATTTAAATAGGAGCCATTGATTTTTATTCCATCTTTTGCCCAGTCTAGTTTGCAAAATACTTCTTCAAGGCAGGCTGAGAAAAGGGTAGGTGATAACTGTATCGCTTTGCATACCCCTCTTTCTATGTTGATTTTCACTTTTAAGATCATTAAGGCAAATTGTCGCCTTTGTTTTTCATACATTGATCGTAGCAAGTTTAGGTAAACAGTGTCTATGCCTTGGCTGAGCAATGCATTAATTATTGCTTGCTGGAATGCTGAGTCAAATGCCTTTTCGTAGTCAATAGAAGCCATGCACAGAGGCATGGTGTTGTTGTTGTTGTTGTTAGTTGCGAAGTCGTGTCCGACCCATCGCGACCCTATGGACAACGTTCCTCCAGGCTTTCCTGTCCTCTACCATCTTCTGGAGTCCATTTAAGCTCATGCCTACTGCTTCAGTAACTCCATCCAGCCACCTCATTCTCTGTCGTCCCCTTCTTCTATTGCCCTCGATCTTTCCCAGCATTAGGCTCTTCTCCAGTGAGTCCTTCCTCCTCATTAGGTGGCCAAAGTATTTGAGTTTTAACTTCAGGATCTGGCCTTCTAAAGAGCAGTCAGGGTTGATCTCCTCTAGGACTGACCGGTTTGATCGCCTTGCAGTCCAAGGGACTCGCAGGAGTCTTCTCCAGCACCAGAGTTCAAAGGCCTCAATTCTTTTGCGCTCAGCCTTTCTTATGGTCCAACTTTCACTGCCGTACATTGCAACTGGGAAGACCATAGCCTTGACTATACGCACTTTTGCGTATACACCTTTCAATGACTTGCTGAACAACCTGGATGTGATCCATTGTACTATAGCCACTTCTGAGCCCTGCTTGCTCCTTTGGTTGTGCATCATTTAATGTTCTCAATATTCTTTTTGCTGCTATTTGGTGAAAACCTTGTAGATGACTGAAAGAAGGCTTATTGGATGATAGTTCTTTAAAACATTTTGGGTCCGTTTCTTGTGAATAAGAATCACTTTAGCATTTTTCCATGCATTTTTCTTCTCTGAGACATCTTGAGTATAGTTTTGCCAGTATCTTGTGCAAACTGATCACCAGCTTTCAGCATTTCAACTGTAACAGTCATTTCCTGAAGCTTTGCCATTTTTCATTGATTTTATGGCACTTGATGCTTCCTCCACTAGGTTATCTGGCAGTTCCTTTTTTTTAGTGTTACTTTTGAATGATCTTGATCTTTGTATAGGTCTGGAATAGAATTTCCCAATTTCCTGTCTTGTTCTATGCACAGAGCCATCTTCACATTTTAATGCAAAAACCTTTCTTGTATTTGTAAACTTGCATTTTGCTCTGTTAATCCCTTTGTTTTCTTCAATTGCCTTTTCACAAGCTTCATTTTAAACTGACATTTCTTCTTGGATACATTTTCTTATGGTCTTGCAAAGTTCAACATACTCCAGTTTATTAGTGAAGCTTCCAGTATTCTTCATTGTTCATCATTTTTTCATTAAATCAATAGTTTCATCAGAGTTTTTAAAAATATTTTAACCAAAGCTTTTCTGTTATAAATTCTGGGGCTATGACAACATGCTGTTCCTCATCTTGCCAGGTTTCTGCTGTAACCCAAGTCTGCTATTCTCACTCCCTGTGGCAACAGATTGGGCAGGAAAGCCAGGGTGATAATGCCAGCTACCAGCAAGAGACTAGCTCAGATGTGGAGGATTCAATGACACTAATTTATTAGAGGGATTGATGTGACCATCATTTAATATTCCCTGCAGACTTCTCCAAAAAGAGGTACCAAATTTTAATCCAGGGCAGCTGGTGACAACCTAACCTTATTGGTTGTCTGGCTCTGCTATAGTTTACTCATATCCTGCAATCCATCAACTGCTCAAGTGGTTTCCCAGAAGTTTGGCAAAGCATACAGAAGGGCAAATACATTTATGCAGAAGAAGAAAATGCTCTGCAGTCTTTGTGAGTTTGTCAGGTTATTTTGCAAAATTGTCCATGGCTCGCCTTATTTGGGTTTGGAAGCTAAGCAGGGTTTTGTCTGGTTAAAACAGATGGAAATCTTTGGTGTGTAGGTTGAACCAAAACATAGAAAACACATAGACACATACATCAGCACAAACTATTTTTGTTGTCACCCAGAAAATTGCAGTTACGACAATAAAATCACTGGGACTAAATTTAATATTTTAATTTGATTTTTTTCTCACCTTTATTACTTCATAAGTAACTCAAGGTGGTGAACTTACCCAATAGTCCTTCCTCCTCCTATTTTCTCCACAACAACCATGTGAGATTAAGTTGGGCTGAGGGAGAGTGACAGGCCCAAAGTTACCCAGCTGGCTTTCCTTCCTAAAGTGGATTAGAACTTAACTGTTTCCTGAATTCTTCTCCAGCACTTAACCACTGTATCAAACTGCCTAAGTTATGATTATATTCGCTAAATAACCACTACACCAAATTGGATAAGTTATGATTATATTAGGTAAAACTGGTTATATGTGTGTGTGAGAGAAAATAACAAGATGGTAGCTAGGGCATTGTAATCAAAGCCCTGCCACTTTTTATATGAATGTGCTGTTGACCCAATGGTTATGCTTTGGACCACAACACTACAACATAATCCTGGGTAGGATTTTGGGGGGGGGGGGCAGTTTAGACACACCAGAGAAGGAGATTAACCCTCAGTGTGGGACTGACTTCAGAATAAGCATTACTTTGTGCTGTAATACTCCATTTTTATTGCTAAGTATGTAATGGTTAGAGGGACGCGGTGGGTTAGGACGCTGAGCTTGTCGATCAGAAGGTTGGCAGTTTGGCGGGTTGAATCCCGAGTGCCGCATAACAGTGAGCGCCTGTTACTCGTCCCAGCTTCTGCCAACCTAGCAGTTCGAAAGCACGTAAAAATGCAAGTAGAAAAATACGGACCACTACGGTGGGAAGGTAACAGCGCTCCGTGCGCCTTTGGCATCTAGTCATGGCCACATGACCACGGAGACGTCCTTGGACAAGCGCTGGCTCTTTGGCTTTGAACCGGAGATGAGCACCAGCCCCTAGAGTCGGAAACGACTAGCACGCATGTGCGGGGGAACCTTTACCTTATGTAAGGGTTGTCTACTTGAGACCCAAGAACCAGTTAGAAGCCATGTTTTCTTGGATTTGGTTTCATCCAACCATGCTTTAAAGTTTATGCAGACAATTTTAAATGCTTCAACCAAGTTATGACCTTCTCTGGGAGTCCTCAGTCAAAGAATGATTTATTCCAAGCAGTGTCTAACTTTCAGCATAGTTTTCACCACACATCAATGGGCCCAGTTCCTTCTATAAGCATAGCCCTGCCAAAATACAATTTCAGTAATGGAGAAGGCAGACATGACCAACAATTACCAATTACCAACTTCATTAGGGCAGTTCCTTGACTTAGCCAGATTCCTATGATTCCCACTTTTTTCTGCAGTCTTATTTAATCTTATGGTCTTGTTTATAATACATACCTGCTATCCCATGTACTCACAAGATCATCACCCCCAAAGAGATACTACAATAACTTTATCTTAATTCTTCCACTGTTCTACAGATGCATAATTTTGCCAAGAGCTGAATAACCACTGTCTCTGATTGAAATTCCCACCTGAACCAGATCTAAGGGCAGTCTAATTCAAACTTCCATTTTCAAAGATAGCTACATGACTGGTTCAAGGTTGTATAAAATCAAATTGTTTTCAATCGATTTGCTTTGCAGATTCCATCAATATTATCTTTCTTAATGAGGCTTTTTGGCTGCAGATCAAGAGCCCATGAAATTTTCAAAGAACCCTGAATTTTACAGCTGCGAAAGAACTGCAATTATATTTATATATAAAAACCTTGAGCCTTGAAACTATAGGAAAACAATTTAAAACAAGATCCCCTTTTTTGAATCCCCCAATAGGCTCTTGTTCCTCTTTTTTGCCCACTAGTGAGTTTTGGCCACTTATTTCAGCTACCTGGAATGAATTGTACTTGATATATCTGCAATATTCATGTAACTGATTGTTCATAAAAATTTGCAAACTTGTTTGTTGGAATTTATCTTCCATTGGACAAAAAAAATAGATATGAGATTTTATCCAATGTGGTGAGCAAAAAGAACATAAGATCCCCATTATAACCCTTATTACATTGTCGAATCAATTTTAATCTCTGCCAGGGTGTGCTTGAACTGTAGCCAGGTTGTCACAGCAGCTGTTATTTGATCATTGCTACAAGTATGACAACTAGCAGCACTGCATAGTCCAAGAACTAGATACAGAATTTAGTAATCTTTGTGCACAATTTTCTATGAACAGCTGTGCTGTCATTTTAGAGGCTAGGAGTTCTTCCAAGAAACACAAGGACAACTCTTCAGATACGACCTTTCGTTTTCATTCTACTCTAGCTAAGGTTCTAATTTTGTGCTATCTATTTTACATCATTGAAAAGAAGAGGAAAAAAGAATACTTCATTGCAGTCCTAATGATATAATGCCTTTATCAATCTGGAAACTTTCCCTGTGTTTGAGTTAAAAAGTGGCCAGGAGGATGAAAAACAAAGGGACTTGAACTGTCAAATACTTCTGATCTTAGGAGGGTCCCAAGCTCTGAGTGCAAATGAAACTGGAACAGCAGCTGAGAGTTCTTCACTGTGCATCATATCTCACGTTCTCATACCACACAGTATTAGCAACCAAAATAAATATGAAGTAATATTTATTCAATATATATAGCTACCCATCTCACATTCATGACTCAAAACTAATAGTCTATCTAGTTAACGAAGAATATGTTGAACCAATTGGGAGGTAGATTACCAGGTTAGAGGTAGTCCTCAACTTATGATCAAAATTAGGATCAGAATTTCCATTGCTAAGCAATGAGGTCACTGAGTTGTATCCAAATTTTATGACCTTTTCCCCCATAGTTATTAAGCAAATCAACATGTTCTAATTGAATTACATAGCTGGTAAGTGAATTTGGCTTCCCCCACTGACTTTGCTTGTTGGAAGTCCTCTGGGAAGGTTGCAAATGGTGATCCCATGACTGGAGGACATTGCAGCTGAATTACTGGAATTTTGTGAATCACGTGACCACAGGGATGCTGCAAAAATTAAGTGTGAGGATTTGTCTTTAATCACTTTTTCCAGTGCTGCTGTAACTTTGAATTGTCATTAAACAAATGGTTATAGTTCAAGTATTCTGAATATTACTACATAAATTACTTTTATGTAGTAGATTTCAAGCATAGAAGGACTTGCAGATCAATAAAACAAAGGTAGCAAATGGCAGCTAACCTTGGTGGAACTTGCAAAAAGTTAAGCAGGATTGGATCTCATCAGCATTTGGATTAGACACCATCCGAGAGGGCTTACCCTTAAAAAAAATACTTCTGAAGAAGACAATGGCAAACTCCTTCCATATGGCTGCCAAAAAAATCTGCATGAACATGTTAAATTCAACTTAAGGAAAACTTACTTTTGCTAAAGGAAGACTAACTAAGCTTCATTGCCCTGATAGTCAAAATCATTAGCTTGACAAATCACATTAGAAATTTTATTAAAGCATTTAAAAATAGACTTTATGTTAGAACAGTACGACTTTTAATCTGTGACTCTACAAGTATAGTCCTTAACAATTTTATTAAAATTTAGTATCTAAAGTACAATACTTTGCATAAGGATGGTTAGTAAGATATTTCATGCACATCATATTAATTAAAATTAGATTATGACTTTGTGTGGTGAAAAACGCTCATCTTTTCAGGCTGTCTTTTCAGGCTGATGTATCTTCTCAGCTGGGACTGTATTTTCTATATAAAATGGGAATTATTACTTATCCAAAGCAACCTGCTGTGTCATGTGGCACAAGAATATTTTTTCTAAGATAATTACAAATAGTCCTCACTTACAGACCACAATAGGAACTAGTAATTCCATCACTAAGCAGTGCAGTTATTAAGCATGATATCATATGACAGAGATTTGCAACTTCCTGCTGGCTTAGTCATTGACTTTGCTAGGTGGAAGCTGCTTTGAAGGTTGCGAATGGTAAACATGTGATGATAGGACTCTGAGTCAGTTGACAAGAACGTGACTGTGGGGACGCTGTGACAGTTACAACTTCAAGAGCCAGTCATAAATCCCTATTTTCATTTGCTAAGTACTAACAATCACTGAACAAGTATTGCATTGATCCACTATGGTAAGCAGTAAATTCCTCTGAATACACTTGGACTTAAATGTATAAATAATGTAGGATCAAACTGATGCTACTATTTTTATTTTTTATTTTTTTGCTTAATCCTGTATCGATAATGCAATCTAGATAACTATCTGCACTGGATTGATAGAAGAATGAAAGAAAACATAAAAGTGTATTGTAACACGGTATTCTTTAGAAGTTCATATCTTTAAAAACAGAAATGTTTTCAATGTGCTAAATCTTCTAATTGTATGGTACCAACATGCATTTTGTGTTTTTTTCTACAAATCATACTGAATTTTCTGTGTGTTTGAGGGTAGAGGCAGGAAATTTTTTGTTGTAGCTTTATAGGTCACAAATAAGGAAAGAAAAAAAAGAGATTTAGGGGCTTTTGTTGAATTTACAAACACCCTTTTTAGCTTCCTATAATTTTCTCCTGATCATAGGAATGACTCAAAGAATAATAAGAGGCAGCAGGAGCACCTCTGAAATGTTTCCTCCAACCTCATTTGTTTCCAAACTATTGATCACAGAAAAAGTACAGTGAAAGCACATACTTTTGCAGCCTCTATGCATTTTCCAAATTAGTTTTTCTATAATTGCCTGTTACGTGCTTAGTTACATACTTGTTTCCACCTCTCCTGAAGATAAAAAACAAAAGAATTCAATCTAGATAGTTCTCCTGTTATGACAGCAATTGGTACTGCAGTTTCTGTCATTAAGCAATGCAGTCTTAAAGCATAATGGCATATGACTGCATTGCTTCACAATGGCAATCCCAATAATCCTGGTTGCCATCGTAACTGGTCATCGTAACTGTGCTGGTCATTAAGAGAGAATCTCCTGTGACTGGAGTCAAGCAGCCTGTGGGAAGAGTTTTGAAGAGTTGTGGGAGTGCTGCAGGCTGGTGGTTCTGTCTGCAAGTGAACAGAGAGGTTCTATGGAATGTCAGATGCCTGTGTTCTTGTACTTCATAGTGAAGCTCGGGTGGGGGGGGGGAAAGCAGTGGGAACAACTTAGTGAAGCAACTTGCAACCTTTCCCTCTGCTTTCCTCATTGACTTTGCTTGTGGGAAGCCAGCAGGGAAAATCACAAATGACTTGCTGAAATGTCATAATCACAAGCCAGGCACCAGAGCACCCAGATCATGATCAAATGACCACAGCTACATTGGGATGACTGGTAGTCTGAGACCTGGTTGTTAGTGCCCCTCGTTCAGCTGCATTGTAACTTTGAATGGCTGCTGAATGAATGGTTGTAACCCAAGGACCTGTAGTCTTGAAAAATTGAAATTAAGGAAAGTTTCACTAAGTGTTCAAGGATGGAATCATTTGCTAGCTTTTGCAATCTGCACATGTAGCTTTGGCATTAAACAGCAATGTTTTTAGTAGCAAGCATGCTTTGAATGGCAACATTGTTTTTTTTTACATTTTTAGTGATGCCTCCTTAACTATGGTCTTCCAACATATATGTATTATTTTATGGATAGGAAATTCACCTTAAATATCTATTTCTCCATCTGCATTGCATGGATTACAATAATTGAGAGTTGGGCAACATGAAAATTTAATATCATCATCAATTATCATCATCATTTCTGGCAGCCTTCCAGAGTAGCATTCAATAAACATGGTATATTTGTTGGGTATAATGTTATTTCTTCTTCAAGGTCTTAATAATGCAGTACTGTATAGTCATAGTTATATTGGTTTGATTGTTTATTTACTTATATTCTTGGTTTCTCCCCAAGGCCTCTCCAACCAAAAATGACTGAGCAGATCAAACTCCTCATTATAATATTGCTTAAAATACAATATGAGGCTGACCTTATCTCCAGCAGTATACCACCCCAGAGAAGGGACATCACAGAAAAGAGTTATCCTTGAGATTTATGATGGCAACTTTTCTATAAGGATTGAGATCTACAGCAAGCTAGCCTATTGGCTCTCTGGATGGATAAATTCCACTTGGAGAAGGCATTCCTGTGGATGCTTAGGTCCTTGAATCTTGCCAGCATCTTGAACTGCACCCAGAAACCAACTATCTGAAAATGCAGTTCCCAAAGTAATGGCAATAGCTGGGAAAAACATAGCACACCTGTTGCTAATCAAGCCACTGCATTCCAAACCAGTTTTCTCTTTCAAACAGAATTTAAGTACAATGACAGGTAAAGTGAATTTCAATAGTTCAGGTGTGAGAGGACAAAGGCAATCATGGGTAATGATCAGCAAAGCATGCTGTCCCAAGAAAGGCAACAGGTGAAGCACAATATGAGATTTGCAAAGGACTTTCTGGCCATGGCTCCACTTGATCTTCCAAGCTGTGAGTCCAAGGTAACCTGCCCTGCAAAGGAGCCCATCCATCAAAGATGGGATTCTATTGTGATCCAATGACTTCTATAATCAAGATCTTGCTAGAATTGAGTATAAGCCTCACCCATCAAGGTTGGTTCTTACAATCTCCTGTTCATGTCTCCTGGAGTGGACACGCATAGTGGACCTGATATTATTGGCATATATCCTGTGAGTATACTGGATATTCATCTCATCTTAATGGATGTTCTTTGTCAGTGGCCTCATATAAATATTAACCTGGAGAGGGGAAACTGCCAAGCGCTGTCCAAAACGTCACAATGGATAGGCGAAGGAGAACCATTGCAAGCATTATGTCTCATAAGCAATCCTCCTAGGCAGCCCAGAAGAGACAATGATGTGAAAGGCCACTAAAATCTCATAATTTTCTCTAGGTCAAAGAGAAATAGAAAAATGGTAATATTAACTTGCTAGTGCAATTTTATCTAGCACAGTCTACAAAAAAAATCACTGGGATGTTTCATCCATGTGTCATCAGTTACTAGATATCCACGATATTCAATCATTGATCTTGTTAATACCTCTTGTGAAATGAAATTATTCTTCTTATGCTTGTGAAACCTGTGCTAATATGATACACTATAATAAGGCTCCACCTGATTGGGGAAATCAGCTGCTACCATGCACACAGAGCATGGCACCAAGCATTTCTAGCCTTTTTCGTGTAATGATCATGCCACCACAGAAATCCTCACCAAATCTTCAGCATAGAAAGATTCTTCTCAGACCATCACTTAGTACTCCTTAGCCCATAATACTTTTCACAACAATTCAGGACTAAAATGGGTTTTTTTCCACTTGGAAACTCAAAACACATTTATTGCAAATGTATGATTCAGGCAAAGAAACACAGGGAACTGAACAGGTTTTTTTATAGAAAGGATATGTTCCATGAAGTACTACTTGATATCAACATAAATAACTATTTCTTCTGAGAAATCTTATTAAATTAAAAAAGTACTCTCCATATTTACAAAACCACTGTTGAATTCTTTGAAGTATTGCTTGAAGTTTCATAGGCTTTTTTATTTATATCTTAGATCTAAGAATGCACTTTTGAAGCCATTTACATCAGTCCATTTTTATCACTGTAGAATGATTGTGTACCTCTCTTTGAGAATTTGTACAAATCTTCATTTCATTGTGCTGGCTGACTTTTACCGCAGAGCTTCTGGAATTTCCACCTAAAAAAAGGGTGTTTTACTTAAATTAGCAATACAAACTGAAATTAAAAGAATAAAGCATTTAAGTAGAGAAAACCCACAGGTTTCAATGTTCTATTGTACTGTGTATTGTAATAGTGAAGACTAGAATACATATTGGGCTTGATGGCAAGAATATAAAGCAGTGTGATCTCAGAGGATATGTGATCAAAAATTAGATTCCCTATTGAGAGATAAAGAGAAGAAGCAAAATGTGTGTCTTAAGTTACATAGATTCACTCCTTAAACCTCATCAAGTCCTTTCTTAAATTGAGGATTTTTCCATCCATTATTGCAGGGGTCTCCAAACTTGGCATCTTTAAAACTTGTGGACTTCAACTCTCAGAATTTCTCAGCTAGCAGGGTTGGCTGAGGAATTCTGGGACTTGAACTCCACAAGTCTTAAAGTTGCCAAGTTTGGAGCCTCCTGCACTATTGGAACCGAATGGCCTTTCTGATCTGCAAAAATCACAGTAGCTATGCCATTCTGAATAACAGAATTCTGTTTCTCTTTATTCTTTCCAAAAGTAGGTCACAAATTATGGGCCATAGGTACACATTGTTGCTTATCTTGTATGAGTACAAACAACAAAGCTAAGTAAACGTTGTTGTTTACTTTGTTAGACAATTGGCAGAATCATTAAAAGAATCAGCTCAGAAGTCAGGTCTATTGTAACATTGGTTGATCTAGAATAGATAATAATCTATTCTAGATCAACCAATGTTACAATAGACCTGACTTCTGAGCTGATTCTTTTAATGATTATATTTCCCTTAAAAGGGTAAGCAGACACATCATAAAAATCAGATCTTAATTTTGTATTACCTTTCTGGATATCTATCAATTACTTTAGCACATTAAACAAGAATACCTACACTTGTAGAACTCTCATGGACATATTAGTGTCCTCTTGATAGAATTGATCACACATAAGAAGATGATATTTTGCTTTCATATCCTGCTGCTTTAACATTACCTTTCCAATTAGAGAAGCTGTCATACATGATGTGTGAGGCAGTTTCCCCAATCCATTGTGGGAGTGCTCTTACAACTGCCAAATTCTATCATCTCTAATGTGGGATGAACTGCTAATATAAGAGAACTATGGCTGAACAAACATGATTTTCCACTGTACAATTTCAAAAATGGAAATAGCTTTTGAACCATAATAAAGATTACAGATTACTAATTATATTAGAAATTCAGGTCCTTCGGTAAAGATTGTTTGATTGGTTATACACCATGAAGTCATTCTGAAGCTCAACTATCACATATTAGATTTGTTCTTGTTACTGTACAAGATGAATGCCATTAGAACTCTGTGAAATAGGTGGAATGATCAACTCCATAGCAGTTTAAAACACCAAAATACAGACTTTAGGTTGCAAAATTCCTCCCTTTGTATGATTCAGGAAAAAAAAAGACTGCATTTCCTTTCCACTGAACAGTTATCAGAAAAATCACTTGACCTCAGTGGTGGGATTCAAATATGTGAACAATCAGTTCTCTGCGTGGATGCTGCTTCCGGAAGTTCATTCTGGGTCTGGGCAACAAAAAATTAGCTACCGGTTCTGCTGAACTGGTGTGAACTGGCTGGATCCCACCACTGCTTAACCTTCACCACTGCGGGAGGAGAAATAGTTTGCCTCCAATTCATCTTGAACACAGAGGTTCCCTCCTATCTTTAAATCAAATGAGGGTGCCTCCCACTTGATATGACACAAGATTACATAAGCCTTGAATACCGGTATCTGGCTGTAATTATGATTTCTCTTTTGTGAACCAAATTATTTATCCTGTCTTTAAATGCTAGTTTATTTTAAGACACAAAATTGGATCAAATAATAAAGTAGGATGGAAATGGGGATCGGGAATGAATCTAAAAATGAGCAGACCTCTTATTTTGCAGAAAAGTTATTTTTAGTGCAAAGGAGAAATGTGAAAGAACAGCAATGAGAAATCATTGATTTGTAGGAGCAGTGTACTTTTGTTTCATACCCAAAAATGCCAGTTGAGGCAGCTTGAGGTTTGAGAGGCTGTTTAGTGAGGAGCTTTTTCCATGAAGTTCCATCTTGAGGGCTCTAATCTGTCAAGGTGACCTCACTATCAGCGCTCAATTCCTACCAGTTCTCAGAGGCAAGTTAAGGAAGTACTTTCTCTTTTTCAACAAAGTAATAAAAAATTATCACCCTATAGATCAGACATGTCAAACACAAGTTCTGGGGACCAGATCCAACCCGTGAAGTGGTTTCATGCGGCCTGTGAAGCCATCCTAGAAACAGTGAGGTAATGGACCCCACTGCCTTGGCCCTGGCCCAGAGACCCTCCTTCTGCCAGAGATCTGTCCCACTCCTGCCCAGGCCCCCATAGGCACCCTTGATGCGAACAATGTAGAGCTGGCCACGCCCACCCAGTAGGCCATACGCACTTTAGGCACGCCCACCCAGTAGGCCACGCCCACCCAGGCCACACTCACCCGCCCCCCTGAGGGCAACCGCAATGCTGATGCGGCCCTCAATGAAATTGAGTTTGACACCCCTGCTATAGATTATCCTTTGGTGGGGGGGGGGGGAAAGTGTGATTATCTTGTCATGCCCAACTCACCTAAATCAACTCTAAATCAACTCCTGAAATTACAATTACTTACCCGCCTTAGCTGCTTTATGCTACTTCCACGAATTGCCTCCATAAGATCAGTGTGGAGTGATCTTACTGGGGTAGAAGGTCGGCTTGAAGGACGTGACCCTTCTTCTGATACATTGTCTGGGATGGATTTTAATGAATTTTTAATTTCTTTGAATATTGCATTCTCATATTGTTTATTTTTCTTGCTTTTTTTCTTCTTCTGGTTATTTTGTAGACCCCTTTTAGCACTTTCCTGCTGTTTTATAACCTCAGCAATATTCCTGGTGGGTGCTTTTTTTTCTACAACTATTTGAGGAGGAGGAGGAGGAGGTGGTGGTGGAGGAGGAGGAGGAGGAGGTGGTGCAGTTGGTGACGGGGGTGGTGATTGTGGTGGGGGGGAGGGAGATTGATTTTTAATAGCAGTGGCTTTCTTTAAAAATTTTGGAGAAGGCATAGGTGAACTTTTGGGAGGTGAAAGTTGGTTCTGAGGAGGTGAAATTTTCTTAGAAATCTTTGGAGAAGACCAAGGTGAACCTCTAGGAGATGAATAAGGTGAAGAACCAGGAGTTCCCTTCTGCAATGATTTGGTCTTTGGACTCAGTGCTCCATCACAACTGGACTGTTGCTGTTTCTGTTCTTGCATCCGTTTCTGCCTTTGTTTATCCATGTTTCTTGTCAGAATGCTTGTCATACTCATTCTTGGTCCAGCAAGCTCAAAGTGATAGCCTAGTTTCACAATAGTAGTATTGTCCCTTAGAAGTTTAACCATGTCCATTTCAGCCTGACTGCCCATTATATGCCTTTGGTTATGGAATCGTAATTCTGTTAAAACTTTATTGTTCTGTAAAGCCCTCATGACAGCAAGAATTCCTTTACCTGTGATAAAATTAGAATCTAGATTCAGACTCACAATATGTTCATTGGCCTTAAGCATACCTGCAATAGCCATTGCAACATTGTCGTCAGCATGAGTGTTAGCCAGATTAAAAGTCTTCACTGAAGTGTTATTCCGCAGGGCCTGAGCAAAATGTGTTAGCATCTGTGGTGTGATATTTTCAATATTGTTTAAATTGACTTCAGTAGTTTCGGCATCATCACTCCTAACTTTTTCTAATACATCTTCAATCACTGTTGGATTTCCACATGGATGCATGGCTCCCATTCTGTAGTTCAAATATTCCGCTTCCTTTTCACTTTGACCATTGGTAACAATTTCATTTTCATTGTGGTTTTTAAGTTTAATGTTGAGTGAAGTTTGCTTCCTAGTATTTGGAAGTTTTTCACACTCTTCAACAGATTCCTCTTCATCATCTGTTCTACTTGCTTCTTCTTCTCCGTCATCTTCTTCATCCTCTTCCTCTTCCTCATATTCCTCATTGTTCTTTTCATCCTCTTTATTCTCATCCTCTCTGTCCTCTTCGTCATCTTCATTGGGAGCCTCTTCAGAAAGTTCGCTGTTACTTCCTGTAAAATATTCTTCTTTAATTTCGTATGACCCATCACCATCGTCATCATCATCATCATCACCACCTTCTTCTTCTTGCTTATAATCCTACAAGGGAATTATGATCAAAAGGAAATGATAAAAATGCATTTTATCAGTAAAGGTCCTCAAATTTTATTCAGTGAGCTTTCCTGATGATCTTTTCCAGATAATTATTATAGAAAGATTATGCACCATGATTTTGCATTTGATTTTTGAGAAGCAGTACTCTCAAATTCAGTTTTGCATAAAAATACCCCATTTATTTAAGCATCTGATCACAATTTATTGAAGATGTTTGAATTTAAGAATGTTGTGATTGTGTGTCATAACATCTATTAGAAAGTGTTCACAATATTACTGAGGGTTAACAGCATGAGTGCTACTCTAACCTTATTTGTCTTCAATTGAATATTGAATATTTTCAGAGAATGGCACCCTGGGAAGTGGCAGCTGCAGGTTGCAATTTTAAAAACCCCCAAAGAGAGGAAGTTATCTTCCACCACGTCCACCTGTTTCTGATCTTGAGTGAGGAAAACAAGAAATGATTGGTAACTGAGTAATTTCTAAAACGTTTTACTTAGCATAATGTATAATTCATTTATTCTTCTAATCCAAAAGGGGATAGCCCAAAATTTCATCCTGCAGAAGATCCCTGTAAGCACTGATCCCTGTAAGCACTGCAGAAAATCCCCAGAGAGCTAGCTCAGTGTTTATTTAATTTGGCCCTTTCAAATCAGTCTTGATAGCTGATGACTACATGGAGAAGCCTTTGTGGTTTTCTTGGCAACTTTTGCAGAAATGGCTTGCCATTCCTTCCTTACTAGGACTAAGAAAGAGTGACTGGCCCAAGATCACAGAGTCCCATTTTCTAGTCTAGACCTTTAAGCCATTATGTTGGCTCTGGCTGGTTTTGTTGCCAGACTGTAATTTTTAACAAGAGTGAATTTATAGAAGGCAATTAATTGTAAATAAATATGAATGTAAATACATTTTCTTTTATTTGTGTACCGTATATACTTGAGTATAAGCCGACTCGAGTATAAGCCGAGACCCCTAATTTTACCCAAAAAAACTGGGAAAAGTTATTGACTCCAGTATAAGCCGAGGCTGGGAAATGCAGCAGCTCACGGTAAATTTCAAAAATAAAAATACAGGTAGATAACAATAAAATTGCTTTAATTGAGGCATGTGGAAAAGAGGGTCAACAAAAACAATATATTATCAGTATATTCTCCGCTCTGCCATGATGTCTCCGTTTTGGTCTCCTGGTGACGTGGGGCTGAGCCGGAAAAGGGGGAGGGGGAGACCAAGGGAGGGAGGAAGGAAGAGAGAGAGAGAGACGAGCCAGCGTCAGCCAGCGGGCTCACGAGGGGCAGCAAGCCATTAGGAGCCCTTGGGGAGGCAGGGCGGGAGCGCAGTCCGGCCGCTGGGCTTCCTTTCCCTCTTGTCCGTATCGCTGCAAGGAATTGCATTGTTTGGGGACGGCGACGCTCGCCCATTCACACGCTGTCCAAACGCTGGTCATTTGCTGCGGGGCTCCCGCTTGGAAGGGAAGGGAAGGGAAGATTTGTGAGGGGAAGATGCCCTATCGGGGTGGACATAAGGATCCTCCTCCTGAAAAATGTTACCCCAAGTATTCAAGCCAGTCTGTCCCAATAACCTGGGAAGCCTTTCCAAATCCCAGGCTGGTTGTAGTCAGGGTGACCTTCGCGCATCTGGAAGGCACCGAGAGAGCGTTTTTTGTTGAATTGGAGCCATGGGCTAGTCGTGGTTAAGGCACTTGTAGGCGAAGCAAATCACAAAAGCCCCCAAATCCTTCTAAATGCAGCCCACGGGCGAGCTTCCCAAGTTGTTTTAATTTAGTTTGCATGTGGCAATAGAAATAAGCTTTTTTCCTCCTCAGCGGATCGGTGCGGTGAAGAGGCTGGGCTTCCTTCGGGGGGCCTTTCATTCCTGTACAAGGGGGAAGGGGAACTCTCTGCTTTTGTGTGTGTGTGTGTGTTTGTGTGTGTGGCCCATCTGCAAAGCTGCCAAGGAAGGAGAAGCGGGATACTGGTTGGGTGGGGGAGCGGCAAAAGCGGGGAGGGAGAGAGAGAAACGGCTCCGCCTTTGGTTCCCCCTCCTAAAGCACAGGGGCGCTAGAGAAAGTTTGGAGTTGGGTAAGGAAGCGCAAAATTCAGGAAGAAAAGCGGGGCGGCGGGCGAACGGGAGACCTGTACAAGGGGGAAGGGGAACTCTCTGCTTTTGTGCGTGCGTGTGTGTGTGTGTGTGTGTGTCCCATCTGCAAAGCTGCCGAGGAAGGAGAAGCGGGATACTGGTTGGGTGGAGGAGGCAGTGGCGGCGGCGGAGGCGGCCGCAGCACCGGCAGCCTTCCGCTTTTGCCGCTTTTGTGTGTGCGTGTGTGTGTGTGGCCCATCTGCAAAGCTGCCGAGGAAGGAGAAGTGGAGGAGGCAGTGGCGGCGGCGGAGGCGGCCGCAGCACCGGCAGCCTTCCGCTTTTGCCGCTTTTGTGTGTCTTTGTGTGTCTCCTTCCTCGGCAGCTTTGCAGATGGGACACAGACACAGACACACACACGCACACACAAAAGCGGCAAAAGCGGAAGGCTGACGGTGCTGCGGCCGCCTCCGCTGCCGCCACTGCCTCCTCCACTTCTCCTTCCTCGGCAGCTTTGCAGATGGGACACAAACGCACACGCACACACAAAAGCGGCAAAAGCGGAAGGCTGCCGGTGCTGCGGCCGCCTCCGCCGCCGCCACTGCCTCCTCCACTTCTTCCTTGGCAGCTTTGCAGATGGGCCACACACACACACGCACACACACACACGCACACACAAAAGCGGCAAAAGCGGAAGGCTGCCGGTGCTGTGGCTGCCTCCGCCGCCGCCACTGCCTCCTCCACTTCTCCTTCCTCGGCAGCTTTGCTGATGGGCCACACACACAGACACACACAAAAGCGGCAAAAGCGGAAGGCGGCCGGTGCTGCGGCCGCCTTCGCCGCCGCCACTGCCTCCTCCACCCAACCAGTATCCCGCTTCTCCTTCCTCGGCAGCTTTGCAGATGGGCCACACACACACACACACACACAAAAGCGGCAAAAGCGGAAGGCTGCCAGTGCTGCGGCCGCCTCCGCCGCCGCCACTGCCTCCTCCACCCAACCAGTATCCCGCTTCTCCTTCCTCGGCAGCTTTGCAGATGGGACACACACACACACACACACACACGCACGCACAAAAGCAGAGAGTTCCCCTTCCCCCTTGTACAGGTCTCCCGTTCGCCCACCGCCCCGCTTTTCTTCCTGAATTTTGTGCTTCCTTACCCAACTCCAAACTTTCTCTAGCGCCCCTGTGCTTTAGGAGGGGGAACCAAAAGCGGAGCCGTTTCTCTCTCCCCCCCCCGCTTTTGCCGCTCCCCCACCCAACCAGTATCCCGCTTCTCCTTCCTCGGCAGCTTTGCAGATGGGCCACACACACACACACACACACGCACGCACGCACGCACGAAAGCAGAGAGTTCCCCTTCCCCCTTGTACAGGTCTCCCGTTCGCCCGCCGCCCCGCTTTTCTTCCTGAATTTTGCGCTTCCTTACCCAACTCCAAACTTTCTCTAGCGCCCCTGTGCTTTAGGAGGGGGAACCAAAGGCGGAGCCGTTTCTCTCTCCCCCCCCCGCTTTTGCCGCTCCCCCACCCAACCAGTATCCCGCTTCTCCTTCCTCGGCAGCTTTGCAGATGGGCCACACACACACACACACGCACACACAAAAGCAGAGAGTTCCCCTTCCCCCTTGTACAGGAATGAAAGGCCCCCCGAAGGAAGCCCAGCCTCTTCACCGCACCGATCCGCTGAGGAGGAAAAAAGCTTATTTCTATTGCCACGTGCAAGCTAAATTAAAACAACTTGGGAAGCTCGCCCGTGGGCTGCATTTAGAAGGATTTGGGGGCTTTTGTGATTTGCTTCGCCTACAAGTGCCTTAACCACGACTAGCCCATGGCTCCAATTCAACAAAAAACGCTCTCTCGGTGCCTTCCAGATGCGCGAAGGTCACCCTGACTACAACCAGCCTGGGATTTGGAAAGGCTTCCCAGGTTATTGGGACAGACTGGCTTGAATACTTGGGGTAACATTTTTCAGGAGGAGGATCCTTATGTCCACCCCGATAGGGCATCTTCCCCTCACAAATCTTCCCTTCCCTTCCCTTCCCTTCCCTTCCAAGCAGGAGCCCCGCAGCAAATGACCAGCGTTTGGACAGCGTGTGAATGGGCGAGCGTCGCCGTGTCCAAACAACGCAATTCCTTGCAGCGATGCGGACAAGAGGGAAAGGAAGCCCAGCGGCCGGACTGCGCTCCCGCCCTGCCTCCCCAAGGGCTCCTAATGGCTTGCTGCCCCTCGTGAGCCCGCTGGCTGACGCTGGCTCGTCTCTCTCTCTCTCTCCCTTCCTCCCTCCCTCGGTCTCCCCCTCCCCCTTTTCCGGCTCAGCCCCACGTCACCAGGAGACCAAAACAGAGACATCATGGCAGAGTGGAGGAGACACAGGAAGCGGATCCAGGTACCGGGCTGGCTTATCTCCTCCCTCTTTTCGCAACCGCTCTGCGGGATGAGTTTCCCTTTTCCTTCTGGCTCACCCCCCTCTCCCCCGCCCGGTCACCCTTCCCTCCCTCCTCCCCCTCCGCCTCCTTCAAGGCCGCCGCCAGTCAGCATCTCTCCTTCCATTTTTGCGGCTTTTCCGTCGGCCCCGCCGCCACTCCCCCTTCCCCGTGGAGCCGGCCGCATCCAGCGCCTTCTTCCTCTGGAGGGAAGCACCGAAGCCTCGGCCGCGCGCAAGTCCTCGGTAATTTTTTTTTGTTCACTGGAGTATAAGCCGAAGTGGATTTTTCAGCCCAAAAAGTGGGCTGAAAAATTCGGCTTATACTCAAGTATATACGGTATATGCCCTATTTGTGGATTTTTACCATGCCACTCAAAGTTCAAGTCAGGTATTGGGACCAGAAAAAGTTGCTCATCCTATTCTAATCTGTCTAGCTGTATTCTATACACTACTAGAACAGGACAAAATCAGTACGCACAATTTCAGTGTTGACATCTCACATAGAGATATGTCAATGTAGAAAAAAAACAGTTGATGCTGTCAGTTTTGTTTCTTCAGTGAGTGCTTCCTAATTATGTTATTTGGATCCCTTCTTTTCTAAACTTGTATTAACCACAATATACACTTATGTAACCTTTTTTTTTTGCTTGAATGTCACTGAAATGCTCATCATTACCTCCCTCGCCCTCAAAAAACCATTAGGATTCTTATCCAGCCCTCTTAATTGTATAAGCAGTTTTATGCATTTTCTGTCCCAACTACTAGCCATAGCCTCACTTTATCAGTTCTAGAACTGAAATGAGTAGAAAATCTTGGAAGAATACAAATATTGTAACTATTTCAATAAGCAAGGTCATGAAAAAACCCTGCTATTCAAATTCTGTATCCATCAATTAAGCATGGACAATTTAGATCTCCCATTATTGCATATTCCTGTTTCAAGCTGCTACAGTGGTTTCCTTCCAACCATGCAAAGTTCCCAGATGAAAAATGGAATATCAACAATATACCCAAGACCATTAATTAATAACAATTAACCTGTTATTGTTTTCCTTTTACTGTTACACAGACAGACACACACAGAGTTGTGTGTGTGTGTGCGTGCCATGAGCGTGTGTGTGTGTGTGTGTGTGTGTGTGTGTGTGTGTTTGTGTGTGTTGAGATCGGGAGCTAGAACACCATTGAACTGTAGAGGAATATTATCCATGCAGACTCCATGCCTGCAGTGTAAATGCTTTGTCTTTAAAAAAGTTTGAAGCTTGAATTACAACCATTGGGCTTGAAACACAGAACAATTCCAGAGGAGTGCCAAGCAGTGTCAAGTGTAGGTTGAAATTAAGTCTAGAATTAACTGTGCTTGTACATTCCCAGTTCCAGACATAATGACTGTTGTTGCTATTTGGGTATACCGTTGAATTACATAACTCTAAATCCTGCTCTTTTCATCATTACTTTTTTCTGATTTGGATTATAACTGTTTGTTATTGCTTGTTACTATTATTTCGTTCTGCCCTTGAAAAGTCAGGATGACCAGTAGCTATTAGTACTTGGACTGCATACCAACACCCTGGCTTCAAGCACCAGGATAAATTCCTTCAGACTGGTTCTGATAAGAATGAAACAAGACTATCTGTTCAGAGTTAAATAAAACCCTGTAAACTGGATGCTGCTAGGAGTGCTATTCTCTCTTTACTAGTTGTTATGCTTTATTCCAATTTTCTGCTCTAGAAAAACAATGTTATGTTATAAAAGAAACAAAAATACATGTGGGGAAAATCAGTACTATTTGACTAGCTAGAGAGACCACCTCACTTGTAGTTATTTAGAAATCTTTTTCTTCTAGTTTAATATTAAACTCATTATTGTTCAAACAAGTATTTCTAATTTTCCTTAAATTTTGCCTCATCCCAATCTTTTGAAAGATATAGGTCACTTTCTTTTTTATTATGGCTGTTATGGTCAGCATAGTCCTGTTATGATGATATTACTGATAGAGACTGGGCTGAAATTTGAAATGTATGGCCTTTGTTTAGGAGATTAAAATAGGAAGGGGTGACTTTATGTTTGTATTTCTTCCTAAAACCACAGTTTAAAAAGTCCACTGAAAGGTAGATTTTCTAATTAATTAAGATCTCTCTATAGATAGATAGATAGATAGATAGATAGATAGATAGATAGATAGATAGATAGATAGATAGATAGATAGATAGATATAGATATAGATATTGCTTGCTCATTATCCACTATCTGTAGTCCTCACTTTATGACTGGTGACTTAGTGACAGTTCAAAATTGCAACATTCTCTGCAGTTCCCAAATTCTAGCGGCTGTACACACACACTGTGATCACATTTTGGGCAGTTGGCAACTGGCTTGCATTTATTTATTTATGGCTATTTGCAGTGATCTGCAGTCATGTGACCATGATTTTTGCTGGTTTCCAGTATTTACCTCAGGTTTCTGGCAAAAAAATAGCATTAGATAAAATGGATTTGTTTAACAACTGTGACATTTGCTTAACAAGTTTGCTTAACGACCACCGCAGAAAAGGTTGTAAAATTGAGCATAGAGACATAGTGACCCACTTAACAATTTACAGCACTGATTCTGGGCTCAGTTATGGTCATAAGTTGAAGATTACCTCTAAGTATCTCTTTATCATTCTCTCTATCTTTTATTTACTCTATCTATCTATCTATCTATCTATCTATCTATCTATCTATCTATCTATCTATTTATCTATCTATCTATCTCATCTATCATCAATATGAAATAGTCATTTGGATGATTTTTATTTATTATTTATTTGATTGCTATAGTTGCCCATCTCAACAACATGTTTTGATTACAATACTTTTTAGCATGTTAGAAGCTGCAGTGCTCCTTCTCATCTCATTTTAACAAATTGCTCTGAACCTTTTTCTGAGTTTATAAAGCTTATATTATAGAGTTTCTTTAAGAACTTTGGAATTGGGGAGTTGGAGACAGAATGGGAAGAATAAGAGAAGGGGAAGAAGAAGGACAAGAGATGGACAGAAAGTTGATAGAGACTTGTTGATACATCAAGAAACAATTTTCAACAGATTAGTAAAGAGTTCAATTACCACGATTTGTAATACCAGTGATAAGATTTATGCCTGGCCTTATTCAGACAACAAATTTATTCTGATGATAAAAGAAGAAGGAAGTATACTTGCATTGTCCTCACTTTGCTATACATTCAATATGCCAGAAGCAAATATTTGAAGTGCAAACTTATGCATACCAGTTTCTTAACTTCTACCACTTTTCTATAATTTGAAATCCTGGAAAATATGATATACAAAATAATAGAAAGAAGTAGATTGAAGTTAGCGTGCATATCGCCACAGGCCCTCATCACATGACTTATTTTAAAATCTGAATAAGACTCTTAAATATTCAGGTCCTCTCTGTGTATATAATAACACATGAAAGGCAGCCAATAATTAGCATCTTCCCTTGTGTCATTATTTTATACTAGCTTCTGTTGCTGGAATTCAGGGTTTTCCCTAAAGCAGATTAAATGCTACGAGTCTGAAATGTGGTAGGCCACATCTGTTATAACACAATGTTAAACAGAATTTGATATTAGATGTGTAACTGAAGCTGAGATATGAGTGATACATTTAGCAAAAATACATAATCAATCCAACTGTGGCCATGTCAGTTCTTCTCAGCTTGTGCTTTGATGATTTTTTGGATGTTCCTTCATGTAAAAAGAATATTTGTATATAAAAAAGATCTTCATAGTGTAAACTAACATCCTGGGAAGCAGGGTTCTGAAGCAATGAACTCACTGGGATGATAATTTAATAACACAGAGGAAGAAGATGTATATTACTCTACAGCGTCTACTCGTTAATAAAGTTTCTACTCATGATCAATTGACTTTTTAGTTTGATGGAAAATACAGAGCAGGAAAACCATTCTACTGACTAAGAGTTATTTCTGGGGCCAAATTAATGCAATTATATTTTCCTACCTGTTCACATGCCCCGATCCTCTCTTTTTCCAGAAGTTTCCTGGTCTCCCTTTCCCAGTAGGCCATCAGTGCTTCCCGGCTAAAAGTTCCTGTAGGAGTTTTTTCCGTTAGACTCTTTTGCCTATGCCCCACAGGAAGGCTCCGGTCAGGCTCAATATCCTCCAACTCCTTCTCCAGCTCCTTCAGCTCCTCATCAGTAAGAGAAGCAAGGAGTTCATCTTCATCCAGGTCTTCATATTTACTAAGCTCTCTCCTGTAGCCAAAGTTAGACATGGTCCCTTCTGTTATCAGGCTGATGTAAAGTTGAAACTACAATGCAGCTTCACAGAGACTGAAACCAAGGCGTCTTCATCTGCTTTGGTTGGCAAATGTTTCCCCCCTCAGTAACTGCAGCACCTTTTAAAAATATTCCTAGGGGGTTGCAACAATGCACAGAAGGATGAAAGCATGCTCTGTTTTAAGTATCAGACGTCAGCAAGTGTTGAGCGGAAAAGAATGTCCCAATGCACCAGTGTCTTATGTCTCTGAAACACAGAGATTATTGACACACTGACAAGAACCATATTTAGAGTGGCTTGATAAAAGGAAAATGAATACTCATCTGTAGATTCAGAAGCCCAGGAGATAGTTGTTCATAAAGCAACAAGTACACTTACTTTGACACACAAGACTGTGTCTATCCAAGCAACAAAGATCAGGTAACGAAAGGGGTGCTTTGTTCAGCATGATAGGGTCATTCCAAAGTGGGACAACTCGTATATGAAAGGATATGATATGCATTTTCCTGCATTAATCTGAACATTAAAAATAAGGGGGTGGAGGTGGAAATGCTTGCATTTCTGTGAATATTTTGTTGTTCTTAGAATGTAAGCATTATCAGTAGAATAATCGAATACAAGTTTTGAGAAAAATACGTATGGTTTAATTATTTCAGTTGGTTTCATTCATGCTTGATTTTCAAGTGGGCTGTGTTCTAAGTCTGTCTGTCTTTTTCATACAAATATAAATATAGGACATAGGTAATAGGCTAAATGATCTTCCTGTAATTGCAGATTCTCTAAATAACACTGAGAGGGGTTGCATACATTTAATTAGATTAAGCAAATATCTGCAGCAGCAGTATTAAATGGTAGTTGAGTATACTTGATTTATTAATAAAGAGTTTCATCTTTCCTCTTTAAAACATACGACAATCTAGATTATCTTTACAGATGAGGTAACCCCAGGGGTCACATACATTACTGAGTCATTTTTCTGACAGCTGACTCTCACAATCCTTTATTTGTATTACTTCCATCATTTTCTGTGAAGTTTGATTAAAGCCTCATTTTGCTCTGGGCATATTGCTCTGGTCACAGACAAGCTTAATTTTTAAGCTATTATTTTGTGTAGGTATCTGGATGCCCACAATTGCAGAGTAAAATTCTAGAGAAACAAAATATATTAGCAGTGTATAAAAGAAAAGGCAACGAGATGTAATAAAATCATGATTAAAGCAAAGCAATGACTTTTAAATGACAATAAATATATTACTGTGCTTCAGGTAGAAGAATGCTAATAATAGTAAAGTTCCTCTGTTTATGGATAAGTTCTTTGAAATGTACAGGCTTGTTAGCATCATTCAAACTGAATTTTTCGGCATAACAGTTACCTAAGGTGGTGATGTCTTCTTAAAGTACTAAACATAGGTAAAGGTAAAGGTTCCGCCTCACATGCGTGCTAGTCGTTTCCGACTCTAGGGGCCGGTGCTCATCTCCGTTTCAAAGCCGAAGAGCCAGCGCTTGTACGAGGATGTCTCCGTGGTCATGTGGCCGGCATGGCTAGACGCCAAAGGCGCACGGAATGCTGTTACCTTCCCACCGTAGTGGTCCCTATTTTTATACTTGCATTTTTATGTGCTTTTGAACTGCTAGGTTGGCAGAAGCTGGGACGAGTAACAGGCACTCACTCTGTTACACGGCACTCGGGATTTGACCTGCCAAACTGCCGACCCTCTGATCGACAAGCTCAGCGTCCTAACCCACTGACCCACCGCGTCCCTTATACTAAACATAAGCCTAGTCCATAATTGTAAAAAAGAAAAAGAAGAAGAAGAAGAAGCTATTTCTATGTTGACAGATGGCGTTCTGGAGAAAGCTATTTTTGTGTTGGAACAATGAGTGTGGCTCCTTTGTGCCTTCCTGGAACAGACTTCCCTTAAGTTGGCAGAGTGATCTGGCTTCAAAAGATGAATGCAATTTTAAGATACATTCAAAGTTCCATCCCAAAAACATCAAAGGAAGCAATTATCACATAACATTCATTGCTTTCCTCTGCTTCACATAGACCTCATTTGGAGTTTTAAGCACAATTTTCTGCATCATAACTTTCATAAAGCTAAACACAAAAAGGCATATATTTGGAGAAAGGGTGATAGAGAACAGGTCATATGGGGTAAAATTGGGGGAAGAGGTTATGTTTAACATGTAGAAGAAAAAGCTGAGTGAGACTTTGATAAACTGTCCAACATTGATTTTGCTTGGTGCTGGCAATGAGTGAAAAGTAGATCTAATAGACATACGGTATATTTTCTGAGGGTAATTTTCATTTAAAATGTTAGAAGAAAAAAGGCTAATGGCTGACTCAATAATTTTAAAAAAGGGTGGGCTCATTCTTTAAATTAAAAATCTTAATTTTAAAATTAAAATGAGCAACCAGGCAAAAATGAGCAACCTGCCTCACACTCAACCTAGAATTTGGTTAGGTCATTGAAAATCAGCTGTTATGGTGAAGAAATATGGTGCTTGGTGTTAGAAGAAAACTTCACAGTAACAGGTTTTACAGAGATCTAGTGGAATGGAATATGGTTATCTCTTAATGTAAGATCTACAGAGAAGATAGGGCAGGATGCATTAATGATAGTTACTGGAATCCCACAAAGGAGAATCCAAAACTGGAGCAAATTCTCACCTGGTCATTGTGGTCAGATCAGTTCCCCAAATCAAGTAGGAACATGCCCTCTTGATTTAGAAGTTAAAGTTGACCTTCAGATGAAAAACAAAATTAGACAGGCTTCTGAAAAAGAAATAATAATAGCAATGAATGCCTTCAATTATCTTCACATAGATTAAGAAAATGCAGGTCCTTGACTTGATATAAAAACCTAATTTATAGACATCCTTAATGATTATGCTCTGAAATATCTAGCCTGGAGCCAACACCAGACGGATCATAAATAGTGCCCTGTAAGGACTCCTCTGGATGCTTCCCCAGATACGTCTCCAGATGTCAGTTCAGAGGAGAATGAACCAGTCCTGGGCACATCAGGAGGGGAATTGATCAGTGGCTCCAAGCAGCCATCTGAGAGGGATTTGACTGAAGCACAGCTGCAGCAGGACAGCCCTGAGGCTTCAGATGGGGAAAACACTTTGCTGCAACCGATCAGCAATGAGGAAGAGGAACTGCCTTCT
This sequence comes from Vipera ursinii, assembly GCF_947247035.1. Taxonomy (NCBI): domain Eukaryota; kingdom Metazoa; phylum Chordata; class Lepidosauria; order Squamata; family Viperidae; genus Vipera; species Vipera ursinii. The sequence goes on from NC_139515.1 coordinate 21,955,034, forward strand.
GCACCTGATCCTAGAACATGTAGGGCTGAGAAAAGGCAAGAGCAGCAAAGGTTAGCCTAATTGCTCATGAGGAGACAGCCATGCTCCTCTTGATGAACCGGAAGCTGAGTATTTAGCACATCAGACAGATGGAGATGATACTGAGAATAACATGTTCATTTCCTAGCTGTGTGTTTTCTGTTCATTGTGATTCCTGTCTCACTTTGGATTGACACCGTCCCTTGACTTGGATCGTGCCTTGTAAACTCTGGACTTTTTTTGCCTCGTGAACCCTCTTATTTTGTGGATTTTGCCTGGTAGGTTTATCTTGTTTGGGAAACTTTCAAGTGCCTTGTGGACTCATTGCCCATTACTCTGTGGACTAGCATTGGTCTGCTTTTGGCTGAACTTAATTGGAACAGTTCTGGGATTTTAGTGAAGGGAATTGCTAGGGAATATTAATAAACCCACTAAACCACCATTACATTGTGAGTGAGTGGGACAGCACATGCCCAGAATCATTTTAGGACTTGAAAAAGTGTGCAGATAAATGCAGTGGTAGGATTCAAATATGTGAGCAACTGGTTCTCTGTGTGGATGCCGCTTCTGGAAGTCCATTTTGGGCCTGGGCAACAAAAAATTAGCTAACGGTTCTGCCGAAGTGGTGTGAACAGGCTGAATCCCACCACTGGATAAATGGGAACATTAATCACCATGCTATGATCCACATGTATATAAATGGGTGCTTCAAAGAAAGTTCAAACCAATCAAGTTTTACATAAAATCCTGAAACTTTCAAAAAATGAGGGGACTGATAAAAAGAAAGTTGAAAGAGAGACTTAAAGTAAATTCTGTAGGCAATTCATGGAGATTATTTGAGCTGCTATATTAGACTCACAGCTAGAATGTAGAACTGAAATCAGAAAAAGTGTTCATGAAATCCAAAATAACATCACAATGGTTAATAAGCAGTTGAGGAATGCTATTAAAGACAAGAAGTCCTGCTGAAAGAACAAAAAATAAAATTAGTTCTGACAAAAAAATGCATCAGTTGATCAAAAATACAAAAGGGAAAAAAAGATTAACACATGACAAACAAAACAATATTCAAATGTATCCAGAATAGAAAATCAACTGCATCACCCACAAAAGGGCCACTAGAGTCCAGATTCATCTATCTCCTTTCTACAGGTATCCAGGTTCTTCTCTGCTACCAGGTGTCTCAATGTCCATCATTCAGGATGTCAGTCTGCTCTGATCTCTCACCCAGTCACCTCCACTCGCCTAGCTTGGGGTCACCCCTCTGGTCACTCACTTTCCCACTTGTCTGGGTCAGTTCGCCTCTGCTATCTCCTCTCTTCTTTCCAGATTCCAGCCAGTTGGTTGACCAATGAAGACCCCGTTTGTTGAGGGTACCAAATTTTCAAAGTAGTAAAATCAAAAAGGTATTGTGAAAAACTCCAAAATACATCTTCAAACTGGTAAACTCAACTTCATGATGGCAAATCTAGTTTAGTGTGAACCAGTATGTATACATATGTAGGAGTGGTATAGTTGCCTAGTGGTGAAGATGCTCACTTTCCATTCAGAAGGTTGAGATTTCGATCCTAGATAGCAGCAAATGTTTCTCTCCTAGGGCACAAAGAAAAATATATCTGTTGCGAACTCTGCATGGGATCAAGGAGTGCATCCGGCCAGTAAAATTTCATACAGTTGCCATGATTACCCTGAATTAAGGTATTACAAAGCCATAAAAAGGGAGTTTAGTATACTGTATGTATGTATGGGTCCACTGTATGTATGTATAAATAAATGAAATCCATCAAACCAAAATGCTAATCTGGGAGTCATCGTCAGCACTACCATAAAAATGTTAAGAGAGTATACAGTTACTGTTAACCAGCAATTTCTATGCTTGCAACTCTTTACGAAGGGAATTGAAAACAGCTATTGGTGCAATAATGCAACAATCCTCTTTAGAACAACCCTTATATAAAGGCATGATGCAACTACACTTGGAGGACTAAGTTCAATTCTGGGCATGACAATTTTAAAAGGATATTATTATAATGGGAGATTTGGGATTGGAACATACCTCTCATAAAGAAAGATAACAGCAGTGAGGGCACTCTAGCCCAAAGTAGGAGATTAACAAGAAATATACAGTAATTAAGGAAAATAAAATAATTTATAGCATAAGTAAGATAGTTTCTCTATATCTCAATACTTTTTCACACATAGTTAAACTGAGGAATTTGCTGCCAGCAGTTGTAACTGATTTTAAAAGGGGACTAGAGAGGTTTATGGGAGGGTCACACTTCCATGGCTACTAATATTGATAGCTGTTTACTGCCTCTTAAGCATGCTCAGTATGCCTTAAATGCTGTTTGGTGGGATCCAACAGTGGAAAAAAAACTATTAAGTGAGACAGCTGTTAAGTGGTTAAGGGTTTTGCCCCATTTTACAACCTTTCTTGCCACAGTTGTTAAGCAAATCTCTGCACTTGTTAAGTTTCAGTTGTAAAGTGAATCTGGCTTTTCCATTGACTTTGCTTGTCAGAAGTTTGCAAAAGGTGATCACATCACTCCAGGACCCTGCAACAGTCATAAATATGAGTCAGTTGCCAAGCATCCAAATTTTAGTTACTGATTGTAGGGATGCTACAACAGCTTTAAGTATAAAAAATGGCCATAGGTCACTTTTTTCAGGGCCATTGTAACTTTCAAGAGTCACTAAATGAAAGGACTACTTGTACCAGATTGAACCAGATGGGTCCACGGTCCAATCCAGGAGAGCTTTTCTTATGTTCATTTGTTCTTAATCTCAAGAGCAGGTTAGTGTTTTGTTGATTACTGACCTACATATGACATGGTTTTTACATGTATTTTTTCAGCACAGAAGTCTCAAGATCCAGAGATCTGGAAGTTGAAGTTCACAAGTCTTAAAGTTACCAAGGACAGATACCTGGATTTAGAATAATGTAGTCATTATATTTCTCCACTTCATGGACTAACACATGCAGTCTTTGTTTCAGAGCACTTTGACAACTCTCAAGAGTTACACATATCTTTCTAGAATCATGGATAAAATGCTTGAATGGGACTGGGAGACTCATATTCAGATCCCCTCTCTCATTTAGTAAATCATTGGGTTATTTTTGGCTTGTCATGCTCTCTCATAATCTACAAAGTAGTGTTACAAGAATAAAAATGAAGAGAAATCCCATATAATCTGTCTTGAGTTCCTAGAGACAATCATTTTCTGACATATAAGTATGGTCAACATATTTAGGCAGATGGAACAAATTATACAGAATTTTGGTTTTAGTCAACATGAACTCCAAACATTATGCATACTGGATTGTCTTTGAGACCAATGTGTCACTACCTACATTTAACACTCACATCAGTAAACCAAATTGGATAAAAAAGCACAATGAAAGTATGTTGTGGAATAACTTTTCAGTCAGGATACTTTGTCAAGTGATTCCATTCTTTGGGTCATCTACAGCAGTGACTTTGTAAACTCAAAGTCCGGTAAGAATACTGGCCTTTTCTCTTCTGCAATAAAAACAAATGGAAATTAGCCAGTAATTCTATACTTGCTTACTTTGGAGAAAACCGCATTGAATTCAGTTGGTTCCCTTATGAATAGACAAAAGCAGCTGTTAGGTACAAAGTACTCCTTGTGTAATGCCTAGTTTCCCCCCCAGAAATTCTAGAATTTTAGATGCAAAATTAAGAGCATGGCCAAATGAACTCTAAGTAGGACAACTGGACTCAATTCACACAGCAGATTCTGGTATATCATGAAAGAAGAGCAAAGTCTTAATCACTGTATTCACTGTTAGATCCATAAAAAATAGCTTATGCTTCTGGAAGTTCATAAAGCCATTATGTAAATGATCAGCAATAACTTTACAGTGAGATTATTTCATTGTGTTTGATTAAGCATAAAGAAGATAAAAAATACCAAATACATTCAAATTTCATGTTAAAACCAGGGCTTTTTTTGTCATAGAATGCTCAGAACGGAGTTTTGGCACCTTTTTTGGATGGAAACTTGTAGGGTAGGCAATGTGTGAGTTCCAGCACCTTTTTCTTTTACAAAAAAAGCACTGGTTAAAATCCACCCACATAGCCATATTTTGGTGTAAATCCAATTTTGTGGCATATGGAAATAAGGGTATTGTGATAAACTGCATATTTTGTCATCCTAGAATGGTTAAATGAGCTCTTTCTCTTGCCTATAGGGCCCCAGGTCTGTATAGAGAGGCTGATACTTGTCAGGAATCCTGACTTTGCAATGTTATGTTGGGGACGAAGGTTTCAATAGCAACCTGGCTGATGCTTCACTACAAAGTGTCTTTGGCAGGAAATATAAACAAACAGCCCTTTCTGTATGTCAGCCAAAACTCAGAAATATCATATCAGAAATCATGTTACCATCCTTTGTCTCTCTCCAGGGCAGAGAATCAAGTGCCAATTTCAACTAGTTTTAGGTTTATCCCTCGTCCTATTGAATAATGTTTGCCCCAAACAACCTTGGAGCTGGGTACTTTGGCCTTCTCCACCAGCCAAATTCACTCCAAAACAGGCAACAAGTCAACAAGAGATTATATCCACATGCTTCCTCTGTGGATCATCCAGCTAGATTGCTTCTGTGGCTGTCAGTAAGGATAATTTAAGCACATGCCAACGAGAAAGGGCCAACATAAAACCTACAAGATATACTGGGTATTCCAATTTTTTACTTAGGATGCCCCAGAAATACCTTACTGAGAAGCATATAATATAAACTGCTTTCCTTAGTTTCCAGGCACATTTATATAACAGCAGGGTTATTATGGTTAGTTGAACATCTAATCCCTTTTAGTGTACAATTTACAATCAGCATGAGTTCTTTTTTCTTTTGAAATGTGTTTCAATCATTTGTGTTTCTTTCACTGAGCTAGAATGTTTGCAGGCTCTGGTAAAAAAAAGTCAAGATGCTGCTGCAACCATGTAATCAAAACTCTGACATAACAAATAAGAGTTTTGATTGCATTGATTTTGGGGCCACACATGCTTCTGTGTGTGCGCACACACACAAACAGCAAATATTTTGCAGTCAGGAAACAACAAATTGGAAAAGTAGTCACTTGAAGCCTCAATATATTTTGTCAGGTTAAATACTTTACATGGTATTTTCTGATATCAGCATGGCAAATTCAACAATATGTTAGTACCCAAGTTGTAGTCTTTAATTCTATACAGGTTCCCTTCAATCGGAATACTAAGGATTGCAAATACCATGAAAAGACAGAAGAACTAAACATGTCTTCAGTAAAATTCTTAAACGTATCTATGAAATATTGCATGGACAATCCAATTATTGGACCAGGTTTACATTGTCCCATTTCATGTGAATGAATCCAAAGCTGGTTCTGCAGGATCTTGTCTACACGATAATCATAAGCAATTAGATCTGCCCCTTATATAGGGGAGGGCAGCCAGTGACAATTTAACCATTTAAAAACCAGAAACTGCATTTATTTTTCTAGACCATTATTAACCTTTGAATGGTGGAAATACACTCCCCCAAATTAAGAAAAAACTAAAGTTAAGTTCATTTATATTCAATAAGAATTCAGTATAGTATACAGTATACAGAAAGAGTGGTGACTAAATACCCAGGGGCATTTTAAATGTTGAAAAAACTAACTGAATCCCAATTGGAACTTTATTTCTCAAAGCATGTGGATTGAAAGATTTTTTATTTTATTTTATTTCATTATCTACTTCTGTTGGAAATCTGGATTCTTTCTTATGAAAAAAAGAAAGAAAAACTGAAAAGATTAAGACAACTTTGGGACTCAAAGGGAAACTTTAAAAGGGGCCTGGCTGACTGCCCATACATAACCTTGAGAACTTTGAAACAACAGCTGTGAAATGCTTTGTGTTGCCTATCTAGAAAAAAACAATTCTTTTGTTTGGATTTTGTAAGTGTAAAGCCTTTAGTTTAAAATACCAACGTGGAAGAAGACCAGGAACAAAATTTACTTATAGATGAAAATCAACAAACTCTTGCTATGTTAAAAACACTAATCCAAATTCTTACCACAACCAATGAAATACTAAGAGGCTATGTGAAGGAACAAGAAGACAGCCCAGATATGAAAGCTCAAACTTTGACCACAATTTAAGAACCATCTATACAAAATACAATAGAAAAAATGAAGCATTCAAGTACTATGACAGAAGAATCTACTATTAAACAAATATTGATATTTGAAAATCCAGAAAATACATTGACAACCTGGAAAAAGGAAAAGGTTTCTTATACAACTCAGAAGGAACTAGAGGATCTAGAAAAAGAACAGTTGGATGAGAAGACAAACAATTCAGAACAACTACGCCGATATGGAAGAATAAAGAGACAACCCACTAGACCTACAAGTCCTCTCAAAAAATGGTGATTGGATGGTTTTGTCAATATCAATTAATATACATGATATTACAAGGAGATTGGTTCGATGACCGAAAAACAAGGACATGGAAGATGATTTGGCAAAGGAAAAAAGCCAGAATAAGACTCAAGAAGAATGGAGTTTCGACCATCTTACTGAAATGTGAAACAGAATGTACTTAAATAGATAAGATGTGTATGTTGAACACAAGACACTGTTAGGAACTGAGATAAAGAAAATTTTTGGTCATTAAAATTTAACAGTATAAATACTAATAGCTAATTTGAATATTGACTTGTGCATAAAGGTCATGTAAAGGTGAATAATGTAGATAAGCTAAAAACTTATTGTTGAAAGTAATAAATAGGTCTATATGGAATGTTAAAAATGAAAATTATCAGTTTAAGCAAGAGATAGCAGAGATAAAGAGGAAGAGAGGAAGCATTAAATATTGAAATAAAAAGAAATTTTGATTACTACTTAAAAACAACTGAAAATTAGCAAAAAGGAAGGATATCATATTGTATCCTTAACGTTGACATAGAGGGTGAGAAGTTAAGTAAATGGGATGTGTATTTTGAAAATTAGATTTTGTGAGAAATGGTGATAGATGAATTGGGAGTATACTGAAAATCTTGGGAATGATAAATATTAAACGTTAAATCTAAATGTTAGTGGAAATTAAAATTGAAAAATCTATTAGGTCATTGATTGTCTAAAAGATTGTATGTTAAAAAAATTAGAATATGCATAAACTAAAAACTATGGATATATGTAAGAAAGTTATTTTCTATGTGATGGATAGGATAAAACTTGTCTTTTAATTTACAAATAGACAGTATATATGAAGGGAAGAAGAGAGGAAATATTTATGGTAGCAATTTGAAATCTGTACTAATGATATCTGTATGTAATTGAATTACTACTACCCAGCAACCACGTTGCTTTTCAAATATGTGAATGTAATATCAGAAAGTCAATAAAATTTGTATATATATAAAAGGAATTCAGTATAGTTATTATGTAATGAATATTACAACTCTCTTGTCACTGAATTTTTTTGTCTCATTAAATATAACTGACTGATAATTTTAGGAAATTGTTCAGGGTGTGCCTGAAGCTTTTATACGGATGAAAATCCAGCAGGTGTCCGTGCCAGAATTTCAAAAAGTTCAGAATGCATGTTGAAATTAGCATTGTCTCTTTAGAACAAACATTTTGTATGTTCAGTGATAATCTACATGTGAACAAACAGGCTTTGTATAAGAATAGTTTGTACATATGTATGTTTGTGTGCATCTTCACATATTTATGTTGTTGTTGTTAGTTGCAAAGTTGTATTCGACCCATCGCAACCCCATGGACAACGTTCCTCCAGGCCTTCCTGTCCTCTACAATCTTCTGGAGTCCGTTTAGGCTCACGCCTACTGCTTCAGTGACTCCATCCAGCCACCTCATTCTCTGTCGTCCCCTTCTTCTCTTGCCCTCAACCTTTCCCAGCATTAGGCTCTTCTCCTTCCTTCACATTAGGTGGCCAAAGTATCTGAGTTTCAACTTCAGGATCTGGCTGTTCTGTTCCAACCTACGACCGGCCCTGTTTGTGTGTCAGGGACAACCCCTTTTTCCTTTTTACAGTCAATAGGATGGAAAAACCCAACCCAAATTTATTTACAGTTCAAACAAAAAATCAACAGAATATTTCCTTCAATAAATGAATCAAAATATCAAACAAGAGTAAACAAACAAGAATTAAACATAAGTAGCAAGAACAGACCAGGATTCTCTTAGAATGTCTCCAAACGGTTGCCTTCAGCAACCAGCCCTGCCCACACCTTCCCCTTTTATTATCAGTCCCAAGGTGTGGCTTCTCACTGCCTTCTCCTCCTCTCACTGAGTTGCTTCATTGATTTTCTCTGCTCTGTTTGAACGCCTTGCAGTCCAAGGGACTCGCAGGAGTCTTCTCCAGCACCATAGTTCAAAGGCCTCAATTCTTTGGCGCTCAGCCTTTCTTATGGTCCAACTTTCACAGCCATACATTGCAACTGAGAAGACCATAGCCTTGACTATACACACTTTTGTTGGCACATATTTATATATGTATATAAAAGAGAAACTAAGATGTGAACATCAAATAAATAGAAATATATCTTTGTCTTATTTGACCATTGATGATATAGTGAGTTGCCCTGCAAAATAATCCTAAAACAAAATTAATTATGAGTGCTAAGCTTCTAATCTGCAAGCTGTGAAAAATAGGGAAAAATCCAAAATGCAAAAGAAGATTCTTGTTTAAATACAATCCTCATAATATTTAACATGTTTTTTTAACTCTTAACAATTTAGAATTACAAGTTATATTGCATAAGAAATACTTTCTATTAGAATATTTCCAGGATTTAATTATGATATGCACTAAGAAAAAACACAATTTTTTAACCAATGAACAAACTTTATTTCTTACAGAAATGGAGAAGATGGTAATGAAACACAGTAAAATCAAAATGCATAGGCAGGAGGGAAAACTAGCACAATTCTACAAGTACTGTATGTAAGTATAAAGTTAATATTTCACACATGTAAAGTTGACAGCCATTTTCTGCTTCTATGACACAAATGGAAATGAAGCAGTGAAGCTGGTGCCATTCCCCCCCCCAAAAAAAATTCAAGTGTAAGGTATAAAAAAACTTTTTCATGGGCCTAAGGAAATCATTAAAAGCAATCTCCCATTTTGCAATTTAGGTATTTTGATCCAAAGCTTTGTTAACTTTAATACGTAAGGGAATGTGTCTAGGATTCTAATCATTCCAAATGTAATTCTCTTCCATAAAGATCATATTCTTTGAAGAGGATAAATTTTGTTAAAATTGGGGGGAGAGGAAGATTCTTCACAGATAGAGTCTTCTCTCTTCTCACTAATCCTATAGATTTACGTATTTTCAGACGGCACAAATGTTTTAGTGAACGAGGATTCTCTGAAAGACAAAAAGAAATGAAATGAAATGGAAAATATGTCTGATTAATTTAGCACTGAAGAATCATACGGTGGGCAGTAACCTTAGAGATAATTTGGTCTAACCCCATACTCAGTGTGAAATACATTAGAGCATGACCTCCACTGAAGCCAAACTGATGATATCATATGGCAACCTGTTTTTGTGGCTTACAGCTCATACAATCAGGAAGCTTCTCCTGGTGTCTATCTGAATCCACTTTTTGAATTCACTGATTCAAGTCTTGATCACTGGAGTGAGAGAGAATATTTTTCATTTCTCCTTTCATGTGACTTCATATAGTTGCTGCTATCATATCTCCCTTCAGTTGTCTTTCTTATAATCACACCTGATTTCCAGAACTTGGTAGCTCCCCTTCGCTCCAATTTTCAGAATTCTTTTTGAACTGTGATGCCCAGAACTAGACACAGCACTCCAAATAAAATCTGAAGAATGCAATGTAGAATGGAATATAAGTTCCCATGATCTGAGCTCTTTGCTCCTATTAATGCACCCCCAAGATAGCATTTGCTGCTATTAATGCATCCCCAAGTTTTTACAGTTGCATCACATTCCTAGTTCATGTTTAATTTGTGATCAATGGCAGTATCCATATCCCTTTCACATGTACTACAGCCTTTTTATCCTAGTGCCTTTCTTGTTTTCTACCTAAATGCAGAATGTTACATTTCTCCCTTTTGAATTTTACCAGCTATTTATGTCTCCAAGCTTTGTGTTATATGCAAACTTAGTACCGAAGTTGTTTATTTATTTATTAATAAAGCTTTAGATAAAAGCTTCCTAGATAACAGGCATGGTAAAATCCAGAGAAGTCTATGGTGAAAACATCACATCATGTGATGTATGCTGACCAAAATGAGACACACTGTTGCCAGCTGCCAATGCAGTCTAAAAAAATGCTTCTGTAGCACAAATGAGTAGCATTTAATTTAATTTAATTTAATTTAATAACATTTATATACCGCCCTTCTCCCTGAGGACTCAGGGCGGTTCACAGGGCAGAATAAAATAGCAAATACAAACATTAAAAGGAGATTAAACAATTGCCCTAATTAAAAACAATAGAGGTACAATTCTAAAAAACCCCGAGATAAAATTAAAAGACCAAAGATAAAACAACCCCACCGATCCCCATCAGGCTAGGCCAGCTTGTACAAACAAAAATGTCTTGAGATCGCGACGAAAGGAGCGAAGGTCGGGCGCCATCCGGAGCTCTACCGGTAGCTGATTCCACAGCTCCGGAGCGCCCACAGAGAAGGATCTCCCCCTGGGGGCCACCAATCGACATTCTCTGATCGGTGGCACCCTGAGGAGGCCCTCTCTGTGGGAACGCACAGGGCGCAGGGAGCTTGATGCCGGCAGCAGATGTTCCCTGAGGTACTCCGGCCCCATGCCATGGAGGGCTTTAAACACCGTTACCAGTACCTTGAATCTCACCCGGAAGACAACTGGCAACCAATGCAGCTCACGGAGCAGAGGTGTAACGTGGGAGTATCGGGAAACTCCCAACACCACTCTCGCGGCTGCATTCTGTACCAGTTGGAGCTTCCGGGTGGTCCTCAAGGGCAGCCCCATGTAGAGAGCGTTGCAGTAGTCCAGACGAGAGGACACGAGCGCATGAGTGACCGTGCACAAATCATCCCGGCTAAGATAGGGCCGCAACTGGCGCACCAGGCGAACTTGGGCGAAGGCCCCCCTAGTCACAGCTCCTATGTGGTCTTCTAAGGTGAGCCGTGAATCTAGGAGGACTCCCAAGTTGCGAGCCCTATCTACGGGGGGTAATAGTTCACCCCCCATAGCCAGAGGTGGAATGTCCGAATAAACCCGGGATGAAGATATGCAAAGCCACTCAGTCTTGTCGGGGTTGAGTTGAAGTCTGTTCCTCCCCATCCAGACCCGAACCGCCTCCAGGCAACGGGACATCACGTTGAGGGCATCACTGGGGTGGTTTGGGGTCGAAAAGAAAAGTTGGGTATCATCAGCGTATTGATGATACCCAACTCCAAAGCCACGAATGATCTCACCCAGCGGCTTCATGTAGATGTTGAACAGGAGAGGCGAGAGGACCGACCCCTGAGGAACTCCACAAATGAGAGACCTCGCGGTCGACCTCTGCCCCCCTGCCAACACCGACTGCGAACGTCCCAAGAGTTAGGAGGAGAACCACTGTAAAACTGTGCCTCCCACTCCCAGTCCCCTGAGACGCCGCAGCAAGATACCATGGTCGATGGTATCGAAAGCCGCCGAGAGGTCTAATAGGACTAGAACAGAGGAATGCCCTCTGTCCCGAGCCCTCCAGAGATCATTCACCAGCGCGACCAATGCCGTCTCCGTGCTGTGCCCGGGCCTGAAACCCGATTGGTAAGGGTCTAGATAATCCGCTTCATCCAGGACCAGAGGGAGCTGATGCGCCACCACACTCTCAACAACCTTCGCAAGAAAGCGGAGGTTGGAGACAGGACGAAAGTTGTTCAATACAGCTGGGTCCAGGGCAGGCTTCTTGAGGAGAGGCCTCACCACCGCCTCCTTCAAGACGGCGGGGAAGATACCCTCACTCAAAGAAGCCGATATAACTGCCTGGAACCAGCTGCGTGTCCTCTCCCGGGCTGCATAGACCAGCCAGGAAGGGCACGGGTCCAATAAACATGTGGTGGTGCTCAGCCTCCCCATGATCCTGTCCACTTCCTCCGGAGTCACAGAATCAAACTCCTCCCAGGTGATATCGACAAGACCACCTGTGTCCTGATCGTCAGACTCTGCCCAGTCAGAGTCCAGACCGGTCCGAATCCGAGCGATTTTGTCCGACAGATGTTGGTTAAACTCCTCGGCACGACCCTGCAAGGGATCCTCTCTCACCTCCTGATTTAGGAGGGAGCGAGTCACCCTAAACAGGGCGGCCGGGCGATTATCTGCGGACGCAATAAGGGTGGCAAAGTGGTTAGACCTCGCCTCCCTTATTGCAGCGAGATAAGACCTAATGTAGGCTCTTAGTCGCAATCGGTCGGATTCGGATCGGCTGGACCTCCAACCGCTCTCTAGGCCCCGTCTCCGACGCTTCATCTCCCGGAGCTCCGCAGAGAACCATGGAGCTCGACGGGATCTGCACCGGGTCAGGGGCCGCAGGGGTACAACTCGGTCAAGAGCCTCAGTGGCCGTCCTTTCCCAGGCTTCCACTAAGGCATCAGCCGAGCTGTGAGCAAGGAAGGCAGGTGGGGACCCCAGCGCGGCCTGGAACCTCTGGGGATCCATTAAGCGTCTGGGGCGGTACCATCTAAGTGGTTCCAAACACCCACGGCGGGGGGTGGCAAAACGGAAGACCAGCCGCAGGAGATGATGATCGGTCCATGACTGGGGCATAATAATTGGAGAGCCCCCACCAAGATCATCTAACCACCGTCCAGACAAAAAAACTAGGTCAAGGGTGTGGCCTCCTTCATGAGTCGGTCCCAAAATTACTTGCGTCAGGTCCATGGCCGTCATGGAAGCCATGAACTCCCGAGCCAACTCAGATGCTCCTCCCAGCGATGGTAGGTTGAAGTCCCCCAAAACTATAAGTTTCGGGAACTCAACCACCAGCCCAGAGAGGACATCGAGCAGCTCAGGCAGGGCTGCTGCTGCGTGACTAGGCGAAAGGTACACCAGCAGCAAGCCCAACTGCGCACCAGGGCCGCATCTCAAAAAGAGAGACTCACACCCGACTATCTGGGGAACGGTGGCCTCCCGCGGACACAAGGTCTTTACCAAGGTCTTTACCATACATTTCAAATTTTATTATTTCTTTGCTGGTATTAGACAAATGATATCGCTTAAACTACTCTTCTCTTATTGATCAAATCTAGTCTAGCTTTCAGATACTAGAAATTCAAGTCAGTATTTCAAATATATCAGTTTGGAAGGATAGCCATTTATTTATGATGCCAATTAAACTAATAATTATTACAATTTCAAGACTTCCGGTTTGCCAAGTCAGCTGACATAGACATCTGGAGGACGACCGAAGAGTTGCCCTGGAGGGACGACCAGAAAGAAGGGGCTTTTGCAGAAATGCGGGGGAGCCGCAACCCCCGTTAGTGCCTGCATTCCCTTCGTACCGGCGGACGAAAGACTGGCCATAATAATATGGCCAGTTACTAGGCTGCAGACAGCCGAAGTCAAACTTACCATCAGGCAACATTAAAGCAGTGTGGAAGAGACAGGGGTAAGATTCCTCTCTTATACCTTAATGTTCTTCTTTTCACCTAAATAAGCTGCTAAGTACCTTCCCCCCTGTGGAGAGGGAGGGGGGAATTCAACCCTCCCATCAAATAAGCGGCGAGCAAGCCCAGGGGTGTTTTTTAAAAAAACGTTGAAAAAAGAAACGGACTAAAAGAAAAGAATGTTCAAAGTACTTGGGGGACACCCAGTGGCTAAACCTGAAATTGCAATCTGACTTTCTCTTTAAAAAAATCAAGAAAATATTTAAGAAAAACAAGATAAGATTAACCTTCAACACCAGATGTGAAACTTCAGTATGGGAGAGTTTCAAAAACAAATCTATGCTATGTGGGAAATATCTTACCAAACTTATCAGTTCCTTTCTTCAGCTGGCGATGAAATAAGAGCTTTTGGAAAAGAACTAGAAAGCATCTCGAAGAAACAAACTCAAACTGTGACTACAACTAATATTTTATTGGGACAGAACTTAACAGAAGAAATTGAACAATCAAATACATTGGCAGAAGAATTAAATATTTGACAAATACAGACTTTTGAAGATTATAATGGAAAAAAGGTGGAAAAAAAATCTATTCAGACCAGGACAATTATATCAAGAGGCGAAAATAATGAGAAGATTTGGTGCTGTTAACAGGCTCCTCAATCTTTCAAAAGTGGAGACTGGAGGGCCACTTCAATATGATATAAGAACACAAGAATGCTTTGATGATCCTGAGGCAAAGAAGCGAAAAATGACATGGCAAAGGAAGAAAGGAAGAATAAGATTGAAGAAATATGGACATTCTTAAGAGGCCTGAAATAGATAATACCAAAATAGACAGGATTGTATTTGGATTACAAGAGATTGTTTTGATGAGTAGATAAAAATACTAATTAAAAAAATAAAAAATAAAACACAGATGTATGAATACTAACATTGAAATATTAAGTTCCTTAAATGATATGGGTTAAGATGTATATATGTTAAAAATGATAGAATGTAACTAATATACTTGAATATACTTTAATACATCCATGAGAGGAAGAAATTTGGTTAATTTTTAATATGTGGAAACTATAAATGAGAAACAAGAATATTATAGTCCTCCTCCTCTTTCTCCTCCTTGCAATTGGTATTCTAATGACTACTATTCTAATATTGTACTACTAATATTGATATGGAAATGAGATAAATAAGAAGTGTATTACATTACTAGGTATTGGAGAAGATTGTGTAAAGGGAAAGGAGGTTATTTAGCAATATGAAAATGAGATATTTTAAACATTTAATTTTAATATCAATGTAAAATTAAAGCTAGAAAAATATATAAGGTGTTTGATGTTTTAAAGATGGAATGTTAAAATATAAAATATACTGAAGTATTAATAAATACAAGAAAACTATTAAATGACTGGTGGATAGCAATGAGAAATATGTTAATTTAGATAAGAGATAGTATGTATTAAATGAAAAAAGAGAGAGGAAGTATTGGTTACAACAATTTGGAGATTTGTAATAATATGTATTTGTCTGAAATGGAACTATTGTAACCCAGACACCACGTTGCTTTTTAAAGATACTATTGTAATATTGGAATAATTAATAATAATAATAATAATAATAATAATAATAATAATAATAATAATAATAATAAAATAATAAAAATAAAAATATTAGAATTTCAAAAAGATGTGGAGTTTTCACTTACAAGGAAAAGTGGTTTAGAAGTTCCAAATACACCCATTTGTACATTAGATCATAAATTATTGTTCTTTGCCATTGATTTTGTATTACACATTTGCTTTTCTGTAACTATAGTTCTGTAATAGGCTTCCTACCTATAGAGTCTCTTGGATTCCAAGATCAATTGATTCCCAAGATCAATTTCTCCCCTCTATTGCTATAGCCTTTGTTCACCTAATCTTTATATATTCACAAGACTATAAGTACATCTGAAGATGGTATTGTTAAAAAGCAGGACACATTGTTATAACATAATAGCATCAAATTATTCAAAATCTTCAAACACAATACATTTTTCTTTTGTTTTCATAGATTAAGCAGCTGGACTAATTCCAAGACAACAGTATTAATTTACCTAATATTTGCTGGATTTCTGGCCATTCTTTCTGAGTCTCTAAGACAAATTTAAGTTTAGTGCAGAGAGGAACATAATCCATATAATCTATCAAAATGCGGACAATGGGTCCAACTAAATGTTTCATCCAAGGAAGTGTAATAAAGTCGCAGAACTGAAAGGAAATATGAGAAGTGTTATACTAAATTATTTTCTAAAATGTATTATTATAGTATTGTGCAGAATTCACAACAGATCATATCATAAAACAAGATGCATTAATCCAAATATTTCTTTAAAAGGCAGAAGCTTGTTAGAATTCTTAAAATATTACAGTGCCATTTCATTGTATTTGCAGTTCTCTATATCTCTTTGAATAGGGACGCGGTGGCTCAGTGGGTTAGGACGCTGAGCTTGCCGATTAGATCGGCAGTTTGGTGGGTCGAATCCCGAGTGCTGCGTAACAGAGTAAGCACATGTTACTCGTCCCAGCTTCTGCCAACCTAGCAGTTCAAAAGCACATAAAAATGCAAGTAGAAGAATAGGGACCACTATGGTGGGAAGGTAACAGCATTCCGTGCGCCTTTGGCGTCTAGTCATGCCGGCCACATGACCACGGAGACGTCCTCAGAAAAGCGCTGGCTCTTTGGCTTTGACACGGAGATGAGCACTGGCCCCTAGAGTCGGAAACGAGTAGCACGCATGTGCGAGGAACCTTTACCTTTTATATCTCTTTGGGAAGAAATTGGAAAGCTATAGTCTGAGCTTAAGTACCTGATCTTTACTGGTATATCTAATGACTTATAAAACATTAAACATTAAGCTTGTTAACAAAATAGATCATAGAACTCTTCTTTACAATACAGCTGAAGTTCATATGATATCTTGTGTTTTAATAGATAGCCTAAAAGTACCTAAATAATGAAATGACTACATTTGATAGTTAAGATGTAGACTTGCAACATTTTTGTAGGGAATCTAAGAGTCCTCTGATACCACATAATTTAAGTTTTCCATTGGATTAACTTGTTCTTCCTTTCTTTCCATATAGCACTAGGCATATTGCTGGCACTGCTCTATCAACAGTTCTTCCCTTGGCTCCACCCTTTGGAAGAAGGGTACATCTAATAGAGCAATATAATGCCGGCATCTCTAAGCATGTTTATCAGTAGCAGAGACAAGGACATAAACATGTGTCAGTGTTTTCTTTTTACAACAGCTTTTATCCTCATGCTACACTTGGCCTTTGTCATTATACCTAAAAATAGAAGAAGGAATAAGCATTGTTCATACAGATCTTAGTCACAATTTACTTTGGAGGAAGAGATACAATCAAAGTGAAATATCTGAGATCTTAAACCCAACAACAGACAAACCTAACACACTCTCCTTAACAAATGTTGATTAATAATAATATTAAATATAAAAATATATTCTTACAGGGTTATCTTTAATTACACAAGATGTCCAGCCTGGTAATATCTCTTCCTCTGTTGTTGGACACAAAAAAGAATTTCCGAAGATATTGCCATGCATGCAATCAAAACAGAGGTCCACGTTGTACCCATGGTTAAGCAGCAACCTTAGCATGACTTCATCATTCAAGGCATATTGAATGGCACTGGGAAAATGAGTGTCATTCACAAGGTTAAAATAACAGTTGACATTTGCTCCATAAGAAAGAAGCAACCTTACAATTTCATGGTTGTTTGCTCTCACGGCCACCAGAAGGCAATTGAGAGGATCTTTATTGGGGTCTGCGCCAGCTTGCAATAATATTTCAGTGGAAAGAATGTCATTGTTGGAAACTGCAAAATAAAGCGCCGTTTTCCTTTCATCATCATAACTTTGTGAAATGTGTTCTGCCAGAAGAACATTGACATCAAACCCATTTTCAATTAGGAGTTCCAGGCACTGTGGATTTTGGCCATTTGCTGCTGAATGGATGGGACTCTGCCCACTTTTCCGAATTGCAGTTCTGGATGTAACTGGAATCAGGAATTTCAAAGCCCTAAAAATAGGGAAGATGTATTTAATGTGGTGGCTAAAATACAGACAACAGATAAGTTACAAAGATAAAGCTTAACTCTGGACTGTATAATTAAGATAGCAGAATTTTGTGTATTTTTGTGTTCAGAAGACTCAGCTTCAGTTGCTGATGCCTGTAGATTACAAGAAAATCTCAGGACTAGGACATTATACAGATAGCTAAATACCCAATGAAATTAGACAGTATTAAATGGCAATATTTAGCCTACATTCATCTTTGCATCTTGGCTTGAATTGGTGTACAAGTTACTATGGAGACTGTAGGCAAATCTACCTGTCTCCCATACAACAGTTTTACATGTTCCTGCTCAGATACAGAAGTAACTGACATATTGCTGCCATGCCCATTATACCACTCATGGAGTCTGGCACTCATAAATCTGATTATCAGAAAGGTTAGTTCTCTTTCTGATCAATAAATTACAATCTTCCTTCTGCAAGACCTAACTTAGACAACTATTACAAAATTTTCCAACTTTCTCACAATAGCTATAACTCATTATTGTCTTAGGTTTCTTTTTTGATGTTCTATAAATTTTATTTATGTTTTATTAGTGTTTTCTGTGTTTTTAATTCTGTGATTGTGCTTTATTGGTCTGGAATTTACAGTCAAGATTTATTGAGTGTAAATAAATCTACTTCCTTCAACTTGGTTGATGTGATGTTTCTGTGATGAAAAATAACTCTATTTTGTAAAGAACCAATTTCCCCATAACAACATACTGCACTTGAAAGATGTATTTTGATGACAGTATCAATTTAGTGACAATCATCTGTGAGTCAAAACAATTTCACTCTTATAACTTGAAAGCAAGCATTTGCCTTTTCAGTGACTACTAAATACAATGGTCAGCAACTTAGCTACTTCAATCTTTTTGAGATTTATAGCATTATCACTACTGCTTAAGCATTTAGAATTTGCCCTTGATACTCATGCATTCAAGATCATGGAATCACTTGTAAGAAAGAGATCTAGGAACAAATTTTTGTCCACTAAATCTCTTTTCATTTCAAAAAGTTCATTGTCGTGAAAGAGCTCAAAAGTAGGAACTAAATTTTGTCACATAACACTTGAACATTATTTCTTTCCCCTTCTAAATAAATCTGGGGAAATGTTTGATTAGCATTCTAAGAAGCAAGTCTGGACCCTTCCTTGAATGATGATGAAACCCAATTTAGAGAGATATCCAATTCCCTATTAGGTTCATCTGAGGAGACAGCAAAACTGTCCTCCTTGTTTTAAAGAAGGAATTAATTTAAACCAGTATTTTTAGATTGAAAACCTAGTGGAAAAAAGTATGTACCCTGTGGAATGTAGCTGTTCCTAACATGCCTTTCTTCTTGACTGTTTCTTACTCTTCCCATCTTCACTGTTCTTAACTTCAGAAAGAACCAAACAACTGATAGGGAGAACAGTCAATTTTTTCAGCATTATTATTTTTTTCTCCCTTAGCTCATTTGCCACGAATAATAAAGACCATAAGTTACTACGCCTAGGGTATATAATTCTGTCTGATAATTAAACTAAACGTAAACTTAAAATTGAAGAAGAATGAATGATAGAAAACAAAATATATTCTTATATTTTTAAGACAGTTTCCAAAACCACTGCAAATGGCCTGTACCGGTAAGTATTGTAGAAAACAATCATCATTTAGAGCAGACATGTCAAACTCGTGACATCATGTGACGTCGCGCGACGTATCGGAGCTTTTTCCCCATTGCCGGCAATGCGGTGGGCGCGGTTTCGTTGTGATATGTCCGGCCCATGGGCCGGCAGTTTGACACCCCTGATTTAGAGGCAAGATCATCTAAGATACAGCTTGAGGGAAGCAGAATTGGTGAAATTTGTCTTGGTTTGATTTTTAATTTTTTTTGTATACAAGACTACGCATGTTTAGATTTACGTAAATTCATAGACATCTTGGAGGAGAGCAAGGGGAACAAATGACAAAGCCCACATATTTACATAAGGAGCAGAGCTTACGTAGCAATATCACAATGCAGGTTTCATCGTTCTGAAGAGGCCTATGGACCCAGCAGATGTTAAGATTTCTACAGATTTCTCCCTCTTGTTTTTATTTGTAAAGTAGCTATAAAATCAGGAAAAGCTTTATTGTAATGGGAGGGAAATTTAAGAATCACCACCAGTTACAGAAAGATGCAAGCATGTATGATATTCCTAACCATTTAAAGCCACTGCACTCTAGTGTTCAGCCATGAAAAGCAAAATCCCATTTATTTCTTTAAAAAAAACAAAAAACCATAGGATTCAATGGAATGTATTCTTAGGAAAGTTTGTATAGAAATTCAGCCTCTGTTTGAAGGCACCTCCAGGAAAGTTCCCCCTTTTTTATTTTTTTGCATATGCTGTTTTATAACCCTTGCATACGCTGTCCGTTTACAGTGTAAATAAATAACAAAACTGTCATCATTCATTAGGTAAAGTTGTTGGATGAAGAAATATAAAAGGAACACACTCACAAATAGTGTCCTTCATATGCTGCTCTGTGTATTGGAAGATGTCCTGCCTTATTAGGCAAATTGCCACTTCCCCCATATTCCAACAGCAAAGCTATACAGTCTGGATTACCACCACCAGCTGCTTCAAAAAGTATTGATGACCCATCATCAGCTGTTATGTTAATATCACCACCTAGTGGCACAAGAGAAAGTAGACCTAGGTCTCAATATTTACTTATTCATCACAATTTTTGAAATCTCTGTACAGTATCATCATGCTCCAATCAATTCCTTATTCTCCCAGTTACAGACTATCCAAGCATTTTGCCTTTGGTTTCCCTGTTTTGAAATATTTTATGAATTGCTACAGCCTTACTAAGAAAGGCAAGTGTCTACTCATTGAATTTGCTCACGTTATCAAGGCAGTATGAACAGTAACTACGAGTTACTAGTAAATCTATGCCAGAACTCTATGTACTAAATTCAATGGCTTCACGGTAGTTAATGTAGACATGGGAAATATACACATTTCCAAATATATATCTTTCCAAATGTTATTGAATTGTAGTTCCCACCCAGCCAGTGGGAAGAAAGATGGAAATTACAGGAAATAATCCTATTCCCTACTCTGTCCGGTTTATCCAGTTTGATGCTTCTAACTTATTGTGCTCTTATTGTGACCATGATAGATGTAAAAAACAAATAAACTTTAGTAGGCCTTGCCTGTGTCCTCAAAAGCCATACAATCTGGTACTGCCTTCTTTAATATCCACTGTAGCTTCCAAAAGCATAGAAAAGTGGATTTAAGTAAATCTGAGTTAGGCAGCTAACATGTATTTTTAGTTGTAAATCTTAGGAAAGATGTTCATAAACTATTTGAAAGCAGTGAGGAACTATTCTCCTGCTTGAGCAGGGGGCTGGACTAGAAGACCTCCAAGGTCCCTTCCAGCTCTATTCTATTCTATTCTATTCTATTCTATTCTATTCTATTCTATTCTATTCTATTATTCTATTCTATTCAATTCTATTCTATTTCTATTCTATTCTATTCTATTCTATTCTATTCTATTCTATTCTATTCTATTCTATTCTATTCTATTCTATTCTATTCTATTCTATTAATTCTACCATTGTTATAGCCAAAGTTTCATACCTCTTGCAATACAAATATTGTTAACATACCTTTATGAATTAAATATTCCAATACATCACAGTGTCCATATTCAGCAGCCACACCTAAAGGTGTTACTCCGTATCCATCTTTCTGTTGTACATTTCCACCATTCTTCATAAGAAGGACAACAATATCACTGCGGCCCTGTTTTGCAGCTTCATGCATTGCTGACCATCGTTTAACACATGGTTGGTTGATGACACAGTTATATTCAATCAGAATGGAAACCATTTCATGTGATTTCTGCCTTACAGCTTAAGAGTTATGACAAAGAAAAAAGAAGGGAAATATTTAGATGTCATATATTTCAAAATAACCCACTGCAATTGATGTAACAAAATCTTGTGTTTTCACTGAATACAAATACATGATTTTAGCTTAGTGTCAACATCCAGCTCTAGAATCCAAATAAAACTCCAGTTTATTCTGTTTCCAAAAATCTTATTATTTATTGAATACATGGCATGGCAATGTCAAAGCATAACTAACTCAGGTTCCCAGACACCAGTTCATAGAATTAAACAATAATTTCTCCGGTCAAACCCCCACCCTCTCACACAGTCCATATAAGCAATTTCACTTTGTTATGGGAACCGTCTGCTTCCTCTCCAAACCTGCTGTAGTGTCCTTGGAAAGGCTTCAGGCTTTCATGGTCTTCAGTGGAATCATAGAGATTTAATTTCTCCATCTAACCCACTCTAAAGCAACACCTCCCCACTCTTACTCTAATGGCAAGTTGAAATGAAGAGACACATAACTGCCAAAGTTTCATTCTTGACACTTAGTTTGTGATGCAGATCAAATTCAACCTGTTATTCAGATTTATATTTGCATTTGATTTTGATAATAATTAAAAATATTTTAGAATTAAGGATATTTTCCCTGCTTTATTTGCTGAAGAATCTACAACAAATATTCAACTTAATGGACCATTGGGGACAGCAGTTCAGCTACTCTCTACTGGCTATTCATCTGAAAAGAATGACATCTATGATGTTGTCATAACATATTAAAATCTTCTAAATCAAAATTTCACTGTAATTACAAACAAGAAAGAGGGATTAAAAGATCATTCTGGAATTAGTGGCATGCAAACAAAAGAAATACATTATTTCCTATTGTCATCATTCTTATATCATGGACACTAAACGAAACCCAACAGATGCTACAACTATATATTTTTTAAAATTCCTTCATCAGTTTTAGTGCATAAATTCTGTAAAAAATACAGGGACCAAGAAGATTAATCTGAAAGTGAAAAAAATGAAACATAACTGAGCAACTGACAACAAGCTCTGCTACATTTCTATCCAAGTGGAAATCATCTCAAACGTATGTTCCTCTTCTTTGACTTCTCTTAGCACATCTTCCTCATGTGCTGAAGGCTTTCCCTGGAGCTATGCTATCAACACAAAATTAGGTCGTTGCTCAAGAGAATACACCAGAAGCACAAGAATGACATGAAAGTTAGTCTACCCCTTCTGGCTATCAGTGGAGGGGTGGGTGGGAAAGCTCATTTACTAAGAGACCTAAGGAAGCAGTACATTAAAGAACTTACCATATGTAAGATCAACTTGTATGTGTAAGCAAAGTTATAAAGGCAGGCTATGTGTAGTAGAGCTTAATGAGCTAAACATAAGAAACTCATATGATTAAAGATGTGCGTAATCAATTTCCAGGTTCTACAGTGTTCAGCCTCTGATCCTACAAGCTCTAGAAACAAGCTAAAATCCCCAAAGCCATTTATAAAATAATTACCAATCAGAAGAGGTGTTTCTCCTTTTCTGTTCATGGTATTTGGCCAAACTCCCTTTGCCAACAAGGTCCTGACATTTTCCACGTGGCCAGATTTGGCTGCCAAAGTTAATGGTGTTTCTCCATCACATGTCTTATATTCCCACATACTTTTATAAGATGCTAGGTTGAATTAAACATAAATTTATCAGTGCTGCAATTGTTATATGCATATAATTGCTTTAGAAATGTTTAATAGATCATGTACAGTCCAAATCTCATGACATTACAG
This sequence comes from Vipera ursinii, assembly GCF_947247035.1. Classification (NCBI taxonomy): domain Eukaryota; kingdom Metazoa; phylum Chordata; class Lepidosauria; order Squamata; family Viperidae; genus Vipera; species Vipera ursinii. Next base: position 21,978,456 of record NC_139515.1, read on the forward strand.
TTGCACTGAATAGATGCTTTTGCCACAATATATGCTGGCTAAATATAATTAGGTGGTAACACCTAATGAACCTTCATCACTGAAAGTACATATAGATGTATCCATGAACACACCTGAAGTGGAGCTCAAAGTTAAATAAGCTTATTGGTGCACGTTCTGGAAACAACTTTGAATTCTTTCAGCATCCTAGGTGAACATTGACTGGACACAAGTCTTTATTCTTCAAATGTATTGATTCTAGCTTCAAAATCTGGGCCAACTTACCATCCAGAATTACTTCAAGTATTTGCTGAATTGGCTGAACAGCAGCTTCATGTAAAGGAAACCAGCCTCTCTCATCAGCTTCATCCAGAGCATATTTGTATTTCATATAGTTTTGAAGATCAAAGACTAGTCCTAAAATAAATAATCTAAGGTGAAATGAAGCAAACATTTAGGAGAGGCTACTGTTATCTTTAAAAAGACAAGAAAGGCTTGTTGTAAAGATTAACACATTTAGTAAAAGCACAAGCTTTTATTGATTAAATGTGAGGTTTTGTTTTGCTCAGGAAGGAGCTATAGATACCCATGAATATATGGGGAAACAGTTGATCCGGTAGGCTAGATACAAAGAATTTTTAAAAATACAGTATGTGACAACTCATAATGCAAACAACTGTAAACAAGACAGGCCCCATGCCCTTTCAAACTATAATACAATTAACTTAACAATAGGCACATATACCTTCTCTTATGGCAGCTACAAGTTTCCTGTTCTGATCACTGACAGGTACAAACCTATAGGGAAAAAAAACATCTATAGCATCTCACATTTTTGGGGCTATTGCTGTAATCTCATCAAATATGCCTATTTTCTGCTTCTGCAATACTTGTTTCCTTCAAGTCAATCTCAAATTCTGGTGACTTCATGCACACGGCCACATAGTTTCTTCAGCAACTATCCAGCATTTTCTTCCAGTCTGTCTTACAACCCTGGAATATTAAGGTGGTCCCACAACCAAATGCTAATCAGGTGCAGCCTTGCTTAGCTTTTCAAAACCAGCAAAACTAGATCCTATTATTTAGTTGTGTTGTTGTTTTCATAAGTGAATTGGAAAAACTGCATAAGTACTTCTAGTTACAAGTGAATTTAATTGGAAGGATTACAATCTTTTTTTGCGGTCAGGTTCAATGTTTCTCCATCTCTCCTCTTATGTCGCACGTCTCCACAAATCAACTAAAATTGCCCACCTACAGTACATAAGTTATTTGTCCAATTTGAAGGCAAAGCGCAAATATAAGTTGTTCATGAATGCTTACTGCTTTCAGAAACCTGATTTTTTTGAAAATCAATATTAAATCAGGAAACAAAAATGGCTCAATAAGAATGTTAACATTACACTCTTTTATAATTTATTAAAATATGTATTTTAAAAAGATTAGCATCACTGTAAGTCATTAAAGTAGTATAATAAACACATCAACAGGTTACCACAAGTGAAACTGCTGAAAAAGTTAATAGCCTAATTATGTTCCCTACCTTGGCCTTTAAAGCAATAAATGAAGCACCATGTACTAAAAGGATGAGATACTCAGACTTTAAAGCAGAGAAATTCAAAACAGGGTTTGGCCTACCACATTGCTTAGTTACCTAGTCTCATGATTGGGAGAAGTCCTTTGCTGATTCCGTTCAGTATTAAGGGACTCCTGGATACTAAACTGAATAGCATATTCAGTGAGATCTTCATTAGAGTCCTCATCTCCTTCCATTCTTTTTTTAGGTGTTAAGAAGCTGTTTCAAGCCATAAAAAGATGATGCTAAGTGAAAAATATGCCAAAACATGAGACAATCACAAGTTTATAATTATTACAAAGTTTAATTTCATTCTTCAGATTCAGTATGAGAACTGCAGTACAAAAAAATAAAGCAAAACATATTATATTTTAGCATCCATTAAATACATTCCATTTTGTCAAGCAGTCAGAAAGTTGTAAAGCACAGAATTTACCCAGAATTGGTTTCCTTTGAAAGGAAGAGAATGAAAGTTTATTATTCAGCAATATAAAGACTGAGCATCAACAGATACAAAATTTAAATTTATTGAACACTCTTTCTTTGCCAAAAGTTTAAAGCAGGGGTCTTCAGACTTTGGCCTTTTATGGCTTGTGGACTTTCAACTCCCAGAAATCCTCAGCTAGCGTGCCTGGCTGAGGAATTCTGGGGGTTTAAGTCCACAAGTCATAAAAAGGCCAAGTTTGAAGAGCCCTGATTTAAAGCAATGCTTCTCTAACTTTCTGCAATTAATTGCAGCTGTTTAGAAAATGTGAGGACTTCAATTTTTTAATTATTCTGTCTTAATTATTTTTATGACCTCAAGGAGGCAAACATATCTAATACTCTGTCCTCTTGCTATTTCCCCCACAACAACCATCCTGCAAAGTGAATTGGGCTGCGAGAGAGTGACTGGTCCAAAGTCACCCAAGTGGTTTTGATACTCAAGTGGAATTAGAAGGGGCGTTGTCTTACCTGAATGCCTTTTCTCATGATGATGGAGAATCCACAAATGGGTTAACTCTGTCTTCCTGCCCAATTAGACTAAGTCTGTCAAATTTGCCACGCCTCTCCTGGGGCAGGATACCTCCCAGCCACGACAAAGGTGAAGCTATTGACGACAGTCTGACGTGTTAGCTCCCATACCCCTGACACAGGACCTGACGGACACTAAGGGGTGGGTGTGGATTCTCCATCATCATGCCGAGAAAAGGCGTTCAGGTAAGACAAAACCCCTTCTCCAGCACGATAGATGGAGAATCCACGAATGGGACATACCAAAGCTGTCCTGTCCCTATGGGAGGGAATCAGTCTGGGCCTGTGTCCCACCCTGTGGCACTATTTCTTGTAGCACTCTCTGACTGAATGAGGCATCCGCGGAGGCAAACCTATCCAGTTTATAATGCCTCACGAAGGGGGAAGGTGAAGACCATGTTGCCGCCCTACAAATGTCCCCAATGGACACTTATGTCGCCCACGTCGTGTAAGTTGCAGCGCTGCGAGTGGAGTGAGCAGTGATATTACTTGGAACTGACAGTGAATGTGATTGGTACGCCCCTGCAATACAAGCCTTGATCCACCTGCCTATAGTGGAGGCAGAAACCTTCTGCCCCAAAGTAGAAGGTTGAAAGGAAACAAAGAGGGCTTCCAACTTGCGAAAGGACGCTGTCTGCTTAAAGTAGTGGCGTAAGGCCCTGTGGACGTTCAGGGCATGCCATTGACATTCCAAGTCATGAAATGGATGAGGACAAAAATCTGGCAGAATTACCTCCTGCATCCTGTGAAACAAGGTATTGACTTTTGGAATAGGAGGGATCCAATCGAAGGACCAACCTGTCATCATGAAAGACGCATAAGTCCTCTCTGATAGAGAGAGCTGCCAGTTCAGAAATGTGTTTAGCAGACATGACGGCTATCAAGAAGGCTACCTTGATTGTCAAGAACCGCAGTGTACAGGTTCTGATGGGTTCAAATGGAGGTGAGGTAAGGGCCTGCAAGACCTGCGGCAAATCCCAAGAGGGATACCGGTGAACCACGGGTGGTTTGGTGTTGGTCGCTCCCTTGAGAAATGAGCATACCACAGGATGTTGAGCCAATGGCTCTGAATTGCCACATGTAAGTACCATGGATAGAGCCGCCACTTGTCTGCGGATAGTATTGGGTGCCAAACCCTTGTTGAGCCCCTCCAATAAATAGTCCAAAATCCTCCAAATGGTAATAGCCGAGAGATCTAACTGGTTCTTTGCCCACCAGTGACAGAAACTTCTTCAAGTGGAGTCATAGATTCTGTTTGTTGTAGGCCATCTGGAGGCCTGAATCATCGCAATTACGCCTGGCGAATAGGACTCACGCATCAGGAGCCGCCGTTTAAGTGCCAGGTGGTTAACTGGAACCACTGGGGTTCTGGATGTTGCAGAGCTCCCTGGCTGAGTGTAATGCGACCTGGAGGAATCCCCCATGGGGGAGAGATGAAAAAGCTCATGAGGTCGGCAAACCATGGCCGTCTTGGCCAGTGTGATGCAACAAATATCACCTCTGCCCGTTCTTGCAGTATCTTGCGGATGACCACCGGGATCAGAGGGAGAGGCGGGAATGCATATAGCAAGCCCCCAGGCCATGGACTGCAGAGGGCATCCGTTCTCTCTGCTCTGGAAAGGGGAACTGGGAGAAAAACCTTGGAAGCTGGGAGTTTGCCGGAGAAGCGAACAAATCCAGTACCAGATGACCAAACCTCTCCGATATCTCCCCGAAGAGATTGGTATGCAGACGCCACTCAGAGTGATCCACTGTCGACCTGCTCAGAAAATCCGCCTGCTGATTTGCCTCTCCCAAGATGTGCTCGGCCCTGAGGGAGAAGAGGTTGGTCTGCCCAGGATCCCAACAACTGGGCCTCGGCCATAAGGGACCTGGAACGGGTACCCCCTTGCCAGTTCACATGGGCTTTCACTGCCACATTGTCCGTGAGGACCAGGACATGTTGTCTCACCACCCTGTTGTGGAAGTGGCGTAGGGCCAGATGTATGGCTGTCCTGACATTCCTGAGATAGACTCTGCATAGTTTTGTGTCTATGACCGCACCCAGGTGAAGAAGGCGGGTTGAGGGAACTGTCTGGCTCTTTTGAAAGTTGGAGGATCTTGATAGGCAAGGCCAGGTCTGATTTAGCCATCTGAACAGAAAAGGACTGGATGAGGATGTTGTCTAGGTAGCACTGAATGTGTACCGTAACTGACCTCAAATGGGCGGCCAGTGCCGCCAAAATCTTTGTAAATACTCTTGAAGCCGATGAGAGGCCAAACGGTAAGGCTCTGTATTGATGATGGTGGTTTGTGTAACAGAACTTGAGGAACCTCCGGCGGTCGGGAAGGATGGGGATGTGGAGGTATGCTTCTGTGAGGTTGATAGATGTCAGGAAGTCTCTCCTCCTGATGCTGGCCAAGATGGACTGTAGCGTTTGCATCTTGAATTTCTTGTATGCAAGATAAGAGTTCAGCTCCTTTAGGTCGAGGATTGCCCTCCATCCTCCCAAAGCCTTCGGAATGATGAAGAGGATGGAATAGAACCCCCTTCCTAGCTGTCCAGCCAGTATTGGTTTTACGGCCCTTATTTCCAAGAGGTGCCAAATAGCCTCTGTCATGAGAGCCCTCCTGACTGGATTTTTTGACAGTGGACAAGAAATGAAGCACTCTGGGGGGTTGGATATAAATTCTAGAGACAGGCCACACCTGATTGTGTCAAGGACCCAGGAGTCTGTGGTGGTGGTCTCCCATTTCTGAGCAAAGAGAGTCAATTTGCCAACAATTGGAGGGGCCTCCCTGAAGTCATTTGGATCTTCTGAAGGGACGGCCCCCCATGCTTCAAAAGGGCCATTTGGCCTGAAATTGCGGCCTGGGTCTGTCTCTGGTCCCAGATTGGTCAACTTGACAGTCTGACCTGGGAGGGAAGGAGCGGGAGGGCGGAGCAAACTCCGATCCTGACTCTGATCGGAAAAACTGTCTATGGGCGTACGGGGTAGGCTGTCTATCTGCCCATCTAAGGAGGTGAGACATCACCCTATGTTTGTCCTTGTTTTCCACCAAATAAGGTGTCAAGGCCTCTCCAAACAGCTGACCACCACAGTATGGGGCAGCCAAGTGCCACTTGGATTTAACATCCGCTCACCAGTGTTTGAGCCTGCGAGGAGTGACATTGGAGGCTATGGCTCGAGACGAGAATCTGGCAGCATGTAGTGACGCATTTGCCATGTACTCCGAAGCACCCACTAACTTGCCTAAGTTCTGGGGCTGGTGGATGGATCAGGTTGGGCAACCCTAACAAGCAGGCATATACATAGAATGAAGGCTACTGCTAAGCTTGTAAGCCGCCCTGAGTCTTCGGAGAAGGGCGGGATATAAATGTAATAAAAAAAAACCCTGGTCAGAATCAATCTTAGCAGTAGTGCAGGCCTTATGGAGCAATGATTTGAAGAACGCTGGATTGAATAGGCCCACAAAGAGAGGAGGGTCTGGAGCAAGATCCTCATCCTCCGAGTGCGGCAGGTCCATTGGGTTGTACTCCTGAGAGAACGATACTCAGCTGCAAGGAGACCAGGCAGGAAAAATAAGATCGGAAAAGTCTGGAGCTCCCGACTGGGAGAGATAAGTCGGGGTCATTGAGGCCACTGAATCGGGTCCAGACCTTTGTTGGTGTGTCGAGGCCAAGCCCTGGGCAACCGCCTGGGAGATCAGGGCCTGTAATTGCTCTGGTGACCACGCTCCCTGTGCTTCTGAGGGTCGAAGACTGGCTGCTGTGGGCGTAAAGGTGGCCTCAGGTCTTGACTGTGTCACTCTATGGATAGGAGGAGCCAGTCGAAGGTTGGGTCCCTGGGTGAAAGGAATCATCTCCTCCTGTTCAGCCCTGGGAAAGTAGGATTGGCCAGCGTCCCCATCTGGAGACCAGGCCCTTTGGGTAGACAAGGTGGGAGGAGCAAGATGTGGGCCAAATCCTGAGTCCTCTGTGAGAGGAGAGGACACATGGTCAGAGCCCATCATGCCTTGTTTCTGGGCTTTGGAAAACTGTTTCTCTAGGCCTGGTGTCTCCTGCTGGCCTCTTTCTCTGCCACTTTGGAGGGCCTTTTGCCAAAAATGGCTTTGGCCTTGAGTTTCCCAGCGGCCTCCAGTTTGGAGGACTTGTGCTTTGGCTGCCCAGAAGTGTTGGGGGCACCATGCGAAGACTGAGGTGCCGTGTTGTCTGCCATCACAATGGGAGATATCTCAGTGGTATGCTGAGAGGGATCTCAAGTAGAGGAGCAGAGTACTGACCTGTGGCTGTATGCCACCTCACAGGGATCAACAAGTACTCTAGGGCAATGGTGGCTGCAGGACCAACTTAATGGACACTGGCACACCTGCAATGCTCCTGATGGCCATACCAGTTGAAAGCACCTTTGGTGCATTGGACAGGTCTACTGTGGCGGCAAGATCACTTCAGTGATAACGGCCAGCTCACATGTAGCTCACTTAGTGGCGGCAAGATCACCTCAGTGATAACGGCCAGCTCACTAGTCCTAGTTGGTGGTGGCAAGGCCAAGAATGGCATGGCCAGCACACATTGTCTGTTGGAGTGGACGAAGAAACACCTAGGCTGGGTCCTAAGGCTATAACTGTTGCCTCCTGTAATTGACCATCCATTTCTGAGAGGCTTGTCCAGAGAATGTAAGTAGGGAGGCGAGGTAAAGGTGATTGGATCTGATGTTGTAGAAACAGCCGGAACTGATGGCCACTGTAACCTCAAATGTGTAGCCTGCGATACTATCGCTCTACGGCCTTGATGCCATGGTCAAAAGAGGAGCTCTGGTCAGCAACCACACGTCAGTTTTCTGACATTTACTAATCCCATTGCTACTTGTCTTATTGCTAGAATGCTTCAGCAAACCATTTGTCAGCCCCCCTTTATCAGCATGGTCCACGTGTGAACTTGCTGACCAGCACTAAGTTTAGGGAGGCAGGTATTGGGACAGAAAGCAGGTTCTGAGTTGGCTTAGTGAAGAACTATGTGGGCCTCCATAGATCACCAAAGATCTCTGAACTACACTTTGAAAATCACTAGTCTAGGGAGACAGTATGTTCATAGAACCCAATCTCAGATTTTTGTTTTCTATCTCGCCTGAACCAGTGTGTTCTTTCAGTAACTTCCTGGTAAAAAATGTCGGGGGGGGGGGAAAGAGATTTGGAAAGTCATCTCCTTTGACTGTTACCTAGCTTTCTCTGCTCCCACTGATACACATCACCAGAAAAACCACAACCTATCAACACATATATTACTACCTCAGAACAATCCATATTTATAACCCTATTCACAAAAATTGACAGCAAATTCATTATATTATGATTTAATTTTTATTTTCACATGAAAATAAAACTGAAATTAATGTCACTGACTTATATTCCTGAGCTCTAAAGCTAAAATGAAGCATTTCAAAGTACACAGATTTTACTAATAGTGGATATATTGAGCAGTTTTTCACATCCAGGAATGGTGATTGGTTGGTGTTTAAAAAGGATTTTATTTGTACCAAAGCTTGCTTAAAACCAAATTCTATATGTCTTAGGCATGGATTAAATATTTACTTTTACTCTATCTTTATTTATTATGCTTTATTATTTTTATAAATAATTGTTGATGATTTAACACATTAACAATGTATGCATATCAAGTTCTCCATAATAACAAAGGGAGTAACTACACAGACATAAATTATTCATAGCAAAATAATCTGTCATTATTTCCAATCTCTGTCTGAATTTATTCATAATATAATATTTCTGGTTTTAAGTTAACCGTACTATATTAGATGACAATCTATAAAGGGAAAAAAACCTACCTTTCAAAAGTTTGTCATTGTTTTATTGGCCACTGAATTTCAAACATGTAGAGACATAGGCCTTTGGAGCGGCTGGATCATGTGGTATTTCTAAAATTAAATACGTCCTTGATAGTTAAATTAAGGTTTGACCTCAGACAACTGAAATACAAGCAGCCTACAGGAAAATATGACACACAATTATTCCAAAGTCTCATCAAAGGTTATCTGAAGTCTAACAGATATAATAAAACTATTTGCCTCATGATAGGCAACATCTCTATGGTCATTAACCAGAGCAATCAATGTTTAATGTTATTACTCTGCTGCAGCATGTAGTAGCTTAGTATTTTATGCAAATCCAACCACTTTGGATTTTACTATACTGTCAATTGTGGCTTAGTAAAAACATGGCTAAATAAATCATGGCAGACTTCAACGTGTAAAGCTAAAGTTTGCACAATATAGAATTGCAGGTTACCAGGTTATGACTTATATGATTATATGAATCAGCTGGTATGGTAAATTTGTGTTCAGTATTGGGAGAACTTAGACCTGGAGTCAGTCAAAAGGTAACCATGGGTTCTAACTCAATACAATCCTGCAGTGAAAAATAGCATCCCTTTCCTTAGGTAAATAGAACAGTTGGAAAGAGATGAAAATTAAATGAATAATATTAATAAAAAATGAATGCCACTGGAGAAAAATGGAAGGAGTTGGATATATGTAAAATAACAATTTATCTTCCACAGTGGAAGTTGTTCTACAATGTATGATATAAAAGCAATCATAAGAAGAGTTAAAATGTTGTTTACAATTTTAAGCAGTTAAGTAAGTCATCCAGCATTTTATCCCATAGTGCCCCACCTGGTGTTTAAAAGAAGATGGAGGCATGATAGTAGCACAGTAGCACATTTTCAAATTTTAAGCCAATGACACCCTATCAGTGGAACCAACCACAGGAGTATAGTTAGGAGGTTAATAAGGGCACCACTACTTGAACTCCTGGAGAAAATATTGAAGGGTTCTGTAACTGGAAGAAAGGGAAATTGTTTAGTCTAACTGTTGCTTTCTTGCTTTCTGTAATCGGCTTCTGCACCAGGGAAATCTCATGCAAGCGTGGGAAACATGTACATGGATGGGATGTACCGAAGGAAGGAATAAGGGAGTGTACAGGAATGATTGATGTCTTCCTTATAATGTAATGGCTCTGTTGTCTGATTTTCATTGGCTAACAAAGTTTGTAAAGCAATGCTACTAACTTTCTAAGGTGTGGCATTTCTCGACTTAACACTGCCAGTGTTCCAGCACTGGAGTTCCTTAGAAGACGCCCATCTGTAAACTAAACAGGCCTAACCCTGCTTACTATTCCAGACAAACATGGTCAAGTAGATGGTGCCATCTGCTGAGAATCTTCAGGAAGATTCTTTTTGTAAAACAAAAAAAATATTTGTTAAGAAACAGAGCATAGAGATAATACTGCCAGCTATATTAAAGATAAGGAGGCCATTTACTATGTAACTGGATCATCCTATATTGACTAGAAATCCAAATTGTAGCCCAATACTTCTGTACAACCCCGGATTATGTCATTTTTGGTCTATATATTCAACTTAAAATAGTACATTGCCATCATTAAAGGACAAACATTACCTGAAAACCCATATTTTATCCTTAATGATATATGCCTTTATTAATGTATGACTTTACGTATACATATATTTGCTTTTGGATTGCATTCCAGTTGTTGAAAAATGTAATAATCTGGATTGCCAAATAGCATATAGCAAATTTCTAAGTACATGCAACAAGAGGAAAGACTGTACTGACGGTCTGTTGAGTTGTGGTTGTCTATACTCTACCTGTGGAAATCAGCAATTTTCCAAGTGTGAAATGTCCAGAGAAATCTCCATGTTTTATTTTCAGGCTACAAACCAGAAGACTGTGAGTTCTAGTCCTGCCTTAGGCACAAAGCCAGTTGGGTGACACCTCCCTCTCTGTTCTAGCAAGCAAAGACAAACCACTTTTGAAATCCTGCGAAGAAAACCACAGGGATTTGTCTAGGACCTAATCGCCAGGAGTCAAGACTTACTTAAAAGCAGTTAAAAAAAATCCTCAGAACTGGGCTGCAAAAATCCTTTGCTCCTCCACGGGAGTGGAGATTAATTTTGCTGTTTTCTCATGACTGTTCAAATAGGTGCAGCGCAGACTGAGACTCGTAATCTTCTAGTAAAATGAGTTATTATTCGCAAAAGCTTATAATAACATTGTCAACATTTATCAAATTTATTGCAGATGTTGTTGCAGAATCGTTAATGCAATCCATGCAAATAAAAATCACTATTTGTTTTAATTCACTCTCGTGATACAGCATCAACTGCCCAGTCTTTTAAAATGATTACCACTCAATATTATTGATAACGATGGTAACTTTGCTTCCTAATAAAAGTACATTAACCGATCTCCAAGAAGGAGCAATCTTCAATTTTAAGATGTGTGGACTTCAATTCCCAGAATTCCTCAGGATGTACTGCACTAGAATCAATATCACTTCCTACTCAGCGCCCACTCTGAAAGCGCGGACCAATCAGCAGTTCCCCAACAAAAGCAAACACAAGCCGTCCTGTCAGCCCCGCCCCAACACGTTCTCCAACGCACGGCCGATGGGCGGTGCAACTCCGCCTCAGCTCTGAGTGACGTTCATCAGAATGTGCGGCGAGCATAAATCGGGAACCAATCCACTTCCCCGTTATGCTTCGTTTGCTTCCTGTTTCCAATGTGGTCCGAACGCATGCGCCTTGCGCTGTCCTAGAAGTTGCCCTCTGTCTACGCGAGCTAGAGGACCTTTCAGCTCCAGTTCCTCGATGCTGGCGATGGAGTGAAACGATTTCACGATCCATTTTGCTCCTATTCCTTAATATAGTGGCAATGGCGGGAGTCCTGAAAAAGGTGAGAGTCCAGAGGACACGGGGGAAAGGACTCGGAGATACGTTAGTTAGATACGTTAGTTACGTTAGTTCTCAGCCTTCTTGGCTAAAACTAGGGGACGCGCATCTTCATGCACCAGTGTCTTAGAAGAGATAAGGAATCGCTGGTCTCCGCAGAAACATCCTAGTGCAGATATTTTTCCTTTCAGTATCCAGGCTTTGGAGTGCGGTCCTCAAATTAGATTTTGCTAACTTGATGCCCTCCTAAGCACTGTCCTGCTGAGCAACATGGAAGAGGAATCTTCTCTTAAGGGGGCTGCAGTGATGGTGATTAGGTTTGACTCCTTTTTTAAGCATGGGAGTTCTCTGGGGGACTTTGGGCCAGCTGTTTTCTCAGCCCAATCTATTTTACAGCACTGTGGTCGTGGAATGTATGCCACCAGGAAAAATGTATGCCAATTTCATAAATGTCTGCTCTCGCAGTTTGTTGTCAAATTAGGCATCCTCACCATCCTTTATCAAACTTTTAGCCTTTACTCCCAGGTAAGTTTGTTCAGATAGTTGTTTGATAATGATGTCATTCATTCAGTGGTGTTGGACTCTTGGCAAGTCTATGGTCCAGGTCTATTCACATATTCTGATCTTGCATTACTTTGTGGTGTTCTATGCTCTGACTGGTATCAGCTTTGATGATGAGTTCTTGTTTATTAGTCATAAGTGTGAACTGCAATTTGGTCATTAAATGAAGCAGTTGCTTAGTGAAACTGACTGTGCTTATGGCTTTCCTTTAGCTTTCTTTTGCTTTACAGACCTGCAAAGGTCACAAATGGACTGGTTGTAAAGTTACTTTTTCATTCTTGCTAAATAGGGCAGCCGTTAAAGGACTACCTGTACAAGAATGCAGCTGGCTCATGAAGAAACATTTTTATTCACTTGCCTTGCCTTAAAGGAATGGATAATATCTTACTTTAAGTCTATATTGCATCTTATTTTGATTAGCCATACTCCTGTAAATGGTGTAGTTTTCACAATTGTGCTGAGCCCTGTTCTATTTGCATATTTTTGTTATTGATACTATACAAATCTGAAAAGAAATTTTCTTTGTGTGCACACGGAGGTGCAAACACATTGAGATTACTTTTTTCAATCTGTTATTTGCACCCACTGTCATTTTTTCTATTCACTTGTCAATTATTTTACTGGTTCACAGGTACATCCTTTACCTCATGCTCAAAGAAAGAAAAATATGCTGCATATAAAAATGTCCAGTAGTTACATCACCTTATATCCATTCCCTTAGGCACAGTGGATTCTTCCTTCAGATGAGGGATCCTAGTCCACATGGAATCCAGACCTTTATGCTAAATGTCTATAGCTACTCCCTGTAATCTCATTAAAATCTCCACATAACTATTTCTAATGGACATACTGTAGAAAGTAGTTAATCCACATGACTCTCTAAGCATCCCATGATTTTTATTGTTTGGTCCATACTGGTTTGCTAAAATGTTGGCTTTACAGTTGCAAGAAAAAGTATGTGAACCCTTTGGGATTATGTGGTTTTTTTGCATGAATTGGCCATAAAATGTGCTCTAAACGTCATGTAAATCACAACAATAGAAAAACACAGTCTGCTTAAAATAATACTACACAAACATTAGCTGTTGTCATGTTTTAATTGAAGATAAGATGGAAACATTCACAGTGCAGGATGGAAAAAGTATGTGAACCTTTGGACTTAATAACTGGTTGACCCTCCTTTGGCAGCAATAACCTCAACCAAACGTTTCCTGTAGTTGCAGATCAGACCTGCACAACGATCTGGAGTAATTTTGGACCACTCCTCTGCACAAAACTGTTTCAGTGTAGCAATATTCTTGGGATGTCTGGTGTGAATCGCTCTCTTAAGGTCATGCCACAGCATTTCAATCGGGTTGAGGTCAGGACTCTGACTGGGCCACTCCAGAACGTGTATTCTGTTCTGTTGAAGCCATTGTTTTGTTGAATTACTTGTATGCTTTGGGTCATTGTCCTGTTGCATCACCCATCCTCTGCGGAGCTCCAGTGGCGGACAGATGGTCGTACGTTTTCCTGCAAAATGTCCTGATAAACTCTGAAATACATTTTCCCATCAATGACAACAATCTGCACAGGCCCTGAGGCAGCAAAGCAGCCCCAAACCATGATGCTCCCTCCGCCATGTTTTACTTTGGGGATGAGGTTTTGATGTTGCTGTGCTGTGCCATTTTTTCTCCACACATAGTGTTGTGTGTTTTTCCCAGAAACTCAATTTTGGTTTCATCTGTCCACAGTATATTTTGCCAGTAATGCTGTGGAACATCCAGGTGCTCTTTTGCAAACTTCAAACATGGACAGATGAAACCAAAATTGAGTTGTCTGGGAAAAACACACAACACTATGTGTGGAGAAAAAATGGCACAGCACAGCAACATCAAAACCTCATCCCCAAAGTAAAACATGGCAGAGGGAGCATCATGGTTTGGGGCTGCTTTGCTGCCTCAGGGCCTGGGCAGATTGTTGTCATTGATGGGAAAATGTATTCCAGAGTTTATCAGGACATTTTGCAGGAAAACGTACGACCATCTGTCCACCACTGGAGCTCCGCAGAGGATGGGTGATGCAACAGGACAATGACCCAAAGCATACAAGTAATTCAACAAAACAATGGCTTCAACAGAACAGAATACACGTTCTGGAGTGGCCCAGTCAGAGTCCTGACCTCAACCCGATTGAAATGCTGTGGCATGACCTTAAGAGAGCGATTCACACCAGACATCCCAAGAATATTGCTACACTGAAACAGTTTTGTGCAGAGGAGTGGTCCAAAATTACTCCAGATCGTTGTGCAGGTCTGATCTGCAACTACAGGAAACGTTTGGTTGAGGTTATTGCTGCCAAAGGAGGGTCAACCAGTTATTAAGTCCAAAGGTTCACATACTTTTTCCATCCTGCACTGTGAATGTTTCCATCTTATCTTCAATTAAAACATGACAACAGCTAATGTTTGTGTAGTATTATTTTAAGTAGACTGTGTTTTTCTATTGTTGTGATTTACATGACGTTTAGAGCGCATTTTATGGCCAATTCATGCAAAAAACCACATAATCCCAAAGGGTTCACATACTTTTTCTTGCAACTGTATTTCTAGCTGATATTTTTTTGAAAGGGAAAAAGATAAATTGTTTTTTAGTTTGTTAAAAATGTGCTTTTTTTAGACATGCATTTGGTTAAATTAATCTGATGCGATCATAATTTCAGATTCTTTTGGAGTTATGTGATTAAGATGAACCAACATGAGATAAAATTGTAGAGGAATTTTCACACTTGGTTTAAATCGATTTTTCCTTAGTACTTTAAAAATATCTGCTTTTCTCTCAAACACCTGGCATATGATATGTTTTGTTTTTCTTTTATCTGTGTTCTGTTGTCTTGCTTCTGTGTTGTTTTTTTAAATATACATAGGTTCTGGAGAACTTGAAGGTATGTATATAATATCCATAAATGTTTTACAAATGCTGATTTATCCATATGCAAATTAATTGATTATTCAGATAAGTAAATTTGATTTCTTGTTTTAAACTGCTGCTCAACTTAATATATGTTTCTTCATACCTACAGACTACTGGGCTTGTGGGATTAGCTGTATGTAACAATCCACATGAAGTAAGTATTTATTTATTTATTTATTATTTAAATTTATATACCGCCCTATTCCCATAGGACTCAGGGCGGTTTACAGGGAAAATTAAAATACATAACATACAAAATTAAAATCAGTTAAAACTATGATTAAATTACAGTCCCTGAAGTTAAACTAAAACCCAATTAAATTAAATTAGTTAAAACCCCTCAGTCTGGGCCAGATAGCTCAAAGAACCAGGTTTTCAAGTCCCGGCTAAATGAGCGAAGGTCGGGGGCAGTCCTGAGTTCCGTGGGAAGTTGGTTCCATAGGGCCGGCGCTCCCACAGAGAACACCCTTCCCCTGGGAATAACCTGCTGGCATACCTTAACCGGTGGTACCCTGAGAAGGCCCTCCCTGTGGGAGCGCACAGGACGATGGGAAGTTGATGCCAGCAGCAGGTGTTCCCTTAGATAATCCGGACCCAAGCCATTTAGAGCTTTATAGGTCATTACCAACACCTTGAATCTCACCCGGAGGGCAACCGGAAGCCAATGCAGCTCACGGAGAAGAGGTTTTACACGGGAGTATCGGTAAACTCCTATAACAACTTGCGCAGCTGCATTCTGCACCAGTTGAAGCCTCCGAATGGTCATCAAGGGCAGCCCCATGTAGAGAGAGTTGCAGTAGTCTAGCCGGGAGGTCACAAGCGCATGGGTGACTACACCAGCTGCCTGCAATTATTGCAGGTTCGCATCCCACCAGGTTCAAGGTTGACTCAGCCTTCCATCCTTCGAGATAGGTAAAATGAGGACCCAGATTGTTGGGGGCAATAAGCTGACTTTGTAATAATGACGCTTGGGGGGGGCGGGCGAAAGCCCAAATAAGCAGGCATATACATAGAATGAAAGCTATTGCTAAGCACATTGATTTGTGCTTAGATTGTAAGCCGCCCTGAGTCTTCGGATAAGGGCGGGATATAAATGGGATTAAAATAAAAAAATTAATAAATCTCGGTCCAGATAGGGCCGCAACTGGCGCACCAGGCGAACCTGGGCGAAAGCCCCCCTGGTCACGGCTCCTATATGGTCTTCAAAATTGAGCCGTGAATCCAAGAGGACGCCCAAGTTGCGAGCCCTATCGACGGGGGGTAACACCTCACCCCCCATCATTAATGATGGAACAACCTGGTTAACCTGAGATGCCGGTATGCACAGCCACTCAGTCTTGGCAGGATTGAGACGAAGCCTGTTTCTCCCCATCCAAACCCGGACCGCCTCCAGGCAACGGGACATCACGTCGAGTGCATCACTGGGTTGGTTCGGGGTGGAAAGAAAAAGTTGGGTATCATCAGCGTACTGATGATACCCCACCACGAAACCACGAATGAGCTCGCCCAGCGGTTTCATGTAGATGTTGAACAGGAGGGGAGGACTGACTGCCTTCCCGTCAACACCGACTGCGAGTGGCCCAGGATGTAGGAGGAGTACCACCATAAAACAGTGCCTCCCACTCCCAACCCCCTGAGACGCCACAGTAGGATACCATGGTTGATGGTATCGAAAGCCGCTGAGAGGTCTAAAAGGACTAGAATAGAGGAACATCCCCTGTCCCGAGCCCGCCAGAGATCATTCACCAGTGCGACCAATGCTGTCTCCGTGCTGTACCCGGGCCTGAAACCCGATTGGTACGGGTCAAGATAATCAGTTTCCTCCAGGAACAGAGGAAGCTGATGCGCCACCACACTCTCAACAACCTTCGCCAAAAAGCGAAGGTTGGAGACTGGACGGTAGTTATTTAAAACAGCCGGGTCCAGGGCAGGCTTCTTGAGGAGGGGTCTCACCACCGCCTCCTTCAAGGCGGTGGGAAAGATACCCTCCTTCAAGGAAGCAGATATTACTGCCTGGAACCAGCCTCGTGTCTCCTCCCGAGCCACATAAACCAGCCAGGAGGGGCACGGGTCCAGTAAACAAGTGGTGGAGCTCAGTCTCCTCATGATCCTTTCCACGTCATCGAGGGAAACAGGGTCAAACTCAGTCCAGATAACATGCTCAAGACCGCTTGATTCCTCCATGTCAGACTCTGCCCAGTCAGAGTCCAAACCGGTCCGGATGTGAGTGATTTTGTCCACCAGATGATGACTAAACTCAGCCCGTCCCTGTAAGGGTTCCTCCCTCGTCTCCCGATTAAGGAGAGAGCGAGTCACCCTAAACAGGACGGCTGGGCGATTATCTGCGGACGCAATGAGGGCAGCAAAGTAATTAGACTTCGCCATTCTCATCGCAGCGAGGTAAGACCTTGTGAAGGCTCTTAGTTGCAATCGGACAGATTCAGACCGGGTGGATCTCCAACCGCTCTCTAGACCCCATCTCCGACGCTTCATCTCCCGGAGCTCCACAGAAAACCATGGGGCCCAACGGGATCTGTGCCAGGTCTGGGGTCTCAAGGGTACAACACGGTCGAGTGCCTCGGTAGCGGCCCTTGCCCAAGCATCCACCAAGGCATCGACTGGGCTGTAAGTGAGGGAGGTAGGTAAGGACCCAAGCACCATCTGGAACCGTTCTGGGTCCATTAGGCGCCTGGGACGGAACCACCTGGTCGGTTCCACAGCCCGGCAGCGGGGGGTGACACAGCGGAAGACCAGCCGCAGGAGATAATGATCGGACCATGACAGGGGGACAATAGTTGGCAAGCCCCCTCCCAAATCATCCAACCATTGCCCAGATAGAAAAATCAGGTCAAGAGTGTGACCCGCCCCATGAGTCGGGCCCTGAATTACTTGGGTCAGGTCCATGGCCGTCATGGAAGGCATGAACTCCCGAGCTAACTCTGACGACTCTCCCAGGGAAGGCAGGTTGAAGTCGCCCAGAACTATGAGTCTGGGAAATTCCACCGTCAACCCTGAGAGGGTGTCGAGCAGCTCAGGCAGGGCTGTTGCTACATAGCTGGGCGCCAGGTATGTTAGCAACAGGCCCAACTGAGCCCGAGGGCCACATCTCAGGAGAAGGGACTCACTCCTGCCTATCTGGACAACGGTGGTCTCCCACGGACATAAGGTCTCCCGTATAACCACCACCACCCCACCGCCCATGCCACACAGAAACCCGGAGGGCACAGTTCAACCAGAGGGACACCACCCTCTGGGCCCAGCCAGGTCTCTGTAATGCATGCCAGATCCGCGTGTTCCTCCTCGATCAATTCCCGGACGAGGGGAGCCTTGTTCACAACGGATCTGGCATTAAAATACACCAGTCTGAGCTCAGTGTCCTGGTCCCCCTCACCCCTGGATAAAAGGGTACTAACCGGAGGGTCGGAACATGCCACCGCTCGAAGACAGTGGGGGCGCGGTCCCAGATATTGGTGCGGCCCTCCATGTAACCACCTGCTGCCATTCCCAATCGTCGTCGGGATTTGCAACCCCACCCCAATACCAACGGAACCAAAAGCCCATGCCCCCAAGATACTTTGCCATATACCAATAAAGTAGAATATTTGTAACTCAGATTGAAGCCCACTTTGTTTCAATGTTTCAATGAAGTGATAAAGCTATTTTGTTGGGTCTGGACCTATACTGGAATTACCTTTCCTGTAAAGTCAATTGATTTTATTCCTAATGGTGTTCTCTTATCCATTCACATTAGAGGTTTAGGATATCTTAGAAATGTTAATTTAAGTATAAATTGTATCTGAAGGATGAGGGATGAATTTCTTTGATTTAGTTGACCAGATAAAAAAGAGTGCAGGATATGGTATAATTGTACTAAAATATTCAATGGGTAAAAAAGGTAGACATTTGGTTTGGAAAGTTCTTATAGACAATCAAATGTTAGAAAAGCAAATACATGATTGAATTAACATTTTGGGATTTATGGAAATAAAACTTTTGTCTAAAGCAGTGCCTTATTTCTAAATGTGCCATAACTTCACTAGAAGGTTTTGTGGCAGAATTTTTTTTTCTGAGGACAGTCATTGAATCATTTTTCTTGTTTTAATTTGCAGTACATTAATTTACAAAATTTCATTAGGTTTTAAAATCTTGCAGTAGCTTACATTCAATGTATTCACTTTGCCTGACTTAAAATTACTCTTTGCCATGTGTTCTTTTCAGCGCCTCAAGGTACTATACACAAAAATTCTGGGTATTTTAGAGAATATGCCTAAGGATGCAGCATACAGGAAATATACAGAGAAACTTACAAATGAACGGTTTAATATAGTGAAAGCAGTAAGTATAAATTGAATTAATTGACATTTTGGGGTCAAATTACATATATCAAATAATAATTTGTTGATACTGTTATTTAGATCTTGTTTCTTAATTATGATTTATATTAATATTTCAGTTAACTAGGTGTCTTAATGATCAGGTAGGATTTAAGTTCTCAATTTCTGTAAGGAAACAAGCTTTTTTCAGATAATCACATGTGAATTCCCCAATGAAAACAGAATAAATGATTGAAAACAGAAGTATGGGTAGGGGGCCATATGATTGCAGATAGTCTGATGGGTAACAGTCAAACTGGGATTGACATGGAGTATTTGATATTATGCAAAAATGGATTTGTGTGTGTGTGTCCATTTGATGGAAACATAAGTCTTTTTCAAAGGAACTTGACTCTTAGTGACGATGCATGTGCTCATATAATCCTAATGTAGTCTGTAATTCTGATATTAATGGTTTCCCCTTCAAATACTAGCCTCAGTGACATAGCTTTTAGGCTCGAAAGGGACATTCTTAAATTCAAAATCAACCTCATTTCAGCAAATACAGGGGGTGGGGTGGGGTTACAAAGAGATATGTATTTGATGAATACTTTATTTCCAACAAGCACAGTCAATCCTAAACATTAACTATTTCATTATTGTTTATGAATCTTATTCCAGCAAGTATAGGATAGCAACATGAATTCTATATCCATCTTGCACTGCTTCAACGACATTTGTTTGCATAATTTGA
Organism: Vipera ursinii; assembly: GCF_947247035.1. Lineage (NCBI taxonomy): Eukaryota > Metazoa > Chordata > Lepidosauria > Squamata > Viperidae > Vipera > Vipera ursinii. Next base: position 21,998,350 of record NC_139515.1, read on the forward strand.
GTTGTTTAGAAATAGCTGAGTATTCCCACAAAAATATATCAAAAATCAAAACATGGAACTATGATAAAATATAACAATTGTAATTTAACAACAATAACTCCAGATCAGAAATACAGGATCAAAAACCTGCATTTCTGTTGAGTTATTGTACTATAGGTTTTCTTTTTCCTATTGAGTAATTAAATAGCAATAACAGTATTTTATTTTTTTTAAAAATGAAGTATCATGTCTTAAAGTGGCTGAGGTTGAGAAACACTCAGATAGAGGAATATACTGCACCAGAGTTTCTCATTTATTTTTGAACTTACTTGCAGGAACCTGATGTGCAAAGGCTGGAAAACAAATTAAACTCTGGACAGTTAGAAGAAGTGATTCTGCAGGTATTTAGCAATGATTTAATATATCGGGTATAGAAGCTTTGGGAAAATGTCCACTAAACTGAATTTGTAAACTTAGCAGTGTGGCTTTTAAATGAGCAATTTAATTAAATTATTTATTCAAAAGATACAGCCAATCATCTTTCAGCCAACTCTGGGCAGCTTCCAAACAAAGATTAAAAAAACATATAAAATCATTTTAAAATGATTTTAAAACTATTAAATGCAACTAAACATAAAACTTTTAAAACAAAAAAACTTGGCACCAATCCATGCTAACCATTATAATGAGATTTGGTATTTTAAGTTCTCTCTTAAAGTGATTTGGGGAAGTACATGTATGCAAATTAATTTTGAGAATGCCATCTTGCGTACGGTCACTCATGTGCTCGTGACCTCTCGTTTGGACTACTGCAATGCTGTCTACATGGGGCTGCCCTTGAGGACCACTCGGAGGCTCCAACTGGTACAGAATGCAGCCGTGAGAGTTGTGTTGGGAGTTTCCCGATACTCCCATGTTACACCTCTGCTCCGCGAGCTGCATTGGCTTCCAGTTGTCTTCCGGGTGAGATTCAAGGTGCTGGTAATGACCTACAAAGCCCTACATGGCATGGGTCCGGAATACCTTAGGGAGCACCTGCGGCCAGCATCAACTTCCCTCCGCCCAGTACGCTCCCACAGAGAGGGCTCCTCAGGGTGCCACCGGTCAAAGAATGCCGACTGGTGGCCCCCAGTGGGAGGGCGTTCTCTGTGGGCGCGCCGGATTTATGGAACCATCTTCCGGTTGAGCTCCGGATGGCGCCCGACCTTCGCTCCTTCCGGCGCGATCTAAAGACTTATTTGTTCGAACAAGCTGGTCTGGCCTGATGGGATGGGGTCGGGTTTTATTACTGTTCAATGTATTTTAACCTATTGTTATAGTTCTTGGGCACCTTGTTTAATCTCTTTTAATTTTTGTATTTTTGTCTTTTAACATGTATTGCCCTGTTCTCCGCCCTGAGTCCTTCGGGAGAAGGGCGGTATACAAATAAAATTAATAATAATAATAATAATAATAATAATAATAATAATAATAATAATAAATCATCTTTCAGAGAGTTTTAAAATAAAATAAAATTATATTTTGTCAACAGGCTGAAAATGAACTTTCCTTAGCCAAGAAAATGTTGAAATACCGTCCTTGGGAACCTTTAGTTGAAGAACCTCCAGAAAACCAGTGGAAATGGCCAATGTAATTAACAGTGTTTCAACCTTCAGTGGAAACAGAATTATTTCATTAAATGTATGCTGGACAAGACTGAAATTGTCTTAATGCTATTTATCCAAACTTTGTCTCATTATGAAGTGGAGGGTCACTATATTCATCACACAGTAAAAAATGTTTTTCAGAGTAATGTCATTCTTTGAATAACTACATATATAAATATCCCTGTACTTTCTTTTTCCCTGTTGCACCAAGTTCATACTTGTAATTAAGTGGTAGAACAAAGTTTAGAAAGAGTACAAAGGATTCTCCTGAACTCTTCTGCTAAAGTACTGTGAAAATATACATTTATCCATTCAGAATAAAGGACAGTAAAATAGTTTATATTAAGAGTCCAGTACCAAAAATATCTGCACTTGGTTCTAACTGTATATTCAAAGGGGAAAATAAGTAAATTATGTTATTTTATTGTTATGCTGTTTATGAATTTGTTCTTGCAGCATTCTTGAGAGAAATGCTACATGGATTCTTGTATGAATTGTATGATTTGTATATTACATCCATACATATACTCTCATGCGCTAACTTTATCAAAACATCCCCAACTTACCAGATACATATACATGAAAGAAGATTAAAATCTCAAAATTTCCAAAGGGTAGTAATGAGATTATTAGATGTTTTAGTCTGCTACTCTGAAAAGACCAGGAATATGTTTAAATGTGTGCCTATATTATTTATCAAATTCACCTAGTGTGCTGAAACATTTAATACCGGTATGTTTCTGAACAGAAAATTTTATTTACTGTGATCTGTCCTCTATTTTTTCATCTTGAACAGTATGGAGAAAGTGTTTCAGAACTAATCCCGTTATCTCAGATTATGGTTTCAACAATCTATAGTTCTCACTCTGTTAAACAAACCCTGAGCCAATGATGATTGTAGGCAATCAAATAGAGAACAATTGCAGATTGAAGTAAGAATAGCAGAAAAAGACAAGAAAACTACTAATATGCTGATATTTGATCCAATTAGAATTATTTTTGCACATTTATAATCTTTAAAATTTATGTGGTCACTAAGAGTCAACACCTTTATGGCATGTAAGCAGTGATCTCTAGAAATATTAGTATATTCTGTAAAGTACTGTCATTGTAATAACTATAGATTTGGTTTGGTGGGATTAATTGCTAAATCAAGTCCACTCAGTTATGTGTGTGGTTTTTTAAAATGTGTCTTAGCAAGCCACAAGAGGGCTCTGTATATAGTGAATGCTGCATTCTTTTTAGGATGAGTTGGTTAAAAGGGGAGAATTCACCTCTGAGGAGCATTTAACATCACTACTAGTCAGAAGCAAGCTGTAAGTTTATAACTGCATAGAATTTTATTGATAAATAGGACTAGGTTTTATTTAGGTATAGCTGGCATGCTTGTTTCTATTGCTTCACTTGAAAACAGCTGGTATTGTGCTTGTATTTTCTATCACTATATTAAACTTTTGGAGTGTTTTTTTAGTGTATTTTCTGAAAATTAAATAAGCTGCTAAAGCAAAGTGGTATCTGTCATATTGTACATTTTAAAACCATGTATTGTCATGTACGACAAACACACATTTATTAAAAATGCCCTCAAGTTTAGCTAAATTCCCAGTGATTACATAATTAGTGTCATTGAAAATGATTCACCAGGGTTTTTGTTTTTTTAAAGAATATTTTATTTATTTATTTATTTTAACTTTCCCATTCTAAAAAAGTATAATGTGGTTTCTTCACCCAAGTACTAATCCTGGTCTGCCTTTGAGTCCAGGTGGCGAGGTTGTGGTACTAGCCATTATTTTATTTATTTATTTATTTTATTTATTTATTTAGATTTATATACTGCCCTTTCCCGAAGGACTCAGGGCGGTTTACAGGGTATTTAAAAGAAAATCCATACAAAAGTTAAAACAATTAAAAAAGATTAAATGAAACCCTGAGAGAAAATAAAACCCCCAGTTAAAATTAAAAATTCTCAGCCTGGGCTAGAGAGCGGCGGAATGAACGGAGGTCGGGTGCAGTCCTAAGCACTACCTTGCTGAAATACAGTGTCAATAAGATAATTTAATTAAAAAATGAATTCTTGAGAATCAACTCGGCTCTCTTAACAATGGAAGGAGACTCCACGCCAGCCTGCAAGAGGTCCCGCGGCCTCATCGAACTTCAAAGCCATTGCTTTTTAAAAAAATCTTCAGGAACCCGAGTTCTCGCGAGAATCTTCAGCGTCATGGTTGCTATAGATACGTAATACTGTTTAGAGTTAAAGCTAAGCTACGGATCACTCCGGGAAAACTTGCGTTGAGGTAAAACCCGGCTCGACTTTATTTTTTATTTCATTTGATTAATAGAGGCTTTAAGAAAGTAGTAGGCATTGAGACGGAATTGTGCTTAAAAGAAATAGCGACAAAATAGCGTATGATTTTTTGAGCCCGGAACTATAATTCCCAACATGCTTTTCGCAGGAACGCGATTTATAACGCTCGACAGCGGCGCAAAGGCTTTTGGGATAGTAGTCAGCCGATGAGAAGACGAGGGCTTTCCCTCCCTCGAAAACTGATATGGGTTAGTGTGGCATTCTGGGAATTGTAGTATAAGTACTGGAGTGGCTCCGGGAGAGGCGCAAGAAACGATACTTTCATCCTTGCACCGACTTGAATGAATGTAATATTAGTGCTTTGAGATCTCAACATTTTAAACGCGATGTATTATGGTACACTTGTTTTTTTCCGTCTTGCTTATGATTTTTATTTATAATTTTCTGGTTTTTTTATTTCTTCTGTAGTCTGCCTGTTCTTTTTTCCTTTTTGATTTATAATTCTGCGATTAGTTTCTTATAACTCTTTCAATAAGAGTTGAATTTGATTCGCTATTCTTGTTCTTACAGGTTGCATTTGTTTAAAACTTAAATAAAGATAATGTTATGTTAAAAGAAAAAAACGCAATGCTCTTCTTTCCCTTCCTTTTTTTTCCTGTATGAAAAAGTTGCCCATATTTGGGTAGGACTACCAGAGCTGGGAGTGCAAAAATGTAGACGTCCAGAGAGGTAGATTATTCTGTATGGCTCTTCTTTCTTTTTTCCTGTTCAAAGTATTCAAAGTATTAAAATTTCACGTCCAAAAATACTTTTCCCACTGCAGGTGTAATTGGTGTGATATCCTTGTGATTACAGTATGGTGGGTACATAATTTGCAGAAGTAATTGGCAACCATTCATCGATAACCCTAACAGTAAATCATTTGGGAGGAACAAAAGCACAACACAGTCAAAGTAAATGAATGTAATCAATTGGTGTGTGAAATTTACTGACAGACAAAAACTTTTTCATGGAACAAAAGCCGCCTTTTTAAAGGAACAAAAGCCTTCTGTATCTGCCACCTGTTAATAATCCAGATCCGGTAGTTTTTCTGAGCATGAATGATGTATAAGAAACCTTAGTAGTCAAGAACTGAATGCTGTCTATTGGATTCCATTCTTTTAGTAGCCACTCAAAACAGAACATCCTGCTTTATTTAAGAGGAGAAGCATAGCTGGACTAGTATTTCCTTTTAGTTATGCATATTGTTCCTTAAATGAGTATAACATCTTAAAAGATCAAAATAGGCTCATCTTTGAGTTAATAAAGGAACATGCAGAATGCATATTGATAGTAATGGGATGTGCCACCCATTTTCACATGACAAGATTGAAATTGATTTGGGCACTGAACTGGCACTATAGGGGATCTCCACCATAGTTTTTTTTTTTACTGTCCCTAAGCCTATTGGTCTTTTGGAAGCCCTTTAGACATGGCTTTGCCAGGGGCCTGGGAAACTGGTAGACATGTAGAGCCTGTGAACAGGTTATGTTGTCTGTCAGGTAGACAGAGTTTTATGGTTTAACTTTTTTATTGTTTTACTGGTTTTAATGGATTTCTTGTTTTGCTTACTTATTTCTGTTTGTTTCATATTATTTTTTACCTGAATTATTAAAAAAGGTAAACTGAGTCACTTATGTGAGATGGGCGGCTATATAAATTCAACAAACGAAAAAAAAATGAAATGAAACAGCATTTAGTAAAAATGCTACCATGGTTTGTGGGAGAATGTATTACTGCAACCAATTCAAGCCATTTCTATATGACACTAGAAATCAAAGGAAATATTACTGTAAAATTTGAGTTAGTACAAATATTTTGATATAGTAGGCTATATCAAGGCTACTGAAGGCTATTGCTAAGCACATTGGTTTGTGCTTAAATTGTAAGCCGCCCTGAGTCTTTGGAGAAGGGCGGGATATAAATGGGATTTTAAAAAAATAGTAGTGTTTACTTTTAGCGTTTTGTGAAATTTGGGTTTTGATTATTTCTTTTATCATTAGAAAAGCATAATGCCCTATTATCTCCTAAGAAATCAGGTGAGTCAAATGATGATAAACTGGCATGATGTTTTTCTAAAATATTTCCTAATACTATAATATTTTCAAAGGTTTTTTTTTTTAAAATTCCTCTTCAATTATTCAAAATTAAAAATTAAGTAAAAAAATGCTCTGCTACTGCCTTTCTAAAATGTACTAATGTTAATGTAACGATAGATGCTATTTATGAAAAATGGGTTTAAAAAGAATTTAGTCTTTATACTGCAGTTTTACTTTTTGTTTCTAATTTAAAACACTGTTGGAGTTTCAAAGAAGAAATGAGCAAGAAAGAAAACCGTGCACACATATAAAGTTATAAATCAATGTTTTCAAAGCAAATAACCTCCAGAAAAGTTGAGCTCTTGGGAATGTTAGCTGGATATCATTTGCAGGCCATTATATTTGGAAGGTAATACATTGCAAGCATTATCAGTTATATTTCAAGTGGTTAAAATGTGATTTAAATGGCTTAAATATATTAAACTTTAAATGTACAAGTCTTTAGTTAAAACGATAAAGTTCAGATGTGTTGGGTCTGAAGGGTTTTTTTTTTTAATTACAACTAGTTTTATAGTCTGTCTAAGAGTACAAGGGCAGTCAATTGAGACCGCATAATAACAATATGCTTAAATTTAAAATCTTGTTTCCTGTACATTTTGCTTTTTATGTTACTCCTTTCAGGCAAATGGCTGATTCAGAAAAAGAGATAATTGATCTGGCTTCAGTAGATAATGAAAATCAAGTTATGGAAGACACTTCTACAGAAAAACAAACAGAAGAAATTACAGATGTTACAGATTCTGAAAAGGAGCAAACAGGTCTATCTTCAAAGCAGGAATACAACGTAGATTCAACAACACAAGAATTGGGTATTGCTGATGAACCAATGCAAGAGCAAGATGCTGCTATAGAACGAGAGCCAGATACATTTGAGAACCTGAATATTAGGCAGGAACCCGTACAGGATGCAGGTATTGCTGAGGAGCTGTTGCAGAGGATAGATCAAACCACAGACAAGGAATCAGTTGGAGAGGAAGAGCTAGTTGGAGGTGTAGCTGCTGCTGAAGAATTGGCATTGGAGTTGGACAGTGCAGAAACAGAATTTAATGCAAAACTCCAAGATTTTCCAAAAGATTTTGGTCATGAAATTAAACCAACTAGAATTGAGACGGATGCATCAACATCTGAAAGTACAGGTGCCAGTGAAGGTGTTTCTGAACAGTATCCTGATTTGGCAGCTGTTGTTGCAGAAGACATAAACATGGCAAATTTGGCAGCTCAGCTTTCAGAAATGATAAAAAATGCTATTGTAACAGGTATATATTATGTTCGATATGGCAGTTAGTCTTCCCCAACTCATCTTAAATTTCTCACTGTAAATTCAGCAACTACAGGCTGAACAACTTAGAGCAGGGGTGTTAAACTGCTGGCCCACGGGCCGGATGTATCAGCGAAATCGCGCCCACCGCATTGCCAGCAATGGCAACAAAGTCGTGATATGTCACGATACGTCACGTGATGTTGCAAGTTTGATACCCCTGACTTAGAGAATACTAGTTTGGGAAAAGTGTTTATAAATAATTCTTCCTTTATATGCTCCACAATTAATATTTCCCACATCTCACTGTTTCATAATGACTGATTAATTCTCACTATTTTAATAACATTTTCTAAAAAGATGGACTGTTGTAATACAGTATATCATGCTAGTGAAATACAGTATCAAACGCTTTGATACCATTTTATTCCAAGAAATTTGCTTTTCTTTCATCGTCTTTTTGTTCAAATAATAGCTTTCGATTTACTTGAAGTTGAGAGTGAATCACTGGGCCATGTCATGTAGTAATTCTAATGTCAGGTAACATATAATTCCATATCTCCCTGCTCCTGTTCAAATATGTAACTAATCACTGCATACCCTTGCCAGCTTCGTTAATATAAATAGTTTAGAACTAGAGAAACTACTGTTTAGCTATTGCAGTTGTTTACAGAAGACAGCTAATTCCATTTAGCTGGCAAAGAAGGTGGGCGAGTGATTTATTTTATTTGCTTCTATAACTACTTGCAGCTTCAATCATTACAACTCTAAGGAATTCTCATGTTGCTGCAAAATTTTTGGAGTCTCTCCAAGAGATAGTATGACAGCTTAAGAAATGCTTCTTTTCCTGGACATTTATGGAGTAGCAATTTATCCAGGAACAAGTTACTTTCAATTTGCTCGAGGATACTTTAGGGATTATCACTTTGATAGTTTCTATCCATCCTATTTAATCCAATAAAATAGGTGTGTTCCAGGCCCCTTCTATGAAACAGCGTCATTTTATGGAACCCAGGAAGAAATATACATTCTCTGTTATGGCCGTACTGAACAGCCTTTCCCGGAAGTTAGGACTGCCCTGATCTTGTTGGCCTTTCAGAAGTCGTGATTCTTTTCTCAGACCTGAGGGCCTGGATGTTAATGGAGCTTGGTCTACGTTTGGTTTGCATGATTAAAAAATGTTTACTTTGTGTTTTCACTATTTTTGTCATTTTTCTATTTAATTTGGTTTTATACGTACCAACCAGGGCTGATTTGCAGGTGGGCATCATGTAAATGAATATTAAATAAATATTACTTAATTTTTGCCTTAACAAAAATGATTGATTTTAATTGTTTTGAAGACAGAAAAAAGAAAAAGTGCACAAGCAAAATTTAATTCTTACTAATTGAATAGAAACTAATAATGAAATTAATGAAGAACCATTAGAATGATTGATGTATTTGTTTTTCAGTTGAATTCATGCTGCATCCCGATATCCAGATTTTCACGAAGACTTTTAACATTAATCAAAATGTGGAGCAAATCAAACAGTACTTTGCAAAGCGATTAAAAATACCACTGGATGTTTTACAAATTAGGTTACTAGGTTTGTATCAATATGAGGGGGTTCTGTGTTTTTTCATGTATATAAATATAGACAGGACTCCAAATATGGTTGCAGTGTTTAGAGAAGCAATTATTTGTTTGCTGAATAACAACAGAAATCCATGTGTACATAAAGTACATCCTTGAGTTTACAAAAATGCAACCAACTGGACATTGTTCAAACTCTGAAGGTGACCGAATATAATGTACTGAAAACTCCCCAAATTGTTATGCACTCTGTTTTCATTGTATAATTATGCTGTCGTTCACTGCCCATTCCTTCTTACATAATTGTTTGAGAATCCCCAGGCTATTTTACTGCAGGTATTTCTGGAAGAGGTAGAAAAGTAATTCTTAAGTCATTTTTAAAGAAATTAGTAAAAGTAAAGGTTCCCCCACACATGCGTGCTAGTCGTTTCCAACTCTAGGGGTCGGTGCTCATCTCCGTTTCAAAGCCGAAGAGCCAGCACTTGTCAGAGGATGTCTCCATGGTCATGTGGCCAGCATGACTAGACGCCAAAGGTGCATGGAACGCTGTTACCTTCCCACCGTAGTGGTCCCTATTTTTCTACTTGCATTTTTACGTGCTTTTGAACTGCTAGGTTGGCAGAAGCTGGGACGAGTAACAGGTGCTCACTCTGTTATGCGGCACTCGGGATTAGACCTGCCAAACTGCCGACCTTCTGGTCGACAAGCTCAGTGTCCTAACCCACTGAGCCACCGCGTCCCCTTTAAAGAAATTAAGTTGCTGCAATAGTATGTTGGAAGCACAATGGGAGGGAGCGGTGGACGGATGCTGCATAGGGAACAATCAGATAAGAGAAGACATCCCTTCAGCTGCATAATGGGCAAAGAAACTCAGAATGGGCCCTGTCTAACTTTTCAGACTGTAAAAGAAATGTTGGGAGGTTGGTATCTGACTTGCAAAATTCTCTCTATGTAGCCTTATAATAAGATAGAATTAGCTCACCTGGTTGTGATTTCTGTCTGATCTACCTGAGAAGGCTGAAAGTTGCCTTACATAGAATGGCATTCCTTACTCTTTTCTCTGGGTTTGTCACATTCCTCAAATGATCAAAGAAACAAAGATAATTGACCTCTTAATTCATTGTGAAACCTAATTTTGATTGTCTTTTTAGGGAGAATAGTTGAAAATTTTGAAACCCTCTGGAATCTTGGTGTGCAACCTAATGGGACAATACAGTTTGATATGTACTCATTAGATGAAGAAAACTTTCCACTCAATGCATACAAACTCCTGCAAGAATACTATATGCCTGATGTTATAACGGTTCAAGTTCAAACAGGTAAAGAACAATCAAATGTATAGTCTGTTTAATTGCCCAGTGTTGGCTATAATTTAATAATGCTGTTTTATCTGAACAGAGCCAGACACTTTTCAGGATGTATGTATAGAAATTAAAAGACCAACATTTGAAAAACCATTCTTGGGTGGATTTAGACATAAGGAAACAGGCACAGAATATCATAATGCAGGATCACAGACAGATCCCAAAAAACGTCTAGACAAAGAATATGAAGAATTCTGTAGGTCAACACAGGTATGTTCAGAAAGAATGAAGACCTTGAGATATGTGCAAGAAAAACTAATTTGGAAATTAAATCTTTTTCTGTATATTAGAAATTAATAAATAATTTAATTCTTTAATTTTATATATATATATATATATATATATATATATATATATATATATATATATATATATATATATATATATATATATTATTGCATTCAAAAATTAGCTCTTGATCAATCTAATTAAATTTATACAGAGAATGCAAAGTGTTCAGTAAGCCAGGCCAGATATGTTCATAAAGAATGAAGACCCTGAGATATGTGCCCGAAAAACTGATCTGGAAGTTAAATATGTTCCAGTCTATTAGAATAGGATAATTAAATAATTCCATTCTATAATTCTATATATTTGTTAATTTAATGCATTCATAAATTAATTTTTAATTCAGTTTAATTAATATATACAAAAAATGCTTAACCTTTTTAAAATTAATACTTTTATTTAATTCTAGACAGTGGTAGAAAGAAAGAAATTGCAACAGACCATAAATACCACTTCTACACAAATGACAAAAATTGGTGTTTATGTGTCAAATGTCACTGATAAGCTTATAGAACCAAAGCCATATGTGACAGCTGAAGAATATCATGCACGACGACTTAAGGCGGTAAGTATACAGTCAACTGAATAATTATCATCAAAAAAGATTGCAGTTTTGCATACTTTCCTGTGATTAAAGCCCTTAATCTAAGTGGGGTTTATAAACTCAATTTATCACTCACATTTGTATATCACTGATTCCACAAGGACTCCATTTTTATTGTCACTTGAAATATTCTTATAAATAGCTTAGCTCCAAATAAGACCAGGATTATTGCAAACTAACTCTAATTAGTTAAGCAAGTTATATGCGTTGGTTAAAGGAACAGCATGCCTCCTACTTTCCCTCAGTTTGATTTTTAATTTAATTTAATTTATTAATATTTCTATACCGCCCTTCTCCCGGAGGACTCAGGGCGGTGTACAGGGCAAGAATAAAACACAGAAATTTACAAAAACTAAAAGATAATTAAATGCATGCCTGATTAAAATACAATAGATACATAGTAAAAACCCCAATAAAAATAAAAAAAAACCCCACCAAACCCCCCTCAGGCCAGGCCGGCTTGCTCGAACAAGTATGTTTTCAGATCGCGGCGAAAGGAGCGCAGATCGGGCGCCGTCCGGAGCTCAACCGGTAACTGGTTCCATAGCTCCGGGGCGCCCACAGAGAAGGATCTCCCCCTGGGGGCCACCAGTCGGCATTCTCTGACCGGTGGCACCCTGAGGAGGCCCTCTCTGTGGGAACACACAGGGCGCAGGGAGCTTGATGCCGGCAGCAGATGTATCATACTCCTGAGTGTTTCTGTATATCTGTGTCTTTGAGATTGCAGTGTGTTTCAGACATGTGAAACTTAACATGTATAATTTGAATCTTGCATTTCAGAACAAATTCAAATTCTTATTAATACACATTTTTGTTTAAATAGTCTGAGAAGTAGAGAGCTACATTTGAAAGTATTTGTTATGGACAATTTTATTTATTTGTCAAAGAATTTGGAAAGCCCAATTAAAGCAACTGATAGTTTTGTTTGTATTCCCAGCAGAACATCTCAAGCTTTCACTGATTCTTAAACTGGTCTTTAGGATTTATTAGGATTTATTTTCAGTACTACATAAGATTAAAGTGATCAGAAAATGTTCAAAACTTTTTCTACAGCATTATGATAGATTTAAATTTATTTCATATTTTCTGCCTCTGAAATATTTATTTGTATTTCCTTTATGTTAGTGAGGTACTTATTAATTAAGATGCTGCCATTTAGGATCTCTTATGTTGCAGATGTTCTACTTTAGCACAAGAGGCATTCACATATATAACAATGATAGCAGTTCAAATATACAAGAATTTCCAGTGCCCCCTCCTTAAACCTGCAATTCTTCCATAAATTAAGTGTCACTGAACATAGTAAGGGTTTTATTCAGGGCTTTTTTTCTCATAGAACGCTCAGAACGGAGTTCCAGCACCTTTTTTGGATGGAACCTTGTAGGGTATGCAAGGCAGATTTTATTTATTTATTTATTTATTTATTTATTTATTTATTTATTTATTTATTGAACTTATATACCGCCCTTCTCCCGTAGGACCCAGGGAGGTTCACAAGGCAATTAAAACAATATTACAATACAAAAGTTAATAACAATTAAAATAGATTAAATTATCCTTGATTGAAAATCTAAAATTCCTATAACTCTGATTAAAAAACCCAATTACAATAAGTTAAAAATTAAGAATTCTCAGTCCTGGCTGGAAAGCTCAAAGAGCCAGGTCTTCAGGTCCCGGCGGAACGAACGAAAATCAGGGGCAGTCCTGAGCTCTACGGGTAACTAGTTCCAAAGGGCAGGCGCACCCACAGAGAAGGCCCTCCCCCTGGGTGTCGCCCGCTGGCAATCCTTTGCCAGTGGCACCCTGAGAAGGCCCTCCCTGTGGGAGCGCACAGGACGAAGGGAACTTGATGCCGGCAGCAGGTGTTCCCTCAGATATCCCAGACCCAAGCCATTTAGGGCTTTATAGGTCATCACCAGCACCTTGAATCTCACCCGGAGGACAACCGGAAGCCAATGCAGCTCGTGGAGAAGAGGTGTTACATGGGAGTATCGGGAAGCCCCCATCATAACTCGTGCGGCTGCATTCTACACCAGCTGAAGCCTATGAGTGGTCCTCAAGGGCAGCCCCATGTAGAGAGCGTTGCAGTAGTCTAACCGGGAGGTCACAAGTGCATGAGTGACTGTGCACAAGGCATCTCGGTCCAGATAGGGCCGCAACTGGCGCACCAGGCGAACCTGGGCAAAAGACCCCCTGGTCACGGCTCCTATATGATCTTCAAAACTGAGCCGCAAGTCCAGGAGGACACCCAAGTTGCGAGCCCTATCGACGGTGGTAACACCTCACCCCCCCATCATTAAAGATGGAATAGAATGATTCACTCGAGATGCCTGTACGCACAGCCACTCAGTCTTGGCAGGATTGAGTCAGAGTCTGTTTCTCCCCATCCAAACCCGAACCGCCTCCAGGCAACGGGATGTCATGTCAAGGGCATCACTAAGTTGGTTTGGGGTGGAAAGAAAAAGTTGGGTATCATCGGCATACTGATGATACCCCACCCCCAAACCACGAATGATCTCAGCCAGCAGCTTCATATAGATATTGAACAGGAGGGGAGAGAGGATCGACCCCTGAAGAACTCCACAAATGAGAGACTTCGGGGCAGATCTCTGCCCTCCCATCAACACTGACTGTGAACGGCCCAAGAGGTAGGAGGAAAACCACCGTAAAACAGTGCCCCCCACTCCCAACCCCCTGAGACGTCGCAGCAGGATACCATGGTCGATGGTATCAAAAGCTGCTGAGAGATCTAATAGGACTAGGACAGAGGAACAACCCCTGTCCCGAGCCCGCCAGAGATCATTCATTAGCGCGACCAATGCCGTCTCTGTGCTGTACCCGGGCCTGAAACCCAATTGGTACGGGTCAAGATAATCAGTTTCCTCCAGGAACAGAGGAAGCTGATGCGCCACCACACTCTCAACAACCTTCGCTAAAAAGCGAAGGTTGGAGACCAGACGATAGTTATTCAAAATAGCTGGAGGAACCAGAAATCCCTAACCCCAAGCTCGTCTCGACGGGAACCATCTCCGGCCTGGACTGACAGCCGGTTGATAAAATACCCTTATCCCTCCCACCCCTATCATTCACCCCCCTCCCTAACCCCCTAAAACAACCGGCTAAAAAACATAGTAGCGGCTTTTTAATATACTTCAACCAGCAGCCCCTATGTATGCCCAACCACCTCTCAGGGTCCCAACAATTGGGCCCGTCCTCAAGGGAGATAGAGCACAAGGCGGCAGGTCGTACCCAGTTGGCAGGAACTCTCTTGAGGGCATATAAGTTCGCAATAGAGTAGTATAAGCGGGCCATGTGCCAGAATGTCCACATTGGGCTATTTGTAGGCAGCTGGATAGTTAAAAATAAAGATGTTAAAGAATATTGTTGACGTTGTCAAGTCAGGGCGGCAAAACAAAAAACCATTAAGCCAAGCCCATCCAAGCCAAGCCAAGCCAAACCAAGCCAGCTCTACTCTCACCCGAGCTGGCTGCAGATATAAAAGCCATAACAGTTCTCTCACAACAATTGGCAGATTAATCTGGGCAAAACTTGGCTAAAGACAACCGTGATAAATCCACCTCAGCTGATCTCTCACATCAGGGGGTGGATTGATAGTTAATTGTTCTGCCCTCTCACTGCAGTCAAGTCCCAGGTCTGTCAGGTCCATCCTTGGCCAACAATAATTCTTAAAGTTGCAGCTAACACTCCGTAACCAAGAAAGAGAGGGGCGCCGGTCGGCTGTTCCGAGGCAGCAGAGTTGGTTCCTAGCCACTGTATCCCACACTGTCTTGCAACTCCGAAAGAGGGGGAGGTCTCCACGGCACAAAACAGCACTCCAACAGATGATCCAGGACCTAAGAATCACAACCACCTCAGTTGGAGGAAGGAGGGAGAAGTCTCTTCGCTGCGGCATATACTGTGCTGGCTGAAGCGCCGCCAGCTGAGACGACAGCTGAGACGCGCAGTAAAACAGCAGGCAAACCTTGATCACTGCTCAGAGAACTCCCATCAACTCCACAACCAGCACTGATCAGCTGTTAACAGGTGGCGATTAATTCGGACCGCCATATCACTCCCCAGTCTTAAAACTCCAAGAGAGGGGGGGAGGTCTTCAGGCGCAAAACAGTACCCCATAGATGATACGGACCTCAAAAACCACCATCTCAGTCGGGGGGGGGGGAGGAAGGGAGAAGGGGAAGTTTCCTTGCTGACATGTGTAAGTTCCGGCACCTTTTTCTTTTACAAAAAAAGCACTGGTTTTACTAAAGATCAGATTGTAACCAAATTTTCACAGAGTTGAGAATTTATTTTAATAAATGGCAGTAGTATTTTCCCCTACCATTTCACTAATCTAGTAACAATCATGTTCTGGCTCAGGATGATGCCCAAATCAGAGGCAAATTGGGATAGACTTTAACTTACCCAAGTTGGGACTGGATTCATATCTTCCTGTTTTGATTGAAAAATTTTCAGGGTTCTGGTCCCAAGTTGATAATTGGTTGAAACTATAGCAGCTATGCCGGAAAAGGGGAGGGCAATTTTTTTTGTTTTTGTTTTAGTGTTAATGTAGTTGTTTAATACATCCATTCTTAAATCGGAATGAGCTCTGCAGATTGTAAAAGAGTGTAGTCTGAAAACTCAAAACTTATTTTTTTTGCCTTATTTACAAAATATTTTATGTAAAATTTATAGGCCTCCCATCTTACCTCAGGGTAATTCTAGGTGGCTTACAGTCATAAAAGGTAAAAATTATTTAAACTAAAAACATAAAGAAGTTAATCCAAAAAGCCAAAAACTGCAGCCCAATTAAAAGAAGGGGAGGTGGGAACAGGATGGGGAGGAGATAGGATCTGCTGTTAATCGATCATAGCATATAGCTTCATTGAAAGCTTTTTTTTTTGGTTGAATGCAAGAACGTTCTGAAATTTTAAGGAACAGTATGTTAAAGATGAATTAGAGGCACTATTATCTAATTTGGCAAGAAAATTTTGCAGAAGAAGCAAGCTTATGAACACCAAGATACTGATAATTTTAAAATTTCTGAACAGATTTTTTTATGAACTTTGGCATGCTGCATTCCCTATTATTGTTCAAACTTTTATGAACAACTATCCCCTTCTCATAAAAATGAAGAAAATTTTTAGTACCATTAAATATCTGGTTTTCCAGTGCTAGATAATGGGAGAACAGTTTTGATATTTTTGAATCATAGTTTGCATCAAAAATGAATTGAAGATTTTCTAAAGTAAAGATTTTAACTCTTGAAGCACTTTGCATGACAACCCAACACTTTGCCTGGTGGCCATTCAGATTCTGCTGGTGGTTAAGACTCTTTCTAGAGAAAAATACTTAAAATTTGCTAGTGTGACATGAATTTAGTGGTGGGATTCAGCCTGTTTGTACCACTTTGGCAGAACCGGTAGCTAATTTTTTGTTGCCCAGGCCCAGAATGGACTTCCAGAAGCAGCATCCACACAGAGAACCGGTTGTTCACATATTTGAATCCCACCACCGCATGAACTGCTTGATTGACAAAATCACTGTTTTCATAGAAATATTACAGAACTTTATACTTTCCATAGACATTAATTGCCCTTTGTTTCTTCTCCCTGTGTGTAGATCATCGTAATCCAAACCTATTATCGACGATGGCTAGCTATTCAATTGGTAAACAAACTAAAAGAACAGTTAAGATTGAGACTGGAATGGGAAAGGCAAGAAGAACTAAGAAAACAGAGAGAGAGGGAAGAAAAATTGCTAAGGGAGTATAATCGAAGAATGTATCCTAAAACAAAGGATGATTTTGAATTACTTTATCATGCCTTAGAATGTAAGTATCCAATCTCTTCATTGCCAATAAGTAAACACAAACTCTCAGTTTTTTTTCAACAATTTATCACTGTAAATACAGTATCAACTGTAGCCACTGTTGAGAAGCCCCAGTTACACTGGGATATTTCATGCAGATCAGCAAAGTTTCAGTATTCAGCATCTTTTTAGTATTTTAGCTGTTATCCAAGCCTTACTGAATTCACTTCCCTTCTTTATGTCTACATTGTTGCTCACAAAGTATCTGTTTTAAAAGACATATTATTACTTAAGTAACTTAATTCAAGAAAAAGAAGGGATAACTGGTATTAGCTGTAAACCTAGAATTAGTTATAATTAGGTTTGCCAGATCTGGAAATTGTCAAATCCCTCCAATCGTGTCTTGATGCCAAAGGCAAACAGTAAACACTAGATCTTTGTTATCACTTGTTGGTCTTCCAGATTTGTGTAGGCCAGATCCATTTGCACATTCTTTAGAAGACATATTCCAGTTTCTGTAAACTATCTATTTTCAGCTATTATATTCAGAGATGGTCTAGGTACTTATGCCAAGAAGAGTGGCAGTTATAAGAGAGAAAGTTTTAAATGAAAACATTTATAATTGAAGAAGAATCATATTTTAGTGCTTCCAATATAAAACCAGTACAATATAAAACTAACTTTAGCAGAAACCTCTACTTGATGTGTTGGGTTACTATAGAGGTAGGGAAGCTGCCTTTTTAAAAAAAATAGTTTCTTCGTTTCCTTAAGGAATATGATTCTTCTGAATTAGTTTACCATTGGCTTAAATGACTGCAACATTTTGGGTGATGTTGATTCTTCTATACTGAGATTCTGTTTCCTTGTATATTATGTTGAGGCATAATTTATCTGTTCTCTTTTAAAGAACTCATCTTTTAGGAAGTTAAAAGTGTACTTGAATGTCTTTGAATGTATTAATCATCTGAAATGCCTTTTGCTAGCGTTTCAGAGGTATATTTAAAAACTAATACAAGAAAAATGGAAAATATCCACTTCTGTACATTCCCTGGAATTAGAAGACCATTCCCTTGAAATGATAATTTAATTAACAGTTACCTACCATTCATCTTCTCAAATTAGAAAAATATTGATCTGGTTATGAAAACAATTGCTCTGTTTTTAGGTGTTATCCAAAAGTGTACTGAAGTAGTCTGAAAAAAAGTGTCATTGTGAATTTCTATCACTCTTTCTTAGCACTATTTGTAGATATCAGACTGGATATAAGTAAACTATAGACTGCTTTGATTGAGTGTGTGAATGCCATAAATTAAAGCTCCTATTGTTCATATGGATAGACCATCTTCATAGTCATCTGTCCCCAATCTGATCCTTTAGATCTTCCAAAAGTGCACCATTACTGGTCTAATCGGATCCATTCTCCTTGCTGCTGATTGCCCTCTTTTCCTCTTTCCTTCCCTCTTTCCAGCATTATGATCTTCTTAAGGATCGGGATCTTTGCATCGTGTGTCTAAAACATAATAATTTGAACCCTGTCATATGTTTTTCAAGTGAGAATTCTGGATTGTTTTATTCTACATTCTATTGGTCAGTTTTCTTGATTGTGCATGGTATTCTCAAGAGTCTTCTCTAATTCCAAAGTTCAAAAGTGTCAATATTATTTCTATCCTGTTTCTTCAAAGTGCAAGGGGTGGGGATGTGTAAACTGTTGATTACATAATAGTAGCTATTGAGCCCAGTACATCAGTCTTGAAATAAACTGTTGTTGAATTGTGCTGTTTCAGATTGCTTGCTATTGTTTTTATTCATTATTTTCTGGATGCTTCCTCAATAAGTGACTTCATTGTTTTATCTTCAAATAAGAAAGAATTAAATTAAAGAAAGCACTTGTTACCTTAATAGAAGTAAGTAACAGAAGTAATAGAAGTCAGTTTTTTAAAATTTATTTCCTCATAAACAGCATTGATTATTTTTCTTTGTGACTGCTATTCTCATGTGGACCCTGATAATTTATACTAGTGATGCTTCAAGCATGTAGCAATTCATTGATATTTAAAGAAGATAACAGATCTGTTTGTCACTTGGTTAAAGAAAAATAATGGTTCAGTCTTTAGTTGAAAATGGAATTTTAATAAACATATTTTTGAAATTAATATTTTTAAAAGCTCAAAATCACGTAAGAATTATGGTCTTGATACTTTTGAAAATAGATAAAACAGCATGGAGAGGGCCTTGAAGAAAATATGCCATAACTGTGGGAAACTTTGCTTGGAAAGGAATGAGAAGGTCAGGATTACTACCTTGTGTCTTAAGGGCTGTAGAAAAGTGAAAGAAAGACAAAAAGCTCTCAAGCTTTAAGATTCTGTTACTGTAGCCAATATTACTTATATTGTCTTTATTATCTTCCTTCTTGTTTCTTGACATCATCAACATCATCATCATCATAAATTGGAAGGGACCTTGGAGGTCATCTAGTCCAACCCCCTGCTCAGGCAGGAAACCCTATACCATTTCAGACAAGTGGCTCTTCTTAAAAACTTCCAGTGTTGGAGCATTGACCACTTCTGGAGGCAGGTTGTTCCACTGGTTAATTGTTTTAACTGTTAGGAAGTTTCTCAGTTCTAGGTTGCTTCATTAGTTTCCATCCGTTGCTTCTTGTCCTGCTTTCAGGTGCTTTGGAGAATAGCTTGACTCCCTCTTCTTTGTGGCAGCCCCTGAGATATTGGAACACTGCTATCATGTCACCCCTCACCCTTCTCTTCATTATACTACACATACCCAATTCCAGCAACCGTTCCCTATATGTTTTAGCCTCCAGTCCCCCATTCATCTTTGTTGCTCTTCTCTGTATTCTTCCTAGAGTCTCGACATCTTTTTTACATCGTGGTGACCAAAACTGGATGCAGTATTCCAGGTGTGGCCTTACCAAAGCATTGTAAAGTGGTATTAGTACTTCACTTGATCTTGATTCTATCCCTCTGTTAATGCAGGCTAGCACTGTGTTGGCTTTTTTGGCAGCTGCAGCACACTGCTGGCTCATATTGAAGTGATTGTCCACTAAGACTCTGAGATCCCTCTCACAGTTACTACTATTGAGCAAGGTACCACCTATACTTGGCCCATTCTATAAGGCTGGCAAAAGGATAGTGCATTCAGTCCAATTTTTACAGTCCATCTCTGCTTGGATACCTTTGAAAAACTTCCAGTACTGGATTTCAGCTCTTTGTGTATTAAATCCCATAATTTAATAATTTATTAATAATAAATGGACTCCAGAAGATGGTAGAGGACAGGAAGGCCTGGAGGAACATTGTACATGGGGTCACGATGGGTCGGACACGACTTCGCGACTAACAACAACAACAACAATAATCCACATGGTTCTGGGAAGAGAAATAAAAAGTGGTTTGTAAGAGTCTTTGCACAGTTTATATTTTGCTTTGTTACATAATCTGCCTGACATCATTAATACCTCATCATTGTTGTGTGCTGATAGCAGAAAAAATAAATTCATAATAGGCTGTCAGATACCATCAACTGAATGCCAACTTGGTTGTTAAAATTTAGCACTATATATTATGATGTAGCATTGCTTAGTGTAAACAAACTATCAATTTGCCAATTACCCATCTTTTACAGTGAATAATTTAGCTGTTTTGTTAATGGATGAATGGCTGGTTGTAACCTCGATTTGTTTTTTGTTACTTCTTTCAAGCAAAATAGATGCATGATTAATCAGTCACAGCTCACCTCTTATTTCCGCATATGTGATGGTTATAAAACCTTGTCCAGAGCATCAGAAATGAATCCACTGATAAGGAGGATAGGAACAGTGCTGAACTGTGTTTATCATGGTTGTATGTAAGATCTGAGGATGATAAGCTTATCCAGAATATCACTTAGTGTACTTGTAAGACAGATTGGCAGATCTAGATTCTGTTTCTTTTTCAGCTTATTTGTTTTAAAATGTTGTGGTTGGTGAATTTGGTGAATGGCAGGGGTGTCAAACTGGTGTCCCGCGGGCCAGATGCGTCATACACAGGCCATGTGCACCCTGGTACCGCAAAGGTAAAAAACATCACAATACAAGTACCACAAAAAGATTGGGTATGTGGTTTGGATCAGACAATAGATCAGGAAATTCTGCTTTCTCTTATTCCAAAGAACTACCATTACTCTAAGAATTACCATTAATGAGAGAGACATACAAATATATAGCCTGAGATATTTTTCTGTCTCTGGCAGAGCAGTCCATGTCCTTCTCACCTTGCAAGTAAGAAACAAATTCAAGACAGAATTATAGAATATCTATCTATCTATCTATCTATCTATCTATCTATCTATCTATCTATCTATCTATCTATCTATTTATCTATCTATCTATCTATCATCTCTCTATCTGGATTTTCGTTCGTTCCGCCGGGACCTGAAGACCTGGCTCTTTGAGCTTTTCGGCCAGGACTGAGGATTTTTTAATTTTTTAACTTAACGTAATTGGGTTTTTAATCAGAGATATACGGGTTTAGATTTTAATCAAGGAAAATTTAATCTATTTTAATTGCTATTAATTTTTGTATTGTAATATTGTTTTAATTGCCTTGTGAGCCGCCCTGGGCCCTATGGGAGAAGGGCGGTATATAAGTTTAATAAATGTAAATATAAATATAATATCTATCTGTCTGTCTGTCTGTCTGTCTGTCTATCTATCTATTTATATAAAAATTGGCCATCAACGGTTAAAGAAATGTAACCTAATAATTCTGATATATAAAGTTTACAACAGTTTAGGGAACTGTTTAGTAACATAGCTACTTTAGAAGTATTTGTATGGTTGTAGCAAGGAAGAGAATTGCTATAAGTAAGAATCACAAAGCTTATGATACGTTTGAAGAGCTAACATTTTACTTTTTAACATTTAAAAAGGCCTGTAATTAGAAGTGCAAACTTCTTATCATTGGATTGTAATATATTTATATTTTTGGTCTTTGGTGCACTTTGGGGAAATGAATTGAGGAAGAAGAATACTCAACTTTTTGACAGTTTAATGTATCCTAAGGCTGATAGAAAATAATAGGGAATACAAAATAAAATTCTGTCTTATTACTCCTTCCCCCCACAGTAATATAGGGAAAAATATACAACACTTTTATAATCATGTTTAAGTTCACATTGCTAATGTATAAAGCTCTTAAAATTGACCAGGAAAGTTACAGAAATCCGTACGCTTTTGTCCTTCAGCATCTAAATGACTTTGGCGCAGGCTTTTTATATGCAAATTCCCAAAATGTGACCTTCATTTTTAATGATGTGTTTTATATTTTAACACAAGTTGTGGATCTTTAAAGATTTTTTTTTAGATTTATGTTTTTATTTAAATGAGTAATACATTAGTAGCACAGTATTTTTTAAAAAACATTGTAATAAAGGATAAAATATTCCTAAAAAAGGAGAAGTATTTAATATCAGAAATTGTTTCAACCTTTTCCTAGTTTGTAAGGTAGAACACTAATGAGATTATCACAAATACAGACAACTATGGCCATTTTGTGGACAACATTTTTATTATTACAAGCTTGTTTTTTCCCCATAAATCTTCATAAATCTTTGATTCATACACAGTTCAGGATAGGTGCTTTGGTCATTGTATCATAAAATGTCTTGTGTAACTTTGTCCAAACTTCCTTTTAGAAAGGAAAAGAATAACAATTTGGAGTCATGATCGTAGGATTCACATTTTGAAAAATTTTGTCATTTCTTTAATGGGCTTTGTAGTACGATGCTGGACTGGCAATAGGGAAGATGAGGTCAGCCATAAAAATTCAAATGACTTTGAGCCAGTCATTTATTTTCAGGCCATCCTATCACACAAGGTAGCTGTAGTGGGTAAAATGGGAGAACGGAATGTTATGTAGGTCACCTTAAACTCCTAAAAGACAGGATATAAATCTAAAAATAAATACATAAAATGCTGTTTTGCTATTTTATAGCAAACGAAGTTTTGAAAAGCTCTTTAGCAAAGGTCTCAAAAGGTGAAGTAAAATTGCTTATTAGCCTTTAACATTTGGTTATAATTACTGCACTGTTCTAAATTACGCTGACCTGGAAAGCTATGTAAACTTGTGACATGCTCAGTCAAACATAAGATAGTGGTTTGGTAAAAACTAAGAATTAATTAATTAGTATTCTGTCTTTATTATTTTTAACAGATACCTCAAGGCAGCGAACATTCAACACTCTTTCTTCCACCCATTTTCTCCCCAACAACAACCCTGAAAGAGAGTGACAGGTCCAAGGTCACCCAGCTGGCTTTAATGGCTAAGGCAGAATTAGTACTTACAGTTTCCCAGTTTCTAGACTGGTGCTTTAATCACTAGATGAGTGCTTTAATCACTAATCACTAGATCAGACTGGCCCTATTAATATACTATAACATTTCTATGGCACCAATTCCACAGGGACTGTCAGCTCTTTCCATATATTAATGCAACATATGTCCATAAAACTAATAATTATAAAAAAATATCTCCCATTAAAACTAGTGTGCCTCTTTAGTTGCCACTCCTGGGAATATTGTAGATCAGATGTTCTACAGAACATCTCCATTTTGACTGCACTTCTAAAAAGCATTAGAACTATGCCATTGGACTCTGAGGTAAAATTATTCCATAATGAAGAAGCAAATTCCAAAAAAATGTGTCCTAGTCTAACCCCTGCACTCCTCGTCAAATAATCTCATATAGGAGTATCATCAATATCATTGGCCTGTAGGCAAATGGATTAGTCCTACTTGAAACATAATCTGGCTATTGAGATAGAATTTACTTATCCACAGTTAGAAACTATATGTCTACTTTCTTTTTAGCTGCATTATTACATGTTTCTAATGACATGAGAGACTGTGTATATATTACAGAAGAACCTTTTCATATTATGAAATTGATTTGAATAACCCAAAGATGCTTCTCCTAGTATATATCAAGAAAACTTAACTAGTAAATGATAATTTAGAATAACCAAATAGTAACTCACATGGCTTCTGTTTATTAAGACTTGACTAATTTAAAATATTCAATTTGTGTTAATGCTTGGTGAAGGCTAATCAAAAAATGACAATTGAAAAAAATCAATATAGTTTTTGTGTTGACACAGTATGGAGAAAAGAGGAACTTGAGGGCATCAACAGCACTTTCACTGGAGCTGAACGGAAAGCAGCTCTCTGTGGACTTCTAGAAAAAGAGACCCAGCTGATTGCTTGCATTGGGAGACACAAAATGAATGCAGTAGAAGAGAACCACGAAAAAGCAATCCTGTTCTTTCTGGAAAAGGTCAGTGAGATAATTTCTGTCTTAGTGTACCAAGAGTTCAAAAACCGAAATTAACATTTGCAAACTAACAACATACTGAAGAAAAGCACAGTAATTAACTTACCAGTTGGTGATATGATTTGTGAGCTTTATGCATGTCTGGCAGTAAAATTGGCTCATTAGATATGGTTATTAAAAGTCTTTATGTATACTCATAAATTTGTGAAAATTTCTTTTCACCTATGTACAGAGAAGCCACCACTTACATCTTAATTTACTTAATTACATCTTCTTATTGAAAATGATGCTAACCATGCCCTCTATAACCTTTAATTAATACTGCATTTTAGGCATGTAGGGTAAATTTATTATAGTAATTTCATTCACGTTACCAGAATTTATATTCTATGATATCAATTCTGTCACTGTTACAACACTAGACCCCTTTGGCTGTACTGTAGGAAAATATATTTGAAATTTTGTGTAAGGCTTTTCAGAGGCGGTGGTGAGGCCTCTCCTCAAGAAGCCTGCCTTGGACCCAGCTGTATTGAACAACTTTCGTCCTGTCTCCAACCTTCGCTTTCTTGCGAAGGTTGTTGAGAGTGTGGTGGCGCATCAGCTCCCTCTGGTCCTGGATGAAGTGGATTATCTAGACCCGTACCAATCGGGTTTCAGGCCCGGGCACAGCACGGAGACGGCATTGGTCGCGCTGGTGAATGATCTCTGGAGGGCTCGGGACAGGGGATATTCCTCTGTTCTAGTCCTATTAGACCTCTCGGCGGCTTTCGATACCATCGACCATGGTATCTTGCTGCGGCATCTCAGGGGACTGGGAGTGGGAGGCATGGTCTTACAGTGGTTCTCCTCCTATCTCCAGGGACATTCGCAGTCGGTGTTGGCAGGAGGGCAGAGGTCAACCGCGAGGTCTCTCGTTTGTGGAGTTCCTCAGGGGTCGGTCCTCTCGCCTCTCCTGTTCAACATCTACATGAAACCGCTGGGTGAGATCATTCGTGGTTTTGGAGTTGGGTATCATCAGTATGCTGATGATACCCAACTTTTCCTTTCGACCCCAAACCACCCCAGTGATGCCCTCAACGTGATGTCCCGTTGCCTGGAGGCGGTTCGCGTCTGGATGGGGAGGAACAGACTTCAACTCAACCCCGACAAGACTGAGTGGCTTTGCATATCTTCATCCCGGGTTTATTCGGACATTCCACCTCTTGCTATGGGGGGTGAACTATTACCCCCCGTAGATAGGGCTCGCAACTTGGGAGTCCTCCTAGATTCACGGCTCACCTTGGAAGACCATATAGGAGCTGTGACTAGGGGGGCTTTCGCCCAGGTTCGCCTGGTGCGCCAGTTGCGGCCCTATCTTAGCCGGGATGATTTATGCACGGTCACTCATGCGCTCGTGTCCTCTCGTCTGGACTACTGCAATGCTCTCTACATGGGGCTGCCCTTGAGGACCACCCGGAAGCTCCAACTGGTACAGAATGCAGCCGCGAGAGTTGTGTTGGGAGTCTCCCGATACTCCCACATTACACCTTTGCTCCGTGAGCTGCATTGGTTACCAGTTGCCTTCCGGGTGAGATTCAAGGTACTGGTAATGGTGTTCAAAGCCCTCCATGGCATGGGGCCGGAGTACCTCAGGGAACATCAGCTGCCGGCATCAAGCTCCCTGCGCCCTGTGCGTTCCCACAGAGAGGGCCTCCTCAGGGTGCCACCGATCAGAGAATGTCGATTGGTGGCCCCCAGGGGGAGATCCTTCTCTGTGGGCGCTCTGGAGCCCTGGAATCGGTAGAGCTCCGGATGGCGCCCGATCTTCGCTCCTTTCGTCGCGATCTCAAGACGTTTTTGTTTGTACAAGCCGGCCTAGCCTGATGGGGATTGGTAGGGTTTTTTATTTTTTGTATTCTTAAATTTATCTTTGGGGTTTTATACAGTAATTGTATATCAATTGTTTTAACTTGGGCAATCATTTAATTTCTTTTTAATGTTTGTATTTTGTATTTCACTTTTGCCCTGTGAACCGCCCTGAGTCCTCAGGGAGAAGGGCGGTATAGAAATATTATTAAATTAAATTATTAAATTAAATTACCGTATTTTCTGGCGTATAAGACGACTTTTTAACCCATGAAAATCATCTCAAAAGTTGGGGGGTCATCTTATACACCCAGTCATCTTATACACCGGAAAATAGTACATAAATCAATCGAGCGCCCCCGTTCTTGCAAAGCAACTTCAAGCCTCCTTAGTCCAGTCCCCCCTCCAACGTGACTCTCCCTTCCCACCCCAAGAGCCTCTCAGCCCCTTCCCCTCCCCCTTGCAAACGCCAGACCCCGGGAGCTCTTGCGTCTATTCCAAAGGGTGGGTGGAAGGAAAAGCCCCTTTCGGCTCCGGCTTGGCTGCAAGTCAGTGAGCCCAGGAAGGCATGCCCTCCCCTCTCACTGTGGAGGAAGCAGGGCAGGCTGGCGTCTGGCGGGAGCCGGCAGGGCAGTTCTGCGCACGCTCGTGCTCCCCGGCTCCTAAGGAGTCCTCGGGGAGCCATGGCAGGCGCCTCACGCTCTTCCCTCTTGAAGCAGCATCGGCAGAGCCGTCCGGCGTCGGGCGGGAGCCGGCAGGGCAGTCCTGCGCACGTGCGCACTCCCCGGCTGAGCAGGAGTGCAGGACGGCTCCGCCGATGCTGCTTCAAGAGGGAAGAGCGTGAGGCGCCTGCCATGGCTCCCTGAGGACTCCTTAGGAGCCGGGGAGCGCGCACGCGTGCGCAGGACTGCCCTGCCGGCTCCCGCCAGACACCAGCCTGCCCTGCTTCCTCCACAGTGAGAGGGGAGGGCGTGCCTTCCCGGGCTCACTGATTTTCCGGCGTATAAGACGAAAAATCTTGAAAATCATCTCAAAAGTTGGGGGGTTGTCTTATACGCCCAGTCGTCTTATACGTCGGAAAATAAGGTATTTCACATGCAAAATAAATTTTCTATTAGGGGGGAGAAGTATTTAGGGGAAGACTACAACATCAAGTAAATTAACTATACCCATCATCCTGTTTTCTCTTCAAGTGAAGAAATTGGTAGAGTTGCATCTAAAGAAGAATTTTTTTTAATTTGACTTCTTATATAGATCATATTAGGGATGCGGTGGCTCCGTGGGTTAGGACGCTGAGCTTGTCGATCAGAAGATCGGCAGTTTGGCGGGTCGAATCCCGAGTGCTGCGTAACAGAGTGAGTGCCTGTTACTCGTCCCAGCTTCTGCCAACCTAGCAGTTCGAAAGCACGTAAAAATGCAAGTAGAAAAATAGGGACCACTACGGTGGGAAGGTAACAGCGTTCCGTGCGCCTTTGGCATCTAGTCATGCCGGCCACATGACCACGGAGACATCCTCGGACAAGCGCTGGCTCTTCGGCTTTGAAACGGAGATGAGCACCGGCTCCTAGAGTCGGAAACGACTAGCACGCATGTGCAGGGGAACCTTTACCTTTACCTTTACCTATGGATCATATTGCTGCTAGATAGTTTGAAGTTGTAACATGTCAGATAATCAATGGCAATCCTTTTCTTATCTCATTTTTAAGCTTCCAGTGACCTATTCCTTTTCAAATCTCTAGCAAGGATCTTGACAAACAAGAGCATTGGGCCTTGTTCAACAAGATGTGGTTCAGTGGTGAGAAGAGTAAGGATCCTGCATTTAGGCAGGAAAAACCAAATACATAGGTTCAGAATAGGCAGTACCTGGCTCAACGGTAGTAACTGTGAGAAGGATCTAGGTGTCCTGGTGGGCTACCACTTAAATATGAGCCAGTAGTGTGCTTCAGCCCCATGATTCTATTTTTCTAATTATCAGGTATACTTTAAGCCAAAACAAATAAAGTACATTGTAAATTTAAATTGTGGTTCTGCATTGTATTCTATTTGTGTATGATTTCTGTTTCAGAGGACAATTGAATCTGCTCACATATATGATTTGAACTAAATACCCAAGTATTTCATTTGTGTGTTAGAGTTCTCTTATAATGATAATCTTATGAACTTAAGAGTTCTAACATTAAGATGAATTCTTCATTAGAAGAAGCTTCAGACTGAAATTAAAAGTAGGAATGTAAAGACAGCAAATAGAATAGATAAAACAGTAAAACAGTAAAATTACTTTGGAATAATAGCAAATAATTCTAAGAATAGAGCAATGGATAAGAAAAAGACATAAGAATAAGAAATTATTATTTTAATTAGGGTAAGTGTCTTAAATTGCTTATCCACCTGTAGATGTCACTAGCAGCCAACACTATACTTGAAATAAACCTAGAAGCTTTGATGCTTCCAGATAAAAAGCATACAATAATGTACAATATCGATAACTATTGTTTTCCCTAATTTTAAAATTGCTTCATTTCTATTCTTCAGTTTCCCTCATAAGAATTCTCTCCTGCTAGAGACTGTTTTTATTGGGAGAAAATGTATAGAAACTGTACCAAGTTTATGCTCTAATTCCAGTTCCCTGCTGAAAGAGAAAATTAGATGGAAGAAGCAGTTAGTAGTTAACTCCAGTTTAATAAGCAAAAATCCTACTTTAGTTTAATAAACAAAAATCTCCCTTTCCCATCTCACTGCAAGAGAGCTATCAAACTATAACTTGCTGACAGTTGACTCTCAGAATTGTTCTGAATGACAGCAGAAATTAAGGAATGGTATGTTTGAGGAGAACAAGAGGGTTCAGTGGAATTACCACGGACTAATGGAATGGATAGAGAGATTCTTTTGAAGCAGGGGGGAGAGTAGTGTGTTGAGTAGTGTGCCACAGAGTTCCCTTCTGGGTCCAGTCAAATATTATTTTAGGTAAAGGTAAAGGTTCCCCTGCACATGTGTGCTAGTCGTTTCCGACTCTAGGGGCCGGTGCTCATCTCCGTTTCAAAGCCGAAGAGCCAGCGCTTGTCCAAGGACGTCTCCGTGGTCATGTGGCCGGCATGAACAAAAAGTGAAAGGGATGCTCATGACATATGCAAATGACACAAAACTGGATATTAAAAAAAACTACCAGAGAAAGCTGATCTTGTTCTAAATTGTTACAAAGGTTGCACAAGATGAATAAGAACTCTTTTGTGACTTGGTAATTCATTCTGGTTTTACTGATTCTACACACAAGACAGTGATTTAATCACAAAATATATTTTGAGAATCTTCTGAAATAGTTCAATTTTTCTTTCCCTCTTTGGTTCAAGATTTTAACTGCCTAGGTTGATGTTTCTTATTTCACTTCCCTAGTCTTTTTCCAGCTGAGGCCTGTCTTTTACAGTATATACTGCTCAAAAAAATAAAGGGAATAGAAAATAAGACATCCTACTATTAAATACAGTAGATTGTGTTGTTTAAGTGTTCCCTTTATTTTTTTTGAGCAGTATATATGTACCACTCCACATTAAAATACATTCACATAATTAAGCCATAAGTTAATTGATATCATACACACACATTATATTCATCGTATAGTTTGAATAAATAAGAGGAGAGTATGTACCCTTTTTTCATTCCTTTGCCAGTAGCCAAACTAAAGTCCTTTTTACTTTTCATTTTCTAATTGATCTATGACACTAAGTGTCATATGTAAACATATTCATAAAATGAATACATTTTAAAACCTTTTTTGCTGTTTTAAGATGCTTCCTGAATATTTTAGGAGAAATGGAAATATTGTTCATTTGAACTTTCTACAAGTTTTTCTTTTGTTTCACAATTTCTACAGAAAGTTTTTAGATGTAAGTTTATAAGATAAAGTTATAATATTGTTCAAAAAGTGTATACACTTTAAGTTCAGGATATGTTATTTCCAACATGCTTCACATGTGTATGTGTCTTGATTATCTGAGACAAGAAACAGCAAATATATTCTTGTTCATTATATAACCAAAGTTTTAATTCTTTATTAATAATAATAATGATGATATATCTTGCATGTGTTGTATTACCTGTATGTATTGCTAACACCTTGCTTGGAGTCAGACAAATGTATATCAAGTTCACACCTGCATCCTAAAAATGGGCTCTCTGCCCAAAAGCTGTTGTGAAAGAGCAATCAGTAAGATCTTTTATATAATATGGGTAGTTACTGCGTAAGTAGAGCAATTTTGACATTTTAAGACATTCAAACAATTTCTTCAGATTTCAACCTATTCTGCATATTGAAAAGTTGGATTAGGAAATATTTCAGAATGCTTGGTTGTATGACTTACAGAGTTGAGGTTGGGAGATTCTGGAATATATCAGATTGCACTTATATAAGTCCATCATGGATTTCTTAATATGCAAACCATTATTTTTCAACCTGGTTCAATAAAGCCTGCTAAAATTCTTCAAAATATAACTGCCTCAATTTCAGTTTACTAATCCTAGGTAGAAAGTTATCAAGCTACCACCAACCCTTGATTTTAGTAGGCCTGGAGGGGACCTGAGGTTCTAGGACAAGGCAAGAATTCTCACCCTTGGAAAACTATCCATCCCCCAGCTACAATATTAATCCTACAAAACTGACTTTATAGCAGGCTTTTTGGTGCAGGAGAATTTCTGGAGTCCTGTGATATTTGGGAATACAGGACAGGCACTGATCCTATGGTGGAGCAAACCAGATTGGGAAACATTTTCTAAAATGCTTTGTGCATATAGAGAAAATTAATGTGTGATCAGTGATTTTAAATCTCTTCAGCTACTCTGGGTGTCATAATACTGGCTTACAGTGTCTCATAATACATATAAAAGGTTTGTGCTATCATGCATGCACCAGAAAACAAATTAATAGAACTTTAATTATGCTGGAGCAACAATCTTTTGTTTCTGATTCTGTCAAGCATTTGCTAGCTCTAATTGAAAGATGCAGAATTTTATTTACTTAGGCAAAAATCTATTGCATCAATTTTCAAAATTGGTTTTGGCTTCAGTCCATCAGTTCCAATTATCTGCACTTCATTTAATTATAGAGCTAAACCCACTAAGAATCTGTCAAATTTTATTTATGAAATTCTATTTTTACTTTTTAATGCTTATATAATTTGAAAAATAGGAGTTTCTTAATAGTGTACAGATTTCTGTTTCCAGTAGCAAACAGTTTCTGTGTATTCAAGCTTCCTAGAAATGTAGAGAGCTGTGGAAATAAAATTGCTAAAGTTAAAAAAGAAAAGAAGAAAGAACACAGCACAGTCAGCTTTGTTCCTGCTGAAGCAGTTAGAAGAGAGCTCCATGGTACTAATCTGCCCTGTTGGATGCTTATTAAACATGACAAGACAGGTTAGAGAGATTATCACCGTAAACCAGGACTAGAAATCTCCTAATATCCACCCACCCATGTTCATTCCATCTCTTGCATTTACATAGGAAATAAGGAGTAACCCTAGGTTGAGGATTTAGTCATACTGAAAAGGAGCTTTTAAAAGACAGGAGTATTGCCAAGGTTGCTTTTCTTTAAAAAAATTAAATCAGGAGGGAATTTTCCCCCCACAGTTTTGTTGTGGTTCTTCTATCTCCAGTTCAGTCAAAGAAACATATGCACATGTCTCTCTTCCACTATGTAGAATCCAAAGTGTGGGTGGACCACAGGTCTAAAGTGTAGGAGCTTAGAATTCAAGTGCAAGGGTCAAATGATGTTAAGGCTCTTCAACTTACTAATTATGCAGAGGCATTCATGGAAGAAGATCAAAACTGTCAATATGATAGCCATAATTACACAATCAAAGCCTGGGCCCTGTATTATGTGTAACCACAAACTAGTCCTTTGTCAGTTCCTGGTGTGAAACAGGTTTACTGCAACCCAGTTACCTGTTTTCCTTCTGGTTATTTGACTCAATGCTATAAATATTATTTATCAATGCTATTTTATATTTTTATTTTAATTATTAATTACAAATACTTTATTCTCAAGCATTTATTCTTAAGCAATATCTATAGTAATCTGAAAAACCTTTAAGTTTATTAAATCCAAGTTATTAAATCTAAAACTATTAAATCCAAAGTTTAAAATTATCTAGCTTCATTAAGCCATCCAAGCTCCAGAACTTGGGCAGTCCTTATTATGCTAAGTTGTATCTAATTTTTGTGCACAGCTGTTCATCTCCTGTTATGAAAATTGGTTTATTAAAGAAGATCATGCCACTGAGGGTCTAACAGGTGCTAAACAGTCAGATTCCAAAAACTTTTAAAAAAGGGAAAATAAACATCAGGTTTAGCTCAAGTGCATGAAATGAATGGCCTCTCACTATTTTATTTCCCTAGTCTTCCCTACTTCCCCTATCTGACTGCAAACCTAAAGATCTGTCTATTTACATTATTTTGATTATTTGTTGCCCATTCATCTTTTTTAAAAAAAGCATGATTACCAGATATATATATATATATATATATATATATATATATATATATATATATATATATATATATATATATATATATATATATATATATATATATATGCAAATTATTCAAATTGCTAATAAAGAATTTTGGGAGGCTGATATGGCCATTTCGAACTCTTTATGTTCTCATCAGTCAGTCATACCCTTTATCTGAGATTATATATATATATATTAGGACACCGAGCTTGTTGATCAGAAGGTCGACAGTTTGACGGGTCGAATCCCGAGTGCCGCGTAACAGAGTGAGCGCCTGTTACTCGTCCCAGCTTCTGCCAACCTAGCAGTTCGAAAGCACGTAAAAATGCAAGTAGAAAAATAGGGACCACTCCAGTGGGAAGGTAACAGCGTTCCGTGCACCTTTGGCATCTAGTCATGCCAGCCACATGACCACGGAGACGTCCTCGGACAAGCGCTGGCTCTTTGGATTTGAAACGGAGATGAGCACCGGTCCCTAGAGTCGGAAACGACTAGCACGCATGTGCCACGGAGACGTCCTCGGACAAGCGCTGGCTCTTCGGCTATGAAACGGAGATGAGCACCGGCCCCTAGAGTCGGAAACGACTAGCACGCATGTGCGGGGGAACCTTTACCTTTATATATATATATATATATATATATATGTTTTCTGAGGTTTTCGCGGGTGTTCGTATGTGGATCTTTGGTTATTCGGGTTTTTTCCTGCGTAGAACTAAAGGTGTAGGGGCACCCTACACCTTTAGTTCTACGCGGGGAAAAACCCGAATAACCAAAGATCCATATACACACACACACACACACACACACACACACACACACACACATATATACGGTATATATAAATCACTGGATTTCACAATTATATATAAGGATTTATTAAAAAAATACTGTTAGTAATTGCTGATTTCTTAGAATAATGATTATTTTTAATTAGCTAAAATGAAATGTTAAATATGTAGAAGCAACAACTGAGTCTCCATTAAACTTCTAGCACTGTACTTTATTCATGTACTGCTCCTTGTTCTATAATCATTGGTTCAAATTGTTTCTCAGTGTGCAGAACCAAAAAGATGGAAAGCATTTGATGGCAGAACCACAGAAATGGATACACAATTCACACTGCGGGCCAGGGAATTACTTGGAATCTATCGCAGCATTAGTATGAAAGATCTTCCCCAAGATGAACGGCTGGATGTGTTGTTAACCCTAAAACATACAGTGAAGGTATGTTTCTCCAAGGCTTTAAAAACACACACACACTGATGTCACATATCAACAGTATGTAGTGATTTACATGTCAAACTTAAGACCAGGGAGATTGAGGTTCAACCATCTCATCAGCTTGGAAGCTTGTTTTGTATATCAAGCAAGTCATTTTCCCTTAGTCCAACCTACCACATAGGGCTGTTGTTGTAGAGAAAATTGTGTAATGTTGCCTTGAGCCCTTATAAGTAAATATTTGATGTTCTCCATTTGTATTTATATTTGAGGTCTTTATTCCTTATTGTTGTGGAGGTTACACCTCTACTTTGCTAACTGCCATGGTTCCCAATAAGCTCTCAGATGCAATTCTAGATGTTGGTTACCACCTTCATGGCCCAGGACTTCAATATTTGCAAAGATCATTTATGTCTGCTTGTTTCTGGCCATCCCATACATTACAATAGAGTGGGCCCATTCCTGGCTCCTTCTCTGAAACATGGCATCTGACAGGACGTAGGAAGCATGCCTTTTCAGTTGTGATCCCTGCTCTCTGGAATGTTCTCTCCCCTAAGATTCGCCTGTCTCCAATCTTGTTGGCCTTCAGGAAGGCTTTGAAGACGTGGATGCTTTCTCAGCATTGGAGCCAGAATATTCTCTGGAGGCTGAGTATATTGTGGTTATGCCTCAACTGTGAGATTTTGTTTTCTTTATTGGTGTTTTTGTTATCGACATTGACCTGCTATGATTTGTTTATAGCTGTATGCCAGCAGGAAACACATTATTACAATTTGGATAGCCATATTAATCCTTAAACAAAATAAATATGTGTATGTTTAATTGGTAGCTTCCATTCTACTCTTAGAATGAATGAATGAATGAATGAATGAATGAATGAATCCAGATTAAAAGATAACAAACAACTTACCCACTCTTGAAAAATTGAAAGAACCTGAGGGGATGGATAGGTCCTGTGTAATCAACAGTGTGCACTCTTCACTGGTTCTGAACACTGACGAAAAAGTGAGATATCTGATCCTAAGCACACTGACTTACTATGAAGATATTTAAATATACAGAATATATTAGAACAGCTGGGAAGCAAGTGTTGGATTTCTATCCTAAAGCCAAACTAGAAGACGTGCTTTCTGGGAAAAATTGCTTGGATGAGGCTTTCTGCAGTTAAGCAGTTCTGAAACCCTTGGCGTGTCTCTAATTTGGATTGGGTTCCCTCCATCACTATTTTCACAGAATAAAAAACTCCAAAAATGCTTCATTCATTTCAGGGAAGATGTTTTACATGTAGCTTACTATAAAAGCTATTTTTATGGTTAATTAAGTACTTAAAAATCACAACTAATGGCTGAGGAAAGCACTGTATTCACATTTCTAAAAGCAAAGGGTTTCTGAAATGTTGAGCAGTATCTGACATTTTGACTCTTTGTTGACCCTTTCTCAGAAGATGCTTTCAAAGCCATTCTCTGAATATTTTAGATGCCCTGCCGCCTGTAAACTATTATAATTGGCAACTGATATTAAGAATTACAGTCAGTATAAGGAACTGTATGCCAATGGTTTGCTAAACACTTTGTTTATTTTTTCAGGAACATGAATGTAAACTCACACAAGAAATAGTGGAATTAATTGATAGAGAAGCAGACCTCATGATGAGGGCAGTGAAGGAATGTAATTTACAAGGACTTCGACAAAGAATCTGTACATTATTTCTTCAGTATATTAAAACACCTCTTTTTAATCCAGAGGTTGCACGACTTCTCAAGGTATTTTCCACCTCTGTTACAAATATATGTAATACAATGTGAAGCTAAATGAAATTCCTTTTCTGTTTAAATAGTCCATTGGCTATCCAAATGATGGATAACTCTCACTTATATTCCTTTAATTTGCTCTATGTAGACTATCCTAAAACTTCAGCTGGTCCACAGGATAGTGGCTCAGTTTTTGGCTATTCTTGATACTTCCCAGGTTACAGTTAAATGGTTGTTTCAGGGACTGCATTGGTTACCAGTGTGTGAGTGCAATTCATGATAGGGCCTTGGGGATCTAAGAAATCACCTTTCCCAGAAACACAATGCCCATCTGGTCTGGGTAGCCAGAAAGCAGATATTCATGGTATCTCTCTTACTAGGAGATGCGACAGGAAGGGATCTCAGGATTCTCTGTAGGGGCTCCCCTCTTATGAAGCACCTTACCTTTCCAAGATACGTATAGCCTTGCATTTATGGTCTTCCAAAAAATGGCAAAGACCTAGCATTTCTGAAGCCTTTGGGAAAATATTGTAGACCCAGTGATGCCAGTTGCAATTTAATTGCATTATTATATTGTTATAGATTTTCTAATATATAGTGCAGTATTATTGTATGTTATTATATAGCAATAGCACTTAGAATTATATACCGCTTCATAGTGTTTTACAGCCTTCTCTAAGTAGTTTACAGAGTCAGCATACTGCCTCCAACAATCTGGGTCCTCATTTTAGTAATCTCAGAAGAATGGAAGTCTGAGTCAACCTTGAGCTGGTCAGAATCGAACTCCTGGCAGTCAACAGAGTTATCCTGCAATACTGCATTCTAACCACTGTGTCACCATGCTTATGTTATGTTATGTTATGTTATGTTATGTTATGTTATGTTATGTTATGTTATGTTATGTTATGTTATGTTATGTTATAGCATCATATTATAAATTGCCTAGAATATGATGCTAGTTAAATAAGTATCTCAAATTTTACATTATTATTATTATTATTGTAGAGTACAGTTGATTAATTATGAATACATATACAAAACACAAGAGAATAGATGAGGCTATTCTGTATGAAAAAAATGACATGAAAGCCAGATATCATTTGTGAAAGCCAGGTGGAGTATGCTGTCTGCCACCTAATAGACTGGAAAGAAAAATATTTGAATACAGTAAAATGAACTGCTAATATAACGTGGCATTTGCCTCATATACATGTGACTGAAGAAAATAGACTTGCCAATAGATATGCATACCAAAGTTAAAGAATTAGAATTTTGCTGAACCACCGCAATTTTGCTGAACCACAGCATCCCCCACCTGCACAGACAATAACAAGAGAGCTGTAAATCAGTAACAGCTGCTGGACCACAACTTTCCCATCTCTACTATAAAATTGTGAACAGCAAAATCAAAGTCCAAACACCACCACCACCCCAATTTCTTTAAGTTCTCTCCCTGATGTGATCTTGGGATTATAATATTGCAGTGCCTTGTAAGAAGGCTAATGAGAGTAAAGATTTATCTTAACCCCATCATAGTTATTAAACACGCTTAACAGGTCATTTTACTAAAGAACAATAAATTTAATAAGTAAATAACATACACAAATTTCACAATATAATAATAGCATAAAAAGCAATTATAGATCAACTAATGAAAAGGTAGATTTTTTTAAAAAAATACTTGAGAAAACAGGAAGCTTGAACTTCATAATAGGAGCCCATCTAATTTTTGGACTGAATTTGATCCTGATGATGATTGCCTTTATATAAAATCTCAGTACTTTGAGGTACATCAGATTAGAAAACCAATGCTATGTAGGTCAGTACTACTTTTACAACAACAACAACAATAATAATATTAATAATAATAATGTTGGAAGGGACCATGGAGGTCATCTAGTCCAACCCCCTGCTCAGGCAGGAAACCCTATACCATTTCAGACAAAGGGCTGTCCAATCTCTTCTTAAAAGCTTCCAGTATTGGAGCATTCTCCGCTTCTGGAGGCAGGTTGTTCCACTGGTCAATTGTTCTAATCGTCAGGAAGTTTCTCTTTAGTTCTAGGTTGCTTCTCTCCTTCATTAGTTTCCATCCGTTGCTTCTTGTCCTGATTTCAGGCACTTTGGAGAATAGCTTGACTCCCTCTTCTTTGTGTCAGCCCCTGAGATATTGGAACACTGCTATCATGTCCCCCCACCCCTCGTCTTTCTCTTCATTAAACTAGACATACCCAATTCCAGCAACCGTTCCTTATATGTTTTAGCCTCCAGTCCCCTAATCATCTTTGTTGCTCTTCTCTGTACTCTTTCTAGAGTCTCAAGATCTCTTTTACATTGTGGTGACCAAAACTGGATGAAGTATTCCAAGTGTGGCCTTACCAAGGCATTGTAAAGTGGTATTAATACTTCATGTGATCTTGATTCTATCCATCTGTTAATGCAGCCTAGCACTGTGTTGGCTTTTTTGGCAGCTGCAGCACACTGCTGGCTCATATTTAAGTGATTGTCCACTAGTACTCCAAGATTCCTCTCACAGATACTACTGTTGAGCAAGGTACCCCCTACACTATACCTGTACATTTTGTTTTTCTTGCATAAATGTAGAATTTTACTTTTTTCACTATTGAATTTCATTTTATTAGATAGTGCCCAGTGTTCAAGTCTGTCCAGATCCTCCTGTATCTTAAATCTATCTTCTGGAGTGTTTGCAGATTTGATGAGTTACCCATCTGTCCCCTCATCCAAATCATTGATAAAGATGTTGAAGAGCACTGGGCCCAGAACAGAGCCCTGGGGCACCCCACTACATACTTTCCTCCATGTAGTTGCAGTTCCATTGAGGACCACATGCTGAGTATGGCTAATCAGCCAGCTATGAATCCATCTGGTGGTGATTCTGTCTAACCTACATTTTTCTATCTTATTAAGTAGTAGGTTGTGATCTACTTTATCAAATGCCTTACTGAAGTCCAAGTAAATTATATCTACAGCATTCCTCTGGACCACTAATTTTGTCACTTGGTCAAAGAATGCAATAAGATTTGTCTGGCATGATTTGTTTTTGACAACCCCATGTTGGCTTTTAGTAATGACTTTGTTTGCTTCTAGGTATTCACTGATTCATTGTTTGATTATCTTTTCTAGAATCTTCCCAGGTATTGAGGTTAGGCTGATAGGTCTGTAGTTTTCTGAATCTATTTTTTCCCTTTTTTGAAGATGGAAACTACATCAGCTC
Source organism: Vipera ursinii (assembly GCF_947247035.1). NCBI lineage: Eukaryota > Metazoa > Chordata > Lepidosauria > Squamata > Viperidae > Vipera > Vipera ursinii. Next base: position 22,037,184 of record NC_139515.1, read on the forward strand.
TTTTCCTATCCTCTAGGTAGTTCCCCAGTGCTCCAGGATCTTTGAAAAATATAGTTCAGTGGTTCTGAGATCACATCTGTCAGTTTCTTGAGAACCTTCGGGTGTAATCCATCTGGTCCTAGTGATTTGAACTTGTCTAGGCTGGACAGGTGCTCACTTACCATTTTCTTGCCTATCTTAACTTGTGCTTCTAATGTGTTTTTTGTGGTACTGTTTTTGATAGATTGGGCTGTTTTTTTCCCTTTGTGTAAAGACAGATGCAAAAAACGAGTTAAATAATTCTGCTTTCTCCCTGTTGCTTGTCACCACGTTGCCACTTTCCCCCAGAAATGGACCAATCATTTCCTTAACTTTTATCTCGTTTTTACATGTTGAAAGAAGCTTTTTTGTTATTTTTGACTTTGGTCACAAGCCTTAGTTCATTTTGAGTCTTAGCTTTCCTCACTTCATCTTTGCAGGCACGGGCTATTTGCTGATATTCTGACTTAGTTATGTGCCCCTCTTTCCACTTTTTATACTTGTCCGTTTTATCTATCAATTTTTCACAGAGTTCTTTATGCAACCATGCTGGTTTAGTTTGAGAGCTGTTATTTTTTCTTCTTTGTTGGTCTTGTGCTAGACTGGACTTTTATTATCTCACTTTTCAAAATTTCCCAAGCTTCTTGAGTTGTTTTCCCCTTGAGGATTCTCATCCATTGAATCCTTCCCAAGCTCTCTCTGAGTTTATTGAAATTAGCTCTCTTATAGTCTAAGACTCTAGTTTGACTGTGTTCTATTGCTTGTGCTTCCATAATGTTGAATTCCAATATTGCATGATCACTTTCTCCCGGTTCCTGTGGCTTCAACACCTTCTATCATTTCATCTGCTAGTGAGAATTAGATTCAAAATGACTAATCCCCTAGTTCCCTTCTCAATTTTTAGGGAGAGAAAGTTGTCTGCTAGGTTTGTCAGGAATCTATTTGATCTTCCACTTGGTGCAGAGTTTGTCTCCCAGTTGATGTCAGGGTAATTAAAGCCCCCCCCCCCAATTACTATTGTAATGTGCTTCCTACATACCTTGGTTAACTGACTATCAAAAAGTTCATCTATTTCCTCTGTTTGGTTGGGTGGCCTATAGTATATACCTATGGCAATGTCATTTTCCCCCTTTTTATATTGACCCAAATGCATTCAAAACAGTTTGCATCATTGTTGTACTCTATTTCTGTAGAGATGTAGTTATTTCTTATAGAGAGAGCAACTCCACCTCCTCTTTTGTTTGGTCTGTTTATTTTAAATAATTTAAATCCCTCTAGCTGTGTGTTCCATTTGTGGGTTTCATCCCACCATGTTTCCGTAATGGCAACAATATATCTGCCCTCATTTACCTGAATTTCTAGTTCACCCTGTTTACTGTTCATACTCTGTGCATTGGTGTATAGACATTTGAGTTCTTTATGACTGACCCTGTGTTTACTTTCTACATAACCTGTGTGGTGCCTGAGTTCCCCTATTTTCTTACCACCTGTTTGGTTAGTGCACTTTGTGTGACACTAGCTATTAAAAGCTTGATTTTGCTTGACAGCAAGATTGATATTCTTGTCCACACACAAACACATCTATGTTCTGTACCCATTAACTCACTGTCCCCGTTGTTTAGTTTAAATATTCCTCCAGAAAAATATGTGAATTTATTGCTAAGTAACTCAGTCCCTTTCTTGGATAGATGCAAACCATCTCTTTTGTACATTTTTCCTTTGGACCAGCTACAGACATTGTGACTAATATAAGCAAATCCTTCCCCTTTACACTACTCTTTTAGCCACATATTGAATTGTGCTATACACTGGCCTTTTCCATTTTGCTCCTTATACACTGGTAAAACCTCTGAAAAAGTAAGCCTACAGCCTATCCTTCTGAGTTCCTGCCCCAAGCTCTGGAAATCATTCTGCATAGAGAGTACATCTTTTTGGGACAGATCGTTAGTGTCAAGATGTACAATAGCATCCACATCACAGTCCTTCCTGACATTCTTGACTATTTTAAAAATATGCTTCTTATCCCTACTGGCAGTAGCACCTGGAAGACACCTGACCTCTTTTAAAACCTCTGTGTCGTTTCCTAAATTTACATTCCTTATAATTGAATCACCAACCAGAAGGTGGCTTCTCTTTTTGGATGCCTTTCTCTTCTTGCATGACTGATGTGTAACACCTGATTCACGCTTCTCCCTGTCAAAAACAAGTACTTCATCTTGGACCACAATCCTCTGCTTATTTGAATTATCACAACTACCTTGACCTGTGTCTCCTTAATGTCCCTATTAAGGTCAGCAAGGGCACTGTATCTGTTATGCAGGGACACAGTGAAATGCTGTAGTAGCAAATTCTTAGCAAGTCTGAATGTGCTTCCCCCCTCCCTCTCTGTCTCTGTGTAAATTAGGGAGGGGGCTTGTCTAAGAGGGTTACATTACATTCTTGGTTCAGACTTAGGGCTCTTTTACCAGACGTTTGCCTTGGGAATGGCTCTTTCTCCTATCTTTAAGGCCATTCCTTCTGCCTTCTACACAGATCACTCCATCCATCCTGTAACTAAGTGAATTTTAAAATAATGTTACTGAAATAATATGTTCATTTTTATAGTTTTATTTGCAGTATGGCAAACAGGTAGATTCTTCAGGAAACATTGTAAATATGACACACAGAGCCCTTGCACACATGACATTTGTGCTTATCTGGCCTGAATACTATATCATTTTGTTTCCAGAGTGCTGTCCCCAGGTATTGAAGTTTATCTTCTCCTCATTCAGGTGCAGCATAGGGCAAATTGCAAAACTTCCAATCTGAAGTGATCTTGGAAGCAAGCCATTTTCCATTCAGATTCTACACTTGCCTCATCTCCTGCTCTGAGACTTGCTGGTAGATTTACCGCATCTCTGCCCGAACTTGCTAATAGGTTTCAGTGGCAACCTTAATTCTTCAGTCAGTTTCTTCTCAATATCAGAACACTCATAAAAATAAGTGGCCTGATTTTCCCTGCTTATGTAAGCAGCATATGCTGAAATCTTCTCTTATTTTCTCCAGCTTCAAGTAGGACATTACCTTCCACCTTAGCCTCCTAAGAGCTGTACACTGAAACCTGTAAACATGATGAGGAAAACCAGCCTTGAATAGCTATGTTTTCATCCAATCATTTCAGTATTAGTGAAATTTATATACAAGAAGTATATTATACCATAGTCAGCTTTTGTGGAAATAGCCAGTTATGGTTTGTACACACTACAGTACAAAGCATGGGGACAGGGAGGGGGCCAATAATTTATATTTTCTTTTTCTGTGAAAGTGAATAAAATACTCTTTTCTATGAGCATTTCCTTGTGCCCGTACTATGAGAATTTCCTTCATCTGGAAGTAGGGCACAGACTCACTTTGGGAATTTTGCATTTCTCTTGCTGTCTGAAGGGAGTACTGGTCGATTTGAGGCATTCTTGTCCATTCCAAAGTCAACAGCAGTGAAGACCATTGTACTACCATTGTTTGTATCTTCAAAATGCCTTGGAGGACTGGGTAGTGAAAATAGTTGCTGCCACTGGAAAATACAGTAGAGTAAAATTGAATAGGGCATTTTAACTACACAGGTATCTTCCTCCTTCATGGTTTTCAAGATAATTGCTTATTTATTGATTTTTGTCCCCAGTATACTATACAAGCACAGACACATATCTCTAGGCAGTTTTCAAAGAAATTAGAATAGAATAGAATAGAATAGAATAGAATAGAATAGAATAGAATAGAATAGAATAGAATAGAATAGAATAGAATAGAATAGAATAGAATTCTTTTATTGGCCAAGTGTGATTGGACACGCAAGGAATTTTGCTTTGGTGCATAAGCTCTCAGTGTACATACAAACAACAAAGTGATAGGTCATAGATCATAAATCATAGTTACAATCATTAATCATAAGATACAAATAACAAGTGATAAATCATAAGATACCAATAGGTTAAGATAGTAGGAAAGATAAAATGAGGAAGATGAGAAGATGAGAAGGATAATAGCAATACAGCCTATTACATAGTAAATATATTTAGACCTAAGACCGTGCAGTGGGAATTAGGTGTTCAGCAGAGTGTTGGTGCAGAGGGGAAAATGTCACTGTAATTGTAACATTTTGATTTTGTTTATGAATCGCCTATGAATGCTGTCATAGAAGTACAGGTAGTCCTCGACTTATTATCACAATTGGGACCAGAATTTCTGTTACTAAGCAAGGTGGTTGCTAAGTGAGTTTTGCCCAATTTTATGATTTTTTCCATGGTTGTTAAGTGAATCACTCAAGTTGTTAAATGAATTATGTGATTGTTAAGAAAATCCAGCTTCCTCCACTGACTTTGCTTATTGTAGGCTAGCTAGGAAGGTCGCAAATGGCAATCACATGACATCAGATGCTGCAAACATTGTAAATACATGTCAGTGTCCAAGTTTTGATCATGTGACCATCGGAATGCTCTAACAGTTGTAAGTGTGAAGATCAGTTGTAAGCCATTTTTTCAGTGCCATTGTAACTTTGAACAGCTGCTAAATGAATGGTTGTAAGTCTAGGACTATCTGTAAAATCTGAAGTAGCAAGTTGATAGGGAATCAGTATGGCAATTAGACTATTTGATATGCAAAGAGATAGACTATTGAAATACTTTCAGTACCTGTATAACAAAACTATTATGGCTTGTATTGATAATTGCATTCCTCTCAAAATGTTGATATAAAGAACATTTATCTTTTTTAAACTTAGCTACATATACCAAAGTTTAAAAGTGTGTTCTTAATTGCTAGGTTTATTATATTGTGCTACATCACAGTAATTGTTTGAGAGATATGGTACATTTCATAATTTATAATTTACTAAGGGTAAATGAATCCATAGACAGCTAATTTGTAAGGTTGACAGTGAGATAGCAGTTAATGTAGATCATTACAACCTGGTTTGTAAATTACCTATTAATATATATACAATTTATTTTTGTTACTTCTAATTGAAATTACAATTATGGTTAATAGAAGTGAATTTTGAAAATGCAAATTATTACATAATAATTAGCTATCTAACTGATAATATGCTTGTCTCAATCATTTCAATCCAGAAGCCTGGTGTGTGCTCAAATATAAAAGTGTAATTTTTAGAGATTTTATCAGTGCAGTTCAGTGTTAACTTCACAACATTTCACATATGCAGATGAATCCAGATCAGTTTCTCTTCTGAAACCCCTTTAGCTCATCTTCTCTTTTAGTTCAGTTTCATCCATTGAAAGTAATGATGTTAAAAACCTCTGGTCCAGCCTTTGATTCTTTATGGAAAACAACAACAACTTATAATAGCATTCTTGCAGGTACCAGCTGATCCAATGAAGCTTTATCACAACATCTATTTTTGCCTGGGTTGCAAAAAATATCTACCTTCTACTAGTTTTGCCATATCTGTTAGTTCTTGCACCATTGGCCGGTGCCGTGTTTGCTGCAAGCTGGATAATGAGGCTCGTAAGAGGGAAGCCTTTTTGAAGTACAAACGGATGCTCCGAAATCTTAGAGAGTCTGAAATGAAATACAACGATGGTGCTAAGATTGCCTTTATACTTCAGGTACGCAGTATATAGATAATAATACAAAAGAAAAAGATGTAGAAGACATAAAACTGGTAGGATTTTTATTGTGTCAATACAGTACAAAAGAAATAGTTTAAATACAATAATCCAGGTGTTGCTTCTTATAGTTTTACTGGACATAAAGATATTCAAGGCGATGGAGCACTTGTAGTTCAGAATCTCTTGCCCATGGTTTACATCGGAGCTGCTGTCACTACTTTCATCTTAACTTCCTCATAAATGATTTTAAACCTCATGGCAATGCAAACTTTATAGTAGATACATTTGTGAATATTTTGAGCCTCAGTGATTTACAGTAAAGCATGTTTGGTTTTGTTTATTTCTAGGGTAAAAAGTAGATAATATGCTATGTTCACCAAATTTAAATTTGCTTCACAACTTTAATAATTGAAATATATTAAGTACAATTTAATGTCAAATTGGATTAGATGATAACGTTCCAGAATTAAATTGTATTAGTAATACAGCAGTTACACATTTATCCACAGTCATAAACAGAATTTCAAGTTGCTACATTTTAGTTAGTGAAATATATCTTCTGCTGAAAATAATTAAGTAGAATTCAAAAAGAAAATTGTATTATTTGGGAAGCTCATTTTCATAGAAAATATATCTGTATCTGAATGCAAAAAAATAAAATAATTATTAATATTAAGAAATAGCAATATGTTCCATGGTTGCTTATTAATATGTGTATTGTTTTAGAAGGCACTATAATAAATATGAGCCCTATTTATTTCATTTTAAAAACGGAAATGAATTGGTCCCAAGTGAATTTTCCATTTTTCACTCATCTAGCAAAATGCATTGCCTATTTGCATAGTCTTACATTATTCAGTGCCACTGCATCAAAGCATTATGATTGGAGAGTCTTGATATAAATCACATCTTTTTACATCACATCTTTTCTCTCTTTACCTTTTCCTTCATACCTGGGGAAAAAATTGATCTGTTTTTGGTTTGTTTCATTTGAAAACTGAATCACTATGAAAGCTTCAGGAAAATTTAGATTCTGTTTTGCATTGATGAGTCTTGTTTCAATTTATTGAGATGTCTCTAAAATTTGTCTATATAAGATTCAATTCAATATATATCTGAATCTAAAGCATATACTTAATAACAATTTTTTGTATGCATTAATGGAAATCTGCTGGTAATGATACTTGTCTTTAGAAGTACATTGCTGGATTAATGATTTATGCCCCTGGACTGAACCTAAGCAGATCAATTTATTAAGAAACGCTTTTTCTCAAATCATGTGGCTATATCTATTCTCTAGGTACCTCATTGAAACATTCATTAGTGTAATTGGGAGTTCAAGGCAACCTTATGCTATATGTTATGATATTTCACAGTTGCCAAACTATATAATTATGTGATATCATTATCTCATTTGCAATACATTTTCTCATGATGATTAATAAAATCAGTCCTATGATTGAAATATACATCATGAATAATAAATATTAATAATAAACCTTTATTGTCAAAGTACAGCATGTGTACACTGAGATTAGCTGAGCCTAAATATTTATTTATTTACTTATAATTTTAAAGCAAGTGTGACTTGCCATCTATTTATAGATTTATAGCGGAAAATACACTATACTATAATGCCACAGTATGTAAGCCATACTAATGTTGCTTATATGGATTATGTCATTTTAGGTACTGTATAAGATTGCTGAGTTCCAGGTTGGAACTCTTTTTTTTTTGTAAATATACTAAAAGTCTGAATTTCCAGGTTGGAAATTCAGACTTTTAGTATATTTGCAAAAAAGAGAGGAATTCATTGGTAGTGGAATATTACAAACTTCTAATTTAATTAAGTACTATTTCTATTTGTGAATTCTGGATCATTAATTCTTTACTAACAGCATGGATTTGGGAAGTGGCTAGTAGCAAGAAAATGTTCTAACAACAAGTTGATAATCAAGCAAGCTGTCAAGACAGGAAGCAGAAATAGCCATCTGCATAAAAACCTATCAATAAATTTCTAAAAACCTGTATTTGAGGCAATACGTCTTTTGGCATAAATAAGCTGATTGTGTGTTATCACAGCCATTGCAGAAAGAAAGAGAGGGGAGAAATACTTTCCTTGAGAGCATTTCAATCTGTAATTAAAATGTAGTGACTATGTGTGGCATACAATAATAGTCATTCAAAGCAACAACTTTATAAATGTGGTAAGTTTTTAAATTAACTTTTTTTCCCCTCTTGTTTTTATACTGCAGCTGCAAGATTTACACTACATGGTGGAACATTTCTGGGGTGCTCAGTCAGCTCTTAGTGCTTGGGATGATCTGTATGATTTGGTCATGATTAGGTGGAATAAGTGGCAAGAATGGTCTCCCTGGAACACTATTCTCCTCAAAGAGGATGAAGCTGAAGCTCATCTTAAACTAAGTGATCTTGAGACGGTATTAATTTAAATGTGCACACATTAAATATATATTTTAATAAATAAATTCAATCCAGTAAAGGGTGAGAAAATCCCATGAGGTATGGTACTATTGAAATCCTTCAGATTCAATTTTTAAAAAGACACACAGGTACACAGAGGTAGCACAGAATGTGTGGTTTGTTATGCAGATTGTTTGACAGGGATTCCACTTTGGAATGTACACAGGCAGTTCTTGACTTAAGACTACAAATGGGAGCAGAATTACCATTGTTAGGGTGAATCATGCCCCATTTTACGAACTTTTCTGCTATGGTTATTAAGCAAATATTGCAGTGAAGTGAATCATGTAGTCATTAAGCAAATCTGGCTTCCCCAATTGACTTTGCTTGTGAAAAATTTGCTGAAAAGGTTGCCGATGGAAATTGCATGACCCCAGGGTGCTATAACCAAAGGGTGTCAAACTCACCACGTCACGTGATGTGTTGTGATGTATCGCAACTTTTTTCACATTGCCAGAGCTAGGGTGGGCACGGCCTCTGCATGATGCAACCGGCCTGTGGGCTGGCAGTTTGACATTTATTTTCCATTGTAAATAAATGCTGATTGCCAAGGGCCGGAATTTTGATCACATGACTGTGGGTATGTTGCAATGATCCTCAGTGTGAGGACTGGTTGTAAGTCACTTTTTTCAGTGCCATGCTAACTTTGAATAGTCAGTAAACAAATGATTGTAAATCAAGGTCTACCTGTATAAATCTCTGTATGTATATACATTTATATCATATTGTTTATGAGTGCTTTTGAGTGTTTTGCATGCTTATTGCTTTGCATTAAGGAGCAAAAATGGGAAAATAAATAAATTGGTTGGTTTATTTATTAATACAATTTAATAGCTGCCAAACTAGCAACAACTTTGGCTGGTTTACAATTAAAAAATGAGAACAATTCAAAAAGGATTGCAGAAGAAACTATGACTAGTCTGAAGACAGACTTATAAGCAAAGGAAAAACAACCTATCTAACAGGGACTAAACTATCACCCCACCTTAAGTCCTGGCTAGGTCTTTAATAGCTTCCTAAACATCATCCACCATCTGAATTTCTGGGAATATTATTTCAGAGCGTAGACTCCGTGATAGACAAGGCATACCTCCAGAGTCTTGTTAGATGACATGCTTTATTGACGGGATCTAAAGGGTAGCTACTCTACCTGGTCTCACTGGACAGAAAAAACCAAAGGCAAGTAGACCCGACAAATAACAAGACACTATATTATGAAGAGCATTTTGAATCATACCCTAAAGCCAACTAGTAACCAGAACAGTTCCCAAAACTGTGGAGTCATATGGGCATAAAAAACATGACCAATTGCCTTACCTTCCATCTGCTCCCTCGTGTCATATTGACTCCTGTGGGAATTAGAGGGTCCTCGGCCTCAGCTGCCTTCCCCATGTTTGCTGCCCAGTGAGTCTTCAGTCCCTGGTACGGAGCATCCTGCAACCGCTCCCTTAGCCTCACTGCTTGCAGCTCTGGCTTTTCAGCCCTCAGTTTGGGATATGTGCCTGCCAGCTGTGCCCCTGCCTCAGTCTGCAGCACCGCTGAGGCTTCTTGAGCCAGGTGCTCCTCTGGCTTCTTCTTCTCTTCTGATTCTTTGCCTGTTGCCAACATTTTGGGTCTCTGGGCTTCTGGTGGGATCCAGGTAGGCACTACTGTGAGAATTGACTTCATGTCAAATGTCCATTTGGCACATTCAACAAAAGAAACTCTCGGCTCTTTTAAATTACCATGAGTGTAGCTTTATCCATCTAGGTGCAGCAGAAGCAAAGTCAGTTCTGGGATTTTCCTGTGAAAACCCACATAGGTAAAACCCCTCCCCCCCCCCGGGCCACCCACAGTTCACAGTTCACCAATTGGGTTCAGTTGTTTTGTTTTGGAAAAAGACTGTCTGCACCGCTCAAACATTTCATAACTTGACCTTGGTGGATAACGTATCCCCCGCAACAGAAGGCTCTCTTACATTCCAGATCTTTCTTGCCCCCTTAGGAATTCTCTCCCCACTCTCCCTTGCTGTTTGGCAAACTAGAAGCAACAGCAAGTGCAACTATGGAGTCGAGTCAGATTTGAGAAGGAGTACGGAACTGAAAAGGTTTGAAAACATTTCGCTTCTCATCCAAGATGCTTCTTCAGTTCTAGAGAACTAAAGAAGCTTCTTGGATGAGAAGTGAAACATTTTCAAGAGAAAAAAAAACCCAAGAAAGTCTAGTTGCCTTTTGAACAGCACCTTTGGGATTGCAAATCAATCATTTTTAAGAACTGAGCAGGAATTAATCACATCCTAATAACTTGTACCTATTTGTTAACATCTACAGTAGTTCACTGTAAATGGCATTGCATCTCTGAGCTAATCAACCTGTGGGTTATCTTTTTAAAAAGACAAAATGATTATTAGGTTTTTTTTATTTAAAAATTAATACCATTCATAGTTTAAGGATCTGCTGTGCCAATATATAGCCAATCAAAACATTTTCTGTTTTTTCTTTCTTTCAGGCTTATGAGAAGGTGTTCATTCACAGAGTAAGGCACAAACAAATGCTTGCAAGGAATTATTTCTCTCAGTTCCCAGAACTGGCAGCTGCTCTTCATAAAAGTGACAAGCAAACTAACACAGAAGATCTTTTAGTAACAAAGTCTGTAACAACTGCTTCATCAAAATAACACTTGTAGAAAAGTTTAGAACAGTTCTCTTAAAAGAAGGGAACAGTGCTTGGAAAGTTGGCCTGATCATGAGCTTAAAGAATGTTTGTTTGCATACCCTAGATTTTTCTTTAAATTGTATTGCCAAAAATTCAACTTAGAACTTCATTTCCAATTCATTAGTGTTACACTGCACTTGCCTCTTTCACATATACCTCTTTGGTATACAATATACAAAATGCTTTTAGTCGTTTTTTTCTTTTGAAAGAAAGAATATTTTGGCACCCTAGCCAAGTCTTAAGCAACAACTTTAAAAGACAGTTTTAAACTAGAAAGCTGCTATTTTGTTTTCAAGAATGCCTGCATATGAGACCTGGCACATATTAAAGACCTTGACTTTCTTAAAGAGATGTTACTGTGATACAAAATAAAATGGAGTAAATTTATATTCTTATGGCCAGCACTATCACTTTTTATTGTAACACACCAGTTTAGATATAATACAATTTATTGAGGCATTCATTTTTTTCTTACCTTTACTCCCTATCATCAACATCTTAGAGAGTAAATTCAAATAGAAGTTAAACAGCCATGGTTAAAGACATTTTAAAGATTTATAACTATTTTCTGTGGTTTTCATATTTATATACTGATATGGACATAGACTAATACCTTGGTTCTTCAGTAATCCAATTTATACAAATTACATAATAGATCAATTTTTAATTGCTGGAAGCATCCGAGTAGAATATGGACAATTGCAAGGAGGTATTAAATCTATTTAGTTGTATAAGCATCGTAAATATTACCAGCAACTGCATAAAGCATCATAAAATTGTGTTCAGACATCAGACTATTGTTTGTTTGGAAAATATTTTTCAAACTCATTACAGGAAAAGATCACTGCTATTTTAGAAGAGTGCAGAGACATTGCCTATATTTAGCAAACCAGCTGATAGTGTTTTCCCTTAAAAGCTAAGGTTTTGTCAGATACAAACTGTCTTTAAAATTTCTCTGAGGTGTTTATATTAATGATACCAATAAAGATTCATCAGTGTCAACAATTTAGGCAGGGATAGACCATTGTTTCAAATAATGAGAGCATGTTGATCAATGTTCTCACATAATGACTCTTGATGGCAGGTGAACAATAAAACACTCTGTCATCAGAGGGAATGTGGTAAAATTTCTTCCCACACTCTTTCCTCAAAACTCTTTTTACCTTCTCTTTTTTTTTCTGGACAGTCAGACAGACTTGCAAACAAAGCACTGGCTCAAATAATCCATTCCCCTCTCCTAAACATATCTGGTCTATGTGAATCCAGACTCATTCTTGTACATCATATTAAGGTAGAGGCAAGTACTTTGTTTTGCAGTGTGCCAGCTTTCTGTTTAATTAAAAGAACTTGTAAACAATTATAATCAGAGGAGGTAGGCACCCTGGTGGCTGCTAAGTGATGCATCCAAACACATTGATGTCATAAGCTTTATCTTGCATTCCTTTCTTTTACATCCATTTGGGAAATATACATAAGGCAAGTTACAACCACAACCAAACATCAGGGCAACTTAATTGTCTTCTACTGTTCTGTGATATCTACTTAATATATATCAAAACTTTAAATTGTAGAACAAGAACTTTTAACAAATGTTGGTGGCTGCCTTTGCACACTATCTATATTTATCTGTTACTTGGGAACAATTCTTGTGTGATAAATTAAGAGGAATAAAATTCTTGACTTACAAAATACACAGTGAAAAAGTCTTTTTGTGTATGTAGTCTTCTGCTGCTATTCGGGTTATACACAAGAGACTGTATTACTTTTTAATGACATCTTCATCCAACAGACCTAAACATTTGCCATGGTAAGTCCACTAACCATTTTATAAGACCTTTTGTATAAGAAAGCAAAACAAAAATGTTTTCCATAGAAAATTAATAAAAAATACCACAAATTAGTCATCATATTGGATTGATAAGTTTGCTATAATTGCATGTTGCATTTATCTTTTTCTAAGCACATCTTGAATTAACTAAACTTTTAAAGATTTTCCTAAGAAAAGGAATTATTATGTTTAGCCTGGAATATTTAAGAAGCATCTTTTTGTTGTTTGTAAGATTTAAGAGAACATCACTATAAAGAGCACTTTAAATAAAATATTTACATATCAACAATGTAAAGTTTTGAAATACAACTTATATATTGACCAGAGTGAAAGGAGAAGTATATTTTGGAAATATATGAAGTACATATTGCCAAAATATTCTTTACATGATTTACTAGATTCTCTTGGGGATGTTATCAGTTTTGTCTTTTATCATTTTTTCCCCTTTCATTTCTTTCAAGGTAAGTAAAAATGGGTATTATAATCCATTTACAGTTAAATGAACAGTCATACACAATAGCAAGTTCTCACTCTCATTCAGAATGAGAAGGGACTTGGAAAAACTGCTGTGTATTTGCAATGTCAAACCAACAATGTTTTCAATAGGAATATGAATGAAAGTGTTTTGTATACTACACACATACCTTTCTCAAAAGCTAATAACTCTTTTTATGGGACTTGCCAGGTGTACTATATAAATGGAGATGTTCTAATATCACCATTTGGATGCATCATTTAATCCAATGTATTGGATTTAGCATGGTGTTTAAGACTCTTGTGACTGAAAAAAATGTAGAGAAACAATTTGGCAGCATTTTAATTGTCAAATATTCAGTACAGACCTGGATTCTTAAGCACAAAGACCTTAAAACAAGTGCTAATTCTGTTTTTGCATTCACTTCTTAGCATAAAATACAGTGTAGCATCTGGTTAATCAGGATTTTCATTTATCAAATATGCCTATAAAGGAAATAATTGGTTAAGTACATTATTTAGCCTTTCATTTTAGAACTATGAAAATTGGAATCTAAAAGCAGATTTAATGACAAAAGTATATTTAAAAATCTAATCTTGCCATAAAATCTGGTTTCTTAATATGCCAGCTGTATTTTATATTATGCATCTTTTTAAAAGTAAAAATATCCATAAATCATCATTTTTTTACAGCAACACCTTTGTTATCCCAATTTAGAATAATTTTGTTATTGTATCTCTTGAATTTGATGTCAACAAGCATTTGCAGTCAAAATAATTTACATTAGGAATGTAAACACAGCTGGAGGATATATGTCAGTACCCAAAAAAGTATCTGGAAAATGATTTTCTTTTTCATCTAATGCACTTTAATTCTGAAAGTTGTGATTAAAGTTGCAAACTCTGGAAAAACAATTCTGGAAATCTTAATTCTGACACTCCATCACAGCAGACTGCCCCACCTAAACCTCAAAAAGCTAAACCGAGTCAGACCTGATTAATACTTGCAGAGCATAATACCAAGTAATTTGCCAACTGAGGAGCTGAGTAAGGGGAAGGAGAAGTGTAACAAGAATGGTAAACCAATTATATATATTAGGTACATGGTCAGACTTGTGCTCTGTGTGAGCAGGAGGTTGGATTAGATGACCTCCAAGGTCCCTTCCAACTCTGTTATTGTTATTCTCCTAGTTGTTTTTTATGCAGAGGTTTCATTATCCAAACTGGGTAACAACATCAGTGCCAGTAAAGAGTGAGATTTGCTAGTCCTTACTAGCATTGATGATGTTACCTAGTTTGGATAATAAAATGTCTGCATAAAAACAACTAGGAAAGCACCAAGGACCCCTCATTTCAACCCTGAGCTACAAATATTCTCCTATATTCTTGTAGATACCAGGAAGTGAGCTGCCCACCAGGTTTCCGGATGCTGCACCGGCCTCGGGCTCAGGGTAGGGGCGGGGGAGTGGCGATAGTTGTGAGGGAGACCCTATGTCCGCGGGAGGCCACCGTGGTCCAAATAGCCGGGTGTGAGTCTGTCTTCCTGAGATGTGGCCCTAGGGCTCAGTTGGGCTTGCTGCTGGTGTACCTTTCACCTAGTCGCGTAGCAGCAGCCCTGCCTGAGCTTCTTGACATCCTCTCGGGGCTGGTGATTGAATTCCCCAAAATTATATTCTTGAGTGACTTCAATCTACCATCCCTGGGGGGATCATCTGAGTTAGCTCGGGAGTTCATGGCTTCCATGACGGCCATGGACCTGATGCAAGTAATTCAGGGCCCGACTCATGGGGGGGGGTCACACGATCGATTTGGTTTTTCTATCTGGACGGTGGTTAGATGATCTGGGTGGGGGTTCTCTAATTGTTATGCCCCTGTCATTGACCGATCATCATCTCCTGTGGTTGGTCTTCTGTTTTGCCACTCCCCGTCGTGGGGTTGTTGAACCAATGAGATGGTTCCACCATAGGCGCTTAATGGACCCTGAGCAGTTCCAGGCAGCGCTTGGGTCCCCACCTGCCTCCTTTGCTCACAGCTCGGCCGATGCCCTAGTGGAAGCCTGGGAAAAGGCAGCCACGGAGGCACTCAACCGAGTTGTACCCATGCGGCCCCTGACCCGGTGCAGATCCCAGTGGGCTCCATGGTTTTCTGCAGAGCTCCGGGAGATGAAGCATCAGAGACGGGGCCTAGAGAGCTGTTGGAGATCCAGCCAGTCTGAATCCGACCGATCACGACTAAGGTCTTTTATGAGGTCTTATCTTGTGGCAATGAGGATGGCAAGGTCTAATTACTTTGCTACCCTCATCGCGTCCGCAGATAATCGCCCGGCCGCCCTGTTTAGGGTGACCCACTCCCTCCTTAATCAGGAGGTGAGGGAGGAGCCCTTGCAGGGTCGTGCCGAGGAGTTTAGCCAACATCTGTCGGACAAAATCACTCAGATTCAGACCGGTTTGGAGTCCGACTGGGCAGAGTCTGACGATGAGGACATGGGCAGTCTTGTTGATGTTATCTGGGAGGAGTTCGATCCTGTGACTCTGGACGACGTGGACAGGATCATGGGGAAGCTGAGCTCCACCACGTGTTTATTGGACCCGTGCCCCTCCTGGCTGGTTTATGCGGCTCAGGATGGGACACGAGGCTGGCTCCAGGCAGTGATAACTGCTTCTTTGAGTAAGGGTAGTTTTCCTGCCACCTTGAAGGAGGCGGTGGTGAGACCCCTCATCAAGAAGCCTGCCCTGGACCCAGCTGTATTAAATAACTTTTGTCCGGTCTCCAACCTTCGCTTTCTTGCGAATGTTGTTGAGAGCATGGTGGCGCATCAGCTCCCTTTGTTCCTGGAGGAAGCTGATTATCTGGACCCATAACAATCGGGTGAATGATCTCTGGCGGGCTCGGGACGGGTTGTTCCTCTGTCCTAGTCCTATTAGACCTCTCAGCGGCTTTTGATACCATCGACCATGGTATCTTGCTGCGGCATCTCAGGGGGTTGGGAGTGGGAGGCACTGTTTTTCAGTGGTTCTCCTACCTTCTGGGACGTTCACAGTGTTGGCAGGGGGCAGAGGTCAACCTCGAGGCCTCTCATTTGTGGAGTTCCTCAGGGGTCAGTCCTCTCGCCTCTCCTGTTCAACATCTATATGAAGCCTCTGGGTGAGATCATTCATGGTTTTGGAGTTGGGTATCATCAGTATGCTGATGATACCCAGCTGTTCATTTTGACCCCAAACCACCCCAGTGATGCCCTCGATGTGATGTCCAGTTGCCTGGAGGCGGTTCGGGTCTGGATGGGGAGGAACAGGCTTCGGCTCAACCCTGACAAGATTGAGTGGCTGTGCGTGCCAGCATCTTGGGAAATTCAGATTATTCTACCTCTTACTATGGGGGGTGAGTTATTACTCCCCGTAGATAGGGCTCGCAACTTGGGTGTCCTCCTAGATTCACAGCTCTCCTTAGAAGATCATATAGGAGCTGTGACTAGGGGGGCCTTCGCCCAGGTTCACCTAGTGCACCAGTTGCGGCCTTATCTGGACCGGGATGCCTTGCATACAGTCACTCATGCGCTCGTGACCTCTCATTTAGACTACTGCAATGCTCTCTACATGGGGCTGCCCTTGAGGACCACTTGGAGGCTTCAGCTGGTGCAGAATGCAGCCGCGCGAGCTGTGTTGGGGGTCTCCCGATACTCCCATGTTACACCTCTGCTCCGTGAGCTGCATTGGCTTCCAGTTGCCCTCTGGGTGAGATTCAAGGTGCTGGTGATGACCTATAAAGCCCTACATGGCATGGGTCCAGATTACCTACGGGAGCACCTGCTGCCGGCGTCAACGTCCCTCTGTCCAGTGCGTTCCCACAGAGAGGGCCTCCTCAGGGTGCCACCGGTCAGAGAATGTCGACTGGTGACCCTCAGGGGGAGGGCGTTCTCTGTGGGCACGCCAGACCTTTGGAACTGCTTACCGGTTGAGCTCCGGATGGCTCCCGACCTTCGCTCCTTCCGATGTGATCTAAAAACTTATTTATTTGAACAAGGTGGCCTGGTCTGATGGGTTTGGGGTTTTAACATTGATTTTAACTAATTTATTGCATCGGGCACAATTATTTAATTTTTTTTAAACTTTTGTATCTTGTATTTTTTATATTTATTGCCCTATACACTGCCCTGAGTCCTTTGGGAGAAGGGCGGTATAAAAATCAAATAAATAAATAAAATAAAATAAAATAAAATAAAATAAAATAAAATAAAATAAAATAAAATAAAATAAAATAAAATAAAATAATAAAATAAAATAAGATAATAAAATAAAATAAAATAAAATAAAATAAAATAATAAAATAAAATAAAATAAAATAAAATAAAATAAAATAAAATAATAATAAAATAAAATAAAATAAAATAATAAACTCAAAGGTGTCTTTAACTTTTAGTGTCATTCCCAGGTGAAAGCCCAAGTGAAAATGGGATGGCCCACTTAAAGATGGATTGCATGTGATTGTAATTCATTTCCCACTAAACAATACATTCATTCCAAACATTATTTTACCAATTTGTTCCCTGCATAAATACAACAGATTATATTCTCACGATAGCCATATGTACATCACTGCAATTCACTGTATCGAATTCAAGCTAGAAGTCAAATTCAAGCTTCCTGAGTTAAATAGCTGAGCCGAGCCTAGGTACCAATAATCATAAGTACATATGCAGTGAAGGAATTCTGTAGTTAAAAGGAAATGACTGGGAAATACAGAAGTTAAAGAATAATGAACCCATGATAGAAAAGGTAGATCACAAAAGTAATCCCTCAAAGAAATGAACCAACCACCCATTGTTCTTTTTTTTTTCTTTTTTCCACCCTGTACTCCCTTTTATTGGGATGTAGTCTGGGTGACTGAATTAAGCTGACCGTTTACTAGCCAGATGCCCTTCCTGATGCCACCACAAGTTTACAGCAGATATTTTCCCTTTGTGCCCTGATAGAGAAACATATATCACTGCCTAGGATTGAGCTCTCAACTTCCCGAGTGTGAGATGAGTGTCTTCATCTCTAGGCCACCACACTGCTCTGAACCAACCCCCCCCCCATGTTGACCCATACATAGATTCTGTCCCTCTCTTTTTTAAATATCAAAACGTCACCTGAACAGAAGTAGATGCCACATTCACACAGAATAACTCTGCAGGAAGTAGGGACCTAGAGGGCTTTGATTCATAAGATTTGGGCAGGCATCTAGCAAGTCTGTTTGATTCCTTTTTCCTCCTCCATTTCCATAGAAGCTCTATAGTTGCAACTCTACAACCACAATAAATGTTTAATCATATATGGGAAATTTATTTATTTATTTATTTATTTAATTTGTATACCGCCCTTCTCCCGAAGGACTCAGGGCGGTGAACAGGGCAATAAATACCAAAAATACCAAAATACAAAAATTAAGAACAGATTAAACCATAGTGCCCAAATACAATAAATAAATTACTTAAAAACAATAATTAAAACCCAAACCCATCAGACCAGGCCGGCTTGTTCAAACAAATAGGTTTTTAGATCATGTCGGAAGGAGCGGAGGTTGGGGGCCATCCGGAGCTCAACCTGTAAACGGTTCCACAGGTCAGGCGCACCCACTTAGAATGCCCTCCCCCTGGGGGCCACCAGTCGGCATTCTCTGACCAGTGGCACCCTGAGGAGGCCCTCTCTGTGGGAGTGCACTGGACGGAGGGAGGTTGACGCCGGCAGCAGGTGCTCCCTAAGGTACTCCGGACCCATGCCATGTAGGGCTTTGTAGGTCATTACCAGCACCTTGTATCTCACCCGGAAGGCATCTGGAAGCCAATGCAATGTATGAAGGAGAACCAAAGAGAAGAATTCAGAAGTAATTCAATAACAGTAAAAATAAGGCAAATGTAATTTTTTTAAAAATTAATTGATTTTGGTTGGGATAGAAAATATCTAATCACCTTTACAACAATAAAAGTGGATAGAGCTTGTGGTGATTTCGGTTTACAGAGGATAACCTCATATGCTTGACAATCTCTTCTGAATTGAGAAGAACACATGGAGTTTTGTCTGCTACATTTCTGAACTATACTCTCTTTATGGCCAGTAAATAGTACTTTGGGTGATTTAGCAAGAGAGAATTACAGTAGAAGAGGTAACCTGCCAGGATCTTCTGTCGTATGAAGTGGAATAGAAGAACTATGAGGACAGATTTTATTGGGATAATAGGGGTATTTTTAGCAGCCTAGAGATGTTATATGGCACTAAGTCTGTTTTATCTAATCCATCAGGCTTGTAAATGTTAATGCAGCATTTACTATCGATTTTTCTGCATTTTATTTCTCCGATTTTACTGTTCACAGTATATCTGCACACATAAAAACAGGTGTATATTTCTGGAAAATGTTTTGTGTATTTGATAAACAAGGAGCATCAATGGAGTGTGTGAAAAAGTTAAGATGATAGCCACAAGTTCATGGTTTAAGCCCCATAACGTTTTATATGTGCTACCATTTTAACCCCTTCTGCTCCCCATGATGCTCCTGTGAACACAATGCTCATCAGTTGCGAAGTTGCCACAAGCATTTTTGCTTATTTTTATTATGCTACATTGGCTGTAAATCATCCTTTTAAATAAAAATCCCCATAGCTGGGGATTATGATAGCCGAAAATTAACATGAATAGAGAAGATCATAATTGGGAAAGACTATTTAAGCAATTAATTTATGGGAAATTAACCAAGAAACAATTAAGAATCCACTAACTAATCCTTCTCTCAACTATATCAACATTTATGCCACTGTTTGCCCTAACACTTTTAGTTCCAAGTTGTTCTCTTCATTCCAGAATTCCACAGACAGTTTTGCTTCCCTATATTTTTCCATATGGAAATATTAATATATGGAGTATAATTCCCCTTGTATTACTTTCTGGAACCACTTTTTCTATTTCTCCTTTTTTGGTTTGGGTGCCTTTCTCAGAAGTTTTGACTCATATTGAAGACAGGGCCTGTGAATGGATTTATAGCTACTATAATACTCTTCCAATGCTTCCAAGCAGGGTTTTGATGCTATTTGGGAAAGTAGAAGGGAAAGTCTAGATATAAAATTATTTTGCCCCAAAAGATTGGAACTACTTAAAGATTCATTTCTGAAAAGGATAGGAAATTCAGTATTTTTCTGACAAATTGAAAGATAAAAAGGACAAGTATAGAAAGTGGAAAGACAGGCACATAACTAAGTCAGAATATCAGCAAATAGCCTGAGCCTGCAAAGATGAAGTGAGGAAAGCTAAGGCTCAAAATGAACTAAGGCTTGCGACCAAAGTCAACAATAACAAAAAAAGCTTCTTTCAACATGTAAAAAACAAGATAAAAGTGAAGGAAATGATTGGTCCATTAGTGGGTGAAAGTGGAAAGAAGGTGACAAGCAACAGGGAGAAAGCAGAACTATTTAACTCAGTTTTTGCATCTGTCTTTACACAAAGGGAAAAAACAGACCAGCCTATCAAAAATAGTGCCATAAAAACAGAACAGAAACACAAGTTAAGATAGGCAAGAAAATGATAAGTGAGCACCTGTCCAGTCTAGATGAGTTCAAATCACCAGGACCAGATGGATTACACCCCAAGGTTCTCAAGGAACTGGCAGATGTGATCTCAAAACCACTGAACTATATTTTTCAAAGATCCTGGAGCACTGGGGAACCACCAGAGGACTGGAAGAGAGCTGATATAGTTCCTATCTTCAAAAAAGGGAAAAAAATGGATCCAGGAAATTACTGACCTATCAGCCTGACCTTAATACCTGGGAAGATTCTGGAAAAGATAATCAAACAACGAATCAGCAAGCACCCAGAGGCAAACAAAGTCATTACTAAAAGTCAACATGGGTTTGTCAAAAACAGATCATGCCAGACAAATCTTATTGCATTCTTTAACCAAGTGACAAAATTAGTGGATCAGAGGAAAGCTGTGGATATAATTTACTTGGACTTCAGTAAGGCATTTGATAAAGTAGATCACAACCTTCTATTTGATAAGATAGAAAAATGTGGGTTAGACAGAATCACCATCAGATGGATTCGTAGCTGGCTGACAGGCTGTACTCAGCATGTGGTCCTCAATGGAACTGCAGCTACATGGAGGGAAGTATGTAGTGGGGTGCCCCAGGGCTCTTTTCTGGGCCCAGTGCTCTTCAACATCATCATCAATGATTTGGACAAGGGGATAGATGGGGAACTCATCAAATTTGCAGACGACACCAAGCTGGCAGGAATAGCCAACACTCCAGAAGACAGGCTTAAGATACAGGAGGATCTGGACAGACTTGAACACTGGGCCCTATCTAATAAAATGAAATTCAATGCTGAAAAAAGTAAGGTTCTACATTTAGGCAAGAAAAACCAAATGTACAGGTATAATATAGGGGGTACCTTGCTCAATAGTAGTAACTGTGAGAGGGATCTCGGAGTCCTAGTGGACAATCACTTAACTATGAGCCAGCAGTGTGCTGCAGTTGCCAAAAAAGCCAACACTCTTTACAATGGCTTGGTAAGGTCACCAAGATGTAAAAAAGATGTTGAAACTCTAGAAAGAGTACAGAGAACAGCAACAAAGATGATTAGGGGACTGGAGACTAAAACATATAAGGAACGGCTGCTGGAATTGTGTATGTCTAGTTTAATGAAGAGAAGGACGAGGGGGGACATGATAGCAGTGTTCCAATATCTCAGGGGCTGCCACAAAGAGGAGGGACTCAAGCTATTCTCCAAAGCGCCCAAAGGCAGGACAAGAAGCAATGGATGGAAACTAATCAACGAGAGAAGCAACCAAGAACTGAGGAGAAATTTCCTGACAGTTAGAACAATTGACAAGTGGAACAACCTGCCTCCAGAAGCTGTGAACGCTCCAACACTGGAAGGTTTTAAGAAGAGACTGGACAGCCCTTTGTCTGAAATGGTATAGGGCACAGGTCTGCAACTCACAGCTCCGGAGCCGCATGTGGCTCTTTCAGCCATCTCCTGTGGCTCCCAGTCCTCTGCCATGTGCAGTCCAAAACAAAAGTGGGACTAAAAAAGTTCAGCCAATCAATTCAAATATGCAGGGTAGGTGCATATCTCGCCTTGGCTCCACTCTTCAGTCAAACCCTGTTTTGCGCATGCGCACATGTACACGCATGTGCACACATTTTTTGCGGCTCCCAGTTTTTCTTTTTGTGAGGGAACCGGTTCCGAGTGGCTCTTTCACTGTTTCAGGTTGCTGACCCCTGGTATAGGGTTTCCTGCCTGAGCAGGGGGTTGGACTAGATGACCTCTGAGGTCCCTCCCAACTACTACTACTACTACTACTACTACTACTTCTTCTTCTTCTTCTTCTTCTTCTTCTTATTATTATTATTATTATTATTATTATTATTATTATTATTATTATATTATTATTATTATTATTATTTTATTATTATTATTTTAAATGGAAAGTGGATTTTTATACAGGAAAATGCGGGAACATGTTTGAAATTTTAAAAACTACTTTCTACTGAATATCTATGATGCTGTGAATCTCCTTCTTTCTTCTTAAAATCAAAATATTACTTATTTGTGGCATTATAGGCACAATTATTGGACTTTTTAAAGAATAACCTAATTTGGCACCATAATCTGATACTACCATCACTACCACCACTGTTGTTCTAACAGTTATATATCCAATGCTCCATCTCTTCTGTTATTATAATATGTTGTAATGATATACAAATTGCCTATAAACACAGTATACTGGTTCCATTCATTGATGGGTATCTCCAGGAACAGCAATTGCACTGTAATATATACCGATATAATTGCACCACAAGAACAAAAAGAAGGACATCTTGTAGTATATGGGCATCAGATAATTCTCTTGCTAGGTGAACACTATTTATCTGGTCCTAAACTAGAGCTGCTACTAGAGAGAGTCTTATTTTCAAAGCTATGTCAAAGTTTGCACTGTGTTTGGGTATAGATTCTTTTTCCTGTTTTCATAAAACAGACCTACTCCAGCTATCATAAATAAAAACTGGCCAAAGCCAGAAGCTTCATAACAGATAGCAGAATAACCAGTTCCCATCACTTATTTTCCTTCTGAATCAACTTTGGTTTCCTTACCACACAAGCACTGAAAAGATCATGGCAAGATGCACTGCTGTTTCATGGGGACAGCTACTCTATGTATTTCTTTTCCTGTGCAAAGAGACCCTATCCTTGGATCATGTTCCGATGCTGATGTGGTCAACAGATAGGTAAGAAATTCTCTACTTTTTAAAGATACAGCTATTTTTTTAGAGATATATTTTGTGCAGCCGGGCTTTCAAGTTCAGTTTTACTCCTTACCTGTCATCTGGAAGACAAACCTAAGCACTTTAGAGATGGTATACTTACAATAATATATTTGGTATGAAGCTTGTCCACCTGGAGACAGCATCTGCTTTGTAGACCACTAGTTTTAGAAATCTGAGTGATGAGTGATTCTCAAGTCGTAACAGATTGACATTTCTTGCTCTGAGGGATCCATTTGTTCCTATTTAGCATCCAGCTGAGACAACTGTATTTAATAGTCTTTGCAAGTTTTAATTCTAAATATCCTTGTTCAGTGTTTTATCTACTGGCACTAGTAGTGGCAGTGGCAGTGTATGTAAGGGTTATCTGGAAATGGAAGACAATAGCAATTAGGTATTCTTTTAAACTTGTTCTTCTTGATGCTCAGAACATAATGGAAATCTTTGCACTGTTACTTCAGTGGACCTTCTCAACTATAAACCTAAAAGTTTCCTTGACTCTAAGGCACGGTGCTCATCTCTTTTTCTTGGCCAAGGGAGTCAGTGTTGTCCAAGGATATTTTCCATGGTAATATGGCCAGCATGGCTATACGTCTAATGTGCATGGAATACTGTTATCTTCCTACCAAAGTGGTACTTATTAATCTACTTGCATTTGTATACTTTCAAACTGTGAGGTGGGCAGGAGTTGGGGCAGTAATGGGAACTTACACTGTTGTATGGATCTCAAACCTGGGCTGTCATCCATCCAGCTCATAAACTCAGCATCTTTAACCGCTGAGCCATCACTCCCCAAAGGCTCAGCGATTAAACTATACTCAACTATACTTCTGAGCAAATCCTGATGTGCTGTTCTGTAAACTCAGTCCTGAAATTATTTTTATTGCAGAGTAAGAGTAGGAAATTAATATGTTTTATTTATAATGCATTTTCCCCATTATAAATAAAGTCTGCAATTAAAATCTTTTCTAAAAGACATCATTATTAAATACTTTAAAGTAGGAATTATTTCAAGTCTTCTCTGTCTTCTGTTCTTATATGACAACTGCTAACCTGAATATCAACATAAACAAGTGGAACAATAACTTTTGTCATACAGAGTGACCTTGAGAATAAATCACAAATTACATAGGTCGTTCTAAAACAGGCCAGAAATTTACTCTGTACTGTTTTTCCTCAATTAGGTACATTGCATCTTCAAACCAGTTTATATTTGGAATATCAGATACTTATTTATAACCTAACAGCTGGAATTTTGAAAACCCAACAGCTAATACTAGTAGACTTTTGAAAAACACATGAAATGGATAGATTGAATAGGGAGGAAGAAACAGGTACCTGTAAAGTATCTTCTGCATTTAGCTTTGTTGAGAACTACTCAATAAAATATGATAGGGTTCATGGTACAATTGTGTAAGGCAAGATTGCCAGCTCCCATAACACAATTGTGCAATTGTGTAAGGCAAGGTTACCAGCTGCCCATAACACAAGTTTCTATAGCACATGTTTTTTAAAGCCAAATGAAACTCATCAAATTTTGAGCTCAACAGACTGGAGACTGGGTCCCCATTTGGGACCACTAGGGTATCAAGTAGAAGTTAGATTTAATGGGATTTGATGTTGATCTATCAATTATTTTTAGGATTTCAGACTTTGCATTTTATGTGCAGTTTTCAGCTAAAAAAAAGAGAAGTTCTGCCAAAGTATGTTGAGATGCATATTTTAGGATAGAATGATACTGTAAATGCCTGGAAGCATGTAGTACTGTATGATCAAAAAGAATATTAAAGAATGGAATACTGGAACCTATTTTGGTCACCATACTATAAAAAGA
Source organism: Vipera ursinii (assembly GCF_947247035.1). Lineage (NCBI taxonomy): Eukaryota > Metazoa > Chordata > Lepidosauria > Squamata > Viperidae > Vipera > Vipera ursinii. Next base: position 22,062,418 of record NC_139515.1, read on the forward strand.
TGTTGAGACTTTGGAAAAATTTCAGAGAAGAGCAACTAAAATGATCAAAGGCCTGGAGACTAAAACATGAAGAATGGCTGCAGGACTTGGGTTTGGCTAGTCCAGGGGTCGGCAACCTAAAAAAGGAAAAGAGCCACTGGGAACCGGTTCCATCACAAATTTAAAAAAGTGGGAGCCGCGTGCGTGTGTCCATGCATGCTCATGCGCAAACAATGTTTTGCGCATGAGCAAAATGGTTTTTTGCACATGTGCGGACGCACGTGGTTGCCATTTTTTTAAAAGTGAGATGGAACCGGTTCCCGGTTGCCCGACGGCGACGGTCCGTCTGCAAAGCTGCCGCTTTCGGCAGCTTTGCAGACGGGCTGCGGCAGCTTCCTCAAAGAGTGGCGCCGCTGCCCCTTCGCGCGGAGGTACGCGCGCACCTCTCCAAAGGTTTGGGGAGGTGCGCGCACACCTCCGCCCATTCAGGGAGGTGCGCGCGCACCTCTCCAAACGGGCGGTGCCACTCTCCATTTGGAGAGGTGCACGCGCACCACTGCCCGTTCGAAGAGGTGCGCGCGCACTGGGCGGCTGGGAGCCGCAGGAGATGGCTCAAAGAGCTGCATGCGGCTCCGGAGCCGCGGGTTGCCGACCCGTGGGCTAGTCTAAAGAAAAGAAGAAACAGGAGTGATGTGACAGCAGTATTCCAGTATTTGAGGGGCTGCCACAAAGAAGAAGGTGTCAAATTATTCTCCAAAGCACCAGAGGGCAAGACAAGAAAATATGGTTGGAAACTGACCAAAGAGAGAAGCAACCTGGAATTAAGGAGAAACCTCCTAACAGTGAGGACAATTAACCAGTGGAATAGTTTGCCTTCAGAAATTATGGGCACTCCATCACTGGAGGTTTTTAAGAAGAGACTGGACAGTCACTTGTCTGAAATGCTACAGGTTCTCCTACTTGAGCAGGAGGCTGGACTAGAAGACCTCCAAGGTCCCTTCCAGATCTATTCTATTCTACTTGAATGCATATTGTGAGAGCTTGCCCATTCAAACATATGTGTCTAAACTAAGTATGAAAACTCAAAAATGTTCTATGAATTTATAAAAAAAATATTACAAATTTGTGCAGAAATGGAACAGAATTCACTTGAAAATTAACACAAGGAAAAATGAGATGAACCAGAATAATTTAATTGAATTGAATGCATTAGATTTATTATGGTTTTGGGTGTCTTAAAAAAATCAGTAAAAACCAAAACTAGCAGGATTAAATGACTAGAGCAGCAAATAGAAAAAAATAAAAAAGGGGTCCAACCAATAAAATAAAAAAGTCAGTTTGGTGTAGTGGTTAAGACTAAGGTTAAAGAGACTGTGGCTGGGTGGCAATGGGCCAGTCACTCTCTCTCTCAGCCCAATCTACTTCAAAGGGATGTCTTTGTGGGGTAAACTAAAGGAGGAAAGAGTATTAGATATGTTTGCTGCCTTGAATTATTTAAAAAAAACTAATAACTATGAGATAAAAAATTGAAGAAATAAGTAAATCTCAGTCATATTAACCCCTTGCCTGGAATTGGAGCCACCTTCCAAAAAGTCTTAAAGGACAGAGACTGCCATCTGTATCTCTGGAGTATAGTTAATCCAGAGGTCAGGGACCCCCAGAGAGAAGGCACGTTTCTTCAGCCCCACAAGAGGGCAGAATTTAATTGAAGGGATCTGAAGCACACACAGAATGTATCTGAATGTATCAGGTGAGGAGATTGATGTTGATATTGAGTTGCTATTCTAGGTGAACCAAATTCCATTACCGTATTTTCCGGCGTATAAGACGACTGGGCGTATAAGACGACCCCTGACCTTTGAGAAGATTTTCATGGGTTAAAAAGTCATCTTATACGCCGGAAAATACGGTAATAAAAAAAATTGTTATTCCAATGGAATTGTCCATAGAGAGGAAAAAAGTTAGTATGTTAGTTAGTATGGCAACTGTGATTACATGATCAAAAACCTGCCCTTTTAAAATGTGTGCTGTGCATGCCACACTTTAAATGATGCAGGGCTTCAATCAGCTGATTACAGGTGCCAAACTGATTTTTTTTAAATCTTCAGTGCAGAAGCCTGCACTCTAGGCAATATGCTAGTTCATCTATATCAGGGGTTCCCAACCGGGGGTGCAAGATGATATTCTAGGGGGAATGAAAACTTGGGTTTAGAAGATTCAAAATTGTAGTGTATATGCATAATTGATTGTTGTTATTTTGAACTTTTGTAAGGGGTGCGAGAATATATCAGAAGCTTTCTAGGGGGTGCTGGGTATAGAAAAGGTTGGGAACCGCTGATCTATATGAATCAAAAACTCCTGGGTTTATTCCTTCTACTTTCTTTCTAAACTGAGAAGACTCCACAAAATTCTATCTCGCTAGATTCAGTTTCAATATTTTGTTTATCTTCATCACTGTTTCTCAACCTTGGCAACTAGAAGCTGTATGGACTTCAACTCCCAGAATTCCCATCATCATGCTGGCTAGGGAATTCTGGGAGTTGAAGTTCACATTTCTGATTACCTAGTGTTACCTGTTGAGAAACATTAATCTACATATTTTTTTTATCCTCATACAGAAATTTATTATTTATTTAGCATATGGCATATAATACATACATAGCAATATATATTAACATATAGAAATGTAAATATTTTTTTAAAAGTATGGTTCTGTCATACAATATGATTCACTGGAATACATCTCTTATTAAAGATTTAATTGTGAAGCCAAATGCTACCAAATTATTCTAAGTAGGAAAATGTCCTCTCTCTCTCTCTCTCTCTCTCTCTCTCTCTCTCTCTCTCTCTCTCTCTCTCTCTCTCTCTCTCTCTCTCTCTCTCTCTCTCTCTCTCTTTCTCTCTTAAACTTACAGGAAGGATAAACTATAAATAGAAAAACCTGATCTTTGTCTCAGGCTTTAACATTTTACAACATACGTGTGAATTAACATCACAGACTAGCCAGTGTTCTTATTGTTTTTTTCTGGCTTTGGGGTGGTGGTGGAGGCAGTTGGGGAAACAGATCAACAATAGGGCGAATGAAGGCTTTTTAAAAAACTGTCTGCAATAGGCAAGAAGCCAAAGGAGAGTGATAAATGTTTTATGAAGGGCACAGCAAGGGATCAAACTGCTGATCGGAAACTCAGAGGAAACAGAATGAAGAATTTCAGTCATTTGTTTGCCTTGCTGTAAAATGCTGCTAGTATTTACGGTATAAACATTGGAGGGGCATTGTTTAGTCAGCTCATTAGTTAATCATTGCAAAATGTTCTGATCATTTAAAACTGGAGCAGGAAACTAGTTGTTCTCTAGTGCACTAGTCTAGCCAAATGCTACCAATCTTTAAATTAACTATGTTGGGAAATAGCATCCTTTTATTTATTTATTTTTAAAAAAGAACAAAGCATACAGGGAGAATAAACAAGATACCAAAAGGATAAAAGACTGTAAATACAAAAGCTGCTCTTTGTCTCAGGTTTTAACATTATACAACATATTTCTGAATTAGCATGAATGATCTCACTTTTGAAAATCTGTTCCCCCCAACATTCCTGTTAAGCATAGTGGATTATCAAAGGTGATGGGAGGTCACAGGTTCATTTCTGGATGGTATTCAGGAAAAAAACACAGAATTGCATTTTGCTCACCACTTTACTACAGAAGAACAATTATTTATTTACTGTATGTATTAAATTTATATGGCCATCCATCTCACGTAAAAGTGACTCTGGGTGGTGTACAACAGAACTATTAAAACGGTTAATAACTGTTAATAGCAGTTTATAAAAACAATGATTATTAAAAAATTAAAAACAACTTTAAAAATTACAAAAGCTAAAAAGAATAGCAGATGTTAATAACAATGGAGTTGCTTCAGTATCTTGCTGGCCCCTTGGGGCCTCCAGGACTGATGACCTAACCAGGTTTTGAAGGTCTTCAGGAAAATCAGCAGAAATACAGCCAGCCTCACCAGCGGGTAGGGAGAAGGATGTTCTATAAGGCAGGAGCCAGTGACAGACATAGCTCCAGAAGTGGGATTCAGCCAGTTCACACTGGTTCTGTAGAACCGTTACCTACTTTCTCTTGAGTTCGGCGAACCGGTTGTTAAAATGGCACTGGAAAAAAGAGGACTTTGTGTGCGCACCTGCCTCGCACTCGTCCCGCATCTGCCATGTTCTCCACAGCATGCTGCAGTTGATTTGAGGTCTGGAGAGCACAGCTGATGGGTGTGTAGCAGGCGCACACTGCTGTTTTCAGCGGCGCTTTGGTTCCTGGCCAGTTGCCTCGGGTCAGCTGCAGCATGCCATGGAGAGCATGGAGGATGTGGGGCGAGTGCGAGGCAGGTGAATACACGGACTCTGCTTTTTTTTTTTGGTGCCCTCCCGAGAGGCGGCATAATAATTGGTCAGCAGACATGTCACAAATGGGGATTCGCCATCCCCCAAACTGTGCCACTGCAGCTTCCCTCCCCATGTTAGCCATGGAGAGCATGGCAAATGCAGGGCGAGCATGTGGCAGGCAGGCACAAGGACTCTGTTTTCAGCACCTCTTCTCAGCCGCTTTTCCTCCTTCTTCTCCCCACTCCTCCTCCTCTCGTGCTGGCTGTTCCACTTCTGGTCTCTCCATTGTAGCACATATTGCAGCCCGGGATCCACTTTGGCAAACTTCTTTTCTTTGTGTGACAAGGTTAGCATAGAAATGCTTTGGGAAGGGAGGCCATCTGGGTGGTGGTGGGTGGGGCAAGCTCTCCAGCTCTGACGTGCTCCTCCACCACCGTGGGCAGTCCCACAAATAAAAGAAGTTTTTGGGACAAACAAAAATTTCCATCAATCAATTCCAACTTTGTGAGATCTTTTTTTTCAAGAGAAGTTTGAATTGATTGATTGAACTTTTTTTAGTCCTTTTTTTTTAGTTCTTTTGTTTGTGGGACTGCACACGGCGACAGAGGACTGTGTCAGAGCTGGAAAGAAGTTGAGAAAAGAAATGGTTTGTGAAGCGATGGCATCTGGGCGGTGGTGGGTGGGACAAGCTCTCCAGCTCCCCAGCAACAGAAAAATGTGATGGAGGGTGCTCCACTTGCCACTTTGGTGGCTGTGTGGGGAGAGCTGCGAAGAGGGCTCAGAAGGGGAGTGAAAGGGAAGAGGTTGGGTGGACAAGTGAGGGGGGATCTGTCCCACACTGCCCCACTTGTTTTGCAGCTGCTTTTGGCCAAACTGCGTCATGTCTGCCAATGCTGCTGCCATGAGGCTTGGCAGATCCTCCCCAAGCAGCCATGATCCCCTTCCCCAGCCAGCCACCATCACCCAATCTATACCTCGCCTAGCCAGATGGCTGGCACAAAGCCTCACTGCTCTTCTCCTCCTTGTCCTTCCCATTCAAGCAGCCGCCAGCGTCTTGGGTGCCTCAGCTCCATCTGAGTTGAAGAAAGCAGAGGCACAGCAGCAGGATTGCTCTCAAAGAATAAGACCTGGGTGCGCTGCTCACTCATGTGCACCCACCTTATTGAGAGCAATCCCACTGCTGCGCCTCCGCTTTCTTCAACTCAGCTGAAGCACCCAAGCTGCTGGCAGTCACTTGAGTGGAGAGGATGAGCCTTGCTGCTGCTGCTGCTGTTGCTGGGCCACACCTGGGCCATGCTCTGCCACTGCCTCCAAACTCCACCTTCACCACTGAGGGAAAAGCAGCAGTGGCGGAGCGCTTTGTCCTGGGGGGGGGGAAAGCAGCAGCAGAGCAGAGTGCTCCATCGGGGTGGGCTGGGGGAAGCAGTGGTGGTGAAGCACTTCATGCAGGGGGGCATATACAGCAGAGAACCGGTTGTTAAATTATTTGAATCCCAGCACTGTATAGCTCCCTAGCAGATGAGACCCATAGCATAACTTTTCTCCCAGATCCAGTGGGAAGACAGGGAAAGGTAGTCTCTCAAATAACCTAGCACCATGCCATATAGGGCTTTAAATTCAGCACCTTGAATTGGAACCAGAAGCAGATTTAGAATTAATGCAGTTTGAGGAGAAGAGGATATGTCATGTGTTGTTCTAGTGGTATGTTTAACTCTCTGTGCCACCTCATTTTGTGCCAGCTGAAGCTCCCAGATACTCTCTAAAGGCAGCCCCATGTGCAGTGTGTGACTATGGCACGAGTGACCATGAGCAGAGTGCCCCTCCCCCAATCTAAGAATGGGCATAAATGACACACTATCTGAAGCTCCTAGCCACAACTGCCACCTGCTCTTCAAACAGGATTTGTTGAAGCCAGAACCCCCCATATTGTGTCCTGGGTCTGTCTGGGGCAATGCCACCCAGCACAAAAGTTGTTATTGTCCTACAACTGTTAGGCCTCCAAGCCCAAAGCTTCTGAGTCTTGCCAGGCTTCAGCTGAAACCTGTTCTGCCCATCCAGACCCTCACAGCCTCCAGGCGTCTGGTTATGATTACACTGTTACAATATACTATTACTACAATATTAAAGTTTTAATGTTAGGAAAATAAGTCTTCCTCCTAAGTCTAACCTACGATTTTCTCTACTTCTTAATCCCCTGATTATTTCTAATATCTTATTCACCTTTGCAGTATGCTGCTTAATTACATTTGTTGCAGATTTCAGAATTGCAGAATCACAGGGTTGGAAGGAATCTTGGGAGTCTTCTAATACAACCCTATGCTTAAGACAAGAGACCTTATACCATCCCTGACAAATGGCTATCCAATCTTTTTCTTAAAATGCAATGTTTGAACAATGTCTCTTACTTATCCTCCAAGGTTGATAAAATGGGGACCCAGATTGTTGGGGGCAATACGGTGACTCTGTAAAACCACTTTCAGAGGTCTGTAAAGCACTATGAAGCAATATATAACTCTAAGTGCAATTGCTATTGCTATTATCTCCTCTTTCCCCCATATTTCAGGCTGGGAACACACACAAAAAAGGCCAACAAAGCAAGCTATTTAAAGCAAAATTGATGATGGACACTTAAATGCTGCTGAATTCACAGTAGCTGCTCTTATAGAGCTCTCAGCCTCTTTTTTTCTCCTACAGCCTCTTCTCCTGTCAACATGCACCATTAATCCATTTCTGCACTACAGATTTGTTTTGTGTCTGTATCGGCTGAAGGACTCACTTGGTGGCGAACTTCAGCTCTGTCAAGAAACTGCTTATTCGTTTTCTCTTAACCATGTTGTGCAAAGCTACCTCTTCTGTGTTCTTTCTTGGCCTCATCATGACCCAACTGCTCCTTGCTTCACTTAAGATTTTCTTTCTTCTTCATTCCTTCTGAGGAAAAGTCTCATCTCAGCACCTGTCCACACCTGCCACACCAGTACCAGAACCCCTCTCTTGCCATCAAATTATTTTCCTTTGCTGTTCATCTGAGAAACAGAAAGAACAGGGATTTGAGATCCTTCCCAAAAACCTATGTAACTTAGTGAAATCAGAGGAAGGAGAAAGGGGGGAAAAAACAAGGAAGGAGAAGGGAAGGAGAAGAGTTTTTCTTTCACTAATATTCATACAAAATAAACCAGAAAGTACAATATGCTTTTTCTAGAACTTTCCCTGAGGAAGTAGATGGGAATTATAGTCCCATAATAATTGGAATATCACAGGCTATACTACTCTGCACTATGAAATTTTTAAATCTATTAACAATTCAGCAGATCTAACGGCCCTTTTTCTCTTTGTGTAATAAAAAAAAATTACAATGCATGCTATGGCACACAATGTAAAGGTGACACTATTGATGCAGAACCAGCAGTTCCCAGACTAGAAAGAATATATTTAGTTGCCTCCCAAGGCCATTAAGAGACCAATTAATTTTTAAAAGAGCCAGATGCAAAAGCTTAAACTCAGGGGCATAGTTACACTACAGATAAAGATTCTGACTTCTTTGCACTGCAGTGGGCAATCAACAACTGTATTTAAAGCCTTCTTCCTGTTTCCAATAAAAACTAACTTACTAACCTCTGCCTGGCATACATTTGCCAAGGCCAGCCAAAAACAAACATAAGGAAACTTGTGATTAACTGCCAGGACCGGATCTGATGTTTAAGACATGTCTGTGCTCTCTAAAAATAGATCTATCAGACAGGTAGTCCTGCCTTATGAACACAGCTGGGACTGTAATTTCCATCACATAACCACATCACATAGCAATGCAATCCCAGCAACCCCCTTGATATTGTTAAGCAACTCCATTGGTCTTTAGCTGAGGACCACCCTAATCCAAGCTGCCCTGTCTTTGCTGCCTTGCACTCTGGGAGCTCTGCCCCCCTGCACTCCACCACTCCAGCTGACCTTCGCCATCTTCTTGTTCGCACTGATGATGAGTTGGTAAAATCAGTGTAAGGACTTTTTAGTACAGATATAACAATGGAATTTGGCCTAGAGGAATTTGCTACGGTAGCAAAAAAGCAAGGTAAAATAGCCAACAGTAACTGAATTGAAAGACCACATGCCAAACCGTCAGCAGCCATGAAGATAATGCTTATAAATATTTGGGAATTTTACAGTTAGAAAACTTCAATCCTGGAGAAGTTAAAATGCGATTAATAAAGAAACATGAGAAATTTCCTAAAGGCAAAATGGAATGGTGGAAATAGTATCAAAGCCATCAATATCTGAACCATGCCTGTGATACGATACACTGCTGCAATTATTAACTGGACACAAGCTGAACTGGACAGTTTGGACTGAAAAACAAAAAAAAACTGATGACTATTCAGTCTACATTACATCCCCTTAGTGATATTGATGGTCTATACCTGCCCTGCAGAAACAGAGGCAGAGGTTGACTTCAGGTCAATCAAAGAAGAAAAGCATGACTTGGCTAATTATATAAAAGACAGCCAAGAAGAAGCTTAACACAAGTAAAAATTGGAACTCGCTAAATGTACCGGAAACAAAAAAAAAGAAACACTGTAATAATAACACAAATAGAATGCTGGCAAGTAAAAGTGTTACATGATCAGTTTCTACAAAAGATCAAGGGAAAAGTAGAAAAAGATAATGTTATGTATGCAGGCACCTGCATAGCAACAGCCACCAGGGGGCGTTGGCCTGAATGGTTTTGGTGGGAAACCCAGTTTCGGTGGGAAACCTAGGGCCAACCCCATTGGCTGTTACCTGGCCAGGGTATTTAAGGAGGCCAGGTAACCCTCATCCCTGGGCAAGGAACTACGGGGCAGGGCATCCATGGGTTCCGGGGACAGTGGTTGAGAAAACAGGACCCCTCTCTTACATCGTGGGGGTGGAGGGGGACAGACACATAAGGCGACACATCGACCAGCTCAGAGGAAGGGTCCCTGAGCGCACCACACACACCCAACAGGAAAGCCACACCCCAGGAGAAGGCAGCCCAACCAGAAACAACACTGAACAGGAACCAGAGGAGGAGGGCCTCCTGAACCCAGCTCTGCTCAACCCAGCACAGAGGCCTCAAGAACCAGCTGGCCAAGCCCAGGGCCAAGCCACACCCAGATGGTCCACCCGGCCCCACAGGACACCTGCCTACCTGGCGGACTATGTGTGCTAGTGACCACCACACAGTTGCATTGTTTTTTTGTTGACACACTGTGTATATAGTTATGTAGCTAGTTGCAAGTTGTTATTGTTGTTATGTGGTTCTTCTCTAAGGGGGGAGGGGTGTTATGTATGCAGGCACCTGCATAGCAACAGCCACCAGGGGGCGTTGGCCTGAACGGTTTCGGCGGGAAACCCAGTTTCGGCGGGAAACCTAGGGCCAACCCCATTGGCTGTCCGCTTACCTGGCCAGGTATTTAAGGAGGCCAGGTAACCCTCATCCCTCAGTAAGCTACCCCCTTCCAATAAAGAGCTGAACACGTACTCCGGCTGGCGTCTCTTCCTTGCGTCAGACCCACTACACAATAGATAAAATCTGGCAATGGCATTCAACTGGAACATTAAAAATAAAGCCTTGAAGGTTTGATTTTGTCTGTACAAGAGCAAGGTATTTGAACCAATGCATTCAAGGCCAGAATTGAAAAAATCATGAATGATTCAAAGTGCAGATTGAGCAAAGAAGCAAAAGAAACAGTAGATCACATACTTAGCACGTGGAAGATTGCACAAACTGACTGTAAGCAATAACAACTGTCACCAAAATGATTCACTAGAACATCTGTAAAAATTCTCATGTGCCAGTAATGAAAAAAATGGTGGGAATGTATAATTGAAAAAAATAGCCGAGAATGAATAGGTTAAAATAATGTGGGATTTCTGAATACAAACTGATAAAGCCTTGGCTCATAACACATAAGACTGAACTATGGTTAAAAAGAAGAAAGTGGTAATTGTTGTGATGATACTAGGGGATTGTAGAATAGAAGACAAACAATTGAAGAAGATCACAAAGTAGTAATATTGAAAATCAAGGCTGAAAGATTAGGGCCTAAGCTGGCCATGCATGTCATACTAAAGAATCCTGGACAGCACTTAGAAAATCTGTGCATTGACAAAAGTTCCATCTATCATTTAAGGCCACATTGTTTGGATCTGCACTTATACTAAGCTGAAACATTACAATAACCTGGGTTCTTTGAAAGAACCTGGTGTGTATGAAGACCAATACTACTAAAAATAACCAGCAACTGTGATTTCACTTGGTTGTACAATAATATTATATCATTATACAACAATAATAAAATATAACCTCTACATGATATGGGAACAATTTTAAGAAGGAAAACAACATGTTTATAATATTCAGTGCTGCCCATCTGTCAGTTTATAGTGATGTCTACTTTTGAGTAAGACTGAAGGTGAAAAAATAAATTATTTTCAAAAAGAATTTATTCTCCCCTTTGACAGTGCTTTTCTACTTAATACATGCCTCATGCATATGAGATATTTAAGGAGAAAGCAAGGCTGCCTTTTTGGCATATAGAAGCAACCTAATGAACACAAACTAATTGAGCAATTGCCTCATTTACAAAAACAAATTGCATGAAAAAAAGAGTGAAATCATAAGATGATAGTTCATATCAGCCTTAAGTTGTCACTCCCCCATCCAAATTCCATGTTCTAGTGGTGAATTGAGCTGTCACACCAAGCAAGGTGCTTCAGCAATGTTTTGACATTTTACCAATGTGATCATTTAGAATTCAACTTTAGAATTCAAATAGACAAGCACCTGCAACATAACATCCAGACATAACAATTTTCGATAAGAAAGACAAAAAAGTCTGGATAGTGGACATGGTGGTACCCAGTGCTTTTTTTCTAAAAAAAAGTGCTGGAACTCTCATCTTGGTGGGCGCAGGAGGTGGGGGGGCAGCGCTGCTGCAGTCATGGGTGCGAGGGGTGTTGGTGCCGGATTGCCCCGTGGGGCTGGAGCCGGCACGGCTGGTGCTGTGGGAGCAGCAGGGCCCGCTCTATATGGCGGGGTTGCACGGGGTGCGTGGCGGAGGTAGTGCAGGCCAGGCGATGCAGGGCGGCCACTTAGGCACGCAGGGCGAGGTGACGGTGGCACAGATCCAGCACCAGGTAGGCCACCAGCCTGGCTGACACAGGTGAGCACAAGGAAGGAGTGCACATGGACTCCACAGAACCCACCTCCCACTCCTTGTCCTCTCTTACTTACCTAGTTGAGATGGTGTAGTTGGGCAGCAGGGAGGGATGCAAAGTTCCTGCCAACTCACCTTCGCTACAGACAACTTGCTGGTGCAACGTTTGCCGGCTGGGTCTTTAGGCATGCTCAGCAATAGGCTTTTGGCTTTAGGCATGTTCAGAAAGCCAACAGGCTTTTGAAAGCCAATAGAGGGAGTAGCATAGCTTGTGCAAAAGGATTTTTGTGTGTGTGCAAAAAAGGGTGCCGGAACACCATTCTGAGCGTTCTATGAGAAAAAAAGCCTTGCTTTTATGTTTTAATCTTATGATTTTAAAAATATTGTAAGTCGCTCCAAACCTCACCACGTGGATTGCATACAAATATTATATAATTGGTAAATAAAGGTAGAACATATGTTAAATATAAATCAAATGATGATATGCTTCCCTACAAAGTCAATTCTTGCTCAATGACAGACCAAGGAGTTAACTCGGAAAGGCAAGAGGAAAACCTAGAAGAGGTCTGTGCAACTTGTAGAAGGGAAAGGCCCACACTGATAAAATAAAAATCTTTGTGGTCTGCAAAGGAATGCTGGTGGGCTAATCAATGATTTGGTGAGTAGAGGAGCATCTACAGTGTTGGCGCTCGTGGTCATGGTAAGCCATGGAGGCACTAGGCAACATGACTTTCAGGGCAGTGGGGGTGATTTTATTATTATTATTATTTAAATAAAAGTCTGTGCTCTGTCCAAGGGTGCTTGGTAGGCTGCATGTACAGCCTGGTCTAGAATTTATTTTGGAGCATTCAACTATCTAGAGCAGGCATGTCAAACTCATTTTGTTTGAGGCAACTTCTTAGAAAAGAATTGCCATTAATTTGTTTTAATAAAATAATTTAAAATAATTTTTCACTTGATTTCAAATTAAATTAATTATATTGGTTGACAATGAGATTTTTTTAGTACAATTGCCTAATGCAATAAACTGGTTTTAGCTATATGTGTGCACTAATTGTTTCAACACCAATACATTTTAACAACATATTCTATTTGTACATGAATGCAAATGCAAATTATACAATTTTTGTGCAAAAATAAAACAAAATAACAGATTTAAGAGCTGTTATCATTAGTTATCCTTAGATAAAAAATAATTCAATCATCCAAAACTTTGTTATACTGTATTTAATGAACAGATGCTTTGGGATTAAAAAAAAAGACTGACTACATTTGATTGTGTATCACCATGGCATTAAAACAAAATTTGAACAGTGTATGAAAAATAAAGGTTCCCTAAACGTCTGCTGGATATATCTATACATTTTCCTTGATAACACTCTATTGCAGGGGTGTCAAACTCAATTTCATTGAGGGCCGCATCAGCATTGTGGTTGCCCCCAGGGGGCCGGGTGGTATGGCCAGGGTGGGTGTGGCCTACTGGGTGGGCGTGGCTAGAGTGTGTATGGCCTACTGCGTGGGCATGGCCAGCTCTACATTGTTCGCATCAAGGGTGCCTATGGGGGCCTGGTCAGGAGTGGGACAGATCTGAGGGTCTCTGGCAGAAGGAGGGTCTCTGGGCCAGGGCCAAGGCAGTGGGGGCTGTTCCCTCACTGTTTCCAGGATGGCTTTGCGGGCCACATGAAACCACTTCACAGGCCAGATCCGGCCCCCGGGCCTTGTGTTTGACACGTCTGCTCTATTGCCTTCTTTTTAGCCTTTGTTTCAACTTTCCAGCTTAAAAAAGGCAAGGCACTGGGAGTTGAAAGTTACAGAGACTGTTTAAGCAGGTTGCTAAGCAACCTGTTCACACTTGGCGCTTCTTACCCTCCCACTATTAAATTAGCCTGTACGGATCTCATTTCCTTCGATTTGAGCTATCTGAAGGCCTGTCGCTGTGATGCATTCTGCTGCTCTGTAACCTGGCTGCCTGAGGATAATTTGGCTCTCTGGAACAGTTTCCTTCAGCTTTTTGTGTGTGTGTGTGTGTGTGTGTGTGTGTGTGTGCAAAGAAAGGTGCTGGAACGCCGTTCTGAGCGTTCTAAGGGGAAAAAAAGCCCTGGATATATCAAATATAATTGAAGATTGTAATTAGTTGCATGTGCACGTTCAGCAAGTGTGATGTATTTGTGCTGGCATTTCTAGGTCTCTTTCCAACCACATCCAGAAAAAATTGTAACAAACATTGGAATTCTTAAGGCCATGTTTGGTATTTCCTAGCAATCTGTTACTAGAAGGAAAAAGCAATCTCTGCTGCGTTACTGATCCCAGAGAAGAATTTGCATGTATGCAGGTATCCTTAGGGTGCCATTGTTATGGATGAGAAATATTGGTTGCAAAGTTGGCATTTCTGGATGTAATACAGATATTTTGGATTTATTTTTATTTCTTTGCATGTTTGATATTTTTAAAACGGCATATGCTACTGACTACGCTTATGCATGTATGTAACATTTTTTGCTAGGATACATGACCACTGCTTTTTCAGAATGTGAAAAGTGAAAGATTGTGACTAAACAAAATTTACCACCAGAAATTATTTTAGCCTTTTTAATAAATGTTGTTATTAATGTTAAGCTCACCATGGAAAACATCATATATTGTTATGTATATACTAGGTTCATTATTTAAAGACTGAAGTGTAACATAACTAGATTCTAAATAATCTATTTTTCAAAACACACAACAGTCCAAACAGTAAAAGTAAAGTCCAAATTAAGAATATTTCTTTCTTAAGAATTGTTTAATTTAAAGTGGTTTAGTTGTAATAGATGGTTAGATTCAAAATAGTTTTCAAGAGTATGTACAAAAGATACTATTTTTTTAGTATCAGCTAAATTAGACATACTACATTGAGAAAAATGTTTCTCATTTCTTTCCTGTTACCTTTATTGATTTCATTGCAGAGATGTTAACATAGGAAATAGATTATTTTGTTATCTAATTTTACCTTCCCAAAGACAGAAGCAGATGAAAAATGTGAGGTTCTTTCCTGTTGGCTTTTTTGAATTAGCTGTTTTAGATTCTAAAAGTTTAGTTCCTAAAGAAGTAACCCTGTAAATAATTTTAATGTCCTCCTCTAGTTCAGGCTCTTTTATGACTCAAGGACTTCAACTCCCAGAATTCCTGAGTCAGCATGGCTCAGCTTGGAAACCTCTCCCTTTCCCCTCAGCATGGCTGGCTCAGGATTTCTGGGATTTGAAGTCCTTGAGTCATAAAAAAGGGCCAAGATTGCCTAGCCCTGCAATAGGCTTTCAGAGGGAGTCTTTTTTTTTTGCAAAAAAAAAGGTGCCGGAATGCCGTTCTGAGCGTTCTATGAGAAAAAAAGCCCTGGTGGTACCTGGAGACAGCAGAAGAGAAGAGAGAGGAGAGGGTAACAAAATATAAATATCTGCAAATAGAAATAGAATGACTGTGATAAAAGAAAGCAAAGATAGTGCTAAAACTAATAAGCGCTATAATTTTGGGTATAATCCCAAAACAGTTGGAGCACCATTTGAACACCATCGGCATTGACAAAATCTCCATCAGTCAATTGCAAAAGGCAGCTTTACTCAGAACAGTTCACATCCCACAATGATATCTCTAACATCATCAAACATCAACATCTGCCTATCCTTGGAAGAACTTAATAAGTGGAACAAATGCCAAAGCCAGTCTGAACATCTGGCTGTGTGACAAATCATAATCAGTTGCTCTTGGAAACGAGTTTTAAATCAAGTTCTGAACCTATCATAAAAGTAAAACATAAAAATTAAAAAGGGATACATTTTAAAATGTGATCTGTTTGTTATCATCGAAAACTTTAAATGTAATGTTGTTATTTTCTTTTCCGGGCACCTAATTAATTCTGATTCATGTTTCACATATTATTTTAAAATAATAGCAGAATATTTTAAACATTCTTAAAGATGCATCAGGGAGTATTTATTTCACAAAATGTCTGCTTTTTCACACAACATTTTTAGAGTTATTTTAGATGGTTACTTATTTTAATGTAGAGTCATTTTAGATTGTTATGCCTTTATTTATTACCCTGTTCTGTTACATCCCATTTATTTCTTTAAACAAAACCAAAACAAGTTAATATAAACTCTTTCTCATAATCTAATTGTAGAATGTGAAAATTTCTAATAACCTAATATAATTCTGCCAAATAAATAATCAATTACATGCATACTGAAATGCCGTAATTATAGGCAGCACAATTAAAGTGAAATCTACAACTTAATTTCCCCAAAGTAAGTTGTTAGAGAAGGACTGGATAAACATGGACCACACATGGCTTTTCTAAGGATTTTAAATTTAGTGGGGCTTATCCCAGATAACAAAGCTGTTATCACAATCGGGAGGCTGTGAGTTTGATCTCAGATAGCAGTGGATATTTGTCTCATTGGGTGCAATGAGTAATTGTCTGCTGCAAACTCTGTGTAGGAAGAGCATCCATCCAGCAAATTCTCAAGCTCCGTTCAGTCACACCCAACTCTACCCTGATGCAAAGATTTGCAGGGTCATTAAAAAAAACCCAGATAACAAAGGAGCCCCATTTTTTTTATTGAAAAGTTTTAAAATACAGTTTTCCTTTAAAAAACCCCCCTTCCCCCTCCCTATACCCCCCCTACCTCCCCCCAACCTCCCTCCCTCCCCCCCCTCCCTCCCCCCCCTCCCCCCCGACTTCCCAGAGCTAAATACAAGGTATATGTATATAAAAAGGCAATCATAAACAACCATATACTAACAACTATAAGTTCTAAAATCCATCACTCTCTAGCTTATATAGGAAAAAACACACCTTAACAATATTAAATATATATAAAAAACTAGAATAAAAAAAGAAAGAGAAACGAAAGAAGACTTATTCGAATGCTACATAAAACTTCTTAACCCTATACTTGTTCTGGATAAACTCAATCCATTTTCTCCATTCCATAATATAACGTTCTTGCGAATGATCTTTCAAATAGGCCGAAATCTTCGCCATCTCTGCCAGGTCGAAACCTTTAAAGTCCACTCTTCTATGGTCGGCAACTCCTCTTTCTTCCAATATTGGCCTATCAAAAGTCTTGCCGCCGTAATTAAGTTCAACATCAGCTTGGTGTCCACAACTGTAGCGTCTGCAATTATTCCCAGCAAAAAAAGTTGCGGACAAAACTTTATCCTCTGTTTAAAAATCTTCTGCATATTCCACCAGATTTTTATCCAAAAAGCCTTAACCTTCTTACATGTCCACCATATGTGAAAATATGTTGCATCCTCATCACCACACCTCCAACATTTAGGCTGATAATTTGGATACATACTTGCAAGCTTTTTAGGATCTAGATGCCATCTATAAAACATTTTGTAAAAGTTCTCTCTTAGATTTTGAGCTTGAGTAAATTTTACGTTTCTCACCCAAATCTTTTCCCACGTATCCATTGTAATAACTTCCTGGATGTTTTGGGCCCATTTAATCATACAATCCTTAACAAGCTCTGTTTCCGAGTCAATCTCTATCAATGCAAGATATATCCGTTTAATATGTGCTGGTCCCTGATTTCTAATCTGCTTTGTCAAATTTTCTTCAGTCATTGTAAATCCATTTTTCTGGTCTTCTTTCCACCTGGCCTGTAATTGAATATATTGAAACCAAGTTTGAACAACCTTCTCTTCTCGCAAGAGGCTATATGATTTCAAACACCAAACGTTCCTTTCCAAGCTTAAAATTTCCTTGTACGTAGTCACATCATGTTTGAAACCAGCATGTATATTTTCTATTGCGTGCTTTGGAATTGCCCACAGTGGTATCTTGCAATCTAGCTTATGTCTATACTTCTTCCAAACTCTCAACAATGCCTGTCTTAAAATATGCACTCTAAACACATTGTCTACCTTCTTGTCATACAGCAAATATGCATGCCAGCCAAACAACAAATCGTGGCCCTCAAGATTTAATAATCTCTCTTGTGTCAAATTAATCCAATCACTTATTCCTACTAATGCAGCAGCTTCATAATATAGTTTAAGATTAGGCATTTTAAGACCACCTCTCTCACGAGTATCCTGTATAATCTTAAGTTTAACTCGTGGCCTTTTCCCTGCCCAAACAAATTTATTGATACCTCGCTGCCATTCATCCAAATTAGAATCTTTCTTAAGAATCGGTATCATTTGAAATAAAAATAAAAATTTAGGCAGGACATTCATTTTCACTGCTGCGATCCGTCCCAACAAAGACAAAACTTTAAATGTAATGTTGTTATTTTCTTTTCCGGGCACCTAATTAATTCTGATTCATGTTTCACATATTATTTTAAAATAATAGCAGAATATTTTAAACATTCTTAAAGATGCATCAGGGAGTATTTATTTCACAAAATGTCTGCTTTTTCACACAACATTTTTAGAGTTATTTTAGATGGTTACTTATTTTAATGTAGAGTCATTTTAGATTGTTATGCCTTTATTTATTACCCTGTTCTGTTACATCCCATTTATTTCTTTAAACAAAACCAAAACAAGTTAATATAAACTCTTTCTCATAATCTAATTGTAGAATGTGAAAATTTCTAATAACCTAATATAATTCTGCCAAATAAATAATCAATTACATGCATACTGAAATGCCGTAATTATAGGCAGCACAATTAAAGTGAAATCTACAACTTAATTTCCCCAAAGTAAGTTGTTAGAGAAGGACTGGATAAACATGGGCCACACATGGCTTTTCTAAGGATTTTAAATTTAGTGGGGCTTATCCCAGATAACAAAGCTGTTATCACAATCGGGAGGCTGTGAGTTTGATCTCAGATAGCAGTGGATATTTGTCTCATTGGGTGCAATGAGTAATTGTCTGCTGCAAACTCTGTGTAGGAAGAGCATCCATCCAGCAAATTCTCAAGCTCCGTTCAGTCACACCCAACTCTACCCTGATGCAAAGATTTGCAGGGTCATTAAAAAAAAACCCAGATAACAAAGGAGCCCCATTTCATTTACTCCGTTTGAATAGGACTGCAGAAATGATATTTTGCATATGTTTCCACCTCATCCTTATATTCCTTATATTCAAGGGATATTTCAAATCGTTACCCACTCTATTTCCTAAGTACATCTGTCAACTTAAACACTCAAAGGGTAACCTGCAATATAACCAAGGGTGAATATCATATTTCTGATTTTGAGCGAACCATTGAACTCATTCCTCCTTCTGATATTGCTCAATCTTTGTTGGATATTCATTTTAGTTCTATAGTTTAGCTGGCAGATTTTGTAACCTATTAAAACCCAAATACAGTAAGCACCAAATTAGTAAACACAGTTGTAAAAGTTGAATGCCTGAGGAGTCCAAGGGTTCTTTAGAACTAACATGTTAATGATTACTTGGGAAAGGAATCTGGGATTTCACCAGCTTGGCACACGGAAGGGAATGGACCAAATTAGACATGATGTTAAGTGGGGGAATGCAATTAATATTCTTTTTTAAAAAAAACATAACATAGGCAATCTGGATGTCCCTAGACATATGGAGAGGGAGAGATGAGTCCTTTCATATCTGCCAAATAGTTCAAGAAAAATTTAAATCCATTTCCAAGCAGCTGTCTGCATTTGAAGAGATAACTCCATTGAAACGATGTTGAAATTTAACTTGTATTATATAATTAAATAATTTTTCATGTATAGTATCAATCCTTCAGCTTATTTCAGTCCCAGATTTCTTGAAGAATTCATGAGAGTCATTTGAACTTTTATTGAATGAGGCAAGAAATAATATATTTCAAGAGAGACTGGGTGCCAGGAGCCCATTTCATAGATCAACATCTTCCTGAAGTATGATATGCCCCAGCTGTGCAGAGTTTTTAAGGCAGTGGTGGTGAACCTATGGCACACGTGCCAGAGGCGGCACTCAGAGCCCTCTCTGTTGGCATGCATGCTACTGCTGCCAGCAGCAGGTCCATCAGGCTGCCACTGCCACCTGGAGCAGGAGCCCCGCTCAGCACAAAGGAGGCAAAGCAGGCAATTAGCAAGCTCAAGTAGAGGTGGTAGAGCAGAGGTCACCAACCATTGTCGATTGGTGGATTAGAAGAAAAGGGAGGGGGAAGCATTTTACATGCGTGCATAAGCGCATGGGGCTGTAAATGGGGCATTCTGCAAATGGGGTGGGGCTAGTGCATGCATGATACATGCAAGCCCTGTTCTTGCATGGTGTAGTGCCTTATATCTGCACCCTGCGGTGCAATGGTGGCCATTTTTCACCTTACAGTATGGTGGCCCATTTTTCTGCCCCCAGTTTTTGCATGCCAGAGGCGGCACTCAGAGGTGTCTCCCTGCCCCCCCCTGAGGGCACCACAATGCTGATGCAGCCCTGGCACTTTGTGACACATAAGTGGGTTTTGGGTTGCGGTTTGGACACTCGATCTCTAAAAGGTTTGCCATCACTGTTCTAAGGAATGCGATCTAGACACTCTCCTTGCCCCAGCACCAAGAGACCCTCTTAATAGTGTGTTGAAGATATATCCCACAACAGAATCTTCAACTCCTGCTAACCTGTAGCTCAGGTAAGCTGAAACTAGTGATGTGATGAAAAAGGGATTTTTTTTAAATAAGAAAACACAGCACATTCTCCTGTGCAAACATTCTGATTTGCACAGAAGTGCCAAAGGAAGATCAAAACCATCATGGTTCCAGCTGAGCCAGTGTAGGATTGTCTCCTCCCATTCAGCCATGGGGTTTTATACTTCTGGGACCATTTCTGCTTTGGTTGCCAGAGAGATCAGAAACTCCTTGGCAACCAAAGTTTGCTTTGTTACTTTTAGGCTTAAGTAGGAACAGCAATCTTCAAGAAAATATTCCCAAAGTTTGCTGTTCCTACAACAGTAGCCTTTTGTTAGCTTTTCAAGGTAGTCCAACAAGAAGCACAAGCAAGAGCATCAGAACTATCTATATTATAGGGCTACATTAAACAGAATCTTGCAAGACTGAAGTATTTCTCCCCTTCTCTCTTTCCATTCTCTAGAAAACTAGGGCATATCTTTTTTGAAATACTTCCCATCAGTGCTTTTTTTCTAAAAAAAAGGTGCTGGAACTCTCATCTTGGCAGGCACAGGAGGCGGGCTGCGTGAGGGGCGGTGCTGCTGCAGTCACAGGTGTGAAGGGTGTTGGCGGCGGGCTTCCCTCCCTGGGGCCGGAGCTGGCGCGGCTGGTGCTGTGGGAGCAACAGAACCACCTCTATATGGCGGGGCTGTGCAATGTGGGCAGCGGAGGCGGTGCGGGCCAGGCGATGTTTTAATCTTATCATTTTAAAAATATACTTTTTCTATTGTAAGTTTCCCCAAACCTCGCCATGTGGATTACATACAAATATTATATAATTGGTAAATAAAGGTAGAACATATGTTAAATACACATCAAATGATAATATGCTTCCCTACAAAGTCAATTCTTGCTCAATGACAGACCAAGGAGTTAACTCGGAAAGGCAAGAGGAAAATCTAGAAGAGTTCTGTGCAGCTCTTCAACATCTTCATCAACGATTTGGATGAGGGGATAGATGGGGAACTCATCAAATTTGCAGACAACATCAAGCTGGCAGGAATAGCCAATACTCCAGAAGATAGGCTTAAGATACAGGAGAATCTGGACAGACTCGAACACTGGAAACTATCTAACAAAATGAAATTCAATTGTGAAAAAAGTAAGGTTCTACATTTAGGCAGGAAAAATCAAATCCACAGGTATAGTATAGGTGGTACCTTGCTCACTAGTAGTAACTGTGAGAGAGATCTCGGAGTCCTAGTGGACAATCACTTAAATATGAGCCAGCAGTGTGCTGCAGCTGCCAAAAAAGCCAACACAGTGCTAGGCTGCATTAACAGAGGGATACAATCAAGATCACGTGAAGTACTAATACCACTCTACAATGCCTTGGTAAGGCCACACCTGGAATACTGCATCCAGTTTTGGTCACCACGATGTAAAAAAGATGTCAAGACTCTAGAAAGAGTACAGAGAAGAGCAACAAAGATGATTGGGGGACTGGAAGCTAAAACATATAGGGAACGGTTGCTGGCATTGGGTATGTGTAGTTTAATGAAGAGAAGGGTGAGTGGTGACATGATAGCAGTGTTCCAATATCTCAGGGGCTGCCACAAAGAAGAGGGAGCCAAGCCATTCTCCAAAGCACCTGAAAGCAGGACAAGAAGCAATGGATGGAAACTAGCAAAGGAGAGAAGCAACCTAGAACTAAGGAGAAACTTCCTGACAGTTAGAACAACTAACCAGTGGAACAACCTGCCTCCAGAAGCGGTGAATGCTCCAACACTGGAAGTTTTTAAGAAGAGACTGGCCAGCCATTTGTCTGAAATGGTATAGGGTTTCCTGCCTGAGCAGGGGGTTGGACTAGATGACCTCCAAGGTCCCTTCCAACTACTACTACTACTACTTCTTCTTCTTCTTCTTCTTCTTCTTCTTCTTCTTCTTCTTCTTCTTCTTCTTCTTCTTCTTCTTCTTCTTCTTCTTCTTCTTCTTCTTCATTATTATTATTATGATTATGATTATGATTATTATTATTATTATTATTATTATTATTATTATTATTATTATTATTATTATTAACTTGTAGAAAGGAAAGGCCCACACTGATAAATTAAAAATCTTTGTGGTCTGCAAAGGAATGCTGGTGGGCTAATCAATGATTTGGTGACTAGAGGAGCATCTACACTCTACAGTGTTAGAGCTTGTGGTCATGGTAAGCCATGGAGGCACTAGGCAACATGTCTTTCAGGGCAGTGGTGGTGATTTTATTACTTTAAAAAAAAAGTCTGTGCTCTGTCCAAGGGTGCTTGGTAGGCTGCATGTACAGGCCTGGTCTAGAATTTATTTTGGAGCATTCAACTATCTAGAGCAGGCATGTCAAACTCATTTTGTTTGAGGCAACTTCTTAGAAAAGAATTGCCATTAATTTGTTTTAATAAAATAATTTAAAACAATTTTTCACTTGATTTCAAATTAAATGAATGAGATTTTTTTTATTGAAAAGTTTTAAGATACAATTTTCCTTTAAAAA
Organism: Vipera ursinii; assembly: GCF_947247035.1. Taxonomy (NCBI): domain Eukaryota; kingdom Metazoa; phylum Chordata; class Lepidosauria; order Squamata; family Viperidae; genus Vipera; species Vipera ursinii. The sequence continues at coordinate 22,085,031 of NC_139515.1, forward strand.
ACCCCCCTTCCCCCTCCCTCCTCCCCCCCTCCCTCCCCCCCTCCCCCCCTCCCCCCCGACTTCCCAGAGCTAAATACAAGGTATATATAAAAAAAAGCAAACATAAACAACCATATACTAACAACTATAAATTCTAAAATCCATCACTCTCTACCTTATATAGGATAAAACAAACCTTAGCAATATTAAATATATATAAAAAACTAAAATAAAAAAAGAAACACTCTCTAGCTTATATAGGATAAAACAAACCTTAATAGTATTAAATATATATTAAAAACAAAAAAAGGAAAAAAAAACCCAAGATAGAAAGAGAAAAAGAAAAAGAAAAAAAGGAAAAAAGAGTTATTCAAATACTACATAATACTTCCCAACCCTATACTTATCCTAAATAGACTCCATCCATTTTGTCCATTCCATGATATAACGTTCTTACAGATAATCTTTCAAATTAACCAAAATCTTCACCACCTCAACCAAATCAGAAAACTTTAAAGTCAACTCTTCTATAATCGGCCGTTCCTCTTCCAGTGCCACATCTATAATTATTCAAAAAAAAAAAAAAAATTGCGAACAAAACTTTAACCTCCATTTGAGAATCTTCTGTATATTCCACCAAACTTTAATCCAAAAAACCTCACCCTTTCCACAAAACCACCACATATAAAAATATATTGCGTCTACACCCAAACCTTTTCCCACCTCCCATACTTGACTATAAATACGTCATAGAAATTCCATAGACTTCTGCAAATTCTGCTATTTTCTCTTCTTAGATCGTTTTGCAGCAGCACGCGTCACCCTCTGTTCTATAGGATCATCCAACGAGGTTATATCTTGATCTCCTCCAACACCGTTGTCTTCTATCTGACCATCTTCAGCCTCTTGATGCACTCCTTCTCCAGATCCCTTTTCAGCTTCCAGAAGTGTTAATGGCGTTGCATTTAAAACATTATTGTAGAAATCACGCGCTTGCATCACAGTAACCAGACGGTACCTTTTACCTTCGTGTGTCACCATCAACCCAACTGGGATCTCCCATCTGAACCTTATATCTCTTTGCTTGAGCTCTTGCACAAGAAATGTAAAATCCTTCCTTCTCCTTAAAATCTTTGGAGGAATTTCTTTTAAGACCAAAACTTCTTGATTAGCAATCACAACTTTAGTATCATAAGCAGCTCGTATAACTTCATCTCTAGTTTCCCTTTTTGCAAAATATACCACCACATCTCTAGGCAACTTTCTCTGTCCAGCAATCCATGAATTCACATGAAACACTTTATCCATGCCTCCTTTTATTTCAGATGCTGGCTGTTTCAATACTACTTCGAAAGCCTCAGAAACCAGCTGCTTTAGATCTTCCTTAATATTCTCCTTTAAGCCTCTAATTCTAATGGCAAACTGCATCTGGTAATATTGAGCAAGACTCAGTTCCTTTTCCATTTTATCTTCATTCACCAATACTTTTGCTTCTAATATAGCATTCTTTTGAGTCAAATCTTCTAGCTTTTCCTCCAATTCTTCCACACAACGAGCCACTTTACACACTGAAGACAAGATGTCTACCTTCATCACTCTAAACTTCTGTTCCATCCTCTCCTCCATTCTCTCCTCCAATTTCTCCAATTTCTCCTCCATCTGTGCAAATCTATCATTTATTGATTCCAAAATTACCTGGGTGTGTTTTTCAAGAGCATCTTGTAAGTCCTTTGATGTCAATACATCAGGAGGATGCAGCGCCTGCAGTAATGATTGTTGCACCGGCGAAGTTCCAGCACTCCGAAGAGTTTTAGGGGGTGGTTTAGCCGCCATCTTTTACCAATTGTGACGCACTTTCACTTCAGATTTATAATCCAAAAAAGTCCATCAAGCTGGAGAGTAAAATATAATAATCCTCTTCACCTTTTCCTCTTGTATCGCTCTGCCTGCTCCTTTAATCCATAGTCATTCCTTCAGGCAGGGGTGGTCGCAGACGCCTGGCTCTGCTCCAAGAAATCAGGAGCAGAGGCGCTGGCCAGCTGGGAGCAGCCCAGGCTACGGGGGAGTTCAATCCTTCAGCCGCCCAAGCCATAAGCTCAGGCGGCCCTGGAGAACTCTACCCCTACCTGGGAGCTCACCCCCTCCTCTTCTCCTGAGGAGGGGGCTTCAAATTCGCCCGAACAGCTGATCGGCGCTGTTTCGGGCAAAAATAACTCAGCTGAGCCGCGGGCAGCCCGGAGAGGCTGTCTTCGGCGCCGTGCCGCCACCAGAAGTCGAATGAGATTTTTTTAGTACAATTGCCAAATGCAATAAACTGGTTTTAGGTATTTTTTTTTTCTTTGCCCAAGATGGCGACGGACACAACCTAAGCTTGGGCGCTTTTCGAGGGCTCCAAGGAATTCGCTTAGGGAGGCCCACGGTATGGACAGGCGACTCTGGGGGTGGGGGAGTTAACAAACAGCTGCTGGGCGCTATTCTTTGCGGCGCTGAGCCCCCCCCTCCAAACTAGCCGACCTGTCGAGCTCTATTATGGCGCCGAACGCTGTTGCAGCGCCGTGAAGCCCGGGACGCCTTGCCTGATTTTTCTTTTCTGCCGGCTTGCCGAGGTGACTCTGGGGATTGGGAGGACTCTGGAACAGCTGCTGGGCGCTGCTCCTCGTGGCGCTGAGCCCCCCCCCTCCGAACTGTCAGCTTGCTGCTCTGAACTGTCGGCTCTTGAGAACTGCCTGCCTGCCGATCTGCCGAGCTTCGCTATGGCGTTGAGCACTGCGACAGCGATGTGAAGTCCGGGATGCCTTCCTTGCTTCCCTCTTCTGCCGGCTTGCCGAGGCGTCTCTGGGGATTGGGGGGATTTTAAAACAGCTGCTGGGCGCTGCTTTTTGTGGTGCTCAGCCCCCCCCAGCTAGCGGCTTCTGATTTGAACTGCGGCGTTTGAGACTTTGCCTGCCTGCCGACCTGCTGTTCTCCGCTATGGCGCCGAGAAGTCCGGGACGCCTTGCCCTGCCTTCCTTCTTTCTGCCTGTTCGCCGTGAATACCCTCTGCTTGTCGGAGGGGCAGCGGCGACGATCCCCACTGGTCAGAGATCTTCTTACGATCACCAGCTGGCTGGCGCCGTTTTTGGCGGCGCGGAGCCTTTTTCTCCTCCCGGATGGTGGCTGCAGATGGTGGGCCTGGTCATCGGCCCCGGCGGACATGTTGGCGAATTCCCGGACTTAATACATCTGCTGGGATTGCCTCTCTCCGCCGTTAGAAGATTGTCTGGACTGGCGGATGGGTGCTTGGGAAAGAATGTTCCTGTTCTTCCCCCCCCCCCCGGACTGGTGGCGCTGGCCGGAGATCCGAGGATTGACAGAGGCCTGGCCTGCCTGTTTTTATTTTTCCGGCTGACAGGCAGGCATTATGGCTAGCTCCATGCCTGATGGGAACTAAGATCCCTCCTATTGATAGTCCAGTGTGGCTGGGACCGGACCGTGGTGGGAGGACGGTTTTGGACTGGCCAGTAACCACCTCACTGGTGTGAGAGACCAGTTGGGGTGGCCCTGGCTCAGGATCCCCTTTTCTCTCTCTGCTCCTGATTGGACTCCTCAGCCGGAGTGAGAGGACGACTGAGGTTGTCCCTTGGATTTCCATCTCAGGTGAGAGCTGAGATGGCTTTGCAGACTAGGAGAGGTGCCTACTGGACTTTTTACCATCTATACACCATCATTGAGCGATCCTTTGGACACAACATCTGCCCTAAAAGACTATCTCAGCGCAGTATGACTTATTATTACTCCGAAGCGGACTTGTATGCCCTTAGGGCAGTTCCTGCCTCATGGGCGCGACCTGTCGCCTGTTTCCATACTCCCCTTAATGACGATCCCAAGCTTTGGGATTCCGAGAGGTGGCTGGGCTTAGATAGGGGCCTCGAGTCAAGACATGCTAAGAGGCCCCTGATAAAATTTTTAGCCGGTTATTTTAAGAGGTTAGGGAGGGGGAGGGAGGGGGGGTAGGGAGGGAATCTTTAACCGGCACTCAGTCTGGTCCTATTAGAGGTCCTGACGGGACGGGGTTGGGGGAGGTGGCTGCTGGTTCTGGGAATGTGGGGGTGGGGCTTCAAATCCCCACGGCGATAGGGAATGGCAGCAGGTGTTTGCGCGGAGGGCCATATCAACATCTGGGATCGCGCCCCCGCTATCTCCGAGCGGTGGCGCGCTCCGACCCTCCGGTTAGCACCCTCCTACCCGGGGATGAGGGTGATCAGGCCCCTGAGCTCAGGTTGGTCTATTTTAACGCTAGATCCGTAGTTAACAAAGCTCCCCTCATCCGTGATCTGATCGAGGAGGAATGTGCGGATCTGGCGTGCATCACGGAAACTTGGTTGGGTTCGGAGGGAGGGGTGCCTCTCACCGAGTTATGCCCGCCAGGTTTCCGGGTGCTGCACCAGCCACGGGCTCAGGGCAGGGGTGGTGGGGTGGCAGTGGTTATTCGGGAGACTTTGTGTCCCCGGGAGGCCACCATTGTCCAGATGGCCGGGAGTGAATCCCTCCTCTTGAGATGTGGTCCTCGGGTTCAGTTGGGCTTGCTGCTCACATACCTGGCGCCCAGCTGTGTGGCAACAGCCCTGCCTGAGCTGCTCGACACCCTCTCAGGGTTGGCGGTGGAGTTCCCCAGGCTTATAGTTCTGGGTGACTTCAACCTGCCATCACTGGGGGGGTCGTCGGAGTTAGCTCGGGAGTTCATGGCTTCCATGACAGCCATGGGCCTGACCCAGGTTATTGAGGGCCCTACTCACGAGGGGGATCATACTCTCGACCTGGTGTTCCTGTCTGGACAGTGGTTGGATGATCTGGGGGGGGGTTCTCCGTCCATCACCCCTCTGTCATGGTCAGATCATTACCTCCTGAGGCTGGTTTTCCGTCATGCCATCCCCCGCCGCTGGGCGGCGGAACCGACCAGGTGGTTCCGCCCCAGGCGCCTAATGGACCCGGACCGGTTCCAGAGGGCGCTTGGGCCGATACCTATCACCCTTACCCACAGCCCAGTCGAGGCTCTGGTGGAGGCCTGGGAAACGGCTGCCACCAGGGCACTCGACTGTGTTGTACCCATGCGACCTCTGACTCGGCGCAGATCCCGTTGGGCTCCATGGTTCTCGGTGGAGCTCCGGGAGATGAAGCGTCGGAGACGAGGTCTAGAGAGCGGTTGGAGGTCCAGCCGATCCGAATCCGACCGATTGCAGTTAAGAACCTTTATAAGGTCTTATCTTGCGGCGATAAGGGCGGCAAAGTCTAACTACTTTGCCGCCCTTGTCGCGTCCGCAGATAATCGCCCGGCCGCCCTGTTTAGGGTGACTCGCTCCCTCCTTAACCAGGAGGTGAGGGAGGATCCCTTGCAGGGACGAGCCGAGGAGTTCAGTCATCATCTGACGGACAAAATCGCTCGGATCCGGACCGGCTTGGACTCTGACTGGGCAGAGTCTGATGTGGAGGAATCAGGCGGTTTTGAGCATGTTATCTGGACTGAGTTCGACCCTGTTTCCCCTGATGATGTGGACAGGATCATGGGGAGACTGAGCTCCACCACCTGTTTGTTGGATCCGTGCCCCTCCTGGCTAGCTTATGCGGCTCGGGAGGGAACACGAGGCTGGTTCCATGCAGTAATAACTGCTTCTTTGAAGGAGGGTGTCTTCCCTGCCGCCTTGAAGGAGGCGGTGGTGAGACCCCTCCTCAAGAAGCCTGCTTTGGACCCGGCTGTTTTAAACAACTATCGTCCAGTCTCCAACCTTCGCTTTCTGGCGAAGGTTGTTGAGAGTGTGGTGGCGCATCAGCTCCCTCTGTTCCTGGAGGAAACTGATTATCTGGACCCGTACCAATCGGGCTTCAGGTCCGGACACAGCACGGAGACGGCATTGGTCGCGCTGGTGAATGATCTCTGGAGGGCTAGGGACAGGGGTTGCTCCTCTGTCCTGGTCCTATTAGATCTCTCAGCGGCTTTCGATACCATCGACCATGGTATCCTGCTGCGGCGTCTCAGGGGGTTGGGAGTGGGAGGCACCGTGCTACGGTGGTTCTCCTCCTACCTCCAGGGCCGCTCGCAGTCGGTGTTGACAGGAGGGCAGAGATCCGCCTCGAGGTCTCTCATTTGTGGAGTCCCTCAGGGGTCGGTTCTCTCGCCTCTCCTGTTCAACATCTATATGAAGCCGCTGGGCGAGATCATTCGTGGTTTTGGGGTGGGGTATCACCAGTACGCTGATGATACCCAATTTTTTCTTTCCACCCCGAACCAACCCAGTGATGCCCTCTCCGTGATGTCCCGGTGCCTGGAGGCGGTTCAGGTCTGGATGGGGAGAAACAGGCTTCGTCTCAATCCCGCCAAGACTGAGTGGCTGTGCATATCGGCGTCTCGGGTTAACCAAGTTATTCCACCTCTAATGATGGGGGGTGAGGTGTTACCCCCCGTTGATAGGGCTCGCAACTTGGGCGTCCTCCTGGATTCACGGCTCAATTTTGAAGATCACATAGGAGCCGTGACCAGGGGGGCTTTTGCACAGGTTCGCCTGGTGCGCCAGTTGCATCCCTATCTGGACCGAGACGCCCTACGCACAGTCACTCATGCGCTTGTGACCTCCCGTTTGGACTACTGTAACGCTCTCTACATGGGGCTGCCCTTGAAGACCACTCGGAGGCTTCAACTGGTGCAGAATGCGGCCGCGCGAGTTGTAATTGGGGTTTCCCGATACTCCCATGTAACACCTCTACTCCGCGAGCTGCATTGGCTTCCGGTTGCCCTCCGGGTGAAATTCAAGGTGCTGGTTATTACCTATAAAGCCCTACATGGCCTGGGTCCGGGTTATTTGAGGGAACACCTGCTGCCGGCATCAAACGCCCTTCGCCCAGTGCGCTCCCACAGGGAGGGTCTGCTCAGGGTTCCGCCGGTGAGAGATTGCCGGCGGGTGACACCCAGGGATAGGGCCTTCTCAGTGGGAGCGCCTGCCCTCTGGAACCAGCTGCCGGTGGAGCTGAGAACTGCCCCCGACCTCCGATCATTCCGCCAGGGCCTGAAGACCTGGCTCTTTGAGCTCTCGGGCCCAGGCTGAGGAGAAATTTTTTAATTGGGGTTTTAATTGTGTACCGGGTCAATTTAATATTTTTTAATATGGTTTTAACTTTTGTATGTTGGATTTTTTAATTCCCTGTAAACCGCCCTGAGTCCTCAGGGAAAGGGCGGTATACAAATGCAACTAAATAAATAAATAAATAAATATGTTACTGGAAGGAAAAAGCAATCCCTGTTGCGTTACTGATCCCAGAGAAACATTTGCATGTATGCAGGTATCCTTAGGGTGCCATAGTTATGGGTGAGAAATATTGGTTGCAAAGTTGGCATTTCTGGATGTAATACAGATATTTTGGACTTATTTTTGTTTCTTTGCATGTTTGATATTTTTAAAAAGGCATATGCTACTGACTACGCTTATGCACATATGTAACATGATCACTGCTTGTCCAAAATTTTACTATACAGATAATACCCCCAGAAATTATTTTAGCCTTTTTAATAAATGTTGTTATTGATGTTAAGCTCACCAGGGAAAACATCATATATTGCTATGTATATACTAGGTTAATTATTTAAAGACTGAAGTGCAACATAACTAGATTCTAAATAATCTATTTTTTCAAAACACACAACAGTCCAAACAGTAAAAGTAAAGTCCAAATTAAGAAAATTTCATTCTTAAGAATTGTTTAGATTCAAAATAGTTTTCAAGAGTGTACAAAAGATACTATTTTTTTCTAGAATCAGCTAAATTAGACATATTACATTGAGAAAAATGTTTCTCATTTCTTTCCTGTTACCTTTGATTTCATTGCAGAGACGTTAACTTAAGAAATAGATTATTTTGTTATCTAATTTTACCTTCCAAAAGACAGAAGCAGATGAAAAATGTGAGGTTCTTTCCTGTTGTCTTTTCTGAATTAGCTGTTTTAGATTCTAAAAGTTTAGTTCCTAAAGAAGTAATCCTGTAAATAATTTTAATGTCCTCCTCTAGTCCAGGCTCTTTTATGACTCAAGGACTTCAACTCCCAGAATTCCTGAGGCAGCATGGCTCAGATTGGAAACCTCTCCCTTTCCCCTCAGCATGGCTGGCTCAGGATTTCTGGGAGTTGAAGTCCACGAGTCATAAAAAAGAGCCAGGATTGCTAGCCCTGCAGTCTTAGGCTTAGGAAAACCAACAAGGGAGCTGGGTTGTTTGTTTGTTTGTTTGTTTTTGCAAAAAAAAAAAGGTTCCGGAACACCGTTCTGAGCGTTCTATGAGAAAAAAAGCCCTGCTTCCCATACTTTACCCCCACATGCAAAATTGTCACCTAGGCTACGGATCTTCCTCCTGTCTCCCAAGGTCATTCCCATCCACAATCCTACCTCCAGTTATTGGATTTTTTTCTGTTCCATTGGATGCTGAGCTTTCCCGAAGAGGAGAAGAATCTTGGGAGATCCTTCATCCTCTCTAATTCTCCCTGCACTTGTTTTTATCTTCATGTTTTCCCCCATAGCAACCTCACCTGAAACATAAATCTAGAATTAGGAACAAGTAGCAGGCCATTCTAAATTGTTATGGCTTTCCATTGTGACTTTATAGACAATTCCTTTTTCCATCTTCCAACTAAATAACAACTACACTCGGGGCTTTGTGTGTGCTGTTTAATGTACCTTGCAAAATACCTTTATTTTTTATTCCCCCCCCCACATATAGGTAAAGGTAAAGGTTCCCCCGCACATGCATGCTAGTCGTTTCCAACTCTAGGGGCCGGTGCTCATCTCCGTTTCAAAGCCGAGGAGCCAGCGCTTGTCCGAGGACGTCTCCATGGTCATGTGGCCGGCATGACTAGACGCCAAAGGCGCACGGAACGCTGTTACCTTCCCACCGTAGTGGTCCCTATTTTTCTACTTGCATTTTTACGTGCTTTCGAACTGCTAGGTTGGCAGAAGCTGGGACGGGTAACAGGCGTTCACTCTGTTACGCGGCACTCGGGATTCGACCCGCCAAACTGCCAACCTTTGGATCAACAAGCTCAGCGTCCTAACCCACTGAGCCACCGCGTCCCTCCCCACATATACCGTAATACATAAATACATACTTGTAAGTTTGGGTGCTGCTCGCCCATTTCCCCTTTCACTGTATCCACCCTCCTTCTCTCCTCTTTCTTTCCTCTTTCTTTTTCCCTTACTCGTTTCTTCCCTACTTCCCTCTTCTTCTTCTTCCTCTCCTCTCCTCTTTCCTTTACCACTCCCCTCCCATTTCTCCCCACTTCTTGTCCTCTTTTCCTCTAACCTTTCTACTTCCTTCCCCCTCCTCTATCTCTTCCCTCACTCCTCTCCTTTCTTTCCTCCCATTCCTCTTTCAATACAATTCAGGGGAGATGTCCGAGCAGCTCCTCTCCTTAGATTTTCAATATCTATATTAGGTAAGATAACATTAATTTTCTATTACATCAATATTTCTAGAAATCTGGCTTTCTCGGTATATACTTCTATAAATTTTTATATTACCTCCAGTTATGCAATACAGTGCTGCCTGGGTCTCTCTCCTTATCTCCTCCTTTTTCTTCCATCTAAATTAGTATTAGCGATCTTTTAGGCATGTTCTCTTTTTCACCCACTCATAAAATTTTCCCCAGATTTCATAATACTCTGACTCTATCTTATCTTTAATTATCATTGTTAATCTGTTCATTTCCGCACATTCCATTATTTTCCTGATCACCTCTTCTTCTGCAGGAGCTTTCAGTGCCTTCCAATTTTGTGCAAACACAACCCTAGCTGCATTGGTTATATGAATAATCAAATATGTGTTCTCTTTACTATATTTCTCTTGTAAAATACACAACAGGAATATTTCTGGTCTTAGTTCTATATGTTGTTTTATCATCTTTTCTATCCATGTTCTAATTATATTCCAATAGGTTTTAGCTTCTACACACGTCTACCACATATGATAGAAAGAGCCTGGTATTTGATGACATTTCCAACATTTCATAGATCTGTCCTTAAACATTTTAGCTAGTCTTTCTGGGGACATATGCCATCTGTAGAACATCTTGTACATATTTTCTTTATACGCTGTCGCCATTGTCAATTTATAATTTCTTTCCCATAATTGCTGCCATCTGTCTAATTCAATCGTATATCCAAAGTTTCTTGTCCATTTTATCATTGACTCCTTAACTTGTTCCTTTTCTAATTCCCAATATAGTAAGTAGCTATACATTTTTAAAATACTTTTTTCTTCAGTTCCCATAAGTATTTCATCTAACTCTGTTCTCTCCAAATTAAAACCATCTATTTTAGCATCTTTTTCATATCTAGATTGCATTTGCGTTCTCATGTGCCAATCCATCTTTATTCCTTGTTCCTTTGTTTTTTGGTTTTCAGCTTCCCCGTGTCTGTTAGTAGGTCTTTATATCTTATAATATTTCCCATGTTAAACATGTTGGGGTGTATTAACACTTCCATAGTTGAGAGCCAATCTGGAATCTTCGAGTAATGCTTTCTCTTTATTTTCTCCCAAACCATCAATAAAGAATTCCTAATATAATGTTTCTGGAAATAGCTATGTATACTATTTCCCCCAAACCATATGAAAGCATGCCATCCCAACTGTAAGTCATGTCCCTCTAATGTCAATAATCTAGAATTCCTCAGTAAGATCCATTCTCTCATCCATGATAATACTGCAGCCTGATAATATAATTCCCAATTAAGTAAACCAAATCCACCTCTGAGTCTTGCATCCTGTAACATTTTTAAATTAATCCTTGTTTTTTCCCCTGCCAAATATATTTCAAAATTTATTTTATTTAGTCCCTCAAAATATTTCTTTTCCAATCTTATTGGTATTGTTGAAAACAAAAACAATAATCGTGGTAGTATATTGATTTTGATTATTTCAATCCTACCCATTAATGATAAGTGTACCTTTTTCCATTATCTAAACACTAGATCATCTGTGAAAGCTTGTAGCTTATATTCTTCCCTCTTAACTTTCATACCTTTTACATCCTTATTCTGTCTTATAGTTCTATTTAGTATCTCTAGTGTCAATACAAACAATAATGGAGATAGAGGACATCCCTGCCTTGTTCCCTTCATAATATTAACATTTTCAGTCATATCTCCATTAATCATTACTTTGGCTACTTGCTTATTGTAAATTACTTTAATTACATTTGTAAATTTCTCCCCAAAATCCATAATCTGTAGTTGTCTTATCATGAATTGCCAATTCACATTATCAAATGCTTTATGCGCATCCAAAAACATCAATGCCATCTGTTTTTTGGGATGTGTTTCATAGTATTCTAATGTGTTTAATATAATTTGCATATTGTCTCTAATCTGTCTTTTCGGTAGAAACCCATTTTGATCCAAATGAATAAATTTGTTTAAGAACTTTTTAAGTCTTTCAGCCATGATTGATGTGAATATTTTGTAGTCCACATTCAGCAAGGAAATCGGTCTATAGGTCTTTATTTTCTGTATTTCCCTTTCTTCCTTTGGTATCAGGGTAATGAGTGCTTCCGACCACGAATCTGGTATCTTAGCTTCAGAGAGAAGTTCATTATAGAGTTCCAGCATTACACTGCCTAATGGTTCCTGCAATGTTCTATATAGTTCTTCTGGTAGCCCATCTGGTCCTGGTGTTTTGCCATTCTTTTGTTTTTTTAATTGCTTCTGTTAATTCCATCATTGTTATTTTCCCTTCTAGCAGCTTTTTAAATTTCTCCGGTACTTTAGGTATCTCTGTTTTTTCCAAGAATTGTTTTATCCTATCATCTGAAACTGTTTGTTACTTATATAAATTCTCATAATATTCCCAAGCTATTTTTTTTCTTTTCTTCATTCCGGTGTTGTAAAGTCCCCTCAGCATCTTCCAGTTGTTTAATCCATCTCTTCTCTTTTTCCTTTTTAATTTTGTATGTCAACCATCTCCCTGGTTTGTTTGCGTGTTCAAAAAAGGTTTGTTTACCTGCCTTTATTATTATTGCCACTTCTTCATTTTCTATTAAGTTCATTTTATGTTTGTTCAACTCCATTAATTTTTTGATCTTTTTGTTTTGTGTATCCTTCTGTAATTCTTTCTCAAGTGTCTTATATTCTTCCTCCAGTTTTTCCCTATTTTGTCTTTTCTGTTTATTCTTTTACCCCGAATAAGTTATAGCAAGTCCTCTCACGTACGCTTTTGCCATGTCCCAGACATTTTGAAGTGAGGTATCTTCTTTTTTGTTTTCCTTGAAGAAGAAAGTCATTTATTTTTCCATATATTGCTAAAAGTCTTTTTCATTCAATACGGTTTGGTTTAATGTCCATCTTGTTCTCTTTTTTTGTCCTTTCCATATAATTGTGACTGGGTTGTGGTCCGCCCATGTGTTTGTTTCTATGGTTGCCATTTCCTTCTCCAGTGGATCACGTTTTGTAAGAACTCTTGGCTATGATCTGTCCGTCTTGGGTGGCCCTGCACGGCATAGCTCATAGCTTCATTGAATTACACAAGCCCCTTCGCCACGACAAGGCAGTAATCCATGAAGGGGATATTTTGTATATTTATGAATAAGTTTATTGACGTCCATATCATATCTATTCTTGACCAGGACAGGTGTCTGTTAGAGTAGAATGTATATTGCTTTTTTTCCGGATATTTTTCTCTCCAAACATCTAATATATTTAATTCATCCACCATATTATGAAAAGATTTTGGAAGTGTTCTCCTTAGAGTCTTGGGGTTGTTTTGTTGTATTATAATCCAGTTCGGCCTTTACAATAGCATTGAAATCTCCAATCATACATATGCTTTCAAATTCCAATTCTATTATTTTCTGGTGTAATTTTTAATAGAAATTTTCTTGGTTTTCATTTGGGGCGTAAATTGCTACCGATAAAGTTTTTTTTACAATTCATATTTACTTCCACCATTAAAATTTGCCCTTCTTCATCTGAATATAACAATGTAGTTTGTATTGCTTTTTGAATATATAATACCACACCTCTTTAACTCTGATCTGCAAGTGAGGTATATAATTCTCCCAATTTTGGATATTCTAGTAGATTTTTATGTTGTTTCTTAATATGAACTTCTTGTAAACAAATTATTTCCATTTTTAATTTCCCCAATTTATTTAGTGCTTTTTCTTTTTATAGCCGAATTAGTCCATTTACGTTTATTGAAATTGCTTTTATTTCTTTTTCCATGATTATTTATTCAAAGTTTTAGTTACTCACGTTATTCTCATCTCTCTTTGCTCTTTTGCCTCTTTTGCTCTTGTCCCTTCTCTCAACACCCTTTCCTCCTGTTCTATGCTATACTTACTCCGTTGCTTCTCTGTCTCGTCTCCCTGATGTCTGATTACTCCTTCCCCTCTCCGCTTTTCTTCTTCTTGCTGCCCAAAGTATCGATCATAGAAAAGTTCTGCTTTCTCTAATGTGTCCAGTCTATGTCTCTGTTCTTGCCAATTTATCATTACTCCTTCTGGTATTAACCATCTAAAATTTATCCCTTTTTTAATTAAGCATTTCATCAAAAATTCATATTCCTTTCTCAGGTCTCTCACTCTTCTTGGGATCTGTTTTAATATCACTGTCTCTCTTCCTTTGTATTTTATTGTAGCATTTCTTAGCTTCTGTAATATATCTGCCCTTAATGCTTTTTTAGTAAATCTTATATCTACCTCTCTGGGGAGAGTATTTCTTGTTGCATATCTAGTATGTATTCTAAATATCTCATCTATATCATTAATTACCTTTTCCTTGCTTTCCTCCAATGCTTCTGCTGATATTCCCACCATTACATCTGCTAGGTTCTCTCCCTTTTCTTCTTCAGCATTTTGGAATCTTAAATAATAATCAGCTCTATCCATCTCTAAGGAGATAATCATTTTTTCCTGATTCCTGTCTGTTGATGTAAGTCGGTTCTCAATCTCCTCTAGTCTCTTATCTGTTCAATTCTTTCTTCAGCTTGTTGCAGTCTTTGTTCATTTTTCTCCATCAGATCTTTGACCTCTTTTAAGTCCTCTTCTAGTTTGCCAATCCCTTCCTTGAAGTCTATGTGTAGAGCCAATATCATATTTTTCAATTCCATGTTAGATCTATCTTGCTGCATTATAGTGTCCAGTGTTTTCTGTGCCACCGGACTCTGTGATATTGGGGCATCTGTTGCTGGGTGAATTGTAGTCTTCTTCATTTCCTCCAGTAATTTGTAATCCAAATGTCGATGGAGTATTATAATCCGAATGTGCTCCAAAAAAAAAAAGGAAAAAGAAAAAAAAGTGCGAAGGATTTCAATGACAAGAAAAGGGGAGAGCAAAGGAAAAAGGGAAAAAAAAGAGAAGGAAAAAGCCAAATGTCCTTATATCTGAGAAAAAAAAGAGGGATTTTTTTTAAAAAAAATCCATACAGGTTACACGCTTTATTCGTTTCAAGTTCTCCGTGCCTTAATCCAAAAGAAGAGAAAATCCAAAAATATTGTCTCCAAAGTAGAAAAACAATCCACCATTCAGCAAACCAAAAGACAGACTCAGTAAGCTTCTTATCAGTGAGTCCAGCAGATGACATTCAAGGTCACTTACTCTCCGTTATTTTTTATAATAGCTTCAAGAGTATTCTCAGCTGAGATACTTGATTCATTGCCTTCTTTTGCCTTCCGTTGTTTTCCGCCGCTACAATTCCGGAAGAGGAGCAGCTTGAAAGTCCGCCCCCCCCACTTCTCCACGGCTTCAAAATCTTCTTATTTTGCCACCCACAATTTCCAGCATTTAAGGTCTCTCAATCATCTCACCCAGGCAATCCTCCAAACTTACTTTCCAGATCTTCCAAGTGGCCGCCCCAGCTTGTGATGGCTTGCAAAGGCCGTCTGACAGCTGCTGGTCCAGGAAGCTTCCGTCGGCTCTCCAGGAGGTTGTGATCCCTCCTGTGCTGCCAAACTGTGCTTCCCCTCTTCACCGTCCCTACAGGATGGCTCTGATCTGTCTGGAACTCAGACAACCCCCCCCCCCAAACAGCCGAAAAGCGACAGTCATTCGGGAGCTCCCAAGGGATATGTTGTCCTACCACGGTACTGGCCCCCCTCCTCCACCCTGCAAAATACCTATGAATTTGTTTACAATAAAAGAAAACATTGGAGATATTTTTAAAATTTATGAGTGTAAAGATAACTTTATGTGCAGCCTACATGGAAAAGCTTTGGAGCTGCTTCAGCAATGGAAGAAGTGATTATGCATTCTCTATGTTCCAATCCATTTATCTTCTCATTAAAAGTGGCTAAAATCCTATATCAGAATCATAGAATTTTAGAATTGGAAATGATTGGAAATTGGAAAAGAGAGCCAGTTTGTTGGGGAGGTTAAAGCATCAGGCTAGAAAAGGGGAGACTATGGGTTCTACTCATGTCTTGGACATAAAGTCTGCTGGATGTCCTTGGCCAGTTCCTCTTTCTCAGCCTAGGAAGGAGGCAGTGGCAAACCACTTCTGAAAAACCTTTCCAAGAAAACTGCAGGGACTTGTTCAGGCAATCATGAAAAGTCCAAGACTGACTTGAACACATTTTAGAATCCCAGATTTTTGAATTGAAAATTTTAGAAAATTGCTCAATACATGTTTTTGCTCTTGATGGATTTTTAATAGAGATATGTCAAAATCATGGAACATTCCAATCTCATCACGATTTGTTCTAACTGTCCTGAAAGTGGTCCAACTGAAGAGTAGCCCATGCTTAGGTAGGAGCATTTCTGGATCCCTCAGGCCATAATGTCCCATAATCCTTGTAAATCCTAAGAGACAAAGATCCACCACATTTAATTGGCAACAGAACAAAATGGTAACTATGATGTATCCAAGCTAGCATTTAATATGACTACAAGAATTGTTCCAAAACTATTGCATTTGTAGTCACTCTCTCTCTCTCTCTCTCTCCTAGTTACGCTAGTTTGCTTGAGTGCCAAACTACTTTTAAAAAACAAAAATCAACTTAACATGTCATTCAAACAATTTTAGCTCAACAACAATCAGCAAATTACATTTAAATTCCTTTAAAAAGGAAAAAGAACAGCATTCAGACATTATCATCCATAGTGAGGGCTGGGGTGGACAAGAGTATCAAATGTTGACATGGATATTGCAATGTCTTCCTGCAAAAGACACAAACTGGGTATACTTAACCTAATATCATAATGTCACCAAAGCAAGTTGACTATTGGGTTGGCATCATTATTCCCAGGTTGTCATTTTGACATCACAGTTTGTAACTGATGACTTCGAAGCACCTTATGCAGCTCAGGTTATTTTACAGTGACATTGCTCTGAGCATAAAAATGAATGTGGGCTTCATATATGCCACCTTGAATCATTGGAATAAAGGCAGCGCAATATAAGAATTATTAATTAATTAGCTGAGTCCTAAAATATGAAAAGTAACAATAAAGGATTTATGTCTGAGCAGCAGACATAAATGATGGACATATGATGGGTTTTAACATAACATCTCAGGGTGGCTTAAAGATAGCCTTTTCCCTAGAAAGTGGCTATGATGCAATCATTTGTTCCTATAACTTTTTTTCATAACTTAAATTTCTTTTTTAGCTCTCTCCATGGCTTGGCAAAGACTTTACATGAAGGACATATTATTTCAAGGGACAAGTTATATGTGTTACTGAAACATAGAGTCCTGGGTCCAGAGGCCACAAACATTGTCTTGTTTCTTCAAGATGCAGTGAGTATGGCTCTGCTTATGTATGTTAGATGAGCTTGTATAGAATACAACAACATGGCATCTCTCTAATAATCTCTATCACCTCTCTGTTTTTCAGCTTAGTGTGGAATACTTCACACGATACACCAACTTCTCTGGAAATGAGTCACTATTTCACAATGTTCAGGCAAGCATAACTATTCCATCTGGCATTTCCCAGCAGTTTTAAGAAATAAAACCCAAAAGGCATACTTAAAAGAAATGGCAGAAGGCTCTTTTTAATTCCAGAAACAGGCTGAAGGCTCTTTCAAACTTGATAAGGATAGATTTCTGCAATTTGTTTTGTAGTGTATGGAAGAACATTTGAAATTATTCAGAGTTTACAGTTCATTCTGCCTGTTGGTCCCAGGAATGGAAATTAGGGGTCAACCCATTCTCAGTTCCCTGGTGATTTTCTCAAAGTCCACTTAAGAATACAAATCAAAATATGACCTTACAATGCTTTCAGAAGCTATTTTCTGAAGATGGTTCTTTCAAATGTAAAAAGTCCTTTTTCCTGGTAAATTTATTCCTCCAAGTTCTTATACATATATATTGAAATTTCAGAAAGGATTTTCCATTTTGATTCTTTAAAAAGGAAGTCTGCATTTGAGAACTCTTGATTTATATTAATTACTCATAAATCTTAATCTTTCCTATTATAACATGGAGGGCCAGATAAAGTTCCTAAGAATACATATATTGAATTTATCTTTTCAAAATCCCCATTTTGTTTACTGTTTGCACAAAATTTGTAAGTGCTCGGTAAGCTATTATATGGATACTCATGGAAGTTAGGAATGCCTTGTCTGATTAAGTAGGTGTATATTAAGTCCTCTGATACACAATTTTTACTTTATTAATTTGCAGTATTCATTGACATTAGCCTTATTAAGTGATAGCTTATTTTAATGGCTAATTAGGAGAAAGAGTTATGCATTATTTATTAATGTCCATTAAGCTGCAGAGTACCTGCCCACATTGATTGATGTCACTTACATAATTACATTCTTATGCCAATGAGGTAAGCAGAATTATTTACATAATACTTTCATTGTGCAAATGAAGTTAATCAAAACAGGAAAAAAGGATCAATTCAAGTATTTGAGAGGCTGCCACAAAGAAGAGGGGGTCAAATTATTCTCCAAAGCACCAGAAAGCAGGACAAGAAACAATGGTTGGAAACTGATCAAAGAGAGAAGCAACCTGAAATTAAGGAGAAAGTTCCTAACAGTGAGGACAATTAACCAGTGGAACAGCTTGCCCTCAGAAATTGTGGGCGCTCCATCACTGGAGGTTTTTAAGAAGAGACTAGACAGTCACTTGTCTGAGATGGCATAGGTTCTCCTGCTTGAGTGGGGGGCTGGACTAGAAGACTTCCAAGGTCCCTTCCAGCTCTATTCTATTCAAACCATTGAAATCCTGTAAACTGAGGTTTCACAGTTCTTATGTCAGGAGTATGGGGCAGCCTACATTTTACAAAGGAAAGAATGCAGGTTTTTTGCAATAATTAAACAGTGGCTTTAAAAACATCACTAGTGTTTTCATACATTAGATTTGTGTAGGAACATAAGTAGCTGAGGCTCAGTAGCTGTTTATGCACTATTCTTTCACTGACTTTGTTTCCCCCCCCAAAAAAATGGATATTAAAATTGAATACTGTCTATCTTCAATATTGTGCTCCATAAATCAGTCAGCAATATTTTGCCCCTTTGAATGTTCTTTTTTTAAATAAGGAGATATATCTGACCTCAGATGGATGGAAGGCTAAGTCATTCTTGAGTCAATGCCTAGCATTGAGCTGAATTAGCTGCAATACTGCATTCTAATCACTGTGCCACCACAACTTATAAGGGAACATGAGAGAACATATGCATCTGTTGTTTGGGGATGGTTGCATAAGTGTTCCTTTTATACATAAGTGAATTTTAACATTTCCCACTTGAATATGCCTTGCCTTCCCCCACCTTCCAGCAGAAAGTCAGAGTCAATCAGCAGGCAGGGTGCACACCTTCACGCAACTTGGAGTTGGGATTTGGGAGATGTTTGCATCAGCCTGTCTGCAACCACATGCAACCTCTGCCTATCTTTCAACTCCTCCACAGTGTAGGTATGTGGCAACATCTATGGGCAGTTGTGGGTAACTCTAAATCAGCCTTAAGGAGGGCCCACTGTTACCTATGTACAATCATATCTCGGTACTAAACTGCTTGAAAACTCATCAAATTTGGTATTCAATGCATTTTGAAGCAGAAATCTTGTCCCAGCAAAGAAGAACTTACTGACGTTGGCTGCCTCATGTCTCATTATTTCTTTCAGATGAAATAGAAGGTCACAGGGTTTTCTCATTGGTTTTAGAATTATGGACAAGTACCGAAGTACCACTGTACTGTCAAAGCACTACCCCTAAAGAAAAGTTGTGGCAATCATTACTCACGTCTGTTGGCTGCAGAAATTTAGGGTCCTTTGCTCTTTTGTCAGATATACCAATATGAGCTGTTTCTACTCACTTTACGAAAGGAGAGGACAAAGTCACTATGGACATGTTACTCATTTGTTTGCTATTTTTACCTAGAAGCAATAATGATAATAAAGAGTAGATTTTGCTAGTTTTTCTCTTGCCTGTGTTCCAGCTGCATGGTGAGTTAAATGGGTGAAATGAGTCATTAAAAATAAGCGACAAGCGGTAAGCCATTAAAACATATATCTGTCTGTATAGGCCAGTTCTTGCATTTTGCTAATGCAAAAGATGTAATGTCCTGACTCTGTGCCTTATACAGTAATTGATTCCGCTCAGAAGAAAATATATATTTGGGTAACATTTTATTAATCTATTCAGTTACATAGTTTTCCCTGAACTTGAATAAAGAGATTTGTATAAAAATACATTACAGTTTAAGAATCAGATAGCAAACAGATGAAATTAAATATATTAAATATTTGAGAACAGTAGCAACA